>NC_067245.2:159242131-160492131 GCF_019359855.2 Lolium perenne | reverse complement strand
TCTTGGCCCGAGCGGCCATCTTCTTCCACCTCCGCTCCACCTGCCAGCTCTCCACGCAGCGCCTAGCTCGCCACAGATCCTGCCGCCACCAGCTCGCGGCTCCCGCTCGCCAGAAGGCACCCTCGCGCAGCTTGCCTGGCCCACTCCCGCGCGCGCATCTCGCACGCCACAGCGTCGCTACCGCTTGGCTGCAGAACCAGCACGCTCGCGCGCGCTGAGCCCACGCCCCTGGCCCGCCGCCGCCTGGCCCGACCTCCCCGCGCAGGCGCAGCGCCGCCGGCCCTCAACGGCCAAGCAACCGCCCCACCGCCACCTGCTTCCGCCCCGCACCACCCGCCCTGGCCCCACCTCGCTTTGCGCCCCAGGTCGCGCGAAGCACTCCCGCCCGCGCCAAGCTCTACTCCAGCGATCGCCCTCGCCCCTTGGCCTCCGCCGCACGAGCTCACCTTGCCGGCCCTACTCCTGCGCTCCACCTTGGCCCCTGACCCGCCCGCACACCAGGGCCAAGCCTCGCTGCCCTGCTCGATTTCCTCCACATCGGGATTCCCACACTGCATCTCGCCACCAGCAGGTCGCCGCCACTACTCCACGCGCATAATCTCCAAGCCGCTGCTCTATTCTCCAGCAATCGCACGCGACGCGCAGAAAAATTCCTCTGACCGGCCCCAAACCGGGCGGCACGCCGGATAAATTTCTCGGACCGGAGCCAAACCAGGCGGCAACCGGACCGGAGCCAAACCGGGCGGCACGCCGGATGGTCCGGCCCAGGATCCGGTCAAACCGGCCCCTGACCGGATTTCGCAATTTTGACTCCACTTTTTGCCCTAAATTTTGACAACTTTCCGGAGCCCGTTTGACTCTAAACTTTTACAGCCATCTCACAATATCGTGACTCTAATTTTGACACCTTTTCCGAAATTTTTGGAGCCCAACTTTCGACCGCTCGTTTTGATCCAACTTTTCGGGCATTGAATTAATTTGCCCGGTTTCCGTTTTGGAGTGCAAGGTTTGTCTACCAAGCTTCCGCGTCTACATCAACACCGCGGCGACACCTTCGGCACCCCGGATTCCGGCGCAACTTCGACACCGCCATCGTCGACACCATCGCAAGTTCGTGTGCTTGACACCGCCTAACCTTTTCATCTAGGTATAACTTGCACCCCTCACCCCTTGTAGCCCCGTTCTTTCTTTGTGTACCTATCCCATTGACAGTGGCTTTCCGAGTGTTGCGAAGCATTGCACAAGTGTCACGACCGTGAGAGGGTGTCTGTGCGTTGTGTTGAGCAAAGCTCCGAAGCAAGCTCGGTGAGAAAGATACACAAAAGAAGAAAAAATGTGACATATACATAGAGAAAAAGAAAGCTTCTAAGCATAGAAAAAAAAGTGAAAAAAAAGAGAAAAGAAAAAAGAAATAGAAAAGAGTGTGTGTCCACCGATACCGAGAAGTGCAAAGCTTGTGCGCACTAAGAGAGAAAAGAGAAGAGTGGCATTTGTGCAAATCTTGTTGCTTCCCTCTTATGCAACCGAGCTACCATCTCTCTTGTGTTGGCGTGACACCGAGCTTATAGTCTTCGTTAGGACCATCTTGTTACTTAGCTCACTTCCTTGGTCGCGCTAACCCCATTGTTCTTCGTTGTGTGTGTTTCCGTGTTTCCTTGACATAGATCACCACTTTTGACATTTGACTTTTGATCTTACCCACATTTGACAATAGACTTTTCCGTTGATCTTTTTCGTTTGCTATCCATCCTTACCCACCACATATAGAGTTCTAGCCTTTTGCGTGTGATTTGAGTGTGTGTGTGAGTAACCCTGATACATTTTGGCTTTGCTCTTGACTTGAACCATTTTTCTGATACTTTCTTGAAAAGTGGGATACTTGTGTAGTTTTCCTTCCACCATACATATACACCTTCCTAGTGAGATACACATGATGACCCCACAAGAGCAAGCCGAGATGAGAGCATACTTCGCCGAGCTAGATGCTCGAGAAGCCAAAATGACACCCCAAGATAAAGCCGAGTGCAACGCATACTTCAAACACCTTGAGAGCAAGAGTGATACACACCATGAGCCGAGTGAGGATGTTTCGATTTCTAACAACTTAACCTCTACACCCTCTTTGCTAGGTTGCTCGGACATCGACGACGCCATTGCCATGGAGATGAGGGACTCCACTATATGTGAGATGAGCGACTCCACTATATGTGAGATGAGTGACTCCACTATATGTGAGCTTGATGAGTGCCTCCACTTCGAGAGCATGAGTGATACACCAAGTGAGATAAGAGTGGTAGTTGATAGGTCATGTGAGGCCATTTTGAATTCTAACAACTTACCCTCTACCTCTAGTGTGTTTCCTTGTGTCTCATTAGGTCCCATGGATGACGAGACGCCGATCATGGAGAAGATGTACATGGTGCATGAAGATGATGATATCACACCATGCTTGTTGCTTGAAGATGAACATGGAGGCCACATGGAGCCTACCACTTCCACAACACCTACCTCATATGAGCGGGACTACAAAGGTACGTATATGGGTGTTGATGATGCCATGATCCCACTAGTGGACATGATGATTTGTGAGTGCTTGCATGAGTTGGATGACCCTATTGCTATGTCATATGCTTCTTTCACTTTCCCTTGTCATACTTGTGATGCCACCATTCTTGATCATGTGGAAGTAGTTGCTTGTGACACATTGACCATGCCATGCTATGAGTGTTTCGATTTCTATCCTATTGCTTGCAATATGTCGAACAATTTCTCTTTCCCATGTGTTGCTTGCAATGATGATGATAATGCTTGTGTTGTGACAACTTTGATGAACAATTTCTCTTTCCATAAGTTTGTCGACAATAATGATCAAACCTTGAACATGTTTTGTGCTACATGCTTGCAATATTCTCCCATTAATGCAACCAAAATGTTGAATACTTTCTCTTTCCAATGCTTGGTTTGCCATAATGTTAATATGCTTGTAAATGAGATTGCCCCCATAGCTCTCTCACTTTTTGGAGACTTTGCATATATCCATGTTGAGCATGTTCCCATGTTTACTCCGCATATTCACCAAATATATTATGATAAATTGCTTAACGCTAATGGTGATGTGCAAAAGCAATGGAACATCATGATGGATGATGTGTTCATATACCATGCACACACGTTGTTCTTGTTGTCTAACATGTGTGTAGGTACCCAAACTCCAATGTCAACCTTGATTGAGCACGAGTTGACAAAAAGAGCTCTTGAGAGCATGATACAAGTGAGCTCCAATGAGTGGTTTTGCCCGCACACTTCCACTACACAAGATCTCTCAATGAGAGCACACCGACATCTTGCTAAGGTGACCTCTTTCTACTTGCGTCCTCTTCCTAAATACATTGAACTTTGGCTACGCTTTGATTGCTCCTTTGCTTTTCTTGTGCTATTGATAGGGCTCTTGACAAGTGAAGGGACATTCAAGCGTTGGTGTCATCTACCTCCTCTACACATTCATGAAGACTCATCGTCGAGGACGACTCTTTTTCAAGTGGGGGGAGATGATGCAGCCCGACCTACGGTCTTCGCTTCATCATGTGCGTCAACGTCAAGAACCACACTCAAGGCCGAGGTCACGGAGGCATGGAAGAGAAGAAGGAAGAAGAGCGCCCGAGGTCGCCAAGAAGAGACAGCGCATGAAGCACGACGGCTCGGATTATCCGCCCCACTAAGGCCGGACAATCCGCCCCCCCCCCCTATGCGTCCAAGTCAATTCGGGCCAAGTCCCATGTACCCCCCTTGTATGCCTAAACTACCCCTCCTTAGTGGCTCCCTATATATAGGCCCCCACCTCCCCCTTCATTAGACTAGACATAACTTGAGTGAGAACTTGGCTTATGCCTCCACCATCCCTTTGGGATTAGGGAAACCCCCTCCTCTCTTAGACACAAATCTATGAGTTGTATCAAGGCACTCCTTATATGATTTATCTTTCGCACTTGTGATTCTACCGCGGTCGCTCACACGTGTGACTCCATAGATCGTATATCGGTCTTTCTCTCGGGGATTCTACCTCGTGTCTCTCCTTGAGGGATTCTATCGTGATAGTGGTTCGGGCTATCGGGAGTAAACCGGAATTGTATCGGGTTGTGTTGCGTGCGTTCGCATGTGTTCATCGTGTTCTTCGTGTTCTTCCTCTCCCCCGCCTTTCCCTCGGTCAATTCGTGAGATCGGGCAACCCACGTGGCCTTAGGCCGCATCAGTATTGCTCATTGTGTCCCTAAGAAAGGAGGATTTATTGTTGTATCGAATAAACACAATGAAATGGTCCCTACTAGAACTGTTGTAGGATATAGAATGTGCATTGATTTCAGAAAATTAAATAAAGAGACTAGAAAGGATCATTACCCACTACCCTTTATAGATCAAACTTTGCAAAGGCTTGCTAGTCATTCTTATTTATGTTATCTTGATGGATATTCTGGATTCTCTCAAATAGTTGTTCATCCAGAAGATCTGTTGAAAACAACTTTCACTTGTCCCTTTGGACTATATGCTTATTGTAGAATGCCTTTTGGTTTGTGCAACACATCAGCTACCTTTCAGAGATGCATGACCTCCATATTTGTTGATTATATTGAGCACATAATGGAAGTATTCATGGATGAATTAATTGTCTATGGAACTTCATTTAACCATTGCTTGCGGAATTTGCATGGGGTTTTGCAGAGATGCGAAGGTACTAATCTAGTCTTGAACTGGAAAAAATGTCACTTCATGGTTTAAGAAGGGATAGTACTTGGTTACAAGATCTGGGGAAGAGGTATAGAAGTTGACAAATCAAAAATGGAAGCTATAGAGAAAATAACACCTCCACGAGATATAAAAGTTAGACTCTACACTAATCGCAATGGCTTAAAAGAAATCCTAGAAAGGATAGATGTTAAACCTAGAATGATCCATTGGATTTTTCTTTTGCAAGAAGTTGATTTGCAGATCATACAAGGAAGTGAAGAATAACTTGAAGATCGAGAGTCTGTGCACAAATTTGCCGCATAACATGTCCACAATCTTTGTACCACTAGGTATTCTTCGCTTTTATGAAGATGTCTCTCTTATTATTTGTGATGGTGCTAGCAGGTATTTGCTACCCACCATATACGGAGGAAAAGGGGGAACAATATGAGAATCAAAGAGGTAAGTAAACTTTACCAAAAACTATTGTAAGTAAGTTTGAGGTAATTTTATTCTTATCACTTTGAAGTCTCCAAATTCTCATTTGTTTGTATGCATTTTTGAGCTCTTTGCAGTTTTCTGAGTTAAAAGGAAGTTTTTCGACCCCGGTATGGGTTGGCGGTACGACCGCACGCGCCCGTACGCGTAGTCATTATTCTCTCTAGACATTTTCTGTAACTTTGTTTTTCAACTTTGATACTGGTACGGGCAGGTAGTACGACCGCACGCACCCGTACGGTTGGTCGCTATTTGCACTGGATGTTTTCCTCGAATTGGCATCCCCGACCTCATTCTACAATATGGGTGGGCAGTACGACCGCACGCACCCGTAAGGTCGGTCGCAATTTACGAAGTAACTATTCTTTAGTTTTATTCTCTCTCGATATGTTTGAAAAAAATCGCCGGCTTTTCTTAAGTCAGTAACCGGTACGACCAGTCTGTTCGGTGCAAACCCGCTCGTACCGAATTCTCGAAAGGTTTTGAACCACCTTTGTTTTTTTTGGATTTTTGGTAAGGCATCGGGTACGGGCGGACCGTACGGGCTGCGGCCGTACCGATGATTGTCATGCTATCCAGAAATTCCTTTTAAGTCTTTATCTTTCTATATTTGTTAAGATTCTTTTTCTATGCGACCATAAACTCCAATCCCACGAGATTTCGCTCTGCCTAACCCCTAATAAAGCTTCCCAAAGCTTCTCCTTCTTTACCTTTCAGATCTTCATCACCAGATGCGTTATTCAGTTCCAGGAAAATGGAAACCTCTCGGCCTCATGCGTCAGTCATGGGGTAGCTTCCAGACTTCGTCCCTTGAAGATGAAAAGTGTGAAGCTCAAGGTTTTATCCCAAGGAACCGAGAGTTGTCTTACGGCTCCTACGATGAAGACTATGAGCCCTACATGCATCAAGGTCCACGTGGCTGGAAACAGCCGGAGTACTTTTCCATGGTAACGCCAGAAGATGAATGTGTCGCCAAAACGTAAGCATATTGGTATTGATGCAGGAACTTATGAGGAGACCACCGCTCACACTTCCACAACAAAGAAGGTTATGCTAAACGATTGCATCAGCATCAAGCCCATAGAGGAGTGGGAATTCAAACTCAATGATGAACTTGCTCCACCAATCAAGCCGCTCATGGGGACTAAACAACACATTAGTCTGTTGGAGAAGCAGCAGAAGAATGAGCTCTTCCATCGGGAAATAGTGCGGCCTCCTGCACCTGGAGAACAAGAAGGAGATCAATGAAGTAGTAGAAGTAATGACTGATCCAATGAACTCCACCCGTTCTAATCTGCAGAAAGCTCTCCGTCGCATATATACTTTGGAGGAGTCAAATAGGAAGCTCCGCCTAGCTGTCTACAACACCATCCCTCCACCTTGAAGCTACAATGGTATCAAATAATCGCAAGGATTATTTGATCCCACCTGGCTTGATTCCAATCTTGGGGATATCTATAACACCTTGTAATTTCTCTTGTGTAGTTCGCATATTTACTCTCATGTATGCATTTATTTTAGATTTCGATAAGGATCGCATTAGAGCTTGATTAATTTCTCTTGGGGAGTGAAGGATTTTTATCCAATGAATTACGAGCATTTATGATATTTTAAGTATGATTGAATCATGATTATTGTATTACATGTATGAATTAGGATGATAATGATTTTAAGGTCTTCCACACCAAAGAGTTTTGATAGAATATGTGAAGAAAACTATCTATAAATCATATTATGATCATTGGTTTAATCATGTGAGAGAAAATTTTATAAGGAATTTTTTTTTGTGAAAGCATTATAATGCTATTAAGTTGTTTATGAAATGAAAAACAAATAAAATAAAATATTTGCACGTACTTCTCATACAAAATCTAATTAAGCTTCATAATCTTATGATATGTGAAGAAAGTAGTCTTCGTGTTTACTATCGAACTTGAAAGGTGTGGAGACCTCTAAGTCATTTGAGTATGAGAATAGTATGGTGTGATTCACTCTCTAGTTCTATATTAGATGTTATAATCCTTGTTCTTAAAAATTCCTCATTTATATTAACGACTCACCCTTCATAAACAAAGATGACTCTGTCCATTAAGCTTCTATCTTGCTCGGGGACGAGCAAGAGTCTATCTTGGGGAAGTTGATGAGTGCATTTTTAGCATGTTTTTACACTGTTATTTCATTAAGATGTCATTGAGTAGAAATAGGATTTTTGTATTTCACCACGCTACCGCGCCCTTTTATGCTTGTCTACGCAGGATCTCAAAATAATAAGGCAATGATAAAATATCCATAAAAACTATCATTTTATGGTATTTTTACATGATAAAAAATCATTTTGGATAAGAGGATCCCACGTGATCTTCTCGGGGTTTGCCAGATCTTTCACAGCGAGACAACCGGTAGATAGAATCTCCCAATAACGCGATGAACACAACCTGAAGAAGAGGAATGAATCCAGCATGCCACATATCGAAGAACGACACGCCTCAAAACCCTAGCTTGATAATCCTTGATAAACACAAGAACCCTCGCAGCAATCTTTATTGGAAACTGATAAACAACATCCCCGTACCCCGGAGGGATGCAACACGTGAACACACGCAATAGTTTTTAACCTAAACTTGTCTACCTCTAACCCTAGCCGGCCTAGTCCCTTATGAGGGGGTGGTTGGGGCGCCCCACTAGCGGGCTTGACCTAGTTCGGTTTGACAGGCCCAAACCAAACACACAACTTATTAAAATCCCTAATTGGCCTATATATGACCAGAAATATAAAAGACATAAAATAAGATAACTAGCTTGGCGGAGTCCTGAAATTGGGCTTCACCTCGGCCTTCATGCCCGTATCATCCTCCCCCCCCCCTTCAAGAAGCGTTGTCCCCAACGCGTGAGGATCTTCTAAAAAAGGTGATGTGATATGAACATCACACGTCTGCGCCGTCTTCAAGTCTTGTCTGCCTACCACACCACATCCTCCCTCTCGGTGTGCTTGACTTGATACAACACTTGGCACCTCCTTTTGCCTCCACATGAACTTGGACTCCGGCGCCAACATCTTCTTCTTGTGTTGCGGAAAACGACCATACACAAGATGTGTAATGCATGGGCCACATAAATGTCGAACACGTCCATCCTTGCCTTGATGCATTTGTACTATGGCTGAACTGCGGCCGGCAGTGCTGGTGTGCACCGGGCGGCAGTGTCGCTGGTTCCACTCTCCTGTGACGCGCTCGCCTCCCGCTCCTCCCTTGCGTATCTCAGCAGTGACCTCCACATGAGCAGCACAAACATAATCAGTCTGAACTCATGTATGAACATAGATTGGAACAGTAGCACATGCTGCAACATCCTCATCAACAATAGGCTTGACTTCAATCGGCTTGTCACCAACAAGTACTTGCTTGTCATCTACAGGCATGGCTGAAATATCACCAACATAAATGCTCGGAAAATCATGCACGTCATGCTGCACTTTAGGCTTGTGCAACTTCTCCTTACAAACCACTAACTCCACATCGGACTTGATATGATCATCACCTATAGGCTTCAAAATCCGTTATTTGCCACCATGCATAAAATAATATGTATTTGCTCTCCCATCATGTGTCACATTACGATCATACTGCCATGCACGCTGATACGTCTCAAACGTATCTATAATTTCTTATGTTCCATGCTAGTTATATGACAATACTCACATGTTTTATATACACTTTACATCATTTTGATGCATTTTCCAGCACTAACCTATTAACAAGATGCCAAAGCGCCAGTTCCTGTTTTCTGTTGTTTTTGGTTTCAGAAATCCTACACGGGAAATATTCTCGGAATTGGACGAAACAAAAGCCCACGGTCTTATTTTGCACGGAGCCTTCCAGAAGTCCGAAGAGGAGACGAAGAGGGGCGACGAGGCGGCCATACCCTAGGGGGGCGTGGCCCCACCCTTGGGCGCGCCGCCCTATGGGGTGGGCCCCTCGGGCGCCTCCCGACTCTGCCCCTTCGCCTATGAATTCTCTCCGTCGTGAAAACCCTATCACCGAGAGCCACGATACGAGAAAAGTTACTGTGACGCCGCCGCCGCCAATCCCATCTCGGGGGATTCAGGAGATCACCTCCGGCACCCTGCCGGAGAGGGGAATCATCACCGGAGGGCTCTACATCACCATGCCCGCCTCCGGATTGATGCGTGAGTAGTTCATCCCTGGACTATGGGTCCATAGCAGTAGCTAGATGGTTGTCTTCTCCTCTTGTGCTATCATGTTTAGATCTTATGAGCTGCCTATCGTGATCAAGATCATCTATTTGTAATGCTACATGTTGTGTTTGTTGGGATCCGATGAATATTGAATACTATGTCAAGTTGATTATCAATCTATCATATATGTGGTGTTTATGTTCTTGCATGCTCTCCGTTGCTAGTAGAGGCTCTGGCCAAGTTGATACGTGTAACTCCAAGAGGGAGTATTTATGCTCGATAGTGGGTTCATGCCTCCATTGAATGCAGGACGTGACGAGAAAGTTCTAAGGTTGTGGATGTGCTTTGTTGCCACTAGGGATAAAACATCGATGCTTTGTCTAAGGATATTTGTGTTGATTACATTACGCGCAGTACTTAATGCAATTATGCATTTGTTTGCAACTTAATACTGGAAGGGGTGCGGATGCTAACCCGAAGGTGGACTTTTTAGGCATAGATGCATGCTGGATAGCGGTCTATGTTCTTTGTCGTAATGCCCTAATTAAATCTCATAGTAGTCATCATGATATATGTATGTGCATCTCTATTTGTCAATTGCCCAACTGTAATTTGTTCACCCAACATGCTATTTATCTTATTGGAGAGACACCACTAGTGAACTGTGGACCCCGGTCCATTCTTTTACATCTGAAATACAATCTACTGCAATCTCTGTTCTTTGTTGTTCATCACAAACAAACATCATTCTCCACACCATACGTTTAATCCTTTGTTTTCAGCAAGCCGGTGAGATTGACAACCTCACTGTTAAGTTGGGGTAAAGTATTGTGATTGTGTTGTGCAGGTTCCACGTTGGCGCCGGAATCTCTGGTGTTGCGCCGCACTACACTCCTTCACCAACAACCTTCACGTGGCATTCATCTCCTACTGGTTCGATAACCTTGGTTTCTTACTGAGGGAAACTTGCTGTTGTACGCATCACACCTTCCTCTTGGGGTTCCCAACGGACGTGTGCTTCACGCGCCATCAAGCATTTTTCTGGCGCCGTTGTCGGGGAGATCAAGACACGCTGCAAGGGGAGTCTCCCACATCCAATCTTTTTTACTTTGTTTATTGTCTTGCTTTATTTTATTTTCTGTCTTGTTTGCTTTCTTTATATCAAAAACACAAAAAAAATTAGTTACTTGTTTTACTTTATTTAATTCGGTTTGCTTTATTACTGTTAAAATGGATACTCCTGAGAACACTAAGTTATGTGATTTCACTAGTTAGGCTTAATGGAAAACAACAAAAATATTAGAGATCTTTATAGTATTTATCTTGAATTAGGACATGAGGTTTTTGAAGAGAAAATTTAAAAACCTATGGAACATTATATGCATGCTAATGGCAATGTTATTAGTATGAATGCTTTGAACATCATTGTTGCTATAGCTATGGAAAATTCTAAGCTTGGGGAAGCTGGTTTTGAGGAGCATGATATTTTTAGTCCCCCAAGCATGGAGGAGAAAATTTACTTTGATGATACTTTACCTCCTATATATGATGATTATGGTGATGAGAATAATAATGATAGCTATCTTATTGAATTTGCTCCCACTACAATTAATAGTAATGACTATGCTTATGTGGAGAGTAATAATTTTATGCATGTAGCTCATGATAAGAATGTTTCATGTGATAGTTATATTGTTGAGTTTGTTCATGATGCTACTGAAAATCTTTATGAGAGAGGACAATATGATTGTAGGGATTTTCATGTTACTAAAACACCTCTCTTTTTGCTTAAAATCTTGAAGTTCCGCTTGTCTTGTTTTCCTATGCTTATTGCATTATGCTTACATGACTTGTTTATTTACAAGATTCCTTTTCATAGGAAGTGGGTTAGACTTAAAAGTGTTTCTTATTTGCTTTTGATGCTCTCTTTTGCTTCAACTCTTATTTCTTGCGAGAGCATCATTAAAATTACTGAGCCCATCTTAATGGCTATAAAGTAAGCACTTCTTGGGAGATAACCCATGTATGTTTTTATTTTACTACTGTTTTTTGTGTCTTGGAAGTTGTTACTACTGTAGCGACCTCTCCTTATCATATTGTTGTGCCAAGTAAAGTCTTTGATAGTAAAGTTGATACTAGATTTGGATTCCTGCGCAGAAACAGATTTTTACCTGTCACGAATTTGAGTAGATCTCTCTGTAGGAAACTCGTAAAATGCTGACAAAATTCATGCGTTATCCTCAGATATGTACGCAACTTTCATTCAATTTGATATTTTTCATCTGAGCCTGTTAAGTGCCACGAAAAAATTCGTCTTTACGGACTGTTCTGTTTTGACAGATTCTGCCTTTTATTTCGCATTGCCTCCTTTACTATGTTGAGTGGATTTCTTTGTCCCATTAACTTTCAGTAGCTTTAGGTAATGCCCAGAAGTGTTAGGAATGATTGTGTCCTCTCTGAACATGTGAATTTTTGATTATGCACTAACCCTCTAATGAGTTTGTTTTGAGTTTGGTGTGGAGGAAGTTTTCAAGGGTCAAGAGAGGAGGATGATATACTATGATCAAGAAGAGTGAAAAGTCTAAGCTTGGGGATGCCCCCGTGGTTCATCCCTGCATATTTCAAGAAGACTCAAGCATCTAAGCTTGGGGATGCCTAAGACATCCCCTTCTTCATCGACAACTTATCAGGTCACCTCTAGTGAAACTATATTTTTATTCCGTCACATCTTATGTGCTTTACTTGGAGCGTCTGTTTGTTTTTGTTTTTGTTTTTGTTTGAATAAAATCGGATCCTAGCATTCCTTATGTGGGAGAAAGACACGCTCCGCTTTTTCATATGAACACTGGTGTTCTTAGTTCTACTTTTAATGTTCATGGCGGAGTTGAAAACCGCTTCTTTGATTGCTATTTGGTTGGAAATAGAAAATGCTTCATGTGGTAAATGGTATATGTTCTTGAATAATTTGATACTTGGCAATTGTTTTGAGCTCTCATAGATCATGTTTAAGCTCTAGCATCATGTAGTTTAAACCTATTAGTGGAGAACTACTGTAGAGCTTGTTGAAATTTGGTTTGCATCATTGGTCTCTCTAAGGTCTAGATATTTTCTGGTAAAAGTGTTTGAGCAACAAGGAGACAGTGTAGAGTCTTATAATGTTTGCAATATGTTCTTATGTAAGTTTTGCTGTACTGGTTCATACTTGTGTTTGCTTCAAACAACCTTGCTAGCCAAAGCCTTGTACTGAGAGGAAATGCTTCTCGTGCATCCAAAAACCTTGAGCCAAAACCCATGCCATTTGTGTCCACCATAACTACCTACTATGTGGTATTTCTCTGCCATTCCAAAGTAAATTGCTTGTGTGCTACCTTTAAAATTTCATTCCTTGTCTTTGCAATACATAGCTCATGGGAAAATAGCTTAAAAACTATTGTGGTATTGAATATGTCGCTTATGTATCTTATTTCTTATAAGTTGCTTGTTGAGCGGTAACCATGTTTCTGGGGACGCCATCAACTTTTTACACCTTTGTTGAATATCATGTGAGTTGCTATGCATGTTCGTCTTGTCTGAAATAAGGGTGATTTATCTAAATGGTTTGAGTATGCATATTGTTAGAGAAGAATTAACATTGGGCCGCCAACCAAAACCATGTATCATGGTGGAAGTTTCAGTTGGACATTAATCCTCAAATCTCTTATGAGAATATTATCTGTTGTTGAATGCTTAAGCATTAAATAGGAGTCCATTATCTGTTTTCTATGTTGTCCCGGTATGGATGTCCTCAAGTTGAGATCTATCAAAACTGAGAAATCAAATGCGATCTATCTCCTTGGACCTTTGTACAGGCGGCATAGAGGTACCCCTTTGTGACACTTGGTTGAAACATATGTAATGCAATGATAATCCATGGAAATCCAAGCTAATTAGGACAAGGTGCGAGCACTATTGTATTCGATGCATGAGGCTTGCAACTTATAAGAGGTCTTATGCATAACACATATGAATTATCACTACCGTTGACAAAATTGTTTCCATGTTTTCAAAATAAAAAGCTCTAGCACATGAGTAATCCATGCTTCCCTCTGCGAAGGGCCTTTCTTTTACTTTATGTTGAGTCAGTTTACCTACTTGTTTCTATCTTAGAAGCAAACACGTCTGTCAACTGTGTGCATTGATTCTTACATGTTTACTTATTGCACTTGTTATATTGCTTTATGTTGACAATTATCCATGAGATATACATGTTACAAGTTGAAAGCAATTGCTGAAACTTAATCATCCTTTGTGTTGCTTCAAAACCTTCTATTAAGAATATATTGCTTGATGAGTTAACTCTTATGCAAGACTTATTGATACTTGTCTTGAAAGTACTATTCATGAAAAGTCTTTGCTATATGATTCAGTTGTTTAGTCATTATTTTTACCATTGCTTCGAATCACTTCATTCATCTCATATGCTTTACAATAGTATTGATCAAGATTATGATAGTAGCATGTCACTTCAGAAATTATCCTTGTTATCGTTTACCTACTCGAGGGCGAGTAGGAACTAAGCTTGGGGATGCTTGATACGTCTCAAACGTATCTATAATTTTTTATGTTCCATGCTAGTTATATGACAATACTCACATGTTTTATATACACTTTACATCATTTTGATGCATTTTCCGGCACTAACCTATTAACAAGATGCCGAAGCGCCAGTTCCTATTTTCTGTTGTTTTTGGTTTTAGAAATCCTACACATGAAATATTCTCGGAATTGGACGAAACAAAAGCCCACGGTCTTATTTTGCACGGAGCCTTCCAGAAGTCCGAAGAGGAGACGAAGAGGGGCGACGAGGCGGCCACACCCTAGGGGGGCGCGGCCCCACCCTTGGGCGCGCCGGCCTATGGGGTGGGCCCCTCGGGCGCCTCCCGACTCTGCCCCTTCGCCTATAAATTCTCTCCGTCGCGAAAACCCTATCACCGAGAGCCACGATACGAGAAAAGTTACTATGACGCTGCCGCCGCCAATCCCATCTCGGGGGATTCAGGAGATCGCCTCCGGCACCCTGCCGGAGAGGGGAATCATCACCGGACGGCTCTACATCACCATGCCCGCCTCCGGATTGATGCGTGAGTAGTTCATCCCTGGACTATGGGTCCATAGCAGTAGCTAGATGGTTGTCTTCTCCTCTTGTGCTATCATGTTTAGATCTTGTGAGCTCCCTATCATGATCAAGATCATCTAGTTGTAATGCTACATGTTGTGTTTGTTGGGATCCGATGAATATTGAATACTATGTCAAGTTGATTATCAATCTATCATATATGTGTTGTTTATGTTCTTGCATGCTCTCCGTTGCTAGTAGAGGCTCTGGCCAAGTTGATACTTGTAACTCCAAGAGGGAGTATTTATGCTAGATAGTGGGTTCATGCCTCCATTGAATCTGGGACAGTGACAGAAAGTTCTAAGGTTGTGGATGTGTTGTTGCCACTAGGGATAAAACATCGATGCTTTGTCTAAGGATATTTGTGTTGATTACACTACGCGCAGTACTTAATGCAATTGTCTGTTGTTTGCAACTTAATACTGGAAGGGGTGCGGATGTTAACCCGAAGGTGGACTTTTTAGGCATAGATGCATGCTGGATAGCGGTCTATGTTCTTTATCGTAATGCCCTAATTAAATCTCATAGTAGTCATCATGATATATGTATGTGCATATCTATTTGTCAATTGCCCAACTGTAATTTGTTCACCCAACATGCTATTTATCTTATTGGAGAGACACCACTAGTGAACTGTGGACCCCGGTCCATTCTTTTACATCTGAAATACAATCTACTGCAATCTCTGTTCTTTGTTGTTCATCGCAAACAAACATCATTCTCCACACCATACGTTTAATCCTTTGTTTTCAGCAAGCCGGTGAGATTGAAAACCTCACTGTTAAGTTGGGGAAAAGTATTGTGATTGTGTTGTGCAGGTTCCACGTTGGCGCCGGAATCCCTGGTGTTGCGCCGCACTACACTCCTTCACCAACAACCTTCACGTGGCCTTCATCTCCTACTGGTTCGATAACCTTGGTTTCTTACTGAGGGAAACTTGATGCTGTACGCATCACACCTTCCTCTTGGGGTTCCTAACGGACGTGTGCTTCACGCGCCATCACACGCCCAAATAATAATCCACATACCTCCAATGGCAATACATCGCACTCTATCTCATCAATATAATCATCAACTGTAAATGACACACACACCTTATGAGTAATCTTCAACATACCACAGCTATTCAACCACTCAAAACGCTTAGGCTCAGGAAGACGCCATGTAGACAACCCCAATGCTGCCACCATGGCCTTGCTTATTCCATTAGTACAGCTACCACCATCAATCATCAACTTGCAAGATTTGCCTTTTATCATGCACTAAGTCTGAAATAAACTCCACTGCTGACCCTTGTCAACTATCTTGCAAGCACCATCTTACCTTCTTGAGTTGCATATTCATCCAACTCAATGGTACATCCTCCTCGATGGTAGTGTTAGAGCACACCACCTTATCCTTCACCGTAGGCTTCACCAAGAATCTAGTATGCAGGAATTGTTGGAAATCTGCCCAACTAGACTTTCCACCAGCGATACCCTTGGCGGACAGATCTTCATGGTACCAATTAGCCACAACGTAATCAACACGCCGATATGCATTAACAAATTCGGTTTGGCCACCAAAAGTACTATCATATGAATGACAACGGTCGAAACCACCTGTCATGTGAGCTTCCCAACTCTGAAATTATGCCGGTGTCGCGGAACTAGACAACCTCCACTTGATGTTGGATGTATCTGATGTCAAACCTATCACAATATGGAGGTAGTCGTGGTACACATCAGCTGCTCCATCAACCACATGAACAGGTTTCGAAGCAAACTCAAAACCATCAGCTGTAACAGGAAAAACAGCAGCAACAACACCTTGGGCGGCAGTGCCAGCCTGCAGAAGGGGTGGCAATGCCGACCTGCTTGTGGCGGCAGTGCCGGCATGGCGGCAGTGTCGGACATGGTGGGGCGGCAGTGCCGGCCTCTCGACGGAAATTCCATCCTCTTCCTCGCACGCACGGCAGAAAAACCTTAAAATTTCTTCAAACAGCAGCCCTAGATAGAAGAGAAACTGCGTCCCGACAGAGAATCTATAGCACAAAACCTTCCTCCCGTTCGATCTCCACGAACCCTAGGAAAATCTCCTTCGATGCAAAACCAAACTGACAAGATCGATCAACAACTCCTCGCTGTGAGCAACCCAGAAATCGGATACCACATGATAAGAGGATCCCACGTGATCCTCTCGGGGTTTGCCCGATCTTTCACAGCGAGACAACCGGTAGATAGAATCTCCCAATAACGCGATGAACGCAACCTGGAGAAGAGGAACAAATCCAGCAAGCAACGTATCGAAGAACGACACGCCTCAAAACCCTAGCTTGATAATCATTGATGAACACAAGAACCCTCACAACAATCTTTATTGGAAACTGATAAACGACATCGCCGTACCCCGGAGGGATGCAACACGTGAACACACGCAATAGCTTTTAACCTAAACTTGTCTACCTCTAACCTTAGCCGACCTAGTCCCTTATATGAGGGGGTGGCTGGAGCGCCCTGATACGTCTCCGACGTATCGATAATTTCTTATGTTCCAAGCCACATTATTGATGTTATCTACATGTTTTATGCACACTTTATGTCATATTCGTGCATTTTCTGGAACTAACCTATTAACAAGATGCCGAAGTGCCAGTTCCTGTTTTCTGCTGTTTTTGGTTTCAGAAATCCTAGTAACGAAATATTCTCGGAATCGGACGAAATCAACGCCCAAGTTCCTATTTTACCCGGAAGCATCCAGAACACACGAGAACCGCCAGAGAAGGGGGACAGGGCCACCAAACCACACCCCGGCGCGGCCAGGGGGGGGGGCGCGCCCCCCTATGGTTTGGGCAGCCCGTGGCCCCTCCGACTCCGACTCTTCGCCTATTTAAGCCGTCGTGACCTAAAACCTCGACACCAATCGACAAAAACCACAGAAACCTTCCAGAGCCGCTGCCATCGCGACGCCAAGATCTGGGGGACAGGATCTCTGTTCCGGCACGCTGCCGGAGCGGGGAAGTGCCCCCGGAAGGCTTCTCCATCGACACCGCTGCCATCTCCACCGCCATCTTCATCACCGCTGCTGCTCCCATGAGGAGGGAGTAGTTCTCCATCGAGGCTCGGGGCTGTACCGGTAGCTATGTGGTTCATCTCTCTCCCATGTACCTCAATATAATAATCTCATGAGCTGCTTTACATGATTGAGATTCATATGAGTTTTGTATGACTACTATCTATGTGCTACTCTAGCAATGTTATTAAAGTAGTTCTATTCCTCCTGCACGTGTGTAAAGGTGACAGTGTGTGCACCGTGTTAGTACTTGGTTTATGCTATGATCATGATCTCTTGTAGATTGCGAAGTTAACTATTGCTATGATAATATTGATGTGATCTATTCCTCCTACATATGCATGAAGGTGACAGTGTGCATGCTATGTTAGTACTTGGTTTAGTCTTTTGATCTATATTACACTAAAGGTTACTAAAATATGAGCATTATTGTGGAGCTTGTTAACTCCGGCATTGAGGGTTCGTGTAATCCTACGCAATGTGTTCATCATCCAACAAGAGTGTAGAGTATGCATTTATCTATTCTGTTATGTGATCAATGTTGAGAGTGTCCACTAGTGAAAGTGTAATCCCTAGGCCTTGTTCCCAAATACTGCTATCGCTGCTTGTTTACTGTTTTACTGCGTTACTACTGCTGCAATACTACCACCATCAACTATACGCCAGCAAGCTATTTTCTGACACCGTTGCTACTGCTACTATATATTTACACCACCTGTATTTCACTATCTCTTCGCCGAACTAGTGCACCTATTAGGTGTGTTGGGGACACAAGAGACTTCTTGCTTTGTGGTTGCAGGGTTGCATGAGAGGGATATCTTTGACCTCTTCCTCCCTGAGTTCGATAAACCTTGGGTGATCCACTTAAGGGAAAACTTGCTGCTGTTCTACAAACCTCTGCTCTTGGAGGCCCAACACTGTCTATAGGAAAGGAGGGGGAACGTAGACATCAAGTTATTTTCTGGCGCCGTTGCCGGGGAGGAAAGGTAAAAGGTACTCACACTCCGGACCTTGGCTACTAAGCTATTTCCCGGCGTCGTAAGTACTCGAAGCTATTTCCTTTAGGTCCTGCAATTGCAACTTTTTGTTTCTTGTTTACACTAGTTTGGCATAATGGACAAAAATGAGCTTCTTATTCTATTTCCTGATTTAAAACATGGATTGTTTGGTGCGAAAATTAAAAAACCTATGGAATCTTATTTGCATGCTGGTAGTAATATTAGTATGAACGCTTTGAACACCATTGTTGATAATGATATAGAAAGTTCTAAGCTTGGGGAAGCTGGTTTTCATGATCTTTTTAGTCCCCCAAGCATTGAGGAGAAAATTTTCTTTGATGATACTTTGCCTCCTATTTATGATGATTATAATGATAGTGGTCTTTTGGTGCCACCTACTATGGAGAGTAAATTTAATTATGATTATACTATGCCTCCAACACTTGATGAAAATAATAATGATAGCTACTTTGTTGAATTTGCTCCCACTACAACTACTAAAATTGATTATGCCTATGTGGAGAGTAATAATTTTATGCACGAGACTCATGATAAGAATGCTTTATGTGATAGTTATATTGTTGAGTTTGCTCATGACACTACTGAAAGTTATTATGAGAGAGGAAAATATGGTTGTAGAAATTTTCATGTTACTAAAATGCCTCTCTATGTGCTGAAATTTTTGAAGCTACACTGGTTTTATCTTCCTATGCTTGTTACCTTGCTCTTCATGAACTTGTTTATTTACAAGATTCCCATGCATAGGAAGCATGTTAGACTTAAATGTGTTTTGGATTTTCTTCTTGATGCTCTCTTTTGCCTCAAATATTATTTCTTGCGAGTGCATCATTAAAACTGCTGAGCCCATCTTAATGGCTATAAAGAAAGAACTTCTTGGGAGATAACCCATGTGTTATTTTGCTACAGTACTTTGATTTTATTTTGTGTCTTGGAAGTTGTTTACTACTGTAGCAACCTCTCCTTATCTTAGTTTTGTGTTTTGTTGTGCCAAGTAAAGCCTCTAATCGAAGGTTGATACTAGATTTGGATTTCTGCGCAGAAACAGATTTCTATCTGTCACGAATCTGGGATTTTCTCTCTGTAGAAAAATCAGAAAAATATGCCAATTTACGTGCGTGTTCCTCAGATATGTACGCAACTTTCATTAATTTTGAGTTTTCTGATCTGAGCAACGAAAGTATTTATTAGAAATTCGTCTTTACGGACTGTTCTGTTTTGACAGATTCTGCCTTTTATTTCGCATTGCTTCTTTTGCTATGTGGGATGGATTTCTTTGTTCCATTAAACTCCAGTAGCTTTGAGCAATGTCCAGAAGTGTTAATAATGATTGTGTCACCTCTGAACATGTGAGTTTTTGATTATGTACTAACCCCTCTAATGAAGTTTATGAGAAGTTGGTGTGAAGGAAGTTTTCAAGGGTCAAGAGAGGAGGATGATATACTATGATCAAGAAGAGTGAAAGCTCTAAGCTTGGGGATGCCCCGGTGGTTCATCCCTGCATATTCTAAGAAGACTCAAGCGTCTAAGCTTGGGGATGCCCAAGGCATCCCCTTCTTCATCGACACATTATCAGGTTCCTCCCCTGAAACTATATTTTTATTCCATCACATCTTATGTGCTTTACTTGGAGCGTCTGTATGCTTTTATTTTTGTTTGTGTTTGAATAAATTGGATTACATCATGCTTGTGTGGGAGAGAGACACGCTCCGCTGGTTCATATGAACATATGTGTTCTTAGCTTTACTTTTAGTATTCATGGCGAAGTTTCTTCTTCGTTAAATTGTTATATGGTTGGAATTGGAAAATGATACATGTAGTAATTGCTATTAATGTCTTGGGTAATGTGATACTTGGCAATTGTTGTGCTCATGTTTAAGCTCTTGCATCATATGCTTTGCACCCATTAATGAAGAAATACATAGAGCATGCTAAAATTTGGTTTGCATAATTGGTCTCCCTAAGGTCTAGCTATTTTCTAGTAAGATGTTTGAACAACAAGGAAGACGATGTATAGTTTTATAATGCTTGTAATATGTCTTTTATGTGAGTTTTGCTGTACTAGTTCGTGCTTGTGTTTGCTTCAAACAACCTTGCTAGCCTAAACCTTGTATCGAGAGGGAATACTTCTCATGCATCCAAATCCTGAGCCAAATAACACTATGCCATTTGTGTCCACCATACCTACCTACTACATGGTATTTTTCCGCCATTCCAAAGTAAATTGCTTGAGTGCCACCTTTAAAATTCCATCATTCACCTTTGCAATATATAGCTCATGGGACAAATAGCTTAAAAACTATTGTGGTATTGAATATGTAATTATGCACTTTATCTCTTATTAAGTTGCTTGTTGTGCGATAACCATGTTTACTGGGGACGCCATCAACTACTCTTTGTTGAATTTCATGTGAGTTGCTATGCATGTCCGTCTTGTCTGAAGTAAGAGCGATCTACCACCCTATGGTTAAGCATGCATATTGTTAGAGAAGAACATTGGGCCGCTAACTAAAGCCATGATCCATGGTGGAAGTTTCAGTTTTGGACACATATCCTCAATCTCAAATGAGAAAATTATTAATTGTTGTTACATGCTTATGCATAAAAGAGGAGTCCATTATCTGTTGTCTATGTTGTCCCGGTATGGATGTCTAAGTTGAAGAATAATCAATAGCGAGAAATCCAATGCGAGCTTTCTCCTTAGACCTTTGTACAGGCGGCATAGAGGTACCCCTTTGTGACACTTGGTCAAAACATGTGCATTGTGATGATCCGGTAGTCCAAGCTAATTAGGAAAAGGTGCGGGCACTATTAGTATACTATGCATGAGGCTTGCAACTTATAAGATATAATTTACATGATACATATGCTTTATTACTACCGTTGACAAAATTGTTTCATGTTTTCAAAATAAAAGCTCTAGCACAAATATAGCAATCGATGCTTTCCTCTTCGAAGGACCATTCTTTTACTTTTATTGTTGAGTCAGTTCACCTATCTCTCTCTACCTCAAGAAGCAAACATTTGTGTGAACTGTGCATTGATTCTTACATACTTGCTTATTGCATTTGTTATATTGCTTTGCATTGACAACTATCCATGAGATATATATGTTACAAGTTGAAAGCAACCGCTGAAACTTAATCTTCCATTGTGTTGCTTCAATGTCTCTACTATGAATTTATTGCTTTGTGAGTTAACTCTTATGCAAGACTTATTGATGCTTGTCTTGAAAGTACTATTCATGAAAAGTCTTTGCTATATGATTCAATTGTTTACTCATGTCATATACATTGTTTTGATCGCTGCATTCATTACATATGTTTACAAATAGTATGATCAAGGTTATGATGGCATGTCACTCCAGAAATTATCTGTGTTATCGTTTTACCTGCTCGGGACGAGCAGAACTAAGCTTGGGGATGCTGATACGTCTCCGACGTATCGATAATTTCTTATGTTCCATGCCACATTATTGATGTTATCTACATGTTTTATGCACACTTTATGTCATATTCGTGCATTTTCTGGAACTAACCTATTAACAAGATGCCGAAGTGCCAATTCCTGTTTTCTGCTGTTTTTGGTTTCAGAAATCCTAGTAACGAAATATTCTCGGAATCGGACGAAATCAACGCCCAAGTTCCTATTTTACCCGGAAGCATCCAGAACACACGAGAACCGCCAGAGAAGGGGGACAGGGCCACCAAACCACACCCCGGCGCGGCCAGGGGGGGCGCCCCCCTATGGTTTGGGCAGCCCGTGGCCCCTCCGACTCCGACTCTTCGCCTATTTAAGCCGTCGTGACCTAAAACCTCGACACCAATCGACGAAAACCACAGAAACCTTCCAGAGCCGCCGCCATCGCGACGCCAAGATCTGGGGGACAGGATCTCTGTTCCGGCACGCTGCCGGAGCGGGGAAGTGCCCCCGGAAGGCTTCTCCATCGACACCGCTGCCATCTCCACCGCCATCTTCATCACCGCTGCTGCTCCCATGAGGAGGGAGTAGTTCTCCATCGAGGCTCGGGGCTGTACCGGTAGCTATGTGGTTCATCTCTCTCCCATGTACCTCAATACAATAATCTCATGAGCTGCTTTACATGATTGAGATTCATATGAGTTTTGTATCACTACTATCTATGTGCTACTCTAGCAATGTTATTAAAGTAGTTCTATTCCTCCTGCACGTGTGTAAAGGTGACAGTGTGTGCACCGTGTTAGTACTTGGTTTATGCTATGATCATGATCTCTTGTAGATTGCGAAGTTAACTATTGCTATGATAATATTGATGTGATCTATTCCTCCTACATATGCATGAAGGTGACAGTGTGCATGCTATGTTAGTACTTGGTTTAGTCTTTTGATCTATCTTACACTAAAGGTTACTAAAATATGAGCATTATTGTGGAGCTTGTTAACTCCGGCATTGAGGGTTCGTGTAATCCTACGCAATGTGTTCATCATCCAACAAGAGTGTAGAGTATGCATTTATCTATTCTGTTATGTGATCAATGTTGAGAGTGTCCACTAGTGAAAGTGTAATCCCTAGGCCTTGTTACCAAATATTGCTATCGCTGCTTGTTTACTGTTTTACTGCGTTACTACTGCTGCAATACTACCACCATCAACTATACGCCAGCAAGCTATTTTCTAACACCGTTGCTACTGCTACTATATATTTACACCACCTGTATTTCACTATCTCTTCGCCGAACTAGTGCACCTATTAGGTGTGTTGGGGACACAAGAGACTTCTTGCTTTGTGGTTGCAGGGTTGCATGAGAGGAATATCTTTGACCTCTTCCTCCCTGAGTTCGATAAACCTTGGGTGATCCACTTAAGGGAAAACTTGCTGCTGTTCTACAAACCTCTACTCTTGGAGGCCCAACACTGTCTACAGGAAAGGAGGGGGAACGTAGACATCACGCCCCACTAGTGGGCTGGACCTAGTTAGGTTGGACATGCCCAAACCGAACACAGAACTTATTAAAATCCCTAATTGGCCCACATATGACCAAAAATAAAAATAAAAGACATAAAATAATATAACTAGCTTGGTGGAGTCCTGAAATTGGGCTTCACCTCGGCCTTCATGCCCGTATCAATTTTAGCACTTAATTATGCACCTGGGTGAAAGGAGGATGCAAGGACAACTTCCAGTAAGTTTAGCGGGCATTGGTACGGGGGAGCCCGCCCGTACCATCATGTTGTTGGGTGTGTCAGGAGAACCGCCTCATCAAATACTTTCATCTCGCGCAGACGGCACAGAGATCTGAGACACACATCTTTGAAAAACACTGAAACACCGCCCCTGGTCAGATCTAGAGAATGAACTTTGGAGAAGACATCATCCGGGCTGCTACGCGGATCATCGGAGGACAAGACATCATCACCTTCATCATCAACCGCTGCATCTCCATCACCATCATCGATCTCATTCTCCTTCAACCATAGTTGTAATCTTGATTACTATTGTGGATTTGTATTCGAATTCATTCTACTACTTTCATCCCATCCATAAGATTATGATGATGTTCTTGATTGTTTCCATGTGTGAGTAGTTCCTTTAGTTCTTGGGGAGATGGAGAAAACCTAGCATGAATATGATATGAATCTAAGATGATCTATGATTTTAAGTATTAATGTGTGTTAGTTCTCTCTCTTGATATTATATGTTGTGCACCATGTAATATTTCCTTTATGGTCTCGAGAGGGAACTAACCTTTGAAGTGTGGTAAAATGAACGACAAGAAGTGACATTCCCGTATCAGCACTTTAACACATGGATGAGGGGATAAAGAGAGACTTACCAAGCTCATACCGATAACCATGGGGTAAAACCCTTAATAGCAATAGTCAATATGTGGCTTGCAGAAGACTAGCTGATGTGGTTATTTAGAGATGCGATGACGATAGCTTTCTGGACGCATCTTTTGAGCTCTTCCCGCACACAATATGATTAAAAGCATATTTTATCTTAATTAACATGAGTCATAATGCTAGAGGTGGATCTAATAATCACCGGGAACACTTTGTCTTATTAAGTTTCAACCCATTTCTCATAACGCTTTTTGATAATTGTTTTATTTACTTTCTTGCAACCAATTACAACGATCCTTTAAAACACCTTAACCTTGAGATTAGAGAACAATTCGTAAGTAACATTTAATATATAGTAGCAAGGGGCATTAACATCTTAACTAGTAACTCATCATGGATCCATACTCTTATTTCGAAACTAGCTACAATTAAATTGTGTACTTGTAGTCATCAGTCTTACAATTAAATTGTGTACTTGTAGTCATCAGTCTCTTTTAGACGGAAGGCTCAAGATGAGCCCGGCTTTAAATTAATGAAGCCACAACGGCAGAGTACATAAGACAGACAAACACAACTGTGCAAACATGCTCCTATCCGAGCAAAGCATCCACAGCACATACGAGAGGAGTCGCCCCAACGAGGCCTGTCAACATGCACAACGAACTAGTCCGATACAAGGGATAACAAGGTGGAAAAGAAGAAAAACTAGCTCGACACGGTCCGCCGACGAAGGTCCTCACGCCGGACGGTCCCGGATGTTGGCGTGGAGAGAGCGAAGCCTCCCGATCGCCAACTCCAACGCCTCGCGGTCCTGCCGCCTAGCCACTGGCTTCCACACCTGTAAGTACATCAGCATTTTGTATAAGGCGTCAACAGGCTGCGAAGGGAAAATCCCTTCAATAGTAAACTTGTTCCTAATGTTCCAAAGCCCCCAGCACAGGGCCGAACAGCAAATCCAGAGAACCCTTTTCGTTTGTCCTACGAGGTCATCCAGGAGCCTATAAAGCTCCGTGAAGCAAGTAGGGTTCCAGGTGCACCCGAGCAGTTCCCGAACTGCGCTCCACATGAATCTTGCCAGCGGGTAGAGGAAGAAAATGTGGGCGGTGTCTTCCAAATCCGAACAAAGGGCGCATCGCCCCGACGATGGGCCCCTTCTACGGCGGATATTATCATTCGAGGGAAGGCGATTCCGGAGTAGTTGCTAGATGAAGATGCGGATTTTCATGGGCACCGCGATCTTCCAGATGGCACTAAAGTGCTTACGCGGCGTCCCCTGACAGAGCCTCCTATATAAGGACCTAACAGAGAATTTGCCGGAGGGTTCAAGGGCCCAGGAGATGATGTCCGGGCCATCAGAGAGCTGCGTCCCAGCAGTCTCCGACAGAAGGAGCGCGAGCTCAATGCGGGCAGGGGGTCCCAGGCTTTGGCGAAAGGTTGGGATCCCACCCAACGTACCGAAGCATCTGGAGACCATGATCTGCGGGTCCGCGGTGATGGAGAAGAGTGCGGGGAACCGGGAGCATAAGGGTCCCGACCCTTGCCACCAGTCACTCCAGAAAAGGGTGGAGGATCCACTACGCACCTGGTGTCGCGCTCCCAGGCGAAACACAGACTTAATCTTTTGGATGGCGTTCCAGAATTGGGAGCCCGATTGGTGGGAGTCCACCAGGAGATCCCTGGACCTGAGATATTTGTTTCTGAGGATCTCAGCCCACAGCCCTTGCTCCCCAGCATAGAGCTTCCAAATCCATTTGGTCATGAGACAAATGTTCATGAGCCTGGTGTCGATGATACCTAGTCCCCCCAAGGACTTGGGTTTGCAGAGCGCTTCCCATCTGACCCAGTGGTATTTGCGCCTCGGGCCATTGGCCTCCCAGAAGAATCTAGCCCGGTGTTTCCTGAACGCAGCGTGGACGCCCTCGCCCAGGAGGTACACCCCCATTGCGTGAAGAGGGAGATTGGAGAGGCAGGCGTTGATGAGGGTCAAGCGTGCCGCGGAGGACATGAATTTCCCCATCCATGGTTCCGCTCTCCGACCCACCCTAGTGGTAAGAGGACCCCAGTCCGAAGCCTTTACGGCGCGGTCGGAAATGGGGAGCCCCAGGTAGGTGAAGGGGAAGGAGCCCTTCTTGCAGTTGAGCAAGTTGGCAATAGCTTCCTGCTCGAGGTCAGTGGACCCCAACACCATGACCTCACTCTTGTGGAAGTTAATGCGAAGGCCGGACATGTTCTCAAAACAGAGAAGGAGGAACTTGAGGTTCGCAAGACCAAGCGCATCTGGTTGGAGCATGATGATCGTATCATCCGCGTATTGCAGGTGGGTGATACCGCCCTCCACTAGGTGCGGGACCAACCCTGCAATATGCCCAGCCCTCGAGGCTGCCTGGAGGATGGCAGCAAGGGCCTCAACCGCAAAGTCAAAGAGGAGAGGGGAGAGAGGGTCCCCCTGGCGGACGCCGCGGCCATTGCGGAAGTAGTTCCCAACTTCCCCGTTGACCGTGATCGCCGTCTGGCCCCCCGAGACCAGACTCATGGCGCGATGGACCCACCCCGGGTCAAAGCCTTTCCTATGAAGGACTTCGCGAAGGAATTGTCAGTTGACGCGGTCAAACGCCTTCTCGAAATCAAGCTTAAGAAAAACTCCCCTGAGTTTCCTAGACTTGGTCTCATGGATGATCTCCTGAAGGGAAACTATCCCTTCAAGGATGTGTCGGCCCTTAATAAAGGCGGATTGCGCGCGACTGATGATGCGGTGAGCAATAGGGGAAACACGAATCGCGTAGGCTTTAGCAACGAACTTAAAGATTACATTAATGAGAGCAATAGGCCGAAACTGCCGAATGTCTTCAGCACCCTGGACTTTAGGAATCAGCGAGAGGACTCCAAAGTTTAGTCATCAGTCTCTCAAACGCAACTCACCGGTTTGGCTTTTGCTGTTGTACACCTCGCCGGCATGCTCACGATAGACTTGTATTCTATGACTCACCGGACACCGGTGCTCTTTTGCCGGCATGCTCACGATAGACTTGTATTCTACGACTCACCAGACACCGGTGCTCTTTTCGCCGCCATATACTTCTCTAGCATGCAGGTCGCAGGCCTCATGACAGTGCCGCGGTCCACGCCTGGCCGCTTTCTCGATCAAGGGTAACGTCTGACTTGCCGGCATGCCTGTATGTTGCAACCTTGTTCATGGTGCAGCTCTTTGCCGATGTGCTTTTTTTCCGCCATGCTGACCTCATGCTTGTGCCATTGTTATGCATTGCATCCTTCGCTCAGCTTGCCAGTGCACCGGCGCGCTACAGCTAGACCAAAGCCAAGGAAAATATGAGAAAAAGATCACATATTAGACTATTTTAGTTATTGAATGAATTGTTGAACTTAATACTACGCACCTAAATATGGAAAATAGCAGGATGAAGATGGGTGCACGTGCACCCGTTGTCTCCAATATTGGAAAAATGATATTTTAAAAAATAAAAAAAATAAAAAAAATTTATGTATATATTATGTTGATACTTACTTGTGTAAGTTTTCACGGTAAAATACGATTCTATGTGGCCTGCACGAAAATAAGAAAATGTCCAAATGATAATAATGATTGGTATTGTACCATTCGTAGAAATAGGATTTTCCATTTTCACGTTTATCTGTAGGTCGTGCATGATCATTTTGTTTATGCCAAAATACTGCTGGAAAACGGGGCTATAGGCCCGGTCCATTTGGGCATTCAGTCCTGGTTTTCAAACCGGGACCAATTAGGCGGAATTAAAGGGCCCCTTTAGTCCCGGTTCAAAGTTGCACCGGACCTAAAGGTGGCGCCACGTGGTGCGGCCAGGGAGCTCGCGGTGGATGGTCTTTGGTCCCGGTTCATGGTACGAACCGGGCCTGGGGTTCTCTGCCGCGGCACAGGTTTAGGCTGTAGCAGCGTTTCTCTGCCGCGACAGAGAAACAAAGCGTTTCTCTGTCGCGGCAGAGTTTCAGCAATGCATATATATCATTCAAGAAACCACAAAATATCGTCGTGAATATATATAGACATCGTCAACAGTACACGTAATGCATGCATATTTACAATATAAAGTCGGATCTCTTTACTAAATCTATTAGCTTCTACGAAGTTGCTCAACATATAGCTACGACCTTCGCATAGTGCTCTCCACCTGGGGCAATGACCTCGGTAAGAAAGAATCCCGCGATTTCCTCTTGAATTGCTCGTATTTGATCCTCCGTTATGAGAGTGTCCCGCAGGCGTATCATCTATATTTAAAAAAAGAGATCAATATATATATATATATGAATGGAACTCAATACAATAGATGGTACTAATTAAGATTAATTGTGAAAATTTGTTATCGTACACGAGTGTGGTGTATACGGGCATCCCCACCCTTGGGACATGACATGTCACGAATGAAGGTGCAGACGTAGTATCCACATAAGTTATTCCCGGGTTCCTGCCTCATACACTTTACGAAAAAATAGTTCGATCAAACTAATAATCAAGCATCGTATTGAAAGTAAATATCATATATAGAGTTTCACGGACATAGCTATATATATAGTACTACTTACAGGGTAATCTTGAAATGTAAGATTCGGTTTCCATTTACCCGGAACAGTATTGATGAACCGTTTCCAAGCCCTGCCCGACAAAAAATAATGAGTAAATGAGTTATTGATTAGTTGATGATATCGTCGAATTAGAACAGATGAAGATGCCAATACGAAATTGATATTGAAATTACCTCTGGAGGATGGCAGCCATGTCCGCCCATTCCGCATGTTCTTTACGTTTCGAGTCCATGACATTTACGACTCCTTTGTGAAGATCAATGATTAGGAGAATAAAGTGGAATCTGCACAAGCATAGCTCAATGATTACGAGAATAAAGTGGAAGCTGCATAAGCATAATGTATGTTATATATAACACTCACTTTAAGTTGTAGGGAAAGAATATATCCTCTTTGTTTGCTTGCTTCACTAAAAACATTACCATGTTGTCCTCTGTGTCCTTGGGGTACTTTTGAACCGTAACTTCATGAACTGTGTCTGGGTCAATGAACCCCAGCTCGAGGAGCTTGCCTCTTTTGCATTCGAGCTTCTTCATTCTGCATAATTAAATGTATAGCGTACACAAAGAATATAGTGAGGATAATTGTTAGTGCAAATAAATGAGCTGAGCTACAGACTTAATTACATAAATAAATCACTTACATGCAGTAGCAACTGATGACAGCTTTGTCGAGGGCGTCTTGATTGAATAACTGAAACAGTTCTTCTAACTCAAGGTTTATCTCCTCGTCCCCCCGGAAGTAATGCTCATCTCTAAGATACACCGTGAGGTAGCGATCACCTCTTTGACAGGCTTTTAGGTACCATTCATGCAACCTTCGCATCTGAGTCCCTAGACGCGCGAGCTTGCCAGGTTTGACGAGATCAGATCCGTATCTATACTTGTTTACCACTTGAGTCGTTGGATAGTAATCTTCGTACTCAACTGATGCTCTCTGAGCTCTAGCCTCCCGTTCGATCATCGATGCCATCTCTGGATCATCATAGGGCTGCACGACAAAGTGGGGTATGGCCTGAATGTCCTGCTGTCCAAGCTGGGATGTAAGTACTTGGGTTACCATGGTTAATTGGGCTTTCATGGTGCTAAAACCCTCCTCTAAGGACGCTATGCGGTCTGTTTCCCTTGCCTTTCTCCTCTCATGGCTTTTATCAGGAAATCTCTTCCTTTCCGCAGGAAAGTCATACTTCCACGGAACGGAGCCTTCTGTGCCTCATGTTCGTCCACCATGTTCTTTGTTCCCAAGGGCGCGTGTCAGCTCATCGTTCTCTCTTTCGGGCTGGAACCTCCCCTCCTCCACGTCCTTATGTGCTTGTTCCAGGGCTTCGATGGGAAACTTCAGATGAGCTTTCTTATAGATGCACTTCCGTTTCTGGATGCAACGTTCCCCCAATCCCGTAGAACCACTCCTTAAACCGTTCGATCCAACCGTGTGTCCCTAATCTGATCCCTTTCCTGGTCAGTTCCGCCTCAGCTGCCTGCCACTTAGGACGGTTAGCCCTGTATCCACCTGGACCCAGAATTTGGTGATATAGCTTCAACGCAGCATTTGCCTTATTTGTTTCCGAACTTTTCTTAAATTCTTCTGACTCCATGCTGTACTTCACGAATTCGTCCCAGTGATTTTTTACCTTCTCACTGTCTGGAGTCTTGTCTTTCTTGATAAAGCCGCGCAATCTTTTCTTGTGGTTCTTGAATAGTTCGACCATCTTCTTCTTGACAAAGTCGCGTAGGGCCTGCTCCATCTTGGCCTTTTCAGCGGCATCCCCCTCTGGTACTATGTTGAAATGTGACATGAGCTTGGTCAGAATGCTGTCTTTGGCTACATCATCGATATAAAGACCTTGAGCTTCTTCCTCTGCAGACAGCACTAGTCCCTTCGGCTTGTTCCATTCTCGAACGGTGATCGGGACGTGGTCCCCAACAAGCACTCCGCATTGAGCTATAAATGACTTTGCACTTTTCTCTAGAGCAATCGGTTTACCATCCTTAGCGATATGGGTGATTTCGTGCCTAACACCGTCGTCCAACTTTTTGGCCCGGCCTCGCTTCTTCGACTTTCCAGAAGAAGTGCTCGATCCGGAGGGCTAAAAAAGAAATAATTCATAGTCAGTACAATTTAATTAGTTAATGCATCTAGTCGATCAACAGCGGTTTAATTAATTTATATACATGGGTGATAACTACGGTTCTGGAGCCATTATGATGATCTTCTTCCTCACCGGAGCCATTAGGATCTTCTTCCTCAATATTCTCCACTCCCTCACCGGAGTCATTCAAAAAAGTTGCGGTGACATCGTCACCGCCATCATCTGGAATAACGTCGTCGTCGCGATCATCCAGAGTACCGTTGGCTATGAGGTCAGCCATGAAATTTTCTTGAGTTTCATCTCTCTGTCCCAACATGCTTTCTACAATGAGTTGCAAGCTATATATAGGAACCATCATATGATCAAATTAAGGATAACGCAGAAAACTGAAAATGGAGTTACATATGTAGTTCTTAACTAAGGATCGATAATATAGTGCTGAAAGCAGATAGTGCAGTTACATGCATACATAGATCGGGTTCATGTTTATTTAACCCTAATACATCAATCACTACTACAACCTCTCAACCGCGCCGACCGGGTCCTATAACGCGCCGACCGGGTCCTGAGCCGCGTCGGGTGAACCCCCAAAGCCACGGAACAGTCACGGGAGCATAGCTAACATGAGATCCCTGCATAACGCTCCATCGGTCCTATACATGTTGTCTAACGCATACATGTAACGGCGAACGTGCTCGTCCTCCGCCGCAATGCGCTGAGCTACCTCCTCCGGCGGGGCCGGCTCCCTCTGAAACGACCGTGGCCCATAAGACCTCCACCATAGAATATCCGGGTCGACGACGGGACCTGGATTCCGCACCAAGGTGCGCGACCGGGAAGCTAAGACCTCCCAGTGCCACCCCGGCGGAGCCCAGTCCCGGACCTCCCCCAGCTGCTGCATCTCCTCTAGAAGAGTCAGACCACGGCGCGGCGGCTGTCGCGGCATCGTAGCTACGAAAACAAATCATATATGTATGTACCAACGTTCACATAAATAAAAAAATAACTTCACTACTTTTATGTTAGTCGGCGCCAGCACTACCGTTTGGGGGCGCCGGCACTACATACTCTATTTTGGGGGCGCCGGCAGGGGCGTCGGCACTACCGTATTTTGGGGGCGCCATCGCGAGCGTAGTGGTTACCGGCGCGGCGGCCCTCATCAACACTAACTATTTTTCTAACACTAACACTAACTATTTTTCTAACACTAACACTAACTAACTAATTATTCACGAAATTTCTAACTATTTTCACTAACACTAACTAACTATTTTACTAACTAATCTAACAATTAACCTAACAAATTAACTAATCTAACAATTGAATAAAAAAAGGAGAAGAGCGGGGTGGGCGGCGCCAGCGCTTACCGGCGGATCGAGTTGGCGGCCGGGGGCGCGGCGGACGGCGAGGAGGCGGCCGCGGGGGCGGCAGGTGGCGTGGGCGGGCGGTGGGCGGGCGCGGTGGCGACGGCGGGAGCGGGCGCGGTGGCGACGGCGACGGCGGGCGGTGGCAAATTGGGCAGCCTGGTGGCATCGTTCGTTCGTCTCCGCGTGATTGATCTCCGCACGGAGACGAAGGAGCAGTTATATACTGCCCCCTCCCTTTGGTCCCGGTTCGTATTACAAACCAGGACCAAAGGCCCCCCTTTGGTCCCGGTATGTAATACAAACTGGGACTAAAGGCCTATTTTGCTGCGATCTTCGCTGCGCGCGCAAAATAGGCCTTTAGTCCCGGTTTGTACTACAAACCGAGACCAAAGGCCAATTTTTTTTAAAAAAAATCGTTCCCGCCTTATTTCAAATCAAAAAAAACCACGTACTGGCCACCGCCGTGCCACACGTGTCCACCGCCGCCGCCATGTACTGGCCACCGCCGCCACCGCCGTGTACTGGCCACCACCGTCACCACCATGTACTGGCCACCGCCGCCACCGCCGTGTACTGGCCACCGCCGCCACCGCCACCGCCATGTACAGGCCACCGTCGCCACCGCCGTGTACTGGCCACCACCGTCACCGCCATGTACTGGCCACCGCCGCCACCGCCGTGTACTGGCCACCACCGCCACCGCCATGTATTGGCCACCGCCACTGACGTGCCACGTGTCCCTTCCCCGTGCCACTTGTCGCCGCCGCTTCCACGTGCCTCGCCCCGCCGCCACCACCGTGTGACGTGTAGATGCCGCTTCCACGTGCCACGCCCCGCCGCTTCCCCGCGCCACCTGTCGCCGCCGCTTCCATGTGCCTCGCCTCGCCGCCGCCGGCGTGCGACGTGTAGATGTCGCTTCCACGTGCCACGCCCCGCCGCTTCCCCGCGCCACCTGTCGCCAAACTTGTCGCGTCGCTGTGCTATAAAGCGCCGCGTGCGCGCGGAACCACACGTCGCCGTCGCCTCCGTTCATTCGTCGCCGGGATGCCGCCGCGCTGTCGCGGCTCGTCCGGCTTCCGTGGCGTCCGAGCGCGTCCGAATGGTAGGTTCTACGCCGAGATGCGCGCCGGTGGCTTCCGGCTCACCCTCGGCACGAACAACACCCCGGAGCTGGCAGCGCGCGCTTACGACGCGGCCGCATGGCGATTTCGGCGGCCACGGCGCGACATGAACTTCCCAGACGTCAAATCGCTACAGGAGGCGGAGTTCCTCGCGCTGACGCCGTGCCTCGTTGACGACGAGGACCGTCGCCGCCACCGCCAGGTGCAGCGCCGGATCGCCATCGCCGAGCACGACGAGGAGTTGATGCGCCAGTTGAGGGCGCAGTTCCCCAACGACGTCGACAACACCGACACGTTCTTCGCTGACCCAACAGGCGCCACCGTCGGGCCGTCGCCGTGTTCGAGCTCGACAACCCGAATACAACTTGGGCCGACAACGACCCTCGGTGGGATGACATTTGGACCGAGACAACCTCTGACGACGAGTAGATCGATTAGACTAGTTGTTTATCTATTTTAATTGTATTTTCAATAAAGTCGTTGTGGTAGACGCTGATGATGAGAAAAGTTTCCCGCTAGATACATGGAATTAAAGTATAGAGCTCAACTGAAAATTAATTAAGATACATGGCCAGATTCGACTGTTCGAGTCATTCAGTCATACTCGTGCCTAGCCCTATAGTACTCGCCACTGTAGTCGTCATAGTCGCCATCATCATCGTCGCTGGCATCGGGGTCGCGGTAGTCGAACCTCGGCGGGAGAGCACGCGTGGGCTGGAACTGAGGGTAGCGCAGGCGGGGGCTACGGTAGGCCATGACGCCCTGGAGAGTCCGGTCGCGCCACCACAGCCGACGGCCGGCCTCGTTGAAGTTCGAAGGAAGTGGGCCGCCCTCCTCGTGCCTGGCAAGCGCCCTCTCACGCCGATTGATGAAGAAGCTTTCCCAAGTCGGGTTGTAGTCGGGATGCCACTGGGATTCATCCGCTGCTCTGGCGTGAGCTCGAAGTAATAGTGGTTCGTGATGGCCATCTCGCGCGCCACACCTAGAGGGACAGGAGGGACCGGTACGCCTCCGACGCTCAGCAACCAGCCGGTCGGGACGCGGTAGCCCGGCGGGCAGGGGTAGTTCGACGCGCAAAGTGCCTCCGCCTCCCGGAGGGTTAGAGATACGATGGAAGCCATGGGACAGAGTGATGAGGTTTGCAGATATGAGTCTAGATGTGATATGTAAATGGAGGCCAAGCCTACATATATATAGTGAAAAAATGGCGGGAGGACGGAGGTGGGAAGCAGTGGAAAGCGCGGGAAGAAAAATAGGCGGGAACGCAGTGGCGCCGAAAACATTAGTCCCAGCTGGTGGGTACAACCGGGACTAAAGATCATTTTTTGTCATCTAACAAAACTGTCGGTGGGATAAGGACGTGTGGGTAATCTTTAGTCCCGGCTGGTGGGTACAACCGGGACGAAAGATCCTTTTTTGTCATCTAACAAAACTGTCGGTGGGATAAGGACGTGTGGGTAACCTTTAGTCCCGGCTGGTGGGTACAACCGGGACTAAAGATGTCGGTAGGATAAGAACGCATGGGTGGATGCACTGCTCGATGAGATAAAGCATGTAGCGCATGACGCCCTGTCGAAGGAACAAGACAAAGTAGAAGAGGTGTCGTGCCTATAAAAGGAGCATCGATACGCCTTGCCAAGCAGATCAACAAGCCAAGCAGAGTTTCATTCCCATGGATGAAGGGAAGGGTTGGGAAATCTCCCGTGGCGCAGCTTCTCGAAGATGTAGTTGGTGCACACGCCCTACGGCATCTTCGGAAGCTGCTCCTCGGAATTTTTCCCTGCAAGCCCCTGAACGACTACATCTCCTCTAACAGTGTTGGGGAAAGGGTTGGGAAATCTCCCGTGGCGCAGTTTCTCGAAGATGTCGTTGGTGCACACGCCCTACGACATCTTCAGAAATTGCGCCTTGGAATTTTTCCCTGCAAGCCCCTGAACGACTACATCTCCTCTAACAGTGTTGGGGAAAGGGTTGGGAAATCTCCCGTGGCGCATCTCCACTTTTAATATCTTACATATAGTTAAATGATTACACAAAAATAAATGGGAAATTGATTGCCATGTTGAGATACTCATTTGTGCCATGAACATTCTTCAATTAACTTGATGATGGAGCATCTTCATCATTTAATCTTCTTCGGCCGTAACCATGGAGCATCTTCATCATTTAACTTGATGCTTGGATCAATGTTCACTCTGAAGGGTGGAATTTCATCAAACTTATTATAATCTTCTGACATGTCTGTCTAGTCCTCCACTCCCACGATGTTTCTTTTTCCAGAAAGAACTATGTGGCACTTTGGCTCATCGTTTGATGTATTTGTTTCCTTATGTTTCCGTTTTCTTGGTTTGGTAGACATATCCTTCACATAGAAAACCTAGGCCACATCCTTGGCTAGGACAAATGGTTCGTCTCTATACCCAAGATTGTTGAGATCCACTATTGTCATTCCATACAACTTGTCTACCTGAACCCCGCCTCCTGTTTTGTTGACCCATTTGCACCTAAACAAAGGGACCTTAAAAGACGGTCCATAGTCAAGTTCCCATATATCCTCTATGTAACCATAATATGTGTCATTTGGGCCTTCATTCATTATTGCATCAAATCGTACACCACTGTTTTGGTTGGTGCTCTTTTTATCTTGGGCGATCGTGTAAAATGTATTCCCATTTATCTCGTACCCTTGGAAAGTAACTACAATCGAAGATGGTGTCTAGGCCAGCAAGTACAGCTGATCTTCAATATCTTTGTTATTCGGGAGATGTTTTTGCAACCAACCGCCGAAAGTCAACATGTGTTCACGTCTAATCCAATCGTTCGACTGCCCCGGGTTCTGGGAGCGTAGAAAGTTCTTGTGGTAACCGATATATGGAGCCACCAAGGTGGAACTTTGTAGAACTGTGTAGTGTGCTTGAGTCAAAGAAATCCCGTCCCTACATATCATTGATTTCCTTCCTAGCGTGCCTTTTCCACTTAGTCTCCCCTCATGCCGCGATTCAGGAACACCAATCGGCTTAAGGTCAGGAATAAAGTCAACACAGAATTCAATGACCTCCTCTGTTCCATAGCCCTTGGAGATGCTTCCTTCTAGCCTAGCACGGTTATGAACATATTTCTTTAAGACTCCCATGAACCTCTCGAAAGGGAACATATTGTGTAGAAACACAGGACCGAGAATGGAAATCTCATCGACCAGGTGAACGAGGAGATGTGTCATAATATTGAAGAAGGATGGTGGGAACACCAGCTCAAAACTAACGAGACATTGGACCACATCATTCTGCAACCTCGGTAGAATTTCTGGATTTATTACCTTCTGAGAAATTGCATTGAGGAATGCACATAGCTTCACAATGGGCAGTCGAACATTTTCCGGTAGAATCCCCCTCAATGCAATCGGAAGCAACTGTGTCATTATCACGTGACAGTCATGAGACTTCAGGTTCTGGAATGTTTTCTTCTCCATATTTATTATTCCCTTTATATTGGAGGAGAAGCCAGACGGGACCTTGATACTGCTCAGACATTCAAAAAATATTTCCTTCTCTGCTTTTGTAAGAGCGTAGCTTGAGTAATGACGTCCTTTAACTCTCTCATGCAGTTTTTTGGGGTCTTTCCTACGTTGCTGGTCCTCCCGTGCTTCTGGTGTATCTTTTGTCTTCCCGTACACACCCAGAAAGCCTAGCAGGTTCACGCAAAGATTCTTCGTCACGTGCATCACATCGATTGAAGAGCGGACCTCTAAGACTTCCCAATAGGGTAGATCCCAAAATATAGATTTCTTCTTCCACATGGGCGCGTGTCCGGCATCGTCATTCGGAACAGACCGTCCGCCAGGACCCTTTCCAAGATCCTTGACCATACCAAATATATCAACACCATCACGATGGGGAGGCTTCCTCCGGTGATCAGCCTCACCGTTGTAATGCTTGCCTTTCTTCCTTACGGGATGGGTAGTCCTAAGAAATCAATGATGCCCCAGGTACATGACCTTCTTACATTTTTCCAAATAATCACCTTCGAGCTCATGTAAACAGTGCGTGCATGCATTGTATCCCTTGTTTGACTGTCCTGAAATGTTACCAAGAGCAGGCCAGTCATTGATAGTTACGAAAAGCAGCGCTCTTAGGTCAAATTCCTCCTGCTTGTGCTCGTCCCACACACGTACACCTGCTAGGGACCACAGCTGTAGAAGTTCTTCGACTAATGGCTTCAGGTACACATCAATGTCGTTCCCGGGTTGCTTCGGGCCTTGTATGAGCACTGGCATCATAATGAACTTCCGCTTCATGCACAACCAAGGAGGAAGGTTAGATATACAAAGAGTCGCAGGCCAGGTGCTATGGCTGCGGCTCTGCTCTCCAAAAGGATTCATGCCATCTGTACTTAGACCAAACCTTAAGTTCCTTGCATCATGTGCATAGTTTGGGAACTCTCTATCGATTTTTCTCCATTGGGAGCCATCAGCAGGGTGCCTCAACATCACGTCTTTCTTACGGTCTTCTTTGTGCCATCGCAACAACCTAGCATGCTCTTTATTTCTGAACAAGCGTTTCAGCCTTGGTATTATAGGAGCATACCACATAACGTTGGCAGGAACCCTCTTCCTGGGGCGCTCGCCCTCAACATCACCAGGGTCATCTCGTCTAATCTTATACCGCAATGCAGTGCACACCGGACATGCATCCAAATTCTCGTACTCACCGGGGTAGAGGATGCAGTCATTAATGCATGCATGTATCTTTTGCACATCTAATCCTAGAGGGCAGACAATCTTCTTCGCTTCGTACGTACTGGCGGGAAATTCGTTACCCCTTGGAAGCTTCCTCTTAATTATTGTCAGCAACTTTCCAAATCCTGAGTCAGTGACACTGTTCTCTGCCTTCCATTGCAACAATTCCAGTGTGCTGCCTAGCTTTTTATGGCCATCTTCGCAAGTTGGGTATAACAATTTATTGTGATCTTCTATCATCTTGTCGAAGGCCAACCTTTCCTTTTCAGTTTCACATTCTCTCCTTGCATCAGCAATGGCCCGAGCAAGATCATCATCAGCAGGCTCATCTGGTGCCTCTTGATCTTCTACTTCATTGTCTTCATTGCCTTCTGCAGTATCATCGTATTCAGGGAAATTGGGATAACCGTCATCATCCTCTTCCTCTTCTTCATTGTCTTCCATCATAACCCCTCTTTCTCCGTGCTTGGTCCAACAATAGTAACTGGGCATGAAACCGGATCGCAGAAGGTGGCTGTGAATGAGACTCGAGTGAGCGTAATTTACGGTATTCTTGCAGTCAACACATGGACAATACATGAAGCCACCATGTTTGTTTGCATGGACAATACATGAAGCCACCATGTTTGTTTGCCTCCGCCACGGCCATAAAATTATCCAGGCCTGAAGTGAACTCGTCAAACCGTCGGTCAATGTACATCCATTGCCGATTCATCTGCATGATATAATTAAGCTGATCAAAACCATTACAGAACATCACGATGTATATATACACATGCATTTTATCAATTACAGATGAAAAGGATAAAGTTGTTAACCTCGATGAAAAAGAAAAAAGCAAGTTAAGTGTGGCTTGATTTGTATAAACTCAAGTGGCAAATCCTCTTAAGCATTTCATCGAACACCTCTTGTGCATGTGAAGAAGAGAGGAGAGCAATACACCCCTCTTGTGAAGAAAGTGAAAAAATGGCCAAGTGTGGCTCACACTTGGGCAGGGGCAAGGTTATATAGCCAGATTGGGGACTTTGTCCCGGTTTGTAATACAAACCGGGTCCAGAGGGGGGGTCTTTGGACCCGGTTTGTATTACAAACCGGGACTAAAGGTTTCCCACGCCTGACACGGTCTGCCGCGCCCTGCCGCCGACCCTTTAGTCCCGGTTTTTAGTACAAACTGGGACCAAAGGCCACTACCGGACAGGCTCCAGCTAGTGGGATCGCCCTGGGCAAAACGAACCGGGACCAATGCCCCCCATCGGTCCCGGTTTGGTTCTGCACTGGGACATTTGCTTGGGACCAAAGGCCTCTTCTCCACTTGCACAAGTAAGTGTCAACCTAATATATACATGCGTGCATTTTTTCGAATTTTTCTAAAACTTTGAAATACTCCCTCAGATTCATATTATTTGACACTAATAAAGATGTATCTAGATATATTTTGATTACAAATATACACCTATTTTAGTGGCAAGTGATATGGATTGGAGGGAGTAGTATTTTTTGAAAATTTTCACAAATGGATGCACGGCACCCGGGTGCACCAACTTCGCTTCAACCTAAATATTTAGTACCATACACTCCGTACATGCATGCATGCAAATGTAACGTGCTAGCTGCATGCAGTAGGGAACCATACATTCATATACCAAAGCAAACATGTCTATCTTTTGAGATCAAGTCCATATGCAGTGTGGATAAAAGCAGATGCGGCTCAATACGCATCGATATCAAACTTAAGCGTTTTAGCTAAATCCTTGCTATGTACGTAGTCTAATAAGATGCGCATCATGATTCCTGACAAAAGAGAGACAGATGAGACGCAAGGTATGATGCATGGAATAGGAAAAAAAAGAATATAGAGAGGAAGATGTATGTACGATGAGCATGTAGTGATCTTCTTTTCTCTACCGAACTCTACCTCACCGTCCTGTTACTTGCACCAACCGCGGCTTTTGTATATAGCCTTCCTTCGATTGATTGTAGTTGCAGCCTTGCAGGCCATGTTCAGCCACTGCTATCAGCCACAGATGGATGCTCTGAAACTTCATGTGTGTAGGCATGATTCAAAATAATGAAGAATTCAGTTTCATTTGATGATCGATACCTTGGCATGAAAAATAATGATATGTGTAGAAGTAGAGTATCGGGGGTTATTCCTTAGTTTCAGACCGAATCGGTACGTCCAGCCAGGAGAGGATCAAGAGGCGGCTCCGCCACAAAACCAATCTAGGGTTTCGTCCTCCTCGTCGGCGATACCGCATTCAGCGGCCTTGGGGCCTTGAAGGTATGGTGGACCACGGCCTCTCGCCGGCGGGGAGTTTCTATTCTTTATGTCTGTTGTTTTTCAGTATCTTTTTCAAGATGTTGAGGCGGCGGCTACATCTCGAAGTTAAAATAAGGTCCTCTCCATCCTATCGTCGCTCCGGTGGTGCGTCTAGCACTGGCGGAGGGCGCTTGAAGTCGTGTGCCCGGCGGATCTCCAGGGACCCGGTCGGTTTTCATGTTCGTTCGTATGGTTTCATTTCAGTCTCTTCCGATCTACGGTTGTCATTATTGGCGATGGTTGCTGCTCTGGTGTGTTGTTTTTTGGGGCCTTAGCACGACGGCTTCCCCTCTGTCTACTACAATAAGCTCTATTACGATAAGCTTTGTCAGACTTCGGTGATGGAGGGGCGAGGCCGGCAGCGCGCCTTCGGCTCGTGCCAGTGTATGTAGTCGTCGCTAGGTGGTCCAAGTACCTATTTATAATTTTTATTACTTTTTGAGCTATTTCTACTACTGTTGATGATTGTTAATAGATCGGTGAATTTTTCGCAAAAAAATATTGAAAATGAAAAACAATACACTAAGATTTAGAGAAAAGTGGGAATAAAGGAGGATTAAACTCACTTAATACTCTAACACTAAACATGCATTTAAAATAAATGAGGATGTAGAGTTTGGTGAAGATTATCTCCGGCAATCCCCACTAGAATTCTAGAATCAAACAAGACCTCAGGGAGATCCGTGCGGAGAACCGGTACATATTTATCTTTAGGCCAGGGAGGTCCGTGCGGACACCAGGTACGTGTTTATCTTTTAGCGTGATCAGTGCGGAGACCAGATAGCACGCGTCCAATATCGCCACCTATATCTGTAGAGAAATTCTTCACAAGCAAACAGTTTGCACGCGGGCACGGACAAATTAACCTTGTTCAATCTTGGAACTTCAAAGTCAAGGGTATTATGCGCGCATGCATGTCCACTTGAACCCGACGTCAAGAGCGACGCAGGCAAGAAGGCAAGTAGGCCAACCAGCAGCCGGACGAAACCGACGGCGTCGGGGCGGGCGGACGTGGTTTGGGATCAGAAGAGTGCAGCGACACGGTGGAGGCGGTAATGCTAAGAGCATCCCTACTCGTTGGCGCTCCCCACGCCCAAATTCGGAGAAATTTTCGTCCGGATTGAAGGAAGATTTGGCGTGGGGAGGAGTAGTTTTCCAGCCGCGTGCTCAGGCGAAGACGACGATGCGAGTTTGAAAAACGGAAACTTGATAAACTTCGGCTAAATTCGGGCAAATATAGACTAAATTTAATGATATTTAGACTAAAACGAGCGGAGTTAATACTTAGAGGCCGAATTCGAAATAATTCGACTATATTTCGAATTCGGCTAGGGGAATTCAAATGCTAATTTTAAAACACGGCGCTCTACATGTCCATACGGCGGTAGAACACCGTGTAGTCGTCGCCGCCGTCGTCGGAGCCGTCGTCCTCGACCTTCGGCACCTTCGGCGGCGCGGCCTGGCGGCTGCTGCCCTGGCCGGCGTCTCCCCACCCCGGGGATGGCTTGTACCATTCGTCGTCCGAGGACTCGAGGTCGACGACGGGGGCAACGACGCCGGATGGAGGCGTCGCAGGACGGCGGTAGCGCGCGGCTTCGTCGGCGGCGGTTGGAGCGGTGCGCGCGGCGAGTCGGCGTGCGGCGGCCAGGTCCATCAGCCGCCGCTGCTGCTCCGCCTCCTCGCACTCCCACTCGCGCCTGGACCACGCTAGGGCGGCGTCCTCGGGGAGGGCGTTGTCGGCGGGCACCAGGTCGTTGAGCGACTTGGCGATCGCCTCCGCCACGGCGGCGTCCTCCGCGCGCTTCGCCTCCTCCTCGGCGAGCCTGTTTGCGGCGGCGGCCGCGGCGTCCTCCTTTTTCGCCGCCTTCCTCTTCCGCCCAGGCTGGGAGGGTTGGTCGCGGATGACGAGGGCGCCACTGCTGCGCCCTCTGGTCGGCGGCGGAGACGCCGGCTCCTTGTTGACGCGGACCGGCGTCGAAGGCGACGTCGCCTCCTCCCTCTTCACCGGCGCCAAGGATGACCTCGGCGCCGATCCGGAAGACGACGAGCTGGCAGCCATGCGCCGTGGCTGCCAGACGTTTCCCCGGCGGCGGCTCGCCGATGCCCTCGATGGAGGGGGCATCGTGAGCACCGGGAAGTTTCCGCCCTCGATGTGATCGAGGACGGCCTCGAGTGTCCGGCCCGGCGCGCTCCACCAACGTCGGCGGCCCGCGGCGTTGTTGCGCGGAGGCGGAGGCGGCGGGCCGTCGTAGGAGGCGAGCTCCCGCTCCCACCGCTGCAGGAAGTACGAGTTCCACGCCGTGTAGTTGTCGGGGTGGTGGCGTGGCTCGGCGCGCTCCTCATCCGTCAAGGTCATCCGCGCCTCCTCGATGGCGACGTCGAGGGCGTGGCCATGAGGCGGCGGCGGGATTGGTACGCCGCCAGCACTAAGCCGCCACCCGCCACTGGGAGGCCTCGTGTCCGGCGGGCAGGGGTACCCCGCCTGGTGGAGGAGGTGCCCCTCCCACGCGTGGAGCGACCGGCGGGGGAAGCCGTTGTTGGCTGCGCCGTCGTCGTCGTAGAACGCCATCGGGAGAGTAGAGGGAGAGTGGAGGGAGAGTGGAGCACGGGGTACGCCTCGCGGCGAGCGGACCGGCGTATATAGGCGCGGCTGGCGCTGGTGATTAATGCCGCGTGGAATGCGGCGCGTCCGCGGCGAGCTGACCGGCGGCAGCCTTTAGTGCGCGCGGAAGACGATGCGTGCGCGGAAGATGACGACATTAACTCGCCGCGTGGCCGGCGAATGCAGACCGGCGGCAGGCTTTTACAGCGCGCGGAAGACGATGCGATGAGGACGACGATTGGTTTCTCTCGCCGACAAGTTGGGGCCACCAGACGCGCGGGAAGTTTCCTCGGTGTTTCCCGCGCTTTCGTTTCGTCCGGAGTCCCCGAGCGCTCCCCGGGGGGCCGGGGATGGCGTGGGATCGCCGGATGAATTTAGGCCCAAATCCGGACGAAAACGAGGAACCGGGGGCGTGACTGGGCCAAATTACACCGTCCGGATGGAAAAAACGTCGTTCGGGGACCTCGTCGGGGAGATGAGTGGAGATGCTCTAAAGAGCTCTAAGCTCCCACGTGTTTGAGCGCCGGTGAGTGTTCCGAGCGTCGGTATGGCGGAAGCTTTGAGTTGTACTTTTCCTTCGTTTTGCTGGAACGCTTCTATCGATTGGGCTGGCCTACCTGGCGGCGTTACGTGCTTCGCTGCCCGTAGCATTGACATTGAGAGCGTCCAAAGCTGGTTCAGGATCTGCTACTTCATCTTACGACTATTATTGGGCATAGCTCAACACGTTATCCGCTAAGAAACGCAGACCTCATCGCGGTTGAAAGTAAAGCACAGAAAGTCGCACTCTGCTGGTCGGGATGTCGGCTTGACGCGGTAGCTCTAAGGAAAACGTGCACGCACTAGTGGAGAAGAGGCCTTTGGTCCCAAGCAAATGTCCCACTGCTGAACCAAACCGGGTCCAATGCCCCCATTGGACCCGGTTCGTTTCTGCCCAGGACGACCCCACCCGCTGGCGCCTGTCCTGTAGCGGCCTTTGGACCCGGTTTGTCATACAAACCGGGACTAAAGGGTCCACCGCAGGGCGCGGCAGGCCGTGTCAGTCGTGGGGAACCCTTTAGTCCCGGTTTGTATGACAAACCGAGTCCAAAGGCCCCCCTCTGGCTATATAACCTTGCCCCTGCCCAAGTGTGAGCCACACTTAGCCATTTTTTCACTATCTTCACAAGAGGGGTGTATTGCTTTCCTCTCTTCTTCACATGCACAAGAGGTGTTCGATGAAATGCTTAAGAGGATTTGCCACTTGAGTTTACACAAATCAAGCCACACTTAACTTGCTTTTTTCTTCTTCATCGAGGTTAACAACTTTATCCTTTTCATCTGCAATTGATAAAATGCATGTGTATATATACATCGTGATGTTCTGTAATGGTTTTGATCAGCTTAATTATATCATGCAGATGAATCGGCAATGAATGTACATTGACCGACGGTTTGATGAGTTCACTGCGGGCCTGGATAATTTTATGTCCGTGGCGGAGGCAAACAAACATGGTGGCTTCATGTATTGTCCATGTGTGGACTGCAAGAATAAAGTAAATTACGCTCACTCGAGTCTCATTCACAGCCACCTTCTGCGATCCGGTTTCATACCCAGTTACTATTGTTGGACCAAGCACGGAGAAAGAGGGGTTATGATGGAAGACAATGACGAAGAGGAAGAGGATGATGACGGTTATCCCAATTTCCCTGAATACGATGATACTGCAGAAGGCAATGAAGACAATGAAGTAGAAGATCAAGAGGCACCAGATGAGCCTGCTGATGATGATCTTGGCCGGGCCATTGCTGATGCAAGGAGAGAATGTGAAACTGAAAAGGAAAGGTTGGCCCTCGACAAGATGATAGAAGATCACAACAAATTGTTATACCCAACTTGCGAAGATGGCCATAAAAAGCTAGGCAGCACACTGGAATTGTTGCAATGGAAGGCAGAGAACGGTGTCACTGACTCAGGATTTGGAAAGTTGCTGACAATAATTAAGAGGAAGTTTCCAAGGGGTAACGAATTGCCCGCCAGCGAAGAAGATTGTCTGCCCTCTAGGATTAGATGTGCAAAAGATACATGCATGCATTAATGACTGCATCCTCTACCGCGATGAGTACGAGAATTTGGATGCATGTCCGGTGTGCACTGCATTGCGGTATAAGATCAGACGAGATGATCCTGGTGATGTTGAGGGCGAGCGCCCTGATGACGCGTAAAGCACACGCTCGTTGGGAACCCCAAGTGGAAGGTGTGATGCGTACAGCAGCAAGTTTCCCTCAGTAAGAAACCAAGGTTTATCGAACCAGTAGGAGTCAAGAAGCACGTTGAAGGTTGATGGCGGCGAGATGTAGTGTGGCGCAACACCAGGGATTCCGGCGCCAACGTGGAACCTGCACAACACAACCAAAGTACTTTGCCCCAACGAAACAGTGAGGTTGTCAATCTCACCGGCTTGATGTAACAAAGGATTAACCGTATTGTGTGGAAGATGATTATTTGCAGAAAACAGTAGAACAAGTATTGCAGTAGATTGTATTTCAGTAAAGAGAATTGGACCGGGGTCCACAGTTCACTAGAGGTGTCTCTCCCATAAGACAAACAGCATGTTGGGTGAACAAATTACAGTTGGGCAATTGACAAATAAAGAGAGCATGACCATGCACATACATATCATGATGAGTATAGTGAGATTTAATTGGGCATTACGACAAAGTACATAGACCGCCATCCAACTGCATCTATGCCTAAAAAGTCCACCTTCAGGTTATCATCCGAACCCCCTTCAGTATTAAGTTGCTAACAACAGACAATTGCATTAAGTATTGCGCGTAATGTAACTAGTGACTACATCCTTGAACATAGCACTAATGTTTTATCCCTAGTGGCAACAGCACATCCATAACCTTAGAGGTTCTTGTCACCCCTCCAGATTCACGGAGACATGAACCCACTATCGAGCATAAATACTCCCTCTTGGAGTTACTAGCATCAACTTGGCCAGAGCATCTACTAATAACGGAGAGCATGCAAGATCATAAACAACACATAGATATAACTTTGATAATCAACATAACAAGTATTCTCTATTCATCGGATCCCAACAAACGCAACATATAGAATTACAGATAGATGATCTTGATCATGTTAGGCAGCTCACAAGATCCGACAATGATAGCACAATGGGGAGAAGACAACCATCTAGCTACTGCTATGGACCCATAGTCCAGGGGTAGACTACTCACACATCACACCGGAGGCGACCATGGCGGCGTCTCTGGAAGGTTTTCCGTATCGTGGCTCTCGGTACTGGGGGTTTCGTCACGGAGGCTATTTGTAGGCGGAAGGGCAGGTCAAGAGGCGGCACGGGGGCCCCACACCACAGGGCCGCGCGGCCAAGGGGGGGCCGCGCCGCCCTAGGGTGTGGCCCCCTCGTGGCCCCTCTTCGTCTCTCCTTCGGACTTCTGGAAGCTTCGTGGAAAAATAGGCCCCTGGGCTTTGATTTCGTCCAATTCCGAGAATATTTTCTTACTAGGATTTCTGAAACCAAAAACAGCAGAAAACAGCAACTGGCACTTCGGCATCTTGTTAATAGGTTAGTTCCAGAAAATGAATGAATATGACATAAAGTGTGCATAAAACATGTAGATAACATCAATAATGTGGCATGGAACATAAGAAATTATCGATACGTTGGAGACGTATCAGCATCCCCAAGCTTAGTTCTGCTCGTCCCGAGCAGGTAAAACGATAACACGTATAATTTCGGAGTGACATGCCATCATAATCTTGATCATACTATTTGTAAAGCATATGTAGTGAATGCAGCGATCAAAACAATGTATATGACATGAGTAAACAAGTGAATCATAAAGCAAAGACTTTTCATGAATAGCACTTCAAGACAAGCATCAATAAGTCTTGCATAAGAGTTAACTCATAAAGCAATAATTCAAAGTAAAAGCATTGAAGCAACACAAAAGAAGATTAAGTTTCAGCGGTTGCTTTCAACTTGTAACATGTATATCTCATGGATATTGTCAACATAGAGTAATATAATAAGTGCAATAAGCAAGTATGTAGGAATCAATGCACAGTTCACACAAGTGTTTGCTTCTTGAGGTGGAGAGAAATAGGTGAACTGACTCGACATTGAAAGTAAAAGAATGGTCCTCCATAGAGGAAAAGCATCGATTGCTATATTTGTGCTAGAGCTTTGATTTTGAAAACGTGAAACAATTTTGTCAACGGTAGTAATAAAGCATATGCATCATGTAAATTATATCTTATAAGTTGCAAGCCTCATGCATAGTGTACTAATAGTGCCCGCACCTTGTCCTAATTAGCTTGGACTACCGGATCGTCACAATGCATTGTTTTCACCAAGTGTCACAAAGGGGTACCTCTATGCCGCCTGTACAAAGGTCTAAGGAGAAAGCTCGCATTGGATTTCTCGCTATTGATTATTCTTCAACTTAGACATCCATACCGGGACAACATAGACAACAGATAATGGACTCCTCTTTTATGCATAAGCATGTAACAACAATTAATAATTTTCTCATTTGAGATTGAGGATATATGTCCAGAACTGAAACTTCCACCATGGATCATGGCTTTAGTTAGCGGCCCAATGTTCTTCTCTAACATATGCATGCTTAACCATAAGGTGGTAGATCTCTCTTACTTCAGACAAGACGGACATGCATAGCAACTCACATGAAATTCAACAATGAACAGTTGATGGCGTCCCCAGTAAACATGGTTATCGCACAACAAGCAACTTAATAAGAGATAAAGTGCATAATTACATATTCAATACCACAATAGTTTTTAAGCTATTTGTCCCATGAGCTATATATTGCAAAGGTGAATGATGGAATTTTAAAGATAGCACTCAAGCAATTTACTTTGGAATGGCGGAAAATACCATGTAGTAGGTAGGTATGGTGGACACAAATGGCATAGTGGTTGGCTCAAGTATTTTGGATGCATGAGAAGTATTCCCTCTCGATACAAGGTTTAGGCTAGCAAGGCTTATTTGAAACAAACACAAGGATGAACCGGTGCAGCAAAACTCACATAAAAGACATATTGAAAACATTATAAGACTCTACACCGTCTTCCTTGTTGTTCAAACTCAATACTAGAAATTATCTAGACCTTAGAGAAACCAAATATGCAAACCAAATTTTAGCATGCTCTATGTATTTCTTCATTAATGGGTGCAAAGCATATGATGCAAGAGCTTAATCATGAGCACAACAATTGCCAAGTATCACATTACCCAAGACATTTATACCAATTACTACATATATCATTTTCCAATTCCAACCATATAACAATTTAACGAAGGAGAAACTTCGCCATGAATACTATGAGTAGAAACCAAGGACATACTTGTCCATATGCTACAGCGGAGCGTGTCTCTCTCCCATAAAGTGAATGCTAGGATCCATTTTATTCAAACAAAACAAAAAAAACAAAAACAAACCGACGCTCCAAGAAAAAGCACATAAGATGTGATGGAATAAAAATATAGTTTCAGGGGAGGAACCTGATAATGTTGTCGATGAAGAAGGGGATGCCTTGGGCATCCCCAAGCTTAGACGCTTGAGTCTTCTTGATATATGCAGGGGTGAACCACCGGGGCATCCCCAAGCTTAGAGCTTTCACTCTCCTTGATCATGTTGCATCATACTCCTCTCTTGATCCTTGAAAACTTCCTCCACACCAAACTCGAAACAACTCATTAGAGGGTTAGTGCACAATATAAATTGACATATTCAGAGGTGACACAATCATTCTTAACACTTCTGGACATTGCATAATGCTACTGGACATTAATGGATCAAAGAAATTCATCCAACATAGCAAAAGAGGCAATGCGAAATAAAAGGCAGAATCTGTCAAAACAGAACAGTTCGTATTGACGAATTTTAAAATAGCACCAGACTTGCTCAAATGAAAATGCTCAAATTGAATGAAAGTTGCGTACATATCTGAGGATTATGCACGTAAATTGGCTTAATTTTCTGAGCTACCTACAGGGAGGTGGACTCAGATTCGTGACAGAAAAGAAATCTGGAACTGCGCAGTAATCCAAATCTAGTACTTACTTTTCTATCAACGGCTTAACTTGGCACAACAAAACACAAAACTAAGATAAGGAGAGGTTGCTACAGTAGTAAACAACTTCCAAGACACAAAATAAAAACAAAGTACTGTAGGTAAAAACATGGGTTGTCTCCCATAAGCGCTTTTCTTTAACGCCTTTCAGCTAGGCGCAGAAAGTGTGTATCAAGTATTATCGAGAGACGAAGTGTCAACATCATAATTTGTTCTCATAATAGAATCAAAAGGGTACTTCATTCTATTTCTGGGGAAGTGTTCCATACCTTTCTTGAGAGGAAATTGATATTTTATATTACCTTCCTTCATATCAATAATAGCACCAACAGTTCGAAGAAAAGGTCTTCCCAATATAATGGGACAAGATGCATTGCATTCAATATCCAAGACAACAAAATCAACGGGAACAAGGTTATTGTTAACGGTAATACGAACATTATCAACTTTACCCAAAGGTTTCTTTGTAGAATGATCAGCAAGATTAACATCCAAATAACAATTTTTCAGCGGTGGCAAGTCAAGCATATTATAAATTTTCTTAGGCATAATAGAAATACTTGCACCAAGATCACATAAAGCATTACAATCAAAATCTTTAACCTTCATCTTAATGATGGGCTCCCAACCATCCTCTAGCTTTTTAGGAATAGAGGTTTCACGCTCTAGTTTCTCTTCTCTAGCTTTTATGAGAGCATTTGTAATATGATGTGTAAAAGCCAAATTTATAGCACTAGCATTAGGACTTTTAGCAAGTTTTTGCAAGAACTTTATAACTTCAGAGATGTGGCAATCATCAAAATTCAAACCATTATAATCTAAAGCAATGGGATCATCATCCCCAATGTTGGAAAAAATTTCAGCAGCTTTATCACAAGCAGTTTCAGCAGTTTTAGCAGTTTCAGGCAGTTTTTCGCGCTTTGCATTAGAAGTGAAAACATTGATAACACCAATTCTTTTATTAGTATTAGTAGGAGGTGCAGCAACATGTGTAGCATTAGCATTACTAGTGGTGGTAATAGTCCAAACTTTAGCTATATTCTTCTCTTTAGCTAGTTTTTCATTTTCTTCTCTATCCCACCTAGCACGCAGTTCAGCCATTAATCTTATATTCTCATTAATTCTAACTTGAATGGCATTTGCTGTGGTAACAATTTTATTATGATGATTCTCATTAGGCAAAACTTTTGATTTCAAAAGATCAACATCAGCAGCAAGACTATCGACTTTAGAAGCAAGTATATCAATTTTCCCAAGCTTTTCTTCAACAGATTTGTTAAAAGCAGTTTGTGTACTAATAAATTCTTTAAGCATGGCTTCAAGTCCAGGGGGTGAACTCCTATTATTGTTGTAAGAATTCCCATAAGAATTACCATAGCCGTTGCCATTATTATAAGGATATGGCCTATAGTTGTTACTAGAATTGTTCCGGTAAGCATTGTTGTTGAAATTATTATTTTTAATGAAGTTTACATCAACATGTTCTTCTTGTGCAACCAATGAAGCTAATGGAATATTATTAGGATCAATATTGGTCCTATCATTCACAAGCATAGACATAATAGCATCAATCTTATCACTCAAGGAAGAGGTTTCTTCGACAGAATTTACCTTCTTACCTTGTGGAGCTCTTTCCGTGTGCCATTCAGAGTAGTTGATCATCATATTATCAAGAAGCTTTGTTGCTTCACCAAGAGTGATGGACATAAAGGTACCTCCAGCAGCTGAATCCAATAAATTCCGCGAAGAAAAATTTAGTCCTGCATAGAAGGTTTGGATGATCATCCAAGTAGTCAGTCCATGGGTTGGGCAATTTTTAACCAGAGATTTCATTCTTTCCCAAGCTTGAGCAACATGTTCAGTATCTAATTGTTTAAAATTCATTATGCTACTCCTCAAAGATATAATTTTAGCAGGGGGATAATATCTACCAATAAAAGCATCCTTGCATTTAGTCCATGAATCAATACTATTCTTAGGCAGAGATAGCAACCAATCTTTAGCTCTTCCTCTTAATGAGAAAGGGAACAATTTTAGTTTAATAATATCACCATCTACATCTTTATATTTTTGCATTTCACATAGTTCAACAAAATTATTAAGATGGGTGATACGTCTCCGACGTATCGATAATTTCTTATGTTCCATGCCACATTATTGATGTTATCTACATGTTTTATGCACACTTTATGTCATATTCGTGCATTTTCTGGAACTAACCTATTAACAAGATGCCGAAGTGCCAGTCCCTGTTTTCTGCTGTTTTTGGTTTCAGAAATCCTAGTAACGAAATATTCTCGGAATCGGACGAAATCAACGCCAAAGATCTTAGAATCCCCGGAAGCATCCAGAACACACCAGAGAGGTCAGAGGGGGGCCACAGGCCCACCAAACTATAGGCTGGCGCGGCCAGAGGGGGGGCCGCGCCGCCCTATAGTGTGGCCCCCCTGTCAGCCCTCCTGCGCCGCCTCTTTGCCTATATAAAGCCCCTGGATCAGAAACCCTGATGCGTTCGACGAAACCCACAGAAACCTTCCAGAGCCGCCGCCATCGCGAGGCCAAGATCTGGGGGACTGGATCTCTGTTCCGGCACGCTGCCGGAGCGGGGAAGTGCCCCCGGAAGGCTTCTCCATCGACACCGCTGCCATCTCCACCGCCATCTTCATCACCGCTGCTGCTCCCATGAGGAGGGAGTAGTTCTCCATCGAGGCTCAGGGCTGTACCGGTAGCTATGTGGTTAATCTCTCCTATGTACTTCAATACAATGATCTCATGAGCTGCTTTACATGATTGAGATTCATCTGAGTTTTGTATCACTACTATCTATGTGCTACTCTAGTGATGTGTTATTAAAGTAGTTCTATTCCTCCTGCACGTGTGTAATGGTGACAGTGTGTGCACCGTGTTAGTACTTGGTTTGTGCTATGATCATGATCTCTTGTAGATTATGGAGTTAACTATTGCTATGATAATATTGATGTGATCTATTCCTCCTACATATGCATGAAGGTGACAGTGTGCATGCTATGCTAGTACTTGGTTTAGTAGCGTTGATCTATCTTACACTAAAGGTTACTTAAACATGAGCATTATTGTGGAGCTTGTTAACTCCGGCATTGAGGGTTCGTGTAATCCTACGCAATGTGTTCATCATCCAACAAAAGTGTAGAGTATGCATTTATCTGTTCTGTTATGTGATCAATGTTGAGAGTGTCCACTAGTGAAAGTGTAATCCCTAGGCCTTGTTCCTAAATACTGCTGAGTTACTACTACTTGTTTACTGTTTTACTGTGTTACTACTGCTGCAATACCACCACCATCAACTACGCGCCAAGCACTTTTCTGGCACCGTTGCTACTGCTCATACATATTTATACCACCTGTATTTCACTATCTCTTCGCCGAACTAGTGCACCTATTTGGTGTGTTGGGGACACAAGAGACTTCTTGCTTTGTGGTTGCAGGGTTGCATGAGAGGGATATCTTTGACCTCTTCCTCCCTGAGTTCGATAAACCTTGGGTATCCACTTAAGGGAAACTTGCTGCTGTTCTACAAACCTCTGCTCTTGGAGGCCCAACACTGTCTACAGGAAAGGAGGGGGAACGTAGACATCAAGCACTTTTCTGGCGCCGTTGCCGGGGAGGAAAGGTAAAAGGCTCTCATACTTCGGTTCCAGGTAAAGTACTTTTCTGGCGCCATTGTGTTTGTGCTCGAAGCTATTTCCTTTAGATCCTGCAATTGCAACTTTTTGTTTCTTGTTTACACTAGTTTGGCATAATGGACAACAATGAGCTTCTTATTCTATTTCCTGATTTAAAACATGGATGGTTTGATCCGAAAATTAAAAAACCCATGGAACATGTTAGCATGAATACTTTGAACACCGTTGTTGCTAATGATATGGAAAATTCTAAGCTTGGGGAAGCTGGCTTTGATGAGCATGATCTTTTTAGTCCCCCAAGCATTGAGGAGAAAATTTTCTTTGATGATACTTTGCCTCCTATTTATGATGATTATAATGATAGTGGTCTTTTGGTGCCACCTACTATGGAGAGTAAATTTTGTTGTGATTATACTATGCCTCCTACACTTGATGAGAATAATAATGATAGCTACTTTGTTGAATTTGCTCCCACTATTACTAATAAAATTGATTATGCTTATGTGGAGAGTAATAATTTTATGCATAATACTCATGATAAGAATGCTTTATGTGATAGTTATATTGTTGAGTTTGCTCATGATGCTACTGAAAGTTATTATGAGAGAGGAAAATATGGTTGTAGAAATTTTCATGTTACTGAAATGCCTCTCTATGTGCTGAAATCTTTCAAGCTATACTTGTTTTATCTTCCTATGCTTGTTACTTTGCTCTTCATGAACTTGTTTATTTACAAGATTCCTATGCATAGGAAGCATGTTAGGCTTAAATTTGTTTCATACTTGCCTCTTGATGCTCTCTTTTGCCTCAAATACTATTTCTTGCGAGTGCATCATTAAAACTGCTGAGCCCATCTTAATGGCTATAAAGAAAGAACTTCTTGGGAGATAACCCATGTGTTATTTTGCTACAGTACTTTGTTTTATATTTGTGTCTTGGAAGTTGTTTACTACTGTAGCAACCTCTCCTTATCTTAGTTTTGTGTTTTGTTGTGCCAAGTAAAGTCTTTGATAGTAAAGTAAGTACTAGATTTGGATTACTGCGCAGTTCCAGATTTCTTTGCTGTCACGAATCTGGGTCTACCTCCCTGTAGGTAGCTCAGAAAATTAAGCCAATTTACGTGCATGATCCTCAGATATGTACGCAACTTTCATTCAATTTGAGCATTTTCATTTGAGCAAGTCTGGTGCCATTTTAAAATTCGTCAATACGAACTGTTCTGTTTTGACAGATTCTGCCTTTTATTTCGCATTGCCTCTTTTGCTATGTTGGATGAATTTCTTTGATCCACTAATGTCCAGTAGCATTATGCAATGTCCAGAAGTGTTAAGAATGATTGTGTCACCTCTGAACATGTGAGTTTTTGATTATGCACTAACCCTCTAATGAGTTTGTTTCGAGTTTGGTGTGAAGGAAGTTTTCAAGGGTCAAGAGAGGAGGATGATATACTATGATCAAGGAGAGTGAAAGCTCTAAGCTTGGGGATGCACCCGGTGGTTCACCCCTGCATATATCAAGAAGACTCAAGCGTCTAAGCTTGGGGATGCCCAAGGCATCCCCTTCTTCATCGACAACATTATCAGGTTCCTCCCCTGAAACTATATTTTTATTCCATCACATCTTATGTGCTTTTTCTTGGAGCGTCGGTTTGTTTTTATTTTTGTTTTGTTTGAATAAAATGGATCCTAGCATTCACTTTATGGGAGAGAGACACGCTCCGCTGTAGCATATGGACAAGTATGTCCTTGGTTTCTACTCATAGTATTCATGGCGAAGTTTCTCCTTCGTTAAATTGTTATATGGTTGGAATTGGAAAATGATACATGTAGTAATTGCTATAAATGTTTTGGGTAATGTGATACTTGGCAATTGTTGTGCTCATGTTTAAGCTCTTGCATCATATGCTTTGCACCCATTAATGAAGAAATACATAGAGCATGCTAAAATTTGGTTTGCATATTTGGTTTCTCTAAGGTCTAGATAATTTCTAGTATTGAGTTTGAACAACAAGGAAGACGGTGTAGAGTCTTATAATGTTTTCAATATGTCTTTTATGTGAGTTTTGCTGCACCGGTTCATCCTTGTGTTTGTTTCAAATAAGCCTTGCTAGCCTAAACCTTGTATCGAGAGGGAATACTTCTCATGCATCCAAAATACTTGAGCCAACCACTATGCCATTTGTGTCCACCATACCTACCTATACTACATGGTATTTTCCAGCCATTCCAAAGTATATTGCTTGAGTGCTACCTTTAAAATTCCATCATTCACCTTTGCAATATATAGCTCATGGGACAAATAGGTTAAAAACTATTGTGGTATTGAATATGTAATTATGCACTTTATCTCTTATTAAGTTGCTTGTTGTGCGATAACCATGTTCACTGGGGACGCCATCAACTATTCATTGTTGAATTTCATGTGAGTTGCTATGCATGTCCGTCTTGTCTGAAGTAAGAGAGATCTACCACCCTATGGTTAAGCATGCATATTGTTAGAGAAGAACATTGGGCCGCTAACTAAAGCCATGATCCATGGTGGAAGTTTCAGTTTTGGACATATATCCTCAATCTCATATGAGAAAATTATTAATTGTTGTTACATGCTTATGCATAAAAGAGGAGTCCATTATCTGTTGTCTATGTTGTCCCGGTATGGATGTCTAAGTTGAGAATAATCAATAGCGAGAAATCCAATGCGAGCTTTCTCCTTAGACCTTTGTACAGGCGGCATAGAGGTACCCCTTTGTGACACTTGGTAAAAACATGTGCATTGTGATGATCCGGTAGTCCAAGCTAATTAGGACAAGGTGCGGGCACTATTAGTACACTATGCATGAGGCTTGCAACTTGTAAGATATAATTTACATGATACATATGCTTTATTACTACCGTTGACAAAATTGTTTCATGTTTTCAAAATCAAAGCTCTAGCACAAATATAGCAATCGATGCTTTTCCTCTATGGAGGACCATTCTTTTACTTTCAATGTTGAGTCAGTTCACCTATTTCTCTCCACCTCAAGAAGCAAACACTTGTGTGAACTGTGCATTGATTCCTACATACTTGCATATTGCATTTGTTATATTACTCTATGTTGACAATATCCATGAGATATACATGTTACAAGTTGAAAGCAACCGCTGAAACTTAATCTTCCTTTGTGTTGCTTCAATGCCTTTACTATGAATTATTGCTTTATGAGTTAACTCTTATGCAAGACTTATTGATGCTTGTCTTGAAGTGCTATTCATGAAAAGTCTTTGCTTTATGATTCAGTTGTTTACTCATGTCATTACCATTGTCTTGGATTGCTACATTCACTACATATGCTTTACAAATAGTATGATCAAGTTTATGATGGCAAGTCACTCCAGAAATTATCTGTGTTATCGTTTTACCTGCTCGGGACGAGCAGAACTAAGCTTGGGGATGCTGATACGTCTCCGACGTATCGATAATTTCTTATGTTCCATGCCACATTATTGATGTTATCTACATGTTTTATGCACACTTTATGTCATATTCGTGCATTTTCTGGAACTAACCTATTAACAAGATGCCGAAGTGCCAGTTCCTGTTTTCTGCTGTTTTTGGTTTCAGAAATCCTAGTAACGAAATATTCTCGGAATCGGACGAAATCAACGCCAAAGATCTTAGAATCCCCGGAAGCATCCAGAACACACCAGAGAGGTCAGAGGGGGGCCACAGGCCCACCAAACTATAGGCTGGCGCGGCCAGAGGGGGGGCCGCGCCGCCCTATAGTGTGGCCCCCCTGTCAGCCCTCCTGCGCCGCCTCTTCGCCTATATAAAGCCCCTGGATCAGAAACCCTGATGCGTTCGACGAAACCCACAGAAACCTTCCAGAGCCGCCGCCATCGCGAGGCCAAGATCTGGGGGACAGGAGTCTCTGTTCCGGCACGCTGCCGGAGCGGGGAAGTGCCCCCGGAAGGCTTCTCCATCGACACCGCTGCCATCTCCACCGCCATCTTCATCACCGCTGCTGCTCCCATGAGGAGGGAGTAGTTCTCCATCGAGGCTCGGGGCTGTACCGGTAGCTATGTGGTTAATCTCTCCTATGTACTTCAATACAATGATCTCATGAGCTGCTTTACATGATTGAGATTCATCTGAGTTTTGTATCACTACTATCTATGTGCTACTCTAGTGATGTGTTATTAAAGTAGTTCTATTCCTCCTGCACGTGTGTAATGGTGACAGTGTGTGCACCGTGTTAGTACTTGGTTTGTGCTATGATCATGATCTCTTGTAGATTATGGAGTTAACTATTGCTATGATAATATTGATGTGATCTATTCCTCCTACATATGCATGAAGGTGACAGTGTGCATGCTATGCTAGTACTTGGTTTAGTAGCGTTGATCTATCTTACACTAAAGGTTACTTAAACATGAGCATTATTGTGGAGCTTGTTAACTCCGGCATTGAGGGTTCGTGTAATCCTACGCAATGTGTTCATCATCCAACAAAAGTGTAGAGTATGCATTTATCTGTTCTGTTATGTGATCAATGTTGAGAGTGTCCACTAGTGAAAGTGTAATCCCTAGGCCTTGTTCCTAAATACTGCTGAGTTACTACTACTTGTTTACTGTTTTACTGTGTTACTACTGCTGCAATACCACCACCATCAACTACGCGCCAAGCACTTTTCTGGCACCGTTGCTACTGCTCATACATATTTATACCACCTGTATTTCACTATCTCTTCGCCGAACTAGTGCACCTATTTGGTGTGTTGGGGACACAAGAGACTTCTTGCTTTGTGGTTGCAGGGTTGCATGAGAGGGATATCTTTGACCTCTTCCTCCCTGAGTTCGATAAACCTTGGGTATCCACTTAAGGGAAACTTGCTGCTGTTCTACAAACCTCTGCTCTTGGAGGCCCAACACTGTCTACAGGAAAGGAGGGGGAACGTAGACATCAATGGGCAGCAGCATCATCAGAACTAACACCAGAAAATTGCTCTCGCATAACAAGATTCAGTAAAGCAGGTTTAATTTCAAAGAAATCTGCTGTAGTAGCAGGTGGAGCAATAGGTGTGCATAAGAAATCATTATTATTTGTGGTTGTGAAGTCACACAACTTAGTATTTTCAGCGTTGGCCATTTTAGCAACAGTAAATAAAGCAAACTAGATAAAGTAAATGCAAGTAACTAATTTTTTTTGTGTTTTTGATATAGCAAACAAGATAACAAGTAAAGTAAAACTAGCAACTAATTTTTTTGTATTTTGATTTAGTGCAGCAAACAAAGTAGTAAATAAAACTAAGCAAGACAAAAACAAAGTAAAGAGATTGAGAAGTGGAGACTCCCCTTGCAGCGTGTCTTGATCTCCCCGGCAACGGCGCCAGAAATTTAGCTTGATGACGCGTAAAGCACACGCTCGTTGGGAACCCCAAGTGGAAGGTGTGATGCGTACAGCAGCAAGTTTCCCTCAGTAAGAAACCAAGGTTTATCGAACCAGTAGGAGTCAAGAAGCACGTTGAAGGTTGATGGCGGCGAGATGTAGTGCGGCGCAACACCAGGGATTCCGGCGCCAACGTGGAACCTGCACAACACAACCAAAGTACTTTGCCCCAACGAAACAGTGAGGTTGTCAATCTCACCGGCTTGCTGTAACAAAGGATTAACCGTATTGTGTGGAAGATGATTATTTGCAGAAAACAGTAGAACAAGTATTGCAGTAGATTGTATTTCAGTAAAGAGAATTGGACCGGGGTCCACAGTTCACTAGAGGTGTCTCTCCCATAAGACAAACAGCATGTTGGGTGAACAAATTACAGTTGGGCAATTGACAAATAAAGAGAGCATGACCATGCACATACATATCATGATGAGTATAGTGAGATTTAATTGGGCATTACGACAAAGTACATAGACCGCCATCCAACTGCATCTATGCCTAAAAAGTCCACCTTCAGGTTATCATCCGAACCCCCTCCAGTATTAAGTTGCTAACAACAGACAATTGCATTAAGTATTGCGCGTAATGTAACTAGTGACTACATCCTTGAACATAGCACTAATGTTTTATCCCTAGTGGCAACAGCACATCCATAACCTTAGAGGTTCTTGTCACCCCTCCAGATTCACGGAGACATGAACCCACTATCGAGCATAAATACTCCCTCTTGGAGTTACTAGCATCAACTTGGCCAGAGCATCTACTAATAACGGAGAGCATGCAAGATCATAAACAACACATAGATATAACTTTGATAATCAACATAACAAGTATTCTCTATTCATCGGATCCCAACAAACGCAACATATAGAATTACAGATAGATGATCTTGATCATGTTAGGCAGCTCACAAGATCCGACAATGATAGCACAATGGGGAGAAGACAACCATCTAGCTACTGCTATGGACCCATAGTCCAGGGGTAGACTACTCACACATCACACCGGAGGCGACCATGGCGGCGTCTTTGGAAGGTTTTCCGTATCGTGGCTCTCGGTACTGGGGGTTTCGTCACGGAGGCTATTTGTAGGCGGAAGGGCAGGTCAAGAGGCGGCACGGGGGCCCCACACCACAGGGCCGCGCGGCCAAGGGGGGGGCCGCGCCGCCCTAGGGTGTGGCCCCCTCGTGGCCCCTCTTCGTCTCTCCTTCGGACTTCTGGAAGCTTCGTGGAAAAATAGGCCCCTGGGCTTTGATTTCGTCCAATTCCGAGAATATTTCCTTACTAGGATTTCTGAAACCAAAAACAGCAGAAAACAGCAACTGGCACTTCGGCATCTTGTTAATAGGTTAGTTCCAGAAAATGCACGAATATGACATAAAGTGTGCATAAAACATGTAGATAACATCAATAATGTGGCATGGAACATAAGAAATTATCGATACGTTGGAGACGTATCACGCCCCAGGAAGAGGGTTCCTGCCAAGGTTATGTGGTATGCTCCTATAATACCACGGCTGAAACGCTTGTTCAGAAATAAAGAGCATGCTAGGTTGTTGCGATGGTACAAAGAAGACCATAAGAAAGACGTGATGTTGAGGCACCCTGCTGATGGCTCCCAATGGAGGAAAATCGATAGAGAGTTCCCAAACTTTGCACAGGATGCAAGGAACTTACGGTTTGGTCTAAGTACAGATGGCATGAATCCTTTTGGAGAGCAGAGCTGCAGCCATAGCACCTGGCCTGTGACTCTTTGTATATATAACCTTCCTCCTTGGTTGTGCATGAAGCGGAAGTTCATTATGATGCCAGTGCTCATACAAGGCCCGAAGCAACCCGGGAACGACATTGATGTGTACCTGAAGCCATTAGTCGAAGAACTTCTACAGCTGTGGTCCCTAGCAGGTGTACGTGTGTGGGACGAGCACAGGCAGGAGGAATTTGACCTAAGAGCGATGCTTTTCGTAACCATCAATGACTGGCCTGCTCTTGGTAACATTTCAGGACAGTCAAACAAGGGATACAATGCATGCACACACTGTTTACATGAGCTCGAAGGTGATTATTTGGAAAAAGGTCAGAAGGTCGTGTACCTGGGGCATCGTCGATTTCTTAGGCTTACCCATCCCGTAAGAAAGAAAGGCAAGCATTACAACGGTGAGGCTGATCACCGGAGGAAGCCTCCCCATCGTGATGGTGTTGATATATTTGGTATGGTCAAGGATCTAGATGTAATATTTGGAAAGGGTCCTGGCGGACGGTCTGTTCCGAATGACGATGCCGGACACGCGCCCATGTGAAAGAAGAAATCTATATTTTGGGATCTACCCTATTGGGAAGTCTTAGAGGTCCGCTCTTCAATCGATGTGATGCACGTGACGAAGAATCTTTGCGTGAACCTGCTAGGCTTTCTGGGTGTGTACGGGAAGACAAAAGATACACCAGAAGCACGGGAGGACCAGCAATGTTGGAAAGACCCCAAAAAGCTGCATGAGAGAGTTAAAGGACGTCATTTATCCAGCTACGCTCTTACAAAAGCAGAGAAGGAAATATTTTTTGAATGTCTTAGCAGTATCAAGGTCCCGTCTGGCTTCTCCTCCAATATAAAGGGAATAATAAATATGGAGAAGAAAACATTCCAGAACCTGAAGTCTCATGACTGTCACGTGATAATGACACAGTTGCTTCCGATTGCATTGAGGGGGCTTCTACCGGAAAATGTTCGACTGCCCATTGTGAAGCTATGTGCATTCCTCAATGCAATTTCTCAGAAGGTAATAAATCCAGAAATTCTACCGAGGTTGCAGAATGATGTGGTCCAATGTCTCGTTAGTTTTGAGCTGGTGTTCCCACCATCCTTCTTCAGTATTATGACACATCTCCTCGTTCACCTGGTCGATGAGATTTCCATTCTCGGTCATGTGTTTCTACACAATATGTTCCCCTTCGAGAGGTTCATGGGAGTCTTGAAGAAATATGTTCATAACCGTGCTAGGCCAGAAGGAAGCATCTCCAAGGGCTATGGAACAGAGGAGGTCATTGAATTCTGTGTTGACTTTATTCCTGACCTTAAGCCGATTGGTGTTCCTGAATCACGGCATGAAGGGAGACTAAGTGGAAAAGGCACGCTAGGAAGGAAATCAATGATATGTAGGGACGGGATTTCTTTGACTCAAGCACACTACATAGTTCTACAAAGTTCCACCTTGGTGGCTCCGTATATCGGTGACCACAAGAACTTTCTACGCTCCCAGAACCCGGGGCAGTCGAACGATTGGATTAGACGTGAACACATGTCGACTTTCGGCGGTTGGTTGCAAAAACATCTCTGGAATAACAAACATATTGAAGATCAGTTGTACTTGCTGGCCCAGACACCATCTTCGACTGTAGTGACTTTCCAAGGGTACGAGATAAATGGGAATACATTTTACACGATCGCCCAAGATAAAAAGAGCACCAACCAAAACAGTGGTGTCCGGTTTGATGCAATAATGAATGAAGGCCCAAATGACACATATTATGGTTACATAGAGGATATATGGGAACTTGACTATGGACCTTCTTTTAAGGTCCCTTTGTTTAGGTGCAAATGGGTCAACAAAACAGGAGGCGGGGTTCAGGTAGACAAGTTGTATGGAATGACAACAGTGGATCTCAACAATCTTGGGTATAGAGACGAACCATTCGTCCTAGCCAAGGATGTGGCCCAGGTTTTCTATGTGAAGGATATGTCTACCAAACCAAGAAAAAGGAAACATAAGGAAACAAATACATCAAACGATGAGCCAAAGCGCCACATAGTTCTTTCTGGAAAAAGAAACATCGTGGGAGTGGAGGACAAGACAGACATGTCAGAAGATTATAATCAGTTTGATGAAATTCCACCCTTCAGAGTGAACATTGATCCAAGCATCAAGTTAAATGATGAAGATGCTCCATGGTTACGGCCGAAGAAGATTAATTAAATGATGAAGATGCTCCATCATCAAGTTAATTGAAGAATGTTCATGGCACAAACGAGTATCTCAACATGGCAATCAATTTCTCATTTATTTTTGTGTAATCATGTAACTGTATGTAAGATATTAAAAGTGGAGATGCGCCACGGGAGATTTCCCAACCCTTTCCCCAACACTGTTAGATGAGATGTAGTCGTTCAGGGGCTTGCAGGAAAAAATTCCAAGGCGCAGTTTCTGAAGATGCCGTAGGGCGTGTGCACCAACGACATCTTCGAGAAACTGCGCCACGGGAGATTTCCCAGCCCTTTCCCCAACACTGTTAGATGAGATGTAGTCGTTTAGGGGCTTGCAGGGAAAAATTCCGAGGAGCAGCTTCCGAAGATGTCGTAGGGCGTGTGCACCAACGACATCTTCGAGAAGCTGCTCCACGGGAGATTTCCCAACCCTTCCCTTCATCCATGGGAATGAAACTCTGCTTGGGCCGAGGGTGAGCCGGAAGCCACCGGCGCGCATCTCGGCGTAGAATCTATCGTTCGGCCGCGCTCGGACGCCACGGAAGCCGGACGAGCCGCGACGGCGCGGCGGCATCCCGGCGACGAATGAACGGAGGCGACGGCGACGTGTGGTTCCGCGCGCACGCGGCGCTTTATAGCACAGCGACGCGGCAAGTTTGGCGACAGGTGGCGCGGGGAAGCGGCGGGGCGTGGCACGTGGAAGCGGCGGCGACAGGTGGCACGGGGAAGCGGCGGGCGTGGCACGTGGAAGCGGCGGCGACAGGTGGCGCGGGGAAGCGGCGGGGCGTGGCACGTGGAAGCGGCGGCGACAGGTGGCGCGGGGAAGCGGCGGGGCGTGGCACGTGGAAGCGGGATCTACACGTCGCATGGCGGTGGCGGCGGGGCGAGGCACGTGGAAGCGGCGGTGGCGGTGGTGGCCAGTACACGGCGGTGGCGGTGGTGGCCAGTACACGGCGGTGGCGACGGTGGCCTGTACATGCATGGCGGTGGCGACGGTGGCCAGTACACGGCGGTGGCCAGGCGGTGGCGGTGGCGACGGTGGCCAGTACACGGCGGTGGCGACGGTGGCCAGTACACGGCGGTGGCCACGGTGGCCTGTACATGCATGGCGGTGGCGACGGTGGCCAGTACATGGCGGTGGCGACGGTGGCCTGTACATGCATGGCGGTGGCGACGGTGGCCAGTACACGGCGGTGGCCAGGCGGTGGCGGTGGCGACGGTGGCCAGTACACGGCGGTGGCGACGGTGGCCAGTACACGGCGGTGGCGACGGTGGCCTGTACATGCATGGCGGTGGCGACGGTGGCCAGTACACGGCGGTGGCCAGGCGGTGGCGGTGGCGACGGTGGCCAGTACACGGCGGTGGCGACGGTGGCCTGTACATGCATGGCGGTGGCGACGGTGGCCAGTACACGGCGGTGGCGACGGTGGCCAGTACACGGCGGTGGCGACGGTGGCCTGTACATGCATGGCGGTGGCGGCGGTGGACACGTGTGGCAGTGCGGTGGCTTTTTTTTCATTTGAAATAAGGCGGGAATGAAACTTTTTTAAAAAAGTGGCCTTTGGACCCGGTTTGTAATACAAACCGGGACTAAAGGCCTTTTTTGCGCGCGCAGCGAAAACGCAGCAAAAATGGCCTTTAGTCCCGGTTTGTATTACAAACCGGGACCAAAGGGGGGTCTTTGGACCCGGTTTGTAAGACGAACCGGGACCAAAGGGTAAGCCAGTATAAAATCCAACACTTCGTCTCCGCGGAGATCAATCCCGCGGAGACGAAGCATTGGACGCCGCCAGGCTGCCGAACCGCCGCGCGCCATCGCCGCCGCCACCGCGCGCCATCGCCGCCGCCCTCCCGCAAGGCCACCGCGCCCGCCGTCGCTGCCGTCGCCAGCGCGCCGCGCCGCCGTCGCCGTCCACCGATCCGTCGCCGTCCACCGCGCGCTCGCGTCGCCCGCCGCCTCGACCTCTCTGCCCGCCCGCCCGCGTCGCCCGCCGCCTCCTCCTCGACGACCGTCGGCCGCCGCCCGAGCCGCCGGCAAGGTAAGCCCCCGCCGGCCACCGGCCCTTCTTTTTTTCAAGTTTTTTTTAATTTGTTAGATTATTTGTTAATTAGTTTGTTTTCAAGTGTTAAAATTACATTAGTTAGTTTTGTTAGTGTTAGTGTTAGATAAAAAATTAGTTAATTAGTTTGTTAGTGTTAGTGTTAGATAAAAAATTAGTGCTAGTGTTAGATAAAAAATTAGTTAGTTTGTTAGTGTTAGTGTTAGTGTTAGTGAAAAAGTTAGTGTTAGATAAAAAATTAGTTAGTTTGTTAGTGTTAGTGTTAGTGTTAGTTTGCTAGTGTTAGTGTTAGTTTGTTTGTTAGTGAAAAAATTAGTTTGTTAGTGTTAGTGTTAGATAAAAAATTAGTTAGTTTGTTAGTGTTAGTGTTAGTGAAAAAGTTAGTGTTAGTGTTAGTGAAAAAGTTAGTGTTAGTGTTAGTGAAAAAGTTATTGTTAGTTTTAGTGAAAAAATAGTTAGTTAGTGTTAGTGTTAGTTAGTAAGTATGTAGTGCCACCGCGCCCCCGGCCCAAAATAAAGTATGTAGTGCCGGCGCCCCCCAAACGGTAGTGCCGGCGCCGACTAAGTAGTGAATTTATTTTTTAATTTATGTTAACGTTGGTACATATATATATGATGATTTGTTTTCGTAGCTACGATGCCGCGACAGCCGCCGCGCCGTGGTCTGACTCTTCTAGAGGAGATGGAGCAGATGGGGGAGGTCCGGGACTGGGCTCCGCCGGGGTGGCACTGGGAGGTCTTAGCTTCCGGGTCGCGCACCTTGGTGCGGAATCCGGGTCCCGTTGTCGACCCGGATATTCTTTGGTGGAGGTCTTATGGGTCACGGTCGTTTCAGAGGGAGCCGGCCCCGCCGGAGGAGGTAGCTCAGCGCATTGAAGCGGAGGACCAGCACGTTCGCCGTTACATGTACGCGTTAGACAACATGTATAGGACCGGATGGAGCGTTATGCGGGGATCTCATGTTAGCTATGCTCCCATTGTTGTTCCGTGGCTTTGGGGGTACACCCAGCGCGGCTCAGGACCCGGTCGGCGCCCTCTAGGACCCGGTCTGCGCGGTTGAGTGGTTGTAGTAGTGATTGATATGTATTAGGGTTAAATAAACATGAACCCGATCTATGTATGCATGTAACTGCAGTATCTGCTTTCAGCACTATATTATCGATCCTTAGTTAAGAACTACATATGTAACTCCATTTTCAGTTTTCTGCATTATCCTTAATTTGATCATATGATGGTTCCTATGTATAGCTTGCAGGTCGTTGTAGAAAGCATGGACAGAGATGAAATTCAAGAAAATTTCGTGGAGGAACTCATAGCAAACGGTACTCTGGATGATCGCGACGACGACGTTATTCCAGATGATGGCGGTGACGATGTCACTGCAACTTATTTGAATGACTCCGGTGAGGGAGCGGAGAATATTGAGGAAGAAGATCCTAGTGGCGCCGGTGAGGAACAAGATCATCATAATGGCTCCCGAACTGTAGTTATCACCGAGGTATATAAATTAATTAAGCCGCTGTTGATCGACTAGATGCATTAACTAATTAAATTGTACTGACTATGAACTATTTCTTTTTTAGCCCTCCGGATCGAGCATTTCTTCTGTGAAGTCGAGGAAGCGAGGCCCGGCCAAAAAGTTGGATGACGGTGTTAGGCACGACATCACCCACATCGAAAAGGATGGTAAACCGATTGCTCCAGAGAAAGGTGCAAAGTCATTTATAGCTCAATGCGGAGTGCTTGTTAGGGACCACGTCCCGATCACCGTTCGAGAATGGCACAAGCCGAAGGGACTAGTGCTGTCTGCAGAGGAAGAAGCTCAAGGTCTTTATATCGATGATGTAGCCAAAAACAGCATTATGAACAAGCTCATGTCACATTTCAACATAGTACCCGAAGAGGGGGGTGACGCTGAAAAGGCCAAGATGGAGCAGGCCCTCCGCGAGTTTGGCAAGAAGAAGATGGCCGAACTATTCAAGAGCCACAAGAAAAGATTGCGCCGCCTTATCAAGTTAAAGAAGACTCCGGACAGTGAGAAGGTAAAAAATCACTGGGACGAATTCGTGAAGTACAGCACGGAGTCAGAAGAATTTAAGAGAAGGTCGGAAATAAATAAGGCAAATGCTGCGTTGAAGCTATATCACCAAATTCTGGGTCCAGGTGGATACAGGGCTAACCGTCCTAAGTGGCAGGCAGCTGAGGCGGAACTGACCAGTAAAGGGATCAGATTAGGGACACACGGTTGGATCGAACGGTGCAAGGAGTGGTTCTACGGGATTGGGGGAACGTTGGATCCAGAAACAGGGAAGTGCATCTATAAGAAAGCTCATCTGAAGGTTTCCATTGATGCCCTGGAAAAAGCACATAGGGACGTGGAGGCGGGGTTGTTCCAGCCCGAAAGAGAGAACGATGAGCTGACACGCGCCCTTGGGAACAAAGAACACGGCGGACGAACACGAGGCACAGCAGGCTCCGTTCCGTGGAAGTATGGCTTTCCTGCGGAAAGGAAGAGATTTCCTGATAAAAGCCATGAGAGGAGGAAGGCAAGGGAAACAGACCGCCTGGCTAACTTAGAGGAGGGTATGAGCACCATGCAAGCCCAATTAACCATGGTAACCCAAGTACTTACATCTCAGATGGCTCGGGGGCAGGCTGTAGATCCTGCACTGCTCAATGCCCTCGCCCCGCTGCAATCTCAACCACACCGGAAAAGCAGCGTGGCTTCCTCTCAGCAGGTGGATAATGATGATGATGATGAACAGGTGGTCGAGCCTCCTCGCTACCCCCCCGTGGATGATCTCACTGAGAGCCGTCCTTGTGAGCTGCATGTTAAAGTTTTCAACCTATCCTTCAAGGCGGCGGTCGGCATCCTCTTACCTACAAGGTCTTACCATTGCCGTCCGGTCCAAGACGACTTTGCTGTTGTGATGGTGGATGAAGTGTTGAGAGAGTATGAGGGGTTGGTGCTTGAGCACCCTGCAGGTGAAGATGGGGAAATCAAAGAACTGGGAGAAGCCCGTAGAACCACCGTGCAATGGCGGAAGGAGAACATTGTGTTTCCAGGTGAGAAGCCAACAAGCAGGCCACCTCCGCCTCCTCCGCCACCTGTGCAGTCTCCTCCGCGTGATGATTCTCCTCTGCGCGATGATGATTCCCCTATCCATGACCAGTCTCCTCCGCGTGAAAATACTCCGCCGCCTCCTCCTCCTCGTCAGGAGACTCCGCCGCCTCCACCTAAGCAAAAGAGGAAGCGGTCCGCGGCACCTCCTACAGCTCCGAAGAGATCATCAACTCCAATGAGGGCACAGACTCCAGAGTTGTTACCACATGAGCAGACTGAAGAGCAAAAGGCGTTTCTTGCGCCGAAGAAGATGTTTATTCCACCGCAGACAGTGAAGCACTTTGCCGAGACGAGAATGAAGAGACCTGAGCTGAGAGCTGATTATGACCGCTCTCTTGGACAGTCCTCTAGAGCGAGCAAAGAAGCAAAAAAAGTCGCCCAGCTTGGACAGCAGGACATTCAGGCCGCACCCCACTTCATCGTGGAGCCATATCATGATCCAGAGACGGCATCGATGATCGAACGGGTGGCTAGAGCTCAGGGAGCATCAGTTGAGTACGAAGATTACTATCCAACGGCTCAAGTGGTAAACAAGTATAGATACTGATCTGATCTCATCAAACCTGGCGAGCTCGCGCGTCTAGGGACTCAGATGCGAAGGTTGCATGACTGGTACCTGAAAGCCTGTCGAAGATGTGAAAGCTACATCACGGTGTATCTTAGAGATGAGCATTACTTCCGGGGGGAAGACGAGATAAACCTTGAGTTAGAAGAACTGTTTCAGTTATTCAATCAAGACGCCCTCGACAAAGCTGTCATCAGTTGCTACTGCCTGTAAGTGATTTATTTGTGTAATTAAGTTTGTAGCTCATTCATTTGCACTAACAATTATCCTCATTATATTCTTTGTGTACGCTATACATTTAATTATGCAGAATGAAGAAGCTGGAATACAAAAGAGGCAAGCTCCTACCGCTGGGGTTCATAGACCCAAACACAGTTCATGAAGTTACGGTTCGACGGTACCCCAAGGACACAGAGGACAACATCGTAATGTTTTTAGAGAAGCAAGCAGACAAAGAGGATATATTCTTTCCCTACAACTTCAAGTGAGTGTTATATATAACATACATTATGCTTGTGCACCTTCCACTTTATTCTCGTAATCATTGAGCTATGCTTGTGCAGTTTCCACTTTATTCTCCTAATCATTGATCTTCACCTTGGAGTCGTAAACGTCATGGACTCGAAACGTAAAGAATATGCGGAATGGGCGGACATGGCTGCCATCCTCCAGAGGTAGTTTCAATCAATTTCGTATTGGCATCTTCATCTGCTCTAATTCGAAGATATCATCAACTAATCAATTACTGATTTACTCATTATTTTTTGCCCGGCAGGGCTTGGAAACGGTTCATCAATACTGTTCCGGGTGAATGGAAACCGGAGCTTATATTTAAAGATTACCCTATAAGTAGTACTATATATATAGCTATATCCGTGAAACTTTATATATGATATTTACTTTCAATACGATGCTTGATTATTAGTTTGATCGAACTATTTTTTCGTAAAGTGTATAAGGCAGGAACAAGGGAATAACTTATGTGGATACTACGTCTGCACCTTCATGCGTGACATGTCCTGTCCCAAGGGTGGGGATGCCCAAATACACCACACTCGTGTACGATAACAAATTTTCACAATTAATCTTAATTAGTACCATCTATTGTATTGAGTTCCATTCATATATTGATCTCCTTTTTTAAATATAGATGACACGCCTGCGGGACACTCTCATAACAGCGGATCAAATAAAAGCAATTCAAGAGAAAATCGCGGGATTCTTTATTACCGAGGTCCTTACCCCAGGTGGAGAGCACTATCGGAAGATCGTGACGGCGGAGGATATTCGTTCAGGACATGTTGTATTGTAAATATGCATGCATTACGTGTACTGTGTTGACTATGTCGTGTACTGTTGACGATGTCTATATATATTCATGACGATTTTTTGTGGTTTCTTGAATGATATATATGCATTGCTGAAACTCTGCCGCGGCAGAGAAACGCCCTGTTTCTCTGCCGCGGCAGAGAAACGCTGGTACAGCCTAAATCTGTGCCGCGGCAGAGAAATAGCAATTCTCTGCCGCGGCAGAGAAACATAGGCCCGGTTCGTACCACGAACCGGGACCAAAGCCCTTCCACCGCGAGCTCCCTGGCCGCACCACGTGTCGAGGCCTTTAGGCCCGGTTTATCTTTGAACCGGGACTAAAGGGTACCCCCTTTAGTCCCGCCTAGTTGGTCCCGGTTCGGGAACCGGGTCTAAAGGCCCAAATGGACCGGGCCTATTGCCCCGTTTTCCACTAGTGACGGCAACCGCAGTGACACCACCGCCCCGCCCAACTCTCCAGCTCTCCAGGACACCGAAGACGGCATATTGCGGCGGTGCTGGACGGGACGTCCGCCGCCTGCTTCCGTCGACGCCCATCAATGTGGTGCTCCCCTCCCACGACGCGTACCCGTCCTGGGATCTGTAGGAGGCCGCCAGGCCACTCGCCGTCGCCGACGAGGGCTTTTTGCAGCGGCTCTGGACTGGCCGGGACGTCCGCCGCCTGCTACCGTCGCCGCCCATCAATGGCATCGAGGTCATCCGTGTCGCGCTCCCCTGCCATGGCGCGGGCGTGTCCGGTGGGTCTGATTCAACGTCCCCGTCGGCATCGACCGCGCGCACCTGGATCGATTCCTTCCGCTACGGCTGCTTCTGTTCGAGTGTGCACTGTGTGCTGCCGCGGTCGCGAGCGACAGGTTATTCTCAAGTTGGACCCCGTCTGGATTGAGCGCATGCGTGTGCCCGCCGCCGGTTGCATCTACTGAGTACTGACGCATTTGTGCCTTCCTCTGGCTTGCGCTCGACAAGGTCATCCGCCGCATCCAGGGCTGCGATAAGCGGAAAACATCTCATATGATATGCAGGAGGCAAGGTAAGCAACCTGCTATCATCGGATTCCGATCGAGAGTATTGCTTATCCAGTGATAACTTATGTTGTGGCGGCCACGGTCCATGCCATAGAGGAGGAGCAACGAGCGTGCAACTGCCGCTCACCCAAGGAAGAAGCTAGCCCATGTTTTGCACAAAATCATGTGTGCATCAATTGGTTCTCAGCTTATGTGTGTTGATTAGTTCTTGAATAGTGCTATTCACTAAGTAGCAGAGGCAGATTTATTTAGCAAAGGAAAATATCTTTTTTTTTTGCGGGGGAGCAAAGGAAAATATCATCCGTACATGGGCATTGCTGGTCCGGTCATCCCTTGCAACTAGGTGCATATGATTTCGTTTAGGAGATTGATTTTTTGGAGCACGTGCGCAGTGCGCACCCTCTCTATAAACTGGCAACCATGCATTAGATTAGAGTGGATCATGCAGTCTGTGAGGGAGAAAAAATTCTCTTCTGAGAAAAGAGAGCTTTGTCTTTTCTAGAAAGATTCCTCAAAATTTTGGATCTAGGAGAGAGAATGACACACAGGAAAAATCAAAGATCTAGATTTGAGAGAAATGGATGGTGGAGATAGGCATGCACGAAGCGCACCTGCGCTACCGCAGATTTCCCTTTCGTTCAGCTACGGCCACGAAAAGTATAGGTCGGCAAACACATCTGGTTCGATTTACACCCACATTTGGTTCCAATATTGAAGATGCGTTTCAAGAACTTCACATGGACTCTTGTCGTTGTGTATTGTGCAGCCCAGAATAAGTTTAAACCTGTCTTTCTCCGTTAGTTAGTTAATCTGATGAAAGACAATCCCTATCCTATCATTATAGGAGGGGATTTCAATTTGTTGATTTTCTCACGAAATGAGTAAAGGTCGTTTCGATAAATATTGGCCTTTCTTATTTAATGATGTCATTGATAGCTTGGACATAAGAGATGTTACAATGACCGGGAGACAATTTGCTTTGCTGAACAGCCTCCCGGAGCCCACATATGAAAAGTTGGATCGCGTACTTATGGGTTCCAATTAGGAATTAAAAAACCCATGGGTTTCTGTACGGGCCCTCCCGCGCATTGAGGCTTTGTCGGATCATGCTCCTTTATTGTTAACCACTGGAATAACTAGACCTCCGAGCAAGCGCCTGTTTAAGTTCGAACTTGGATGCCTGTATCGAGAAGGTTTTCGGACTTGGTTAAATCAGTTTTGAAGAAGCCCGTCACTGGTCATTCACCCATCCAAAGCTGGTCTAATATGTTGCGTGCCACACGAAGATATCTCGATGGGTGGGCTAGACACATGTCTGAGCAGCTCAAAAATGAGAAACTTAGCCTTTCATCGATTATTGATGTTACTGAGGCAATTGCTGAGTGAGACCGTTAACTGCGCAAGAAATTGAACTTAAAAGTCAATCAAACGCGCAGCTGGCTGGTCTACTTCCCGATGAGGAACTCAAATGATACCAACGATCAAAGGCTCATTTCTTGTTGGAAGGGGATTCGAATACGATATATTTCTATAGTGTTGCAAATGGCAAACATAGAAAAAAAAACTCATTCATTCTCTCGTACAAGATGAGGGCACGATCGAAGGACATGAGCAACAGGAGGAAAACACTTTTCTCACTGCCCCTTATTCGGAGGAGGAAGTGAAGAAGGCGGTTTTCCAAATGAAACATAATAAAGCTCCTGGTCCACATGGCTTCCCTGCTGAGTTCTATCAAAACTTCTGGGGTATTATAAAGTCGGACCTCGTGGAACTTTTCAGTGCACTCCATGCTAGCCAGCTTCAGCTTTTTCGTCTCAACTTCGGTGAAAGCATTATGCTACCTAAGGTTAATGAAGCAGAACGAATTCAACAGTACTGGCCAACATGTCTCCTTAATGTTTGTTTTAAAATCTTTACTAAAGTTGCTACCATAAGGCTTAATTCAGTGGATGATTAGGTAGTACGTCCTACTCAAATGACTTTTATGCAAGGAAGACATATTTTAGATGGAGTTGTCACCTTGCATGAAACCATTCATGAGTTACATCGTAAGAAGATGAATGGCGTAATATTAAAGATTGACTTTGAAAAAACTTACGGTAAAGTTAAGTGGTCTTTCCTCCTGCAGACACTCAGGATGAAAGGTTTCTTGACTGAGTGGCGATCTCTTATCCATAACTTTATTTTCGTAGGAAGTGTTGCAATCAAAGTCAATGATGAAGTTGTAATTACTTTCAGACGAAGAAAGATTTACAGCAAGGCCACCCATTATCGCTCATGTTATTTAACATTGTGGCTGATATGCTAGCTATTATTATAGAGCATGCTAAGGCCGATGGGAAAATTGAAGGGGTGGTCCCACATCTTGTTGATGGCGGACTTTCCATTCTTCAGTATGCCGATGATACGACTCTGTTTATAGAACATGACCTTGAGAAAGCAAGAAATATGAAGTTAATATTATTAGCTTTCGAGCAATTATCCGGATTGAAAATTAACTTCCATAAAAGTGATTTTTTTTGCTTCGGTGAGTCCAATGATGACGCCAACCTATATGCTGAGTTTTTGGCTGTCGTATTGGCCAGTTTCCTATTAGCTATCTAGGAATTCCGATCCATTTTCGGAGGCTTACGAATGGTGAGTGGAAGCATGTCGAGGAGCGGCTTCGGAAGCGCCTTAGCAGTTGGAAAGGCAAATTGCTATCTCTAGGTGGAAGGTTGGTTCTAATCAATTTAGTATTAACCAACATGGTACTATATATGATATCCTTCTTCCAGCTGTCTAAAGGAGTCTTGCATCGGTTAGATTATTTTCGATCAAGATTTTTTTTGAGAAGGGAATAGCGAGAAAAAAGAAACATGTGCTAACCAAATGGAGTGTTGTCTGTCGGCCAAAATACCAAGGTGGGCTTGGTTTTCATGACCTTGAGGTTAAGAACACGGCCTTATTGGGTAAATGGTTGGAAAAACTGCTAACCGAGGACGAGGTCTAGCAGACAATACTTATGAGAAAGTATGTTGGCTCACGTGCGATTTCTCAGGTTTTTTGGAAACCTAGGGACTCACTTTTGGGCTGGCTTGATGGCAACGAAGAAGCACTTCTTCCCTTTTGCCTCTTTCTCTATTAAGGATGGCTTTGAGATTAGGTTTTGGGAGGACAAATGGTTTGGTAATACCTTGCTCCCAAAAAATCATTGTTCTTGTCAACCATTTGAACTTATGAAAACCCATCCAATTGAGTGATTGCACGGCTCTAAATCTTTTGCGATTTTAATATCTCAAAAGAGAGATTATGAATGTAAAAATACCTCAAGTAAATCATCTGTAACAATATTTTTGCATTCCTTCTTTTGGAACTGGCTTATATTTTTTTCATATCGTCCCGAATTAGTTGTAGCATTCTCAATGATAGAACTTTGTATGGTAGACGTATCCCTGCATTTCTGATGCTCAGATGTATCGCATGTAAGACCTTTGTTTGCAGTTGGAGTTGGATAGGCTAAAACGGCCAGACCGTAATTTTCAAAACTGTCAACTCTACATTAGCACTGTGGACAGCGACTTGTATAGCTTAACAAATTCCACATTCAGTATAAGATGGGTTGTATAGCCCTGATTATACGTTAACCTTTGTATCTGTATGGCAGTCCTGACACAAGTTGTATATAGTACTGGCCCGTGAGACAGGATCACTGCTTAGACGTTGCAAACTCTATCCGATCCATACGAACTATCATACAAAGTCAATATTACTATATTATCCAGCACATAGGCTCCCGTCCTCGATTTGCATAGCCACCGCGTCGAGTTCTCCTCGTTCTGGTTCGAAGTACTGCTGCTGATACTGCTCCCCTGACCCCTGTCCCGGACTCCCGGTACAGCTTCCGCTACCTGTGCCAGGAAACTTGACGTACGTCGCTGCCCACCTCTTGCAGCTGCGCTTCCCCCCACTGGTGGAAAAAAGGGCTTTGGTCGCGGTTGGCAACTGCCATTAGTCGCGGTGGCGCAACCGCGACCAAAGCTGCGCGACTAAAGGCCCCCCCCTTTAGTCGCGGTTCCTTACGAACCGCGACTAAAGGCCCGTCCACGTGGGCCGCAGGCGAGCGCCAGGGCGGAGGACCTTTAGTCGCGGTTCTTCTGGCCAGCCGCGACTAAAGGCCTCCGCAGGGTTTAGGGTTTTAGTCCCCCTCCCCCTAAATCTGGTTTCTTTTTAATTTGTATTATTTTATTTCTTTTGGGTTTTAATTCTGAAGGAGTTTCACATATTTAGGCCAACCGCGACTAAAGGCCTCCGCAGGGTTTAGGGTTTTAGCCCCCCTCCCCCTAAATCTGGTTTCTTTTTAATTTGTATTATTTTATTTCTTTTGGGTTTTAATTTTGAAGGAGTTTCACATATTCTACGGTACTGTATACATACATGCATATGAATGTACAATTTCAAACAAATTTGAAATTAGAACCAAAAAGAATTCAAGAGGAATATACAATATATATTCAATATCGGATGACCATATACAATATATATTCAATATCGGATGACCATATACAATTTTGAACAAGTTAGTTACAAATTCTGGTGCATATAAAGTTCTACGTCATCGTAATAGTGTTCTCCTTTAGGATCGATGACTTCCCTCGCCAACCATCCAGCTAGTTCCTCTTGAAGTGGTCGGAAGCGAGCTTCTGGACTAAGCGTCTTCCGGAGGTTATTCCTCAGGATGTTGTTCTCACACGTCTGGTCCCGCTCATTGCAGTATCTCCGGATCCTCTCACAAACATAGTATCCACATAGGTTGGTCCCCGGTGGCTGAGTATCCCCAGTCGTCCGCACTGCCATTTTAAAATGTAGCTCTTTTTTGAATTCACCGACCTTGGTATCTACGAACCGTCTCCAAACCCTACGAGGCAAAGAAAATTAAATAAACAAGAGAGTTATTAATTAGTTACTTGATATTAGGAAATGATGAACGAAATAGGCCGATCGATATAGAGCGCAAATGAATGAAAATAATTACTTTTGCATCATTTTTCTCATGTCGCCCCAAAGCGCCGGATCCATATTCAGAGAGTCGTGGACGAGAACTGAGGAGGTCTGAACTTTAATTACCATAAGAATCCAGTGGAACCTGCGGACACGATACATGCACAGTCATGCATAACTCATCGATTAGCCACATACCATGCATGGAGTAAACAAAAGAGAATGTGCTCAAGACAGAAACACTCACCCAAAATGGTAAGGAAATAGAATATCACTTTTCTGTTGCTGTTTTCTAATAAACCGCCACAGGTCATCCTCCACGTCGGCGGGGTGGTGTTCTAACACATGTGAATTAACGATGTGTGGGTCAATGAACCCAACATCATGGATGTTCCTTATTCGCATTTCCCGCTTCTTCATTCTGCATAATAGCGTACACAACAAGATAGTTAGGACAGTGCAGGCAATGAACGAGATGGGGTAGAAATTAATAAATCACTTACAGAACGTAGCAACTGATGATAGATTTGTCGAGGTCGCGCAGATTGAACAGCTGGAACAATTCACTCAGAGGAATTTGTACCCAGTAATGTTTGAAGTGATGCTCATATCTAACTTCCGCATAGATATAGTCTTTGGCGTTTTTATGTTTTATGTAACCCTTGTACCAATTTAGCAGACCTAGCATTTGTCGAGGTAGATCCCCTTCCTGCGCAGGCTCGACGAGAGGGCCATTCTTCACATATGTAAATACTACGTCCTTCATTGGCGCCTCATCAAGGCCTAGCAGTGCACGAAGAGTGATACCTAACTCGGCCGCTTGTTCTCTGGCACTCGTTACAGTCAATCCATGTGCTGCCGCAGCTGCTATGATATCGGGGGCATCCGGATCGGCGGCTTGCACTATGAGCGGGGCGATCGATTGTTTACTTTGTTCCCCGAGCTGGGCAACTTCTTTCCCCCTTTCTAATTTTGACTCGGCCTCGTCCTTCACGGCTTTCTTCTCCGCCAACTCTTTCCTGTTCTTGAACGCGAGTGCTTGCCTACGAAGTTCACGTAAATAGTCGTCAGGCAGATTCTTCGCGGCTTGGGACGGTGTGTTCAAAAATGACTTAGCCCACTGCTTTTCCTTGTCAGAATATACTGGCTTGGGCTCGCCCTCTATTTTCCTCTTGACGCTCGCCTTCCATTTCTCTAAATCAGCAGCCGCGCCCGCCTCGACTTCCTCGGCACTACTTTCCCAAGGCCTCGTGGGGAGAGGCTTCAGTGATACCTCCGGTACCTTTGTTTTCTTAGGTACGTAAGGGTCCGGGTTAATAACCCAGGACTGCTTCTGCTTCTTCGCCGGAGGTGGATTGGGGGGCGGTACCGGTGTCTGATCACCCGCCGGACGAGGACTGGGGGGCGGCGGCGTGGGCTGACGTGAATGAGGTGTATTAGGTGAAGCACCACCGCCACCGTCACCGCCACCGCCACCGTCACCGCCACCGCCACCGCCACCGTCACCGCCACCGCCACCACCACCACCGTACGGGGGTGGACTTGTTGGCGCCTCGCCTGGAAACTTGATAAATTTCTTCTGCCATAGAATGAACTGGCGCTTGACATCTCCAAGTCTTTTCACCCCTTCAGGTGTAGCAATGTCAATGTCCAGGTCCTCAAACCCTTGGACTATCTCCTCCACCGTCACACGAGCATAGCCATCTTGAATGGGGTTGTTGTGGTGGAGTGCTCCAGGTGGTAAAGCACTGCCGATGGCTACCTTCATGGACATGTTCCCGATAGGATAATACAGATGACATGCTTTCATCTCCTTTATATCGTCCACGGGGTAGCGAGGAGGCTCCGGTGCAGTAATTTCGACCACCAGAGGCTCCGGTGCAGTAATTTCTATCGTCGGTGCACCAGCCGGTGAGGCCTCCGTGGAAGCCACGCTGCTTCTTCTCTGCTGGCTTCCGAGATCCATTGGATGATCTTCAGCATGCTGCGCCCGAGCTGCATCTCTTTCGGCGACTAGTACACTCACGGTTTTCTTCATCACATCCATTTCAGTTACCAACTTCGCCACAACATCTGCATCCCGATCCATCTTTCTCTTACGGCTTCTGTAACCGTACGGGTCATCGTTCTGGGGGAACCCTATTTTCCACGGAATGGGCCCCATGCCTCGTATACGTCCTCCGTGTTCAGGATTCCCGAGGGCTTTTGTCAGGGCGTCGTTCTCTCTGTTGAACCTGATCCTCCCCTCTTGAGCCTCCCTCATTGCCTCAATAAGCTTTTGGGTGGGTGTAATTATTTTGCCCTGATAAACACACTCCCCTGTCTCCGGGTTCAGCGATCCCCCATGCCCGTACCACCAGCTTTTGGCCCTTGGGTCCCATCCCTCCGTACCTGGACGGATTCCTCGCGCCCTCAGCTCGTTCTCCATCTTCTCCCACTTAGGCTGCCAAAAGCGATACCCTCCTGGCCCCATTTTATGATTGTACTCCTTCTTGGCCGCATTTTCCTTATTTTTCTCGATAGTTCAAGGAACTGCTCCGATTTCTTTTGCTTCACAAATTCTGGCCAATCATGTTGCAGTTTCTCATATTGTCCTATGAAATCCGGAGTCTTGCCCTGGTTGACAAAGTCATGGGCTAGATTTTGCTTGTATTTCCGGAATGCGTTGGCCATCCTAGAAAGAGCGAACTGTTTGACTAGCTTGCGCCTCTCCTTGTTTTCCGCAATCTTGTTACCCTCCTCATCGTATTTGCGGTATTCCGGAGGTAGAACGAAATGTTCCATAAGCTTGTTGAAGCAATCTTTTTTTTCTCTCTTATCGACAAAAGTGAAACCAACACGTGCCTTCTTTGGCTCATTCCACTCCTGGCGGGTGATCGAGACGTTGTCTCTAACAACGGCTCCGCATTGGCTGACAAACTTGGTGGCGTTCTTGCTGGGCTCCAGCGGCCTGCCGGTTGCTTCATCGACAACATCGATGGTGCATGTTTCTCCTGCTTTCATCGTCTTGGTTGCGCCACGCTTTGACGACGTACTCGATTTTTTCGACGATCCGGCCGAGGGCTAAAATAAGAAAGAGAGTCGCGCGCGTTAGTACACACACATTTATTCAAATCAGACGCTCAATATGTACATATATATATATACCTCGGCGCCGGAGGTGGTTGCTACTTCCAACTGAAGATCGTCGTTTATCGACGTTTCTTCGGCACCATCTTGCTGACCATGCCCTTCATCTTCACCCTCAAGGTTCAGATAAGAAGAGATATCATCTTCTTCTTCTCCGGTCGGCACAAATGGAATATCGCCATTTATGATGCCGAACATATGGTCTTCAGCGTCCGGATCATAGTTGTCCAGAATCGGGTCAGCTCTATCGTCCGCCATATGTCAGTCCTGAAAACATGTAGTCAAAACAAATTAATTAAGTGAAGAAGGGGGGCGGTGGCGGTGGCGAAAGGGCGGTGCCAAAAGGAGGGGGCGAGGAAAGGGTGGGAGAGGGTGTCGCGGTATATGCGGGGTCGCGGTGGCGAAAGGGGGGCGGCGGAAGGTAGGCGCGCGGTGGCGGTGGCGAAAGGGCGGCGGTGGCAAAAGCGCAGTGGCGGTGCCGTGTGTTCTCCTATCCCCATTACCCCATCCCTGTTTGCTGTGGCTGTGCGGTGGTGGGATTGGCCGACTAGTCCGTCGTTAGCTTATATATGCATGATGCAACCCACCGGACTTCTTTCGTGTCATGGGATCCCGTCTCCTCTAACATGTAATTCGTTTTTTGTTGGTTCATCAAACATGTTTATTTGGTTCACCCACTTTAGTTACATATTGTGATGAAACAACAAGTTACATATTGTGATGAAACAACAAGTTTATTTGGTTCACCGGCCCACTTTAGTAGTCAAATCTTAGTATTTTAGTCAAATTTTAGTTTACAATTTTAATTAACAACAAGTTTATTTGGTTCACCGGCCCACTTTAGTCAAATTTTAGTTTTTTAGTCAAATTTTAGTTTACAATTTTAATTAACAACAAGTTTATTTGGTTCACCGGCCCACTTTAGTCAAATTTTAGTTTTTTAGTCAAATTTTAGTTTACCATTTTAATTAACAACAAGTTTATTTGGTTCACCGGCCCACTTTAGTCAAATTTTAGCTTTTTAGGCAAATTTTAGTTTACAATTTTAATTAACAACAAGTTAATTTGGTTCACCGGCCCACTTTAGTCAAATTTTAGTTTTTTAGGCAAATTTTAGTTTACAATTTTAATTAACAACAAGTTAATTCGTTTAAGTCAATTTTTAGTTTTTTTCCAAAATCTTTTGAAGTCCAATTTTAGTTTACAATTTTAGTTAGCAAAAACAAAAAAAAAACAAAAAAAAAATGAGATCGGGCCGGGCGCCGGCACGCCCCGCGCGCGCGCCCTCGATCTCTCTCTCCCGCGCGGCGGTGGGCGGCGACGTTCGAGAGGCGGCGACGTGCAGAGGCGGCGGTGGGCGGCGGCGGTTCGAGAGGCGGCGGCGTGTGCGGCGGCGGGCGGCGTGTGTGCAGCGGCGCGGCGAGTCGACGACGTACACGTACGGGGCGCCGGGGCCGGGGGCAGCGAGGTCGCTCGAGGGCGGCGGCGGCTGCGGCCGTTGATGGCGGCGGGCCGGCGAGGGCGGCGACGTGCAGAGGGCGCGGGGGCAGCCTGACGGATCGACGGAGCAGGCGAGCGAGGGCGGCGACGTGCAGAGAACTTCACAGATCGACGGAGAAGATGAAGACTGAACCGCCGTCCGCCCTCGCGGTATTTATACCGTCGGGGCTTTAGTCGCGGTTGGGGTTACCAACCGCGACTAAAGGGTACCCTTTAGTCGCGGTTGGTAACCCCAACCGCGACTAAAGCCTTTTTTCGCACCTTTTCGGTTCCCGCGGAAACTGACCTTTAGTCGCGGTTGGCCTCGCCAACCGCGACTAAAGGCTTTTTTCGAAATTATTTCGTTTCAAAAATGTTGAGAGTACATATAATATATCAAAAAATTCATAAAAATAAAACTAATTCAATTCAAAATGTTAAAAATACAAATTATATATCAAAAAATTAAGAAAAATAAAACTAATTCAATTCAAAATTTTAAAAATACAAATAATACATCAATAAATTCAGAAAAATAAAACTAATTCAATTCAAAATTTTAAAAATACAAATAATACATCAATAAATTCAGAAAAATAAAACTAATTCAATTCAAAATGTTAAAAATACAAATTATATATCAAAAAATTAAGAAAAATAAAACTAATTCATTTCAAAAATGTTTACAATACATATAATATATCAAAAAATTCATAAAAATAAAACTAATTCAATTCAAAATTTTAAAAATACAAATAATACATCAATAAATTCAGAAAAATAAAACTAATTCAATTCAAAATGTTAAAAATACAAATTATACATCAAAAAATCAAAAAGTAAAACTAATTCAATTCAAATTCTTAAAAATACAAATAATATATCAAAAAATTAAGAAAAATAAAACTAATTCAATTCAAAATTTTAAAAATACAAATAATACATCAATAAATTCATAAAAATAAAACTAATTCAATTCAAAAGTTCGTTGGCCCCCTCTTCCCGCCTTTTTCCGCCGACCCCTCTTCCCTCCTCGTCTTCCCGCCATTTCTTCCCGCCATTTCTTCCCGCCAATTGTTTCCCGCCAATTTCTTCCGGCCTCTTTCTTCCCGCCAAATTTTTTTCCCGCCAATTTCTTCCCGCCACTTTCTCCCCGCCTCTTTCTTCCCGCCTCCTGTCTTCCCGCTCCCATTTTTCCCGCCATTTGTCACTACATATAGGTAGCCCGGCTTGGCCAGCATCACATCTCTACAATCTCTCATCACTCTATCATGGCTTCCACCGCACCCACTCTAACCTACCAGCAGGTGGAGGAGCTTTGCGCCTCGAACTACCCTTGCCCTCCGGGCTACCGCGTCCCTGCCGGCTGGAGCCTAAGCGCCGGCGGCGTGCCGGTCCCTCCCGTCCCTCAGGGTACTGCGCGCCGGGCGGCCATCACGAACCACTACTACCTCGACCTCACGCCGGAGCAGCGGATGAATCCCCGCTGGCATCCCGATAACCAGCATACTTGGGACGCCTTCTCCAAATTTCATGTATCATCAGTGGTATCTCGAGTCAATTGAATCATTCGAAAATGGACACCAAACACATCACGGGTAATATAATTCACATGATTCATTCAACAAAGTTTGGTACAATAAATTATTACACATCATTTCTTCCCTTGTGTCCCTGCTTGCTTACGATTGTGCCGTATCCATGGAGCATCCTCATCATTTAACTTAATGCTTGGGTCGGTGTTCACTTTGAAGGGCGGAATTTCAGCAAACATATTATAATCTTCTGACATGTCTGTCTTGTCCTCCACTCCCACGATGTTTCTTTTCCCTGAAAGAACAATGTGGTGCTTTGGATCATCGCATGATGTACTGATCGTTTTCTTATCTTTCCGTTTCCTCGGTTTGCTACTCATGTCCTTCACATAGAAAACCTGAGCGACATCTTTCGCTAGGACGAATGGTTCGTCAAGGTAACCAAGATTGTTGAAATCCACCATTGTCATTCCGTATTGCTGGTCCACCTTTACCCCACCTCCTGTTAGCTTGAACCACTTGCACCGGAACAAAGGGACCCTAAAGGAGGGTCCATAGTCAAGTTCCCATATCTCCTCTATGTAACCATAATATGTGACCTTTTGCCCATTCTCGGTTGCTGCATCAAAGCGGACACCACTGTTTTGGTTGGTGCTCTTTTTATCTTGGGCGATCGTGTAAAATGTATTCCCATTTATCTCGTACCCTTGGAAAGTCGTTATAGTCGAAGATGGTGTCTTGGCCAACATGTACAGCTGATCTACAACCTTATTGTCACTCATTAAATGTTTTCTCAACCAACTGCCGAAAGTCTCCATGTGGGCCTTCCTAATCCAGGATTCAGGCTTCCCAGGGTTGTCCGAGCGTAAAATATTCTTGTGTTTCTCAAAGTACGGAGCAACCAAGCTGGAATTGGTCAGAACTGTGTGGTGTGCTTCAGTCAGAGAATGGCCGTCCATACATATCATTGATTTCCTTCCGATCGTGCCTTTTCCACTTAGTCTCCCCTCGTGCCGCGATTGAGGAAGACCAATCGGCTTAAGGTCAGGAACAAAGTCAACACAAAACTCAATTACCTCCTCATTTCCATAGCCCTTGGCGATGCTTCCTTCTGGCCTAGCACGGTTACGAACATATTTCTTTAATACTCCCATGAACCTCTCGAAGGGGAACATATTGTGTAGAAATACAGGACCGAGAATGGAAATCTCATCGACTAGGTGAACCAGGAGGTGCGTCATAATATTGAAGAAGGATGGCGGGAACACCAACTCGAAACTGACAAGACATTGGATCACATCGTTCTGTAACTGTGGTAGAACTTCTGGATTGATTACCTTCTGAGAGATTGCATTGAGGAATGCACATAGCTTCACAATGGGCAGTCGAACATTTTCCGGCAGGAGCCCCCTCAAAGCAATCGGAAGCAATTGCGTCATAATCACGTGGCAGTCGTGAGACTTCAGGTTTTGGAACTTTTTCTCCGCCATGTTTATTATTCCCTTTATATTGGACGAGAATCCTGACGGGACCTTCATACTGCTCAGGCATTCAAAAAAGATGACCTTCTCTTCTTTGGTCAGAGCGTAGCTGGCACGACCTTGAAACCGTTCCGGATGCCGGTCATCAGGGTCTTTCAAACTTTGCTGGTCCTGCCGTGCTTCCTTTGTATCATTTGACTTCCCATACACGCCCAAGAAGCTTAGGATGTTCACGCAAATATTCTTCGTAACGTGCATCACGTCGATTGCAGAGCGGACTTCTAGGACTTTCCAATATTCTAGCTCCCAGAATATAGATTTCTTCTTCCACATGGCTACGTGCCCGTCAGCTCCCTTCGGAACTGATTGTCCGCCAGGACCCTTTCCAAAGATGACTTTCAAACCCTTGACCATATCAAATACCTCAGCACCAGTGTGTTCCGCAGGCTTCGGCCGGTGATCTGCCTTGCCGTTGTAATGCTTGCCTTTCTTTCTTACTGGATGACCTTTCGGAAGAAATCGACGATGCCCAAGGTACACGTTCTTCTTACAATTTGGCAAATGTACACTTTCAGTCTCATGTAAGCAGTGCGTGCATGCATTGTATCCCTTATTTGACAGTCCCGAAAGGTTACTAAGAGCAGGCCAATCGTTGATGGTTACGAAAAGCAACGCTCGTAGGTCAAATTCCTCTTCTTTGTGCTCATCCCACACACGGACACCAGGTCTGCCCCACAGCTGTAAAAGTTCATCAACTAATGGCCTTAGGTACACATCGATGTCGTTGCCGGGTTGCTTCGGACCTTGGATGAGCACTCGGCATCATAATGAACTTCCGCTTCATGCACAACCAAGGAGGAAGGTTGTAGATGCATAGAGTCACGGGCCAGGTACTATGGCTGGAGCTCTGCTCGCCAAAAGGATTCATGCCATCCGTACTTAGACCAAATCTTATGTTCCTTGCGTCAGCTGCAAAATCTTTGAACTCTCTGTCGATCTTTCTCCATTGCGTTCCATCTGCGGGGTGTCTCAACTCCCCGTCCGACTTACGGTCCTCTTTGTGCCATCGCAACAACTTGGCATGCTCTTTGTTCCTGAACAGACGTTTCAACCGTGGTATTATAGGAGCATACCACATCACCTTGGCGGGAACCCTCTTCCTGGGTTTTTGGCCCTCAACATCGTCACCAGGGTCATCGCCTCCGATCTTATAACGCAATGCAGTGCATACCGGGCATTCATTCAAATTCTCGTATTCACCGCGGTAGAGGATGCAGTCGTTGATGCATGCATGTATCTTCAGAACCTCTAAACCTAGAGGGCAGACAACCTTCTTTGCTTCGTACGTAGTGGCGGGCAACTCGTTATTCTTTGGAAACATATTCTTCAACATTTTCAGCAAGTTTTCAAATGCCGAGTCAGCTACACCTGCCCGTGCCTTCCATCTCAGCAAATCCAGTGTGCAGCCCAGCTTTTTCAGACCATCATCGCATCTGGGGTACAGCGCCTTCCTGTGATCCTCTAACATGCGATCCAATTTCTCCCTCTCTTTTTCAGTTTCGCAGCGTCTCCGTGCATCAGCAATGGTCCGACCAAGATCATCAACGGGATCATCACGTGCCTCTTCTTCACCTTCCCCTTCACCTTCCCCTTCACCTTCAGCATCCTCCATGAAAGTATCACCGAAATGAGCAAGATAGCTTTCATCGATGAAATCATCCCCTTCTTCATCTTCTTCCATTATAACCCCTCTTTCTCCATGCTTGGTCCAACAATTATAGCTTGGCATGAAACCGTGCCGAAGCAGGTGCATGTGAACATCTCTTGAGGAAGAGTAACCCTTCTGATTCTTACATTTAACACATGGACAGATAACAAAACCCTCCTGCTTGTTCGCATTAGCCACTACGAGGAAATCTTTCAAACCCGCACTGAACTCGCCGGAGAGTCGGTTACCGTACATCCATTGTCGATTCATCTGCATTATTATAATATAAAATATATAATTAACCATCATGCATTTGTTAAACTAACTAGCTACAAACAATATAAATTAAACAATGAACTACACACACATGCACATTTTATCAACGACACATCAAAGGTTCAAGTTGCTAACCGCGATCGAGGAGGAAAAAATAAATGAGAAAGCTCAAGTGTGGCTCCAACACTTCATATCATGTTTGTTTCATGCTCTTGGGGCATTTCATCAAACACCTTATGTGCATAAGAGGAACCAAAAGCAAACCTAACACCCACTTGTGAGCTTGTGAAGAGAATGGCACCAAATGGCTAAGTGTTGGCTGCTGGATTGTTATATATAGGGGAGGGCCTTTAGTCCCGGTTGGCCTGGCCAACCGCGACTAAAGGCCTTCGGGCACCTTTAGTCGCGGTTGGGCTGGCCAACCGCGACTAAAGCCCACCACGTGCACCAGCTGGCCACCGTGCGCCCTGGGCCCAGGCCTTTGGTCGCGGTTCTCCTCCCGAACCGCGACTAAAGGTACCATTTGTCGCGGATCCTGCAGCATCGCGACTTATGGGGCTCACCCGAAGCCTGTTTTTCCACCAGTGCCCGCTCGAAACACTGGACTTGGACCAAGTTCCGGCACGTGCATGCCCCGAGCGCGTGCATGGCCACCGTGAGCTGACGAAAGAACAACACGAACCAGTTTGCCTGTCCCCCGCAAAAAAAAGAACCACACGTCCGGAGGCAAGAGGTGGCGTCTGGCGTTGTACACCATCGTAGTGGGCGAGCGGCGCCAGAGCCGCGTCTCCTGGCGCGAGCGAGTAGTGGCCGTCCCATAGTATCACACCGTCGGTGGGGTCAAGGAGGAGTAGATGGATCGGAACGGGTGAACGGCCATGCGCGGCCGGGAGTACGAAGCATGGATCACACGCCCCTCCTCTTTACCTGGACGGCATCCTGCCTCGTGCGTCACCGGAGGAGAGCGAAAACCTCCACACTGTCGGCATCCTTCTCCAACACCTTGCCCGCAGCTTGGCGCCCTTCCCACGCTTCAGCGCCAGCAGTCGGGAGCAGTCCCTCTCAGTCCTTGTACCGGCAGCCCGGTCACGGTAGAGTGCCACCATCAAATCCAGACGCGCCGGCGCAAGGGAAGTTTTCCTCTTACTCGCGGCGAGCGGCTTAGGTAAAGACTTACGTACGCGGCGAGCGGCCGTGATTTCCAGCGATGATCTTGGATCCCCGCAGCCGTGTCGTGCTAGACCACTCCTCGCTACGAGATCCAACAGACTCAACGTAGCCGGCGTGGCTACTTATACAGATCAGAATGACGTGTTAATTGGAAACTCTAACCTGTTTGAGTTGTACTCGGTTGTAGATCGATTGGTTGAGGTGGCCAAGTTAGAATCAATGGTAAAGGTTGGGCTGTACCGGTGCAGCGGACGACGAAAGCGCACTTCGTGATGGACCAAAACGTAAAGAGACGGACGAAACCAAGGAAACGTTAGCTCCTTTATTATTAGGTATAGATTATGCATCACAAGGGTGATACCTTAGCTAAGGTGATGGAATGTAACGTTCATGAGAGATCTTGATGGGCCCCGTCTTACGGCATGGACGAATTGCTACATCAGTTGGCTTTCGTCCATGTCACATGGGGTAGATGAGTTCCATTGGTGAATGTGCATGGATTTCCCATGTATGATTTTGGTAATTAATGACAATCCCTATGGAGTAATGTTTGCGTTGAGTTATATTTATAGGAGTTGTCCATAGGCAGTGCTTGAACCATATGTTGGCTTCAAGGTTGCAACAAGGATCAAATGAAGAATATCAAGTGTCAAGTATGTCTTGAAGAAGAAGATTGAGTGAGCTCTCATGTGTATCTTCAAGACATCAACAAGACGAAGAAATAAGAAATGGTGTGCAAGTTCAAGATGAGATATCTCGAAGATGTCATATGCTTAAAGCTTTCCATCCATATGGTGATCAAGGATATGTGAAGACGCACCGGAAGAATAAGTTCTCCTATAGTGGTGTATGGGGAGCAATCCGCAAGACTTCATCAAGCAAGCACAATCAAGAAAGGTGTTCCATCTTGTTGCGGTCAAGATCGTCATCATCAAGCTCAAGTGAAATATGCAAGGTTAAGGTTTTCTCTCGATAAGGTTTCTTTCTTACCGGTCTCGTGGTTTTGTTGGGAGACCGGTATATAGGTTAGTTGCTGTACTATCAAGAGGGCTCTCGAGTGAGTAACTCGATCGTATAGTTCTGAGAGAGCTCAAACCTTTGCATTCATGCATCATTATTATTGGTTTTTATTTGGATCCTATCCTTGTGGTGATTTAGACCTTGTGGTTATTTTCATAGCAAGCTCTGGTTCATCGAAAATGGATTCCGCATGAATCACTTGTTGCGTTTTTGATATTGGAGTTTTTCTCGGTTTCTCGTATTGAGAGGTATCACTCTAAAATCCATAAAAAAATCTACCCTACTTTTTATTAAGTTTTTCATTCTTTGTGAGGATATATCTTGTCATCCTTTTAACAACAAAATGTGTTTCACCTAAATCCGAGTTTCCTAACTCAAGTTGTTGCATTTTCCATATTGGAGGTTTTACCAGTTTGTCTTTCATAGATAGGTGAAACCTTTATTAATTTGTTTATATCCTACATTTATGTACTATGATGTTTATATGCATATTGTTGTAGAGCTCTTTGTTGTGATTTCAACGAGCCCAAGACCATCGAAGTTGGAGTCCGGACGCAAAAGTTCTTAAGGTTTTCATATCGGGTGTCTAGGTTTTCATATGAACGCCAGCACTGCTGCTGGCAGCAGGCTAGCACTGCCGCCCGAAGAGGGACGGCTTTTGAGCTCGTTTTTGCCCTCATTGTTGACATTCTTTGAGCTTGCTATCCCCTCTCCCTCCAATGAATCTTTCATACATTTGAGACAAAAGATAGAGGAGATCTAGATCTACATCGTCACCAATCAAATCCCTCTCTTTGTGAGAGGAAGCACCAAGATCTAGATCTTGGAGAAACTTGGAGTTCTTTGTGGATTTCATTTTTTCTTCCTCTCTTATTCCCCCAATAGCTTTACCAGCTTTGTTGGAATTTGAGAGTGAAGGATTGGAGCACCTTTCCATGGGAATTTGTGGAAGTGAAAGTGAGGATCTTGTTACTCTTGGGGTTTTTGAACCCTAAACGGCTTTTAGGCCTTTGTGGTGATTTGTTGGGAGCCTCCAATTAAGTTATAGATGTGTGCCCCAACCTTTGTGTAAGGCATGGTTTCCGCCTCAAAGGAAATTCCTTAGTGGAACCGTGACCTAGGCCTTTGTGGAGAGGGTCACCGGAGAATAAGGTGAGGCCTTTGTGGCGCTCGGTGTGTGGTGTGACTACCGCATATTGGGGTGAGGCCTTTGTGGTGTTGTTGTGCATCGAGCAAACACACCTCAAGGTGAGGCCTCTTGTGGCATTCGAGAGCACTAAGACACCGCACATCTCCAACGGAGATTAAAACTCGCAGGAGTGTGAACTGCGGAATAAATCATCGTCTCCCGCGTACCTCGGTTATCTCTATACCCTAGCTCTTTACTTATGCACTTTACTTTATGATAGCCTCCGTGCTTGAAGTTATATATATATATATATATATATATATATATATATATATATATATCTTGCTATCACATAGTTTCTTATCTTGTTTAGAATAAGTTGTTGGTGCACATAGGTGAACCATAGTTTATAGGTTTTTGACTTGACAAGTAAACACTAGTTTTATTCCATATTTGTTAAACCCATCTAGGAAAAGTTTTTTACCGCCTATTCACCCCTCCCCCCCCCCCCTCTAGGCGGCATGTGTGTCCTTTCAGTTGGAGCCTAACAGCGAATGGAAAATTCACTGTGAATTCTTTGTATAAATGATAATACTAGAAAATTTTGGAAGATAAAGATACAATTGAGGACAAAGGTTTTCGCATGGTACCTTCGTCGTGGGTTATCCTTACTAAGGATAATCTTGCAAAACGCAATTGACATGAAAGTAAGAAGGGATTTCTATTTTCGTGCCCTCGGTTCCTTAGTTGTGCTCAGTTTTCCCCAGCTCCTTAGTTTTTCCTCAGTTTTCCCCAAGTGCTTGTGTGAAACCCGCAGAAGCAGCTCAGACGGCAGGATTCCCGTTAAGTTGACCGTTCCGTGCTGACGTGTGGGGCCGCGTCGTGTGGGCCCGCGTCGCGTGGGGCTGGTAGAAAGGGACCGCGTGGGACACGATGAGATAGCGTTTGGTTGCACGTGAGTAGGAGCTGGGTTTTGTCTCTCTCGGCCATTGGCATTTCCCTTTTAAGAGTACATTTTCTGCCTCCTTCTCTCTGCCTTTTTTCACCTAATTAGTATCAAATCTAGAGAAGTTTGCATTTCTGTCTTTCTTCAATTATTATTTGTGCCTTTTGGCCCTCGTTGTTTGCCCAATATGGCAGCAAATCTAGTAGGGAGCCCAATCTAGTACTCCATCTGGTCCATATGTATGTAGTTAAATCTAGAAGCAAATCTACGGGGAATGTACGATAAATTCACAAGGTCATATAGTAGAATAGGGATAGATAATAGGGATCCCTCCCTAGATAATAAGCTGCATTCAGCAGCCAAACATAGTAGGGTTCGAGGTTCTTCACAGCACCATTATACTAACAACATAACAACGAGGGATCCCTAGCTAACAACAAAGGGATCCCAACAACAAAATGGAGGAGGCAGCAGCAGCACACGTCCAGGACTCCGCCTACCCCATCTGCCTCTGCCTCCACTTGTTGCTCCCCTTGGGAGCCTTGGGCTTGAGCGGAGGCATGCGCCCGTCGGAGATCTCCACCCGCTGTATGCTGCGGAGGTGCATGCCGAGCGCCAAGTGCTTGGCGCGAAAGGAGTGGGGGTTCACCGACGCGCCGACCTTGGGGTTGGTGTTGCCGATGTTCTCGACGTGCGTGAGGAGGCAGTTGAAGTCAGTGCCGCCGAGCCTCCTAATGCAGAAGGGGCACCTGTAGACACCCTTGTCGATGGCGAAGTAGGAGACGTACTTGCCGACCTGCAGCCTCCGCAGCACCTGGCGAGTCTTGATGTCATGGTGCTCGTCGTCGCTGCCGACGTCGCTGCCAGACAGCTGATCCATATCAAATGGGAACTATTAGTGAATGAGTTGCAACGATGACTAACGTGCATGATAACAAAGTTAGGAAAAACAGAGGCAGCCTCAGTTAGAGTGGACACGATTATATGTCTACAGGGACGGTGTAAGCGAACCAAAGCTCATGCACAACAGATTTGTACATAGAAATGGTTCGCTGAACCCTCCCTGTAAAAATCTGTGCCCACCGATTCATCATAGGCAAAGAAACAGATTCCAGATCTGAACTTGAACACATTCCAGATTATTTGCAAAATTAAACGGTTGATATCTTTTGATTTGTGCATAAAATAACTGATTGAGATCCTATGATTACTTGCATAAATTAACTGATTGAGATCCCATTATTACTTGCATAAATTAACCGAACGGCCGAACCCCAAATCTTAAACGAAATCAAGGAGGGATCAAAGCAAAATAGAATAAAATCGGCGCAAATATTAGCCCAATACTCATCCATCCACGGATCCATCTACACCAGCAAAAATAGGGTTCAAAAAGGAATGGGGAACAAAAAAGGAAGCAAACCGTAGTTACCTCGTTCCATGGGTCCTCCATGGAGGTGTCGTAGGGGTTCGGGGGCGGGACGTACGGCAACTGCTCGTAGGGTTCAAATCCCGGCGGGATCTGACCGCCACCGGCGGCAGCAGCCTCCGATGCACCAGCGGAGGCGGCGACGACGTCCGTTGAGGGGACGGCGTCGAAGAGGGAGGTGTCGCGCTTGGAGCCAACGGCGCCGTGGACGATGGGATTGGAATTCTCCTTGTCCATCTCGCCGGTAGAGGAGAGGGAGAGGGAGAGGGTTTTTTGCTTTGTAGAAGATGATGGGACGTGAGAGAGGCGGCGTTGCGTAGGCGAGTGAGAGTGACAGAGATAGTGGGAGGAGGCGTCTATAAAGGCAAGGGGTGGTTAATGCGACCCGCGTCCTACGCGTCCACCGCTGCACGTCTGCACGTCTTGGACTTCTGCAATGCGACACGCGTCCACGATTGCACGTCTTCCATTTCTGCACCGCAACACGCGTCCTCGAGTCTAACCCTGGAAATTTAGATATACTCAGGTATAACCTCGAGTATTATACTAGTATTTTTTGTGTGCTCAGTTTTCTCCTTGAGTGCTAATACTGGCTAGTGCAATATGCTCAGTTTTACCCTCAAGTAGCTGGTTGATGTCTACTTCCCCCTCCTTTTCCTGTAGACAGTGTTGGGCCTCCAGGAGCAGAGGTTTGTAGAACAGCTGCAAGTTTTCCCTTAAGTGGATCACCCAAGGTTTATCGAACTCAGGGAGGAAGAGGTCAAAGATATCCCTCTCATGCAACCCTGCAACCACAAAGCAAGAAGTCTCTTGTGTCCCCAACACACCTAATAGGTGCACTAGTTCGGCGAAGAGATAGTGAAATACAAGTGGTATAAATAAGTATGAGCAGTAGCAACGGTGCCAGAAAATAGCTTGCTGGCGTGTAGTTGATGGTGGTAGTATTGCAGCAGTAGTAACGCAGTAAAACAGTAAACAAGCAGCGATAGCAGTATTTAGGAACAAGGCCTAGGGATTACACTTTCACTAGTGGACACTCTCAACATTGATCACATAACAGAATAGATAAATGCATACTCTACACTCTTGTTGGATGATGAACACATTGCGTAGGATTACACGAACCCTCAATGCCGGAGTTAACAAGCTCCACAATTCAATGTTCATATTTAAATAACCTTAGAGTGTAAGATAGATCAATTCGACTAAACCAAGTACTAACATAGCATGCACACTGTCACCTTCATGCATATGTAGGAGGAATAATACACATCAATACTATCATAGCAATAATTAACTTCATAATCTACAAGAGATCATAATCATAGCATAAACCAAGTACTAACACGGATGCACACACTGTCACCATTACATCGTGTAGGAGGAATAAAACTACTTTAATAACATTGCTAGAGTAGCACATAGATAAATTGTGATACAAATACATTGCAATCATAAAGAGATATAAATAAGCACTTCACTATGCTCTTCATAACAATGAGTAAGTATTCTGTGAAATATAGCCTAAGAGACCCACACGGTGCACACACTGTCACCTTTACACACGTGGGACAAGGAGTCTCCGGAGATCACATAAGTAAAACTCACTTGACTAGCATAACGACATCTAGATTACAAGCATCATCATATGAATCTCAATCATGTAAGGCAGCTCATGAGATTATTGTATTGAAGTACATAGGAGAGAGATGAACCACATAGCTACCGGTACAGCCCCGAGCCTCGATGGAGAACTACTCCCTCCTCATGGGAGACAGCAGCGTTGATGGAGATGGCGGTGGTGTCGATGGAGGAGCCTTCCGGGGGCACTTCCCCGTCCCGGCGGCGTGCCGGAACAGAGACTCCTGTCCCCTAGATCTTGGCCTCGCGATGGCGGCGGCTCTGGAAGGTTTCTCGTACCGTGGCTTTTCCGTATCGAGATTTTAGGTCTGGGACCTTTATATAGGCGAAGAGGCGGCGTCAGAAGGTCGAAGGGGCGACGACACCATAGGGCCGCGCGGCCAGGGGGTGGGCCGCGCCACCCTATCATCTGGGGGCCCTGTGGCCCCCCTCTGGCCTCTCTCGTGTGTTCTGGATGCTTCCGGGGATTCTAAGATCTTCGGCGTTGATTTCGTCCGATTCCGAGAATATTTCTTTACTAGGATTTCTGAAACCAAAAACAGCAGAAAACAGGAACTGGCACTTCGGCATCTTGTTAATAGGTTAGTTCCAGAAAATGCACGAATATGACATAAAGTGTGCATAAAACATGTAGATAACATCAATAATGTGGCATGGAACATAAGAAATTATCGATACGTCGGAGACGTATCAGCATCCCCAAGCTTAGTTCTGCTCGTCCCGAGCAGGTAAAACGATAACAAAGATAATTTCTGGAGTGACATGCCATCATAAACTTGATCATACTATTGTAAACACATGTAATGAATGCAGCAATCCAAGACAATGCATATGACATGAGTAAACAAGTGAATCATATAGCAAAGACTTTTCATGAATAGTACTTCAAGACAAGCATCAATAAGTCTTGCATAAGAGTTATTTCATAAAGCAATAATTCAAAGTAGAGGCATTGAAGCAACACAATGGAAGATTAAGTTTCAGCGGTTGCTTTCAACTTGTAACATGTATATCTCATGGATAATTGTCAATGCAAAGCAATATAACAAATGCAATAAGCAAGTATGTAAGAATTAATGCACAGTTCACACAAGTGTTTGCTTCTTGAGGTGGAGAGAAATAGTGAACTGACTCAACATAAAAGTAAAAGAAAGGTCCTCCATAGAGGAAAAGCATCGATTGCTATATTTGTGCTAGAGCTTTGATTTTGAAAACAAGAAACAATTTTGTCAACGGTAGTAATAAAGCATATGTATCATGTAAATTATATCTTACAAGTTGCAAGCCTCATGCATAGTATACTAATAGTGCCCGCACCTTGTCCTAATTAGCTTGGACTACCGGGATCATCGCAATGCACATGTTTTAACCAAGTGTCACAAAGGGGTACCTCTATGCCGCCTGTACAAAGGTCTAAGGAGAAAGCTCGCATCGGATTTCTCGCTATTGATTATTCTCAACTTAGACATCCATACCGGGACAACATAGACAACAGATAATGGACTCCTCTTTTATGCATAAGCATGTAACAACAATTAATTTTCTCATATGAGATTGAGGATATTGTCCAAAACTGAAACTTCCACCATGGATCATGGCTTTAGTTAGCGGCCCAATATTCTTCTCTAACAATATGCATGCTCTAACCATAAGGTGGTAGATCGCTCTTACTTCAGGCAAGACGAACATGCATAGCAACTCACATGAAATTCAACAAAGAGTAATTGATGGCGTCCCCAGTGAACATGGTTATCGCACAACAAGCAACTTAATAAGAGATAAAGTGCATAAGTACATATTCAATACCACAATAGTTTTTAAGCTATTTGTCCCATGAGCTATATATTGTAAAGGTGAAGAATGGAAATTTAAAGGTAGCACTCAAGCAATTTACTTTGGAATGGCGGAGAAATACCATGTAGTAGGTAGGTATGGTGGACACAAATGGCATAGTGGTTGGATCAAGTATTTTGGATGCATGAGAAGTATTCCCTCTCGATACAAGGTTTAGGCTAGCAAGGCTATTTGAAACAAACACAAGGATGAATCGGTGCAGCAAAACTCACATAAAAGACATATTGAAAACATTATAAGACTCTACACCGTCTTCCTTGTTGTTCAAACTCAATACTAGAAATTATCTAGACCTTAGAGAGACCAAATATGCAAACCAAATTTTAGCATGCTCTATGTATTTCTTCATTAATGGGTGCAAAGCATATGATGCAAGAGCTTAAACATGAGCACAACAATTGCCAAGTATCACATTACCCAAGACATTATAGCAATTTACTACATGTATCATTTTCCAATTCCAACCATATAACAATTTAACGAAGAAGAAACTTCGCCATGAATACTATGAGTAAAGCCTAAGGACATACTTGTCCATATGCTACAGCGGAGCGTGTCTCTCTCCCACACAAGCATGATGTAATCCAATTTATTCAAACACAAACAAAAACAAAACAAACAGACGCTCCAAACAAAGCACATAAGATGTGACGGAATAAAAATATAGTTTCAGGGGAGGAACCTGATAATGTTGTCGATGAAGAAGGGGATGCCTTGGGCATCCCCAAGCTTAGATGCTTGAGTCTTCTTGAAATATGCAGGGATGAACCACCGGGGCATCCCCAAGCTTAGAGCTTTCACTCTTCTTGATCATAGTATATCATCCTCCTCTCTTGACCCTTGAAAACTTCCTTCACACCAAACTTCTCATAAACTTCATTAGAGGGGTTAGTACATAATCAAAAACTCACATGTTCAGAGGTGACATAATCATTCTTAACACTTCTGGACATTGCTCAAAGCTACTGGAAGGTAATGGAACAAAGAAATCCACCCAACACAGCGAAAGACGCAATGCGAAATAAAAGGCAGAATCTGTCAAAACAGAACAGTCCGTAAAGACGAATTTCTAATAAATACTTCCGTTGCTCAAATAAGAAAACTCAAAACTAATGAAAGTTGCATACATATCTGAGGAACACGCACGTAAATTGGCATATTTTTCTGATTTTTCTACAGATAAAACAGCCCAGATTCGTGACAGATAGAAATCTGTTTCTGCGCAGAAATCCAAATCTAGTATCAACCTTCGATTAGAGGCTTCACTTGGCACAACAAAACACAAAACTAAGATAAGGAGAGGTTGCTACAGTAGTAAACAACTTCCAAGACACAAATATAAAACAAAATACTGTAGCAAAATAATATATGGGTTATCTCCCAAGAAGTTCTTTCTTTATAGCCATTAAGATGGGCTCAGCAGTTTTGATGATGCACTCGCAAGAAATAGTATTTGAAGCAAAAGAGAGCATCAAGAGGCAAATTAAAAACACATTTAAGTCTAACATGCTTCCTATGAAAAGGAATCTTGTAAGTAAACAAGTTCAAGAAGCATAATGCAACAAGCATAGAAAGATAAAACAAGTGTAGCTTCAAAAATTTAAGCACATAGAGAGGTGTTTTAGTAACATGAAAATTTCTACAACCATATTTTCCTCTCTCATAATAACTTTCAGTAGCATCATGAGAAAACTCAAAAAAATAACTATCACATAAAGCATTCTTATCATGAGTCTCATGCATAAAATTATTACTCTCCACATAAGCATAATCAATTTTATTAGTTGTAGTGGGAGCAAATTCAACAAAGTAGCTATTATTATTATTCTCATCATCAAATATAGGAGGCATAGTATAATCATAACAAAATTTACTCTCCATAGTAGGTGGCACTAAAAGACCACTATCATTATAATCATCATAAATAGGAGGCGAAGTATCATCAAAGAAAATTTTCTCCTCAATGCTTGGGGGACTAAAAATATCATGCTCATCAAAGCCAGCTTCCCCAAGCTTAGAATTTTCCATACCATTAGCAACAATGGTATTCAAAGTGTTCATACTAATATGTTCCATGGGTTTTTTAATTTTCGCATCAAACCATCCATGTCTTAAATCAGGAAATAGAATAAGAAGCTCATTTTTGTCCATTATGCCAAACTAGTGTAAACAAGAAACAAAAAGATGCAATTGCAGGATCTAAAGGAAATAGCTTCGAGTACTTACCACGGCGAAAATAGCTTAGTAGCCGAGATCCGGAGTGTGAGTACCTTTTACCTTTCCTCCCCGGCAACGGCGCCAGAAAATAGCTTGATGTCTACTTCCCCCTCCTTTTCCTGTAGACAGTGTTGGGCCTCCAAGAGCAGAGGTTTGTAGAACAGCAGCAAGTTTTCCCTTAAGTGGATCACCCAAGGTTTATCGAACTCAGGGAGGAAGAGGTCAAAGATATCCCTCTCATGCAACCCTGCAACCACAAAGCAAGAAGTCTCTTGTGTCCCCAACACACCTAATAGGTGCACTAGTTCGGCGAAGAGATAGTGAAATACAAGTGGTATAAATAAGTATGAGCAGTAGCAACGGTGCCAGAAAATAGCTTGCTGGCGTGTAGTTGATGGTGGTAGTATTGCAGCAGTAGTAACGCAGTAAAACAGTAAACAAGCAGCGATAGCAGTATTTAGGAACAAGGCCTAGGGATTACACTTTCACTAGTGGACACTCTCAACATTGATCACATAACAGAATAGATAAATGCATACTCTACACTCTTGTTGGATGATGAACACATTGCGTAGGATTACACGAACCCTCAATGCCGGAGTTAACAAGCTCCACAATTCAATGTTCATATTTAAATAACCTTAGAGTGTAAGATAGATCAATTCGACTAAACCAAGTACTAACATAGCATGCACACTGTCACCTTCATGCATATGTAGGAGGAATAATACACATCAATACTATCATAGCAATAATTAACTTCATAATCTACAAGAGATCATAATCATAGCATAAACCAAGTACTAACACGGATGCACACACTGTCACCATTACATCGTGTAGGAGGAATAAAACTACTTTAATAACATTGCTAGAGTAGCACATAGATAAATTGTGATACAAATACATTGCAATCATAAAGAGATATAAATAAGCACTTCACTATGCTCTTCATAACAATGAATAAGTATTCTGTGAAATATAGCCTAAGAGACCCACACGGTGCACACACTGTCACCTTTACACACGTGGGACAAGGAGTCTCCGGAGATCACATAAGTAAAACTCACTTGACTAGCATAACGACATCTAGATTACAAGCATCATCATATGAATCTCAATCATGTAAGGCAGCTCATGAGATTATTGTATTGAAGTACATAGGAGAGAGATGAACCACATAGCTACCGGTACAGCCCCGAGCCTCGATGGAGAACTACTCCCTCCTCATGGGAGACAGCAGCGTTGATGGAGATGGCGGTGGTGTTGATGGAGGAGCCTTCCGGGGGCACTTCCCCGTCCCGGCGGCGTGCCGGAACAGAGACTCCTGTCCCCCAGATCTTGGCCTCGCGATGGCGGCGGCTCTGGAAGGTTTCTCGTACCGTGGCTTTTCCGTATCGAGATTTTAGGTCTGGGACCTTTATATAGGCGAAGAGGCGGCGTCAGAAGGTCGAAGGGGCGACGACACCATAGGGCCGCGCGGCCAGGGGGTGGGCCGCACCACCCTATCATCTGGGGGCCCTGTGGCCCCCCTCTGGCCTCTCTCGTGTGTTCTGGATGCTTCCGGGGATTCTAAGATCTTCGGCGTTGATTTCGTCCGATTCCGAGAATATTTCTTTACTAGGATTTCTGAAACCAAAAACAGCAGAAAACAGGAACTGGCACTTCGGCATCTTGTTAATAGGTTAGTTCCAGAAAATGCACGAATATGACATAAAGTGTGCATAAAACATGTAGATAACATCAATAATGTGGCATGGAACATAAGAAATTATCGATACGTCGGAGACGTATCACTGGTCAACAGACAGTCAACAAATGGGATTAACTAGTTAAATGAGTCATTTAATGTGCAAAAAATTCCGAAAAATAGTGGCACATACTCATGGAGTCTTTACCACAAATTGCCAGTTCTCAAAACATAGATAAGTCATAGATAAATCAAGTTTTACCACAAATTGCCACTTCTCAAAGGCCTTCTCAAATCACCTAGTAGCTATGAAGGTGCATGGTTTTCCACAATAAGCCCTTCCCAAAACAGCTTTCCACAAAACATACTTTGTCTAAATGAGGCCACAATTCTCACACTCATGTATATTTGTATTGCAAATAGTTTGAGATAGGCCAAGATGGGTTTTATTGTACAAAACACACATTTTCCATTTTTTAAATCTCATATTTGAATCCCTTAGTCTGTTTATTACACAGGTGCCCTTTGTTTCTTGATACTACTCAGTTTTGCCCTCTCCCTCCACAAATTCTCTCACACGTGCAACATTGCCCTGATTGATCTAGCCCATGTCACGCGGATCGTGCCCGCCGACCGTTGATCGTATGATCTAACGGGCAGGATAACCCCTCTCTCTCTGTCGGCGGTTACCTTCCACTCAAGTATGCTAAAGGGCGGTTTTCTGTATTAATTTTCACGCGCTAAAAATTATAAACTCTTTTAGGCATTACTTTTCACGCAAAAAATTATAAACCATCACCGATTTGTTGTAGCCATTAATTTTCACGCAAAAAATGATAAACCATCACCGATTTGTTGTAGCCATTAATTTTCATGAAAAAAATGATAAACCGTCACCGATTTGTTGTAGCCATTAATTTTCACGCAAAAAATGATAAACGAACCAATCTATCTATCTCTGTATTTGAAGTTTGGAAGGGTTCACCATCTAGTTATGTTAACATTCGAGGTTTTGACCTGAAAAGAAATGGGTATTATAAAGGGAAATAAAAGTTCAAAAAAATGTAAAAACAAAACAATCTACCTATCTTTGTATAGAAGATCGTCTGTATGATTTTTGAGGTCATTTAGAGAAGGTAGAAAAAAATCCCTTTTGAGAAGGTCGAAAAAACCTAACTTGTTACAAAAGCTGGTTTCAGTGAGACCTAACCAAATTTGGCATACATTATGCCATATCTATAACAACAAGGAATATCTAAAAGGGAAAGTTTCACAAAATTTGAAATTTATGGCGAAAATGATGCCATACATGATGCTGTTTTTCGAGGTTTTGACCTGAAAATCAATTGGTTATTATAAAGGGAAATAAAAAGTTCGAAAAATATAAAAACGAAACAATCTATCTATCTATGTATAGAAGATCGGCTATATGAAATTTGAGTTCATTTAGAGAAGGTAGAATAAATCACTTTGTTAGAAAAGTTGGTTTCAGTGAGACGAAACGGCATGCGTTTAAGCAAAGTGATTTTTTCGAACATCTTCAAATGACCCCAAATTTGCCATACATGATGCCATACGTGTAACAACGAGGAACCCTATCTAAAAAGTGTCAAAAAAGTTTGCCCAACCGTATAGCTCTATCAAAAAGAACCTCACCATGGCGCTAGTATAATTTTGGGCTTAGTTACAAACTTTCGTTACCTAACCTTCAACACAAAACTTGTTTCAAATCACTTTTGGCGTACAAGAAACAAATCCCTCCTTGATTCGAGCACCACAGCCTCCAAACTTTGCCGATGCCGATATCGGCATGGTCAGAACGGCTATGCTCGCCGCCACTGCTAGGTCACCGTCGGGATGCACCCTCAATCCCGTACCCTCATTCGATCACTGACACACCAGAGATACCACCGAGGCCAATGCCGAACGTACATGCTGATGCCAATGCCGAACATGCATCCACGCCGATGTGGGCACGGCCACGCCGCCCCGCTATGCGGGACGCCACAGACCACCGCGAGGTCTTTCCCTTCGCCACCACACTCTTCTAGCACCCATCTATACACGCCAGAAAGGAGAGGCACTAGTTTTCTCTACATTGCTCGCGTTCGTGTCGAACACGGTCAGTCAAAGTTTTGAGGTAGTCGTCGATGTCGTCGACCATTTCTTCTCTTCTTTGCATGGTTAAACGCGTCTAGTTCATATCTATCTAATGCGTCTGGTCTCGCCTCATGCAGTTCTTTGTGGACGTCGATCTCATCTCGGCACCCCGCAGGCCACCTCCTCCGTGCCATCACTGTAGAGCTCCGTTTAAAAATCTATTCCTACCCGTGTATTGCCCCTTGTATCAGCGCCATGGCCCACTTGTCATTCGATATACCGAAGCCCCACTCGTGCGCGTTTTGGTCAGGGATACAGCGATGCTTACGGTCAAACAAAGATGGATGGTCCGACGTGTCTTTGCGGGCTCTACGTGGCCCCACTAGTCAGAAGATAACGGTCAACCGTCGGGCAACCGGCCGTTACAGCACCTGTGATGGTTTCAGACAAGGTCTTGGGGAAAACTGAGGAAAAACTAAGGAGCTGTGGAAAACTGGGCACAACTAAGGAACCGGGGGCACGAAAATAGAAATCCCAAGTAAGAAATGTGTATTTTTTCATCACGATGAGACAATTAAGCACTTATTCTTCCAATGCCACTTTGCAAGATCTATATGGTCAATCATCCAAATAGGTTCTACCTTATACCCACCATGAAGTTTTGCCAGTATTTTTGGTAATTGGCTTAATGGGGTGGATCATAGTTTTAAGATACTTATTCGGGTGGGAGAGCTTGCCGTTCTTTGGTCATTTTGGCTATGTAGAAATTATAAAGTGTTTAATGATATAAATTGTTCTCTTATGCAGGTTATCTACCTATGCAGTAATTTGCTCCGTTCATGGTCGTCTCTTTAGCGTATGGAGAACCGAAGCCTATTTACGGAGGTGTCTACACGGTAGGAGGACACGACGAGGAAGTTTATTACGGAACATGGGTGGCAACATAATCTTAGGACTGGCCCATCGCCACCATAGGAGTCGATACTGCATCATGATGTTCATGTGTCGAGACTTTTTTTATACGTTTGGTTACTTGGATCATGTGCGGCTGTGTGCATCTTAGTTATTCAGAGATCGAATGTAATGCTAAATCTTTTAAGTAATAAAATACCCTTTATCGAAAAAGAAGACACCAATAGGCGTGAGTGCTATCAGTCTTAATGTTGTATTTGAAGATGCAGGTAGTTTGTTCTTCGCTACTATATATTTCTCCTATATTTTTATTAGGCAACTGATAATAAAAGACTTGGCCTTTGGTTTCTTTATTTTTGAGCGAGGCTTTAACTGTGTAATCTGACTGCTGATTTTTGGTTCGACAGAGGTTATCCTTGGTTATTTTTAATTATTGATATTTATAGTTTCAGATCTCTAGAAAACTTAAAGTAACTTCAAATAGTTGTACCAGAGCTGTCATCATTTGTTTCTTTTTAACATAGAGAGAGACTCGTGTGGTTCTGATGCAAAAGAAGAAAACATTCTCTACTTTGTAATTGCTAATATCGTAATGAAAGATAACACAAACACATCTAACCTGTATAGGTGCACGTGTTGATGACTAGTTATCAAAATTAAAGATAATAAGTAAATATGCACTTTGATACTATGCAATGTAATAGATCTTACAGGAAGACATTTTACATTATTGAGAAAAGTATCATTACATTTGTTACTAGAAATTATCGTTCAAATAAGAGAAGGATGACCAATTTTTGGATCTCTCCCATCCAACACATCAATGATCTTACGTGACAATCCTAAGATATCGGAATTGTACGTGGCCAAAGCTGAACATGTTAAAATGTTAATCTTTTATTGTTTTTTTTATCATACTATGATATGTTGATCGTGTAGGTATAGTGTGTGTGAGGCTACTTATGCTCGCTCTCCATAAAAGAAGAACCTATGGACAAAGTCTGGAGACAACTAGAAGAAATTGCAGAAATATGAACAAGCGTGGCCATAAAGTTATACCAAGCATATCAATTAACAAAGACAGGAACAATCGTGCCTGAGTCGTCAAACTCATGTCTGAGAAATTCGCCTGCATATTAGCTGGCAGCTGAATATCGTAAGTGAAACCTGAAGGTCCTATAGTACAAATAGAAACTTAAGTTCGCATCCACCAAAGATATATGTACATCCGCGCCGTCAACCAATCAACCCAGGATGAGTATAATCATCTGCGGATGAAAAAGAAACAAGTTATTCAAGAAAAACTTTAACTATATATTTTGCCAACAAAATATGAGATATATGCCACAAAAGTTATATTGTTGGATTCATATTCAAGAGAAGTTTCTAACGGTATAATTTTTGTGACATATGATTCATATTTCGTTGACTAAATTAATGATCAAAGTTTTTCATAATCTCGTGTGTGCCTGAACCGGAGAGAGTAGTTTGTGTCCAGAGTAGGCCAATTAGCTATCGACAAACTGGGTAGTACTAAATTTATGTGTAGTTTTTAGCAATTCCTCTGGTTGGTACAAACACACCGGCATCATTAATTGGAACTGATTAGATATGTAATTAAGCATGCACAACTTATTTTAAGGACCTGATTCTCGATGCTGATATGACAATTTCTATGGATTTGTCTCGACAAACTACAATCAACTTCATAAATGGAAACATTGCAAGAAAACAAGGAGGTGCAGGTATAATTCATTCTCGGCTACAATGTTAGGTACTTTTTAGGAAAAGATGAGTTGTTGTTACATACCAGACGATGGCCATCGTAGCCACAGTGGCGATGGCCCCTATGGTCCCGCAAGTGTACTTGGTGTACACATTGTCGGAAACTGTATACATAAGGGCTATGGACACTGCGGCCATGGCCGTGCTGGCCACCACCCTGACAGCAGCCTCTGCCCTCTTCTTGGAAAGGAGGCCAAGATAAGTGAATCCAGTTACAAGCCCGAGCCCCGCGCAAGTGGCAGCCTTGATGTATCCCGGAGAACCGCCATTGAGGATATTATCATCTAATAGTAAGGTGAAGCATACCGGCACAAGACCTCCGAACACCGACTGCAGGGCGCGCTGAGCGAGGTCGCCCTGCAAGAAATGGAAATGAGAGAGAGAGATGAAACTACAAAGTTCATGGAACGCTAATTTAAGACCTAACAGCTTATTTGGTTTGCTCAATGGTGTGCTTGCTTACTTGTGTTCCAGGTTCGGCTGCCAATACACCTGGATTACCTTGCTGCGGGGTGTTAATGTGAATAACGAGAAAGCGGCCACCCATTTCATCAACGAAAACAGACTCAGAACCACCGTGTCCTCTGGCTCGAGTGGTCGAACGCGGAGACGGCAGCATGTCATTCAGTTCAGCTTGAAGAGCATCGCCGCCTCCGACGGTGAACGGAGCAGACGATGGGAAGGAGACTGTGGAACGGGATCCCCCAGCTTGTAGATCTCCCCAGTTGGTGGGACGGAGATGCTCCATGAGGCGAGGAACTAGAAACGGAAATCTACCGCCTCCAGCGGCGGAATCCTCCCGGTGGCCAGCGGCACGCGAAGACCTCAGCATGTCATTCAGCTTTGTCAGCATGTCATTCAGCTCAGCTGCAAAAGCACCGCCCCCTTCGATTCCTCCTGCAGAGATAACTTCATTGAACGGATGTATTTTTCTCATTGAAGGGTAGCACGAATCTTGATGCAATATAGATGGTACGGATACGGGTGCGCGCTGAGCACCTGCTCTAGAAGTCCACTCTCGCCTGGAAGTTAAGGAGATGGCCGAACCCCAGTTGTCGGAACGGAGGTGTCCTGCAGCAGGTATGGTGTGAGCGTAGGGTCTTCCCCCAACTAGAACATGAACCAGCCCTCGATCGGAGACATGTCGACCCAGCATTGTGCCATCGTTCGGTTCAACTGGATCATCAGCCCTTCCTCCGCCTACTGAACCAGGATGAGCTTCAGATACGCCCATGGTATCATCAAAGAACAGCGGGAACAGCAATCCTGCTGAACGCATGTAGCTGGTCGGGTGGCCGGCAGAATCCAAGCGCTGCATATCAATCTTATGAAGGAATCAACAAACTTTATCAGATCGAAAATTTTGTCTAAAAATACAACAACGCTTCATATAATTGGGAGTTTGGAACCAACTTACTTGGCACCTGATCCTCCTGCTGGCATTTGCTGCCTCGCGCCAGAAGCGGCGTTCCTCCTCAATTATTAGTTCGCCGACTTGGCTGCTTTCTCCGGAGTTCATCTCCGCCAGGAATCACTTGATCTCCCTCACGCTTAGACAAGTCCCACACTTGTTAGAGCAAAACAAGAAAGAAGGTGGATTTTTTTTCTTCCGATAGAAGATTGATTGGAATGGCTAGCAAAGGGTCCACTGAAAATTTTCTGGCCGAACCACGTTTTGGCTAATGCCGGGTTTACCCCCTTGTTGGCCGGCTATGGCTCTAGAGCAACGCTGCCTTGAAATTTCATCCTACTGTTTTTGTCCTCCACCAGTACTTGATCACACTGTCAATAAGGAACCAAAGGGCGGCTGATCACTTTGCTGTAAGTCCGTCAGGATTATTTTGTACGCATGCTCGGGGCTCGATACATGCTGACAATTCAACAAATGATCTTGCACCTAGACCGTGCCAAGGTTTCTTAGTTTGTTCCGATCGAGGGGGGATCCTACTATGGAGGAGCAAGTTTTAGTTTGTTGGAGGGTATTCGACACACGATACAAACAAGGACAAACAAGCTCCACGATAACCTTTGGACGTAATCCCTTATGTCACACGATGGCTGCCGTGTCAAATTGATTCCCCGCTCGTTGGCGCATTCGCATCTCCATTATTTTCTTTCACAAGTTAGAGAGAAAAACTTACAGCCTACCTACGGTTCATTTTCGGAGCTTTCGTCCACACCTCTCCAGAAAACAGGAAAAAAAATGGAACCTTTGCTGACGGAAGGCTACCGGACTTCCGGTGAGGGAGAAGGGAAGGTGAAGCCGCCGGTGGCGCCGACCGCCTGGACACTGAGCGCTATCCCGGAAGGGATATCCATTTGCTGCATGGTAACGACTCTGATCCTCTCTGTCCCTCTACATCGATCTTTGTACTCTGCTTGCTCTTCGTCGCTTTTTTTGTTTTGTTTTTGTGTGCTTGCTCTCGATTCTCCCACTTCTGCTATCCCGGCAGATTATCAGATGTTTCGATTAACGATTCGGGAGGCCACCTCTTCTCAGATTCGAGCTCAATGCTTTCTAATATAGACCACTCACTTGATCCCCGCTCTTCAACCTGTTCTTTGTCGCTGCTGCTGCACCTAAGCTTTAACACATCCAAAATCGACCAAGATATCTGAGAACATGGGAAACATGTAGTACTAGGCAATAAGGGGCTGTTTGGAAGGTGAATTCAAGTAGAAACGGATTTAACTACAGCTTAATCCTCTGAGACTATGTTTTTTCTTGTATACCGTTTGGACAAAGAACTTGATGGGTCAACATTTCTCTTGTCATTGCAGAAAACAGCAATGGCTCTCGCGGGCGTCTATTTTGTTTTCCTTTCTTACGTTTCAGTGGCATATACACCTAGCTGGGCGGAGAAGCTGCGGTTGTCACCACTTCTCATTTTGGCGGTAATCGTCCCGTTGCTTGGAGCAGTCATGATCTGAGAGCAGCGAGATAGCTGTCGGTTAATTACACAGGCACACAATTATGCGTGTTCTGATGATTACAGTGTATTCTCATTGTACAGGCTCAGATTGGTATGTAAAAGCATGAGAAACACTGTTCTTATGTTCCTTTTTCTTGTACGTTGGTTGTGAAAATCTTTTTGTACTCTAGATCGTGCAATGTATGAATAAGGACAGAAAATATGCAAGATAAATGGCATACTTCAATGATCCAATGTCGATTGAATTTTGATGAGTGGTGGTGACTTCTGAGTTCCAGGAGTTTGACCTTTTCATATATCATATATCGAAGCACACATGTGCAGAAACCTCTCACTTTATTCTGTAGTTGCGATGATCAGTTTTAGTTTGCACTCTGTTCAGTTTGCTGACAGCAGCTTACTGCAGTAATAGCAGATCACAGAAAAAAAACTTACTGCTTTGATTGTACAGAATATAAGTTCAACGACTGGAACCAAACAAGTTATGATGATTGTACAAAAGAAGCTCACTAGCTGTTAATGCATTACATTTGAGCATCTGATAAATGTCTGATACGAACTGGCGAAAATGAATGCATTATGGTATAGAAAAGCCCAAGAGTCGCTAAACCAACCTAATAGACAAAAGTTCAGAGCCTCTTGGAAAATCAGCAGGGTCAATAGATTTGCATTATGTCTACCACAAGACAAAACAAACAGGTTCATGGTTTGCCTATATCATCTGTGCATCAGATACCACATCATATGATCCGCAATCACCAATAGGTGATAACCTGAAAACTCATCGTTTGGCACCAGGAACTGAACTACTGCTACTGGTAATATATCACATCAAACACTACAAAAGTTATCAACTGCCCATATTCTCATAGAACACGGTCATGCTCCTGTCCATTAACCACCTGCAACCAAATAATGCATGCTGTTAGGTAGAAAAATGGATGTGTGTTCAGAAGATGCTACTTGGTTAGTTGTTATTCATTCATATGGTGATGACCTAGTTCAAACATCAAACAGAGAAGAAATTTGTACCATCTAGTTAAACATCTCTAAAGATCAAACCAAAGGCTACAGCTGCGACCACTCCAATAAAGAAAGCCAAGATGATGCGACTGAAAACGAAGCATTGGACCTGCAAGAGAAATTGAGCTGTGATGAGTTACTTTTATGGCTTGGATTCAACAGCATGCCATAGTCATACACATGGACATGGTTCCCTGTCCTTGCAAATAACAAGGACCAAGCAACACCTTCAAGAATGGCGTTGGATGAAGCCCTGGTTCCCTGTCCTTGCGCGTACCGGGGGAAACCCTAGGACTACTCCGGCAGCAGTGGCGTCGTCGTCGCACCCCTTCTTGAAGGTGTTGCTTGGTACGCAGAGCTTCAAAGTGCTAGAGGAGCGTGTGGGAATTATCCGGCAGGTGCAGCGGTTGCGAGGCATCTCCATTTTCGTTGATCCGACCCTTTCGGCATTAGTTTCTATTTTCTTTCTTTTGTGTTTCTTTTGGGCTTGCTTTGTTCTGTTTGCCCCAGCAATGGATCCTATGTTGTATCGGTATTCGGTAGTGTGCTATATTAATATAACGGGGCGAGAACCTATTTGGAGAAGGAGTCATACACATGGACATGGTGAGAGTAGAATTTTGAACTTTATTATGAAGAAGACTAGAACAGACACTGAACAGCTCAACGCCAACTTGTAAAACTAGTATAAAAAAATGAGCTCACCGGTGACTGTGAGTTTGCATTGGCTCTGTGGTTCGTCCTGCAAATAAAATCCTAAACTAATCGTAATATGCATGAATTAATCGGACTTGAAGGAAATTCGTAAATAAAAACACATTAATCACAGTTCGAGAATATCAGCCGAATTTGCCCAGCATAGCCAGATACTTGCGGTTCTAGGCAGGCAGTTGGCGATGGCCGAGAGTTTGGACTCGACGGTGCCTGAGGCGGCCACGGCTCATAAGCCGGCCAGACATCACCTCCAAGGCTCCGCGCCGTGCGCCGTCACCCGCCGGCCACAGCGTCAGCGAGTCTGGGCAGTTCGAGCGGCACGACCTAAACGGACCGCCCAACCATTCACCAAATTTGGGTCACAGATGCATCAAGCCGGACAGCGCGGACATCCTCCCGGGCCCCTCCCACCAGTGGCCAGCGCGTTCTCGGCTTGCCCACCTCGGGCCCTCCTAAAAAGGCTAAAACGGACCGAATGGGTAACACCGTTGTCGAATAGCGGCCCAATTTCTATCCGCAATGCGACTCAAACGAAAAAAAAATTAAACTATTTAGATCGCTGTTTTGGGTCATCCCGCTGAGATGTTCTAACGTTGAGGTCATCCTCCCAGCACAGCAGCCGAGACACACTTGTCATCTGACTCCATCACCCACACACTAGTGGAAAACAGGCCTAATGTCGCGGGTCGTATGACCCTTTTGTCGCGGGCGGCCAGCCGCGACAAGGGAGGCGCGACAAAAGGTCACCCTTTTAAGGTCCACCACGTGGCAGCCGTGGGGCGCGCAGGGCACAGGCCCTTTTGTCGCGGGCGGTATTACCACCCGCGACAAAAGGCCCTCTACGTGACGCGCGCACAACGCTGCTGCTTTAGGGTTTGAGGGGTGCAACACCCCCCCCCCCCCCCCCCGCCACCGACCGCCTGTTATTTCATTTTTTTCATTCGAAAATAAAAGTTGCATATATTTGTACGCTACTAGAATACCAGAATTGCATGTTCGTGCGGACAGTATTTTCATGATGATTTTCAAACCGCTTATCGGATTGATGCGTATAATATACCGTTGGATTCGCACGGAAATTTCGCAACTTTTTCGTGTTCATTGTTTTCCCAAATTCTACATTGATTAAAACTAATTTGAAATATACAAAACAACGTTTTCGCGGATTTCTCTATTTTTGTACAGTTTTGGGGTTCCAGTTTTCAAACCGTTTATCGGAATGATGCGTATGATATGCCGTTGGAAAGGTGCTGACTAGGCGCACCTTTCTCATGAAGAACACTTTTCTAAATTCTTTACATTTTAAGAGCAGATTTGAAAATACGTGATTACGTTTTTCGAACTTCTCGGTTTTTCGAACTGTTTTTTGGGGCTAATTTCCGAACCACTTATCGGAATTTTCCAAATGATATTGCGTTGAAAAGATATTGATTAGGCGAATCTTTTTCATGTTGAATGTTTTTCCAAATTCTAAATGGTTTTAGTTTAATTTCAGAAATACATAAAAGTGAAGATAACGCCGACACAAGAACATTTCGAAATTGGCTCATCTAGATTGATTAGGTGTGGCATTGCGATATATTGGAGTATTAGTAGAGTTATATTAGTGCTAATTGTAAGTTGAGTTGGTCGATTTGCGCAATCGGTGGTTGTACGGACGATTTCTATGCGTATGATTTCCGTCCAGAAAAACAGAGTGTATGAGGTGCTCGAATATAGAAGTGAACTTCCTTTATATCTGTTAGTGAACTTCCGATCGCGGTATAAAAGTTTCTGGCATGTAATAAAATTATAGCGAACTTCTGTGGATGTGAACTTCTTCTCCCCTGAATCTGAACTTCCCGACGGACTTCAATATTGTACAGGGCGAACTTCCAAAACTTTGGTCTAGTTTGAAGTGAACTTCAGAAAATATAGCGAACTACCGTCGCATCTGCACTATCTGAACTTCCCCTTCTCTGCATCTGAACTTCCAGACGGACCTCAACATTGTAAGAGTGAACTTCCATTTCAAATATGAACTTCTATACGGGGAGTGAATTTCCGTATGGAGGTAAATGAACTTCCCGGTGGTGGCAAGTGAACTTCTGAAAATATTGCGAACTTCCACATGTTTGAATTGAACTTCCGAGTTGTTTTGTCTTTTGTTCGAAGTGAACTTCCCAAAATAATGTGAACTTCTATATTTTTGTGTTCGAAGTGAACTTTTCGATTTTCATGTTTAGTTATGCAGCAGTCTTCTGAACTTCTGAATTCGGCGAAGTGAACTTCACCAATCTGCGAAAGTGAACATCTAAATTTAGGCGGATGTGAACTTCCCATTTTTTGAACTGTAGAAAAAATTTCTAAACTTCTGAATTTTGCGAGTGTGAACTTCCAAGTCTTTGCAGATGTGAACTTCCTGATTTTTTGAAATCTGGAGAATTTCATAATTTTAAAAATTTCGTGTATGTGAAACATCAAGTTCCGTAGATGTGAACTACTGAGTCTTGTAGATGTGAACTTCCTGATTTTTTGTACTCTAGAGATTTTTTGTACTCTCGGTCTGGTTGGGGCGCCGCCGGAGGAGCTGGGAGCAGGGGCGGGAGGTAGACTCCCTGGGGCGACAGTGGCGCCTCCGACAGTTGGTGGGGACGGCGGGGGCTGTGCGCGTGGCAGGTGGTGGGGCGGTGGAGGTCGTGCGCGCTGCAGGTGACGGGGCGGCGGAAGCCTGCGCGCTGCAGGTGGTGGGGGCGGCGGTCGCCGAGGCGGCGCGACAGGTGGTGGGGCGGCGGTCGCCGGGGCGGCGCGGCAGTGGTGGGGACGGCGGTCGCCGGGGGCGCAGCAGTGGTGGGGGCGGCGGTCGCCGGGGGCCGCAGCAGGTGGTGGGGGCGGCGGTCGCCGGGGGCGCGGCAGGTGGTGTGGCGGCGGTCGCCGGGGCGCGCGGCGGCGGAGTGGGCGGCGGCAGCCGGGGCGCGCGGCAGGTGGTGGGAGGCGACGCGCGCGGGAGGTGGGAGGCGCGCGGGGCGGGAGGTGGGTTGCGCGTGGGGTGGGAGGTTCGCTTGCCGAGTTGGTTTGGGAGGGGGTTCTAGAATAGCTATTCTAGAACCACTCTTAAGGGGGGTTCGAGAATAGTTGGGCTCTATATATATATATATATATATATATATATATATATATATATATATATATATACATGGAGCTCACGATCGACAGACAAGCGGTACTAACGACCGTCTGTTTGGAGGTAGAGCATCTATTTGGACTAAACAAGCCTTTGTTGTTTAATACTTCTCTAACCAGAAGTCCCGCCAGTTCCTCGGCGATTCCTAGTAGGTGTTCCTTTGGTTGGAGTATGTCCCGCATGTAGTCGACCTATATACGAAAATAAGATGAGTATGACTATATCAATCTTGATAACGAAATATTGATGATAATAAATGAAGTTGTGAATGTTATTGCTTACTTCAAATTTATTTTTGTTCTGCTTCCCAGTGGTTAACATGCGAATGGACTCGCAAACGTAGTATCCACATAGATTCGTCCCTTGTGGCTGCTGGGGGCACGGTACAGGAGTAAATGTTAGCTTCTTTGCCCAGGTAATCTCCTTATGATGATTCTTCAAAGCTTGCCAAGCCCTGCCAGGCAAAAGAATGATTGAATGAGTGTATAATTAATTGATATCTCACGAAAGATAAAGCGCGGCGATGAAGGAAATTACACTTGGAGCAACTTCTGCAAGTCGTGGAACCCGTCCACGCCTCTACTCAGTGGGTCTCTTACTTCAACTATTCTCTTATCAGGTTGAATGTCTAGTAGAATCCAGTGGAAGCTGCACATGTTATGCATATACGTCAGGAATTACACTTAACATCGAGTAAGAAAAATTGAATGTGCATAAAAGATCATTAAGACTCTCACTCGTAGTTGTAAGGAAACAATATTGAATCACAGAAATATTGCCCCCCCAAAAACCTTAGTAGGTTTCCCCCCGTTTCTTCGCGTTTATGCTTTACCGTTTCAACATGTATTTTATCTGGGTCAACAAACCCAACATTGATAATATTATTACTTTTGCATTCACTGATCTTCAGTCTGCATAAGAGAACACATAAGGTATAATGAGTATATGCAATGAAAACGAACATGAACTGAATGAAAATGAACTTATATGTAGTTAACAACTTACAAGCAATAGCAACTCATGAGAGATTTGTCGAGGGCATCTAGATTGAATAACTGCCAGAGTTCATTCATCTCAATATGGATCTCCTCCTTTCGGTAGTAATATTCCCATGGTATACTCGCCAGGATGTACCTTATGTTCTCCTTGCATGCATCAAGGTACCACTGATGCAAATTCCGCATATGTGTTGGCAGTTTATGCAGCTGCTCTCTGCTGACCAAGTCGGCCCCGTAGACAAATTTAGGAGCTATATCAGCAGTGGGTAGTGCAGCATCTGCTGCAGACAGCAATTCCTCCACGGTAACTTAACAGGAAGCCGCTAGCCTTGCAGCTTCTTCCATATCGAGACCACCATGTTCCTGGTACACCTTGGGAACATTAAACACTTTGAGTGATGGGATCGATTGTTTGGGCTGATCTCCGAGGAGGGAACTTCCTTTCTCTTTTTGCCTTTTGTCGTTTGCTTGGCCTTGAGGGGTGCACTTGTTGAACTTGACTTTTTCTCGGCTGCACTTCTAGCTGATGATTTGCTCGTGCCAGCAATGGCCTTCTCCTTAGCCTTTTCATCCTTCTTATTGTCAATTACCTTCGGAAGAGTGCGTGTATAGTCATCCTTCTTCTCGTGTAAGTCATACTGCGATGGTGTGTTCAGAAAACTAGTAGCATATTCTATTTGCTTCTCTGTGTATGGCTCTGGCGCTGGAGGTTTTGGCTTATGAAAAAAATCATAATTGTATTTCTTAACAATGGCATCATTTTCCTCCTTAGTACGATCGTAAGGACGGGGGGGAGGAACCTTTGGTACTTTTGGGAGGGGCGACATCTTGCGGACAGGACTCTTGAAACGCTTCCGGCTGGGTGCATTCCGAGTCTTAGTGGGCGGAGGCGGCGGCGCTGGAGATGGAGATGGACTACAGATGTCGTGGTCGATGTCGTACCCATGGGGTGATGGTGGCGACATGTGATCAGTAGGAGGAGGTGATGGTGGCCTGCGATCACCTGGAGGAGGTGATGGTGACCTACTGGGACGACTGGTACTAGGGGCTACCCAGCCTGGCAGCCTGATGTTCTTCTTTTCCCAGAGAATGATTTCTCCCAACACCTCTCTGAGTGTAAGCCCCCCATCACCTCCAGGGATTTCGAGCTCCAATGTCTCCCACGACGGGACAACTGAATCCACCCCGACACGAGCATACCCAGCTGGAATCGGATTGCCATGCCATGTTGCCGGCTCACCTTCAGGTCCAAATGCCGGTAAGACATAGCCGACCGCCACCTTAACAGACACCTTCCTGAACACCTCATGGAGATCACAAGGTGTTTGCTCCTTGATTCCATCCAAGGGGTCGCCAGGACCGGCATCTATCATCATCCGTGTAGGAGGGGCCTCCGAGTCGGCCACGCTGTTGTCTCGTCGCTGAGATATGCCAGCGGTATTATCTGGCGGGCGCTGTCCTTTTAGTTCATTTATCTCCCGCTGCTGCTGCTGAAGCTCCCGCTGCTGCTGGTCAAGTCGGTGTTGGAACTCAGCCATCCGGTCATTCTGCACCTCCAGCTGGCGTTGTTTAGCTCTCGCTCGGCTTCTATAAGTCTCCGCGTCGGCCGGAAACCCAAGCGACCACAGAACACTAGGGCCGAAGCCTCTTGTTCGTCCTCCCTTCTCAGGATTACCGAGGACAAGCGTCGGCAAGTCTTTCTCTCTATCGGGAGCAAACTTTAGTTTTCCCGCCTTTATATCTGTCGTCACGGAAATCCATTTTTCCCTGGGTACCCTAACCCTGCTGTCACTTTCAACAATGTTCCCTGTCTTCATGTCATACTCACAACCATGCGCGAGGAACCAATTTCGAGCCCTAATGTCCCATCCTTCTCGCGTGGGTTCTGGAGTGATCCCATTCAGCTCCATCTCAGCCTCTTGTGCATCCCACTTAGGCATGGCTACTCCGTAGCCCCCTCGCCCCGTATGATGGTGATATTTCTTTTCGCTTGCATTCTTCTTGTTTTTCTTGGACAGGTTCACAGCCTCCTCTGATTCTTTGTACTTCACAGATTCTTCCCAATGATGCTCCTGCTTCGCTAGATAGTTCTCGAATAATGGAGGCTTCTTCTCGGTCTTATAAGCTTTCCATAACCGGTTCTTATACGCCCGGAAAAGTTCCCCCATCTTCTTAAGAGCCCATTTCTTCACTAGCACCCTCTGCTTAGCATTCTCAGACTCCGATCCCAAATCTGGCAAAGTGAAATGTGCCATGAGGTCGCCGAAAAGTGTGTCTTTGTACCTATCGGCAACCTGATCTTCGGACACATTCTTGGTCTTGTTCCATTCTCTGATAGTGATCGGGAGATGATCTCTAACCACAACTCCGCACTGATTTTTAAATCTCACTCCGACATTCGCGGGTACCACCGGTTGGCCTTCCAGTGATATAGCTTCAATTGCGAAGTGGTCTTTTTTGCCCAACTGCTTTGCCGGGCCTCGTTTCTCAAACTTATCTTCGGAGGCCTAAGAGAATACATATAGAATTCCATTAATGCCTCTATACTAATACCTCTATACATATGTACATATAGAATTCCATTAATGCCTCTATACTAATCGTATACCTCGTCATGACCGGAGCCGTCGGCTTCTCCGTCACCGGAGCCGTCGGCTTCTCCATCACCGGAGCCGTCGGCTTCTCCATCACCGGAGCCGCGGGCTTCTCCATCACCGGAGTCGCGGTCTTCTCGGTCGGCTTCTGCACCATCGCGGATTATGTTCGCGAAAATGTCTTCCTGTTCCAAGTCCCGTTCGAATGGATCCATTGTTTCTGCAAAAGAATTAAATCGATAAGTACATGTTCTAACCCAAACCAAACCCTAACCCTAGCTAACCAAACACTAACCAAACCCTAACCCTAATCGGCGTCGGTTCTTCACGAGAGGGAGAGGGCCGGTGTCGGCGTCGGTTGTTCGCGAGAGGGAGAGAAGAGGGGTGTTTGCGAGAGGGTGTTCGCGAGAGGGAAAGGCCGCGTGAGGGTGTCGGCGACTAGCGTCGGCGAGAGGGAGAGGAGAGGGAAGTTGCGGCATTTCCAGAGGTCTCGTCGAGGGAGAGGAGGGGAAGGCGGCGTGGAGTAGGGCGAAGAGGGCGCGAGAGGGGGAGGGCCGGTGTCGGCGTCGGGTTCGTGTTTGCAAGAGGGAGAGGGCCGGTGTCGGCGTCGGGTTCGTGTTTCGCGCTAATTAACTAAATACTAAATTAAAACTAAATAACTAACAAAACTAACTAAATACAAAATACTTACAAAAACTTAAATTAACTAACAAAATACAAAATACTTACAATAAACTTAAAGTAACTAAATACAAAATAATTAAACTAAACAGAAAAATAACCAAACTAAATAAAAAATAATTGATCTAATTACTAACTACTAATTACTAAAACTAAATACAATATAATTAAACTAATCTAACAACTAACTAAAAAAGAAAAGGAAAAAAACATGGCCGGCCGGCGCCGGCGGCTGCGCGGTTCTACCTGCGCAGAGGTGGCGGGGGCGGCGCGAGGTGGCGGCGGCCCGAGGTGGCGGATGCCCGAGGTGGCGGCGGCGCGAGGTGGTGGGGGCTGCGCGAGGTTGCCGCGCGCGGCCGGTGGTGCAGTGGAGCGGCGCAGAGGGCGGCGGAGCGGCGCAGAGGGCGGCGGGAGCGGCGCAGAGGGCGGCGGGGGCGGTGCGGGACTTGGGCAGCCTGGCGGCGTCGATTTCGTCTAGGGTTTGCCTCCGGGTGTCGTGGGTGGAGGCACCGCCCGCGGTGCAAACCTTATATACGTACCCCCCTTTTGTCGCGGGTCGTGGCACCACGCGCGATAAAAGGGGGGTCTTTTATCGCGGGCCGTGGCACGACCCGCGACAAAAGGGGGTGGGAGGGGGTGGCAGCTGATCCGCGCCAAGTGCATCCAATGGCTCCTGCCGTTTGAATCCAACGGCCTGGAGCCGTTCGACGCGGATCAGCCCCTTGGAGCCGTTGGAGCCGTTTTTTTCTGTTTTAAAAATAAACCCTCTATTTTAACTTAATAAAACTGTTATTTCAATAACTTTTAAATGGTAACTCAAATAGAAATGTTTTATATATGAAAATTGATCAAAAAAAAACAATGAACATGAATATGACATCCATATAACTATTTGCATCTCGCATCATATCAAACGTTTCACCACCGTGCCACACGTGTCGCTTACCCGTCGACGCCGTCGTGCGACGTGTAGCCACCGCTTCCACGTGCCTCGCCCCGCCGACGCCGTCGTGCGACGTGTAGCCACCGCTTCCACGTGCCTCGCCCCACCGACGCCGTCGTGCGACGTGTAGCCACCGCTTACACGTGCCTCGCCCCGTCGACGCCGTCGTGCGACGTGTAGCCACCGCTTCCACGTGCCTCACCCCGCCGACGGCGGCGTGCGACGTGTGTAGCCGTGGCTTACACGTGCCATGCCCCGCGTGCGCTATATATAGCGACGAGTGCGGGCGCAACCACACGTCGCCACCGCCTCCTCCGCTCATTCTCATCTCCGGGATGCCTCCACGTCGTCGAGGGGCGTCCGGTTTTCGTGGCGTTCGAGTGCGTCCGAGCGGTAGGTTCTACGCTGAGATACGCGCCGGTGGCTTCCGCCTCACCCTCGGCACGTACAACACGCCGGAGCTGGCGGCGCGTGCTTACGACACGGCGGCGTGGCGTTTTCGGCGGCCACGGCGCGACATGAACTTCCCGGATGTCGAATCGCTAGAGGAGGCAGAGTTCCTCGCGCCACCGCCGTGCCTCGTCGACGACGAGGACCGTCGCCGGCACCGCCAGGTGCAGCGCAGGATCGCCATCGCCGAGCACGATGAGGAGTTGATGCGCCAGTGGAGGGCGCAGTTCCCCAACGACGTCGACAACACCGACGCGTTCTTCGCTATCCTTAGGGCACAACGCAGGTCCAACAGGCGCCACCGTCGGGCCGTCGCCACCTTCGAGCTCGAGAACCCGAATACAACTTGGACCGAAAACGACCCTCGGTGGGATGACATTTGGACGGAGACAACCTCCGACGATGAGTAGAGACTAGACTAGTAATTTATCTATTTTATTGTAATTTCAATAAAGTCGTTGTTGGTTCTATTAGTTTAAATTTAGTTTATAAAGTCGTTGATGGTTGTTTTTGTTCAATAAAGTGGTTGACATGAAATTTATTACGACTGAACTGAAATTAAAGTACAGAGCTCAACTGAAAATTAAGATACATGGCCAGATTCGAATGTTGGAGCCATTCAATCATAGTCGTGCCTAGCCCTATAATAGTCGCCACTGTAGTCATCATATTCGCCGACGTCATCGTCGCTAGCATCGGGGTCGCGGTTGTCGAACCTCGGCGGGTGAGCACGCGTGGGCTGGGATTGAGGGTAGCGCAGGCGGGGGCCACGATAGGCCATGACGCTCTGGAGAGTCCGGTCGCGCCGCCACATCCGACGGCCGGCCTCGTTGAAGTTCGAAGGAGGCGGGCCGTCCTCCTCGTACCTGGCAACCGCCCTCTCACGCCGATTGATGAAGAAGATGTCCCAAGTCGGGCTGTAGTCGGGATGCCACTGGGGATTCCTCCGCTGCTCAGGCGTGAGCTCGAAATAGTAGTGGTTCGTGATGGCCATCTCGCGTGGCACACCAAGAGGGATAGGAGGGACCGGTACGCCTCCGACGCTCAGCAACCAGCCAGTCGGGACGCGGTAGCCGGGCGGGTAGGGGTAGTTCGAGGCGCAAAGCGCCTCCGCCTCCCGGGGTGTTAGATATACGATGGAAGCCATGGGAGAGAGTGATGAGGTTTGCAGATATGAGTCCAAGCCTACATATATATAGTGGAAAAATGGTGGGAATGCGGGAAGAAAATAGGCGGGAATTAATGAAGTGGTGCGCGAAACTTTCATCCCGGGTGGAGGCTCAAACCGGGACAAAAGACTGGGGGAGGCTTATCTAGGAGGGCCTTTTGTCACGGTTGGTGGCTGCAACCGCGACTAAAGCTGTCGGCAGGATAAGGATGTGTCGGTAACCTTTTGTCACGGTTGGTGGCTGCAACCGCGACTAAAGCTGTCGGCAGGATAAGGACGCGTGGGTGGACGCACTGCTCGATGAGATAAAGCATGTAGCGCACGACGCCCTGTGGAAGGAATAAGACAAAGTAGAAGCGGTGTCGTGCCTATAAAAGGAGCATCGATACGCCTTGCCAAGCAGATCAACAAGCCAAGCACAGTTTCATTCCCATGGATGAAGGAAAGGGTTGGGAAATCTCCCGTGGCGCAGCTTCTCGAAGATGTCATTGGTGCACACGCCCTACGGCATCTTCGGAAGCTGCTCCTCGGAAAAATTTCCATGCAAGCCCGTGAAAGACTCCGTCTCCTCTAACAGTGTTGGGGAAAGGGTTCTCATTATTACATAAATGTAGAGATTGTCTTGGGAACTATATATGAAGAATACATTGTTACATCGCCATCTAGTGTTGTGATCTTCTACGCCGTAGCCATGGAGAATCTTCATCATTTAGCAAGATGCTTGGGTCAATTTTCACCGTGAAGGGCGGAATTTCTTTAAACTTATTATAATCTTCTGACATGTCTGTCTTGTCATCCACTCCCACGATGTTTCTTTTCCCCGAAAGAACTATGTGGCGCTTTGGCTCCTCGGTTGATGTATTCTTTTGTTGATTTCTTTTTCTTGATTTGCTAGACATGTCCTTCACGTAGAAAACTTGAGCCACCTCGTTGGCTAGGACAAAAGGCTCATCCAGGTACGCAAGATTGTTGGGATCCACTGTTATCATACCGTACTTATCGTCAATATGTATAGCGCTGAGCTTCACTCATTTGCACCGAAACAAAGGGACCTTAAAAGTGGGACCATAGTCAAGTTCTCATATCTCCTCTATGTATCCATAATATGTGGTGGTCTGCCCATTCTCGTCTTTTGCATCGAAGCGGACACCGCTGTTTTGGTTGGTGCTCTTTTTATCTTGGTCGATCGTGTAAAATGTATTCACATTTATCTCGTACCCTTGGAATGTACATATGTTTGAAGATGGTAACCTGGCCAACAAGTACAGCTGCTCCACAACATATGGGTCATTAATGAGATGTCTTTGCAACCAACTGCCGAAGGTATTCATGTGTTGACGTGTAATCAAGGACTCGGGCTGGCCCGGGTTTATTTCTCGTAAAACATTCTTATGTTTCTCGATGTACGGAGCCACCAAGTTGGAATTGTATAGAACTGTGTAGTGTGCTTGATTGAAAGAAATCTTGTCCCTGCACACCGTTGCTTTCCTTCCTAGTGTGCCTTTTCCAGTCAGCCTCCCCTCATACCGAGATTCAGGAACACCAATCGGCTTAAGGTCAGGAAGAAAGTCAACACAAAACTCAATGACCTCCTCAGTTCCGTAGCCCTTTGAGATACTTCCTTCCGGCCTAGCTCGGTTATGAACATATTTCTTTAAGACTCCCATGAACCTCTCGAAGGGGAACATATTGTGTAGAAATACAGGACCGAGAATTCTCATCTCTTCAACTAGGTGAACGAGGAGGTGCGTCATAATATTGAAGAAGGATGGTGGGAACAACAACTCGAAGCTGACAAGACATTCGACCACATCTTCCTGTAATCCTGACAAAGTTTCTGGATCCATTACCTTCTGAGAAATTGCGTTGAGGAATGCACATATCTTCACAATGGTTAGTCGAACATTTTCTGGTAGAAGTCCCCTCAATGCAATCGGAAGCAATTGTGTCATAAGCACGTGACAGTCATGGGACTTCAGGTTCTTAAATTTTTTCTCCTTCATATTTACTATCCCCTTTATATTCGACGAGAAATCAGACGGAACCTTGATACTGAATAGGGCTTCAAAAAAGATCTCCTTCTCTTGTTTGGTAAGAGCGTAGCTGGCAGGCCCTACAAACTGCCCTGGATGATTGCCGTTTCGTCCTTTATGAAGTTCCTGGTCCTCCCGTGCTTCTGGTGTATCTTTTGTCTTTCCATACACGCCCAGAAAACCTAGAATATTCACACAAAGATTCTTGGTCAGGTGCATCACGTCGATTGCAGAGCGGACTTCCAGGACTTTCCAATATTCTAGCTCCCAAAAAATAGATTTCTTCTTCCACATGGGCGTGTGTCCGTCATCGTCTTTTGGAACAGGTCGACTGCATGGACCCTTTCCAAAGATAACATTTAAATCCTTGACCATGTCAAATATATCAGCACCACTACGGGGGACAGGCTTCGGACGGCGGTCTGCCTCGCCATCGAAATGCTTGCCTTTTTTCCTTAAGGGATGCTTGCGCGGAAGGAAACGACGATTGAACGGGTACACAACTTTTCTGCTTTTTCCCAAATATTTACTTTCAGTCTCATCTAAACAAAGGTGTGCATGCATTGTATCCTTTGTTCGTCTGTCCTGAAATGTTACTGAGAGCAGGCCAATCATTGATGGTTACGAATAGCAACGCTCGTAGGTCAAATTCTTGCTCCGTGTGCTCATCCCACACACGTACACCTGGTTTGACCCACAACTCCAAAAGTTCATCGACTAATGACCTTAGGTACACATCAATGTCGTTGCCCGGTTGCTTTGGGCCTTGGATAAGCACTGGCATCATAATGAACTTCCGCTTCATGCACAACCAAGGAGGAAGGTTGTAGATACATAGAGTCACGGGCCAGGTGCTGTGACTGCAGCTCTGCTCCCCAAAAGGATTCATGCCATCTGTACTTAGACCAGAGTATAAGTTCCTTGCCTCACCTGCAAAATCCGGGAACGCTCTCCCGATGTTTCTCCACTGCCGACCATCAGCGGGGTGCCTCAACATCGCGTCTTTCTTACGTTCTTCCATGTGCCATCGCAACAACTTGGCATGCTCTTTGTTTCTGAACAAACGTTTCAACCATGGTATTATTGGAGCATACCACATCACCTTCGCAGGAACCCTCTTCCTGGGTGGCTCGCCCTCAACATCACCAGGGTCATCTTTTCTGATCTTATACCGCAATGCACCACATATCAGACATTTATTCAAATTCTCGTACTTCTCACCGCGGTAGAGGATACAGTCATTAATGCATGCATGTATCTTTTGCACATCTAATCCTAGAGGGTAGACAAGCTTCTTTGCTTCATATGTACTGACGGGCAATTCATTATTTCTTGGAAACAGCTTCTTTAATATTATCATCAATTTCTCAAATCCCGAGTCAGTCACACCGACCTCTGCCTTCCATTTCAGCAATTCCAATATGCTACCCAGCTTTCTATGCCCATCTTCACAACCTGGGTACAACAATTTGTGGTGGTCCTCTAACATCTTGTCGAACTGCAACCTCTCCTTATCCGTGCCACAGTCTCTTCTTGCATCAGAAATGGCCCGACGAAGATCATCATCAACAGGATCATCTGATGCCTGTTCTTCACCTACTTCTTCTTCATTGTCGTCCATTGCGGTATCATCGCATTCAGAGAACATAGATCGGTACTGCTCATCATTATCTTCTTCGTCATTGCCGTCTTCCATCATAACCCCTTCTTCTCCGTGCTTGGTCCAAACATTATAGCTGGACATGAATCCAAACCGAAGCAGGTGGCTCTTAATGTCTCTTGAGCAAGAGTAATCCTTCTCGTTCTTACATTTTTGACATGGACAGCACATAAAACCTTGCTTCGACTTGTTGGCCTCGGCCACAAGCAGGAAAGAATTCACGCCCTCTCTGAAAGCGGGGGCACATCGGTTACCGTACATCCATGGATGACTCATCTGCATCATAAGTACAATTATATATGTATCAGATGCAATCACCTTGCTAAAATTAGTATTGTACGGACTATGTATATATATACGAGAAAATAGTTGCTAACCTTTTAGGATCAAAAAGATGAGAAATCTTATCAAATTAAACCAAGTGGCATCCCTCTCACAAGCATTCCATCAAACACCTCTTGTGCACATGTAGAAAAAATGAGCTAGCATACACCTCCACCTTCACCACCAAGGAAAAAATGAGGTGGGGGTGGCTGGCTGCTTGTCTATATATATAGGCATGGCCATTTTGTCGCGGGCCGTATTACGACCCGCGACAAAAGGGGTGCCGACCCCTTTTGTCGCGGGTCGTAATACGGCCCGCGACAAAAGGCCGCGACAAAAGCCTCTGCCGGATTCGGAGCGATGTGGCCACCCCATTTGTCGCGGGTGCAGGCGCGCCCGCGACAAATGGCTCCCACGGAAGCCCTATTTTCCACTAGTGACATGCTGCTTTGGTTTCAGCATACCTTGATCTATCTCTTCGCACCCTCGGCGCCAATCCCCTTGATCTGTGCAACATAGATAACAAGTAAAACTCTCACAGCAACCAGAAGGAAATCACATCGAAATAATCGTAGATAGGCGAGAGATCAGAACCCCTCAGATCCAAACTGTCCCGACTCCTTCTCCTCTCCCAACCGGGCCACACCAAGTGGCCACCAGCCGCCGGCCCTCGGCCCCCTCTCGCGTCCTCCTCCATCCGCCGCCGCCGGCATCATTGCTGGGCAAAGTCCCTGCAACGCGGCGGCAGCGAACCTCGGCGGGATTCCCTAGAACTCAGGCGGCGGTGGCCCCTCTCTGATCTCCAGCGATGGTGGCGGGCATCGGCGGCCGTTGGTGAATCTACGGGTGGTGGGGCTAGCAGGAGGCAACTGTTGGTATGCTTGATCTAGGTCATTGCCTATGATTGGTGGCCTTCTTCCAACTCTGATGCCTTTTCTCGCCATCAACCCATTTGGTTTCAGAGGGAACGATGTGAAGCTCGTTTGTTGTCATCGCGGGATATGTCTTTACTTTCATGGTTAAGTCAGTCGCGAAGAACGGCATGGAAGGCCATATCAGAGGACTGGTGATGGTTGTTCGAGTCCTAGTGGGGATGAGGTTTTGGCTTGGTGATTCTTAACTTAGAGGAGCGGCAGCGGCAAGTGGAGACGATAACAAAGAAAAAATTTAAAGTCTAAACTTGCGAGGTGAAAACTCAAGGTCTTGCCTTATTTAGTTGTGTGTGGTAATGGCTTTGTCAAAGCCACTGTTTTGTAAGCGCGAACTTTCTCCTGGGTGTAAACATGTGATCTATTATCAGGTCGATGAAAACACTTGTGCATTGTTCCCTTCTTAGAGACGTGGCTATTGGAGAAGATGGATTTCTAGTGGTGTCTTGGTAGTGTTGGTCCAATGCTAAAGGAACACATCACTGTAGCAATACTACCTCAGTTTCGATGAATAAGGTGCACGCGTATTCCAAGATGAACTTTGATCCCAAAAAATGAGCACCCAAATCTTGATTATATGATTTGAAATTAGTACCATTGGATTTCTATTAAAAACACTTTCTAATGCTATTATTTTATATCAACATTTTTTATATATTTTAAGTATTTTTTAATCAAAGAACAAATAAAACAAGAACGCCTTACTCTTTAAAATAGAGAGGTCGGGGTACTAATTATCGAGCAAGAAAGCAGCGAGAAAACCTTCGGGAGGCCGTGGGATTTTTTTTTCGAGAATTAACGGATGCCTTTAATTAAACATCAACATCCGATGCTACAAGGTTCATTACAAATTCTGGGGGTGATCCCAACCAGACTTCATTCAAATTATTTCCGCAGCCTTCCTTTAATAATCGATGTGCAACTCCATTACATGATCGTCGCGCGTGGGTGACTAAAGATTCCTCAAACTCGCCCAGAAGCAGCTTGATATCTTCAACCAGAGGACCATGAGCAGATCGGTCCAGCTCCTTATGGTTCAGCTTTGACACAGCGCCAGCACAGTTTGCGTTCCCACCTCCTTCGCTAGAAGAACCGCCTTCCGACACGCTAGTAACTCGGCTCTCTCTGGATCGTCCACGCGAGGGAAAAAATGGCAGGCACATGCAATATGTGCTCCATGGTGATCACGAACAATCACACCTCCACCTCCATTGTGGTGACCCAGCGTACCACTTCATGGTGTAGTACACAAGTCGTTGACATAACACAAGTGAAACACCGTTCCACTCATATTACATCTCTCAGAGTGGTACAACAGAAACATATGCGAGTCCAAGGTATGTCTATAGAAGTACACACGAGCTGTTTACATAAGATCAACACAACCTCCTACTTTACAGTGAGGTAAAAACTTCAAATAAAGCTCCAGAAGAACGACTCGTAGTCTAACTTGTTGCTAACTCAAGCTTAAGAGCTACTTGGCTTGCTATAGAATTCTAGCTAATTAGGTGCTAGGATTAGAGAAAGGTTCCCTTCTATTACTAGTCTAGGTTTCCATTATAACTGATGCAGAAGTTGACTCCCTTGACTTCTTTGATTGGATTCTTCATCTTGTTGCAGTTGACTCCTTTGTCTTCGAGTTCCACGGTAGTTTCTTCTTCGGTGCCTTGATCTAAGAAGGGGGTTCAAATGGGATAGAATGAGTACGAGCGTACTCACCAAGTTCATATTAGGAAATATGTGTATCATGCACTAGCTACAGCCATAGACCAGAAAGTCATAGGCCAATGCAAGTTTTCACAAACATTTCTTCAAAAGGTTTATTTTATTCTGAAAACTATGCCTGTCAGTCTTCACAGGTTGACCAGAACTTCGTGGAGTTCCTTTTCTGCCGTGTTTGCAGTTCCCTTCCCGGAATAGGGAGTGACAGCCACAATTTGATACACTCTGCAGAGGTGCGTTACTTTTCCCACAAGAGATCCCACCCTTTTTGCCATCCGCGGGGACTTGCCCCCGTTCACACTTCCTTTGGTATGAGGCCAGTGATGTCTACTTCCCCCTCCTTTCCTGTAGACAGTGTTGGGCCTCCAAGAGCAGAGGTTTGTAGAACAGCAGCAAGTTTTCCCTTAAGTGGATACCCAAGGTTTATCGAACTCAGGGAGGAAGAGGTCAAAGATATCCCTCTCATGCAACCCTGCAACCACAAAGCAAGAAGTCTCTTGTGTCCCCAACACACCAAATAGGTGCACTAGTTCGGCGAAGAGATAGTGAAATACAGGTGGTATGAATATATATGAGCAGTAGCAACGGTGCCAGAAAATAGCTTGCTGGCGTGTAGTTGATGGTGGTAGTATTGCAGCAGTAGTAACGCAGTAAAACAGTAAACAAGCAGCGATAGCAGTATTTAGGAACAAGGCCTAGGGATTACACTTTCACTAGTGGACACTCTCAACATTGATCACATAACAGAATAGATAAATGCATACTCTACACTTTTGTTGGATGATGAACACATTGCGTAGGATTACACGAACCCTCAATGCCGGAGTTAACAAGCTCCACAATAATGCTCATATTTTAGTAACCTTTAGTGTAAGATAGATCAAAAAGACTAATCCAAGTACTAGCATAGCATGCACACTGTCACCTTCATGCATATGTAGGAGGAATAGATCACATCAATATTATCATAGCAATAGTTAACTTCGCAATCTACAAGAGATCATGATCATAGCATAAACCAAGTACTAACACGGTGCACACACTGTCACCTTTACACACGTGCAGGAGGAATAGAACTACTTTAATAATATTGCTAGAGTAGCACATAGATAAATTGTGATACAAACTCATATGAATCTCAATCATGTAAAGCAGCTCATGAGATTATTGTATTGAGGTACATGGAAGAGATGAACCACATAGCTACCGGTACAGCCCTGAGCCTCGATGGAGAACTACTCCCTCCTCATGGGAGCAGCAGCGGTGATGAAGATGGCGGTGGAGATGGCAGCGGTGTCGATGGAGAAGCCTTCCGGGGGCACTTCCCCGCTCCGGCAGCGTGCCGGAACAGAGACTCCTGTCCCCCAGATCTTGGCGTCGCGATGGCGGCGGCTCTGGAAGGTTTCTGTGGTTTTCGCCAATCGTATCAGGGTTTTCGATCCAGGGGCTTTAAATAGGCGAAGAGGCGGCGCAGGAGGGCTGAAGGGGTGCCCACACCACAGGGTGGCGCGGGCCCCCCCGGCCGCGCCGCCATGTGGTTTGGTGGGCCTGTGCCCCCTCCCTGGTGGCTCTCGGGTGTTCTGGATGCTTCCGGGCAAAATAGGAACCTGGGCGTTGATTTCGTCCGATTCCGAGAATATTTCGTTACTAGGATTTCTGAAACCAAAAACAGCAGAAAACAGGAACTGGCACTTCGGCATCTTGTTAATAGGTTAGTTCCAGAAAATGCACGAATATGACATAAAGTGTGCATAAAACATGTAGATAACATCAATAATGTGGCATGGAACATAAGAAATTATCGATACGTCGGAGACGTATCAGCATCCCCAAGCTTAGTTCTGCTTGTCCCGAGCAGGTAAAACGATAACACAGATAATTTCTGGAGTGACATGCCATCATAACCTTGATCATACTATTTGTAAAGCATATGTAGTGAATGCAGCGATCAAAACAATGTATATGACATGAGTAAACAAGTGAATCATAAAGCAAAGACTTTTCATGAATAGCACTTCAAGACAAGCATCAATTAAGTCTTGCATAAGAGTTAACTCATAAAGCAATAATTCAAAGTAAAAGCATTGAAGCAACACAAAGGAAGATTAAGTTTCAGCGGTTGCTTTCAACTTGTAACATGTATATCTCATGGATATTGTCAACATAGAGTAATATAACAAGTGCAATAAGCAAATATGTAGGAATCAATGCACAGTTCACAAAAGTGTTTGCTTCTTGAGGTGGAGAGAAATAAGTGAACTGACTCAACATTGAAAGTAAAAGAATGGTCCTCCATAGAGGAAAAGCATCGATTGCTATATTTGTGCTAGAGCTTTTATTTTGAAAACATAAAGAGAGCATAAAAATAAAGTTTTGAGAGGTGTATGTTGTTGTCAACGAATGGTAGCGGGTACTCTAACCCCCTTGCCAGACAAACCTTCAAAGAGCGGCTCCCATTTTATTTTATTTTTGGGTGGCACTCCTTCCAACCTTTCTTTCACAAACCATGGCTAACCGAATCCTCGGGTGCCTGCCAACAATCTCATACCATGAAGGAGTGCCTTTTTATTTTAGTTTTATTATGATGACACTCCTCCCAACCTTTGCTTACACAAGCCATGGCTAACCGAACCTTCGGGTGCCGTCCAACAATCTCATACCATGGAGGAGTGTCTATTTAGTTTAATTAATTTGGGACTGGGAATCCCATTGCCAGCTCTTTTTGCAAAATTATTAGATAAGCGGATGAAGCCACTAGTCCATTGGTGAAAGTTGCCCAACAAGATTGAAAGATAAACACCACATACTTCCTCATGAGCTATAAAACATTGACACAAATCAGAGGTGATAAATTTTGAATTGTTTAAAGGTAGCACTCAAGCAATTTACTTTGGAATGGCAGGAAATACCATGTAGTAGGTAGGTATGGTGGACACAAATGGCATAGTGGTTGGCTCAAGTATTTTGGATGCATGAGAAGTATTCCCTCTCGATACAAGGTTTAGGCTAGCAAGGTTATTTGAAACAAACACAAGGATGAACCGGTGCAGCAAAACTCACATAAATGACATATTGTAAACATTATAAGACTCTACACCGTCTTCCTTGTTGTTCAAACTCAATACTAGAAATTATCTAGACCTTAGAGAGACCAAATATGCAAACCAAATTTTAGCATGCTCTATGTATTTCTTCATTAATGGGTGCAAAGCATATGATGCAAGAGCTTAATCATGAGCACAACAATTGCCAAGTATCACATTACCCAAGACATTTATAGCAATTACTACATGTATCATTTTCCAATTCCAACCATATAACAATTTAACGAAGAAGAAACTTCGCCATGAATATTAAAAGCTAAGAACACATGTGTTCATATGCAACAGCGGAGCGTGTCTCTCTCCCACACAAGCATGATGTAATCCAATTTATTCAAACACAAACAAAAATAAAAGCATACAGACGCTCCAAGTAAAGCACATAAGATGTGACCGAATAAAAATATAGTTTCAAGAGAAGGAACCTGATAATTTGTCGATGAAGAAGGGGATGCCTTGGGCATCCCCAAGCTTAGACGCTTGAGTCTTCTTGATATATGCAGGGGTAAACCACCGGGGCATCCCCAAGCTTAGAGCTTTCACTCCTCTTGATCATAGTATATCATCCTCCTCTCTTGACCCTTGAAAACTTCCTTCACACCAAACTTCTCATAAACTTCATTAGAGGGGTTAGTACATAATCAAAAACTCACATGTTCAGAGGTGACACAATCATTCTTAACACTTCTGGACATTGCTCAAAGCTACTGGAGTTTAATGGAACAAAGAAATCCATCCACATAGCAAAAGAGGCAATGCGAAATAAAAGGCAGAATCTGTCAAAACAGAATAGTCCGTAAAGACGAATTTCTAATAAATACTTCCGTTGCTCAGATCAGAAAACTCAAAACTAATGAAAGTTGCGTACATATCTGAGGAACACGCACATAAATTGGCATATTTTTCTGATTTTTCTACAGAGAAAACAGCCCAGATTCGTGACAGATAGAAATCTGTTTCTGCGCAGAAATCCAAATCTAGTTTCAACCTTCGATTAGATGCTTCACTTGGCACAACAAAACACAAAACTAAGATAAGGAGAGGTTGCTACAGTAGTAAACAACTTCCAAGACACAAATATAAAACAAAGTACTGTAGCAAAATAACACATGGGTTATCTCCCAAGAAGTTCTTTTCTTTATAGCCATTAAGATGGGCTCAGCAGTTTTAATGATGCACTCGCAAGAAATAGTATTTGAAGCAAAAGAGAGCATCAAGAGGCAAATACAAAACACATTTAAGTCTAACATGCTTCCTATGAAGAGGAATCTTGTACACAAATAAATTCATGAAGAGCAAAGTGACAAGATTAGGAAGATAAAACAAGTATAGCTTCAAAAATTTAAGCACATAGAGAGGCATTTTAGTAACATGAAAATTTCTACAACCATATTTTCCTCTCTCATAATAACTTTCAGTAGCAACATGAGCAAACTCAACAATATAACCATCACATAAAGCATTCTTATCATGAGTCTCATGCATAAAATTATTACTCTCCACATAAGCATAATCAATTTTATTAGTTGTAGTGGGAGCAAATTCAACAAAGTAGCTATCATTATTATTCTCATCAAGTGTAGGAGGCATATTGTAATCATAATCAAATTCACTCTCCATAGTAGGCGGCAACAAAAGACCACTATCATTATAATCATCATATATAGGAGGCAAAGTATCATCAAAGAAAATTTTCTCCTCAATGCTTGGGGGACTAAAAATATCATGCTCATCAAAGCCAGCTTCCCCAAGCTTAAAATTTTCCATATCATTAGCAACAATGGTGTTCAAAGTGTTCATACTAATATCATTGCTACTAGCATGCAAATAAGGTTCCATAGGTTTTTTAATTTTCGCATTAAACCATTCATGTCTTGACTCAGGAAATAGTACAAAGAGCTCACAGATGTTTTCCATTATGCCTTACTAGTGTAAAACAAGAAACAAAAAGATGCAATTGCAGGATCTAAAGGAAATAGCTTCGAGTACTTACAATGGCGGAAAATAGCTTGGTAGCCGAGGTCCGGAGTGTGAGTACCTTTTACCTTTCCTCCCCGGCAACGGCGCCAGAAAATAGCTTGATGTCTACTTCCCCCTCCTTTCCTGTAGACAGTGTTGGGCCTCCAAGAGCAGAGGTTTGTAGAACAGCAGCAAGTTTTCCCTTAAGTGGATACCCAAGGTTTATCGAACTCAGGGAGGAAGAGGTCAAAGATATCCCTCTCATGCAACCCTGCAACCACAAAGCAAGAAGTCTCTTGTGTCCCCAACACACCAAATAGGTGCACTAGTTCGGCGAAGAGATAGTGAAATACAGGTGGTATGAATATATATGAGCAGTAGCAACGGTGCCAGAAAATAGCTTGCTGGCGTGTAGTTGATGGTGGTAGTATTGCAGCAGTAGTAACGCAGTAAAACAGTAAACAAGCAGCGATAGCAGTATTTAGGAACAAGGCCTAGGGATTACACTTTCACTAGTGGACACTCTCAACATTGATCACATAACAGAATAGATAAATGCATACTCTACACTTTTGTTGGATGATGAACACATTGCGTAGGATTACACGAACCCTCAATGCCGGAGTTAACAAGCTCCACAATAATGCTCATATTTTAGTAACCTTTAGTGTAAGATAGATCAAAAAGACTAATCCAAGTACTAGCATAGCATGCACACTGTCACCTTCATGCATATGTAGGAGGAATAGATCACATCAATATTATCATAGCAATAGTTAACTTCGCAATCTACAAGAGATCATGATCATAGCATAAACCAAGTACTAACACGGTGCACACACTGTCACCTTTACACACGTGCAGGAGGAATAGAACTACTTTAATAATTGTTATCACCAGATTTTGGTCAAATCAGGAGGTGGGCCATAAGAGAGATGGGCTTGGAAGATTACACGTGGAAGATCTCTGAAGCGGCCTTGCACGAGGAGTCTGGGCTGGATTGCCCGCGTATCTTTAATTATGGTAGATTGTATCTTAGATTAAAAGTTAGAGTTTGTATCGTGCACGGTGGGGATTATTCCCACGTTAGAAAGTCCCCTGGACTATAAATATGTATCTAGGGTTTATGGAATAAACAACAACCAACGTTCAACCAAACAAATCAATCTCGGCGCATCGCCAACTCCTTCGTCTCGAGGGTTTCTACCGGTAAGCGACATGCTGCCTAGATCGCATCTTGCGATCTAGGCAGCACAAGCTCCACGTTGTTCATGCGTTGCTCGTACTGAAGCCTTGTTGATGGCGAGCAACGTAGTTATCATAGATGTGTTAGGGTTAGCATAGTTCTTCGCGTAACATGCTATCGTAGTGCAACCCTTGCATGTCTAGCCGCCCTCACACCTATCTTAGGTGTGGGGGCGGCACCCCGCTTGATCATTATTTAGTAGATCTGATCCGTTACGGTTGCTCCTTGTTCTACAAGGATTAGTTTAATATCTGCAATAGTTAGGCCTTACAAAGGGGGGGAGGATCCAGCGGCACGTAGGGTGTCGTTCACTAGTTCTAAACAGGATGTTCCGGGGATCAACTTCGTGTTGGTTTTTAGGCCTTGTTTAGGATCGGCTTACGATCACCGTGCGTGGCCGCGAGGCCCAACCTGGAGTAGGATAATCCGATTATGCGGTGAAAACCCTAAATCGTCGTAGATCTAATTAGCTTTATCTTGATCAAGCAGGACCACCATATATTCGTGCACCCCGTACGAATCATGGGTGGATCGGCTCCTTGAGCCGATTCACAGGATAACCTGAGAGCCGATCGAGGCTCGTATTTAATGTTTACGTGTATGCCATGCAGGAAACTAAGCGAGGCATCTCCATCACCTTCCTGACCAGGTATAGGTCAGGTGGCACGCCCTTGCAATCAGCATCGGACGTGTGACCAGAAGGCTTTGCGGGCCGTCGCTCGGAGGGACCTCAGCCAGCCGCAGCTCTAGGTTGTTCCCGGCTCTACGGTGTTGCCCGTCGCTGCCCGCCGGTGGGTTTCTGACGACAACACATTCTGGCACGCCCGGTGGGACCAGCTTCTACATCAACCACATCGCCATCTACATCTGAGATGGCGGACGGCACGCCAGTCACCTACGAGGAGCTGCCCGACGAGCTCAAGAAGAGGTATGACGAGATCAAAGTCACCCTCGAAGCCGACCTCATCGGCTCTTTTCAGAGAACCCGTTCACATGGCATCAGATGGAAGGGGTTCTCACCGCAAGGTGCACTCGACGGGATAGACCTCTCTGCCCCGTCGGAGGAACGCACCAGGTCCCTGCGGCAGGAGATCAACTACTTGGTGGCTCACTCGCTACACCGTCACTCTGAGAACCTGGTCAACACGTTGGAGCGTGTCGCTCTTCGCGTGATCCAGGAGATCATGAGGCACCAGTACTCGCCGTCAGGACCAGCTCTCGGGACGCATCAAGGAGAGTTGCCACTCCAGTCCCGTCCACCGCTGCCATATGCGTTGGCAGCACCAGAAGTGCCGGCTACACCGGCATTCGTCGTCTACAAGATTGGTGGTGACCCTAGTGACTACCAGTTCTTGCCCGAGGCGCCTAAGGAGATCCCTCACGGGTACACGTGCACGTATGTGCCAGATTGTGGCAACTGGGCACTCACAAACCAGGCCACAACATCAGGGACTTCTGGGAAAACAGGAGGGACGTCAGTGACAGAGCTTGAGAAGCAGACGTGGCTAACTAAATACGCCACCCCGACGAACCTCCAGAGCTCAGCTCCTGCAGTTGGCTCAGAGCTGGAAAAGCAAGCATGGCTGGCTAAGTACGCCACCCCGGCGAATCTTCAGAGTTCAACTCCTGCAGCCAGCACAGCGGATCAAATCAGTACCATACTGAGAGACCAGTTCGGCATGGTGCCGAAAAGGAGGGCAATCGGCTATTCCAAGCCGTACCCCGACGACTACGAGATGATCCCGCTGCCACCTAAATATCGGCTCCCTGATTTCTCCAAATTCAGTGGATCAGATGGTTCCAGCTCCATCGAGCACGTCGGTCGATATTTGGCGCAACTAGGACCGGCTTCAGTGTCGGATCAACTACGCGTGAGGCTCTTCTCACAGTCCCTCACAGGATCGGCTTTCGGATGGTACACCTCTTTGCCACCAGACTCCATCCGGACTTGGAAGCAGTTGGAAGAGCAGTTCCATATGCAGTACCATTCAGAGGCTTCCGAGTCTGGCATTGCCGATCTAGCACAACTACGTCAGAAGCGCGGAGAAACTGTGACAGAATACATCCAGCGCTTCAGGAATCTTAGGAACCGATGTTATTCGGTTCGTATAACTGAAAAGGAAGCAGTCGAGTTGGCAGTAGCAGGCCTTGCAACAAAGCTCAAGGACATGGCCTCCCAAGCAGATTATCCCTCACTGGCGCACATGGTTCAGAAACTATCGGCATATGAACAGCGCCACCAGGACCTGTACCAAGACAAGTTCAAGCGTGCAGTAGTCCTGGTCGATGCAGAGGAAGACGAAGTTCCTGCGGGAGACCAAGAGGTAGCAGTGGCTGAATGGACTCGGGGAGGAACCCCCGTGTCCTGCAAATGGGTAAAGCCACCAGGCCCACCCAGGGGATTTGATTTTGACGTGACCAAGACTGAGCAAATCTTCGACCTCCTGCTCAAGGAGAAGCAGTTGACGATTCCTGAAGGTCTCAAATTCCCCACGGTGCAAGAGCTGAACGGAAAGCCATACTGCAAATGGCACAACTCGCTCTCCCATGCCACCAACGACTGCAGGGTATGGCGTCAGCACATCCAAGCGGCGATAGAAAAAGGGCGTCTAATTTTCAACCAATACGCCATGAAGGTTGACACCCAGCCCTTCCCCGCCGTTAACATGGTGGAGTGTACTTACCCTGAAGGTTGCCAGCCAGGATCCTCGTTCAGCATCAACATGGTAGGACCTGGGAACCACTCTGGCAAAGATGGAGACGAGGGCAGCTGCTCTCGTAGCAAGGGCACAGAGGAGGCCGCTCCATGCGATCGGCTCCATCATGATGGCAAGCGCTACGTCACAGAGGGAGAGGTGAAGAACATAAGATATCAGCGACCCCTCTATGATCACCTCCTCAACAAGTATGTAAGTCAGTATGACCAACGCCGACGGTCCAGCTATGATGATGAAGGAGATCGTCTGGCTAGAGAAGCCAGAAGATATCGTCGGCATGATCATGAGGAGGAGGAGCACGAGCGCCGTGCCATAGAAAAATCAAGGGAGCAAGGCAGCGACAATGGCAGCCTTTGGGACTGCCCCTTCTTCAGATACTGCTGGGATTCAGGAATGAGCCGATTGCCCACAATCGGCAATTGCCCAGAATGCAACCAGAAGAAGAAGGAGGCAGCCAACGTGTCTGTGTTCAAGCGCTTAGGGCCTCTCCCGCCACAGAGCAAACGCGCTGAGTCCCCTCGCTGGGCAGATCTCGAGGATTCAGAAGACGAGGGACAAGAAGAGGAAGAAGACAGGTACCACCGTCCAAGGTGGTGCCCTGACGGACTCAGCCGTTCACAAAAGCGCAGGGTTCAGCGATTGCGCGGCCTGGAGGAAGCCGAAAGGTTATACCTGCATACTTTAAGGAAGGCACGACCTGGTCTGGCTGCGAAAGTTCAGCGGACCCTGGATGAAGAGGGTCGTCCACGGAAAATGGAGTGGCGTCCCAAGCAAAGGAAAGCCGATGATGAAACATCGGCTGGTACAAACATGGTGCTCGTCCTTCCGACGGAACTTAGTGCCCCACGATTCTACGATGCACTCAAGGTGGACGACAGCAGGCGCATCAAGTCAGAGGTTGGGCTGGTTTTATCCACCAGCCTGACCGAGTAGCAAGATTAAACCAATGAGCAAACGGGGCGAGGCTGATCCTTGTGATCGGCCCCATAAATAATGAAGGAACATTACAGAACCTTCAGTCAGCGCTCCAATGGATATGGAGGCCGATTCCAGCAATCGGCCAAAATTATCTTCACCACGTGTTCTGCTTGTGTTCAGCATCGATCCACTGGGCAGCGGCCACGTCGGCAGATGAAAGTCAGCACGAATCCTTGCGGAGCCGATGTGCAAGTGCAGTGCCCTGGCTAACCATAGAAGCCGATATCTGCAGTCATTTGGCAGATTCGGCTCGGGGGGCATACAGTCAGATGAACATGTGCAGATAAACGTGTGTAAACATGCGTGCAGTGGAACATTGGGGGCCGATTAAGAAAAATCGGCCGAATAAAAAAAAAATTTGCGCAAGAAGCGAAGCCGATGCGCAGCCATCGACTCTAGTACAGTTACACAAGACCAAGGCCTACTGGCTATGTGCTCAAAGTTTACATCAACATCGACGTTCAGTAGAAGAAAGCTGATCAGCGACCTGTGCATCCTCGCCGGTATTCTCGCCTTGATTAAGGCTCGGGGGGCAGCTCGCCCTAAAATATCTTTAGAGAGCCGATTTTGATGGAATCGGCTGTTTCTGCATTACAACGTGGAAACCAATGGCGACGCAGTTGGCTCGCTTTGGATGGGGCTCGGAGGGCGACTCGCCCGAGAGGTTCTTGGCTTTGGGAGCCGATTTTGTTGGAATCAGCTGGTTCTGCGTTGTAGCTGTTCTGCAGAATGATGCTTGATTACAGTCATCAGTTTCAGCATCCAAGCTGATTCAGCAACAGTTCCGGGACTCTCTTGGGAACGTCCGCTCAAAATCAAAGGAAGCCTGTCTGCTGCGATCGGCTGCACCCAGTGCTATCGTCATCGGCAGGGCCAGTTAACTTGGAAGTTAACTTGGAAGGGTGACTGAATTAGCTTGTCTCGCTGGTCATTAAGCATTGGTTAGCAACCGTCAAGGTCAGATGAGGAAAATCGGCTGAGTCGGCATAAAGAACATCGGCAGAATCAAAAGAAATTTTTCATTGATAATAAGATTTCTTACAAAGAGGAGCTGATTGTTCAGCAAAGGGGACAGATTGCTACTGCTAATCTTATGCTAGTAGGTCCTTATTCTAAGGACTGTTGCCGTCTTCGCCGTCGCTGAGGTAGCTGCCCTCACTGCTGCTGTCGACGAATCCCTCGGTGCTGCTACTGTGACCTTCAGCAGAGGCTTCTTCCTCGTCATCATCATCGTCCTCGTCTGACCAAGCCCAGCCCCTGATGCGTTTCGCCGGCGGTTCGTCGGAGGAGGTGTCGTCCTCCTGTTCCTTCTTCATGTCGGAGGAGATGTCTTCGTCTTCGACATCCTCTTCTTCTCTTTTGGTGACGGATGTGAATTTACCCCGGAAGGGAGGGTCGTCGTCGCCGCTCTCCGCCTCCAGTGCTCCGTCAACCAGGTACCGGAGGTCATCTTCCCCGTCGGTTAGGGGCATGGCCCCATCTGACCAGACGAGGTCCTCACCCTCCGGCACGAAGTCGAAGTCCCACTCCTGCTTGTCCCAATGTTTGGGAGCCCGGCGGTTGTACGCCTCCATCTTGTCGTGCTCTGGGACCAACTCGCTTGAGGAAGAGGATTGGAGAGAGACGGAAGACGAGGAAGAAGACGACATGGATGAGGGAGAAGAGGGTTTTTTTTGTGCCGATGGCCGGAACAGAGAAAGGGGATAAAGAGGGTTAATCAGTCGGCGCGGTTAAATAATGAGAAGCCTGGTGGGAATTAATGCCATTGCAGTTTCCGAGGAGGTGATGCCAAAGCTATCGAATTTCGCAGAGAAACTAGAAAGACAAGGCATCATGATGAGAATACTGCGACAGGTCTGCTCTGCCACGACATGACCCTTCGAAGGAAAAACAGAGTGGTTTTGAAATTATCATTGCCAAAACCAGGGGGCATGTGTTATCACCAGATTTTGGTCAAATCAGGAGGTGGGCCATAAGAGAGATGGGCTTGGAAGATTACACGTGGAAGATCTCTGAAGCGGCCTTGCACGAGGAGTCTGGGCTGGATTGCCCGTGTATCTTTAATTATGGTAGATTGTATCTTAGATTAAAAGTTAGAGTTTGTATCGTGCACGGTGGGGATTATTCCCACGTTAGAAAGTCCCCTGGACTATAAATATGTATCTAGGGTTTATGGAATAAACAACAACCAACGTTCAACCAAACAAATCAATCTCGGCGCATCGCCAACTCCTTCGTCTCGAGGGTTTCTACCGGTAAGCGACATGCTGCCTAGATCGCATCTTGCGATCTAGGCAGCACAAGCTCCACGTTGTTCATGCGTTGCTAAATCGAAGCCTTGTTGATGGCGAGCAACGTAGTTATCATAGATGTGTTAGGGTTAGCATAGTTCTTCGCGTAACATGCTATCGTAGTGCAACCCTTGCATGTCTAGCCGCCCTCACACCTATCTTAGGTGTGGGGGCGGCACCCCGCTTGATCATTATTTAGTAGATCTGATCCGTTACGGTTGCTCCTTGTTCTACAAGGATTAGTTTAATATCTGCAATAGTTAGGCCTTACAAAGGGGGGGAGGATCCAGCGGCACGTAGGGTGTCGTTCGCTAGTTCTAAACAGGATGTTCCGGGGATCAACTTCGTGTTGGTTTTTAGGCCTTGTTTAGGATCGGCTTACGATCACCGTGCGTGGCCGCGAGGCCCAACCTGGAGTAGGATGATCCGATTATGCGGTGAAAACCCTAAATCGTCGTAGATCTAATTAGCTTTATCTTGATCAAGCAGGACCACCATATATTCGTGCACCCCGTACGAATCATGGGTGGATCGGCTCCTTGAGCCGATTCACAGGATAACCTGAGAGCCGATCGAGGCTCGTATTTAATGTTTACGTGTATGCCATGCAGGAAACTAAGCGAGGCATCTCCATCACCTTCCTGACCAGGTATAGGTCAGGTGGCACGCCCTTGCAATCAGCATCGGACGTGTGACCAGAAGGCTTTGCGGGCCGTCGCTCGGAGGGACCTCAGCCAGCCGCAGCTCTAGGTTGTTCCCGGCTCTACGGCGTTGCCCGTCGCTGCCCGCCGGTGGGTTTCTGACGACAACAATAATATTGCTAGAGTAGCACATAGATAAATTGTGATACAAACTCATATGAATCTCAATCATGTAAAGCAGCTCATGAGATTATTGTATTGAGGTACATGGAAGAGATGAACCACATAGCTACCGGTACAGCCCCGAGCCTCGATGGAGAACTACTCCCTCCTCATGGGAGCAGCAGCGGTGATGAAGATGGCGGTGGAGATGGCAGCGGTGTCGATGGAGAAGCCTTCCGGGGGCACTTCCCCGCTCCGGCAGCATGCCGGAACAGAGACTCCTGTCCCCCAGATCTTGGCGTCGCGATGGCGGCGGCTCTGGAAGGTTTCTGTGGTTTTCGCCAATCGTATCAGGGTTTTCGATCCAGGGGCTTTAAATAGGCGAAGAGGCGGCGCAGGAGGGCTGAAGGGGTGCCCACACCATAGGGTGGCGCGGCCCCCCCTGGCCGCGCCGCCATGTGGTTTGGTGGGCCTGTGCCCCCTCCCTGGTGGCTCTCGGGTGTTCTGGATGCTTCCGGGCAAAATAGGAACCTGGGCGTTGATTTCGTCCGATTCCGAGAATATTTCGTTACTAGGATTTCTGAAACCAAAAACAGCAACTGGCACTTCGGCATCTTGTTAATAGGTTAGTTCCAGAAAATGCACGAATATGACATAAAGTGTGCATAAAACATGTAGATAACATCAATAATGTGGCATGGAACATAAGAAATTATCGATACGTCGGAGACGTATCAGCCAGGTATAAAGGTCCAAGCCCACACCGCCTTCTCCGCGACTGCAAACCCACCCTTTTGTCCACCCGTACACCCCCAATAGCTCCCGATTAATACGGCTTTACTCACGGTGTACTTTGGACAATCCATCATAGACCGTAGAGCTCAACATCACTAATGGATGGGGATTTAAAAGGCTATCCCAACCTACGGCAGTGCCTCCAACACCCCGCAGCTCTACCAGTCCGTTGGCGTGCAAAAGGGAAAAGATATGGCTGGCTTCACTAGAGCCATTATAGATCTCATGGTTAACGCGATTTGTACGGCGCTAGAATCATTGGACGGCATTGGTAATTAATCCTAGGTTAATATAACCCATGCAATGGAACCTCCACCATATCAACACATACCATGGTTCCATTGCCCACCACATAGTCATATTCATAATTGTAAAATAATACTTTGCTTTTCAATGCATGAGTGATAAGTATAGTACTTTGCATATAGTTTGATACAAATAATCAAATGACATGAGCAAGCGATGAACTTGCCTTTCTTGACTGCAAGATTATGCAGGCAAAAGCTTCGATACGTGATAACTCCAAATTCTGAAATACCATCATCGTCCGGTAAGGACAATGTTTAAATAACTAGCAAAGATGCTATAATGCATAGTATGAGATGCAATCGTCCCGAGCGTAACTTAACCTCGATGATTTAGGATGTATGAGTTGTAAAGATTTCTTTAGGGTTGGTTGTACTTTTAGAATGGTTCTCAAACAAGGTTCTTATTAGGGTTTAGTTAGATTAGCATCATAACCAAGTGATATAAGACATCATAACAATCATACACATAAAGATTAATGATGGAATAGTATGTAAGGACAGTAGTCAATTTTAAGTTAACATGGTTGATGAGTACTTATACTATACTTCAAAAGAATAACTTTTGAAGAACATGTTGTTTAAGAAATAATGAGTATTTCAAAGAAGAATTAGGGCTTCTAAGGTTTGATTGACATTTGTACTTCAAAGAATAACTTTTGAAGAATAGGTTAAATAAGAATATAAACTACTATACATAGGAGCTATGGCTTTCTAGGGTTTACTATTGGATTCATTTAGTTCTCTAATAGGAACTAGTTGGGTTCTTAAGTTGAATGGTTTCTATATAACAAGTATTGGTAGGTTTATTGTTGTGGTTTCTTCTAAGCATCATATCAAAGGATGGTTATCAAGATGGTTCTATAAATTAGCTATTAGGGCTTACTATGGTTTCACAATTGCTTCACTAAGTAATTTCTAATTGCTTCTAAACTAAATGGTTTATTATTTCTTTAATAGGGTTTAGTTGGATAGAAGCAGGTGTTGTGAATTGCTACATAAGGTTGGTACTAGGGTTTATCATTATAGTTCTACTAGGGTTTGATGGTTGAGGTTGATCCTAATGGTGTGGTATATAGAAGTGGTGATCAATGGTACTAATTCAAATAACAAGTTAGGGTTTATACCTAGGTGATACTAATTGGTTATACCAAGTTTATTCAAAAATAAAGACATGGAATGATGACTCATGTGAATTGGTTCTATGTTGGTGGATCATGACTTGTATTTGTTGGTCATATATTAAGGTTCTCTATGTAAAGTGAAATTCACATGATCACATTTGATAAGCAACTAGGGTTTTAGAGTTGCTTCTAAAGTGGAATGATCACAAGAACTAATGGAATCAAGGTCTTACTCAAATTGAAACTAGGGTTTCTAAATTATGATCCAATTCTTAAAATAATAATTGACAATAGAGATGTGGTCACTAATTATTTTGAAACAACATTAGTAATGGTTTGACATTTATTAATTTTCACAAGAATTATTAATTAGAGTAACTCCTAATTAGGTTTAATTCAGACATCAGTGTTTAATAAGTGCTATAAAGTTTTAAAATATTTAACTTGTTAACTAAAGGTGTTTAAGTAAACAAGTTTTGAATTACCAGAATAATATTATCCTTTGGTATTTTCTTGATTTATTATTATTTAAGAAAGTAGTAAATTAGAATTTTCAAATTGTATTTTAAATAATTGAAATGGCATAATTAATAAGGTTAAAAATAAGTGAATTTTATTTTGACACACATTTTTGTTTTATATTTTATTTTAATAGAGTTTATTTTTGTGAACATTTAGATATATTATTTATATTTTTCTGAGTTGAAATGGATTTTATATAATTTTGCAAAGTTTCAGTATTTTACTGGAATTTGAAATTAAAAAAAAATACTAAAGATACCGGCTCGCTGCCTAGCCTGAGACACTGACTGGTGGGGTCATTGACTAGTCATCTGCCTCATTGGCACCTGACCAAGTCAACACGACCAGCGGGTCCATCTCCATGTCACCCTACCGGCGGCTCAACACCGGCGAGGCAGGGCACGACGGAGACGCCGATTTAAGGCCTCCCGGGATGTGCGAGTATATATTTCTGGATCCCCTCGACCTACTGAACACGTTGGTGGTGGCAGTTTTCCGAGAAACTCGCCGGAGCATCGCCGGCAACCATGTGTTGCGGCGGCGCACTCCGGCCAAACTTCGAAATGGAGCTACAGACGATTCTAGGAAACGAAAGTATGCTCTACTAACGCGCAAACTCACCGTGAGTACGATGGTATGCTCAGCTTCGGCGGTGGTCGACGGAGATGATGGCGATTGGCGTTCTCCCGGCGAACCCGACGGAAAGGGAACGCCAAAATTGAGCCGATTCCTTGCTCCCCTTGATGCTCTGCTCCTCCAGCGTGCTTCTGAAGTCCAGGCGCTCCTCCTGGACTGCTCAATTGAGCTCGGGGTGGCCTCCTCCGTCGAACTCGTGATGAACTCCGGCGACAGAGAGTAGAAGATAGTGAGGAATAGAGGGCCACTGAGAGGAATTGGATGGGCGGCGAGGTATTAGGGTTTCCTGGAGAAGCTCTTAGCCTATTTATAGAGCTTGGCGAGGTCAAATGAGGAAGTTAACCGCCGGCGACGACCGAGATGTGGCGGTGACATTGTTACTGCAAATGAGCACGAATCGGGACGCATTTAGGATCATACGGACGTGAAGAGGGTTGGACGCGGTTCTGAGATAATGGGCGATGTCCAGGCCATCCTTATCATCGACGAGGGACGTGGCCGGCGAGCTCGTCGCGCTGTCGACCCTGGAGAAGACGACGGTGCTTCTTTTCTTCTCTCTGCCGAAACGGTAAGGTGGGCTGATTGTTCGTGGGCTGGGCTGAGTTGATGGGCTGCGTTGCTGGCTTCGGGCTGCTGCGGTGCTGGGCTACCACGGCCTGTCAGGTTAGTTTTCCCTCTCTTTCTCTTTTCAAATTTTCTGTTTTTCTTTTTCTGGTTTGAGTTTGTTATTTGAATTCAAATTTGAATTCTGTCTTGTTTTTGCAGGTTCTTAAACATTTAAATATCAAAACAATTTTATAATGTTACTCTCTGTATTGTTTTGTTATTTTAAACACCCACTTTATAATTGATTAATTTTATGTGCTCATGAGACACAACTCAAAATTTAAAATAGTTATAGATTTAGGGTTCATCTTAATTGCCTTTTAAATTATAGGAATCAATTCTGTTTTAAAGAATCTGAAATGGAGAACATGTGAATAGTGAACATATTCTATTTTGCAAGTGCTTAACCATATTGATTATTCACATTTAATTTAGGTATGACTAGGGTTTAACAAATGGGAAGGAGAATGAAATTGCTTTATGATTTCATGTGGAGAATTACTTCTAAGGTTTAAGAAAATGGTTGAACAAACTCTATAATTACTAATCTTGCTTAGCAACTTCTGGCTTAAATTATCTGAGATAAATTCTACACTCCTCATAGTCAATTCACTTTCTAAGGTGAGGGTTCAATTATGACACATTTTCCTATTTGGTTAACTAAACAAATACTTGGGATACCAAATAGAATTGGATATTGGTTTTACTCTTCTCACCAAATGGCATTTAGTCCTTAGGTATATATGGCTTGGTTGATACTGGTGATCTATGATACACAAGTTAGGACATAATATTTTATGTAAATTGGTTCCATATGACAAGGTTTATGGTTTTGGGAATACTTCACTAATTGAAGTATTAAATAGGCATGAGGCATGGTAGGGTTCTACTTATAATTCAAAGTGATACTTGGATTGGAATTCAAATATGGCATAGGGTTTTAGTAGTGATCACTCAAGTGATGCCCAACTAGAATTTGAGTATGGGCATAAGCTGGGGTTATGCTAAATTGGCTAGGATTACTACTCCTCACTTAGGTAGAATTATTGTATCAAGGCAATGCTAGGTTTGTCTCAAGTGTTTGGATAGGCAAGGTTTAAATACAATAGCATTACTATTCTACACAAGGCATGAGGATTGGTTTGGTTAACTACTAATGATATATTTATTATTTCATGTGAAGAATGAGATCTATGGATCACATATATAGGTTTAACTTATCATCTCAATTTATAAGGTAAGATCATGCATTAGACATGATCAACTAATTCCTCTTCTTTAATACTTCTCTCAACACACTCACTTAGATTCTTAGGGTTTATGATCATCACTCCATTTGTAATGATCCAATTATTGGTCTCATAACAATTCATTGGTGAATTATGGTTCTCTCTCCAAGATCAAGTATAAGTCCATATACTTGAGTATACCTCTTTAGGTTGAGCTCTTCTGAATAGGTAGGGTTCTTTCTAGGGTTTATGATCATTACCAAGTTGTAATGATCACAACACTTATCTCTCTATATTTACTAGAAGAATAGGTTCTTACTTACCATCAAGTATTAGCTAGGTCAAGTAGGGTTTAATACTTGACTTATATTTCTTGTATCATTGGTTAGTATCAACAAGTACCTTAATTGGATAAGGTTTAAATAGTAATCTAGGTTCTATCCAATGGATAATAAGCATATGAATGATTCTCTCCTTTCTCTAGGTTTAATGGTATAAGTTGGGAAACAAGGTTGGAATGGTCAAAGTTAATGAAGAATAAATATGAATGTTCTTTACTTGGTTCAAGTATGGTAGTTGAAAAGATATACCATGTGACTCATGGTAGGAACATTTATTTAGTAGAAGACATGGAAAAGATAAGTATAGAGTAGTTTCTTAGTTCGCTGTGTCCTTTGATTTATAGTTGAATAATTATTCATGTGTTGTTGTAAGGAATGGCATGTTGAGATCCTTTATAAGATCTTGTAGTTGATCCTTACTTAAGGTGTTGTTTGTTGTAAAACTAATTCTATTTGATCTAGCCCATAGATCAAATCATCTCTACCCAAAACAAAGTTTTAGCAAAGATCACAGTGAAGTTTATAGCGCTTGACTTGATGATCTACTTCAATTCCAGCAAGTCAAGTGAAACTTCAGTAACTGTGGTAAGTTTTATTTGAAGCGCGAAAATTCCCCAGATTTTCTATGCATGAATGCAATGCACACTTTGGTGTTCTCTCATTTTGTAGCCTCTAAACCTGGGATATTACAGCCTCTCCCCCTTAAACTGAACTTCGTCCCGAAGTTCGAACGCTCTCATGTTTCGGAACGTGGAACTGACTTGAACAGATCACAATTCTTTCAAACTCCCTAGTGATCTCATTAGATATAATTGAATATATCCCTTGTCCAGATCCTTCCCGGAGTCTTCTGATGTCTGGCACTGATACTTTCTTCAATTCTATGATTTCTTCCAACACTCTAAGCTTATAGACTTACTCTCCAAAGATTCTTGGATTAGGACATCTTATTGTGTTAATGGACTTTACTAATGGTTGTGGTGACATCTTCCTATTTGGGTACTGAAAGCTTGGTTCTACCAGCTGCGGTGTAATATGACACTACGGGGTACCAGCTGCGGTGTCCAAACCTTAATTCTAAAAGATTTGTTTAAGGTAGGGTATTGTTTTCCCTTACTACCATAACGAAAGTAATGGTACTTAGTAAGGTATTTACGATAGGCATGGTCCTGGTGGTTTATTCCTACAAATGGATTAGACTTTTTTAGTCCATCCAATCATGGCTTCTAGTTTATACTAGTTATCTTCCTTTTGGTTTCTTTAGGTTCCATGAAAGGAATCTTTCTAATAATCATTAGTTTTGGTATGGTCAAACCCTTCGGTCTTTTGTTTTCTTAGACTTTGATTGTCCTCCGACATCTTCTTCATCCAACTTCATTAGCTTAGACTTACTTGAGCTCTTCTGCTTCTGAGTAATTATCAATTAACCACTCAAGTTAAGGTCTAACCCTTACTTCCTCGAGATATGAACCTCGGCTTCTGGTCTGACAACCTCGTGAGAGTACTTTTATATGGTTACTTCTCAACAAACTTATAAAAATAAGATCGGACTTCCTTTCAGTTCAGACCTTTTTCTCCATCTATCACACTACAAATAATATCTTAATACTTCTCCTTCAGCCTTCCTCTCCCCCTTGGAGTTTACTAATGATCTTCAAACTTCCTTTCTTCTAATCATTAAACTCCAAGGTTAGAAGATTAGTCTTGGTCTAGCTTATAGTTTGTACTTTTCTAGAGTCTCATGAAGAATTCTTTGTGGTGTATCCACACAGTTGGGGGTATCCGATGTGAATCCTTTGACTAAATGGGTACTAGCTACGGAATACCAGCTACGGAATACCAGCTACGGAATACTAGCTGCGGAGTCCCTCTTTCTTTTAGGGTAAAGAAATGTTCAAGCTGTGGGCTATCTGGTACCAGCTGCAGACTACCTAGTACCAGATGTGGCTTATTGGATACCAGTTGTGGCTATGTTATGGTTCTAGTCAATATCTACCTACCAGTTGTGGCTACTTACATAGTTTTAGTTAAGATATACCTCACTTTACATTCTTTCTCTTCATGGTTATCCTATATTAGCTGCGGTCTTATTATACTAGCTACGACTTCACTTGTCTATTTTCCTTCTTCCAGGGTTTGTTTTGCAAGAAAACCACTTGTTGACACTATGAAAATAGTATTGTAAGTGACTCTACTTGCAATCCCTTCTTCCAGAATGAATATGGCTCCACTTCTACTGCTCCATATTCACTATTTTTCTCACTTTCATGGTACTTCCATGTTGAAGTACTCCTTGATTAAGGATAGAAGTAAGTTTTATTGGTCCTTCCTGTAGAGTATTGTGGTTGGTTCCCACAATTTGACTTCTTTCTTCCAGTGAACCTTCATCTTGTCTTCCAACATCTTCAGAATTCGTCACTTCCTTACATGAATACCTTTACCCTCTAGACCTATAACATCAAGTAAGAGCTTGATATTGCAACATGCATTTGCATATCAAAGTCAAACTTCATGTATGGATCTAGTCAATCAATGAAGATTCGAGAAAATCCAAGAAAATCCAGCTTTGTGCTAATAATACACATCCTTATATGCCTGAATATAATAGTTGGGTAAGACATCCCTAAACATCAGGTGTAGATGTGTAGTATATAACACCACATTACATAGGTTTAGGTCGTGATACTTAGCACGAATACGTGAATTTCTACTATTTGTCTCAACATTTATCTTAATTGCACATTTTCAATGAGACAAACTTGAAACAAAATGGCCTGGGATAGTTGAAGTCAACCTAGTTTTCTTCGGAAGTACTAACAAAATAGTATACCATATATATGTGCTATTGAGGACTACTTCCTATAATACAATTAGTTCTAACATGTCTACTCTAAACACATGATTGTTTAGAATATACCACCTATAACTCTAGGATTTCTCTATGTGATATGCTCTAAATAAGCCTTCTTTAAATTAAGGACTATGGTTCTAACATACTTGGTACAGTTATTAGGATTTTAAGGCCTAAGCTTTCGAACTATTCCTTAAATCCTACTCCTTATCACACTCTTATAATTCACTTGTGATGTTCTACTCCCTCACATCATGATTCTCGAGTGAATCATATATGATTACCAACTTTACCTTGAAAAGTAGACTTATATAACTCCTATCACTCTGCCTTACCTCCTATGATTGACTCATCATAGGTATATACTACCTCATATAACTTATCTTCATTACTTAACATCAGTCATTTGACATTTTGAAATGACTATTACTTAACCATAACTTACATTGGTATACTTCTTCCAATAGGATATCTTCCTTGTGGTTGTATCCTCTCTTTGGACTACCATGTATTGTATACCAACTGTGGTCTACTACCACCAATTATCTTAAGCTCCAATGGTGTTCTAATTAGTTGGAATGAAGCAAGATAACTAACTAACTTTACTTAAGAAAATAGATAAGAAAGATTGACTCAAGTGTGTCAGGATTATTCTCAAGTGAATACCCATCTCAAGTCAGAAGAGTAGTTGGTTTGGCTAAGACAACTTCCTATAGACACTACCAAACCTATAGGTCTCCTTTAAAGGGTTTTAATCCTAGGGTCAAAGCATTTGCTCTGATACCAGCTGTGGTGACCCAGCGTACCACTGCATGGTGTAGTACACAAGTCGTTGACATAACACAAGTGAAACACCGTTCCACTCATATTACATCTCTCAGAGTGGTACAACAGAAACATATGCGAGTCCAAGGTATGTCTATAGAAGTACACACGAGCTGTTTACATAAGATCAACACAACCTCCTACTTTACAGTGAGGTAAAAACTTCAAATAAAGCTCCAGAAGAACGACTCGTAGTCTAACTTGTTGCTAACTCAAGCTTAAGAGCTACTTGGCTTCTATAGAATTCTAGCTAATTAGGTGCTAGGATTAGAGAAAGGTTCCTTTCTATTACTAGTCTAGGGTTCCATTATAACTGATGCAGAAGTTGACTCCATTGACTTCTTTGATTGGATTCTTCATCTTGTTGCAGTTGACTCCTTTGTCTTCGAGTTCCACGGTAGTTTCTTCTTCGGTGCCTTGATCTAAGAAGGGGGTTCAAATGGGATAGAATGAGTACGAGCGTACTCAGCAAGTTCATATTAGGAAATATGTGTATCATGCACTAGCTACAACCATAGACCAGAAAGTCATAGGCAATGCAAGTTTTCATAAACATTTCTTCAAAAGGTTTATTTTATTCTGAAAACTATGCCCGTCAGTCTTCACAGGTTGACCAGAACTTCGTGGAGTTCCTTTCCTACCGCGTTCGCAGTTCCCTTCCCGGAACAGGGAGTGACAGCCACAATTTGATACACTCTGCAGAGGTGCGTTACTTTTCCCACAAGAGATCCCACCCTTTTTGCCATCCGCAGGGACTTGCCCCCGTTCACACTTCCTTTGGTGCGAGGCCAGGTATAACGATCCAAGCCCACACAGCCTTCTCCGCGACTGCAAACCCACCCTTTTGTCCACCCGTACACCCCCAGTAGCTCCCGATTAATACGGCTTTACTCACGGTGTACTTTGGACAATCCATCATAGACCGTAGAGCTCAACATCACTAATGGATGGGGATTTAAAAGGCTATCCCAACCTACGGCAGTGCCTCCAACACCCCGCAGCTCTACCAGTCCGTTGGCATGCAGAAGGGAAAAGATATGGCTGGCTTCACTAGAGCCATTATAGATCTCATGGTTAACGCGATTTGTACGGCGCTAGAATCACTGGACGGCATTGGTAATTAATCCTAGGTTAATATAACCCATGCAATGGAACCTCCACCATATCAACACATACCATGGTTCCATTGCCCACCACATAGTCATATTCATAATTGTAAAATAATACTTTGCTTTTCAATGCATGAGTGATAAGTATAGTACTTTGCATATAGTTTGATACAAATAATCAAAAGACATGATGTAAGGGTACATTGCCCCTATGTGTGGTTTTGGTAATTAATGACAACCCCTATGGACTAATGTTTTCATTGAGTTTATATGAAGGAATATTCCATAGGTACTACTTGCTCTCCATGTGTTGGATTCAAGTATGGATGCCATGAAGATAAAGGTATACCTTGTGTATTGGCATCAAGATCATCGGTATGAAGATATATATGTGATATGATCAAGAAGAAGAAATGAAGATGGAGTTCTTATGTGGAACTCAATATTAGCCATGCTCTATCTTATGTGAGTATGAGAAGATACAAGGTTGAGTTGGGCAAGTTCAAGATGAGCATCTTGAGTGGATCACATGCTTGAAGCTTGTCGTCCATTTGGTGATAATGGACATGTGAAGATGTGCATCAATGGGGCTTTCCCATCATAGTGTATGGGGGAGCATTTGTGAGTCTTCACGAAGCAACATTGATCAAGTGAGGCATTCCGGCTTGAGTGAAGCTTGAAGAGTTATCATCAAGATCAAGCGGGATGCACAAGGCAAAGGTATGGCCTTGCTAGGTTTTCCTTTTACCGGTCTCAAGGTGGTTGTTGGGAGACCGGATTATAGGATAGATAACCGCACTATCAAGAGGGGCTTTCGGTTGGGTAACTTGATCGCATCGTCTTAGGGAGCTCAATCCTTTGCATACTTTGCATATCCCTATTGCTTCTTGGTGTTTCTCTGTGAGAGGTTCTTGAGCTTGTTGCTAGCTTTACAACAAGCCCAAGTTCATCGAAAACGGAATCCGCATGCATCTTCTATTGCGTTTTCGAGTTTGGACGTCTTCACCGTTTCTTAACGGTGGGAGACTCCCTCTCTAAAATCATCTAAAATGTTCTGTGAGGAGTCTCCATATTTCCAACAAAATTGGTTTCATGTCAATCGGGGTCCGGACACAAAAGTTATCACAGTTTTTGTATAACATGATTTCCTGCTGGCTCGGTTTCTAGCCCGGCGTGACCGGCCGTCTGACCGGATGGCCCGGTTCAAACCGGCCCCTGGACCGGTGCCATCCGGGCACTATCCAGTAAGCTTTTAATCTTGGTCCGGTTTCTAGCCCGGCGTGACCGGCCGTCTGACCGGATGGCCCGGTTCAAACCGGCCCCTGGACCGGTGCCGTCCGGGCACTATCCAGTAAGCTTTTCAGCTTGGTCCGGTCACTAGCCCGGTCGACCGATCTGTGGACCGGATGGCCCGGTCTGTGGCCCGGTCTGACCGGGTCCTGAACCGGATGGCCCGGTCCCAGGCCCGGTTGACCGGCCTCCTCGACGGCTGACTCAGCCCAACTTTTTCCCAACGGTTATATTTGCTCTTGGGCTATAAATAGCCCTTCTTCCACCTTGGGCTGAGTAGTTCTTCCCATTCTCTCACCTCCATTGTTGCTATTTGAAGAACTTGCTCTCCCCCTTGATTCCTCCAACCATTCTTGCTCATATTTGAGGATTTGAGAGAGGAGATCTAGATCTACACTTCCACCAAACCATTTCTTCTCTAAGTGAGGGAATCTCTTGGGATCTAGATCTTGGAGTCTTTGGTTGACTTTCCCCCTTGTTCTTCCTCTCCAATCTCATCCTAGCATTCGTTGCTTTGGTGGGATTTGAGTGTGAAGGACTTGAACACCTCCGGTGTTCTTGCTTTGCATCATTGCATAGTGTTGAGCTCTCCACCACGATTTGTTCGAGTGAGAGACCGTGAGCTTGTTACTCTTGGAGGGTGACCTCCTAGTTGGCTTGGTGATTGGTGCTCCGGTGATCTCTTCAAGAAGATTGTGAAGAGGCCCGGGCTTCTCCTTCGTGGAGCTTGTGAAGTGGTTGTGGAGCTTGCCATCTCCGGAGCGGAGGAAAAGCTAACCATAAGGAAAGGGCCATTATCCTTCGTGGGTGTGGTTCGGAGAATAGGGTGAGCCTTCGTGGCGCGGGGAATCCTTCGTGGGACCTCCACTCCTCCAAACGTGTCGTACCTTGTTGCAAAGCAAGGGAACACGGGAATACATCCTCGTCTCCGCGTGCCTCGGTTATTTCTATACCCGAGCTCTCTTTCCTTGTGATAGCCATCGTGCTTGAAGTACATATATCTTGCTATCACTTGTGCTACATATATCTTGTGCCTATCTTGCTTAGCTCTAGTTGCTATTGTTACACTTAGTTGAGCTTAGCATATTTAGGGTTTGTGCTTGTAAACTAAACGATAGTTTAATTCCGCATTCATACAAGACAAATCCGCAAGAGTTTGTAATTGCCTATTCACCCCCCCCCCCCCCCCTCTAGGCGACATCTCGATCTTTCACATGAGCAAGCGATGAACTTGCCTTTCTTGACTGCAAGATTATGCAGGCAAAAGCTTCGATACGTGATAACTCCAAATTCTGAAATACCATCATCGTCCGGTAAGGACAATGTTTAAAGAACTAGCAAAGATGCTATAATGCATAGTATGAGATGCAATCATCCCGAGCGTAACTTAACCTCGATGATTTAGGATGTATGAGTTGTAAAGATTTCTTTAGGGTTGGTTGTACTTTTAGAATGGTTCTCAAACAAGGTTCTTATTAGGGTTTAGTTAGATTAGCATCATAACCAAGTGATATAAGACATCATAACAATCATACACATAAAGATTAATGATGGAATGGACAGTTGTCAATTTTAAGTTAACATGGTTGATGAGTACTTATACTATACTTCAAAAGAATAACTTTTGAAGAACATGTTGTTTAAGAAATAATGAGTATTTCAAAGAAGAATTAGGGCTTCTAAGGTTTGATTGACATTCGTACTTCAAAGAATAACTTTTGAAGAACAGGTTAAATAAGAATATAACTACTATACATAGGAGCTATGGCTTTCTAGGGTTTACTATTGTATTCATTTAGTTCTCTAATAGGAACTAGTTGGGTTCTTAAGTTGAATGGTTTCTATATAACAAGTATTGGTAGGTTTATTGCTGTGGTTTCTTCTAAGTATCATATCAAAGGATGGTTATCAAGATAGTTCTATAAATTAGCTATTAGGGCTTACTATGGTTTCACAATTGCTTCACTAAGTAATCTCTAATTGCTTCTAAACTTAATGGTTTATTATTTCTTTAATAGGGTTTAGTTGGATAGAAGCAGGTGTTGTGAATTGCTACACAAGGTTGGTACTAGGGTTTATCATTATAGTTCTACTAGGGTTTGATGGTTGAGGTTGTTCCTAATGGTGTGGTATATAGAAGTGGTGATCAATGGTACTAATTCAATTAACAAGTTAGGGTTTATACCTAGGTGATACTAATTGGTTATACCAAGTTTATTCAAAAATAAAGACATGGAATGATGACTCATGTGAATTGGTTCTATGTTGGTGGATCATGACTTGTATTTGTTGGTCATATAATAAGGTTCTCTATGTAAAGTGAAATTCACATGATCACATGTGATAAGCAACTAGGGTTTTAGAGTTTCTTCTAAAGTGGAATGTTCACAAGAACTAATGGAATCAAGGTCTTACTCAAATTGAAACTAGGGTTTCTAAATTATGATCCAATTTTTAAAGTTATAATTGACAATAGAGATGTGGTCACTAATTACTTTGAAACAACATTAGTAATGGTTTGACATTTATTAATTTTCACAAGAATTATTAATTAGAGTAACTCCTAATTAGGTTTAATTCAGACATCAGTGTTTAATAAGTGCTATAAAGTTTTAAAATATTTAACTTGTTAATTAAAGATGTTTAAGTAAACAAGTTTTGAATTACCAGAATAATATTATCCTTTGGTATTTTCTTGATTTATTATTATTTAAGAAAGTAGTAAATTAGAATTTTCAAATTGTATTTTAAATAATTGAAATGGCATAATTAATAAGGTTAAAAATAAGTGAATTTTTATTTTGACACACATTTTTGTTTTATATTTTATTTGAATAGAGTTTATTTTTGTGAACATTTTGATATATTATTTATATTTTTCTGAGTTGAAATGGATTTTATATAATTTCGCAAAGTTTCAGTATTTTACTGGAATTTGAAATTAAACAAAAATACTAAAGATACCGGTTCGCTACCTAGCCTGAGACACTGACTGGTGGGGTCATTGACTAGTCATCTTCCTCGTTGGCAGCTGACCAAGTCAACACGACCAGCAGGTCCATCTCCACGTCACCCTACCGGTGGCTCAACGCCGGCGAGGCAGGGCACGACGGAGACACCGATTTCAGGCCTCCCGGGATGCGCGAGTATATATTTCTGGATCCCCTCGACCTACTGAACACGTTGGTGGTGGCGGTTTTCCGAGAAACCCGCCGGAGCATCGCCGGCAACCATGTGCTGCGGCGGTGCACTCCGGCCAAACTTCGAAACGGAGCTACAGACGATTCTAGGAAACGAAAGTATGCTCTACTGACGCGCAAAATCACCGTGAGTACGATGGTATGCTCAGCTCCGGCAGTGATCGACGGAGACGATGGCGATTGGCGTTCTCCCGGCGAACCCGACGGAAAGGGAACGCCAAAATTGAGCCGATTCCTTGCTCCCCTTGATGCTCTGCTCCTCCAGCGTGCTTCTGAAGTCCAGGCGCTCCTCCTGGACCGCTCAATTGAGCTCGGGGTGGCCTCCTCCGTCGAACTCGTGATGAACTCCGGCGACAGAGAGTAGAAGATAGTGAGGAATAGAGGGCCACTGAGAGGAATTGGATGGGCGGCGAGGTATTAGGGTTTCCTGGAGAAGCTCTTGGCCTATTTATAGAGCTTGGCGAGGTCAAATGAGGAAGTTCACCGCCGGCGACGGCCGAGATGTGGCGGTGACATTGTTACTGCAAACGAGCACGAATCAGGATGCATTTAGGATCATACGGACGTGAAGAGGGTTGGACGCGGTTCTGAGATAATGGGCGATGTCCAGGCCATCCTTATCATCGACGAGGGACGTGGCCGGCGAGCTCGTCGCGCTGTCGACCCTGGAGAAGACGACGGTGCTTCTTTTCTTCTCTCTGCCGAAACGGTAAGGTGGGCTGATTGTTCGTGGGCTGGGCTAAGTTGATGGGCTGCGTTGCTGGCTTCGGGCTGCTGCGGCCTGCGGTGCTGGGCTACCACGGCCTGTCAGGTTAGTTTTCCCTCTCTTTCTCTTTTCAAATTTTCTGTTTTTCTTTTTCTAGTTTGAGTTTGTTATTTGAATTCAAATTTGAATTTTGTCTTGTTTTTGCAGGTTCTTAAACATTTAAATATCAAAAAAAAATTATAATGTTACTCTCTGTATTGTTTTGTTTTTTTTTAAACACCCACTTTGTAATTGATTAATTTTATGTGCTCATGAGACACAACTCAAAATTTAAAATAGTTATAGATTTAGGGTTCATCTTAATTGCCTTTTAAATTATAGGAATCAATTCTGTTTTAAAGAATCTGAAATGGAGAACATGTGAATAGTGAACATATTCTATTTTGCAAGTGCTTAACCATATTGATTATTCACATTTAATTTAGGTATGACTAGGGTTTAACATTTGGGAAGGAGAATGAAATTGCTTTATGATTTCATGTGGAGAATTACTTCTAAGGTTTAAGAAAATGGTTGAACAAACTCTATAATTACTAATCTTGCTTAGCAACTTCTGGCTTAAATTATCTGAGATAAATTCTACACTCCTCATAGTCAATTCACTTTCTAAGGTGAGGGTTCAATTATGACACATTTTCCTATTTGGTTAACTAAACAAATACTTGGGATACCAAATAGAATTGGATATTGGTTTTACTCTTCTCACCAAATGGCATTTAGTCCTTAGGTATATATGGCTTGGTTGATACTGGTGATCTATGATACACAAGTTAGGACATAATATTTTATGTAAATTGGTTCCATATGACAAGGTTTATGGTTTTGGGAATACTTCACTAATTGAAGTATTAAATAGGCATGAGGCATGGTAGGGTTCTACTTATAATCCAAAGTGATACTTGGATTGGAATTCAAATATGGCATAGGGTTTTAGTAGTGATCACTCAAGTGATACCCAACTAGAATTTGAGTATGGGCATAAGCTGGGGTTATGCTAAATTGGCTAGGATTACTACTCCTCACTTAGGTAGAATTATTGTATCAAGGCAATGCTAGGTTTGTCTCAAGTGTTTGGATAGGCAAGGTTTAAATACAATAGCATTACTATTCTACACAAGGCATGAGGATTGGTTTGGTTAACTACTAATGATATATTTATTATTTCATGTGAAGAATGAGATCTATGGATCACGTATATAGGTTTAACTTATCATCTCAATTTATAAGGTAAGATCATGCATTAGACATGATCAACTAATTCCTCTTCTTTAATACTTCTCTCAACACACTCACTTAGATTCTTAGGGTTTATGATCATCACTCCATTTGTAATGATCCAAGTATTGGCCTCATAACAATTCATTGGTGAATTATGGTTCTCTCTCCAAGATCAAGTATAAGTCCATATACTTGAGTATACCTCTTTAGGTTGAGCTCTTCTGAATAGGTAGGGTTCTTTCTAGGGTTTATGATCATTACCAAGTTGTAATGATCACAACACTTATCTCTCTATATTTACTAGAAGAATAGGTTCTTACTTACCATCAAGTATTAGCTAGGTCAAGTAGGGTTTAATACTTGACTTATATTTCTTGTATCATTGGTTAGTATCAACAAGTACCTTAATTGGATAAGGTTTAAATAGTAATCTAGGTTCTATCCAATGGATAATAAGCATATGAATGATTCTCTCCTTTCTCTAGGTTTAATGGTATAAGTTGGGAAACAAGGTTGGAATGGTCAAAGTTAATGAAGAATAAATATGAATGTTCTTTACTTGGTTCAAGTATGGTAGTGTTATCACCAAGTTTTGACCAAGTCAGAGGTGGGCCGCGACCAAGGTGGACTTGAAGATTTTATGTTGAAGAATATACGTGAATCGGCCTTGTTTAGCAAGTTTGGGCTAGTTTGCCCTTGTATCTGTAACATAGTAGGATACGTGTCGGTTAGTTAGAATTGGGCCCGTGCCCGGTTGGGACTATTCCCACGATTAGAGAGTCTACGGACTATAAATATGTATCTAGGGTTTATGGAATAAACAACAACTCACGTTCAACCCAAAACAAACCAATCTCGGCGCATCACCAACTCCTTCATCTCGAGGGTTTCAATCAGGTAAGCGACATGCTGCCTAGATCGCATCTTGCGATCTAGGCAGCACAAGCTCCACGTTGTTCATGCGTTGCTCGTACTGAAGCGTCTTTGATGGCGAGCAACGTAGTTATCATAGATGTGTTAGGGTTAGCATAGTTCTTCGTATAACGTGCTTACGTAGTGCAACCCCTGCATGTCTAGCCGCCCTCACGCCTATCTCAGGTGTGGGGGTGGCACCCTGCTTGTTCATCATCTAGTAGATCTGATCCGTTACGATTGCTCCTTGTTCTGCAAGGATTAGTTTAATATCTGCAATAGTTAGGCCTTACAAAGGGGGGGAGGATCCAGCGGCACGTAGGGTGGCGTTCGCAAGTCCTAAACAGGATGTTCCGAGGATCAACGTCATGTTGGTTTTTAGGCCTTGTTCAGGATCGGCTTATGAGCACCGTGCGTGGCCGCGAGGCCCAACCTGGAGTAGGATGATCCGATTATGCGGTGAAAACCCTAAATCGTCGTAGATCTCATTAGCTATATTTTGATCAAGCAGGATCACCAAGTATTCGTGCACCCCGTACGAATCATGGGTGGATCGGCTCTTTGAGCCGATTCACAGGATAACCTGAGAGCCGATCGAGGCTCGTATTTAATGTTTACATGTATGCCATGCAGGAACTAAGCGAGGCATCCCCATCACCTTCCTGACCAGGTATAGGTCAGGTGGCACGCCCTTGCACTTCGCATCGCCGCGTGTGACCAGAAGAGCATTGCGGGCCGTCGCTCGGAGGGGTCTCAGCCAGCCGCAGCTCTAGGCTCTTCCCGGCTCTACCTGTGTTGACAGGCCGCTGCCCGCCGGTGGGTTTTGGCAGTCAACACATTCTGGCACGCCCGGTGGGACTATCGTCTACATCAACCACATCGCCATCTACATCTGAGATGGCGGCGGACGACACGCCAGTCACCTACGAGGAGCTGCCTGCCGAGCTCAAGAAGAAATATGACGAGATCAAGGTCACCCTCGAAGCCGACCTCATCGGCTCTTTCCAGAGAACCCGTTCCCATGGCATCAGATGGAAGGGATTCTCACCGCAAGGTGCACTCGATGGGATAGATCTCTCTGCCCCGTCGGAGGAACGCACCAGAGGCCTACGGCAGGAGATCAACTACTTGGTGGCTCACTCACTACACCGCCACTCTGAAAACTTGGTCAACGTGTTGGAGCGTCTCGCTCTGCGCGTGATCCAGGAGATCATGAGCCACCAGTACTCGCCGTCAGGACCAGCTCTCGGGACGCATCAAGGAGAGTTGCCGCTCCAGTCCCGTCCACCGCTGCCATATGCGTTGGCAGCACCACCTGAAGTGCCGGCTACACCGGCATTCGTCGTCTACAAGATTGGTGGTGACCCTAGTGACTACCAGTTCTTGACCGAGGCGCCTAAGGAGATCCCTCAAGGATACGCGTGCACGTATGTGCCAGATTGTGGCAACTGGGCACTCTCAAACCAGGCCACAACATCAGGGACTCCGGCGAAGACAGGAGGAACGTCAACGACAGAGCTTGAGAAGCAGACGTGGCTAACTAAGTACGCCACCCCGACGAAACTCCAGAGCCCAGCTCCTGCAGTTGGCTCAGAGCTGGAAAAGCAAACATGGCTGGCTAAGTACGCCACCCGGCGAATCTTCGAGTGCAACTTCGCAGCCGGCCACAGCGGATCAGATCGGTACCATGCGAGAGACCAGTTCGGCATGGTGCCGAAAAGAAGGGCAATCGGCTATTCCAAGCCGTACCCCGGCGAGTACGAGATGATCCCGCTGCCACCTAAATATCGGCTCCCTGACTTCTCCAAATTCAGTGGATCAGATGGCTCCAGCTCCATCGAGCACGTCGGCCGATATTTGGCGCAACTAGGACCGGCTTCAGTGTCGGATCAGCTACGCGTGAGGCTCTTTTCACAGTCCCTCACGGGATCGGCTTTTGGATGGTACACCTCTTTGCCAGCAAACTCCATCCGATCTTGGAAGCAATTGGAAGAACAGTTCCATATGCAATACCATTCAGGAGCTTCCGAGTCTAGTATTGCCGATCTAGCACAACTACGTCAGAAGCGCGGAGAAACGGTGACAGAATACATCCAGCGCTTCAGAAATCTTAGGAACCGATGTTATTCGGTTCGTATAACTGAAAAGGAAGCAGTCGAGTTGGCAGTAGCTGGCCTTGCAACACAGCTCAAGGACATGGCCTCCCAAGCAGATTATCCCTCGCTGGCGCACATGGTTCAGAAACTATCAGCATATGAACAGCGCCACCCGGACCTGTACCAAGACAAGTTCAAGCGTGCAGTAGTCCTGGTCGATGCAGAGGAAGACGAAGTGCCTGCGGGAGACCAAGAAGTAGCAGTGGCTGAGTGGACTCGGGGAGGAACCCCTGTGTCCTGCAAATGGGTAAAGCCACCAGGGCCGCCCAGGGGATTTGATTTTGACGTGACCAAGACTGAACAAATCTTCGACCTCCTGCTCAAGGAGAAACAGTTGACGATTCCTGAAGGTCTCAAGTTCCCCACGGCGCAAGAGCTGAACGGAAAGCCATACTGCAAATTCCACAACTCGCTCTCCCATGCCACCAACGACTGCAGGGTGTGGCGTCAGCACATCCAAGCGGCGATAGAGAAGGGGCGTCTAATTTTCAACCAGTACGCCATGAAGGTTGACACCCAACCCTTCCCCGCCGTTAACATGGTGGAAGTCACCTACCCTGAGGGTTGCCAGCCAGGTCCCACGTTCAGCATCAACATGGTAGGACCTGGGAACCACTCTGGCAAAGATGGAGATGAGGGCAGCTGCTCTCATAGCAAGGACACAAAGGAGGCCGCTCCACGCGATCGGCTCCATCATGATGGCAAGCGCTACGTCACAGAGGGAGAAGTGAAGAACATAAGATATCAACGACCTCTCTCTGATCACCTCCTCAACAAATATGTGAGTCAGTATGACCAACGCCGACGGTCCAACTATGATGATGAAGGAGATCGTCTGGTTAGAGAAGCCAGAAGACATCGTCGGCAGGATCGCGATGAGGAGGAGCACGAGCGCCGTGCCATGGACACATCAAGGGAGCAAGATGACAGCGCCAGACACTGGGACTGCCCTTTCTTCAGACACTGCTGGGATTCAGGAATGAGCCGATTGCCCACAATCGGCAATTGCCCAGAATGCAACCAGAAGAAGAAGGAGGCAGCCAACGTGTCTGTGTTCAAGCGCTTGGGGCCTCTCCCGCCACAGAGCAAACGTGCTGAGTCACCTCGTTGGGCAGATCTTGAGGATTCCGAAGACGAGGGACTAGAAGAAGAAGAAGACAGGTACCACCGTCCAAGGTGGTGCCCTGACGGACTCAGCCGTTCACAAAAACACAGGGTTCAGCGGTTGCGCGGCCTGGAGGAAGCCGAAAGGTTATACTTGCACACGCTAAGGAAGGCACGACCTGATCTGGCTGCAAAGGTTCAGCGAGCCCTGGATGAAGAGGGTCGTCCACGGAGAATGGAGTGGCGTCCCAAGCAAAAGAAAGCCGATGATGAAACATCGGCTGGCACAAACATGGTGCTCGTCTTGCCGACAGAGCTTAGTGCTCCACGATTATACGATGCACTCAAGGTGGACGACAGCAGGCGCATCAAGTCAGAGGTTGGGTTGGTTTTATCCAGCCTAACCGAGTAGCAAGATTAAACCAATGAGCAAACCGGGTGAGGCTGATCCTTGTGATCGGCCCCAAAAAAATTTATGGAGGAACATTACAAAACCTTCATCGAACAAGCAATGTGGAGGCTGATTCCAGTAATCGGCCAAAATTATCCTCTGCACATATTCTGCTTGTGTTCAGCAACGATCCACTGGGCGGCGGCCACGTCAGCAGATGAAAGTCAGCATGAATCTTTGCGAAGCCGACGTACAAGAGCAGTGCCCTGACTAACCATGAAAGCCGATATCTGCAGTCATTTGGCAGATTCGGCTCGGGGGGCATATAGTCAGATGAACATGTGCAGATAAACATGTGCAAACTTGCGTGCAGTGGAACATTGGGGGCCGATAGGAAAAAATCGGCCAAATAAAAAAAAAATTTAACAAAGCCGAGGCGCGGCCATCAACTCTAGTACAGACCAAGACCAAGACCAAGACCAAGACCTACTGGCTGTCGCAAGATGTGCTCAAGGCTCACGTTTTCGCTAGGATGGTTTCCAGTTTGGTGTTTCATCTACAACATCGGCGTTCAGTGGAGGGGAGCTGATCAATGACATGTGCATCCTCGCCGGTATTCTCGCCTTGATTAAGGCTCGGGGGGCGGCTCACCCTAGAAAGATCTTTGCCCTGAAGAGCCGATCTGGCCAGAATCGGCTGGTTCTGTGTTCTAACTGAGAAGCCAGTGGCAGCTCGCCCCGAAAGTTCTTGGCCCTGGGGACCCAATTTGGTTGGAATCGGCTGGTTCTACATCACAGTTACCCTGAAGAATGGTGCTTTTGTGATAGGAGTGCCAGTCTCACCATCCAAGCTGATTCAGCGACAGTCCCAGGGTCCTTTTGAAGCTTATCAGGAACCAATGCGTTGCCAACAGTCATTGAGCTTTGTTTGAGTTGACAGCCGACGAAGTCAGAAGAGGTGAGGCTCGGGGGGCAGCAGGCTTGGTGGATGCTCTATTCAGGAGCTGATGGGGATACCATCGGCTAGACCTTCGTGACGACCTTCTTCACAAAATGATGAGCGTTCAAGGAAGATTAGTTGGTCTGGTTGGAAGAATTCAAAGGCGTTCCGGGAGACTCTATTTTGCCCACCAGATCTCAAGATCATCAGTGAAGAATCGATGGATAGTAAAATGTGGAGGCCGGTACACGAAATCGGCCAGTAAAAAAGTTTTTGAAACAGCCGCTGCACAGACATCGACTTTAGAATTGCAAATGTTGTGGTCAGATATCAAGTTGCAGTCTGAATCGAGGAGTGTTTGCTTGGATATCTGTCCGATTTGGGATTTAAGTTCGGCCTTATGGGCGTGTGAGGGTGAAAAGCCGATACGTTGCTATCGGTTCTTGGTGTATTGACCTGTTTTGGCAGTCGGAGGATTCGATATTGAACAAATGGAGAATCACATTGAAAGAACAATTTTCATTGATTCGAAGAGGGATTTTTACAAGGAAGAGCCGATGGCTCTCAAAAGATCATCCGATGCCTAATGCACTACTACTACTAGCCCTATGCTACTCCCTGATCTAAGGGCCGTCGCCGCCCTCATCGTCGCCATCGTGGCTACCGTCGGTGCTGCTGCCGGCGGGCTCCTCGTCGCTGTTGATGAAGCCGCTGGTAGGGGCTTCATCTTCCTCATCATCGTCGTCGTCATCCGACCAGGCCCAGCCACGGAAGCGCTTGGTCGGCGGGTATCCCGCGGAGGAGGAGTCGTCTTCCGACTCCTCCGCCTCTTCTTCCTCCTCATCGGAGGAGAGGACTGCCTCCCATGGGAAGAGGTCGTCGTCGCCCGCCGGTACCAGCTCCCCGTCGACGAGGAACTGGAGGTCCTCCTCCCCTTCGGTGAGGGGTTCGTCGTCTTCCGATTCGAGGGAGAAGTCCCAGTCCCGCGCGTCCCAATACTCTGGGGCGCGGGCCTCGTAGATGGCCATCAGATTGACCTCCTGCTCGGGCTCGCTGGAGGAGGAGGACTGGAAGGACAGGCTGGAGGAGGAAGAGGAATCCATGGCGGGCCAAGAAGGTTTTTTTGTTGCCGAAGGCTACTGCGGAACAGGAGGATGAAGAAGCAAACCGCTCGACGCGGTTAAAAATAAAGGGGACGGGGAGGTTTAATGCTGTGGTGATTTCCGAGGAGGTGGTGCCAAAACTGTCAAATCGTGCAGAGAAGTTGGGAAGGTAAATTGTCATGATGAAAACTGCTGCGACGGTTTTGCTCTGCCACGACATGACCCGACGAAAGAGAAGCGTAATGATTTTGGAAATGTCATTTCCAAAACCAGGGGGGCATGTGTTATCACCAAGTTTTGACCAAGTCAGAGGTGGGCCGCGACCAAGGTGGACTTGAAGATTTTATGTTGAAGAATATACGTGAATCGGCCTTGTTTAGCAAGTTTGGGCTAGTTTGCCCTTGTATCTGTAACATAGTAGGATACGTGTCGGTTAGTTAGAATTGGGCCCGTGCCCGGTTGGGACTATTCCCACGATTAGAGAGTCTACGGACTATAAATATGTATCTAGGGTTTATGGAATAAACAACAACTCACGTTCAACCCAAAACAAACCAATCTCGGCGCATCGCCAACTCCTTCATCTCGAGGGTTTCAATCAGGTAAGCGACATGCTGCCTAGATCGCATCTTGCGATCTAGGCAGCACAAGCTCCACGTTGTTCATGCGTTGCTCGTACTGAAGCGTCTTTGATGGCGAGCAACGTAGTTATCATAGATGTGTTAGGGTTAGCATAGTTCTTCGTATAACATGCTTACGTAGTGCAACCCCTGCATGTCTAGCCGCCCTCACGCCTATCTCAGGTGTGGGGGCGGCACCCTGCTTGTTCATCATCTAGTAGATCTGATCCGTTACGATTGCTCCTTGTTCTGCAAGGATTAGTTTAATATCTGCAATAGTTAGGCCTTACAAAGGGGGGAGGATCCAGCGGCACGTAGGGTGGCGTTCGCAAGTCCTAAACAGGATGTTCCGAGGATCAACGTCATGTTGGTTTTTAGGCCTTGTTCAGGATCGGCTTATGAGCACCGTGCGTGGCCGCGAGGCCCAACCTGGAGTAGGATGATCCGATTATGCGGTGAAAACCCTAAATCGTCGTAGATCTCATTAGCTATATTTTGATCAAGCAGGATCACCAAGTATTCGTGCACCCCGTACGAATCATGGGTGGATCGGCTCTTTGAGCCGATTCACAGGATAACCTGAGAGCCGATCGAGGCTCGTATTTAATGTTTACGTGTATGCCATGCAGGAACTAAGCGAGGCATCCCCATCACCTTCCTGACCAGGTATAGGTCAGGTGGCACGCCCTTGCACTTCGCATCGCCGCATGTGACCAGAAGAGCATTGCGGGCCGTCGCTCGGAGGGGTCTCAGCCAGCCGCAGCTCTAGGCTCTTCCCGGCTCTACCTGTGTTGACAGGCCGCTGCCCGCCGGTGGGTTTTGGCAGTCAACAGGTAGTTGAAAAGATATACCATGTGACTCATGGTAGGAACATTTATTTAGTAGAAGACATGGAAAAGATAAGTATAGAATAGTTTCTTAGTTAGTTGTGTCCTTTGATTTATAGTTGAATAATTATTCATGTGTTGTTGTAAGGAATGGCATGTTGAGATCCTTTATAAGATCTTGTAGTTGATCCTTACTTAAGGTGTTGTTTGTTGTAAAACTAATTCTATTTGATCTAGCCCATAGATCAAATCATCTCTACCCAAAACAAGGTTTTAGCAAAGATCACAGTGAAGTTTATAGCGCTTGACTTGATGATCTACTTCAATTCCAGCAAGTCAAGTGAAACTTCAGTTACTGTGGTAAGTTTTATTTGAAGCGCGAAAATTCCCCGGATTTTCTATGCATGAATACAATGCACACTTTGGTGTTCTCTAATTTTGTAGCCTCTAAACCTGGGATATTACATCCATGGTTATCTTCCTTGGAGAAAGCCACATCTGAGTTAACCTTGCGCCATCCCGGTTGAGGAGGTAGCCAGTGCTCCTCCACCTGATTCCCGTGTACCGCGGTCATTGTCTTCAGAGATCGCCACTCTTCCGTCAACCCGACGATACGCCAAGCAATATTCTCCGGGTTTTCGATCATCGGTTCATCCCTAGCATCATTAGATACACCGCCAGTTCCTGTTCTGCCATCCGCCCAAACAACTGTAGTAGGCAATGTTGGAGTTCACGAGGAGAATGGCGTTCTCTCAGCAGAGGCTGCAACCCGAGTCCAGTGAGACCCCTAATGGTTTCCCAAACCTGTACCGAATGTGCACACGACCAGAAGCGGTGGAAAACCGTTTCCTCCCTGTTACACACGATACACTTGACTCCTTCCTTTATTTTGCGCCTCCTCAACTCCACTGCCATTTTGAAGCACACATCTTCTCCCAGCTTGTATCTGCGCCGGATTCACTATGTGCTAGGGTCCTACGTACTCGCTATTTCAAGGAAGGAAATTTTCTGACAGCGGGATGTCTGAAGCGTGCATCGTATACATGGAGAAGCACACAGCTAGGAGAGCTTGATTGAAGTCATGGTAGTCCCTAAACCTCATGCCTCCACTGCGTTTTGAAGCACACATCTTCTCCCAGCTTAGCCAATGAACCCGCCTCTTTCCTTTCAGATCCCCCCACCAGAACCCTGCTGAAATCGATTTCAATGTGTTGCATTACCCTTTAGTTAGCTGAAAACAGCCCATTGTGTATGTTGGCACAACCTGTAGCACCGATTTCACCAAAATTTCTCTCCCTGTCTTGGACAAACCGTGTCCCTTTAACCCAGCCACCTTACCTTTTGATCGATCACTCAAGTGTTTAAAAGCATCGTTCTTGGACCGGCCAACCACTGTAGGCAAACCAAGATAACGCTCTGACAGAGCTTCACATTGGATTCCCACCGTATTCTTAAGCTGCGCCTTTGCGCCTTTACAGTAGCAGTAGTCCCTTTACCAAAATAGATTGATGATTTCTATAAGTTGACCCGCTGCCCCGAGTACGCTTCATATCTCTGAAGAATTCCTTTTAAGGCCTCCAAATTACCAGTGCTAGCTTCCAGAAAAACTACACTGTCATCCGCAAATAACAGATGTGTCACGGTTGGTCCATCCCTTCCAAAACTCACACCAGACACCTCTCTATCCAATTGTGCTTGGCGAAGGAGGCCGTGGGATCGTTGCTCCTTCGAAGCCCACTGCTCAACACGTTGTTGCCCCACCCCAGGCGAGAGATTGTTCTATGGTGTTGATTGCGGACTTGTGGAGTACTAGGTACATCTGTCTCGGATTCTCTATGGCCCATGGTCTCTGGAAACGGGGTGCGACACCTTCCGGTGCAGCCACAAGAAAGAGCTCCAAGAGCACCAGTGTATCTCCCGGTCCATTTCGAATACTAAAAATATCCGCTTTGTCCATTGGTCAGGTTGTGTTATTAAAATTAAAAGTTGTTTCGCCACCTTTGTTTGTTTGGGTCTGGGTCTAGGTCAGATCTAGTGGCCTGACGCATTTTGGTCGGCCCTGGCCATTTTGATTTATCTTTTTTTTTTCTTATTTCACACAATTGGCTCGTACGAATAGAAAATAATAATGTTGCAACCAAATTAATTTAACTAGTGTACATCCAAACAAATAGTTCACACTCAGTGTAGTCCACCAAATAAACAACATAATTTAGAAGAAAATAAACAAAATCATATGAAATGCCTACTTGTTTTCTGCCAATGCCTGATGGTGCTCAATCAATCTGCCTTAAGTTGATCGTGAGTGTGGCGGTCACGGATCTCATGATGCACAGGGAAACTCCTCAAATGTTGTTTTAGGGATGAAAGGCTCAATTGTTTGTACTAGAAGTGGAAGAGCCATGCGATATGGCATGCGCAGCTCAGTTGTTTGTATGCACTAAAAGTGGAAGAGCCATGCGACATGGCATGGGCAGTTCACTGGCCAATGTCTGTGATCTAACCATTATCCTTGAAGTTGTTGCCCATCATGAGACATTGTTTTAGCAGGCCTATATTGGATTACCTGGAGCTTGCATTGACATCATTGTGCCGCAAGCCCGCAACGATCATTACTCTTTGCAAGGTTAGCAAATGGTTATTTCTAGAATGGGGAACATTTATCAAGCAATTTAAAATCCCAGGGTAACGAACAACTTCACTTTCGCAATGCTCAACCATCTGCTAGGAAGGACGTGGAGTATGCATTTGGAAACTTGGAAGCCAATTTTCTATTGGGTGAGGACCGGATCAATTTTTGTGCTAAGAGACGCTTTGGAGGATCATGATAGCTTGTATGATTTTGGGGAGTATGATCATGGAGAATGAGTGTGATAAAAGAATGTGGAGTATACTTCTGATTTCATGGGAATGGTGGTGAATATATCCAAAAGGGGAACAAGACAGACATCAGAAGGTTCCTTCAGCTGCACTATAAAATTCAGGAGATCGGGGGACTCATCCAAAACTTGGAGATGATTTCATCAAGGAGTGCCGATAGTGGAATGGCTAACAAGTTCATCAATTATTTTTCTATGTTCCTATTTCGGTTTGGATGTACTTGGTGTTGTGATTGATGAAATTCTTGGGATAAACTATGTGAAGAATTTTAAAATTTGTAATAATGATGTACTATTTGTGTCCAGTTTTATTCATGTTTATTAATTTATTTAGAGTAATTCGCATTGCATATGAACAAATGAATGAGATGATTAGAAGCTCAAATCATGTGTATCAGGTTTTGGGTATGCCGCAAAAGTGAAAACATTTTTAGCACCAGAACAGTCTCTCTCCTCTACCCATATTTAGTTTGGGGAGCCGTCATCACGGCCGCAGGGCCGCCTCTCCCACCGGCACCCCAAGAAGCCGAAGAACCCGCTGCCACCATCAAAGAAGGAAAAGGAGGAGGAGCTTGCGTGTCTCACAAAGTTCCGTGTGTCGTCCCTTCTACGCGACTACAACGACAAGGTGACGAGTCAACGCTGCTCTACTTAATTCGGCAGACATCGTGTCGACTGCCCTACACGGGAGAACTACACCGACCTCGGCGGCGATGATGATGAGCGCGGCGACATGCTTGACTACAACGTCTTTGACTGGCACAGCTAGATCTAGGGTTTAGATTAGGTTTTTTATTTAAATTTGGTTCAAGTCAATAAAATTTCCTAAGAATTTGAATGAAATTTGATTGTTCCTTTTAATTCATGAATTCAATTGTTTATAAAAAAATGTGTATTAGGGGGGAGAACCGCCCCCAATACAATGCCCCAAGCCGGACGGCCTATTGGGGGCGCTGCCCTCGAGATGCTCTTACACGCTTCAACGCACTTGTTGTCTTTGCCCGGCAGCTCATGCCAAAAGTCCATCCAACACTCAAATTCACAACATGATTTGGTTTAGGAAATTTGGACTTAGCAGTCTTGGTGTTTGAGCAACTTCCATGGGCCGTGACATTGTTTTGTGTAGTATTCCACGTTTCAAAAGATTATTTGCAAGTTTTTCTTTTTTTGAACCTTGAAACCTCTTCATTCATTTGAAACTATAGTTCTGTGAAGAAGAGATACAAGAAGGTCTGGAGGGTTATCAAGCCAAGTTTGTTCATCCCCTCACTACCCTAGCCAACTCATGGGTTACAGCATTTGGTTCTCGAAAGAATCTTCAAACTGAACACTAGGAAAATCATAATCTAAGTAATAGCAGTCATCAAGCATTACCGCTGCAACAACGCTGCAATTACCTCCCTCGTGCATCATCTTAATCACGTCCATGCAATCCAATGAGAATATAATCCTATTGTAGCCCATAGTCGGTGCCACGAGAACGCCATGTTTGAGCGCAAGTGCCTCTGCCGACAATGCATCTTTAAACATGTTTGATATTTGAATTCCCCGCCGATATGAAATAGTCATTGGAATCATGGATCAGTGGCCCCATGTACTTTATTTCGGAAGTGTATGCTTCACTTGGCAAAATGATGAGCTCCTTTACAGGTGGATTTTCATCCAAATTAAGTGTGTAGTGCTTTGCCCTAAATTAAGTCAGGTATAGGGAAAACATTCTGTGTTTTTTTTCATAAATCAAACAACGACCAACGAGTTTCTTTTTGTTGGTCGTATTGATCATCAAGCATGTTGCCTTCCGCTCGATGAGGATCAACGAGTTAAAGCCTACACTAGATCAGGGCGTGCACACACGTGTTTTTTTTTTGCGGGAATAACATAAATTAATGATAAAGCCACCCAAGATTAAAAGCTCAGACGAGGACAAAATTTTCTGTTGCGAATATAAGTTCACTAACATTCTACCATGTTCGTGCTAAAGGTAATGAATCAAAACCACTGTAGGCACTCCTTGCTGCACTACGACCTTGGTCAGAAAAATGCAGGACGTGAAACACAGTCAAAATGTTGCATGTTGAAGCAGCAACCTGAATCCACTGGCATCTTCATTTGGCACATCATAGGGCAAGACTTGAACATATCAACAGTTCCCCTTTTGCAGGAATCCAATTTAGAGTGGGTTATCTGCTTAGCCAGCATTGCCATGTAATTCCAGCCACACGGTCACTGAATGTTGTTGCAATCCTAGTTAGTGGCTGTTGTTGCAGTCCTAGTAAGTGGCCTAGTCTTCTCAGGCAATCCGTGTGATGAAGCCGCATGTTGCTTGTGTCACCCTGTTTCTTTACCATCTAGCTGTCTTGTGAAACCAAATCCTTAGGCATTTTCGGCTGTGCTGTTTTCAAGGGTCTTTGATGTGGCATTTTCAGCTGCAGACGGCTCACCTTCTTTCTTGCGTCTGGATCTTCTTGTGGTCACCTTAATGATATCATCTTTGTACACTATCTTTTCTTTCGTCGGACCGCTCACTTGCTGCTTGTTGCTGCCTGGTTCTTGGTTTGCATCAGGAAGCAAGGCTTTGCAACTTAGTCGAAGTTGACCCTTGTCATTTATCTGGTTCAGAAAGTTCAGAAAATAGACATTCAGAAAGCAGAGATGGTCAAAATGTAATCAGATAAATTTACCAAATGGTATTTGCAGTGGTAGAGTTAGGAATAGTATAGCCTAAGCATTATAGAGACCTATAGCAATTGCAAACTATCTTGCTTGCTAGCTGGGAAATTGAAAAAATGAGAGAACAGTTACTATACAATATTCGATGCCACTGGTTAACATAAAAAAGACAGCTAAAATTATCGCCAACAGTAACCTATACTCTATAATTTGACAAGATTAAAACCAGTGAAATCATGCACCGGTTGAAAGTTTCAGCAATATGTGGCCTTTTGGCAACCATTGATTCACCATCTATATGTACCAGCAGCATATACCAAAGGTGCAACTTTTCCTGGATTTACTTAGCATTCATGTTGAGTTTACACTTCAAACAGAACTACAAACCTCAATAAGCTTGACATCAATACGATCTCCAACTTTATAAGCCTGAAAAGAACAACAAAGAGTTGGCTAACTTTAACACACAAGAGGAATCAAAACAAACAAACAAACAAACAAATATTTTCTCACATCCTCAGCCTTGGCCAACCAACTCGAACTTAACTCGCTGATATGACATAAACCCTGCACATTGAGTTAAGGATGCGATTATGGCAGCAAGATAATCAAAATTAACAGGAGATAACTTTGTGTACGGAAACTACTAGTCGAATCGTTAGAGGCCCAATGGGGCCACGCGGATTTGTCAATTAGAAGCAGCATTACTTCCTTTGTATTATGGAAGTGCAATAAATATGTTAACATTGGAATTCATAAAGTTAGTTTCGGTAGCTGCTCACCTCACGCCCAGGTGCAATTTCCACAAAAGCTCCGTAGGGAGCAATTGTTTTGATCTCACAGTTCCTGCAATTGAATTTTCAAGAGTTTTCATTAGCTAAATCCCGGAAATGTTCAGTTAAAAGCAAGTACTTACTAAATCTACAGGAAGCAATAGTGCAATACTACAATATGAATATATCATATGCACATAAAAACCAAGGGATAAAACAAATGGACACCTGAAAATTTCTCCAACTTTTGGAACCATGGTAAGATTAGCTATTATAGTTTTTGACTTCTCTAAGCTTTCTATGTCCCTTGCAGTAATTTTTACCTGCCAAAAGAGTGTCAGATTGTACTTTGAAAACTTCAAAGGTTATCATTAAGTTCTCCTTACCGTGCCATCATCTCGGGCATCAATACCATATACTCCGGTCTCCTCAATTATGCTTTTTATTGTCCTTCCGCCAGAACCAATTATTAAACTCACCTTGTTAGGTTTGACCTTTTATAAGAACAATTCCAGACAAGTTTAAATTACAATTGCAAGAAAATACAAAAATCACCATGTTTCACAAACAATATACCAACCTTCATAATATGTATTACGGGAGCATAGGGAGACAGTGCTTTAGCTGGTGGGGGTGAACATTTTGACATTTCATCTGAAGACAGTGAAATGTAACATCAGATCAAATACCCGAAATCCATTAGAAAATTGGAGTACAAATGGCATTTTCACCATAATTGCATAAGAATAGAGAGTTTGTTATCCATGAAGGCTCCAATCATGTATACTATTGGAAGTTTTTTAATAGGCCTCTCACATTTTATTTAGTAGCTACCTTCACAAATGATGTCACCTAAGGTGATCCATCTAAAAAAGATATGCACGGCATATTCCTCATCCAAAACTAACACAAAATATAAGTTGATTTTGATGTTTATACGCAACACCAACAGATTAAAATGCTCAGGCCTTACAGTACAACTTCGGTGAGTCGCTATAATTTACATTTTCTTTCTTCCTGTTAATATTATGACTTGCAGTTTAGTTACAATGTATCGTAGGTTCGCTGGTATCTGTCACAACTCACAAGTATCATAAAGCTGGGTTAGAAATTTCGAGCATGGTATACACAAATAATAAAGCAAGATTGAAGGTCAAGCGCAGACTACAGACTTACTTAGAATATGCTTTCTACCATCTCTAGCTTGACGAAGTGCTTGTTCCATTACAGCTAGAGTTATTCCCACCACCTGCCAAGCATAACATGCACAAAGATGACTTCATCGTTGATTTTATGCCACCTAATAGCATATTACAAGACAAATGTTGGTTCATCTAGTCGTTAGTAATTACAACCTTGATGTCCATTTGGAAAGCAGAAATACCATGATCATTACCGGCAACCTGAAAGAGGAGTGGACTGGTAAACAAATTAAAAGATTCAAAAGGAATCAACCATTAACCATGCTACTGCATTTATACGAGGGAAAAACAAACTAGGGTAGAATACATGTTACACCTTGAAATCCATGTCACCAGAGGCATCTTCAGATCCAGTAATATCAGAAAGAATAAGTGGTGTACCGTCTCCACCGAATTGCTGAGTTTCAAGAACCAAGCCCATTGCTATTCCAGCTACAGGGAACTTTATTGGAACACCAGCATCTTGAAGTGCTAAACAACCTCCACAGACAGAAGCCATGCTGGTGAAATATAACAGAAACATATTACCAGAGATATCTTGCCAATTTAGGAGTAAAAAATAAAGTGCAGGATATACTACATGCAAGAAAAATGATGTTCTGCTCTTATGAGGAAGTAGGAACATTGAGTAAAAGATCAGGCTATCCTGCAGCCTGCACGAAAGGATAATAAATTTGTGCACCTGACCTGTGGCAGGATCTATATTATAACAAGTCCAATAGGGAGGTGGCAAGTAACAGTACACATGATAGTAATAGTGATTTAAAGAGAACATGGTGGTACTACATCAAGTGTCAACTCTATAAAACCTTCGCCAATGGAAAAATGTGCAAACAATAATGGAAGAAAGCATGAAATGGTCATTACCTAGATGAGCCATTACTTTCAGTGATAGTACTCTCCACACGAATGGTGTACGGAAAGTCCTTTTCTGAAGGTAAAATCGGTTCCAGCGCCCTTTCTGCAAGCATACCATGACCTATCTCTCTCCTATTAGGTGCTCCAGTTCGACCAACTTCACCAACAGATGATGGCGGGAATGTGTACTGCAGTATTTAACACAACAATTAACTAAAAATGTGTACTCATGGGATATATGCATACAGCAGTCTACAACACAATAGACGAACCGGTCAATTCATCTCATGGTATGTAAGACATGCATACAACAGTCTTGGAGCGGCTCACTGCACAGTATTTTAATATTAATACGTATTGCCTAAACTACTGAGCAAATCACTGAAAAGCACCTGCTGGAACCATATTGGATAAGTGGGGTGTCCCAAACTCGACTCTTATGACAGGGAATTTTCCATACTAATATTTTTCTCTTGGAAAAGAACTCCATCAGCTGAACCAGAAAGAACCTGGCAGTGGCGCCAATCCTCGGTTTTCTCCAGTTGAACAGACTAAGTGCGTTTGTTATAAACCATGAGAGCAATATAGTATTCAGAAAAGAACTGATTAAACTAGGAAGTAGTAGCAGTATCTTCACAGCTTTACATCATACTTCAAATACGTCTAATATACAACTACATCATTTTCACTCTTTACCATATGATAAAAGCTAGTTAATAGATCTACATTTACCAGATCCAAATGTATTGACTAGTTGAAAAGAACTGCCCTAGTAAATGGAACTATCTAAATCCCAACAGAGAACTGCAGAAGTCATTTTTCATCAGTGATACTATATAAGAAACAATGGATGAAGACTTTTGACCTTTAGAGATGGGAAACTGACAAAGCAAGATGATATATCATCAACCAACATTTCTACCATGTACCTGAAGATAGAAACTTTTTGATTCCTCGGTGTCAACAAGGGTATCAATTCTTTGAGCCATCTGATAGTCACCTAAAGTGACCACGGCCAGTGCCTGCGTGATTAAATGAGAAATGTTAAGAACATATGGATTGTAGATGTAATGTGTTTAACTCAAGCAGAAACTGTCCCTGCTTGAAGAGAAAACAGTAGACATGTGCAGCTACTCTTGTGCAATTGTGATTAGGGTGATGAGTATTTTTGCACCTTTGCATCGCAATTGCAAAAAATTGTTAAGTCGAAATTACTACTCAGAATATATTAGATCTACATAGGTCTCAACAAGTATTGACTGCAACAACAAACCAATTTGTGGTTCCAAGAAATATACAGATATACAAATAAATACACATGCAACATTGCTAAAAGATGAGGGATCAAACACGTTTAGTAGTGAGACAATAACACCATGATATGCAAGAAAAAATGATAAAGGTTATGTTGTGAGGAATATCAGTTGTGTTTAAGTGTATATGTGGATGACCTAGCTCTTTCCATCAGCTCGGACTTTTGGTTGTTTTGGCTAGTGCATGAAGCATTACGTAGTATCAGAGCCTAAGGTCTCGAGTTCAAGTCCTGGCTATAGACTGCCAAATGAAGTGTATTACCTTACCTGTGTTTCTCCCCTTGTGAACAGTGCACTGCCATGTGCCCGTGGAAGTAATCTACATTGAGAATTAATAGGCCGAAGCTCACAAGGACTCCGTCCATCACTTCGCTTTCCACCCTGAAGTTTGAGCAACATTCATGAAAAACATTAATAATAGTAGCATAAACCACAGGAAGATAAATTTAAGTAGGAAGTCTATTGGTCCTAGGAAAAGTTCTACAAGGTAATGTTACTAATGTATACATAAACCCTGCAACTGTTAACTAGTAGAGACCATGCAGGCAGACATTGCTGCACGTGCTCACTGCTGTGTGGTGGGGCAGCCATATTCTTTACAGAGACAGTCCTCTACTAGTGTTATGCAACTAAACCATTTTGCCATAACCATTAACAGCGGTGCCTCCTATCAACGCAACATTCATGGAATCATTTTCAAGGCTGATGAATCGTCTTAGTGACCCAAATGTAACATTGCAAGAAAGTCAGCCCTTGTAACTAGAAGTATAACACTCTATCTGATTTCTGATTCTTATGCAGCAGCAGTAGTACTGTGCCCACACTGTATTTCTTACTATCTTGACATTACATAGCCTTAACTTTCAAGAGTAGCATGCTTTGTATCTGATCATTCACCGTGACTAACTTTCCGGAGTACGATGCGCTGCAGTATTTCGAAGTTGCAAACAGGTAGTATGCACATGAAAATTTCCTACTTAAAAAATGCTCTAATAGATAAAACGAAGTATGGTAGCACTAACATTTAGGTCAATAGAAAATCTTAGCGGCTATGACCTTCAGATGATAAGGAAAATTAAATACCTCTACAATCCGCCTTCGCAAATATTTGGATGACACTTCCTTGAAGACTAGCTTGACATCAACTTCTGAGAATAACTACATAGAAGAAACAGTGGTTCAGTGAAAGCAGCGAATGAAAATTGTGCATGAGATGCTAAGCTAAAAAAAAGTATCACAAAGAAAAACAAATAGAACTTGAGTCACAAAACCACATATTTTTTTCGAGAAAACGCAAAGGACCTTTGCGCTTCATTTCATTGAAAAGAAAGAGTTGTAATTACAAATCTCCTAGGAGACGGTGATACAGGGTAGGGGATGGTATGCCTAGTGCACATCCCAGCTGGTTGGAAGGACGGCTCTCAGTCCTAGAGCACCCGCCCTTGCCCAGAGACAAGCTTCTTCCTTGATGTTGGCGAGCAGTGTCTGCGTCGATGGCTGGGCCCTGTCAAACACGCAGTCGTTTCTGTGTTTCCAGAGCATCCATGGTATGAGCAAGGAGGCTGATGCGAACCCTTTCCGAAGCGGCTTTGGGAGTGCAGGCTTGACCTTTGCCATCCAGTCACTGAGCGAGGCGTCCTCGGCGCCAGGGATCCTACATGTCATCCGAAGCCAGGAGAGCACCTCATGCCAAACTTGCTTGGCAAACGGGCACTCCAGCAGAAGATGATGCATAGTCTCAGGCAGCTGGTCGCAAAGCAGGGGAGAGCTCCACCAGCCGCACCTACCGCGACGTCGCCGCCACCCCTACCCCGCCTCCCGCCGCCGCTGCGCCTGCCCCCGCGGCCGGTCAAAGGACCGCGCCTGCGAGCAGGTCGCCGGCGAGAGAGCGGATCCCGGCCTCCGCGCGCATCGGCCCACGCTCCGAGGTCCACCGTGTCAACCGCGCCGCCGAGCTCGACGCCGAAGGCTATCGGCGGCCGCGCGCAGCACCACGGCGCCGCGCTCCACCTCGTCCCGCGCCAAGCCCCGCCGCCGCAGCACCTCTCCGGGGAGCTCGAGCTCGCTTCCGCTGCCTCGACCCCCGGCCACCGCGTCCGCGATCGCACCAACAAGGTGCGCTGCCGCACTTGCCTTGTGCTCGGCCACTCCTCCGCCGACCGGGAGACGTGCGCACGCGAGCGGCGGCGGCGCCGCCTCGAGGCTGACCGCGCGCGGGAGCGCCGTGACGGCGGCCGTGCACGCCCTCAACCACCGCCGGCGCTGCTTGAGACGAGGCCGCCGCCGCCGCCCCCATCACGGCTTCTCCACCGCCCGCGGCCCCTGCCCCCGCCCCACCCGCCGCCGCGCCTGTGCGTGTCCTCCTCTCTCGCTCTGTCGAGATGGAGGAGGCTGAGCTCACGCTGCAGCGCGCCATGGTGGCCACCATCACAGGGACCAGGCCCGTCGTGTCCGCGACCGACATGGAAAACGCCCTCTATGCCATGTTTGACCTTGCTCCCGGGGACTTCACCGTTCACCTCCACACCGCCCGAAGACTTCCCGATCCTCTTCTCCACCGAGCCACCATGGACCGCGTCGCGGCGAGCATCTCGTCAACCTTTGCCAACTTCTCCTTCCTCCTCCGTCCTTGGAGCAAGCTCGCCCACGCCGGCACGGGCAGGTTGGATCAACGCGTTGGTGGAACTCCGCGGCATCCCCGCCCAGGCCTGGCACCTCTCCACGGCGGAGCACATCCTCGGCTCGGACTGCTGGATCGAGCGGCTGCACCCGGCGACAAGATCCCGCACCGACATGGCCATCTTCCGCGCCACGGCGCGCACGAACAACCCGTCCGCCATACGCGCCCAAGCCGTCTTGGAGATCGTCGAGATCGTCCCGTCGCACGTCCCGTCCGCGCCACCCACCCTCAGGACGCTGACCTACTCCATCGACATCCGCGTCGTGCCCACCAGGGCCGGCACAAACGGCGGCACGCGCCCTCCTCAGGCTGGTGACCACGATGATGCGCCGGGCAACGCGGCAATGGTAACCCGAGCAACGGCGGCCGGGCGGCGGCCACGGCCGTTCCGCCGCCGCGGACGAAAGCGTCGCCGGACGAGAAGGTGCTCCCGATGGTCGCGCCGACGGCATGGCCATTGACTCCATTGGGCCGGGCGCTCCGCGCGCCGCTCGGGCCGACGGAGTTGGCGTCGACGCCACCTGGGGCCGTGCGGCGGCGCCGCCGCTGCAGCAAAGACTGGTGGGCCCTTGGCCTGCTCAACGTGGGGCCCGCCGTCCTCGTCGCTTTGCCAAAAAGGGTAAGGGCAAAGCTCGTCAAAGCTCCACTGCTAGGATGGAGTACAGGCCCAAAGCTGCCACGCCACCGCTCCCCGTGCCGACAGGATCAGAGCCGCAGACCGTTGCACACGCAGCCGCGGCAGCTGGCGTTGCGCCATTCGGCCGAGCCCCCGTCTCCACATCCACCGGGGCCCGCCGAAAGCCCGGCCCCCTCGGCGTGTAGCGCGGGTGAGGAACGACGGCTGGGGCCTCTTACGCCATGCCCGACCAATGCGACAATGGGGATCGGTGCACCCTCCCTTCTCGGATGCTTTTGGAAAGCGAAGTTGCCGATTCCATGCCATGCCAAGCTGCCCACGGCCTGCGGCGGATCACTTGTCGGGGCAGGTGGTGCTAGCTTGGACCTCCCCTCCGCTTTGGTTTGGAGGGTTCGGAGACCGGTCGGCGCCTTTCGTGTCGACCTCGCACTACACCGAAGAGCCATTTCAAGCTGCTGCCGACCTTCCCGCCCTAACCTGGCCCCGCTTCGGATGCTCCTGGCGATGAGGCCAACTCCACGGCCCACGAGACACGGCCCATCACCATCCTTCGGCGGCCCGCCTCCGCTGCCGGCGGCATCTCCGCGAGCCCGGCGTCAAGAGCATGCAAGCCGCTTCGCCTCTCCGCCGATCACCATGCGTAGAACAAGGCCACGACCGCCGCCGCCACCGACCACCACCCAGCCTCCGGTGCCCTGGACGCTCGGCGACTTCCTCACTGCAGCGACCAAGCATGTTGACTCGACCCTCCCCACGCCAGGGAGAAGGGCGCGCCGGCAACCGCTGAACTTCTCTCCGCGGCGTGGCCGTTACGCATCGACGACGGCCTCCTCAAACGCGCCGCCGCCCACGGTGAACGACGGGCGCACGTGCGGGTTCTTCGCACGCTCGGCATCGTGGGCACCAACCGAGGTGATCACCGCGGCTGAGATGAAGGCCTTCGACGACGTCTTCGCCGCTCCGATCCCACTCGCCGTCCTCACGGCCATTGCCGCTCGGTCGATGTGCAGGCTCCACTGCTTCCACAGGGCTCCCCATGCCGTCCGATGCGCCGATCACGGCTTAGTTGTGCTACACATTCCTGTCGATCTCGTCTTAATGGATTTAGGCCTTAAGATTGTTGTTTGGAATGTCCGTGGTCTCAACGCCCGCGCACGCAGAATCGCGATCCGCACTCTCCTCGCCACCACCGATGCATCCATCGTGTGCTTCCAGGAGACGAAAATGGAGTTGATTCATAGGAACATTGTACTCGAGACGCTTGGCTCCGAGTTCGACGGCTACGTCTACCTGCCGGCGGAGGGCACCCGTGGGGGCATCTTGCTCGCCTGGAGGACCGAGAGGTGACCGTCACCGATCCGATGTTCACGGCGAACGCGGCGAGCGCCAAGGTCCGCACGCCCACGACCACGGCTGCCCCCTGGTGGATCACCGTAGTTTACGGACCACAAGACGATGCCGCCAAGATTACATTCCTTCAGGAACTGCGTGACATCCGCGCTGAGTGCACCGGGCCATGGATGCTTTGTGGAGACTTTAACCTCATCTACAAGGACGATGACAAGAGCAATGGGAACCTTGACAGGCGCATGATGGGGCGCTTTCGCCGGCTGCTAAACGACCTCGCTCTCAAAGAGGTTTACCTCAATGGAAGGCGATACACATGGTCAAACGAGCAATCTCCGCCGACCCTTGTCCACCTCGACCGCGTGCTTTGCACCGTCGACTGGGAGGAGCAAAGACACCCATCGCCACCTACGTTGCATTGCATCTGTGGTCTCGATCATAGCCCGCTACTCTCATTGCTCCCCCTTACCGCCAACCCACCGCCGATTCCACTTCGAGGACTTTTGGACTAGCCTTGATGGATTCGAGACCACTGTCGCGATGGCATGGCAGTCCGTCGAGGACAGAGACCCCTTCCGACGCTTGGTCTTGCGCTTGCAGGCCACGGCGCGATGCCTCACGAGCTGGAGCGCCGCTCCGTTGGCGGCATAAGAGATAAACTCGCCATCTCCCGGGGTGTTCTTTGCTCAAATTTGACAAAGCCCGGGAGGACCGGCGGCTTACCGCGCGGGGAGGAGTGGGCTGCGCAACGCGATTAAGCGAGGTTATTTGGGCACAGCTTCCTGGAACGGACGGTCGCGCGTCAGCGTGCCCGGATTGCGGCCCTCAAGGACGGCGATGCCAATACCTCGTTTTTCCATCGGCAGTGCTCTTACCGCAGGCAGAAGAACAGGATTCACGCCCTGGACGTCAATGGCACGGTGCTCACCGACCCAGCTCACATGGCGAGGCTGCGTTCCAACACTTTGACGGGCTTCGGGCACGGACATGAGCCGCGATTGCACTCTTCACCTCCAGGACCTGATCGAGCCGACGCCACCCTGGATTGCCTCGAGGCCCCCTTCGGCGAGGAGGAAATCTGGCAGGCCGTTAAACGCCTGCCCGCGCGCAAGGCACCGGCCTGCACGGATTTACGGCCGAGTTCTGCGCGCTTGCCGGACCATTGTTAAGCATGACATTGTCGCCGCATTCCAACGACTCTACGAGATGCGCGGGCGCGGGTTTGCCCAGCTGAACCAGGCATTGCTCACGTTGCTGCCCAAACATGCCGGGCGCCCGGCCACGCTACGCGACTACCGGCCCATCAGCCTCATACACCTCGTGGCCAAGCTCTTCGCCAAAGTCCTCGCCCTGCGCCTCGCCCCCAAGCTCGACAAGCTCGTCAGCCCCATCCAGAACGCGTTCATCGCCGGCAGGAGCCTACACGACAACTTCGTCCTGGTTCGCGGAGCGCTCGCTGCTGCACCAACCGAGGAGCCCACGTACGCTCATCAAACTTGACCTGGCCCGCGCCTTCGACTCCTGTCATGGCCCTTCCTCTTCGAGGCGCTTCGGCAATATGGCTTCGGTGATCGCTTCTTGGAGTGGCTGGCCGTGCTCCTAGCCTCCGCCGGCACCGAGTCTTGGTCAACGGCGACCCGGAGTCCGTCAATGCGGCACCGCCGTGGCTTACGCCAGGGAGACCAGCTGTCCCCACGGCTGTTCGTCCTCATTGTTGATACCCTCGGACGGCTTTTCCGCCGCGCCACCGAGCTCGGAGTGCTACGCCGGCTACACCCACGTCGCGTGCTACCATCGATATCGCTCTACGCCGACGACGTCATTCTCGTTACGCCACCCGCTCGGGAGGAGATCGAGGCCGTCAAGGCCATGCTCGAGCTCTTTGGCCGCGCGTCGGGATCGCACGTCAATTACGGCAAGAGCACGGCCACTCTCATACGTTGTGCCCCGAGAGGAGGCGGCGCCGGCCATCGCCTGTTTGGACTGCCCCTGTCGCCGAGCTGCCCATCACTTACCTAGGCATTCCGCTCACCATCCGCAAGCCCACGAGCGGACAACTGCAGCCGATGGTGGACAAGGTGGCAAGCAGATTACCCACCTGGAAGGCCGGCCTCATGGGCAAGGCTGGCCGCCTCGCCTTGGTGAAATCCGTCCTGGGTGCGATCCCTATTCACCAGCTGCTTGTCCTGGCTCCTTCCAAGAAGATCCTCAAGCTCATCGTCAAGATTGAGCGAGGCTTCCTCTGGTCGGGACGCGCGGCCGCCAATGGCGGGCACTGCCATGTCAATTGGCAGCGCGTCGCCCGTCCCCTAGCCTACGGTGGCCTGGGGGTCCATGACCTGGAGAGAACCAGCATGTCCCTGCGCTTACGCTGGCTTTGGCTGAGCAGAACGGACGGCCGGCGTGCCTGGCATGGCCTGGAGCTTCAATTCTCCGATCAAGAACAGGCCCTGTTCTTCGCTTCCACGACTATGATCCTCGGCAATGGCCGCGACGCCAAGTTCTGGGACGACCGATGGATTGAGGGCCGCTCGGTGCGTGAGATCGCGCCATCGCTGTTCAAGTGCATACCAAAAAGACGCCGCAAATCCCGCACCGTCGCCGATGGACTGCAGGGAAACACTTGGGCCTCAGACATACACGGCAACCTGGGTATCCAAGAGATCGGCGAATACCTACTCCTTTGGCGAAGGATCGAGGGCACGATGCTCAGCGGTGAGCCGGATCGGCTCAACTGGAAGTGGACTGCCTCGGGAGTATATTCTGCCAAATCTGCCTACATGGCCACTTTCCACGGGTCCACGGTGTGCCCCGCGGCCAATTTCATCTGGCGCACCTGGGCGCCCCAGAAGGTCAAATTCTTCCTCTGGCTGGCCCTCCAAGATCGCTGCTGGACCGCGGAAAGGCTTGCTCGAAACCACATATTCAGTGAGAACAAAATAATGACCATCACCTGACGGTGGGGCTTCCTTGACACTGGCTTGATGTGAACATCACCTTCATCCACTTCACCATCCTCTATAATTTCGTCCTCATCTTCCTCCTCAACAATATCAGCTACATTTTCAATGGGTCCAGATGACTCATCTTTGGACACATAGCCTTGTTCTGACAGTATAGTTATTACTTTCTCCTCCAGTGCTGAAAGAGTTTTCCTTCGAGGAATTTTTTGTTTTATTTGCAATGCCTTCACTAACTCATCTCCAGAGATATCCTGGAAAATATTAGCACTTTAAATTACAATGAGAGTACAGAAAAGTAAAGTACAATACACTTCGCTTGATTTTTTTAGGAAAAGGAAGTGGATTAAATAACAATGCAAAATGCTGTCTTGGGAGTAGAAGGCATGTTCTATTTCTATTAATTATCTTTTTTCCAGCTGGTAGTTAACTCTGTTGGTGTTCAAATATTACTAGAACAAGCATTTTTCTACCGCCATTAAATTTAGCACCAGCATTCTTGGAAGGCTTAATAACTTGAACGGATAATAAGACCCAGAAGAGACAACCAAGGAGATGCACACATAGCCTAATATAAGGTAAACTATTGAAAAGGACATATGTAATGTAAGATCTGGACACCATGAAAATCCTCTCAGTCCACCTGACCATTTGACCACCTATACAAAGAACATGTGAGAACAGCGATACTGATAAATTAATATCAAAGAATGGCCAATATACTACTGAAATAAAATGACAAAACATGTCCGAAAGTAGGATAGAGAAGGACCGGTATTTGAGATCTTTAGTCACAGCAAGGCAGCAACTGCTCGCTGCTCACCACAAAAATTAAAAACAATAGCATGATTGCTGTTTTCACTTACTATAAGACTATTAAGAACTTGAAACTGTTACATAGGCCTATCAAAAGTTAGGAAAGTATATAGTCAATTAAATAAAGGGCTGCAGTGTGTTCATACTTCAACATGCCTGTAGAGTTCAGGGGGTGGTAAATTGATAGCCTCAACCATTTTCTTCTTCCCACAGGTCTTGACAAGAACATCAATTGCCTTGCAGATTTCTCGAATTGCCTCCTGATATTTACTTGAATTAGAATCACAAAACAAGAAACATATATAATATAACCAAAGTAAAAAAGGAGCCCTGAGAAGATAAACAAAGTAAAAGTCGCATGTTTTGGACAGAAAAAAGTATTTATTGTACAGCTGGATGAAAAGAGGTGATGGCTTATCACATCAGCTAAGCAAGTAACTAAAGCAAAAAAAAAATGTGCAATATAAATAATTGGTTGAGAACAGAGCTTGTAAAAATGCTTCCAAATGAATAAACTCCTGGGTCTCTCATTGGAGGAAGTTTCAGTAACTTGATGTTTAGGGTTCACTTTCCTTCCATTTGAAGGTACTATAAAAGGTCCTTGCCCTTAAAAAGTAACTAATTAGAGGGACCACAGATCCCTAATTTCAAAAGCTAACAGCAAGCGTTTGTACAGAAAAAAAATTCAAATATTTGGCAAAAAGTTGCTGATTTGTTGTTGTTTTTGGTTGACTAGACTATTAACTGCTAAGCACTAGCATCTTGCAATCAGATGGACTATAATTTGTGAAACTGCACTATGGATAGCAAAAACTTATATCTACAAGCAGAGCATAACGAGACGTTATAAGCTAACCTGTCCTGTTTCCACGGCTTGAAGCAGCTTCTCCTCAGTGAGAAAATCACAGAATCCCTACTAAGAACTAGTCAGAACTCAGAAAAACAAGAGGTGCCATTGACAGAAAATAATAAATAGGAGGGTGAAAGAATCAAGATAACTGAACTATCACCAACAGACAACTTGGTTTACCTAAATTAACCTACCTTTCGAATCAAGGGCAGAGAAGCATATTAAAAAACCATATAAAGGATATGATATGCTACCCATATTTGCCCAGAAAGACAAAACAAGAACCTACAGCCTGGTTCACGCAAATTGACCTATCTTTAAGTGTAGGAAAAAATTTGGTGTCAACCAAACAAGGCTTGCCAATAGCTACGAGCGGTTTATTGCCAAAATAAAAGCAGTGTGGCTTATACCAGTAAAGCTTAGATCTGGTAACTTTACATGCTAGATCAGTGATAAAACTATGTCAACTTCTCATCTCCAGAAAATCAATATACATAACTATCAAGAAAATCTAGAAGACTTATATACTGATAACCAAACACAAAAAACATATGTTTCTTCATACGAAACGGTCTGGGGAAAGGATATGTGCAACTGCGAATAAAAGTTGAGCACAGACCTCTATCATCAATATAGCACTATCGGTCCCAGCCATCATCAAGTCCAACTCCGAGTCCTCCATTTGTTCAGTGGTTGGGTTAACAACAAACTGGTCGTTAATCATACCGATTCTTACGCCAGCAATTGTTTGTTTATTTGGAACTTCAGAGAGTGCCCTGCAGAGATAGGTTCGTGATAAATACAAGCAGCTACAATATAGTTATTTTAGTCAAAACACATGAAAAATCACTAGATTATTATGATAGTTTCCATTAGACCTACATGGCTATACCAGCAGCTGTCACAGCCACGCAATCAGGGGAATGAATACCATCATAACTGAAAACCTGTAATAGTAAGAAATTATTGTTTCATCATATGAACAATAAAGATCACAAATAAAAATCAGGTAATTGGTGCAATAACGACACACCAAAATGATGGTATATGTGATGTATGCATACAAAAAAAACATTGGATTACCCAGGATAGAATCTGAGTTTCGTAATAGAACCCCTTGGGCATAGTAGGGCGTAGAGGCCTATCTATCAATCTGCATACTAAAACCTGCAAGTGTAGTAAGAAAGAAACTCTAGTGGTCTGGCAAACATAACAAAGCAATGTAGTAAAAGTTCTTATAATGAACCTCGTGGTCTTTTGCCCTTCCTTCTCGTTTAAAGAAACCGCCACTGTATTCAATCAAAAATAAGAGTAGAGTGAATGAAATACACGAACAGATGATAGTTGATGAATACAAGGGCAATAAGTACTTAAGGTTCTGTACCTAGTTCTTCCAGCAGCTGAAAGGCGCTCCTGATAGTGAACTGACATTGGGAAAAAATCAGAAGGGTCGCTTGGAGTATCAGCCATACAAACAGAACAGTAGACAATCTGCCAAGCCAATTAGAAATTTTAATTAGGTATGTAAAGGTCTTAATGTTACTGGAAATTAGTGATGAAGATAAGATCTATGTCCTTGTTGAACATGAGAAAGTTGAAATGGTGATATGCGTAGGAAAACTTGCTGCCCTCTGGAACTGGCATGAATAAATTTCAAGAACAAGAACATAAGAAGCAATGCAGGTTTATCCGGCTGCAATGCACGTTCAAGCACAGAATTTAAGAATATTAATGAATTCATGGGAGCCTGAGATGGAGAAAAAATCAAGAATGTTCAGGTTCCAGCTCAGCCGAAAGCATGAAATCGGCACATTACAAAACATTGGACTACTAGTCTAACACCCATAATTAATTTTTGAGACAGGTAGCGCGCGAGGCATGATACAACTGCAAGTCTACAACCGATTATACAAAAAACAATCACTCACGCGTAACAGGGTAACCGAATCATTCAAATCTGTAGCATGCATCTCAGTACTTGGGCGTTTATGCCAGCTAAATGATTTCATAATCTGCTATGCATGTGCTGATTCACAAATGAGGTACTACCTCAGATCCAAATTAGTTGTCGCGGGTTCAATGAATTTGCCTAAATCTGTGACAATTAATTTGGATCGGAGAGAGTACTTATATACTCCACTTACTGTTTCTCCATCAGTGACCATTACAGACGCGCTCGCTTGCCTCCCAATCTGGCCCGTCTCTACCAATATCTGAGAGACCAAAAAAAAAATCCCAGTTAAAGACCATCTCAAAGTACTGAGGAAAAACATATATGAGAACTGTAAAAACTCTCTGACAAATGACGATCGGGACATAACAATCAGACAAACGGATTAGCACTAAGGAATCCGCACAGGTATGCCGCGTAAACTACATTTCATTTCGGATAAATGCGCGATGAGAAAAACCCCGTGAAAGCCTCGCGGGACAACGTTTCAGAACCCCAAAACGGCAATGCGTAAACATTGAACATAGCATTCCGCCCGCGGCAAATGGAAAATAGACAGTGAGGGGATAAATTAGCGGCTCACGTGGCGGTCGCCGACGGGAATCTTCACGGAGAACTTGGTCGGGCCGGAGCTGCTCGCCTCCTCCGCGGGCGCCGCCGCCTCCTCTCCTGCAGCAGCGACAGCCCTAGCCCTCGCATCCCTCCGTCGCGGTCGGCGCGAGGAGGCATGCGCGACGCGCGGCGGCGCGAGGCGGGAGATGGGGAGCCACGCGTGGAGCGGCGGCGCGGGGTTCGGGGTACCGAAGGCGAGGTGCGGCGGCGCCGGGAGGAGGAGATGGCGGAGCGTGGCAGGGCTCGCGAGCATCGCGAGGGAGGCCGTAGGAGGCGAGCTTGAGGGTGGGGCGTCGTGGAGCTTACAGCGGCAAGGAAAGGAATGGGGGAAGGAGGCGGGAGGGAGGGAGGGAGACGAGAGGGTGGCGACGCGCCGCAGAACCTTATCGCTTTCGGTTTCGTTTGCTGGGGGGTTTATATCAGGTTTTCTTCTTGCCTAGGGTTTTGGGCTGCCGCATTTCGAATTTCGAATTTTCAGATGATGCATGATGAAGCCCGTGCAAATTTTGGTTAGCAGCGAGTTAGCCCGCGCAAATTCCTAGTCTAATCTAGGGTTTCTGTCCTCCGGCGGTTTACCCTGCCGAGAGTCTCCCTTGCCGTGGGACTTCCCGTCGTGAGTCTTCCCTGTTGCGGGCTCTCCCGCCGCGAATGCGTCTCCGAGTCGGTTTCTCCCTCTCCATAGTTCCGTCGGCTTAACCTGATCGCCGTCTCTGATGGAAGAGAAGGGGGAGCCGAGTAACTCAAAGGAGGGAGGAAAAGGAGAAGTTGAGGAATTGCTTGGCAGATTAAATCTGCATGAAGAAGAAGCAGATGGTTTTGTCTGGGAGGAGGAAGCGCCTGATCCTGGAGCCAAGGCGAAGTGGCTTGCAATTGCTAAGGTACACACGTCCCGAGGGTTTAGCCCTAGCGCTCTATATGCTGATATGCGATCTGCATGGAACCCGGCTAAGGATGTAGCGTGGAGAAAGATAGACAAAAATCTTTTTACTGTCCAATTCGGTTGCTTGGGTGATTGGGACAAAGCGATGAATATGGGTCCCTGGCTATTTCGAAATAATTATGCTTTGATCATGGAGGAATATGATGGGTTCCAAAACCCTAGATCAATTGTCCTGGATAAAGTTGCAGTTTGGGTTAGGGTGATGCAGTTGCCAGACAATTATCTGAAGGATCCGATTATCAGGGGTATGTGTAGGTCTATTGGTGAAATCACAGAGGTACAAGTGAAGCTCGCAGCTGGGTTTATTGGTGAGTTTGCGCGTGTTAGAGCCAAAATAAAGGTCGATAATAAGCTTGTCCGGTTTGTCTCAATTACAAAGGACAAGAGAAGAGATTGGTACCAACTGAAATATGAAAAACTGCCTGTGTTCTGTGGTGCTTGTGGTTTGTTGGGCCATTGGCATCAAGAATGTGGTACAGGTGAACATGAGGAATCAAAATTAGAGTGGGGAGATTTTATCTTGGCATGCAGGGAGAGGGAGAGGAAGAGGTTGGGGTGGTGGCCGTGGATCTTTCTCTGGTCATGCTCCACCTGTGGGCAGAGGTAGGGGACGATCTGCCTATAATGATGTCAATTCTCAGGATCCGTTGATGACAGATGATATGGAGGAGGATGAGGAACTCAGAGCAAGCATCAATGCACGGAAGAGACTTACGTTTGGGGATCATACAAACGTTGGTACAGGAGATGGTAATGCGTCTAGAGTGGCTGGCATAGTAAACCAGTTGGAGCCGGGGCTCAATGAGAAAGATGCAACAACGGGTACGCCCGGAAAATTTCAGCAGCCCAAAAGAACAAAGAAGGACAAGAATAACGAAACACAAAATTTATCGGCGGCTTCAAATGAGGGAGCTGTCCGGGAGCAATGAAACTACTAAGTTTCAACAGTCGTGGTCTGCAAAAGGCCACGGCTGTGACGGCGCTTGTGAATATCCAGAAGCGTCATGAGGCTGATGTTATTTTTTTAATGGAAACACACTTGGAAAGAATGGCTGGCTGAATATTTAAGAAGGAGGCTAGACATGAAATATAAGGAGGTGGTGAGAAGTGATGGGCGCAAAGGGGGTCTCTTATTATTGTGGAAGAAGGAGATTGTTCTTTCATTAAGGCACAAGACGGATAATTACATTGATGTGTTTATTGGTGTAGGACAAGAGAATATGTGGAGGTTTACTGGCTTCTACGGAGAACCAAGATGGGAGGATAAGCATTTGTCCTGGCTCCGTCTTAGAGAATTAAAAGAGGTTACCTCTATGCATTGGCTAGTTATGGGAGATTTGAATGAAGTGTTTTATTCTTTTGAAAAGGAGGGAGGCAGACCAAGACCCAATCAGTTTTTGCTTGCATTTCAAGAGGCTCTGGCTGAATGTGGATTGACTGATTTGGGGTACAGTGGTGACAAATTTACCTGGCAAAGGGGTGGGATTAGAGAACGTCTTGATCGAGCCATCGCCTATGATGCTTGGAGAACAAAATTTTCAGATGTTACTGTTGAAAACCTTGACTACAGTAGATCGGATCACCGACCAGTTTTACTTAAATTTGGGGATAATCCAATCCGTGATGTCAGGGTGCCGTCGGTGCTGCGGTTTGAAGCATGCTGGCTTAAGGAGAAAAATTTCCATGCAATAGTCCAAAAAGCCTGGGATAATTCGGCACAACAAAATCATCAAGATTTGGCGAGCAGATTGTCTATGGTGCATACGAGTCTCCATCGATGGGATAGAACTATTCTGAAGAAACCAATAAGGAAGATAAAAGCCCTACAGAAAGACTTTGAAGAGCTGACCCGTAGTGAGTTAACAGAAGGAAATATACAGAAAGAAAAGGATCTTGCAAAGGAAATAAAAAAATTACTTGAGCAAGAGGAGATTCACTGGGCCCAAAGAAGTAGAGTAAACTGGCTACAGTTTGGTGATAAAAACAAAAACTTTTTTCATAACTTTGCTACTACTAGAAGGAACATGAACAGAATAAAAAAGCTGAGGGATAATCATGGAAATACTTTGGAAGGGACGGAACAGCTTAACCCTTTAATATCAGACTATTTTGCAAGGTTGTTCACAACCGAGGTGGGGAACCAGACCCGGATCTTTTGGGAAAAGTAACACCTAGGGTCTCAGCGGCGATGAATACAGATTTGATGAAGCCATTTACTGAAGATGAAGTGAAGAAAGCTTTGTTCTCAATTGGAGACATGAAAGCTCCAGGGGCTGATGGTCTCCATGCACAGTTTTTTAAAAAATGTTGGCATATAATCAGAACCAGTCTGACAGAGGAGGTTTTGAATGCTATAAATAACAAGAGTATACCAGATGGATGGAATGACACTATCATTGTGTTAATCCCAAAGGTCGAAGCCCCTGACAACATTACCCAATTCGGACCTATAAGTTTATGCAATGTATTGTACTCCCTCCGTTCTTTTTTAATTTACTCGACTCGGATTTAGTATAAATTTGTACTAAATTCGAGTCAATTAAAAAGGAACGGAGGGAGTATAAGGTAATATCTAAGATGCTGGCTTTCCGTTTAAAATTCATTCTGGATGAGATTATTTCTGAAGTTCAAAGTGCCTTTGTTCCTGGCCGTTTGGCCGTTTGATTACTGATAATATATTGTTGGCTTATGAATGCTTGCATAAGATAAAGAATAAGAAGAAAGGAAAGGAAGGATTGTGTGCGGTGAAGTTAGACATGCATAAGGCATATGACCGTGTTGAATGGGTTTTTCTGGAATGTATGTTGACGAAATTGGGATTTGAAAGGGACTTTATTGAGCTTCTCATGACATGTGTACAATCAGTAAAATACAAAGTCAGATATAATGACCAAGAAACATAGGGGTTTATACCTAGTAGGGGCCTCCGTCAGGGGATCCTCTTTCACCTTATTTATTCCTTATCTGTGCAGAAGGATTATCTACTGCTCTGGCTCATGAAGACGAGGTTCGTGGCATTGAAGGTGTTCGGGTGTGCAGAAATGCACCGTCAGTTTCCCATTTACTATTTGGTGATGATTCCCTAATACTGATGAAGGCTAATTTGGATAATGCAACCTCATTGAGACGAGTTCTGGATCAATACTGTGCAAGTTCGGGACAATTGGTGAGCGAGGCTAAATGTAGTATTTTCTTCAGCTCTAATGTTGAAGTAGAGGTAAAAGCCTAGGTTTGTGAGGAGCTTAATATAATGACTGAAGCTGTATCTGATAAATACTTAGGCTTACCGGCTATGGTGGGTCTGGACCGTACTGATAGTTTTGGTTATCTGTTGGAAAGGATAATTGCAAGGTTGCAAGGCTGGAAAGAGAGGTTCTTATCTTTGGGGGGAAAGGAGATTCTTATTAAAGCAATAATTCAAGCTATTCCAGTGTTTTCTATGGCTGTGTTCAAAATACCAAAACAGTTATGTAAGGAGATGAATGATGCAATGGCTAGCTTCTGGTGGGGAGATACAGAAGATCAACGGAGGATGCACTGGTAGGCATGGTGGAGAATGTGTATACCAAATAAAAAAGGGAGGTATGGGCTTCCGAGATCTTCATACTTTTAATATGGCCATGTTAGCAAAACAGAGTTGGCGATTAATTTCAAAACCAGAAACTCTATGTGCAAAAATTTTGAAGGCAAAATATTATCCTCATTGTTCATTACTTAATGCGGGGCCAAAGAAAGGATCTTCATATACCTGGGAAAGTATTTTGGCGGGATTGAGAACTTTCAAAAGAGGCCATGTGTGGAGAATCGGTTCTGGTGAGAAAGTGAACATTTGGGAAGATCATTGGATCCCAACAAGTCCGACAAGGAAGGTGATCACTAGAAGAGGCCAAATTTTGTATAAAACAGTTGATCAGCTCATTGATCCAAACACTAACCTTTGGGATGAAGATCTGATTCGTATGCTTTTTCTACAAGTTGATGCCGAACATATTCTTAGAATACCCTTGAGCACTCAGCTTGAGGAGGATTTTGTTGCCTGGCATCATACAAAGAGCTATATATTCTCAGTCAAATCAGCTTATTATATTGAGTCGGAGTACCAATTTGGATCAAATGTGAGAAGAAGAGACGGTCAAGGCTCTTCTCAGGAGAACCCAGTTGGGAAAAACTTTGGTCCTTGGAGTTTCCTAGCAAGGTGAAAATATTCATATGGAAAGCCTTACATGGAGTAGTACCAGGAATGGCGATTTTGGCGTCAAGGCATATCAAAGTGCAACCACAATGTCCAGTTTGTTTGCTAGGACCGGAGGATATTAACCATCTTTTGTTCGGCTGTACTAGAGCACGGCAGGTTTGGCAGGAACTTGGCTTATTGCCTAAGATTGAGCATGCAATAAAGATTGATAGATCGGGCTCAGTTGTCTTGGAGTATATTCTTTGTTCTCCAAATTCTGCGGTACCTTTGATGGAGAATGTAAAAATAATTGAACTAGGGTGTTGGTACATCTGGTGGCAACGCAGGGAAATATTGAAAGGTGAGAATGTTAGTCCTCCAAAAAGTTCAGCTTTTGCTATTAACGCTTTGACAGCAAATTTTGGTTCAGTTAAACACAATATAGTGGAAAAGGAGGTGAAATGGTCAAAACCACCAAGGGGCCATCGGAAATTAAATGTGGATGCTTCTTATCATGCTGATGGATCTGGATCTGTCGGCACTGTCTTGCGAAATGATAAGGGTGAGGCTATAGCTGGAGAAGTTTGTTTACTGAATAATTTGATGTGTTCGGCTTCGGCTGAAGCTATGGCGCTGTTAAGAGGTCTACAATTTTTTGAGCGGATTGGGTGTTACTCGGCGTATGTTGAATCTGATTCTCTGGAGTTAATTCAAGCATGCAATGGAGATACTGAACTGCTTAGTCCTTATACGGCAGTGCTAGCTGATTGCTTTCAAATTGCAAGTAGGATGGATTTGGTGATATTTCAACATTGTCATCGGGAAGCAAATATGGTGGCTCATAATCTAGCGAAACATGGGTGTGAAACTAGTACTAGTTTATTATGGGAAGATAGGCCTCCTGAGTTTATTAGAGCTGATGTTATTCGTGATGTAACTCTTCTAGAAATGGTACCGAATATTTGAACTCAGAGCAGCAAGTTTCAGACGCACTCTTTTCCTTACCAGGGTACCGAAGGGGACTGGAAGGTTTTTAATGAGGCGGCTTGCTTGCTTAATATAAGTATTATTATTTAAAAAAAACAGCATCTCCAACGGGCGCACTAAAATTCTGCGCGCTAAAAGTCGTTTCGGCCGCGCTGTATACTGATAGCGCGCGCTGCGCTGAAAGTTGCCCCGCCGGATGCGGCATTTTGCGGCGCGTGCTCAGGCGAAAAAGTGGTCATCCGCCGGATGAGCCATTATGCAGCGCGCGGCGCGGCATGAACGGCTAGTTTGATCTTTTTTGTTCGAAACAAATCAAACAAATTATATTAAAAGTTCAACGGTACAGCGATATTTTATTTAAACTATCCTAAAATCTACTCCGAGTCCCAGTTGAAGTCCGACGAGTGGCTGCTCGGAGTAGTGTCGGACACCGGGGTAGTTGTCCACTTGAAGGAGGAGGAGGAGGAGGAGGGGATGATCGTCGACGGCCCGACACCGTTTTTCTTCTCCTCCGTCCTCTTCACCCTCCTCGCCGCCTTCTCCGCCCTCTCTGCCTTCCTCGCCGCCAACTCCGCCCGGCGCTTCTCGCGGTCGGCCTTCTTCTTCGCCGCCGCCGCCTTCTGCTCCTCCTTCTGCGCGTAGAACGCCTCCATCGCGGCGACGTCCTCCGGAAACTGCCGCGCCCACTCGAGGCGGAGGCGCTCGTCCTGCTCCGCGATGCGGAGCCGCTGCTCAAGCTCGCGGTTGCGCCGTTGCTGCTCGCGTGTGACGGCCGGCGATGGCAACGCGAGCATCTCCGCCTGCTCCCGCGTCCACACGTCGTGGAAGTTCATCTGGCGGCGGGAGCGGCCGAGGCGCCAGGCGACGACATCGTAGGCACGCGCCGCCTCGTGCGCCGTTTCGAAGGTGCCGAGGCGGATGCGCTCCTCGCCGGAGCGGATCTCGGCGTCGAAGCGGCCGCTCGGCCGCAGGCGAACGCCGCGGTAGCCGGAAGCGGAGCGGCGGCGCGGAGGCATGGTGTCGTCGGAGACGGAGCGGCGGCGCGGGCGCGACGTGGGAGGCAGAGCGGCGAGAGGAGGGAGGCGGAGGCGGAGCGACACGCGGAGCAACTGAAATTTCCGGACGGTTGGGTGCGCGCCCGCATGGCGTTTTATAGCGCGCGTCAGCCGAAGCGCCAAGTTTCCCGGGCGGGATAGCGAAAAAGCGCGGGAGCGGCAAAAAAATTTAGCGCGCGCCCGTTTTTCGCGCGTCCGCTCGAGGTTCGCGCGGACGTCTGCGCGCGCCAAATTGGCACCAAATCTACCGTGTCTGCTGGAGATGCTCTAATGGAATTAACCCGATGATATCCCAAAAAAAAGGAGGAATTATTTTTACATAAAAAAAGGAGGAATTAGGGTGGCTATTAGATTGCATGAAAAGCATAGGATTAAGACCCTACGTACTTCGAATCAGTGGGCTAGCGATTAATAGGCATATCAGCATATTAATCGGCTTATTGGTCACTCACCGAGTAGCAATTAATCAACTGATTTTTTTGAACATTGATTTTGTGAGTCGGTCATATGATCTAAAAGGCTTCTATAAATAATTATTGTGAACTCAAATACTGCAAAATTCATATGGAATTCCTTCGGCCCAAATAAGGACAAGAGAATCTTTAAGGTTCTACACGTCGGGTGCACCTCCAGATTCATGATACCCCAAGTAGTGTTACCCACAAAAGGTATGCTTAACACCAAATTCTTAACTTGGAGTATAGTAGAATCTTTTGAAAATATGCTTTTACTTCTTCTTATTTGCTTTTGCAGTTTTTTATATGTTCAACACCCTTCTTCTTATTTTCTTATCTTCAACTCGGATACTTTCATCGATATAGTTAATGAAGTCGTTGTTTCAGGTCGATGTTAGCCTTTGGATGAAGGTTTTTTTTGGGGGGGGAAAGGATATGATTGTGGAATTGTATTCTCTAGCACGTTAGATTAAAAGACAAATCTGGTGGAAGAGACTAACCAATACTCCCATCATGTCTTGGATGGTGGGATTTTTTAGACGGTGGAATGCTGATGTGGTAGCTAAATAAGGAGAAGAGAGAGCGCGCGCGAATTAGAATAACATAGGTGGATATCCTATCACAGCGGTCATTACGAGAAAAGTTAATGTCAAATAAATTATGTGTTTAATGATATATCTTCTAGTTAAACATATCATGGCTGATTGGCAGTTTTACCTTTAAGTGCAGTTTTAATAAGTAGTACTGTACTTAAAATTCAGAATCAGTTTTCCTCTATGTAAATCGTTGGTTTTTTTTCAGCGATTTGTGAAGTTAAGTTTCGGAATTTAACAGCTAATTATAATCAACGAGGCACCAGTGGTCTAGTGGTAGAATAGTACCCTGCCACGGTACAGACCCGGGTTCGATTCCCGGCTGGTGCATCCCATATTTTTTGTCCCATCCATTTTTTGTTTATGGCCGCCGTTAAAGTCATTTTCAACCGAGATCGACTCAACTCGGATACGCATCATGTCATCTCTTCCCCTTTTTTTCCCTTGATGATCACTGCACGACATTCATCGGTTTTGCTCTTCTTTTGGTCAGTCAACGATATAATCAAGCAGCTAAGTGTCATGGTTAAGCGAAGACTACACAGGTAGGAAGCTGATCAGGTTGCTTAGCATTTTTCTACATACTTGATCGAAAATTTACTTCTATTGATTTTTGAAAAATCTTATATGCAATACGGCCAGGGAGGGAGTTCTATTTACGGTGCCAAATCTTTAATTAATCCAACGCAAGTTTAATTATACTAGTTTTTTTTGTACTCCTATGTAGAGCCATGAGATTTTGATGACATACTGCATTAAACCTAATTTTGAAGATGAAAAATACTCTTCATCCGTTTCGTAATTTTTGTTATGGTTTTAGTTGAAAGTTGACTCTTTGTCCAATTGTTGCTGAAGCGGCAGGTTAACGTCGCAGGCTTCATCCACAAAAAATGTGTTTGTTTAATATGCTGAATGCAAACTCTGCGAGATTTAAATCAATTCTGGAAGTTTGGTTACGTACATCATTGACATATTCTCATGTTTTTATGAAGTATGGGTTCTATAAGAAAAGGAATGCAAACTTTGCGAGATTAAAATCAAGTCCTTTGCTTGATGCATATAAATATTTGTTATCAAAAAAGGAATTCCACCAATTCGTAACTATACGAGAGCCTAGGAAGCACGATGAAGTGGAGGTGTGTTTCTGAAGGAGACGATACCCCTTCGTTCCCGAGACACAGAGGTGAGCGATTAGGGTTCCTTGCCTCCTATCGCCGCCGCCACCGACTTGCCACGCCTTTTGTGGCCTTAGGTTCATAGAGGCGCGGTGGATTCTGGTCCTTGTCGGAGGGAGGACTCCATTTTTTGTTGGTTTCCTCAGTTTATTCAGGGCTTGTGTCATAATTAGGAAGATGTGGCGGTGGCGAGTTTCTAAATATGAATAAAGTCCTCCCCGTGTAGCCTAGTTTCGGTGATGCGTCTAGCAGCGCCAGACGGTTGTGGGGTTTGTCTCTATAGGATCTTGTTGGATTTGGTCGGTGTTTCTTATGATTTATGCTTCCCTTCATCGATGATGAATGTTGCTTTCGTGCGCTTGTCCTTTGGGGATTTACCATGGCAACTTCGATTTGTCTAGTACAACAAGCTACATGATGAGAAGCTTTGCTCAACTCCAATGTGGGAGGGGTGAGGACGGCGGCGTACTTTCGGCTGCTTAAGTGCTTGTAATCTTCACTAGGTGATTGTAATCTTCACTAGCAAACAGAGCTTGTCTCTGGTGGTTAGGTCCCTTGTGGTGGAACCAGCCCACCCAGGTTCAAGTCCTAGACTTGACATGGGTGTTTGCATTTACCTGGATTTATTCCAGGATTTAACCGTCGCTATGCTTTCAGTGGTAGGTGACGTGCCCGTCAACAGCGAGGCGCCAGTGGTGACTTCGTCAACCTCAAGATATGCCAGCTCAGTCCCTCGGAGGTGCTCATAGGGGTAGGGTGTGCGTGCGTGCGTTCATAGGGGTGTTTGTACGTGCGTGTTTGTGAGCGTCTGCGTTGTACTGTGTTCTCAAAAAAAGGTGATCGTAATACCTTTTATATTATTTATTTATTTTTTATACCGTTGTTGAGGATTATGAATATACCGATGGGTTTTTTGAAGAACAGCAAAAGTGGTAGGCGTGCTTGGTAGTGTGTGCTCCTCATAATAATCGGTAAAACAATAATGCAGTACGCAGGATGGTAAAAGTAGATCTGATTGCTAGAGAGATGGCACGAGGGATGGAGCAGCGAGCTTTGTCGGAAATCGGAACTTTTTCAACGTCCCACGGTCCATGTGACGAGCTCTGCTAAAAACAGCAGAAATAAAAAGCTCAGTAAATTGTTCTCAAAAAAAAAAAACTCAGTAAATTCCTTCCTCGAGAAAGGGTGTCTCGGTAATTTTCCCCAGCCCAACGGGCGAATTTCCGGTGTGGTCCCGGCTATGCAGAGAATGTTGGCACAACAACGTCACAGCTCAAAAGTCGATCTGATGCAGATTACCGAAAACGCCCTTCCCGTCCAACCAAATCAATGCTTTCCCGCAGGCCTCATCCTGCTGCCTCACCAAACAGCTCATAGTGTCATCAGTGTGTTCTCTCCTCTGCTTCTCTGCTGTTCGCTCCATTCAAAGATTCAAATCTTCTTCCGCGCAGCTACGGCTTCCTTCTCCTTGCCTGCGCTTTCGTTTGGCCGGCGAGTTACCGCAGAATCCCAGTCTCCTCTGCGCTGAGATCTCATATCCATCCCGGAGAGTTCGCCGGTCCGGCTTGTCCAGTAATCTCCCCCGCCCCCAAAAAAATTACATCCGATTTCGTGGCGTTTTCTTGGAGGCATTAACTGCGTGTGCCGCGTCCAGCATTCGAGCAATGGCGAGACTCGCCGTGGCGCCGCTGCTGCTGCTGCTGGCAACGGCGGCGGAGGGCCTTGGGGTGAACTGGGGCACGCAGGCGTCGCACCCGCTGCCGCCCAAGGTGGTCGTGCAGCTGCTCAGGGACAACGGCATCAAGAAGGTCAAGCTCTTCGAGACCAACTTGGACGCCATGCGCGCGCTCGCCGGCAGCGGCATCGAGGCCATGCTCGCCATCCCCAACAACATGCTCCACGACATCGCCCAAGACTCCGGCGCCGCCAAGGACTGGGTCAAGCGCAACGTCAAGCGCTTCGACTTCGACGGCGGCGTAGTCATCAAGTCAGCTCTCCTCTCTCTCTCCCTCTGCATTGGCCGTCACTGTCGTGCTTCATTTCATACCCATTTTTAGACGAAATTACTTTTCTATCTTGCCTTGTACATACTGTTACAAACTTTAAGCATGCCAGAATGTAGCATAGCACATCACGATCGTTTGCGGTAGCGATACATGTTTCAGTTTCATGTGCGTTCTTTTTGGGGGCAAAAATTGTTAGTATCTCGTCAAGATGTGCAGAGTATCAAAGTGTTTTATGGATCAGGGTTGGAGGTGACAGTGGTGAGTGGAGGAGGTTGTTGGGACGTTTGGTTGGTCGCGCAACCGAATGGATCATATTCTTTTGGTGGGGCGTATCTTAGACTTGGAGAATGGATAATGTGGGGCGGCTCTCATAAAAACTCGACGGTTTGGTAGTACGATTATTTGTTTAATTGCTAGTGGTAGATTTTAGGACATACTTGGGATGCGTTCGAGCTATTTAGGACATAATAATGTGAGCTTTTCTGCATTCTTGAAACAAAGTATATGGTGTGGGAGTGTTGTTTCAAAAAACAGAGGAAAAAAAGTCATAGCCTGGCAGTACTACACACGTTGCAGAAATCTGGCAATCAGCCGTTCCGCTCCTCGATAATTTCTTGGTCGATTAGAGATTATCATGCCGAGTTAGGAAGGTGATATTTTCAATCTTGTTCTAGAATTCCTGGCATATGTGAAAACTGAAGTTGTGAACAGTGAACCAGCAGGCTCAGTGTGAATTCTGGACATTTTCAGACGCCACTGCATCATGAAAGAATTGAGTTTTTCTTCAGAATGCATTACTGAACCACAGTGCTAAACCTGAACAAAACAAACAGAGTTTTGGTCAGTGGAGGAGGTTGTTGGGACGTTTTGTTGGTCGTGCAACCGAAGGGATCATATTCTTTTGGTGGGGTGTATCTTAGACTTGGAGAACGGATAATGTGGGGTGGCTCTCAAAAAAGTTCGACGGTTTGGTAGGATTATATGTTTAACTGCCAGTGGTAGATTCTAGACATATTTGTGATAAATTCGAGTTATCTCCACCTTTTCTGCATTCTTGAAACAAAGTGTATGATGTGGGAGTGTTGTTTCAAAAAACAGAGGAAAAAAGAAGTCATAGCCTGTCAGTACTAGCCAAGTAGCAGTAATCTGCCAATCAGCTGTTCTCTCCTGCATAATTTCTGGGTCGAATGGAGATTATCATGCCAGATTAGGAAGCCGAAAGTTTTTTTTTTTTGAATGGCCCCCAATTTCATTGAAAAAATTGGAGTGTGGAACTCACCAATATTACAAAATTTGCATCAAGCCAAAGCTGATGCCACCACCATAAAGCCAAGGAAAGCAAACACTACTAGAGCTTACCAAAAGAAAACGAGAAATAAAACAAAGCCTTTTTACTTTCACCTAAACATTGTTAGCCTAAATATAATCTTGTCATGGTGTGACCCGCATACGTAGGTTGAGTGCATGCTATAGTGTGAATAGCACACATAGGTTGTGTGCTTGCTGTGTGTGAGAACATGGCACATGAGTTGTGTGCAGCTGTCTTCAAGTTGGCTTTGACTAGCAGTCTCCAAGTTGGATTAGACTAGTAGAAGCCAACTAGACATTAGTTGTCTAGGTCGGTTACTGTAGCACCGACTTAAAGCCTCTATATAAGGAGAGGCACCCCATATGGAGAGTAACTTGTAAGCCAAGATGTAGCATATGTTGCTATATAATAGTGAAAGAGCATTTGTTGCTCAAGCAAGTTTCTCCCCTGTTCTCCTTGCTCATGTGTGTGTCCACTAAGAATGAGCTGAGAGATTGAGAGAAGGCTGCACCCAACATTTAGTATGGGTAGGAGCTAACAATTGGTATCAGAGCCTCATGGTTCGGGGCCATGGCGAGCAGTGAGTCCGCGGTGAGCCTGGCGGACGTGGAGGCGGCGCGCTGTGACATCGTGCGCACGGCGGCATGGAGGCGCTGCACAGCAGTATGGAGGCTGCGGCGGCCGTGGCGCAGCGGCCTCATACCAGCACTAGAGCACCAGGTTGGGAGATGTCGGCACCACCACCTCTCCAGCAGCGGCGTGCGTCCGCAACCCCTCCTCCGGCAAACGAGCGACGGCGATCGCCAAGTCGGGGACGGAGCAGGGTGCGACACGGCGGGGGCGAGGTCGTGGTACAGCGGGAGGTGATCCGCGAGATGACTAGCGGCGGAGGCGGCGGTACGAGCCTCGTCTTCCCGATGCTCAAGCGCGGAGACTACATCAACTGGGCCATGGTGATGGAGGTGAACCTGCAAGCGGCATCGCTCTGGGACGCGATCGAGGACGCCGCAGTCTCTCGGCGAGAGGACAAGCAGGCCTTGGCGGCACTGCTCCGCGTCTAGGTTGTGCGTGGCCATGGCGGGAGTTCAGGGTGGAGACTTGAGAGGCAACGACGATGGTGGTGACCAAGGTTTGGTTGCGGCAAGGTCATGTTAGTCGGCTCCGTTCCGGCGTGTCCGAATGTCTTCGTGGTGGTCTCCTCTTGCTGCGAAGTCGAAGCTGCCCTCGGGCGGTGTACGATGACCTTCGAGGGGCGGTCCGGTGAAGGCCTTTTTCGGCACTTGTCTTGCGCATCCCCTCTCCGAGGCTCGTCTTCAGAATCGGAGCTGCCGGTCTCTGCTCGAAGAGCCATCTGTTTGGCATAGGCCGACTTGAGCTTCTTAGCTTTTGTGGGAAGCCAGGGTGGCTAGGTGTGCCCGTGGCGGGTGTGCCTAGCTTGTATGTATCCGGTCCACGTCGTGCGTCTGAGCGCGTTGGTGATCTTTTGAAGGCCTGTGGCGTTGTGCGCGTTGGAGCGCGTTGTGCGTGCGGCCGGTATTTGCGGATCAAGCAGCCAAGTGCGCGTCTCAAGATGAAGTGGCAGGAAGAAGTTGCGGCGTTGGTCGCCGTTGAACAAGGAGATCCTGGAGACGAGGAAGAAGATGACAAGATTAGGGGGGTGATTGTTAGCCTAAATATAATCTTGTCATGGTGTGACCCGCATACGTAGGTTGAGTGCATGCTATAGTGTGAATAGCACACATAGGTTGTGTGCTTGTTGTGTGTGAGAACATGGCACATGAGTTGTGTGCAGCTGTCTTCAAGTTGGCTTTGACTAGCAGTCTCCAAGTTGGATTAGACTAGTAGAAGCCAACTAGACATTAGTTGTCTAGGTCGGTTACTGTAGCACCGACTTAAAGCCTCTATATAAGGAGAGGCACCCCATATGGAGAGTAACTTGTAAGCCAAGATGTAGCATATGTTGCTATATAATAGTGAAAGAGCATTTGTTGCTCAAGCAAGTTTCTCCCCTGTTCTCCTTGCTCATGTGTGTGTCCACTAAGAATGAGCTGAGAGATTGAGAGAAGGCTGCACCCAACATTTAGTATGGGTAGGAGCTAACAAACATGACTGGGGAACTAAAAGCTTCTGTGAAACACTACATTTTTTTATCGCGAGCGATGTCAACTTTCACAGATTCTCCTCGAACTAGGAGCCCATCCACGACGATGTCGCAACACTTCTTTTGCTATCTTCCACAGATGGTCAGTGACCAACTGCAACAGGCCTCGCACCTTTCTTTTCCGCAAGATTTTTCAATCGTCGAGAAGCCGTGAGAGAGAGTGAGAAAATAACATCAGCAGGGTCTCTCGGGACCTTTTTTTGAAAACAAGCATCATTCCTTGTTTTCCATATACTCCATAACAAAGTTTCGATGGTTTGGTACGGTTATTTGTTTAATTGCTAGTGGTAGATTTTAGGACATATTTGGGATGCATTCGAGCTATTTTACCTTTTCTGCATTCTTGTGGGAGTGTTGTTTCAGAAAACAGAGGAAAAATAGTCATAGCCTGTCAGTACTACTGTACTAGCCAAGTAGCAGGAATCTGCCAATCAGCTGTTCTACTCCTGGACAATTTCTGGGTCCATTGTAGATTACCATGCCAAGTTAGGAAGGTGAAATTTTCAATCTTGTGTGATTTCCAAATAAATTCAGGTAGCATTCTCCTATCCAGGCCTCACGGCATATCTGAAATCTGAAGTTGTGAACAGTGAACCGCTGTTCAGTGTGAATTTTGGAATTTTCAGGCGTCTTACTGCATCTTGAAAGAACTGAATTTCTTCAGAATGCATTACTGAACCACTGTGCAAAACCTGAACAGACAACAAGAGTTTTGTTCTGATTTTTTGTACATCCTTGTCAACGGCCATGATCTCTCACACAGTCACACTCACAGGCTGAGCTTCTGTGTTGCAGGTACGTGGCCGTCGGCAACGAGCCATTCTTGGGAGCATACAACGGCTCCTTCATCAAGGTCACCTTACCGGCTCTCCAGAACATCCAGAACGCCCTAAACGACGCCGGCGTCGGTGACCGGATCAAGGCCACGGTACCTCTTAACGCCGATGTGTACAACTCCCCAGCCAAGAACCCTGTGCCGTCGGCGGGCCGCTTCCGCTCCGACATCTCGGGCGTCATGACGGACATCGTCAAGTTCCTGGCGAAGAACAAGGCGCCCTTCACCGTCAACATCTACCCGTTCCTCAGCCTCTACCTCAACGACAACTTCCCGCTCGACTTCGCCTTCTTCGATGGGACCGCCACGCCTGTGCACGACAACGGCGTCACCTACACCAACGTGTTCGAGGCCAACTTTGACACGCTGGTGGCGGCGCTGGCGGCGGTGGGTCACGGCGACATGCCTATCATCGTCGGCGAGGTCGGCTGGCCCACCGACGGCGACAGGCGCGCCAAGTCGTCCCACGCGCAGCGGTTCTACGACGGGCTGCTGAAGCGCCTGGCGTCGAACCGCGGCACGCCGGCGCGGCCGAGCCAGCACCTCGATGTGTACCTGTTCGGGCTCGTCGACGAGGACCAGAAGAGCGTGCAGCCGGGCAGCTTCGAGCGGCACTGGGGCATCTTCCGGTACGATGGCCAGCCCAAGTTCGCCATGGACCTGAGCGGGCAGGGCCGGAACACGACGCTCGTGCCGGCGAAGGGCGTGCAGTACCTGTCCAGGACGTGGTGCGCGCTCAACCCCAAGGCCAGCAGGAACGACCTCGGCAAGCTCCTCGGCGCCAAGATCGACTACGCGTGCACCAATGCCGACTGCACGCCGCTCGGCTACGGCTCGACGTGCAACGGCATGGACGCCAAGGGCAACGCGTCCTACGCCTTCAACGCATACTACCAGGCGCAGAGCCAGAAGGACGAGGCCTGCGACTTCCAGGGACTCGCTCTGCCCACCGAGACGGATCCCTCCACCGCGGCGTGCAACTTCACCATCCAGATCGCCACCTCGGCGGCGGCAGCGGTGCGGCTCAGCGTGGCGGCGGTGGCTGCCGCGCTGGTGGTGGCGTCGGCCCAGCTCTTGCTGTCGTGGTAGTGTTAGACACTGCCGCCGTGTTTGTGTATTCATTCTAGAGAAGATCAACGGCGATTGTTGACTTGTATTCTGCCTCATTTTGGACGCGATCGTAGATGTTTTTCTTCCATTTAAATCTGGTACGGAGTACCATAGTTTGTAGAAGCTTTACAAGCGAAAATTCAATTTGTCTCCTAGGTGTGTATGCTCCCTTATCAAAAAATCATATTTCAAAGTGTTGAAATTTTTTGACAAAAATTCTACATGTACATCCCCATGCTATATATACTTTTTGTTTCAATTTTTTTGAAATTCAAAATATGTGAAAGATGCATTTTAAAATAGAGGAAGTATATGCCCCCTTGTTCCAAAACACCTCCCTAGTATATATGTATAGTGTCTAAAGGGACTCTGCCAAGAGCGGGAATGTTCAAGAAGTTTTTCAGCGAGTGTTCAGGCATTTGCCACGGTGGACATGTTCAGCACGGCAGCAGGCTAACAAAAGCTGGGTGCCCGACGAACCCAGCGCAGCTTTTCATTGATCATTATTAGAGGAAAAGGAGAGTTTTACAAGGGTACATCACTTAACGAAGATACAAGCAGCTAGTTGTCAAAAAAAAAGGAGACAGAAAGAGCTACTCCATGCGATCAGGAAAAATCGCGGTGAAAACTACCTGGCTAACTAAATTCAGTCCCGCTCTCGGGATGTGTCTATCAGCTTCCTGGTTCTGTTGCGTCCGGCCTGACACCACATTGATAGCTCCTCTATGATTTTGGGCGAACACCTAGAATGAACTAGCCTTGCTTCTGAACACCCTCTCATTATGCTCCTTCCATGTTGACCACCAAACTAACCGAAGGAGAGACCTCCAAGCCCGACAATGAGGCTCTGGAACGGAATAGGCTGAGTCAGATGTGCACTGAAATCTCGGGCATAATTCTGCAAAGGGAGCACATGAGATTGCAAGTCCAGCATGCTTCAGCGGGTTATCTTCTATCACACTTGCCACGGACAGCGAGCCATGAGAAAATCTGGAATCTAATTTCCCGGCCAGGGACTGAAAACTGCAGCAGGTTGCACCTTCGAACTGAATTGCGTACGCGGATGCAACCGAAAAGGATCCATCATCCATCCAACTTCCAAGTCACCAAGTCGGGGACGTCAGCGTTCGGCAGAATATGTTCCAGCAGAGTCCAAATCTCAGTGAAATGGGTGATTGCATTGCTAGAGAGTGTCTGCTGGAGGTGTCTCGTCCATCTTGCATCCACAAGGACTTATCTGACCAATAGAGTCTTCCCGGTACAATGAGCAGGCAGCAGCAACAGATGAGGAGGACTGGAGGAGGTAGAAGCTGTCAAGCTGCACAAGAAGCATTTGTTCAGTTTTAGATAATTAGAGGGGTCCGTCAGATAAGAGAAAAAGGGTAAACAACTAGTGCATGCTTCATCCCTTGCATATTGCATTTTCATCATTTAGCACTGAAAGTTTTACTGATCCACTAACAATCTAACTGTAGGAATTGTTCTGTTTTTTCCTTCCGAAATGTTGACAGAATAAATTGACGAATTCGCTGGAAGAAATGCAAAGTTAAAATTTAGCTGAAGATCCAACTTACCAGGATCTGAAGAAGCCGCCTAACCAAGGTCCCCCAAAACCAGGACCACCCGGAAATCAAGGACCCCAAGGTTGTACCAGACACCACCCTCCCTCCAGGTCCTTCAGGCCCATGCACATCAGCTGCTGAATGCTAACCACAACTTTGGAAGAACTCAACAGTTCATCGAGGTGATGAATTGATATATGTATGTACAGTGAGAACTAGTAGCTGTGCATTCAAGTGTCGTTCCATGGATCACCTGCTACTCTCAGCCAGTGGCCTATATTCCAACCAGGGTCACTAACCATGTGTATGTCCAGCTACTAGTCTGAATTTTCTGCCTACTCTAACCTCACAACAGGTCCCTAACCACACAAGAGGCCTGCTGATGCCCTATTTAAGACATGAACCAACATAAGACCTGAGCTAGACAATGTCAAGCCTTTCTTGTGCTTAATAGTAAAAGTTTTGTTTCTCAAATTTACATTCAGATGTGTCATAGTTAAACGGTTAGCAGGAAGTAAATAGTAAGAAAACAAAAGTCTTATTTGATTCTGTAAAAGTAGGAATGGTACCTCTTTATTTGCAAGAATATGATACAATTAATTGCCATTGAGATGTAACCAGAACTTTCTTGTTGCAACCTGTAATTTTTACAAATGGTGTTCCCTGTACATCTAGCCGCATAGCTGCATGAGGAATTCAGCTAGTTCCATAGTAAAAAGGAGGGCCTAGCTAGCAAGATTGTAAATACTTTGCTGGAAAACCATAAGATGCTGCACATCTTCCTGTCACAGAGTATAAAGTATGTGCACACTGAGCAACTTCTAAATTTCGCAAACTATACATTCCAAGAATATGGAGAACGCTCAACTACTAAGTAGTACCCTCTTATGTCCTTCGCCACAAGGATTTCATCATCCAAATAGACGGTGTCAAACCTGAAAATGAAAATGTGTCTAGTATGTTATTGCAGGAAAGCAAAGGAGAACTGAGAAATTGTAATAAATGTTGACCCAACAAAAATGATTAACTTTTCTAGCATGCTACATAGAAGGAAGGATCAAGGCCAAGTTAACATTACATAAATATTTTGCATCTTATTAGCCATTAATATGTGCATTATAGGTAACCTAATCTGGTTAAGTAAAGACAATAGCACCTAAATATCCACATTAAACTTGACATTAGGCTCTTCTCCCAAGTCCTAGCGATATATAGACAAGGAAAGAACAAAGGACATGCAAACAGTTGATCTTACATAGAAGGAAAGAGACAAACATTATTCAAACAAAATCCACTTCTCTTTAACTTAAACATCCAGCTCTTTTACAGAAATAAATTGAGTTCTATTTGAAAGGGGGGAACTAGAGAACCTAGCAAACTTGGATTCATGCCAACTGAGTCCCGCAATGTCACAGTCCTCCAGTTTTCAAGATTGTTACTGTAGTTGTCAAGCGCCAATCCACTATCATGAAGACAATACAATACCAAGCAGATGAGCATTGTTCAGACAAAACACTACGGCATTCCAATAGAGCCATCTGATTCAGTCATAGAAATACCCTCACAATTTCTTTCGAGGAATCGCAGTTTCTTTTGACGAAACACATTTCAGTCTCCTCATAAGGGCAGACCAAGATACACACTAGAGCAGCCGACTTCACCAGAAAGATTCAGCAGCCTCACACAAGGGAAGCTCTCAATGTTTACATACATTGCCTTCACAAGATCTGGAACAGATTCCAGTGTGGCACCATCTCCTAGAAAAACACAAAGGCAGCATGAACCTCTTGCTAGAGTACAGCAAGTGAGAGAAAAATAAAATTGAAAGATAATACTAGATATAGAGAAGCAAGAACTAATCATACTGTTTTTCAAATCGAATTCCCAGCTATAATTAATTTTAAGCAAATGGCATGACTGAGAAGCAAGTAGCGACTTTCATAACTAATCACTTGTCGTAACAGCATATGATCACATTGGAGAGATTGTCGCCTCTGGATAAATATGTGAAATTTACAGCGGATAACTCCCTAGAAAATGCCACTAAGAGACTAAAGAATGGAACCTCCCAGTCTCCTATATTATCTAAAAAGCATTCCTACTGAATCAAAACACTGAGTCAGAGGTTCTTCGAGAGCAGTATGCTACTTTGCAGCTCTATGCTTCTACTTCTACCTTTTATTTGAGAGCACTGTACATCGCACTTTTTGTTCAACATGAAATAGATTTCAGAAAGTTGGAAGGGAAATCAAAATAGTACCAGTGATTAAGGACAAATTAGGATGTAATAACTTATGAGGTGCTTAAAATGATAACACTATTAAATATAGCTAGAGTGATTCCTAAGAAGCGAAACAAGTATATTGCTGTGACATTAAGCCCAATCGGAGTAAAAACTTTCTTTTATTAATTAAAAATAATAATCGTACTACTCATCTCTATATATCCAGTGGTCGGATTCTTAGATCAAAATAATTCATGTGTAAATAATTATCGCAATGCAAGGGTACAAAACGACTGACTTTCAGCTACAACAAATGTTTTCAGTTGTAATTAATCATGAGCAGGAAGCATATATGCCACTATATGATCAGATCTATGATAGCTCCGGCCGGAATGATAGCTAGAGAAAAACACCTTATATGAGCAGCTTTGGAAGAAAACAAGTTGTGCATCTCAGCATCTGCAAGTGCACTCATCAGGTCTTTATCGCTTTGGCCTTGCTGCCATGGCCAGCCAGCTTGTAAAGTGACTGTAATCTGCACATATCGAAGCACAACAAAGTCATAGCAAAGGAAAAGAAATAAAGCTTAAACAGTTCTGTATGTATAAGAAATTTGCAAAGAAATTAGTGCATAAGACTTCTTCACTGATTAAAGATACTTGCTGGAAGCATTTTAATATTAACATAGGGGGTTACAAATCCATTGGAATTACCGATCTACAAACATAATCAAGCACATAATACCAATTGCAGAAATATCTTTAGATTCTTTTCGCCAATTAGAGGTAGCATTTAGATATCAATTAACAGAAAAGGATAAATGTGCTTTGGATCCACCTGATTTGAGCAGTCAGTGGCTGCTCGATATGTTCATCCAAGACCATCGGTGGTAGTATATATACAAGTGATCCCACCTTTAACTTTGGTCAGCAATTATTTAATTTTAATCACAAACAGAAGAAAATTAGAAGACAAACATTGCTCGATGTTGAAGAATTTCGTAGAGAAGAAGGGTCATAATTAAATCAAAACTTTTATTAATATTCATAATTCAGACACCGATTACATAGGGTAGCTACTCCCCTGGGCCATAGGTTTCGGTGACCCGTTCACAGTACACATGAACTAAGCTAATAGCAGCTGGGTCACATTTGATTCCAGTGCCAAATCACACCAAGAGTCAACTAGGCTGCCATCGATCCTGACTAGAGTTAACACAAGCATTCATCTAGAGTGAGCCTCAAATCTCAATCGGAGGCGCAACTGATTCAATTGCTCCAGAGGAAGTAGGGGCAGACGGCTCCCATGGTGGGCGTCCAGTTGCCGCACCCCCAGTAGCACCTACCCTGCATGGGCCCTGGCATCGCTACAACGCTCCCTCTGCTGGCCACTCCGCAGTAGCACGCCCCGGCGGCGCCACCGCACAGACTTGTGTGAGGCTGCTGCTGCTGCTGCTCCTCCTTGTGGTGGATCGGCAGCGGCGCCAAGGAGCCGGTAATCGCGATCTTGGCGCCCCTCCGCATAATCTCCACAAGAAGAGACGCAGTGTTGCGCGCGTCATCGAGCCCGCAGTGCAGGCGGCCCTCCCACTGTAACCCAGCAGCCCGGACAGCCTCCTGCAGGTTGAACCGCCCTCCACCCCCGAGCACCGCCTGGAAGGGAACCCTGAGGTTGACCCAGCGATCGAAGTAGGCCGGCTTCTGGATCCCCTTGAAGACGCACTCCGATTCAAGCATAGTCCGGCAGTCCCAATCACCCCACGTCACGACGGCCAAGCTGCCGCCTTTCCTGGCCCCCGCCGTCGCCGCCTGCAGCCAGCGGTCGTGCAGCAGGAGCGCCTCCCCGAGATCCACCCCTCCATCGACGTCCTCCTGACTGATCCCTGTGAGATCCCTGCAAAATGGAGTCAGCACGGGATGGTACTTAGGGCGGACGTACCTGCGGAAGGCGGACTGGATGCGGCCGGTGGCGCCGTCGACGAGCACGGAGGGGAACTCAATGATCTCTTGCGGGTAGATGCGTCTGTCCTTCTCGCAGGTCGCCTCGAAATCGACAACCAGGAAGAACTCGAATTCTTGCAGCAGGTGAGGCGCCTGAGCCCACGGCGCCGCCGCGCTCGACATCGTCGTCCGCCGCGGAGGGAAAGCACGCGCGCGCGATCGCCGGGAAACAGGGCGCTGGGAAGCAGAGCAAGATGGTTGTCGAGAGCTGGATCGAATCGAGATCTCGGGAGGGGATGGGGCTAGGGTTTCGATCCCGCGGGCGAATCGCGGGATTAAATCCACCGGAAGGCGGCTCCGTCTCCGACATGAACTCGAACTCAGACTGCGTAGAGTCTACGCGGGGTTCAGATGTCGGTCGCGTTGACGCGGGCGATGCTCAAGCGACATCGTTTTTTTTTCTGAATTGGTTCGTCACGGTTTTTTTTATATAACTTGGTTCGTCACGTTTTTGTTTGGCACTCTGACTGTTTGTGCTCACATGCGACATTCTTTTTTGGTTGCGATCCCAATAGTGGGTTCCACAGCATCTCCACCGGCGGCTCGATAGTGGCTCCGATAGCGTTTCGGGGACCGGCGTGATTTTTAACCTCGCACTAGTCCCAAACAGCGCCGGTATCCCCGTGCCGGCCCGGCCCCTTCGCGTAGCAGTCGAGTGCTCTGACTGTTTGTGCTCATATGCGACGTTCTTTTTTAGTTGCGATCCCAATAGTGGGTTCACAGCATCTCCACCGGCGGCCCGATAGCGGCTCTGATAGCGTTTCGGGGACCGGCGTGATTTTTAAACTCGCACCAGTGCGTCCCAAACAGCGCCGGTATCCCCGTGCCGGCCTGGCCCCTTCGCGTAGCAGTCGAGTGCTCTGACTGTTTGTGCTCATATGCGACGTTCTTTTTTGGTTGCGATCCCAATAGTGGGTTCACAACATCTCCACCGGCGGCCCGATAGCGGCTCCGATAGCGTTTAGGGGACCGGCGTGATTTTTAAGCTCGCACCAGTGCATCCCAAACAGCGCCGGTATCCCCGTGCCGGCCCGGCCCCTTCGCGTAGGGCGCGAATTGGGCGCGTCGGCGCCTCGCGGCACGACGGTTTTCGCGGATGGGGACGCATTGTCAGCGATGGGACGCGACGGTTTGCATCGGCCGCGACACGGGAAGGTTGGTCGTCGACGTTTAATGGTCTCCCGCGCGGAAACCGAGGCGGCCATGAGGGCAATGACTGGCTACACAGCATCCAGTCGCCTACGCCGCCGTAAATGCAGGTTGCCACCGCTATATAGTACGTACGTCGTTCACCACCGCGGTGCTATCTTCTCATCTCCACCACCACCGCCGCTCCATTCTCTCCTCTCCGCGGGTAGTTGCCACGGCTATATAAGACGGCGTACTCCATGCTTGGCCTCAACGGCCGCGCGCTGCCTCCACCACCACCGCAGCCGCAGCCAGAACCGGAGCCGCAGCCGTAGCCCGACGCGGAGTACAGCTCAGATGACGAGGAGGACCCACGGTTCGCGGCGTGGCACGAGGCCTACGTCGCAGATGCGGAAGCAGAGGCGACGGAGGAGGCGGCGCAGTGGGGCGAGCAACCGCAGGCCCCCGCCGACCCGGAGCAGGCGGCGATCCTAGCGTCGTTGAACGCGCAACGCTTCCAGAGGTTGAAGGAGGAGGAGCGGGAGTTCGTCAACGACGCTAACCACGAGCACATCCTCGAGATCCCGCGCCAGCGAGCGGCCACGGAGGAGGCGGGACGCCTCCTCATAGAGGCGGAGCGACAGAAGCTATACGAGCTTAACGCTCATCGCCACTATGAGGCGTTCGCCCGCGAGCAAGCGAGGCGCGCCGAGATCAAGGCTTCTCGACAAAGGCTGGAAGCGCGAGGACAACGCCGCAGGCAAGCTCATGCGACGCCGGACGCCATGCTCCACCGCCAGATGCGTGAAGCAAGGGACGAGAAGCGGGCACGAACGCAGGCGGCAAAGGCAAAGAATGACGACGAGGCAGACCCTTCGCGCGTCCCAACCGACGACCATTAGATTAGGATAAAGTTTTAAGTTTTATTTAGATTTAAATTTGAGTTACTTTTGTATAAATGAATTTCGTATGAATTTCGGTTTTTAAATATCATTTTAAATTTAAGTTTCTACTAGGCCTACACTACGGGGGCCGCCGGTGTGGAAGCAGCATCCCCAAATAGAGGATGCTCTGCCGGCGCCTCCATACGGCAGTGTCGGCGCCTATTTGGGGGCGGCCGGTGGAGATGCTCTCAGCGCTGTTTTTGGATACGCAGGGACCTTGCAGCAGGGCCGATGCCTCGCACCACCGGATGTATTTCATCGGGCCTGATTTTATGTCATTTACTGAAGCGGCTCCGCCCGAGGCTCGACGGGCTTTCTATGTGATGGGTCGGACTTGGGCCAACTTTTTCTGCCCGACGGTCGGGCTGGGCCGGGCCTGGGCCAAGGTTTTTCGCGTCGGGTTTTAGTCGGCCGGCCTGACCAGAGTGCACAAGTATATTTTGGACACACCGGCGCCCAATAATACGCGGGGACCTTCCAGCAGGGCATCGAGTGCGTCACATGCATTCCATCGAGCCTGCATGCCAGCCACCGAATGAGCATTCAGCGTAAATGATCTAACCATGAGTGTCGGAGATTAATGACGCCACCACCCACCTACACCCACCTACCTTTGACCAAGTAAAATAAATGGCATAGCCATGCGTGTCAGCCTTAATGCGCACCACCGCCCGACTCCTGCCTCCGGGTATAAAACGAGGTGATCAGGCCTTGTGGGTATGTGCATTTTTTGGTACCGTATCTTGCCGGCCAGGGTTCACCTACGGGAAGTCAGCTATGGCTTTTGTCGATGGCATCTCGAGGCCCTATTCGAAGGACAACGTCAGATGTTCCCCCACACCGGCTGGGAGAGGTTCGCCCACGCCCACAACCTAGAGGTCAATTGCTTGTTGAACTTCAAGTACGAAGGAGACGACGATCTCAGGGTGAAGGTGATCGACGACACATGCTGCCGTAGGCACTACCACGACAGTAGCACCGACGATCGTGAGGATGGCGAAGTTTAAGTTTTTAGATGTTCTTCCTTTGCAGCGAAGATGGTGAAGGCTAGCAGAAGCCTCTAGTGTAGGTTTACGGATGTTCTTCCTTTGCAGCAAAAAAGGCGGGGCCAGTAGGACCGTAGGAGCCTCTAGTGTAGGTTTGTGGATGTTTTTCCTTCGCAGCGAAAAATGGGAGGGCCAGCAAAAGACTCTAGTGTTTAAATTTGAATGAAATATAAATGCGATTTCGTAGTTTGTTTACATTTGCATGTTCAAAGCTTTTTTTAGAGGCTCTGATGAGGGTCGCTAGTATGTGCAATCTCTCCCCAAATTGGGGAGCAAGTGTCAGCACCCCCCATAGTGCATTGTTGGCACACCTGTCGGCCCCTATTTGGTGGAGAGGTGAGCCGTGGGGCAGCAGCACCCCAATCCCTCCATGTCGAGCTCGAGGAGGCACATGGCGACGCTTGCGGGCTGAGGGTGCGAAGTAGGAGGTCCCAGGCTGGAATGGCACCCACTCGGGCTCGGAGCTCCAAGCCATGGCGTCGTCGATTGCCTCCTCAAGCCATAGGCGAGGTGGGGAGGGGAATCAAACATCCACTCCGCCCGGGAGCCTTTGCGAACCCACCCAAGACATGCGCGTTGGCCGCTGTCGAGGATTCGAGAGAGATGATATCAGTATACGTGCCTCTACCTCCATCGACAAGGAGGCAGGGGAATGGGCCTGGGAGGAATGGACGATCGTTGAGGTGGCGGCCGGGAGGCAGGGTCGGAGAAGATCCTCGCCGTAGTTGGGGCTAAGGGAGTCAGTGGAAGGGGGCAGCCATCACGTCTTGTGTTGTTGCGCCGAGACAATGAGAGAGTGAGGATGCTTGAGAGTCGGAGCGATGAAGCAGTGGCCTTGTGGGTATGTGCATTTTTTGATGTTAATAGATGACCCATTGCGCCACTACCTCGCAGATGGTGGAGTGGAGACAGAACCAGGGGCGGCCGTGGCTGGGTGGTCCGTGGCCTACGAGTTGTTAACATAGAACCACCACAATTCCAGCTAAATGTCTATTTTGATACCACTTTATGTTTCGGGTGTAAAAAACCACTGCCTTTTGTCAAGATTTCCGCAAAAAGCACTAATCGTCAACAACAAATTGACACGGAAACTGACAGGTGGGACCCACATGGCAGTGTTGTTTTGCTGATGTGGAGTGGAATCCACTTATCTGCTCACGTTAGGAAAATGAAAATACCTACAGAAAATGGGGAAAAAGGAAATTCCATCTGAAAAAAGGAAAAAACAATCTCACACCCGATGTCTGTCTGCCCACCACCCCCACCGCCGCCGTGCTCCGGCCAGGGAGGCCGCCGCCCCGCGTTGTCGTGCTCCGCCCTTTACTCTTCCCGGCCTGCACCGCCCGGAGCTCGTCCGCGCCAGATCACCGGAGACGCTCGCGCCGGCACCGCCCAGAGCTCGCCCCGCTGGCCCCTGCCAGAGGTCGTCTGCGCCGCCCCTCGCCGAGAATCGTATCAAGGTGCGCGATCTCGCCTTCGTCCTCAACGTCCAGCTCGAGGTCAACTCCGCCATGCACGAATTGCCGACGAGATGGCTCTCGTCTGGTTCGACCCGAGGGCTCGCGGGGAGGCCGTGCTCCCCCTAGAGCAGGAAGGAATGGAGCTCGGCTGCGAGCATGGGGGCGCAGTGGTGGTTGATACGTCTCCAACGTATCGATAATTTCTTATGTTCCATGCCACATTATTGATATTATCTACATGTTTTATGCACACTTTATGTCATATTAGTGCATTTTCTGGAACTAACCTATTAACAAGATGCCGAAGTGCCAGTTGCTGTTTTCTGCTATTTTTGGTTTCAGAAATCCTAGTAACGAAATATTCTCGGAATTGGACGAAATCAACGCCCAGGGTCCTATTTTGCCACGAAGCTTCCAGAAGACCGAAGAGGAGACGAAGTGGGGCCACGAGGTGGCCAAACCCTAGGGCGGCGCGGCCCCTGCCCTGGCCGCGCGGCCCTATGGTGTGGGCCCCTCGTGCCGCCTCTTGACCTGCCCTTCCGCCTACTTATAGCCTCCGTCGCGAAACCCCCAGTACCGAGAGCCACGATACGGAAAACCTTACTGAGACGCCGCCGCCGCCAATCCCATCTCGGGGGATTCAGGAGATCGCCTCCGGCACCCTGCCGGAGAGGGGATTCATCTCCCGGAGGACTCTACGCCGCCATGGTCGCCTCCGGAGTGATGTGTGAGTAGTCTACCCCTGGACTATGGGTCCATAGCAGTAGCTAGATGGTTGTCTTCTCCCCATTGTGCTTCATTGTCGGATCTTGTGAGCTGCCTAACATGATCAAGATCATCTATCTGTAATTCTATATGTTGCGTTTGTTGGGATCCGATGAATAGAGAATACTTGTTATGTTGATTATCAAAGTTATGTCTATGTGTTGTTTATGATCTTGCATGCTCTCCGTTACTAGTAGATGCTCTGGCCAAGTAGATGCTTGTAACTCCAAGAGGGAGTATTTATGCTCGATAGTGGGTTCATATCTCCGTGAATACGGGAAGTGACAGAAATCTCTAAGATTATGGATGTCTTGTTGCCACTAGGGATAAAACATTAGTGCTATGTTCGAGGACGTAGTTACCGATTACATTACGCGCAATACTTAATGCAATTGTCTGTTGTTAGCAACTTAATACCGGAGGGGGTTCGGATGATAACTTTGAAGGTGGACTTTTTAGGCATAGATGCATGCTGGATAGCGGTCTATGTACTTTGTCGTAATGCCCAATTAAATCTCACAATACTCATCATAATATGTATGTGCATGGTCATGCCCTCTTTATTTGTCAATTGCCCAACTGTAATTTGTTCACCCAACATGCTGTTTATCTTATGGGAGAGACACCTCTAGTGAATTGTGGACCCCGGTCCAATTCTCTATACTGAAATACAATCAAGCAAATCTTGTTCTACTTTTTTTTACGCAAACAATCATCATCCACACTATACATCTAATCCTTTGTTACAGCAAGCCGGTGAGATTGACAACCTCACTGTTTCGTTGGGGCAAAGTACTTTGGTTGTGTTGTGCAGGTTCCACGTTGGCGCCGGAATCTCTGGTGTTGCGCCGCACTACATCCCGCCGCCATCAACCTTCAACGTGCTTCTTGACTCCTACTGGTTCGATTAAACCTTGGTTTCTTGCGAGGAAACTTGCCGCTGTGCGCATCACACCTTCCTCTTGGGGTTCCCAACGGACGTGTCAACTACACGCATCAAGCAAATTTCTGGCGCCGTTGCCGGGGAACGAAGAAAAGCTACACCACAAAGATTTCTAACTCCCACGTCAACTATACGCCAGCAATAAATTTCTGGCGCCGTTGCCGGGGAGATCAAGACACGCTGCAAGAGGAGTCTCCACTTCCCAATCTCTTTACTTTGTTTTTGTCTTGCTTAGTTTTATTTACTACTTTGTTTGCTGCACTAAATCAAAATACAAAAAAATTAGTTGCTAGTTTTACTTTATTTGTTGTCTTGTTTGCTATATCAAAAACACACAAAAAATTAGTTACTTGCATTTATTTTACTTGATTCATCATGTTTCCTTTTAATTTTACCACGAAAGACATACCGGTAGGACGTGGGTCTATAGTTGGGAGAAATAATATAGAAGAATTTTTCAATCATGTTAGTACCATTGAAGATTTTGAAGATAGACACTTGGCAGACCTTGCGCCTACTTATGAAATTGCTGCTGCTTCTTTAGTTCACATGTTGGAAACTAAATTTGTTAATCTTAATCCTATAATCCAACACATGTTTCTCACACTTGGTGATATGGAAGAAGGGGAAAAGAAAGATTTTGTTTTAGAAACCCTTCTTAGAGAATTTGGTGGTATAGCAAGAGAGACTAGAAAGGTCTTTGCTAAATATAATATGCTTGGTTCTTATACCAATTTTGTTAGTCTCCTTGAAAAGATGGATATGGATAGAATAAAGTACACTAATAATATTAATGATGGTAGGGAGATCAAAGCACCAATACCATGTAAACTTCTAGCTATGAATGATGCACTAGAAAATAACTATGCTTGGCTTGTTCCTGAAAATTTGTTTGATGAGAGTAGCAAGCCTAAGACTAATGAAAAGGGAGCCTCTGAAACTTACATAGATAAGATAACATGCATTGTTGAGGCAACTCCTAAAGCCCAAGGTAAGGATGATGCACCACCCTCCGATAATACTTGATACACACTTTCTGCGCCTAGCTGAAAGGCGTTAAAGAAAAGCGCTTATGGGAGACAACCCATGGTTTTTACTACAGTACTTGGTTTTTATTTTGTGTCTTGGAAGTTGTTTACTACTGTAGCAACATCTCCTTATCTTAGTTTAGTGTTTTGTTGTGCCAAGTAAAGTCTTTGATAGTAAAGTTCATACTAGATTTGGATTACTGCGCAGTTTCAGATTTCTTTGCTGTCACGAATTCCGACCTGCCTCTCTGTAGGTAGCTCAGAAAAATATGCCAATTTACGTGCGTGATCCTCAGATATGTACGCAACTTTAATTCAATTTGGGCATTTTCATTTGAGCAAGTCTGGTGCCATTTTAAAATTCGTCAATACGAACTGTTCTGTTTTGACAGATTCTGCCTTTTATTTCGCATTGCCTCTTTTGCTATGTTGGATGAATTTCTTTGATCCATTAATGTCCAGTAGCTTTATGCAATGTCCAGAAGTGTTAAGAATGATTATGTCACCTCTGAACATGTTAATTTTTATTGTGCACTAACCCTCTAATGAGTTGTTTCGAGTTTGGTGTGGAGGAAGTTTTCAAGGATCAAGAGAGGAGTATGATGCAACATGATCAAGGAGAGTGAAAGCTCTAAGCTTGGGGATGCCCCAGTGGTTCACCCCTGCATATATCAAGAAGACTCAAGCGTCTAAGCTTGGGGATGCCTAAGGCATCCCCTTCTTCATCGACAACATTATCAGGTTCCTCCCCTGAAACTATATTTTTATTCCATCACATCTTATGTGCTTTGCTTGGAGCGTCGGTTTGTTTTTGTTTTTGTTTTGTTTGAATAAAATGGATCCTAGCATTCACTTTATGGGAGAGAGACACGCTCCGCTGTAGCATATGGACAAGTATGTCCTTAGTTTCTACTCATAGTATTCATGGCGAAGTTTCTTCTTCGTTAAATTGTTATATGGTTGGAATTGGAAAATGATACATGTAGTAATTGCTATAAATGTCTTGGGTAATGTGATACTTGGCAATTGTTGTGCTCATGTTTAAGCTCTTGCATCATATGCTTTGCACCCATTAATGAAGAAATACATAGAGCATGCTAAAATTTGGTTTGCATATTTGGTTTCTCTAAGGTCTAGATAATTTCTAGTATTGAGTTTGAACAACAAGGAAGACGGTGTAGAGTCTTATAATGTTTACAATGTGTCTTTTATGTGAGTTTTGCTGCACCGGTTCATCCTTGTGTTTGTTTCAAATAGCCTTGCTAGCCTAAACCTTGTATCAAGAGGGAATACTTCTCATGCATCCAAAATACTTGAGCCAACCACTATGCCATTTGTGTCCACCATACCTACCTACTACATGGTATTTTTCTGCCATTCCAAAGTAAATTGCTTGAGTGCTACCTTTAAATTCCATCATTCACCTTACAATATATAGCTCATGGGACAATGTTATCACCAGAATTTGACCGAGTCAGAGGTGGGCCACGATTGAGATTGACTTGAAGATATACATGGAAGGAAGAACAAGAATTGGCCTTATACACGAAGTTGGGCTGAATTGCCCATGTATCTGTAATATAGTAGATCGCATCTTAGATTGAAAGTTAGAGTTTTACTCGTGCACGGTTAGGTGCACGTCCGAATTAGAAAGTCCCCTGGACTATAAATATGTATCTAGGGTTTATGGAATAAACAACAACTCACGTTCAACCCAAAACAAACCAATCTCGGCGCATCGCCAACTCCTTCATCTCGAGGGTTTCAATCAGATAAGCGACATGCTGCCTAGATCGCATCTTGCGATCTAGGCAGCACAAGCTCCACGTTGTTCATGCGTTGCTCGTACTGAAGCGTCTTTGATGGCGAGCAACGTAGTTATCATAGATGTGTTAGGGTTAGCATAGTTCTTCGTATAACATGCTTACGTAGTGCAACCCTTGCATGTCTAGCCGCCCTCACGCCTATCTCAGGTGTGGGGGCGGCACCCTGCTTGTTCATCATCTAGTAGATCTGATCCGTTACGATTGCTCCTTGTTCTGCAAGGATTAGTTTAATATCTGCAATAGTTAGGCCTTACAAAGGGGGGGAGGATCCAGCGGCACGTAGGGTGGCGTTCGCAAGTCCTAAACAGGATGTTCCAAGGATCAACGTCATGTTGGTTTTTAGGCCTTGTTTAGGATCGGCTTATGAGCACCGTGCGTGGCCGCGAGGCCCAACCTGGAGTAGGATGATCCGATTATGCGGTGAAAACCCTAAATCGTCGTAGATCTCATTAGCTATATTTTGATCAAGCAGGATCACCAAGTATTCGTGCACCCCGTATGAATCATGGGTGGATCGGCTCTTTGAGCCGATTCACGAGATAACTGAGAGCCGATCGAGGCTCGTATTTAATGTTTACGTGTATGCCATGCGAGGGAACTAAGCGAGGCATCCCCATCACCTTCTGACCAGGTATAGGTCGGGTGGCACGCCTTGCACTTCGCATCGCCGCGTGTGACCGAGAAGAGCATTGCGGGCCGTCGCTCGGAGGGGTCTCGGCCAGCCGCGGCTCTAGGCTCTTCCGGCTCTACTGTGTTGACGGGCCGCTGCCCGCCGGTGGGTTTTGGCGATCAACACATTACAGCACGCCCGGTGGGACTATCGTCTACATCAACCACATCGCCATCTACATACGAGATGGCGGCGGACGGCACGCCGGTCACCTACGAGGAGCTGCTGCCGAGCTCAAGAAGAAATATGACGAGATCAAGGTCACCCTCGAAGCCGACCTCATCGGCTCTTTTCGCAGAACCCGTTCCCATGGCATCGAGATGGAAGGGATTCTCACCGCAAGGTGCACTCGATGGGATAGATCTCTGCCCCGTCGGAGGAACGCACCCGAGGGCCTACGGCAGGAGATCAACTACTTGGTGGCTCACTCACTACACCGCCACTGCGAAAACTTGGTCAACGTGTTGGAGCGTCTCGCTCTGCGCGTGATCCAGAGATCATGAGCCACCGGTACTCGCCGTCGGGACCAGCTCTCGGGACGCATCAAGGAGAGTTGCCGCTCCGATCCCGTCCACCGCTGCCATATGCGTTGGCAGCACCGGCGGAAGTGCCGGCTACACCGGCATTCGTCGTCTACAAGATTGGTGGTGACCCTAGTGACTACCGAGTTCTTGGCTGAGGCGCCCAAGGAGATCCCTCAAGGATACGCGTGCACGTATGTGCCAGATTGTGGCAATGGGCACTCTCAAACCAGGCCACAACATCGGGGACTCCGGCGAAGACGGGAGGAACGTCAACGACGAGCTTGAGAAGCGACGTGGCTAACTAAGTACGCCACCCCGACGAAACTCCGAGCCCAGCTCCTGCGGTTGGCTCGAGCTGGAAAAGCAAACATGGCTGGCTAAGTACGCCACCCCGGCGAATCTTCGAGTGCAACTCCTGCAGCCCGGCACGACGGATCGGATCGGTACCATGCGAGAGACCGGTTCGGCATGGTGCCGAAAAGAAGGGCAATCGGCTATTCCAAGCCGTACCCCGACGAGTACGAGATGATCCCGCTGCCACCTAAATATCGGCTCCACGACTTCTCCAAATTCGGTGGATCGGATGGCTCCAGCTCCATCGAGCACGTCGGCCGATATTTGGCGCAACTAGGACCGGCTTCGGTGTCGGATCAGCTACGCGTGAGGCTCTTTTCACGGTCCCTCACGGGATCGGCTTTGGATGGTATACCTCTTTGCCGCCAAACTCCATCCGATCTTGGAAGCAATTGGAAGAACAATTCCACACGCAATACCATTCGAAGCTTCCGAGTCTAGCATTGCCGATCTAGCACAACTACGTCGAAGCGCGGAGAAACGGTGACAGAATACATCCGGCGCTTCAGGAATCTTAGGAACCGATGTTATTCGGTTCGTATAAGCTGAAAAGGAAGCGATCGAGTTGGCGGTAGCTGGCCTTGCAACACAGCTCAAGGACATGGCCTCCCAAGCGATTATCCCTCGGCGGCGCACATGGTTCGAAACTATCGGCATATGAACAGCGCCACGGCACTGTACCAAGACAAGTTCAAGCGTGCGATAGTCATGGTCGATACGAGAGGAAGGTGAAGTGCTGCGGGAGACCAAGAAGTAGCGATGGCTGAATGGACTCGGGGAGGAACCCTGTGTCCTGCAAATGGGTAAAGCCACCGGGGCCGCCCGGGGATTTGATTTTGACGTGACCAAGACTGAACAAATCTTCGACCTCCTGCTCAAGGAGAAACGATTGACGATTCCTGAAGGTCTCAAGTTCCCCACGGCGCAAGAGCTGAACGGAAAGCCATCTTTGCAAATTCCACAACTCGCTCTCCCATGCCACCAACGATTGCAGGGTGTGGCGTCGGCACATCCAAGCGGCGATAGAGAAGGGGCGTCTAATTTCCAACCGAGTACGCCATGAAGGTCGACACCCAACCCTTCCCCGCCGTTAACATGGTAGACGTCATCTACCCCGAGGGTTGCCGGCCCAGGTCCCACGTTCGGCATCAACATGGTAGGACACGGGAACCACTCGGCAAAGATGGAGATGAGGGCACTGCTCTCATAGCAAGGACACAAAGGAGGCCGCTCCACGCGATCGGCTCCATCATGATGGCAAGCGCTACGTCACGAGAGGGAGAAGTGAAGAACATAAGATATCAACGACCTCTCTCTCGATCACCTCCTCAACAAATATGTGAGTCGGTATGACCAACGCCGACGGTCCAACTATGATGATGAAGGAGATCGTACGGCTAGAGAAGCCGAGAAGACATCGTCGGCGGGATCGCGATGAGGAGGAGCACGAGCGCCGTGCCACGGACACATCAAGGGAGCAGGATGACAACGCCGGTTCTTTGGGACTGCCCTTTCTTCGTACACCGCTGGGATTCGGGAATGAGCCGATTGCCCACAATCGGCAATTGCCCAGAATGCAACCGGAAGAAGAAGGAGGCAGCCAACGTGTCTGTGTTCAAGCGCTTAGGGCCTCTCCCGCCACAGAGCAAACATGCCGAGTCACCTCGTTGGGCAGATCTTGAGGATTCCGAAGACGAGGGACTAGAAGAAGAAGAAGACAGTACCACCGTCCAAGGTGGTGCCACTGACGGACTCAGCCGTTCACAAAAACGCTGGGTACGGCGGTTGAGCGGCCTGTCGGAAGCCGAAAGGTTATACTTGCACACGCTAAGGAAGGCACGACCTGATCGGCTGCAAAGGTTCAGCGAGCCCTGGATGAAGAGGGTCGTCCACGGAGAATGGAGTGGCGTCCCAAGCAAAAGAAAGCCGATGATGAAACATCGGCTGGCACGAACATGGTGTTCATCCTCCCTTCAGAGTTCAGTGCTCCAGGGTTAGACGAGACATGCGTGGCACAACTTGACTGCGGCCCACGGCCGGTTATCTTTGAGAAGCCACGAGATAAGAGCTACGAGCATCCGAAGGCCCTATACTTGCGAGGATATATCGATGGGAGGCCTGTAAATAAGATCTTGGTGGACACCGGAGCGCGATTAACATCATGCCATACTCTATGCTACGTCGGTGGGACGCTCTAGCTCGGATTTAATCAAGACCAACGTGACATTGAGCGATTTCAACGGCCAAGCGTACGAGGCACAAGGAGTTACGAACGTGGATCGACCGTAGGAAGGAAAACTATCCCTACAACGTTCTTCATCGTTGATAGCACGAGCGATTATGCTTTGTCTTCTTTGGGAAGAGATTGGATCCACGCCAGCTTCGTATTCCCTCCACGATGCACCAATGCATAATACGGTGGGATGGAGATGAGGTAGAGGTCGTCCAGGCCGATGACTCAGCCGAAATTACAACGGCTGGCATGAACGCATGGGAAGCAGCAGGCCAAGAACCCCTTTCAGGCATCAACTTGGACGACTGCGAGCGCATCGATGTGACAAAGGGAAGGGTTAAGCTGGTTTTATCCATTGGCCTGACCATGTAGTTGAAGCGAAGCGATGTGCAACTTGGCGAGGCTGATCCTTGTGATCGGCCCCAAAGGTCTATGAAGGGACATTACAGAACCTTCAGTCAGCGCTCCAATCATTATGGAGGCCGATCCCAGCAATCGGCCAAAATTATCCTCACCACATGTTACGCTTGTGTTCACCCTCGACCCTATCGGAGCCGACGTGCGAATTACAAAGCCGATATCTGCCATTCTTTGACGGCTTCGGCTCGGGGGCACCTAAACGGGGAACCGGATGCGGGGGTACATGTGTGCAATGAAATGCGGGGGCCGATAGGAAAAAATCGGCGATAAAAAAAAAAATTTTACAGCCGATGCAAGGGCATCGACTTTAGAATTGAGAGGCAGCCGATGCGCAGCCATCGACTTTAGTGGAATTATGCAACGTTTATCGAGTCTCCACCAAATCCAGACTAACGGTGGTGCCTTCTGTTGCCTCGAGGGAGTATAACAATGGAAACTTCTTCAGCTGCTTCGAGCCGATCCGGGTTCCTGAACCTTTTTTGTCAAGGATTTCCAATCTTTGGGGCTAGTTTAGCTGAAACGGAAGATTATCGGCTGTTGGAGGAAGAAAGAGGATCGGCTGTGGCGCATTCTCTCGACATTCTCGCCTCGAGTGAGGCTCGGGGGCGACGAGGCTCGAGTAAGGCTCGGGGGCAGCAGGCCTAGTGGATACTTTGTTTAAAGAACCGATGGGGATACCATCGGCTGATCCTTCATTGCAACCTTCTTCACAATGATGGAGTACTGAAAAGGATTATTGGGTTTGGTTGGAAAAGTTTAAAGGTTTTCCTGAAGATCCTGCATTTTCTACCAGATTCAGAAAATCATCGGCTGAAGAAGAGAAGGGTGAATTTCAAAGGACCGATGCGGTGCGATCGGCTCATTACGCATTGGCAAAGGGGACGAATCGGCAAGGTCAGTAGAAGAGGGAATCGGCTCAATTAAACTCAGAAGGAATCGGCAAAATCAGAATTGGGGAAAAGTTCTTCATTGATTAGATGAGATTTCTTACATAAAGAGCTAATTGCTCTCAAAAGGGAAATACTAGGGGATCCATTGCCCCATCTACTACTACTAGCCCTATTCTAGAGGCCCTATCTATGGGCCGTCACTGCCCTCGTCGTCGCCGTCGTCGCCACTATCGGCGCTGCTCCCGGCGGGCTCGTCGTCGCTCCAATGGCCGCCGACCGGGCCCTCGTTGTCTTCATCTTCTTCGTCAGCGTCGTCCTCGTCGCTGTCGAAGTCGCTAAGATTGCCCGGCCAAGGGCAGAACCGCTTGGCCGGCGGCTCGTCGGAGGAGCTCGCGTCGTCGTCCTCCTCCTCCTCTTCCTGCTCCTCCTCCCCGGAAGAGGTGAAGTCGCAGGAGAAGCTGTCGTCGTCACTCTCCTCCTCCGTTTCCCCAACGGCGAGGAAGCGGAGGTCGCTCTCCCCGTCCGTCGAGGATTGGTCGTCCTCGGACCAGATGGAGAAGTCGTGGTCTGACTCCTCCCCGGCCGCAATGGCGCGGCGGGTGTTCGCCGCGTGGACCTCTGCCGGGTTGTACTCCGGCGTCGGCTCACGGGATGTGGAGGACTGGCTGGAAGGATCCGATGGAGCAGAGGAGGAAGAAGACATGGTGGCAGGAGGGCTTTGGAGTGCTAATGCGGAGGAGATGCGAGAGGAGAACTGTTCATGGCGGTTAAATAAAAGGGGATATAGTGGAAATTCAATGCCACAGCAGTTTCCGAGGAAGTGGTGCCTAAAGAAAAAAAAAACTGCCAGATCACGCGGAGAAGTTGAGAAGGCAGGACATCATGATGAAGGATACTGCAACAGTTCTGCCACGACATGACCCGACGAAGGAGTGATTTTGGAATTACCAATTCCAAAACCAGGGGGGCATGTGTTATCACCAGAATTTGACCGAGTCAGAGGTGGGCCACGATTGAGATTGACTTGAAGATATACATGGAAGGAAGAACAAGAATTGGCCTTATACACGAAGTTGGGCTGAATTGCCCATGTATCTGTAATATAGTAGATCGCATCTTAGATTGAAAGTTAGAGTTTTACTCGTGCACGGTTAGGTGCACGTCCGAATTAGAAAGTCCCTGGACTATAAATATGTATCTAGGGTTTATGGAATAAACAACAACTCACGTTCAACCCAAAACAAACCAATCTCGGCGCATCGCCAACTCCTTCATCTCGAGGGTTTCAATCAGATAAGCGACATGCTGCCTAGATCGCATCTTGCGATCTAGGCAGCACAAGCTCCACGTTGTTCATGCGTTGCTCGTACTGAAGCGTCTTTGATGGCGAGCAACGTAGTTATCATAGATGTGTTAGGGTTAGCATAGTTCTTCGTATAACATGCTTACGTAGTGCAACCCTTGCATGTCTAGCCGCCCTCACGCCTATCTCAGGTGTGGGGCGGCACCTACTTGTTCATCATCTAGTAGATCTGATCCGTTACGATTGCTCCTTGTTCTGCAAGGATTAGTTTAATATCTGCAATAGTTAGGCCTTACAAAGGGGGGGAGGATCCAGCGGCACGTAGGGTGGCGTTCGCAAGTCCTAAACAGGATGTTCCAAGGATCAACGTCATGTTGGTTTTTAGGCCTTGTTTAGGATCGGCTTATGAGCACCGTGCGTGGCCGCGAGGCCCAACCTGGAGTAGGATGATCCGATTATGCGGTGAAAACCCTAAATCGTCGTAGATCTCATTAGCTATATTTTGATCAAGCAGGATCACCAAGTATTCGTGCACCCCGTACGAATCATGGGTGGATCGGCTCTTTGAGCCGATTCACAGGATAACCTGAGAGCCGATCGAGGCTCGTATTTAATGTTTACGTGTATGCCATGCAGGAACTAAGCGAGGCATCCCCATCACCTTCCTGACCAGGTATAGGTCAGGTGGCACACCCTTGCACTTCGCATCGCCGCGTGTGACCAGAAGAGCATTGCGGGCCGTCGCTCGGAGGGGTCTCAGCCAGCCGCAGCTCTAGGCTCTTCCCGGCTCTACCTGTGTTGACAGGCCGCTGCCCGCCGGTGGGTTTTGGCAGTCAACAGACAAATAGCTTAAAAACTATTGTGGTATTGAATATGTACTTATGCACTTTATCTCTTATTAAGTTGCTTGTTGTGCGATAACCATGTTCACTGGGGACGCCATCAACTACTCTTTGTTGAATATCATGTGAGTTGCTATGCATGTTCGTCTTGTCTGAAGTAAGAGAGATCTACCACCTTATGGTTAAGCATGCATATTGTTAGAGAAGAACATTGGGCCGCTAACTAAAGCCATGATCCATGGTGGAAGTTTCAGTTTTGGACAATATCCTCAATCTCATATGAGAAAATTACTAATTGTTGTTACATGCTTATGCATAAAAGAGGAGTCCATTATCTGTTGTCTATGTTGTCCCGGTATGGATGTCTAAGTTGAGAATAATCAATAGCGAGAAATCCAATGCGAGCTTTCTCCTTAGACCTTTGTACAGGCGGCATAGAGGTACCCCTTTGTGACACTTGGTTAAAACATGTGCATTGTGATGATCCGGTAGTCCAAGCTAATTAGGACAAGATGCGGGCACTATTAGTATACTATGCATGAGGCTTGCAACTTGTAAGATATAATTTACATGATACATATGCTTTATTACTACCGTTGACAAAATTGTTTCATGTTTTCAAAATCAAAGCTCTAGCACAAATATAGCAATCGATGCTTTTCCTCTATGGAGGACCATTCTTTTACTCTCATTGTTGAGTCAGTTCACCTATTTCTCTCCACCTCAAGAAGCAAACACTTGTGTGAACTGTGCATTGATTCCTACATATTTGCATATTGCACTTATTATATTACTCTATGTTGACAATATCCATGAGATATACATGTTACAAGTTGAAAGCAACCGCTGAAACTTAATCTTCCATTGTGTTGCTTCAATGCTTTTACTATGAATTATTGCTTTATGAGTTAACTCTTATGCAAGACTTATTGATGCTTGTCTTGAAGTGCTATTCATGAAAAGTCTTTGCTAAATGATTCACTTGTTTACTCATGTCATATACATTGTTTTGATCGCTGCATTCACTACATATGCTTTACAAATAGTATGATCAAGGTTATGATGGCATGTCACTCCAGAAATTATCTTTGTTATCGTTTTACCTGCTCGGGACGAGCAGAACTAAGCTTGGGGATGCTGATACGTCTCCAACGTATCGATAATTTCTTATGTTCCATGCCACATTATTGATGTTATCTACATGTTTTATGCACACTTTATGTCATATTAGTGCATTTTCTGGAACTAACCTATTAACAAGATGCCGAAGTGCCGATTCTTTGTTTTCTGCTGTTTTTGGTTTCAGAAATCCTAGTAACGAAATATTCTCGGAATTGGACGAAATCAACGCCCAGGGTCCTATTTTGCCACGAAGCTTCCAGAAGACCGAAGAGGAGACGAAGTGGGGCCACGAGGTGGCCAAACCCTAGGGCGGCGCGGCCCCTGCCCTGGCCGCGCGGCCCTATGGTGTGGGCCCCTCGTGCCGCCTCTTGACCTGCCCTTTCGCCTACTTATAGCCTTCGTCGCGAAACCCCCAGTACCGAGAGCCACGATACGGAAAACCTTACTGAGATGCCGCCGCCGCTAATCCCATCTCGGGGGATTCAGGAGATCGCCTCCGGCACCCTGCCGGAGAGGGGATTCATCTCCCGGAGGACTCTACGCCGCCATGGTCGCCTCCGGAGTGATGTGTGAGTAGTCTACCCCTGGACTATGGGTCCATAGCAGTAGCTAGATGGTTGTCTTCTCCCCATTGTGCTTCATTGTCGGATCTTGTGAGCTGCCTAACATGATCAAGATCATCTATCTGTAATTCTATATGTTGCGTTTGTTGGGATCCGATGAATAGAGAATACTTGTTATGTTGATTATCAAAGTTATGTCTATGTGTTGTTTATGATCTTGCATGCTCTCCGTTACTAGTAGATGCTCTGGCCAAGTAGATGCTTGTAACTCCAAGAGGGAGTATTTATGCTCGATAGTGGGTTCATGTCTCCGTGAATCTGGGGAAGTGATAGAAATCTCTAAGATTATGGATGTGCTGTTGCCACTAGGGACAAAACATTAGTGCTATGTTCGAGGACGTAGTTACTGATTACATTACGCGCAATACTTAATGCAATTGTCTGTTGTTAGCAACTTAATACTGGAGGGGGTTCGGATGATAACCTGAAGGTGGACTTTTTAGGCATAGATGCATGATGGATAGCGGTCTATGTACTTTGTCGTAATGCCCAATTAAATCTCACAATACTCATCATAATATGTATGTGCATGGTCATGCCCTCTTTATTTGTCAATTGCCCAACTGTAATTTGTTCACCCAACATGCTGTTTATCTTATGGGAGAGACACCTCTAGTGAACTGTGGACCCCGGTCCAATTCTCTATACTGAAATACAATCAACTGCAATCTTGTTCTCTGTTTTACGCAAACAATCATCATCCACACTATACATCTAATCCTTTGTTACAGCAAGCCGATGAGATTGACAACCTCACTGTTTCGTTGGGGCAAAGTACTTTGGTTGTGTTGTGCAGGTTCCACGTTGGCGCCGGAATCTCTGGTGTTGCGCCGCACTACATCCCGCCGCCATCAACCTTCAACGTGCTTCTTGACTCCTACTGGTTCGATTAAACCTTGGTTTCTTACTGAGGGAAACTTGCCGCTGTGCGCATCACACCTTCCTCTTGGGGTTCCCAACGGACGTGTCAACTACACGCATCAGTGGTCCTAAGCGCGCGGGGCTCAACGGGGTCGATCAGGAGGTTGAGGGATCGACGCGATTCCGCGCCGTGGTCTCCGGTCAACTGCTCCGGGTACGCTAATCATCCTTGCAGGGACTCCGGCGAGCAGCGACCAGGGAGAAGCCCAAGGGGAGGGAGGCATGCGGCAGCGCTGCTGTGCTCCGCCCCGCGCCTCTGTGCTCCTCCGGCGAGGCAGGCCCCTGGTTGACTCGCGCTGCCAGACCCCAGCTCCACCGCGCGTGCGGGGGTGGCCTCCTGCCTCTCCGGTTGCGGCCTCGACGAGCGTGGCCGGCCTCCTGCCACGCCGGCGGCGGCCTGGACGCGCGTGGGCGGCGCTATGCAGAGCAGGGGAAGGAGAAGACCCCTCCGTTTCTTTTGTTTTAGTGAGAATTTTTATTTTCTTAATATGGGTTGGCTTTATAATATTGCAACACCAGCCTTACATGTGGGCCTCTTATGTTAGAAGGGATGTCAATTCGCGTTCAATACAGTTTAGAGTATTTTGCGAAAATCTTGGCAAAATGTGGTGGCTTTTTGCTCCCGAAACACAAAGTGGTACCGAAATTAGCTGAGAATGTGGTGGTTTTATGCTAATAACTCGTGGCCCACCCTGAAATATTGAAAAATGCTTTGTATTTAGTCATTTGGGGAAAAATTATCACACATGGATAGTGCAAAAAAAATAAAAATAGGGGGTTGTGCCCACCCGATAGATTTTTTGTGTGTCTGTCCGCCACTGGATGGAACTTAAACCATATGTTATAGCTTGTTTTACTTGAGCTTCACTCACTTTAAGCTGCTAATTGTTTGCAACTTTGAGGCATTGACATGTAAATTCAAAGTCATGTGATTTTGGGGTAGGTCAAGTTAGCACATACGTGCCCATGTATTCCAATTTCTGAACAAACTGAAACTATGTTCTGCTAGAACCCAAAATCTATAACTACTACGTAGGATTCAGTATGGCACATCACATGTCCTTGTCTTCACATCTTGCAGTGTGTGTTGCACCACCTCACACGCTCTACCTCCAAGACCATCTGTATGCTGCACTTTGGATAATAACCTGAAACTTCTCCACCCCAGGGTATGAAGGGATTCAGTGACAGAGCCAAAGCAAATCATGGGGAATGGGCGCACAGCGATGGCCGGCGTTCATCCCCAACAAACATTAGCAGTTTAGCACTAAGCGCCTCTGGTTCAGCGATTCGAACGGGAACCCCCTCGTCCCCTCTACAGCCTAAACTAACTCCATACGGATTTGGTGATTCTCACCGGATTGACGACGAAATGGCTCACGAAACCAGGAAATCGACAACACCAAATAAGACGCATCACCAACTACAAACCCTAGTTCCTACGGTTAGGTATTCATCACTCGATTTCTACTGTCCTCGCGTGGAAGGGGAACAGACAAGCAAAGGACCAGCGGCAGCGAGGGGAGAGAAGTCGGGGAATTTACCTGAACCCGAGCTGATAGAATCAGGCATTGCGAGCTCGTCGGCGAGCTAGACGGTGTAGCAGCGCTCCGGGCGGCCACCCGGCCCTCGCCGGCGAGGCTCCGGCCGACAACCCACCGCCATTGCCCTCAAGGCCTCAAGTCGCCGTTGCTTCTCGATTAGCTCGGTGGGGAAACGAATGAGAAGCTATGCGGTGGCCAACAAAGGCAAAACAATCAGAAACAAAAAAAAAGAGAAAATGTGTACTACAGCTGCCCTATGGGCCATGCTAGTGAGCGACTACAAAAAGATCGGTATTAGGGCATCTCCGACCAAGCGATGCATTTCAGTGTCCGAAAATGTCCGCGCACGTCCGTTTGCATCGGCGAAATGGTCAAAATCGACCACGCGTCCGTTTACTTCGGGGTGGCTCCAGCGGCACGACGCATTGTTGATACGTCCATTTTGCATCACTATTTTATATCATAATTTACTGTTATTCATTGATATATTTCATATTTAGAGATGATACTTATGTTATTTCATCTATTTTGCATGTTTCATGATTACTGGAGAATCGGGCACCGGAGTCAGGATTCTGCTGGAAAAAGCACCGTCAGAATGCAATATTTCGGAAGATCAGCAATTGACGGAAATTATACGAAAAATCCTATTTTTCCAGAAGACGAAGGGAGCCAGAAGGGGGAGCCTAGGAGGGCCGCCATGGGCCCACCTCATAGGCCGGCGCGGGCCCTACCCTGGCCGCGCCGCCCTGTGAGGAGGGGGCCCACAGCCCCCTCTGGCCGCCTCTCTTTCGCGTACTTCTTCGCCCCGAAAACCTAAGCTCCAGAGGATAGTCGCGAAGAGTCACGGCCGCCTCTGCGGGGCAGAGAACACCAGAGAGAAAAGAGCTCTCCGGCGGGCAGGAATCCGCCGGGGAAATTCCCTCCCGGAGGGGGAAATCGACGCCATCGTCACCGTCATCGAGCTGGACATCATCTCCATCACCATCGTCATCATCTCCATCATCATCACCGCCATCTCCACCGCTGCACCTCGTCACCGCTGTAACAATTCGGGTTGGATCTTGATTGTTTGATAGGGGAAACTCTCCCGGTGTTGATTTCTACTTGTTATTGATGCTATTGAGTGAAACCATTGGACCAAGGTTTATGTTCAGATTGTTATTCATCATCATATCACCTCTGATCATGTTCCATATGATGTCTCGTGAGTAGTTCGTTTAGTTCTTGAGGACATGGGTGAAGTCTAAATGTTAGTAGTGAATTATGGTTGAGTAATATTCAATGTTATGATATTTAAGTTGTGGTGTTATTCTTCTAGTGGTGTCATGTGAACGTCGACTACATGATACTTCACCTTTATGGGCCTAGGGGAGTACATCTTGTATTCGTTTGCTAATTGCGAGGTTGCCGGAGTGACAGAAACCTAAACCCCCGTTGGTATATCGATGCAGGAGGGATAGCAGGATCTCAGAGTTTAAGGCTGTGGTTAGATTTATCTTAATTACTTTCTTGTATTTGCGGATGCTTGCAAGGGGTATAATCACAAGTATGTATTAGTCCTAGGAAGGGCGGTGCATTAGCATAGGTTCACCCACACAACACTTATCAAAACAATGAAGATTAATCAGCTGTATGAAGCGAAATCACTAGACTAAATTCCCGTATGTCCTCAAGAACGTTTGGTCATTATAAGTAAACAAGCCGGCTTGTCCTTTGTGCTAAAAAGGATTGGGCCACTCACTGTAGTTATTTCTCTCGCATTTTACTTACTCGTACTTTATTTATCTGCTACATCAAAACCCCCTGAATACTTGTCTGTGAGCATTTACGGTGAATTCTTCATCGAAACTGCTTGTCAACACCTTCTGCTCCTCGTTGGGTTCGACACTCTTATTTATCGAAATTACTACGATACACCCCCTATACTTGTGGGTCATCAAGACTATTTTCTGGCGCCGTTGCCGGGGAGTGAAGCGCTATTGGTAAGTGGAATTGGTAAGGAAAACCTTTACTGTTTGTGCTGATTTTATTTCTGCCTGCTGCTATAAGTCATTATGGAGAGATCTTCTCTTGAATTTCTATTTGGGAAATCTACTACTACTGCAACGGTAGTGGATGAGGCGCCAGGTGAGGAAGTAATACCATATAAAATACCTATAAAAATTATTGAACGTGTTATGGATAACCGCTATGAAGGGGATGGAACTGTCCATCCTGGTGATCATTTACTGTTTTTACATGAATTATGCGGGTTATTCAAATGTGCAGGTATTGCTATGGATGAAGTTAGAAAGAAACTATTCTCTATATCGCTGTCTGGTAAAGCAGCGCATTGGTATAAATTGCTGAAGAATGGTGATTCTCTTGATTGGGAGGACATTGTGCCCTTATTTTATTCTAAATTCTATCCTCCAAGTGAAATTCACAGAGATCGGAACCGCATATATAATTTTTGGCCTCATGATGGAGTGAGTATTGCCCAAGCATGGGGGAGATTGAAGTCTTTAATGCTCAAATGCCCCATTCATGAGCTTCCTGGTAATATTATTATTGATAATTCCTATGCAAGACTTTCTTTTCAAGACAAGAACTTGCTGGATACTTCTTGTTCTGGATCATTTACACGCAACAAAGAAGAGTTTAAAAGGGACCTTCTTAATCGGATCCAGGAGAATACTGAAGGATGGGAGAACGACAAAGATAGAGAGTCAGGTATAAATTATGATTATAAATGCATTGAAGCTTTTATGGATACTGATAAATTTCATAATATGAGTGCTACTTATGGTCTTGATTCTCAAGTTGTTGCAAATCTTTATAAAGCTTTTGCCTCTCATTATGAATTGCCTAAGAAGAATTTTGATAAGTATCATGAACCGTATAAAGATAAAATTGATTCATCTATAAACAAATGTGTTGTAATTGAAACTGTTGATCATGTTATTCCTGAAGCTTACATTGAAAAAACTCCTTTCCCTGCTAAAATGAAGGAGTACTCTGTTATATCTATTGCGGTTAATAAAAGTGCAAAGAAAGCTATGGAACCTGAAGAGCAAATAAAAGTTGAACCTGCTATTGCAATAGTTAAAGATCTTGTGACTGAAAATGTGGAAGATGGTCATATTATTTTCTGTGAAGATGCTTCTAATATTGTTTCGCATCCTAATAAGTCTAGGAAAGCTAGTGTTTCTATGCTCTCTGTTAGAATTGGTGATCATTGTTATTATGGTTTATGTGACATTGGTGCAAGTATTAGCGCCATTCCTTATGAGCTTTATACGGAGATCATGCATGAAATTGGTTCTTGTGAACTTGAAGATATTGATGTGGTTATTCGGCTAGATAATAGAGAAACTATCTCTCCTATTGGTATTGTTCGAGATGTGGAAGTTCTATGTGGTAAGATTAAATATCCTGCTGACTTTTTGGTACTTGGTTCTGCTGCTAGTAAGTATTGTCCTATCATTTTTGGTAGACCTTTTCTAAATACTTGTGGAGCTGTTATAGATTGCAAGAAGGAAAAGATTGTTACTAAATTTGCTAGTGAATCTTATGAGTTTAATTTCTCTAAATTTGCCAAAACTCCTTATAAAGCTGATTTGCCTAATAATGATTTTAGAGTTGAACAGTGTGCGTCTATTGCTCTTGCTCCTAATAATCCTCTGCAGCAACATTTGGAGAATAGTGAGAGCGAAGTCTTTAGGGAAGAAAGAAATGAGCTTGATGAAATTTTCCTTCGTCAACCTATTCTTAAGCATGATTTACCGGTAGAAGATCTAGGTACAACACCACCACCAAAGGAAGATCCTGTTTTCGATTTAAAACCAATGCCTGATAATCTTAAATATGCTCATATTGATGATAAGAAAATATACCCTGTTATTATTAGTTCTAAGCTTTCAGAGATTGAGGAAGAAAGGTTATTGGAAATATTGAAGAAACACCGAGGAGCTATTGGCTATACTCTTGATGACTTGAAGGGGATTTCTCCCTCTATTTGCCAACATGCTATCAATATGGAAGATGATGCAAAGCCTGTTGTTGAACATCAACGTCGTCTAATTCCGAAGATGAAGGATGTGGTAAGGAATGAGGTATTAAAACTTCTTGAAGCTGGTATTATATATCCTATTGCTGATAGTAGATGGGTTAGTCCTGTGCATTGTGTTCCTAAGAAAGGAGGAATGACTGTTGTGCCTAATGATAATGATGAGCTCATCCCTCAAAGAGTAGTTGTAGGGTATAGAATGTGCATTGATTATCGAAAAGTTAATAAGGTTACTAAGAAAGATCATTACCCTTTACCATTTATTGATCAAATGTTAGAGAGGTTGTCTAAAAATACTCATTTTTGCTTTCTTGATGGTTATTCTGGGTTCTCACAAATTGCTGTTAAAACTAAAGATCAAGAGAAAACCACTTTCACTTGTCCCTATGGAACTTATGCTTATAGGCGTATGCCTTTTGGTTTATGTAATGCTCCTGCTACTTTTCAAAGATGCATGTCTGCTATTTTTCTTGGTTTTTGTGAGAGTATTGTGGAGGTATTCATGGATGATTTTTCTGTCTATGGGAATTCTTTTGATAATTGCTTACGAAACCTTGATAAAGTATTGCAGAGATGTGAAGAAACTAATCTTGTTCTTAATTGGGAGAAATGCCACTTTATGGTTAATGAAGGAATTGTATTGGGACATAAAATTTCTGAGAGAGGTATTGAAGTTGATAGAGCTAAAGTTGAAGCAATTGAGAAGATGCCCTATCCTAGGGATGTTAAAGGTATTCGTAGTGTTCTTGGTCATGCTGGGTTTTATAGAAGATTTATTAAAGATTTCTCTAAGATTTCAAAGCCTCTTACTAATCTTCTTCAAAAAGATGTACCTTTTGTTTTTGATGATGATTGTAAGGAAGCTTTTGAAACTCTAAAGAAAGCCTTAACAACTGCTCCTGTAGTTGAACCTCCTGATTGGAATTTGCCTTTTGAGATTATGTGTGATGCTAGTGATTTTGCTGTAGGCGCTGTTCTTGGACAGCGGGTAGATAAGAAATTGAATGTTATTCATTATGCTAGCAAAACTCTTGATGCTGCTCAAAGAAATTATGCTACAACTGAAAAAGAATTATTAGCTGTAGTCTTTGCTTGTGACAAGTTTAGATCCTATATTGTTGATTCAAAAGTCACGATTCATACTGATCATGCTGCAATTAGATACCTTATGATAAAGAAAGATGCTAAGCCAAGGCTTATTAGATGGGTACTTCTTTTGCAAGAATTTGATTTACATATTATAGATAGGAAAGGTGTTGATAATCCTGTTGCTGATAATTTATCTAGATTGGAAAATATTACTTATGATCCTGTTCCTGTTAATGATAGTTTTCCAAATGAACAATTGGCTGTAATAAAGGTGAACTCGCGAGATAGCCCTTGGTACGCTGATTATGCTAACTTTATTGTTTCCAAGTACTTACCTCCAACCTTTTCGGCTCAGCAAAGGAGAAAATTCTTTTATGACTTGAGGCATTATTTTTGGGATGACCCACAATTATATAAAGAAGGAGTGGATGGTATTATGCGAAGATGTGTTCCTGAATATGAACAACAAGAGATATCGAGTAAATGTCATGGTAGTGCTTATGGAGGACATCACGCCGGAGATAGAACTGTACAAAAGGTTCTACAATCAGATTTTTATTGGCCAACTCTCTTCAAAGATGCAAGGAAGTTTATTTTATCTTGTGATGAATGTCAAAGGGTTGGTAATATCTCCAGACGCAATGAAATGCCTATGAATTATACTCTTGTTATTGAACCATTCGATTGTTGGGGATTTGACTTCATGGGTCCTTTCCCTTCTTCAGAAGGTAACACTCATATACTTGTCGCTGTTGATTACGTTACTAAATGGGTAGAAGCCATACCCACAAAAAGTGTTGATGGTGAGACTTCTTTAAAAATGCTTTTAGATATTATTTTTCCTAGATTTGGAGTACCTAGATATATTCTGACTGATGGAGGTTCTCATTTTATTCATGGAGGTTTTAGAAAAACTCTTGCTAAGTATGGTATTAATCATAGAATTGCTTCCGCTTATCATCCTCAAACTAGCGGGCAAGTAGAATTATCAAATAGAGAGATTAAATCTATTTTGGGAAAGACTGTTAATAAATCTAGAAAGAATTGGGCTATTAAATTGAAGGATGCATTATGGGCTTATAGAACTGCTTATAAAAATCCTATGGGTATGTCGCCTTATAAAATGGTTTATGGGAAAGCTTGTCATTTACCTTTAGAATTAGAGCACAAAGCTTATTGGGCTGTAAGAGAACTAAATAAAGATCCTAAACTTGCCAGTAAGAAGAGATTGCTACAATTGAGTTCTTTAGATGAATGGAGAAGTGAAGCATATGAAAATGCTAAACTCTTTAAGGAGAAAGTTAAGAAATGGCATGATAGAAGAATTATCAAAAGAGAATTTAATGTTGGGGATAAAGTCCTATTGTATCGGTCTCGTCTCAGATTCTTTGCAGGGAAGTTGCTCTCAAAGTGGGAAGGACCATATATTATTGTGGAGGTGTATCATTTAGGGGCAATTAAAATTAGCTCTCTGCAAGGTGATGCCACACAAGTAGTTAATGGACAAAGACTCAAGCATTATATCTCTGGAGATTCTTATAATGAAGATGTTGATGTTATTCAAGTGGTAACTCCGGAAGCTTTCATCAAAGGTCAAACGGACAGTTCTGCAGAGTTCGACTTTGACTAGGTAACAGTACTGGTAATAAAAAGTCCGCGATTTACTTTCCGAACAATGTTTTTGGTGTTTTTGGAAAATATGAAAAATTACGAGATCGAAACGGAGTGGAGGAGACGCACGAGGGCGTGCCCCCATAGGCCGGCGCGGGCCCCAGCCTGGCCGCGCCGCCCTATGAGGACACCGCTTCGTTGTCCCTCTCCGACTCTTGTTCGACCTGGTACTTTCCTTCTGACGTGAAAATTTTTGCTATATAATCCCCCGGACCCCTGGAGGTCCGTATATCATTTTCTCGCCGTGTTTTGTTCCGAGCTGTTTTCTGCCAGGATCTGCTTCGGATCTAGATCCACCATGTCTTCGTCGGGAACTCCGAAGGACAGCTTCTTTGAGGACGTCGTCAACCCGTACATGAATGAGCTGAAGATGCACCCCAAGGAATTGCTGCTCGTAGATGGAGAGTTGCAGATCAAAGATGTCCAGGGTCCTAAAGGAGAAGGAAGCTTGGAAGACAGGGTGGAGAAACTAGAACAAGAAGTCTTCAACTACAAGAAGATGGCTGAGCGTGAAGTGGACATCTTTCACAAGATTGTGTCTGAACTTATTGATGGACACAAGAAGGAGACTGCAAAGTTGTGGGACGATATCTTCTCGCTTCACGACACCACCAACAAACTCCAAGCTCAACTCTATGATGTTCAGAATCAAAACTGTGAGTATGAAAACAGGTTTAAACGCATAAGTTATGCTGCTAGTTTCAGGATTCCGGAGACCAAGATGTCTTTTGTTGATGGAGAGCCTCTTCCTTGGAAGTCTGATGATGGCAAGGATTCACCATCATCACCAAAGGAGTAATTAACCATCGGTATTGGCATCCCCTTGGTTTGTTCCAAGCTTGGGGGAGTGCCGCGGTATCACATCATCACTATCTTTTACTTTTTATTATCAAGTAGTGTCATATCATGAGTAGGGAAGTTATCATATAAGATGTGTTGCGGTATGGAAGTATCTCTCTTTAGTTGGTTATCTATGTATCCCTTGGTGTGAGTTATCGTTATAGAATATTAATGAGAAGTTTTATCATTTACATATTGCACATCTTATTTTAGTTTGCAATCTCTATTATGTGATTGATCTTGTTGTTAGTATTGGCATCACTTTAGGAGCATTGAGTAAATGTATTTGGTTTTGGCAAACTTAGCATTGGTAAATAGCAACAACACTTTGAGTTTAAGAAGAATAGAGAAGAAATACATGTAGATATGTTAGTTCATTGTACTACTTTCTTGATTAATTATGAGCTTGGTATTCTGAAGTTAAAATTGTTTGTGTTTACAAGTAAGATGCATGATTGTTTCTATCACATGTATATTTGTTTGTTTACCTCAACTCTTATGCTTGCTAATCAACCTTGCTAGCCAAAGACCTGTACTGAGAGGGAATGCTTCTCGTGCATCCAAACCTTTAAACCAAAACCCATGCCATGTGTGTCCACTATAACTACCTATTATGTGGTATTTCCTGCCACTCCAAGTAAATACTTCATGTGCTACCTTTAAACAATTCAAAACTTTATTACTCCTTATTTGTGTCAATGTTTTATAGCTCATGAGGAAGTATGTGGTGTTTATCTTTCAATCTTGTTGGGCAACTTTCACCAATGGACTAGTGGCTTCATCCACTTATCCAATAACTTTGCAAAAAGAGCTGGCAATGGTGTTCCCAGTTGATGCGTGTAGTTGACACGTCCGTTGGGAACCCCAAGAGGAAGGTGTGATGCGCACAGTAGCAAGTTTCCCTCAGTAAGAAACCAAGGTTTAATCGAACCAGTAGGAGTCAAGAAGCACGTTGAAGGTTGATGGTGGCGGAATGTAGAGCGGCGCAACACCAGGGATTCCGGCGCCAACGTGGAACCTGCACAACACAACCAAAGTACTTTGCCCCAACGTAACAGCGAGGTTGTCAATCTCACCGGCTTGCTGTGAACAAAGGATTAACCGTATTGTGTGGAAGATGATTGTTTGCGAAGAACAGTAAAGAACAAGTATTGCAGTAGATTGTATTTCAGATGTAAAGAATAGGCCGGGGTCCACAGTTCACTAGCGGTGTCTCTCCCATAAGATAAATAGCATGTTGGGTGAACGAATTACAGTTGGGCAATTGACAAATAAAGAAGGCATAACAATGCACATACATATATCATGATGAGTACTATGAGATTTAATCAGGGCATTACGACAAAGTACATAGACCGCCATCCAGCATGCATCTATGCCTAAAAAGTCCACTTTCAGGTTATCATCCGAACCCCTTCCGGTATTAAGTTGCAAGCAACAGACAATTGCATTAAGTATGGTGCGTAATGTAATCAACACAAATATCCTTAGACAAAGCATCGATGTTTTATCCCTAGTGGCAATAGCACATCCACAACTGTCGAGGGTGCTCCTCGGCAATGCCCTCGGATAGGGGCTTAGGGTTGATGGAATCCTGCAAGCTGACACGAGACATCGGTTCACAGACAAGCGGGGAGAGCGATTTACCCAGGTTCGGGGCCCTCGATGAGGTAAAACCCTTACGTCTGCACTGCATTCTTGATTATGATGAAAACAGGTTACAATGGGGTGCCGAATAGTTCGGCTGAGATCTCGTCGAGATAGCTAATTGCTAGGGTAATCTAGTTCTAAGCTTCTGTTGGCTAAGATTGCTAAGATTGATTGTATCCCTCGATAGCCCCTCTCCTGGCCTTTATATAGGTGGCCAGGTCCCGAGAGGTCTATTCGAGTACGAGTAGGTTTACAGTAGGTCTATCTCCAATCTTTCCTTGTCCGGCTTCTTCCATGTCTTGTACTCCAAGTAATCTTCCACCGCACCATCCTAGTGGCCCATCTTGCCATCGGGTACCTTCATGGGCCTCTAGTTGGACTGTGTAGGGTAGAGCAACATTGGTTACCCGAAGGGTAATGCCCACGTCAGTAGCCCCCGAGTGTCTAGCCGAACGTAGTTCGGGTAGAGACTAAAGCATGTCCTCTTCTGAAGTTCTTCTCCTCGATCATTCTTGCCTTTCTTCTATCTTCTATCAGGTGCGCGTTAGCGCTCCCGATGGGAGTAGCCCCCGAGTCTAGGTATGGATGCTTTGCAATCCGTGCGTAGACTCAAGTTGTACCACTCGAGCATCTTCTTCTGCCGAAGCTTTTTCCTGCAAGTCTTCGTAGACCATCCGATACATTTTCTTTATGCAAGGGATAACGAATAACGCGCCCAACTTTTTTTGGTTAACTGCCGATGGCAAAACAATGTTACCCTACACAGAATCAAGTCCCCGGGCATGGTCCTGGAGTGCGAAAAAAGTTTTATCGGGTGCGCGTTCAGCGCTCCCGATGGGAGTAGCCCCCGAGTCTGAGCACGGGCGCTTACGTCCGGGTGCAGACTCGAGTCACGTTTTTCCCTTCAAATCTTTATTCTATCGGTGCGCGTCAGCGCTCCCGATGGGAGTAGCCCCCGAGTCTAGGTGCGGATGCTCGCAATCCGTGCGTAGGCTTAAGTTGATCACCCGATACTTTCTTATCTCTTCGTATGTAAACAACAGTGCCCATGACGTCACTGATGACACGCCGCTGTTGTGACCTGATTGACAAGACTTGACCCCCCGGGCCCACCCTAGTTCTGCGCAGGCAGTTTTTAGGTTTTGACCCGTGCACGCGCAGTGACCGAGGCGTTTCCTTGATTTTCGCGCGATGTGGGAATAATGGGCCGCCGGTTCCATCCTGTTTTTTAGCGCCACGTGTACAGCTGGATTTGCTCCACCTCCCACGACGCCCACAGAGTTATGACCACGATCTCATGTTAATCCTTATGGTATAAATAGAGGGCTTCCTCATTTTTACTTTTTTACATCTCCTACTGCTCATCTCCTTCGCGCATCCTCTCCTCCTTCCTGCATCCTTCCCTCAGAAGCTTCAAGCGCCATGGGTAAAAAGAAGGGTGCTAGTGCTTCGGGCGCGGCCAAAGTTAGCCGTGATTGGTGTGCCTCCGCCATTTCCACCCGCGACATCAACAGACTGCGGGCCCTCGGATTCATCTCCTCGTCTAAGGATGATATTCGCCTTCCAGGTGCAGTTTCTCGCCCAAAGCCCCCAAAGGGCTTCACCGTCATGTTCACCGCTTTTTTATTTTGCGACCTCTCTCTTCCAGCACACGAATTCCTTCGCTCTCTTCTTTTCTTCTACGGGATTCAGCTCTGGCAGCTGACCCCAAACTCCATCCTCCACCTTTCTATCTTCATCACTGTCTGCGAAGCCTTCCTTGGCATCGACCCTCACTGGGGTCTCTGGAGGAAGATCTTCTACGTGAAGCGCCATAATGATAGCAACGCCCCCCCCCCCCGTCGTTGGTGGCGTTGGCTTTGTTGTTAGGAAGGAAGTCGACTACTTCGACTATCCAATGAAGGAGTCCGTCCAAGGCTGGCGCAACAAGTGGTTTTACCTGCGAGACCCGTTGGTGCCTGGGCGACGCTCGAACCTTCCTCCCTTTGAAGATAAGCTGATAGCTAAGCCGAAGAAATCTTGGCAAAACATTCTTTCTCCCGAAGAGAGAGTGACAGCCGACAGGCTATTCGACCAAATAGTCATTCTGAAGAACACGGGAGGCTTGACAATGTGCGATACTGAGGTTGTCTCGGTGTTCCTCCAACGTTGAGTGCAGCCGTTAATGTCTCGCCGCCACCAGCTGTGGCTTTACACAGGCAAGGAGGATGAGTCCAGAGTTAGCTCTGCCGAACTTTCGGCTGTAGACCTCCGGGACGATGTCCGCCGCTTAACGTGCCTTAGTATGAGGGACAACATCGTCCTGACGTCGGCTCATTCTCCTTTTGACTCTGATCATCCTCCAACTGAGGTAATCCTTTGTCTTGTTTCTCCTTTTCTGTTGTTATTGTTCCTCTACCTGTTGTGTCTTCACAAACTTCTTTTCCTTCGGCAGGCGCTCGCTGCTGCCCGATGCTATCCTCCTACACCCGAAAGCGGTGTGATATTAGAGGATGACGACGAGGATTCTGATGGAACCGAGGAGGCCCCGCACGCCCTTGAGGACAGCGATGTCCAAGAAGAAGAGGCCACTGAAGACGACGCCTACATCAGGAGTAGGCGTCGGAAGCAGGTGCACGATGAATTTATCACCACGGCTGAATCAAGTCCTAGCGGAGGAGATAATGATGCCGATGAAGCTGCCGCGCCACCTCCCGTCATGAAGAGTTCAACAAGCTTCTTTGCAGGAGAAGACGACCTTGACCTGTGAGTGCCTTATACTCCTTTCTCGATTTACTTCCTATTATCTTGCATGCTTACTGTGCACTGTTTTTAAGTAGCTCTGATGATAACGATGATGAAGTCCCTGTTGCAAAGAGGGCCAAACTTTTCTCTGAGAGAGCTGCATCGGCCAAGGAATCCAATCCTTCTCCCGCGAAATCGACGCCTCCCTCGCGAACGGTTGTAGAGAAAGTTCCAGTGTCGACGGTTATTCCTCCTGGCGACGTTCCTACTTCATCGGTTGGTCGTGACCATGTAAGTATTCAATCTGCTCCACGTTGCTGAGTTTTTCTTTATATCGACTGAATCCTTATGATCTTATTTTGCCGCAGCCAATTTATGCCACAGTCGATGCTGTGGTGGAGTTCGCCGAAGAGTTCACCCGACTAGAAGCCGAAAACTCCCAACTTCGAAAGACCATCAGATCTTCGGTTGATCAGGTGCTTGAAGCCAACAGGCTTGCCACTGACGCTAAGAACGAAAACGTCTTGCTGAAGGAGGAAGTGAAGAAGCTGAAGCAGCGACTGAAGGATGAGCTAGATGCCAAGGACGCAGCGGCGGCCGTGATCGACAAGAAGGATGGCGCTCTTCGCGAGTCCATCAGGGATTTGCTAGGTAATAGCTCATAGTTCACCGTTTTTTGTCTTGGTGTTTCTATTATTGATTGTTGATCTGTCTTCCTTTCAGATGCTGCCGACCTAACCGTCACCCGACGTCATCAGCTTCGAGAGGACTCTATAGCCGATGCCTTATCACTTGCTACCGAGTCTAATGTCCAAGTACTTAGTCTTTTGAAAAAGGCCAAGGGAGCGCTGTCGAGGTTATACTCGATGATCTTCCCGAAGATGAAGGAGGACAAGACTCTCGACGAGATGGCGGCTTCCTTCCTCGTTGACCCTTCCGAGCCTGTGGAGGTATTGAAACGCCGTAGCCGTTTATTTGGGGCGGTTCTTACTTTCCAATTGCTCATGGGCCATGGGATGGGATCAGAATTGGAGGAGTTGTCCAAGGCGTTGCCTGTCGATAACGACAATCATTTAGTCGACCTTGAACCTTACAAGCGACCAGCAGTGACTTGTGCCAACCGACTTCTGAAGCTAGTAGATGAAGCTCAAGCCAAGCCTGCTCCCGAATCTGCCCCTGACTCGTCATCAGCGAATCCTTGAACTTTTCATTCGACTTATTGTAAATAAGATCAGTCGTAACTTCGTCGTAGACAGATTTTATTTCGGCTCTGTTGCCAATTTGAACATGTTTTTGAATGTATCCCCGTATGCCCAGCGCTCCCGATGGGAGTTTTACTTTGATACTGGTCTAAATTAAGGATTGCACTGCAGATTCCTCCGTCTTCTTCTCGTGCTGAGCTTTTTCTGAATCCTTCAAGTAATGATGAGTCAAGCCTCGTTCGCCGCTTGCGTGACTAAGTGTCTAGTTTAGACAGAGATATCACTTCCCTTCGTGCGATGGCGGCCTTGGTGAAGAAAAAGGGGGAGATAGCGACAGCTATCGAACAGTACGCTCTTGACGGTCTCCATATTGCTACCGAAAGTTTAGGCTGTAAGTATTAATCCATGCTCTGCTTTCTGCAATAGTTTTGAATATTCCCTTAACTGGTTCTTATTCCTTTCCAGTTGTAGCTTCCGATGTGACTGAAGAGAACAGGAAGATCCATGAAGAGGTTGAGGCAATGACTGACGTTGCGCACCCGAATCATGGTTTGTGGCTGCATCGTCCGAAGGCTGTTGTCATGGCGAAGTTTAAGTATCGGGTGGGGAAGGTGCATTATTACTTTGATAAGTTCCACGCTCATCTCACGATGGTTTGGAACACCTTGTTTCCTCTGGACCAAGCACCCGAAACCTTATCTGCCTTGTTCACCCGATTCAAGTCTCCCGAAAGGATTCGACAGCTGGTGCGGAAGGAACTCCTGGCTGGTGCGGAGCTTGCTTTTGCTTCAGTATTGGCATGTCATCCATCTCTAGATTTGGGAGCCGTAGCAAACACCGAGAGGAGCTTAGGCCAGTATTATGATGCCGCTAGAGGTCCTGCATACACCATTGTTTCCCGGATGGAGTCGTGCCTTGAGAAGGATCTGAAGGCCCATTGGGACCGGGGAGCTCGACTATGAATGTAATAGTCTTATTTCCTGCATAAGATTATTTTGTATAAATATATTGCGTGCGTTGCACGCTATGTTAATTCGATTGATATTTTATTTGTCGGGGACGGCTGAGTGATCAGTTCAACCTGCTCTCCCGACGACTTCGTTGGATTATGCAATGTTATTGCGAAGCCTTTGTGTAAGTTTTGTAAAAGCGAGACCCGTCGACTTAGTCGAGGGAATTAGACGCTTGGCATCGTCACGCGGTGCACCGGTTTGAGCCTTATTTTGTGATAATGTAACCATCGACTGCAGCACTCGCGTATTTTCTCGAGGCTTGGATTGGTTGTTTTCTTTTTGTGTGTCATTAATCTTAGCTCCCGTTGAGAGTATTTAATTAATGACACTGCGTGTTTTCTGGGCCAGTGCTCCCGATGGGAGTAAGAGCCGAAGGTAGGGGGCGCAGTCGACCTGTTCAGGTGGTGGGGCCTAAATTGAAGAAAGGAGGCAGAAAACCTGATTAAAACTTTATTCATAAGGAAAAGCAACCTTTAAGGGATACTTAAATAATAAAAAACGATCGCGCCCTAAGTATAGAACCGTCGCAGGTGTGCGATATTCCATGGATTTCCGACATCTTTTCCCGAAGTTGGATTTTTGAGCCTGTACGCTCCTCCTGGTATCACTTCGGTGACGATGTAAGGTCCCTCCCACGGAGACTCGAGTTTCGAGGGCCTTTTTTGCTTCAGCCGAAGCACCATATCACCAACACTAAAGCACCGGTTGCGTATTCGTCGACTGTGGTAGTTCCTCAGTGCCTGCTGATATACCGTGGTTCTGGCTAAAGCAATGTCTCGGGCTTCATCTAGTAGGTCTACAGCATCTTGCAGTGCGATGTTGGAAGAGGGTTCTGTGTATGCCGTCACTCGAGGTGCTTCGAATCGAACATCAGCTGGCAGGACTGCTTCGGCTCCATGTACCAGAAAGAATGGGGTGTACTGCGTCGACCTGTTAGGCGTGGTACGCAAACTCCAAAGTACTGATGGTAACTCTTCGACCCAAGCTCCCTCTGCGCCTGTAAGGCGTTTCTTGAGACCGTCCCCTATTAGACCGTTGATCCTTTTCACCTGACCGTTTGTTTGCGGGTGAGCCACTGATGCGAATTTCAGTTTTATTCCCCTGTCATCACAAAATTCTCGGAATTCTTTGGAGTCAAAGTTAGTCCCGTTATCTGTGACGATACTGTGAGGCACGCCGAATCGACATGTTATTTCCTTGAAGAATTGGACTGCTGTTTTTGCCTTCTGGTTTCGTACTGGTCCTGCCTCGATCCACTTTGTGAATTTATCGACTGCGACTAATAAGTACGTGTGTCCTCCAGGCGATGATCTCGGCAGTGGCCCAACTTGATCGAGTCCCCATTGGGCAAACGGCCATGCCAAGGGTATCGTCATTAGGTCTGTTGCAGGGGCGTGCGGTTTTGGGGAAAACCGTTGGCAAGGATCGTACTTCATGACTAGATCTCGAGCATCTGTCGCCGCAGTTGGCCAGTAGAATCCTGCCCTGAAGGCTTTTGCTACGAGAGCCCTACTTCCCGCATGATGCCCGCAAGTTCCCTCGTGTATCTCACGCAGCAGTGCTCTTCCGTCGTCGATGGCAATGCACCTTTGGAAGATACCGGAAATGCTACGCTTGTAGAGTTCACCGTTTACTATGGTGAAAGCTTTCGATCGCCTGACGATTCGTTTTGCCTCTACTGGATCCGCCGGCAGTTCCTGCTTTGTTAGGTACGCTAGGAATGGTTTAGTCCATAATGGCTCAAGGAGGAGGACTTGTTCGGCTGGGAGAGTTGGAGCTTCGTCAGTAACTTGCTGTGGGTTTGCCTCTGCTTCCTCAGTCGATGGTTTTAAAGGTGCCTGCGCCTTCTCTTTTATTGACCGCTGAGTGATCACCTCGTAAAATACTCCGTCTGGGATGGGAGAGCACATGGAGCCGATGTTTGCTAAGGTATCGGCTTCCTCGTTGCTGGCTCTGCCGATATGCTTGAGCTCACACCCCTCGAACTTGGCTTCCATATTTTGATACAGCTGTCGATAGGCGATCATGTTGTCGCTAACTGCTGAAGGAGATATGCCCTAGATGCAATAATAAAGTGGTTATTATTTATATCTTTATGTTTATGATAAATGTTTATATATCATGCTAGAATTGTATTAACCGAAACATTAGTACATGTGTGATATGTAGACAAACAAGAAGTCCCTAGTATGCCTCTTAAACTAGCTTGTTGATTAATGGATGATTAGTTTCATAATCATGAACATTGGATGTTATTAATAACAAGGTTATGTCATTGTGTGAATGATGTAATGGACACACCCAATTAAGCGTAGCATAAGATCTCGTCATTAAGTTATTTGCTATAAGCTTTCGATACATAGTTACCTAGTCCTTATGACCATGAGATCATGTAAATCACTTATACCGGAAAGGTACTTTGATTACACCAAACACCACTGCGTAAATGGGTGGCTATAAAGGTGGGATTAAGTATCCGGAAAGTATGAGTTGAGGCATATGGATCAACAGTGGGATTTGTCCATCCCGATGACGGATAGATATACTCTGGGCCCTCTCGGTGGAATGTCGTCTAATGTCTTGCAAGCATATGAATGAGTTCATAAGAGACCACATACCACGGTACGAGTAAAGAGTACTTGTCAGGAGACGAGGTTGAACAAGGTATAGAGTGATACCGAAGATCAAACCTCGGACAAGTAAAATATCGCGAGACAAAGGGAATTGGTAATATATGTGAATGGTTCATTCGATCACTAAAAGTCATCGTTGAATATGTGAGAGCCATTATGGATCTCCAGATCCCGCTATTGGTTATTGGTCGGAGTGAGTACTCAACCATGTCCGCATAGTTCACGAACCGTAGGGTGACACACTTAAAGTTGGATGTTGAAATGGTAGCACTTGAATATGGAATGGAGTTCGAATATTTGTTCGGAGTCCCGGATGAGATCCCGGACATCACGAGGAGTTCCGGAATGGTCCGGAGAATAAGATTCATATATAGGATGTCATTTTATGTGAAATAAAATGTCGCGGAAGGTTCTATGGAAGGTTCTAGAAGGTTCTAGAAAAGTCCGGAAGAAACCACCAAGGAAGGTGGAGTCCACATGGGACTCCACCTCCATGGCCGGCCAGCCCTAGATGGGGTGGAGTCCCAAGTGGACTCCACCATAGGGGGCCGGCCACCCCCCCACATGGGAGGTGGAAATCCCACCCTTTGGGTGGGAGTCCTAGTTGGGCTAGGTTTCCCCTCTTATGGAAGGTTTTGGTTTCGGGTCTTATTCGAAGACTTGGACACCAACACTTGGGATCCACCTATATAATGAGGGGCCAAGGGAGGGGGCCGACTACCCCAAGACCACAAGCTGGCCGCCCCCCATAGAGTGGCCGGCCACCCCTCCCAAACCCTAGCCAAGCCCCTCTCCTCCATATCTCCCGCGTAGCTTAGCGAAGCTCCGCCGGACTTCTTCACCGCCACCGACACCACGCCGTCGTGCTGTCGGATTCAAGAGGAGCTACTACTTCCGCTGCCCGCTGGAACGGGGAGGTGGACGTCGTCTTCATCAACAACCGAACGTGTGACCGAGTACGGAGGTGCTGCCCGTTCGTGGCGCCGGAACCGATCGTGATCAAGATCTTCTACGCTCTTTTGCAAGCGGCAAGTGATCGTCTACCGCAGCAACAAGAGCCTCATCTTGTAGGCTTTGGAATCTCTTCAAGGGTGAGACTCGATATCCCCTCGTTGCTACCGTCTTCTAGATTGCATCTTGGCTTGGATTGCGTGTTCGCCGTAGGAAATTTTTTGTTTTCTATGCAACGTTATCCGACAGTGGTATCAGAGCCGTGTCTATGCATAGATGGTTGCACGAGTAGAACACAATGGTTTGTGGGCGTTGATGCTCTTGTTATCTTTAGTTTGAGTACTTTGCATCTTTGTGGCATAGTGGGATGAAGCGGCTCGGACTAACTTTACATGACCGCGTTCATGAGACTTGTTCCTCGTTCGACATGCAACTTGTATTGCATAAGAGGCTTTGCGGGTGTCTGTCTCTCCTACTATAGTGAAGATTCAATTTACTCTTCTATTGAAAATATTAGTATCAACGTTGTGGTTCATGTTCGTAGGTAGATTAGATCTCTCTCGAAAACCCTAAACCACGTAAAATATGCAAACCAAATTAGAGACGTCTAACTTGTTTTTGCAGGGTTTGGTGATGTGATATGGCCATAATGTGATGATGAATATGTATGAGATGATCATTATTGTATTGTGGCAACCGGCAGGAGCCTTATGGTTGTCTTTAAATTTCATGTTGAGTAGTATTTCAAAGTAGTTGTAATAGTTGCTACATGGAGGACAATCATGAAGACGGCGCCATTGACCTTGACGCTACGCCGACGATGATGGAGATCATGCCCGAAGATGATGGAGATCATATCCGTGCTTTGGAGATGAAGATCAAAGGCGCAAGAACAAAAGGGCCATATCATATCACATATGAACTGCATGTGATGTTAATCCTTTTTATGCATCTTTTTTTGCTTAGATCGCGACGGTAGCATTATAAGATGATCCCTCACTAAAATCTCAAGATAATAAAGTGTTCATCCTTAGTAGCACCGTTACCAAGTCTTGTCGTTTCGAAGCACCTCGTGATGATCGGGTGTGATAGATTCAATAAGTACATATGACGGGTGCAAGACAGTTTTGCACATGCGGATACTAAGGTGGCCTTGACGAGCCTAGCATGTACAGACATGGTCTCGAAACACGTGATACCGAAAGGTAGAGCATGAATCATATGGTTGATATGATGAACACTTTTAGTGTTCGCCATTGAAATCACACCTTTTCTCGTGATGATCGGGTTTAGGTGCGGTGGATTTGGTTCGTGTGATCACTAAGACAATGCGAGGGATATTGTTTTGAGTGGGAGTTCACTTAGGTTTTTAATTATGTTGAATTAAAATTTGAACTCAATTTGTCATAAACTTAGTCTAAACTATTGCAAATATATGTTGTAGAGATGGCGTCCCCAATCAATTTTAATCAGTTCCTAGAGAAAGAGAAACTTAAGAGCAACGGTAGCAACTTCACCGACTGGTTCCGTCATGTGAGGATCTTCCTCTCTGGCGGAAATCTGCAATATGTGCTTGATGCACCGCTAGGTGACCCTCCTGCAGAAACTAAAACCGATGAAGTAAAAGCTGTTTACGAGACTCGGAAAATTCGGTACTCTCAAGTTCAGTGTGCCATCCTATGCAGTCTGGAATCCGATCTTCAAAAACGTTTTGAGCACCACGATCCTCATGAGTTGATGAAAGAGCTGAAAGCTATTTTTGAGACTCATGCGGCCGTGGAATGCTATGAAGCATCGAAACAATTCTTCAGCTGCATGATGGAAGAAGGCAGCTCCGTTAGTGAGCACATGCTCGCCATGACCGGGCATGCGAAGAAACTCAGTGACTTGGGAATAGTGATTCCTAACAGACTGGGGATTAATCGTGTCCTTCAATCACTGCCACCAAGTTACAAGAACTTTGTGATGAACTACAATATGCAGAACATGAACAAGGAGTTACCTGAACTCTTTGGCATGCTAAAAGCTGCTAAGATTGAGATCAAGAAAGAGCACCAAGTGTTGATGGTCAACAAGACCACCAGTTTCAAGAAACAGGGCAAGTCTAAGGGAAAATTCAAGAAGGGTGGCAAGAAAGCTGCCACGCCTCCTATGAAACCTAAGAACGGCCCTAAGCCTGATGCTGAGTGCTATTACTGCAAGGAGAAGGGACACTGGAAGTGTAATTGCTCCAAGTATCTGGCTGATCTGAAGAGCGGCCTTGTCAAGAAGAAGAAAGAAGGTATATATGATATACATGTTATAGATGTTCATTTCACTTGTTCTCGTTCTAGTACCTAGGTATTTGATACTGGTTCGGTTGCTCATATTTGTAACTCGAAACAGGAACTAAAGAATAAACGACAACTACTGAAAGATGAAGTGACGATGCGCGTTGGAAACGGATCCAAGGTCAATGTGATCGCAGTCGGCACACTTCCTCTACATCTACCTTCGGGATTAGTTTTAAGCCTAAATAATTGCTATTATGTACCTGCGTTGAGCATGAACATTATATCTGGATCTTGTTTAATGCAAGACGGTTATTCATTCAAGTCTGAGAATAATGGTTGTTCTATTTTTATGAATAATATCTTTTATGGTCGAGCACCACAAAAGAATGGCTTATTTCTATTAGATCTCGATAGTAGTGATACGCATATACATAACATTGATGCTAAGCGAATTAAAATGATAATTCTACTTATATGTGGCACTGTCGTCTTGGTCATATTGGAGTGAAACGCATGAAGAAACTCCATACTGATGGATTACTTGAATCACTTGACTTTGAGTCACTTGATAGATGCGAAGCATGTCTAATGGGAAAAATGACAAAGACTCCATTTTCTGGTATGATGGAGCAAGCTACTGACTTGTTGGAAATCATACATACCGATGTGTGTGGACCAATGAGCGTAGCATCGCGCGGTGGTTATCGTTATGTTCTAACCTTCACAGATGATCGGAGTAGATATGGGTATATCTATTTCATGAAACATAAATCCGAAACTTTCGAGAAGTTTAAGGAATTTCAAAGTGAAGTAGAAAATCAACGTAACAAGAAGATGAAATTTCTACGATCTGATCGTGGAGGTGAATATCTGAGTTATGAGTTTGGCATGCATTTAAAGAAATGCGGAATACTTTCACAATTGACACCGCCGGGAACACCTCAACGTAACGGTGTGTCCGAACGTCGTAATCGAACTCTCTTAGATATGGTTCGTTCTATGATGTCTCTTACTGATTTGCCGTTATCATTTTGGAGTTATGCATTAGAGACAGCCGCATTCACTTTAAATAGAGCACCATCAAAATCCGTAGAAACGACACCGTATGAATTATGGTTTAATAAGAAACCTAAGCTGTCGTTCCTGAAAGTTTGGGGTTGCGAAGCCTATGTAAAGAAGTTACAACCGGACAAGCTAGAACCCAAAGCGGAGAAATGCGTCTTCATAGGATACCCTAAGGAAACTATAGGGTACACTTTCTATCACAGATCCGAAGGCAAAATCTTTGTTGCTAAGAACGGAACCTTTCTTGAGAAAGAATTTCTCACTAAAGAAGTGACTGGAAGAAAAGTAGAACTCGATGAGATTGATGAATCTATACTCGTTGATCGAGTAGTGCGATCGGAAGTTGTACTGTACCGCCTACACCGGCAACAGAGAGGAAGCTAATGCTAATGATCATGAAACTTCGAACGAGGAAACTACTGAACCTCGCAGATCTACAAGGGAACGTGCCACTCCTGATTGGTATGATCCTTGTCTAAATGACATGATTGTGGATAACAATGAAGAGGACACTGCGACGTATGAAGAAGCGATGATGAGCCCGTATTCCAACAGATGGCAAGAAGCCATGAAATCCGAAATGGGATCCATGTATGATAACAAAGTATGGACTTTGGTAGACTTACCTGATAGCCGAATGGCTGTCGAGAATAAATGGATCTTCAAGAGAAAAACTGATGCAGATGGTAATATTACTGTCTATAAAGCTCGACTTGTCGCAAAGGGTTTCCGACAAATTCAAGGAGTTGACTACGATGAGACTTTCTCACCTGTAGCGAAGCTAAAATCTGTGAGGATTTTGTTAGCAATAGCTGCATTTTTCGATTATGAGATTTGGCGGATGGATGTCAAAACGGCGTTCCTTAATGGAGACATTGAGGAAGACTTTTATATGGTTCAACCCAAACGGTTTGTCGATCCTAAAAATGTCGACAAAGTATGCAAACTTCAGCGTTCAATCTATGGACTGAAGCAAGCATCAAGAAGTTGGAACCGACGCTTTGATAAGGTGATCAAAGACTTCGGGTTTATACAGTGTCATGGAGAGGCCTGTATTTACAAGAAAGTGAGTGGGAGCTCTGTAGCATTCCTGATATTATATGTAGATGACATATTATTGATCGGGAATGATATAGAACTATTAAGCAGTGTTAAGGGTTATTTGAATAATAGTTTTTCAATGAAAGACCTTGGTGAAGCATCGTATATATTAGGCATCAAGATTTATAGAGATAGATCAAGACGCCTAATAGGGCTATCACAGAGAGTACATATCTGGACAAGATTCTAAAGAAGTTTAGAATGGACGAAAGTAAGAAAGGGTTCTTACCTATGTTACTGTGCAAGGTATTGAGTAAGACTCAAGGACCGGCTACAGCAGAAGAAAGAGAAAGGATGAGTAACATCCCCTATGCCTCGGCAGTAGGATCTATCATGTATGCCATGCTATGTACTAGACCGGATATAGCACATGCTGTTAGTTTGACTAGCAGATATCAAAGTGATCCAGGAATGGAACATCGGACAGCGATCAAGAATATCTGAAGTACTTGAAAAGAACTAAGGATATGTTTCTTTGTTATGGAGGTGACCAAGAGCTCGTTGTAAACGGTTACACCGATGCAAGTTGGAACACTGATCCTGATGACTCTAAGTCACAATCTGGGTACGTGTTTATATTGAATGGTGCTGCGAAGTCTGGGCAAGCTCGAAGCGGTGCACGGTGGCGAAGTCTTCAACAGAATCGAGTACATAGCGGATTCAGAGTCTTCATCAGAAGCGGTATGGATGAAGAGGTTCATTGTAGAGCTCGGTGTGGTTCCTAGTGCATTGGACCCATTAATCATTTACTGTGATAACATGGGTGCCATCGCCAATGCACAAGAACCAAGGTCACACAAGAGGCTGAAGCATATCAAGCTGCGTTACCACTCGATTCGCGAGTACATCGAAGATGGAGAAGTAAAGATTTGCAAAGTACACACTGATCTGAATGTAGCAGATCCGTTGACTAAAGCTTTCCCTAGGGCAAAGCATGACCAACACCAGAATGCCATGGGTGTTAGGTATATTACAATGTAATCTAGATTATTGACTCTAGTGCAAGTGGGAGACTGAAGGAGATATGCCCTAGAGGCAATAATAAAGTGGTTATTATTTATATCTTTATGTTTATGATAAATGTTTATATATCATGCTAGAATTGTATTAACCGAAACATTAGTACATGTGTGATATGTAGACAAACAAGAAGTCCCTAGTATGCCTCTTAAACTAGCTTGTTGATTAATGGATGATTAGTTTCATAATCATGAACATTGGATGTTATTAATAACAAGGTTATGTCATTGTGTGAATGATGTAATGGACACACCCAATTAAGCGTAGCATAAGATCTCGTCATTAAGTTATTTGCTATAAGCTTTCGATACATAGTTACCTAGTCCTTATGACCATGAGATCATGTAAATCACTTATACCGGAAAGGTACTTTGATTACACCAAACACCACTGCGTAAATGGGTGGCTATAAAGGTGGGATTAAGTATCCGGAAAGTATGAGTTGAGGCATATGGATCAACAGTGGGATTTGTCCATCCCGATGACGGATAGATATACTCTGGGCCCTCTCGGTGGAATGTCGTCTAATGTCTTGCAAGCATATGAATGAGTTCATAAGAGACCACATACCACGGTACGAGTAAAGAGTACTTGTCAGGAGACGAGGTTGAACAAGGTATAGAGTGATACCGAAGATCAAACCTCGGACAAGTAAAATATCGCGAGACAAAGGGAATTGGTAATATATGTGAATGGTTCATTCGATCACTAAAAGTCATCGTTGAATATGTGGGAGCCATTATGGATCTCCAGATCCCGCTATTGGTTATTGGTCGGAGTGAGTACTCAACCATGTCCGCATAGTTCACGAACCGTAGGGTGACACACTTAAAGTTGGATGTTGAAATGGTAGCACTTGAATATGGAATGGAGTTCGAATATTTGTTCGGAGTCCCGGATGAGATCCCGGACATCACGAGGAGTTCCGGAATGGTCCGGAGAATAAGATTCATATATAGGATGTCATTTTATGTGAAATAAAATGTCGCGGAAGGTTCTATGGAAGGTTCTAGAAGGTTCTGGAAAAGTCCGGAAGAAACCACCAAGGAAGGTGGAGTCCACATGGGACTCCACCTCCATGGCCGGCCAGCCCTAGATGGGGTGGAGTCCCAAGTGGACTCCACCATAGGGGGCCGGCCACCCCCCCACATGGGAGGTGGAAATTCCACCCTTTGGGTGGGAGTCCTAGTTGGGCTAGGTTTCCCCTCTTATGGAAGGTTTTGGTTTCGGGTCTTATTCGAAGACTTGGACACCAACACTTGGGATCCACCTATATAATGAGGGGCCAAGGGAGGGGGCCGACCACCCCAAGACCACAAGATGGCCGCCCCCCATAGAGTGGCCGGCCACCCCTCCCAAACCCTAGCCAAGCCCCTCTCCTCCATATCTCCCGCGTAGCTTAGCGAAGCTCCGCCGGACTTCTTCACCACCACCGACACCACGCCGTCGTGCTGTCGGATTCAAGAGGAGCTACTACTTCCGCTGCCCGCTGGAATGGGGAGGTGGACGTCGTCTTCATCAACAACCGAACGTGTGACCGAGTACGGAGGTGCTGCCCGTTCGTGGCGCCGGAACCGATCGTGATCAAGATCTTCTACGCGCTTTTGCAAGCGGCAAGTGATCATCTACCGCAGCAACAAGAGCCTCATCTTGTAGGCTTTGGAATCTCTTCAAGGGTGAGACTCGATATCCCCTCGTTGCTACCGTCTTCTAGATTGCATCTTGGCTTGGATTGCGTGTTCGCCGTAGGAAAATTTTTGTTTTCTATGCAACGTTATCCGACAACTGCGTCGCACAGATTATCGACTGTTGTACTACCAAGTTTGAGTCCCCATAGATTTCCAGGCGAGTCGCCCCACACGCCTTTGCCATCTTCATTCCGTGCAGCAGTGCTTCGTATTCTGCTTCATTGTTTGTCGGCAGAGAGAAGTTCATACGTAGTATATACTTCATCTTATCTCCTTGTGGTGATATCATCACCACTCCTGCTGCTGCGCCTGTGCTTCGTTTCGACCCGTCGAAATACATTATCCATGATCCTGACATGTCGGGTGCCGCCGGTGTCTGGGATTGAATCTAGTCCGCCACAAAGTCTGGGAGGATTTGGGATTTTATAGCTGTCCGCTTAACGTAAGTTATGTCGTGAGGTGCTATCTCGATAGCCCATTGAGACACTTGACCTGTGGCCTCTGGATTGGTCATTATATTTTTCAACGGCGCTTCGCTCACGATGACAATCGGATGCTCTGTGAAGTAGTGCCGTAGCTTGCGGGCTGACCTCCATACTGCATATGCCAGCTTCTGATGATGAGGGTACCTCTGTCTTGCGGGCGTAAGTACTTCGCTGAGATAGTAAACGGGCCTCTGTACACCATGAACTCTTCCTGCTTCTTCTCGTTCGACGACCAAGACGCTGCTGAAGACTTGGGCAGTCGCAGCTATGTACATGAGCAGCGTTTCCTTCTCGCGGGGGGTTACGAGGACTGGAGATGTCAACAAGATTTTCTTCAGGTCGTCGAAGGATTCCTGCGCCTCCTTTGTCCACTCGAACTTTTCCGATTTTTTCATCAAATTATAGAAAGGCAAAGCTTTTTCTCCTAGCTTGGCGATGAACCTACTGAGCGCTGCTAAACGTCCTGCCAACTGCTGTACTTGATGCAGATTCTTTGGCGGCTCCATGTCGAGAATAGCTTTGATTTTCAAAGGGTTGGCTTCGATCCCCCTGGCCGAGATGAAGTATCCTAGCACTTGCCCCCCTGGTACTCCGAAGAAGCATTTTTTGGGGTTTAACTTGATCTTATACCTGTCTAGGTTATCGAAGGTCTCCCGCAAATCGTCGACGAGGGTGGCAGTGTGCTTCGTTTTTACCACGATATCGTCAATATAGACTTCGATGTTTCGCCCGATCTGCTCTCCAAGGCAAGCTTGCATGCAACGTTGGTAAGTTGCTCCCGCATTTTTCAACCCGAAGGTCATGACGTTGTAGCAGAAAACGCCGTGTGGGGTGATGAACGCGGTTAGCTCCTGATCTTCCTTCTTCAATTTGATCTGGTTATACCCAGAGTAGGCATCGAGAAAGGAGAGGCGGTCGCATCCGGCTGTGGAATCGACTATCTGGTCAATTCTAGGCAGGGGGAAGTGGTCTTTTGGACAGTGTTTGTTGAGGCCGGTGTAATCGATACACATACGCAGAGCGGTGGTGTCCTTCTTGGGTACCATGACAGGGTTAGCCACCCACTCCGATTCCTTGAGCTCTCGGATAAATCATGCTTTACGAAGTCGATTGATTTCCTCACCAATTGCTCTCCTCTTGGGTTCAGAGAATCGACGCATCGACTGCTGCATTGGTTTGGCTTTCGGGTCAACATTAAGGGCGTGCTCAGCGAGTTCCCTGGGGATACCTGGCATGTCGGATGGTTCCCATGCAAATATCTCCCAGCGCTCACGGAGGAACTCGATGAGCGCGCCTTCCTATGCGACCGTAAGGTCAGCCGATATATTGACCGTTTTCTTCGGGTCAGTGGGGTGCACCTGCAGCTTCTTGGCTTCCTTTGTAGCATCAAACTCGTCGGATCTTACGTTTCGGTTGTCGGCTGGTGGCTGCGTATGATCCACGGCTGCGGCGATCGCATTGAGTTCCTCCTTTGCGCCGAATTTCGAGGCGATCTTCTGGAACTCCCTGTCGCAGGTGCCTGATCGAGCAAAACTTCCGTGAACGGTTATTGGGGTTCCATTGTTGCCTGGCATCTTCAGTTTTAGGTACGCATAATGAGGCACGGCCATGAACTTGGCAAACGCCGGCCTGCCGAGGATGGCATGATACTGGGACTCCCAGTCGACAACTTCGAACTCGATCTTTTCTCTCCTGAAATTGGTGGGCGTGCTGAAGACCACATCCAATGTCGTTTTTCCAAGAGAGTAAGCGGGTCGAGTCGGTATAATGCCATGGAATCCTGTGTCGGATTCCCTCAGCATATCGACTGTTAAGCCCATTGCTCTCATTGTGTTGGCGAATAGTAGGTTTAAGCCGCTTCCTCCGTCCATGAATACTTTGCTCATGTTGTACCCTCCGATCTGCGCCTCGAGGACTAGAGCTGCATGGCCTGGTCTAGGGACGGCTTTTGGGTGATCTGTCCTGTCAAAGGAGATGCTTTGTTCCGACCAGTCGATGAATTCGGGTGTGTCGACCATAGCGACTTCTGCGTACTTCACTTCTCGCGAGAATTTCTTGGTTTCCCTTTTTGAAAAGCTGGTTTTATGGATCATGCTGACCTGCCCGCGTGGTTCTGGGAATACCTCAGCTGGTACATACTCGTCCTTCTCCATTGGTTCGTACGGCTCCGGTATGTACGGCTCTGCCCGATAGCTGTAGGATCTTGCCCTCTCTTGATATTGCTTCACTCCTGAGGTCATCACAGAACTGTCGAATCTCCAGGAAGTGTCGGCAGTTCCTCAATAGGTGACTGGATTTCTCCCGGCCGTCCTTTGGGTCGATATAGGAGTGGAGATAGCATGGTGCATCGAGTTGCTCCGTGGCCGATAGGTGCGGTGAACGAGCGCGACCATGGATCGATTGCACGCCCTCCTGTTCCCGTTCGGACTGACGAGGGTGAGGCACTGCACGTTCTTCTTCTCCATGGTATAATTCCCTTCATCTTTTCTTTCGCCCTGTTGCGGGATCGAAACTTCCTCGGCTGCCTCCATGCGTGCTTCTGGGTGGAATTCCCAAGGTTGCTGCCAAGGTATCCTCTGCCGAAACCGAGGGCCCCAATCCGGACGTATCTGTCCTAGGGAGGCGAAGAAAGCCTCCGGAGTCGATGATGAAGTGGACGCCTCCAAAGGTGGTGGTCATGTCGTCACACGATTCCGCAGAAATCGAGTGCGACGACTTGAGGTGTGGTACGAACTCGAAGGATCCGCAGCGAATCGGATCTTTTGAACCTGGAGGTGTTGGTGACTCGAGCACGAACGCTGCAGATGTGGCTGGTACTGCCGATGCCCTGCCCTGTGCCGACAGTATCCCCACAGACGGCGCCAATTGTCGAGGGTGCTCCTCGGCAATGCCCTCCGATAGGGGCTTAGGGTTGATGGAATCCTGCAAGCTGACACGAGACATCGGTTCACAGACAAGCGGGGAGAGCGATTTACCCATGTTCGGGGCCCTCGATGAGGTAAAACCCTTACGTCCTGCCTGTCTGTTCTTGATTATGATGAAAACAGGTTACAATGGGGTGCCGAATAGTTCGGCTGAGATCTCGTCGAGATAGCTAATTGCTAGGGTAATCTAGTTCTAAGCTTCTATTGGCTAAGATTGCTAAGATTGATTGTATCCCTCGATAGCCCCTCTCCTGGCCTTTATATAGGTGGCCAGGTCCCGAGAGGTCTATTCGAGTACGAGTAGGTTTACAGTAGGTCTATCTCCAATCTTTCCTTGTCCGGCTTCTTCCATGTCTTGTACTCCAAGTAATCTTCCACCGCACCATCCTAGTGGCCCATCTTGCCATCGGGTACCTTCATGGGCCTCTAGTTGGACTGTGTAGGGTAGAGCAACATTGGTTACCCGAAGGGTAATGCCCACGTCAACAACCTTAGAACTTTCTGTCACTGTCCCAGATTTAATGGAGGCATGAACCCACTATCGAGCATAAATACTCCCTCTTGGAGTCACAAGTATCAACTTGGCCAGAGCCTCTACTAACAACGGAGAGCATGCAAGAACATAAACAACTCATATATGATAGATTGATAATCAACTTGACATAGTATTCAATATCCATCAGATCCCAACAAACACAACATGTAGGATTACAAAGAAACGATCTTGATCATGATAGGCAGCTCACAAGATCGAGCATGATAGCACAATTAGGAGAAGACGACCATCTAGCTACTGCTATGGACCCATGGTCCAGGGGTGAACTACTCACACATCAATCCGGAGGCGATCATGGCGATGAAGAGTCCTTCGGGAGATGATTCCCCTCTCCGGCAGGGTGCCGGAGGCGATCTCCTGAATCCCCCGAGATGGGATTGGCGGCGGCGGCGTCTCTGGAAGGTTTTCCGTATCGTGGCTCTCGGTACTGGGGGTTTCGCGATGGAGGCTTTAAGTAGGCGGAAGGGCAGGTCAGGGGGCGTCACGAGGGGCCCACACGCTAGGGCTGCGCGGCCAGCACCTGGGCCGCGCCGCCCTGTTGTGTGGCCACCTCGTGGCCCCACTTCATTTCCTCTTCGGACTTCTGGAAGCTTCCTGGAAAAATAGGCCCCTGGGCGTTGATTTCGTCCAATTCCGAGAATATTTCCTTACTAGGATTTCTGAAACCAAAAACAGCAGAAAACAGCAACTAGCTCTTCGGCATCTCGTCAATAGGTTAGTGCCGGAAAATGCGTAATAACGACATATAATGTGTATAAAACATGTGAGTATCATCATAAAAGTAGCATGGAACATAAGAAATTATAGATACGTTTGGGACGTATCAAGCATCCCCAAGCTTAGTTCCTACTCGCCCTCGAGTAGGTAAACGATAACAAAGATAATTTCTGAAGTGACATGCTATCATAATCTTGATCAATACTATTGTAAAGCACATGAGATGAATGCAGCGATTCGAAGCAATGATGAAGATAATGAGTAAACAAATGAATCATATAGCAAAGATTTTTCATGAATAATACTTTCAAGACAAGCATCAATAAGACTTGCATAACAGTTAACTCATAAAGCAATAAATTCAAAGTAAAGGCGTTGAAGCAACACAAAGGAAGATATAAGTTTCAGCGGTTGCTTTCAACTTCAACATATATATCTCATGGATAATTGTCAACATAAAGCAATATAACAAGTGCAATAGGTAAACATGTAAGAATCAATGCACACAGTTGACACAAGTGTTTGCTTCTAAGATAGAAAAAATAGGTAAACTGACTCAACAATAAAGTAAAAGAAAGGCCCTTCGCAGAGGGAAGCATGGATTACTATTTTTGTGCTAGAGCTTTTCATTTTGAAAACAAGAAACAATTTTGTCAACGGTAGTAATAAATCATATGAGTTATATATAAGATATCTTATAAGTTGCAAGCCTCATGCATAGTATACTAATAGTGCCTGCACCTTGTCCTAATTAGCTTGAATTAACACGGATTATCATTGCACAACATATGTTTCAACCAAGTGTCACAAAGGGGTACCTCTATGCCGCCTGTACAAGGGTCCAAGGAGAAGGTTCGCATTGGATTTCTCGCTTTTGATCATTCTCAACTTAGACACCCATACCGGGACAACATAGACAACAGATAATGGACTCCTCTTTTAATGCTTAAGCATTCAACAACAGTTAATATTTCTCATAAGAGATTGAGGTTTTATGTCCAAACTGAAACTTCCACCATGATTCATGGCTTTAGTTAGCGGCCCAATGTTCTTCTCTAACAATATGCATACTCAAACCATTTGATCATGAAAATCTCCCTTACTTCAGACAAGACGAACATGCATAGCAACTCACATGATATTCAACAAAGGTAAAAGAGTTGATGGCGTCCCCAGAAAACATGGTTACCGCTCAACAAGCAACTTACTAAGAAATAAGACACATAAGTACATATTCTTCACCACGATAGTTTTTAAGCTATTTTGTCCCATGAGCTATATATTGTAAAGGTAAAGAATAGAAAATTTTAAAGGTAGCACTCAAGTAATCTACTTTGGAATGGCGGAGAAATACCATGTGGTAGGTAGGTATGGTGGACACAAATGGCATAGTTTTGGCTCAAGGATTTGGATGCACGAGAAGAATCCCTCTCAATACAAGGCTAGGCTAGCAAGGTTGTTTGAAGCAAAATCAAGTATAAATGGTGCAGCAAGACTCACATATAAACATATTGTAAGCATTATAAGAATTTACATCGTCTCCTTGTTGTTTAAACACCTCAACCAGAAAATATCTAGACTTAGAGAGAACAATCATGCAAACCAAATTTTAACATGCTCTATGTAGTTATTCATTAATGGGTACAAGGTACATGATGCAAGAGCTTAAACAAGATCTATATGAGCACAACAATTGCCAAGTATCACATTATTCAAGACATTATACCATTTACCACATGCGGCATTTTCCGTTTCCAACCATATATCAATGAATGAGGTAGTTCAACTTTCGCAATGAACATTAAAGATAAAGCTAAGAACACATGTGTTCATACGAAACAGCGGAGCGTAATATCTCCAATATAAAGAATGCTAGGATCCAACTTTATTCAAACAAAACAAAAACTAAAGCAAACAGACGCTCCAAGCAAAGCACATAAGATGTGACTGAATAAAAATATAGTTTCATTAGAGGAACCTGATAATGTTGTCGATGAAGAAGGGGATGCCTTGGGAATCCCCAAGCTTAGACGCTTGGGTCTTCTTAAAATATGCAGAGATGAACCACGGGGGCATCCCCAAGCTTTGACTTTTCACTCTTCTTGATCATATTGTATCATCCTCCTCTCTTGACCCTTGAAAACTTCCTCCACACCAAACTCGAAACAAACTCATTAGAGGGTCAGTGCATATTTTATATATTCAGAGGTGACATAATCATTCTTAATACTTCTAGACATTGCACAAATCTACTGAAAGTTAATGGAACAAAGAAATTCATCAAACATAGCAAAACAGGCAATGCGAAATAAAAGGCAGAATCTGTCAAAACAGAACAGTCCGTAAAGACGAATTTTAAAGTGGCACCAGACTTGCTCAGATGAAAATGCCCAAATTGAATGAAAGTTGCGTACATATCTGTGGATCACGCACGTAAATTTGCAGATTTTTCTGAGTTACCTACAGAGAATTCTGCCCAGATTCGTGACAGCAAGAAATCTGTTTCTGTGCAGTAATCCAAATCTAGTATTGACTTTACTATCAAAGACTTTACTTGGCACAACAATGCAATAAAATAAAGATAAGGAGAGTTTGCTACAGTAATAACAACTTCCAAGACTCAAATATGAAACAAAGTGCTGTAGTAAAATAAACACATGGGTTATCTCCCAAGAAGTTCTTCTTTATAGCCATTAAGATGGGCTCAGCAATTTTAATGATGCACTCCCAAGAAATAAGAGTTGAAGCAAAAGAGAGCATCAAGAAGCAAATTAGAAACACTTTTAAGTCTAACCCACTTCCTATGAAAAGGAATCTTGTAAATAAACAAGTCATGTAAGCATAATGCAACAAGCATAGAAAGATAAACCAAGTGTAACTTCAAGATTTTCAGCACAAAGAGGGGAAACTTAATATTATTAAGATGCATATAACCATGTTTCTCTCTCTCATAAAGATTTTCAGTAGCATCATGAACAAACTCAACAATATAGCTATCAAATGAAACATTCTTATCATGAGCTACATGCATAAAATTGTTACTCTCCACATAAGCATAATCAATTTTATTAGTTGTAGTGGGAGCAAATTCAACAAAGTAGCTATCATTATTATTCTCATCAAGTGTAGGAGGCATAGTATAATCATAATAAAATTTACTCTCCATAGTAGGCGGCACCAAAAGACCATTATCATTATAATCATCATAAATAGGAGGCAAAGTATCATCAAAGAAAATTTTCTCCTCAATGCTTGGGGGACTAAAAATATCATGCTCATCAAAGCCAGCTTCCCCAAGCTTAGAGTTTTCCATAGCATTAGCAACAATGGTGTTCAAAGCATTCATACTAATAACATTCCCATTAGCATGCATATAAAGTTCCATGGGTTTTTAAATTCTCTCTTCAAACACATCATGTCCTAATTCAAGATAAATACTATAAAGATCTCTAATATTTTTGTTGTTTTCCATTAAGCCTAACTAGTGAAATCACTCAACTTAGTGTTCTCAGGAGTATTCATTTTAGCAGTAGTAAATAAAGCAAACTAGATAAAGTAAATGCGAGTAACTAATTTTTTTGTGTTTTTGATATGGAGAACAAGACATTAAATAAAGTAAAGCTAGCAACTAATTTTTTGTGTGTTTTGTTTTAATGCAGCAAACAAAGTAGTAAAATAAAGTAAAACAAAGCAAGACAAAAACAAAGTAAAGAGACTGGAAGTGGAGACTCCCCTTGCAGCGTGTCTTGATCTCCCCGGCAACGGCGCCAGAAATTTGCTTGATGCGTGTAGTTGACACGTCCGTTGGGAACCCCAAGAGGAAGGTGTGATGCGCACAGTAGCAAGTTTCCCTCAGTAAGAAACCAAGGTTTAATCGAACCAGTAGGAGTCAAGAAGCACGTTGAAGGTTGATGGTGGCGGAATGTAGTTCGGCGCAACACCAGGGATTTCGGCGCCAACGTGGAACCTGCACAACACAACCAAAGTACTTTGCCCCAATGTAACAGCGAGGTTGTCAATCTCACCGGCTTGCTGTGAACAAAGGATTAACCGTATTGTGTGGAAGATGATTGTTTGCGAAGAACAGTAAAGAACAAGTATTGCAGTAGATTGTATTTCAGATGTAAAGAATAGACCGGGGTCCACAGTTCACTAGCGGTGTCTCTCCCATAAGATAAATAGCATGTTGGGTGAACGAATTACAGTTGGGCAATTGACAAATAAAGAAGGCATAACAATGCACATACATATATCATGAGGAGTACTATGAGATTTAATCAGGGCATTACGACAAAGTACATAGACCGCCATCCAGCATGCATCTTGATGTCTACGTGTGCTTCTATTCTTGTAGACAGTGTTGGGCCTCCAAGAGCAGAGGTTTGTAGAACAGCAACAAGTTTCCCTTAAGTGGATCACCCAAGGTTTATCGAACTCAGGGAGGAAGAGGTCAAAGATATCCCTCTCATGCAACCCTGCAACCACAAAGCAAGAAGTCTCTTGTGTCCCCAACACACCTAATAGGTGCACTAGTTCGGCGAAGAGATAGTGAAATACAAGTGGTATGAATGAATATGAGCAGTAGTAACGGCGCCAGAAAAGTGCTTGCTGGCGTGCAGTTGATGGTAGTAATATTGCAGGAACTAAAGATGCAGTAAAACAGTAAACAAGCAGCGATAGCAGTATTTAGGAACAAGGCCTAGGGATCATACTTTCACTAGTGGACACTCTCAACATTGATCACATAACAGAATAAATAGATAGATGCTAGACTCTACACCCTCTTGTTGGATGATGAACACCACTAACTGTGTAGGATTACACGAACCCTCAATGCCGGAGTTAACAAGCTCCACAATATTCAATGTTCATATTTAAATAACCTTAGAGTGCATAACAGATGAACATAACCAAACCAAGTACTAACATAGCATGCACACTGTCACCGTCACACTACGAAAGGAGGAATAGATCACATAATACCATCATAGCAATAGTTAACTTCATAATCTACAAGAGATCACAATCATAGCCTACGCCAAGTACTACACGATGCACACACTGTCACCATTACACCGTGCAGGAGGAATAAACTACTTTAATAACATCACTAGAGTAGCACACAGATAAATTGTGATACAAAACACATTGCAATCATAAAGAGATATAAATAAGCACTTCACTATGCCATTCATAACAGCGAATAAGTATTCTGTGAAATATAGCCTAAGAGACCCACACAGTGCACACACTATCACCTTTACACACGTGGGACAAGGAGTCTCCGGAGATCACATAAGTAAAATCCACTTGACTAGCACAATGACATCTAGATTACAAGCATCATCATATGAATCTCAATCATGTAAGGCAGCTCATGAGATTATTGTATTGAAGTACATAGGAGAGAGATGAACCACATAGCTACCGGTACAGCCCCGAGCCTCGATGGAAAACTACTCCCTCCTCATGGGAGACAGCAGTGTTGGTGAAGATGGCGGTGGTGTTGATGGAGAAGCCTTCCGGGGGCACTTCCCCGTCCCGGCGGCGTGCCGGAACAGAGACTCCTGTCCCCCAGATCTTGGCTTCGCGATGGCGGCGGCTCTGGAAGGTTTTCTCTGGTTTCGTCAAACGTGGTAGGCTTTTCGCGACGGAGACTTTAAGTAGGCGGAAGGGCAGGTCAGGGGGCCACACGAGGGCCCCACACACCAGGGCCGCGCGGCCGGCCTGGGCCGCGCCGCCCTGTTGTGGCGGCGCCTCGTGGCCCCACTTCGTCTCCTCTTCGGTCTTCTGGAAGCTTCGTGGCAAAATAGGACCCTGGGCGTTGATTTCGTCCAATTCCGAGAATATTTCCTTTGTAGGATTTCTGAAACCAAAAACAGCAGAAAACAGCAACTGGTTCTTCGACATCTCGTTAATAGGTTAGTGCCGGAAAATGCATAAATATGACATAAAGTATACATAAAACATGTAGATATCATCAATAATGTGGCATGGAACATAAGAAATTATCGATACGTCAGAGACGTATCAGCATCCCCAAGCTTAGTTCCTGCTCGTCCCGAGCAGGTAAACGATAACAAAGATAATTTCTGGAGTGACATGCCATCATAACCTTGATCATACTATTGTAAGCATATGTAATGAATGCAGCGATCAAAACAATGGCAATGACATGAGTAAACAAATGAATCATAAAGCAAAGACTTTTCATGAATAGTACTTTCAAGATAAGCATCAATAAGTCTTGCATAAGAGTTAACTCATAAAGCAATAATTCAAAGTAAAAGGTATTGAAGCAACATAAAGGAAGATTAAGTTTCAGCGGTTGCTTTCAACTTATAACATGTATATCTCATGGATAATTGTCAACATAGAGTAATATAACAAATGCAATATGCAAGCATGTAGGAATCAATGCACAGTTCACACAAGTGTTTGCTTCTTGAGATGGAGACAAATAGGTGAACTGACTCAACATAAAAGGTAAAAGAATGGCCCTTCGCAGAGGGAAGCATTGATTGCTATATTTGTGCTAGAGCTTTGGTTTTGAAAACATAAAGAGAGCATAAAAGTAAAATTTTGAGAGGTGTTTGTTGTTGTCAACGAATGGTAGTGGGCACTCTAGCTAACCCCCTTGCCAGACAAACCTTCAAAGAGCGGCTCCCATGAAGGACGTTATCTCTACCAGCAAGGTAGATCATCCCTCTTCTCTTTTTTTTACACATGTATTTTAGTTTTATTTATGGATGACACTCCTCCCAACCTTTTGCTTACACAAGCCATGGCTAACCGAATCCTCGGGTGCCTTCCAACATTCACATACCATGAAGGAGTGTCTATTTGCAAAATTAAGTTGCTTACTGATGAATCAGAGCAAAACATGTGAAGAGAATTATTAATGAAGGTTGATTAATTGGGGCCTGGGAACCCCGCATGACTCTTTTTGCAAAATTATTGGATAAGCGGATGAAGCCACTAGTCCATTGGTGAAAGTTGCCCAACAAGAATGAAAGATAAACACCACATACTTCCTCATGAGCTATAAAACATTGACACAAATCAGAGGTGATAAATTTTGAATTATTTAAAGGTAGCACTCAAGCAATTTACTTTGGAATGGCGGAGAAATACCATGTAGTAGGTAGGTATGGTGGACACAAATGGCATAGTGGTTGGCTCAAGGATTTTGGATGCATGAGAAGTATTCCCTCTCGATACAAGGTTTAGGCTAGCAAAGTTATTTGAAACAAACACAAGGATGAACCGGTGCAGCAAAACTTACATAAAAGACATATTGTAAACATTATAAGACTCTACACCGTCTTCCTTGTTGTTCAAACTCAATACTAGAAATTATCTAGACTTTAGAGAGACCAATTATGCAAACCAAATTTTAGCAAGCTCTATGTATTTCTTCATTAATAGGTGCAAAGTATATGATGCAAGAGCTTAAACATGAGCACAACAATTGCCAAGTATCACATTATCCAAGACATTTTACCAATTACTACATGTAGCATTTTCCGTTTCCAACCATATAACAATTAACGAAGCAGTTTCAACCTTCGCCATGAAAATTAAAAGCTAAGAACACATGTATTCATATGAACCAGCAGAGCGTGTCTCTCTCCCACACAAGCATTTATTCAAACAAAACAGAAACAAAAACAAACAGACGCTCCAAGTAAAGTACATAAGATGTGACCGAATAAAAATATAGTTTCAAGGGAGGAACCTGATAAATTTGTCGATGAAGAAGGGGATGCCTTGGGCATCCCCAAGCTTAGATGCCTGAGTCTTCTTGAAATATGCAGGGATGAACCACGGGGGCATCCCCAAGCTTAGACTTTTCACTCTTCTTGATCATATTATATCATCCTCCTCTCTTGACCCTTGAAAACTTCCTCCACACCAAACTCGAAACAAACTCATTAGAGGGTTAGTGCATAATCAAAAATTCACATGTTCAGAGGTGACACAATCATTCTTAACACTTCTGGACATTGCCCAAAGCTACTGGAAGGTAATGGAACAAAGAAATCCACCCAACACATCGAAAGAAGCAATGCGAAATAAAAGGCAGAATCTGTCAAAACAGAACAGTCCGTAAAGACGAATTTTAAAATGGCACCAGACTTGCTCAGATGAAAATGCTCAAATTGAATGAAAGTTGCGTCCATATCTGAGGATCACTCACGTAAATTGGCATAATGTTCTGAGTTACCTACAGAGAATTCTGCCCAGATTCGTGACAGCAAGAAATCTGTTTCTGCGCAATAATCCAAATCTAGTATCAACCTTGCTATCAAAGACTTTACTTGGCACAACAATGCAATAAAATAAGATAAGGAGAGGTTGCTACAGTAGTAACAACTTCCAAGACACAAATACAAAATAAAAGTACTGTAACAAAATAAACACATGGGTTATCTCCCAAGAAGTTCTTTCTTTATAGCCATTAAGATGGGCTCAGCAGTTTTAATGATGCACTCGCAAGAAATAGTAGTTGAAGCAAAAGAGAGCATCAAGAGGCAAATTCAAAACAAATTTAAGTCTAACATGCTTCCTATGCATAGGAATCTTGTACACAAATGAATTCATGAAGAACAAAGTAACAAGCATAGGAAGATAAAACAAGAGTAACTTCAAAAATTTCAGCATATAGAGAGGTGTTTTAGTAACATGAAAATTTCTACAACCATATTTTCCTCTCTCATAATAACTTTCGGTAGCAACATGAGCAAACTCAACAATATAACTATCACATGAAGCATTCTTATCATGAGTCTCATGCATAAAATTATTACTCTCCACATAGGCATAATCAATTTTATTAGTTGTAGTGGGAGCAAATTCAACAAAGTAGCTATCATTATTATTCTCATCATCAAATATAGGAGGCATATTGTAATCATAATCAAATTTATCCTCCATAACAGGCGGTACTAAAAGACCAATATCATTATAATCATCATAAATAGGAGGCAAAGTATCATCAAAGTAAATTTTCTCCTCAATGCTTGGGGGACTAAAAATATCATGCTCATCAAAGCCAGCTTCCCCAAGCTTAGAATTTTCCATATCATTAGCAACAATGGTGTTCAAAGCGTTCATACTAATATGTTCCATAGGTTTTTTAATTTTCGCATCAAACCATCCATGTCTTAAATCAGGAAATAGAATAAGAAGCTCATTGTTGTCCATTATGCCTAACTAGTGTAAACAAGAAACAAAAAGATGCAATTGCAGGATCTAAAGGAAATAGCTTCGAGCACACACACAACGGCAACAGAAAAGTACTTTACCTGGGACCGAAGTATGAATGCCTTTTACCTTTCCTCGCCGGCAACGGCGCCAGAAAAGTGCTTGATGTCTACGGGTGCTTCTATTCTTGTAGACAATGTTGGGCCTCCAAGAGCAGAGGTTTGTAGAACAGCAGCAAGTTTCCCTTAAGTGGATCACCCAAGGTTTATCGAACTCAGGGAGGAAGAGGTCAAAGATATCCCTCTCATGCAACCCTGCAACCACAAAGCAAGAAGTCTCTTGTGTCCCCAACACACCTAATAGGTGCACTAGTTCGGCGAAGAGATAGTGAAATACAAGTGGTATGAATGAATATGAGCAGTAGTAACAGCGCCAGAAAAGTGCTTGCTGGCGTGAAGTTGATGGTAGTAATATTGCAGGAACTAAAGATGCAGTAAAACAGTAAACAAGCAGCGATAGCAGTATTTAGGAAAAAGGCCTAGGGATCATACTTTCACTAGTGGACACTCTCAACATTGATCACATAACAGAATAAATAGATAGATGCTAGACTCTACACCCTCTTGTTGGATGATGAACACCACTAACTGTGTAGGATTACACGAACCCTCAATGCCGGAGTTAACAAGCTCCACAATATTCAATGTTCATATTTAAATAACCTTAGAGTGCATAACAGATGAACATAACCAAACCAAGTACTAACATAGCATGCACACAGTCACCTTCACATACGAAAGGAGGAATAGATCACATCAATACCATCATAGCAATAGTTAACTTCATAATCTACAAGAGATCACAATCATAGCCTACGCCAAGTACTACACGATGCACACACTGTCACCATTACACCGTGCAGGAGGAATAAACTACTTTAATAACATCACTAGAGTAGCACACAGATAAATTGTGATACAAAACACATTGCAATCATAAAGAGATATAAATAAGCACTTCACTATGCCATTCATAACAGCGAATAAGTATTCTGTGAAATATAGCCTAAGAGACTGTTATCACCAGATTTTGGCCAAATCAGGAGATGGGCCGAAAGGGAGATGGGCTTGGAAGATTACACGTGGAAGATCTCTGAAGCGGCCTTGCACGAAGAGTTTGGGCTAGATTGCCCGTGTATCTATAATATAGTAGATCGCATCTTAGATTAAAAGATAGAGTTTAACCCGTGCACGGTTAGGTGCACGCCTAAATTAGAAAGTCTCCTGGACTATAAATATGTATCTAGGGTTTACGAAATAAACAACAACCAACGTTCACCACAAATCAATCTCGGCGCATCGCCAACTCCTTCGTCTCGAGGGTTTCTTCCGGTAAGCATCATGCTGCCTAGATCGCATCTTGCGATCTAGGCAGCACAAGCTTCCTTGTTGTTCATGCGTTGCTCGTACTGAAGCCTTTTTGATGGCGAGCAACGTAGTTATCTTAGATGTGTTAGGGTTAGCATTGTTCTTCGTATCATATGCTGTCGTAGTGCAACCCTTATGCATCTAGCCGCCCTTACACCTATCTTAGGTGTAGGGGCGGCACCCCGCTTGATCATTATTTAGTAGATCCGATCCGTTACGGTTGCTCCTTGATTCTTTAAGGATTAGTTTAATATATACAATAGTTAGGCCTTACAAAGGGTTGGAGGATCCAGCGGCGCGTAGGGTGTCGTTTGCTAGTCCTAGACAGGATGTTCCGAGGATCAACCTCGTGTTGGTTTTTAGGCCCTATCTAGGATCGGCTTACGATCACCGTGCGTGGCCGCGAGGCCCAATCGTGAGTAGGATGATCCGATTATGCGGTGAAAACCCTAAATCGTCGTAGATCGTTTTAGCTTTATCTTGATCAAGCAGGACCACCATATATTCGTGCACCTCGTACGAATCATGGGTGGATCGGCTCCTTGAGCCGATTCACAGGACAACCTGAGAGCCGATTGAGGCTCGTATTTAATGTTTACGTGTATGCCATGCAGGAAACTAAGCGAGGCATCTCCATCACCTTCCTGACCAGGTATAGGTCAGGTGGCACGCCCTTGCACCAGCATCGGACGTGCGTGCCGGAGTTCTTTGCGGGCCGTCGCTCGGAGGGACCAGGGCCAGCCGCAGCCCTAAGTTGTTCCCGGCTCTCCTGTGTTGCCCGTCGCTGCTCGCCGGTGGGTTTCTGACCGCAACACATTCTGGCACGCCCGGTGGGACAATCTTCGACATCAACCACATCGCCATCTACATCTGAGATGGCGGACGGCACCCCAGTCACGTACGAGGATCTGACCGACGAGCTCAAGAAGAAGTATGACGAGGTCAAAACGATCCTCGAAGCCGACCTCATCGGCTCTTTTCACCGAACCCATTCGCATGGCATCAGGTGGAAAGGGTTCTCACCTGAAGGCACGCTCGATGGAGTGGACCTGTCCGTCCCGTCAGAAGAACGCACCAGGTCCCTGCGTCAGGAGATTAGCTACATGGTGACTCACTCGCTGCATCGCCATTCTGAGAGCCTGGTGAATACTTTGGAGCGTGTCGCTTTTCGGATGATCCAGGAAATCATGAGGCATCAGTACTCTCTGTCAGGACCAGCTCTCGGGACCTACCAAGGAGAGGTGCCACTCCAGTCCCGTCCACCGTTGCCATTCGCCTTGGCAGCACCAGAGGTGCCGAATTCACCGGTATACGCCGTTGACATGGTGGAAGACATGTACCCTGGGAGGTGCCAGCCAAGACACTCGTTCAACATCAACATGGTAGAACTTGGGCACCGCCCTGGTAAGGGTAGAGACGAGGGCAGCTGCTCTCATAGCGAAGATAAGGAGGAAGCTGTTCCACGCGATCGGCCCCGACACTGCCAAAAGATCCTGGTGATGATCAAGATGAAGGCCGATTCTAGCGATCGACCCGTATTATCCGTACCACCTGCTCTCCCAGTATGTGGCGTCGACCTCACAGGTGACGGAAAGCTAGGGTATGGGTTTACATCGGCTGATGAGCTAGAGGAAGTCGACATCGGTCCTGGGGATAAGCCGCGACCAACTTTTATCAGCAAGAAGTTAGATCCACAGCTCAGGAGTCAGGTGATAGCTCTGTTAAAAGAATACCCAGATTGCTTTGCATGGGATTACACAGAGATGCCTGGGTTGGACAGGAGCATCATTGAACATCGGCTCCCCCTTAAGAAAGGATTTCGGCCGTTCCAACAACGAGCACGTCAGATGAGGGCCGAAATTCTGGAAGAAGTCAAGAAAGAGATCGAGAAGATGTTGGCCGCCGGGTTCATCAGGCCATGCAGGTATGCTGAGTAGATCTCCGATGCTCGTTCCTGTAGAGAAGAAGGACGGCCGATGGCGTGTGGCCATCGATTTCCGAGATCTCAACAGAGCCACTCCAAAAGATGAGTATCCGATGCCTGTGGCAGAAACATTGATCAATGCAGCTGCTGGCCACAAGGTGTTGAGCTTCATGGATGGCAACGCCGGCTATAACCAAATCTTCATGGCTCCGGAAGATATACACAAGACCGCATTCAGAGTACCAGGGGCAGTAGGCTTGTTTGAATATGTAGTCATGACCTTTGGGTTGAAGAATGCTGGTGCAACGTACCAACGAGCCATGAATTATATATTTCATGATCTGATCGGCAAGTTGGTGGAAATCTACATCGACGACGTGGTAGTCAAATCTGTCTCCATGGAGGGACACTTGGATGATTTACGGCGCGTCCTAGACCGAACTCGGAAGTTCGGACTGAGAATGAATCCGAAGAAGTGTGCTTTTGGTGTGACGGCTGGTCAGTTCCTAGGTTTTCTGGTTCATGAACGGGGAATTGAGATCGGCCTGAAAAGTCAAGAGGCGGTGCGTACCATGCAACCGCCCACCACGAAGAAGGAGCTCCAACGTCTCATCGGCAAGATCAATTTTGTCCGACGATTCATCTCTAATCTGTCAGGACGAATCGAGCCGTTCATGGCACTGGTGAAAACTAAATCTGATGACGAATTTCACTGGGGGGCAGAACAGCAGCAGGCATTTGATGAGATTAAGCGGTATCTGACGACGCCGCCTGTGCTAGTTCCGCCCCAGCAAGACAGGCCGTTCTACATCTACTTGTCAGTAGCTGACACGTCCATCGCTTCGGTAGTGGTGCAACTCTACGAGGGCGTTGAAAAGGTCGTTTTCTACCTCAGTAGAAGGATGTTGGACGCGGAGACAAGGTATCCTGAGGTCGAGAAACTTTGCCTCTGTCTGTTCTTTACCTGCACCAAGCTGCATCACATCCTTTTGACGGCAGAGATCATCGTCATATGCAAGTCAGATGTTGTCAAGCACATGCTGTCGGCCCCTGTTTTGAAAGGCCGACTTGGTAAGTGGATGTTTGCGTTGTCAGAGTTCGATCTCCGGTATCAGCCTGCGAAAGCAGTCAAGGGGCAAGCGTTGGCCGATCTTATAGCTGAACGGATCAGTACCAATATAGCAGCACTATCTATACGTGCATGGGCTATGTTCTTCGATGGATCGGCTTGCGACGATATTTGTGGCATCGGCATTCTGCTCGTGTCGCCTCGGGGGGCAGAATACTCCTTCTCCATCAGATTATCTACCCCTTGCACCAACAACGTCGCAGAATATGAGGCAGTACGTAAGGGAATGGAGTTGCTACTGGAAGCCGGGCGAAGCGGTAGAGCTTTTGGAGACTCCAAGTTGGTGATTAACCAGCTCACGGATGAATATAAGTGCGAGAGTGAATCGCTTTTCCCATATTGGATGGAATGCCGTGAGTTGATGACACAGTTTCGGTACATCAACTTTAATTGGGTCCCAAGATCCCAAAACACCGAGGCCAACAATCTCGCACAAATGGCGTCAGGCTATATAGATATATCTGACGGGTCGGAAGTTCAGGTACAGTTCCTGGAACAGGATGATTGGAGAGCCGAAATCTTCAATTACTTAAAAGATTCGGCTCGGGGGGCACCTAAACGAGTAAGATACAGAGCCATGAAGTATGTCCTCATAGGAGACGACATGTTCTACAGGACGTTGGAAGGGTTACTACTCAAGTGCCTGGGACCAACTGAGTCTAATCGGCTCTTACATGAGGTGCATGAAGGCGCCTGTGGAACTCATCAGTCGGCTCACAAGATGAAATGGCTAATTAGGCGATCAGGGTTTTATTGGCCCACCATGCTTGAAGATTGCTTCAAATACTACAAGGGGTGCCAAGCGTGCCAGATGTTCGGGAAGATTCAGATGGTACCCGCATCAGCAATGAACCCTATCATCAAGCCTTGGCCGTTCCGAGGGTGGGGCATGGATATGATCGGCAAAATCCATCCGGCGTCGAGTAAAAAACATGAATGGATTTTGGTTATCACAGATTACTTCACCAAGTGGGTGGAGGCCGTCTCTATGAAGAAGGTGAAATCAGAAGATGTGATCAAGTTTGTGAAAGAACACGTCATTCATAGGTTCGGGATTCCCCAAACTATCACGACCGATGGAGGTTCGGTCTTTATTTCTAAAGAATTCAGAAAGTTCTGCGATGACTTGGGGATTAAACTGATCCGATCATCTCCATACTATGCTCAAGCCAATGGGCAAGCTGAAGCGTCCAATCAGAGCTTGATCAAGCTGATCAAGAGAAAAATTGACGAGAACCCTAGGGATTGGCATGAAAAGTTATCAGAAGCATTGTGGGCCTACCGCATGTCGTGCCATGGAGCTATAAAAACTTCGCCATACCAACTCGTTTATGGACAGGAAGCCGTATTACCTTGGGAAATTACGGCTGGATCAAGACGTGTCACGTTTCAGAATGATCTAACAGCTGAAGAATATGCAGCTTTGATGAGTGACACTATTGAGGACGCAACAGAACTTAGGCTTTGGTCGTTGGAGAAGATTAAAGAGAACAACGCCAGGGTAGCTCGTGCCTACAATAAGAAGGTTAGGCCAAAGGAGTTTCAAGTTGGTGATCTAGTGTGGGAAGCTGTGTTGCCATTAGGAACTAGGGACAAGGCATATGGCAAATGGTCTCCTAATTGGCACGGTCCGTACAAAGTCGTCCAGGCCTTGAAGGGTAATGCATACATGCTGGAACAATTGGACGGCGTTAAGTTCCCAGTAGCCGTCAATGGTCAACACCTCAAGAAGTATTTCCCAAGCATGTGGGAGGATGGGCAGTAAGGTATGGAGGCCGATTTAAAATCGGCCAGTAAAAAAAAAATCACAGCCGATGCGCAGACATCGACTTGAGAAAACATACGGAGACAACAGTACGCGAGTCCAGCCGATGCACGGACATCGACTTCAGAATAATAAAGCCGATACAGTGCTATCGACTCTAGAGGAACTAGCTCAAATTAGCAGGTTAACGGAATCGGTTCAGACCAGAAATCATGATATTTGGGATGAATCTCCTGGTGGGTTGCTGAGGAGTTCAATCTGATGGTTTGGACGTAAGTTAGACCTGTTGGACCGTGTGTTTAGGCGACGGCTTGGCCTCAGATCGCGTTTATACTGCAAGCCGATGTCCTGCTATCGGCTCTCTATACGGCGACTTCGTTCGACGATCGGCAAAGTTGACAAGGAAGCAAAATTAATTGAGGGATATTTTCTTCATTAATAGAGGGATTTCTTACAAAGAAAGAGCTGATTGCTCGGAGGAGAAGAGGACAAAAGCCGACTACTACTACTACTAGTCCCTAATCTAAGGGCCGTTGCTGCCCTCGTCGTCGCTGCCGCCGGCGCAGCTGCTGATAGGCTCCTCATCGGAACTCCCGTAGCCTTCTACAGGAGCCTCATCTTCCTCATCGTCGTCATCGCTGTCGTCGTCCCACCAGGTGCGGAGGCGCTTCGCTGGTGGGTAGCCTTCGAGGGAGTCGTCGTCGTCCTCCTCCGCCTCTTCCTCGGAGGAGGTGAAATCGTCCCAGGAGAAGCGGTCGTCCTCGCTCTCCGCCTCCTCTTCCCCTTCGACGAGGAATTGAAGGTCGCCCTCTCCGTCGGTCAAGGATTTGTCATCCTCGGACCAGACGAAGGAATCGTGTTCCTCCTTGTCCCACGTCGTTGGGGCGAGAATGTCGTGTGCCGCCAATGAGCCCCACTCCGGCATCGGCTCGCGAGATAAGGAAGAGTCGGAGAAGACCGACGAGGTGGCGGAGGAAGAAGAAGAGGACATGGCTACGGGAGATTGGGAGTTTTTTGGGTGCCGATGGCCTGAACAGAGCAAAGGGATGAAGTGGCAAACTGCTCAGAGCGGTTAAATAAAGGGGATATAGTAGAGATTCAATGCCACAGCAGTTTCCGAGGAGGCGGTGCCCAAAGACAATGGTCAAATCACGCGGAATAGGTGAGAAGGCAGGGCATCATGATGAAGGATGCTGCGACGGTTCTGCTCTGCCACGACATGACCCGACGAAGAAAAACAGAGTGATTTTGGAATTATCAATTCCAAAACCAGGGGGGCATGTGTTATCACCAGATTTTGGCCAAATCAGGAGATGGGCCGAAAGGGAGATGGGCTTGGAAGATTACACGTGGAAGATCTCTGAAGCGGCCTTGCACGAAGAGTTTGGGCTAGATTGCCCGTGTATCTGTAATATAGTAGATCGCATCTTAGATTAAAAGATAGAGTTTAACCCGTGCACGGTTAGGTGCACGCCTAAATTAGAAAGTCTCCTGGACTATAAATATGTATCTAGGGTTTACGAAATAAACAACAACCAACGTTCACCACAAATCAATCTCGGCGCATCGCCAACTCCTTCGTCTCGAGGGTTTCTTCCGGTAAGCATCATGCTGCCTAGATCGCATCTTGCGATCTAGGCAGCACAAGCTTCCTTGTTGTTCATGCGTTGCTCGTACTGAAGCCTTTTTGATGGCGAGCAACGTAGTTATCTTAGATGTGTTAGGGTTAGCATTGTTCTTCGTATCATATGCTGTCGTAGTGCAACCCTTATGCATCTAGCCGCCCTTACACCTATCTTAGGTGTAGGGGCGGCACCCCGCTTGATCATTATTTAGTAGATCCGATCCGTTACGGTTGCTCCTTGATTCTTTAAGGATTAGTTTAATATATGCAATAGTTAGGCCTTACAAAGGGTTGGAGGATCCAGCGGCGCGTAGGGTGTCGTTTGCTAGTCCTAGACAGGATGTTCCGAGGATCAACCTCGTGTTGGTTTTTAGGCCCTATCTAGGATCGGCTGACGATCACCGTGCGTGGCCGCGAGGCCCAATCGTGAGTAGGATGATCCGATTATGCGGTGAAAACCCTAAATCGTCGTAGATCGTTTTAGCTTTATCTTGATCAAGCAGGACCACCATATATTCGTGCACCTCGTACGAATCATGGGTGGATCGGCTCCTTGAGCCGATTCACAGGACAACCTGAGAGCCGATCGAGGCTCGTATTTAATGTTTACGTGTATGCCATGCAGGAAACTAAGCGAGGCATCTCCATCACCTTCCTGACCAGGTATAGGTCAGGTGGCACGCCCTTGCACCAGCATCGGACGTGCGTGCCGGAGTTCTTTGCGGGCCGTCGCTCGGAGGGACCAGGGCCAGCCGCAGCCCTAAGTTGTTCCCGGCTCTCCTGTGTTGCACGTCGCTGCTCGCCGGTGGGTTTCTGACCGCAACAGAGACCCACACGGTGCACACACTGTCACCTTTACACACGTGGGACAAGGAGTCTCCGGAGATCACATAAGTAAAATCCACTTGACTAGCACAATGACATCTAGATTACAAGCATCATCATATGAATCTCAATCATGTAAGGCAGCTCATGAGATTATTGTATTGAAGTACATAGGAGAGAGATGAACCACATAGCTACCGGTACAGCCCCGAGCCTCGATGGAAAACTACTCCCTCCTCATGGGAGACAGCAGTGTTGGTGAAGATGGCGGTGGTGTTGATGGAGAAGCCTTCCGGGGGCACTTCCCCGTCCCGGCGGCGTGCCGGAACAGAGACTCCTGTCCCCCAGATCTTGGCTTCGCGATGGCGGCAGCTCTGGAAGGTTTTCTCTGGTTTCGTCGAACGTGGTAGGGTTTTCGCGACGGAGACTTTAAGTAGGCGGAAGGGCAGGTCAGGGGGCCACACGAGGGCCCCACACACCAGGGCCGCGCCGCCCTGTTGTGGCGGCGCCTCGTGGCCCCACTTCGTCTCCTCTTCGGTCTTCTGGAAGCTTCGTGGCAAAATAGGACCCTGGGCGTTGATTTCGTCCAATTCCGAGAATATTTCCTTTGTAGGATTTCTGAAACCAAAAACAGCAGAAAACAAGAATCGGCTCTTCGGCATCTCGTTAATAGGTTAGTGCCGGAAAATGCATAAATATGACATAAAGTATACATAAAACATGTAGATATCATCAATAATGTGGCATGGAACATAAGAAATTATCGATACGTCGGAGACGTATCACATCTATGCCTAAAAAGTCCACTTTCAGGTTATCATCCGAACCCCTTTCGGTATTAAGTTGCAAGCAACAGACAATTGCATTAAGTATGGTGCGTAATGTAATCAACACAAATATCCTTAGACAAAGCATCGATGTTTTATCCCTAGTGGCAACAGCACATCCACAACCTTAGAACTTTCGTCACATCGTCCCATTTAATGGAGGCATGAACCCACTATCGAGCATAAATACTCCCTCTTGGAGTCACAAGTATCAACTTGGCCAGAGCCTCTACTAACAACGGAGAGCATGCAAGAACATAAACAACTCATATATGATAGATTGATAATCAACTTGACATAGTATTCAATATCCATCGGATCCCAACAAACACAACATGTAGGATTACAAAGAAACGATCTTGATCATGATAGGCAGCTCACAAGATCGAGCATGATAGCACAATTAGGAGAAGACGACCATCTAGCTACTGCTATGGACCCATGGTCCAGGGGTGAACTACTCACACATCAATCCGGAGGCGATCATGGCGATGAAGAGTCCTCCGGGAGATGATTCCCCTCTCCGGCAGGATGCCGGAGGCGATCTCCTGAACCCCCCGAGATGGGATTGGCGGCGGCGGTGTCTCTGGAAGGTTTTCCGTATCGTGGCTCTCGGTACTGGGGGTTTCGCGACGGAGGCTTTAAGTAGGCGGAAGGGCAGGTCAGGGGGCGTCACGAGGGGCCCACACGCTAGGGCCGCGCGGCCAGCACCTGGGCCGCGCTGCCTTGTTGTGTGGCCACCTCGTGACCCCACTTCGTTTCCTCTTCGGACTTCTGGAAGCTTCGTGGAAAAATAGGCCCCTGGGCGTTGATTTCGTCCAATTCCGAGAATATTTCCTTACTAGGATTTCTGAAACCAAAAACAGCAGAAAACATCAACTGGCTCTTCGGCATCTCGTCAATAGGTTAGTGCCAGAAAATGCATAATAACGACATATAATGTGTATAAAACATGTGAGTATCATCATAAAAGTAGCATGGAACATAATAAATTATAGATACGTTTGGGACGTATCACCAGTCCCAAGTTAATTAACTTTTTTAATTTTACAAATAGACACTCCTCCATTGTATGTGATTGTTGGACGGCACCCGAGGATTCAGTTAGCCATGGCTTGAGAAGGCAAAGGTGGGGAGGAGTGTCATCTAAATAAAACTAAAATAAAAAGACGCTCCTTCATGGTATGAGATTGTCGTGTGCACCCGAGGATTCGGTTAGCCATGGTTTGTGAAAGCAAAGGTTGGAAGGAGTGTCAGCCAAAAAGAAAACTTTATGGGAGCCGCTCTTTGAGAGTTTGTCTGGCAAGGGGGGTTAGAGTACCCGCTACCAGTCGTTGACAACAACAAACACCTCTCAAAACTTTACTTTTATGCTCTCTATATGATTTTAAAACTTGAAAAGCTCTAGCACATGATTTAATCCATGCTTCCCTCTGCGAAGGGCCTATCTTTTACTTTATGTTGAGTCAGTAAACCTATTTCCCTCCATCTTGAGCAAGCAATTGAGTTGTTGTGATCCAACCATCTATATTGTGATTTATTTAGTCATGCCTTTTATTCTTCCTTGTTTAGTACAAGTTTTATCTGATGAATATAGCTTTGAAGATTATCAATGATTATGAGGAGATTATTATGATTGAGTATGCAAGTTGTGCTATATAAGCTTTAATATAAGAGCTCCGCTCGATAGATAAGTATAATCTGTTAACTGTTCTTTGACCAAGAATGAAGTTTGCCATCACCAATTATGATTTCCTATGCACCTTTACTTGTGATTTCCTTTTACTTGCTTCAAGTTGAGTTATATGAGGAAGTTGTTCACTAGAATGTCTTGTGTGAATTAATATGATGCTTCTTGTCCGTATTTTATTTATCGACTCTTCACTCCATAAACATGTGGTCTTGTTTACTGAGCTCAGTTTCGCTTGGGGACAAGCTAAGTCTAAGCTTGGGGGGAGTTGATACGTCCATTTTGCATCACTATTTTATATCATAATTTACTGTTATTCATTGATATATTTCATATTTAGAGATGATACTTATGTTATTTCATCTATTTTGCATGTTTCATGATTATTGGAGAATCGCGCACCGGAGTCAGGATTCTGCTGGAAAAAGCACCGTCAGAATGCAATATTTCGGAAGATCAGCAATTGACGGAAATTATACGAAAAATCATATTTTTCCAGAAGACGAAGGGAGCCAGAAGGGGGAGCCGAGGAGGGCCGCCATGGGCCCACCTCATAGGCCGGCGCGGGCCCTACCCTGGCCGCGCCGCCCTGTGAGGAGGGGGCCCACAGCCCCCTCTGGCCGCCTCTCTTTCGCGTACTTCTTCGCCCCGAAAACCTAAGCTCCAGAGGATAGTCGCGAAGAGTCACAGCCGCCTCTACGGGGCGGAGAACACCAGAGAGAAAAGAGCTCTCCGGCGGGCAGGAATCCGCCGGGGAAATTCCCTCCCGGAGGGGGAAATCGACGCCATCGTCATCGTCATCGAGCTGGACATCATCTCCATCACCATCGTCATCATCTCCATCATCATCACCGCCATCTCCACCGCTGCACCTCGTCACCGCTGTAACAATTCAGGTTGGATCTTGATTGTTTGATAGGGGAAACTCTCCCGGTGTTGATTTCTACTTATTATTGATGCTATTGAGTGAAACCATTGAACCAAGGTTTATGTTCAGATTGTTATTCATCATCATATCACCTCTGATCATGTTCCATATGATGTCTCGTGAGTAGTTCGTTTAGTTCTTGAGGACATGGGTGAAGTCTAAATGTTAGTAGTGAATTATGGTTGAGTAATATTCAATGTTATGATATTTAAGTTGTGGTGTTATTCTTCTAGTGGTGTCATGTGAACGTCGACTACATGATACTTCACCTTTATGGGCCTAGGGGAGTACATCTTGTATTCGTTTGCTAATTGCGGGGTTGCCGGAGTGACAGAAACCTAAACCCCCGTTGGTATATCGATGCAGGAGGGATAACAGGATCTCAGTGTTTAAGGCTGTGGTTAGATTTATCTTAATTACTTTCTTGTATTTGCGGATGCTTGCAAGGGGTATAATCACAAGTATGTATTAGTCCTAGGAAGGGCGGTGCATTAGCATAGGTTCACCCACACAACACTTATCAAAACAATGAAGATTAATCAGCTGTATGAAGCGAAAGCACTAGACTAAATTCCCGTGTGTCCTCAAGAACGTTTGGTCATTATAAGTAAACAAACCGGCTTGTCCTTTGTGCTAAAAAGGATTGGGCCACTCGCTGCAGTTATTTCTCTCGCATTTTACTTACTCGTACTTTATTTATCTGCTACATCAAAACCTCCTGAATACTTGTCTGTGAGCATTTACAGTGAATCCTTCATCGAAACTGCTTGTCAACACCTTCTGCTCCTCGTTGGGTTCGACACTCTTATTTATCGAAAGTACTACGATACACCCCCTATACTTGTGGGTCATCAATTGTTTGCCCGGATCATTTTTTTATAACATTAAAACATAATTTACATAGTTTAAGACATGAAAATAAACCCTAAAAGCATGTGCTTACTGCTTCTCCCCGTCGTTGTCGAGCACGATGAGCTCCGGTACCGTCCACGGCCAGTTGGGAACCGGCGGAACGTACGCCGGGCGCACCGGCGGTGCTGGAGGTGGAGGCACCCAGGGCTGTGGCTGTGGCGGAGGTGGAGGCGCCCAGGGCTGTGGCTGTGGCGCCGGTGGAGGCGCCCAGGGATGTGCCGGCGGTGGAGAAGCCCAGGAGTTCTACGGCGGCAGTTGTGGCGCGGCCGAGTCCTGGAGCGCTAGTCGTAGGGCTTCATCCTCCGACAGGCCCGGCGGCATGAAACCGGTGGCGTACTGGGGCAGCGGTGGCTGCACAGGTCAGTCGTTCTCGGAGACAAGGATGCCGAGCTTCGCCATCTCGTCGTCCGTCATGTTGTCCGGGGACTCAAAGTTGCAGCCCTCCACCATGGCCAGCTGCCAATCCTGGAACACGACCGCGATGTAGTCGTCGCTGTCGTCCTTGATCTCCTTGTTGTGGTACGCCAGTGCCTCGATGTAGTCGTCATCGTCGTATTCATCGTAGTCGTCATACTGCGCAGGCGTCGGCGCTTGGTGCGCATGCATCGGCGCCTATTGTCTCCGAGGATGAGGCGGCGGTGGACGGTCGAAGGGAAAGTCCCTATCGCCCATGAAGCCCGCCCTCCTCCTCCGATCCCTCTCGGACACGAGATACGTGCGCCAGCTATCGGAGTCGATGGCGTACGCCGGATTGGCGCAGAGGTCCGGCGGCAGGTACTGCCTCCTTCTCCGGATCTCGACGCTCCTATCTGGCTCGCGCGCAGGCACTGGAGGGACGGGCACCCAATGGTAGCTAAGCCGCCAGCCGCCAGGCATGTGCACATCCCTCCAGGCGTCGCACGGCGTCATGTGCACGTGCATCAGCCTCCCCACGCTGACGGGCAGCGCCACCCTGCCCGGCCGCTCCTCCTTCTTCGTGCCGCTACCGGACGCCTCGAAGTCGTTCTTCTTCTTTCCCATGGTGCTGCGGCGGTGGTGGTGCGAGTGGAGGTGTAGGCGATGGAGGAACGGTGCCGGTGGACTTTTAAGGCTGGCCGCGCGCGGGAAATGATGCCATTGAAGGCGTGATACGTCTCCGACGTATCGATAATTTCTTATGTTCCATGCCACATTATTGATGATATCTACATGTTTTATGCATACTTTGTGTCGTATTTATGCATTTTCCGGCACTAACCTATTAACGAGATGCCGAAGAGCCAGTTGCTGTTTTCTGCTGTTTTTGGTTTCAGAAATCCTACAAAGGAAATATTCTCGGAATTGGACGAAATCAACGCCCAGGGTCCTATTTTTGCACGAAGCTTCCAGAAGTCTGAAGGAGAGACGAAGTGGGGCCACGAGGTGCCGCCACAACAGGGCGGCGCGGCCTGGACCTTGGCCGCGCGGCCCTGGCGTGTGGGGCCCTCGTGTGGCCCCCTGACCTGCCCTTCCGCCTACTTAAAGCCTCCGTCGCGAAACCCCCAGTACCGAGAGCCACGATACGGAAAACCTTACTGAGACGCCGCCGCCACCAATCCCATCTCGGGGGATTCAGGAGATCGCCTCCGGCACCCTGCCGGAGAGGGGAATCATCTCCCGGAGGAGTCTTCACCGCCATGGTCGCCTCCGGAGTGATGAGTGAGTAGTTCACCTCTGGACTATGGGTCCATAGCAGTAGCTAGATGGTCGTCTTCTCCTTATGTGCTTCATTGTTGGATCTTGTGAGCTGCCTAACATGATCAAGATCATCTATCTGTAATGCTATATGTTGTGTTTGTCGGGATCCGATGGATAGAGAATACTATGTTATGTTGATTATCAATCTATTACCTATGTGTTGTTTATGATCTTGCATGCTCTCCGTTATTAGTAGAGGCTCTGGCCAAGTTTTTACTCTTAACTCCAAGAGGGAGTATTTATGCTCGATAGTGGGTTCATGCCTCCATTAAATCTGGGACAGTGACAGAAAGTTCTAAGGTTGTGGATGTGCTGTTGCCACTAGGGATAAAACATTGATGCTATGCCCGAGGATGTAGTTATTGATTACGTTACGCACCATACTTAATGCAAATTGTCTGTTGTTTGCAACTTAATACTGGAAGGGGTTCGGATGATAACCTGAAGGTGGACTTTTTAGGCATAGATGCATGCTGGATAGCGGTCTATGTACTTTGTCGTAATGCCCAATTAAATCTCACTATACTTATCATATCATGTATGTGCATTGTCATGCTCTCTCTATTTGTCAATTGCCCGACTGTAATTTGTTCACCCAACATGCTATTTATCTTATGGGAGAGACACCTCTAGTGAACTGTGGACCCCGGTCCATTCTTTTACATTAAATACAATCTACTGCAATACTTGTTCTACTGTTTTCTGCAAACAATCATCATACACACTATACATCTAATCCTTTGTTACAGCAAGCCGGTGAGATTGACAACCTCACTATTTCGTTGGGGCAAAGTACTTTGGTTGTGTTGTGCAGGTTCCACGTTGGCGCCGGAATCCCTGGTGTTGCGCCACACTACATCCCGCCGCCATCAACCTTCAACGTGCTTCTTGGCTCCTACTGGTTCGATAAACCTTGGTTTCTTTCTGAGGGAAAACTTGCTACTGTACGCATCACACCTTCCTCTTGGGGTTCCCAACGGACGTGTGTTAACTGCACGCATCAAGCTCTTTTTCTGGCGCCGTTGCCGTGGAGATCAAGACACGCTGCAAGGGGAGTCTCCACAATCCAATCTCTTTACTTTGTTTCTTGCTTTATTTTATTTACTACTTTGTTTGCTCCATTATATCAAAACACAAAAAAATTAGTTGCTAGTTTTACTTTATTTACTGTCTTGTTCTCTATATCAAAAACACAAAAAAAATTTAGTTACTTGCATTTACTTTATTTACTTTTTGTTTATTTCATCATGTTTCCTCCTAAGTACACTCTAAAAGACATATCGGTAGGACGTGGGTCTATAATTGGGAGAGATAATATAGAAGATTTTTTCACTCATGTTAGTACCACTGAAGATTTTGAAGATAGACACTTGGTGGAACTTGCTCCTACTTATGAAATTGCTGCTGCTTCTTTAGTTCACATGTTGGAAACTAAATTTATTAATCTTAATCCTATAATCCAACACATGTTTCTCACACTTGGTGATATGGAAGAAGGGGAAAAGAAAGATTTTGTTTTAGAAACCCTTCTTAAAGAATTTGGTGGTGTAGCAAGAGAGGCTAGAAAGGTCTTTATCAAATACAATATGCTTGGCTCTTATACCAATTTTGTTAAATATCCTTGAAAAAATGGATATGGAGAGAGTAAGGTACACTAATAATATTAATGATGGTGGGGAGATTAAGACAACAATACCTTGTAAGCTCCTGGGAATGAATGACGCTCTAGAAAATAACTATGGTTGGCTTGTTCCTGGAAATTTGTTTTACGAGGATAGCAAGCCTAAGAATAATGAAAAGGGAGCCTCTGAAACTCACAAATATAAGATAAAATGCATAGTTGAGAAAACTCCCAACACCTATGTTGATGCTTCATCTCTCGATAATACTTGATACACACTTTCTGCGCCTAGCTGAAAGGCGTTAAAGAAAAGCGCTTATGGGAGACAACCCATGTTTTTACTACAGTACTTTTATTTTATATTTGAGTCTTGGAAGTTGTTTACTACTGTAGCAACCTCTCCTTATCTTAGTTTTGTGCATGTTGTGCCAAGTAAAGTCGTTGATAGTAAGATTCATAATAGATTTGGATTACTGCGCAGAAACAGATTTCTTTGCTGTCACGAATCTGGACCTAATTCTCTGTAGGTAACTCAGAAAATTATGCCAATTTACGTGAGTGATCCTCAGATATGTACGCAACTTTCATTCAATTTGGGCATTTTCATTTGAGCAAGTCTGGTGCCACTTTAAAATTCATCTTTACGAACTGTTCTGTTTTGACAGATTCTGCCTTTTATTTCGCATTGCCTCTTTTGCTATGTTGGATGAATTTCTTTGATCCATTAATGTCCAGTAGCTTTGTGCAATGTCCAGAAGTGTTAAGAATGATTATGTCACCTCTGAACATGTAAATTTTTATTGTGCACTAACCCTCTAATGAGTTGTTTCGAGTTTGGTGTGGAGGAAGTTTTCAAGGATCAAGAGAGGGAGATGATACAATATGATCAAGGAGAGTGAAAGCTCTAAGCTTGGGGATGCCCCGGTGGTTCACCCCTGCATATTTTAAGAAGACTCAAGCGTCTAAGCTTGGGGATGCCCAAGGCATCCCCTTCTTCATCGACAACATTATCAGGTTCCTCCCCTGAAACTATATTTTTATTCCATCACATCTTATGTGCTTTGCTTGGAGCGTCGGTTTGTTTTTGTTTATGTTTTTGTTTGAATAAAATGGATCCTAGCATTCATTCTGTGGGAGAGAGACACGCTCCGCTGTTGCATATGGACAAATATGTCCTTAGGCTTTACTCATAGTATTCATGGCGAAGGTTGAATCTTCTTCGTTAAATTGTTATATGGTTGGAATCGGGAAATGCTACATGTAGTAATTCTAAAATGTCTTGAATAATTTGATACTTGGCAATTGTTGTGCTCATGTTTAAGCTCTTGCATCATATACTTTGCACCTATTAATGAAGAAATGCATAGAGCTTGCTAAAATTTGGTTTGCATATTTGGTCTCTCTAAAGTCTAGATAATTTCTAGTATTGAGTTTTGAACAACAAGGAAGACGGTGTAGAGTCTTATAATGTTTACAATATGTCTTTTATGTAAGTTTTGCTGCACCGGTTTATCCTTGTGTTTGTTTCAAATAACCTTGCTAGCCTAAACCTTGTATCGAGAGGGAATACTTCTCATGCATCCAAAATCCTTGAGCCAACCACTATGCCATTTGTGTCCACCATACCTACCTACTACATGGTATTTCTCCGCCATTCCAAAGTAAATTGCTTGAGTGCTACCTTTAAATTTCCATCATTCGCCTTTGCAATATATAGCTCATGGGACAAAATAGCCTTAAAAACTATTGTGGTATTGAATATGTACTTATGCACTTTATCTCTTATTAAGTTGCTTGTTGTGCGATAACCATGCCCCTGGGGACGCCATCAACTCTTTGTTGAATATCATGTGAGTTGCTATGCATGTTAGTCTTGTCTGAAGTAAGGGAGATTTACCACTCATTAAATGGTTAGAGCATGCATGATGTTAGAGAAGAACATTGGGCCGCTAACTAAAGCCATGAATCATGGTGGAAGTTTCAGTTTTGGACATATATCCTCAATCTCATATGAGAACATTAATTGTTGCTACATGCTTATGCATTAAAGAGAAGTCCATTATCTGTTGTCTATGTTGTCCTGGTATGGATGTCTAAGTTGAGAATAATCAAAAGCGAGAAATCCAAATGCGAGCTTTCTCCTTAGACCTTTGTACAGGCGGCATAGAGGTACCCCTTTGTGACACTTGGTTAAAACATGTGTATTGCGATGATAATCCTGGTAATCCGAGCTAATTAGGACAAGGTGCGGGCACTACTAGTATACTATGCATGAGGCTTGCAACTTGTAAGATATAATATACATGATACATATGCTTTATTACTACCGTTGACAAAATTGTTTCATGTTTTCAAAATAAAAGCTCTAGCACAAATATATCAATCAATGCTTCCCTCTGCGAAGGGCCTTTCTTTTACTTTTATGTTGAGTCAGTTCACCTATTTCTCTCCATCTCAAGAAGCAAACACTTGTGTGAACTGTGCATTGATTCCTACATACTTGCATATTGCACTTGTTATATTACTTTACATTGACAATATCCATGAGATATACATGTTATAAGTTGAAAGCAACCGCTGAAACTTAATCTTCCTTTGTGTTGCTTCAATACCTTTACTTTGATTTATTGCTTTATGAGTTAACTCTTATGCAAGACTTATTGATGCTTGTCTTGAAGTACTATTCATGAAAAGTCTTCACTTTATGATTCAGTTGTTTACTCATGTCATTACCATTGTTTTGATCGCTGCATTCATTACATATGCTTACAATAGTATGATCAAGGTTATGATGGCATGTCACTCCAGAAATTATCTTTGTAATCGTTTACCTGCTCAGGACGAGCAGGAACTAAGCTTGGGGATGCTGATACGTCTCCGACATATCGATAATTTCTTATGTTCCATGCCACATTATTGATGATATCTACATGTTTTATGCATACTTTATGTCGTATTTATGCATTTTCCGGCACTAACCTATTAACGAGATGCCGAAGAGCGATTCTTTGTTTCTGCTGTTTTTGGTTTCAGAAATCCTACAAAGGAAATATTCTCGGAATTGGACGAAATCAACGCCCAGGGTCCTATTTTTGCACGAAGCTTCCAGAAGTCCGAAGGAGAGACGAAGTGGGGCCACGAGGCGCCGCCACAACAGGGCCACGCGGCCTGGGCCTTGGTCGCGCGGCCCTGGCGTGTGGGGCCCTCGTGTGGCCCCCTGACCTGCCCTTCCGCCTACTTAAAGCCTCCGTCGCGAAACCCCCAGTACCGAGAGCCACGATACGGAAAACCTTACTGAGACGCCGCCGCCGCCAATCCCATCTCGGGGGATTCAGGAGATCGCCTCCGGCACCCTGCCGGAGAGGGGAATCATCTCCCGGAGGACTCTTCACCGCCATGGTCGCCTCCGGAGTGATGAGTGAGTAGTTCACCTCTGGACTATGGGTCCATAGTAGTAGCTAGATGGTCATCTTCTCCTTATGTGCTTCATTGTTGGATCTTGTGAGCTGCCTAACATGATCAAGATCATCTATCTGTAATGCTATATGTTGTGTTTGTCGGGATCCGATGGATAGAGAATACTATGTTATGTTGATTATCAATCTATTACCTATGTGTTGTTTATGATCTTGCATGCTCTCCGTTATTAGTAGAGGCTCTGGCCAAGTTTTTACTCTTAACTCCAAGAGGGAGTATTTATGCTCGATAGTGGGTTCATGCCTCCATTAAATGCAGGACGGTGACAGAAAGTTCTAAGGTTGTGGATGTGCTGTTGCCACCAGGGATAAAACATTGATGCTATGTCCGAGGATGTAGTTATTGATTACATTACGCACCATACTTAATGCAATTGTCTGTTGTTTGCAACTTAATACTGGAAGGGGTTCGGATGATAACCTGAAGGTGGACTTTTTAGGCATAGATGCATGCTAGATAGCGGTCTATGTACTTTGTCGTAATGCCCAATTAAATCTCACTATACTTATCATATCATGTATGTGCATTGTCATGCTCTCTCTATTTGTCAATTGCCCGACTGTAATTTGTTCACCCAACATGCTATTTATCTTATGGGAGAGACACCTCTAGTGAACTGTGGACCCCGGTCCATTCTTTTACATTAAATACAATCTACTGCAATACTTGTTCTACTGTTTTCTGCAAACAATCATCATCCACACTATACATCTAATCCTTTGTTACAGCAAGCCGGTGAGATTGACAACCTCACTGTTTCGTTGGGGCAAAGTACTTTGGTTGTGTTGTGCAGGTTCCACGTTGGCGCCGGAATCCCTGGTGTTGCGCCGCACTACATCCTGCCGCCATCAACCTTCAACGTGCTTCTTGGCTCCTACTGGTTCGATAAACCTTGGTTTCTTTCTGAGGGAAAACTTGCTACTGTACGCATCACACCTTCCTCTTGGGGTTCCCAACGGACGTGTGTTAACTGCACGCATCAAGGCGGCGCACAAGCCCAGCCGCCGCCCGCTAGTGCGCACGCAGAAGAGGCAGTCGCGACATTGATGGCGAAGACTACGGTGCAGATGCGGAAGCGATGCCCTCGATACAGGCTCGCTGCCAGGCGGGCCCGGTGGAGACGCGAGCGGACACTTTGCGCGTCCGCGCAGCGTCCATCGCGACGCATTCCAGATGCTAATATGCGCCGGGTTTGCGTCGCAGCGGACGGCCCGGTCACGATGCGTCGCGCTGGAGATGGTGCCAGACGCATTTTTTGCCCGGCGGACGCAAACGATTGCTCAGCGTCCGTTTGTGTCGCGCCGCTGGAGATGCCCTTAGAGCATCTCCAGTCGCGTCCCCCAAACCGCGCCGGATCGAGCGTTTGGGGGATGTGTTTTGTTCGTGTCGCGTTTGGGGAACGTCGCTCCCCAGTCGCGTCCCCCAAATAAATATTAGTGCACGAAAATAAAGGTTTTCATTCAAATTTGATTATATATTAGAAAGTTTGAATGAAAATGGCTACATTTCATCTAAACCCTAGCCTACTGACCGCCCGGCGGTGCGTTCGACGACCCTGCCCCGTCGTCGCCTCCCCTCCGTCGCCGCTCCTACTGCGCGTGCCGCCTCTCCATGCGTAGGGCGGTGGCCAGACGCCGCTGATTCAGCAGCGCGTCATCGCCTGCCCTCCCCTGCTGCGCCGCCTGGAGGGAGAGCTCGATGGTACGACGAATCTGCGCCTCTTCGCGGGCACGGGCGGCATCCTGGAGCTTCTTGTCCGACTCGAAGGACTCGACGAGCGCGCGTTGCTGATCGGCCGTCTCGTCCGGGTGCGGCCCGTCGTTGTCGAACCACTCGAACTCGTCGTCGTCCTCCTCCTCCACCTCGGTCTCCTCCTCCTCCTCCTCCTCCATTGGTGCCTCCTCCTCATCCGTTGGCGCCTCCATCATCGCCGCCGCCAACTCCTCCGCCTGCCTCCCCCAGGCCGCCTCCGTTGTCGCTAGCGCCACCTCCCGCTGCTGACGCTCCTCTGCCGCCAGCTGCTGCGAGCACTCCATCGACTCCCGCCGCCGGCGCTCGATCGCCTCCCGCCGTTCACGGTACTGCGCCTCCCGCTCCTCGCGCTGGCGCCGCCGCTCATCATCCCACCGCCGGCTCATCTCCTCCGTCCGGCGCCGCCGTGCCTCTTCTGCCGTGGAGGCGTCGAACGCCGCAATGGTGTCCGCCAGCGCCTCCTCCTTCCACGCAGCTCCCGCCGCGCTCTCGGCAGCTGTGGGGCCAGGGGCGCAGAACGCCACTAGATCCACCGCGTGCGCCGCCTCACGCTGCTGGCAGGCCTGCTGCTCGAGTGCCTCCCGCCGCTCTTGACGATGTGCATGCCAGTTCTCCGTCCCTCGCCGCCGCTCTTCCCGAGCGGCGACGTCGATGCCGAACTGCGAATCCGTTGGTGGAGGTGGTGCCGGAGGAGACGACGGTGGAGGGAAATGGCCATCGCCGGGGCGGTTCATGATTGCGCACTGGTGGTGGAGGAGACGACGGTGGAGCGACGAGTGATGTGCTTGTGACGGAGAAAGGGGTGCCAGCGGCTATGGTGGCTGCCATTGAGCCGGGAGGGCGTTTTATAGACGTTGGCGTCGGGAAGGAAGCGCGGGAAGAGGCGAGAAGAGGCGGGAAGAAAGCGCGGGAACGCGTGGTGGCGTGCGAACGCCGGCGACGCGTGGAGGCTGCGCAGCACCGATGAGACGTCTCGCCTGCCCCTCCATCGCCATTAAGGCAAAGATACCGTCGTGTGTCACTGCGCGCGAATAACTTCATTTGCGAGGTAGGCGACAGTTAGGCTAAAATTCAATGTGCCGCTGACGTGTCGGGCCCGCATCGTTTCACATCGCTTTTCGTTGTATCCGGCGTGCCCAGAGCGTCCCCTGTGAGGCGGGGGTGAGCTCGGGGCGCCGGATACCGTATCGGAGCACGCCGGACAAAAAACGGCTTTGGATGACGCGGCTGGGAACATTTTTTGTTCGGCGCGCTCCAAATCCCGTTGGGGACGCTTTGAGGGACGCGAGTGAAGATGCTCTTACATCGAGTACGAAGTCGATGGAGACTATGATGAAGCGGCTTCTGCTTTACCAACTTTTATATCTTGTGCAAAATCAAAACGATAGATATGGCCTTAATTTATTTTTTGGGTCAAAGTTCCAACAAATTTAGGAGCAGCCTATACGTTATAACATCAAATCTTATTCTGTGAGCATGAACACAGGTGCTCACCATGGATCGGATGTGGCACATTATAAGTTTATTACTACTAAAAAATGAGGATATTATATTTTTCTTATGCACATATTTTGTGTTGTAACATGTGTACTTACCAAATTTCAATAAAAAAATATCCAAAAATTGGTGCCTGCACAGAAGGCACGAGAGTTCAGATCTTGCTCTTCCAAAACAGTCGTTTTTCTTTGTGCTCCTCCACTGTTTTTGTGTTGTACCACGGCACTCTTTCTAGCAAAAAAATGCTGACATCCTCCTCTATTTTTCTCGGAAAAAACAACTCTTGCATGCAGCCTGTCAAATTTCACTGCTAATAGCTCATACGAATGTTAGGACCAAACGAAATGCACAACTGGGGCGATCATATATTTGAGATTCCAAGGATACAAAGGCATGTCAGAAAACTGTCTTAACATAGAAAGACAACTATAGTGCCACAATAAACTCTGCATTGCCACCCAGAACCTTAAGATGGTTCATCGGCATCACCAGCTGCTGCTGCGCCAAGCCTTCCTTGTACATTTCAAAGTCATCCGAAGACCAGCGGCAGACAAAGTACAGTCGGAATGTTGCCATCTACACACCGAGCAATCGCTGCAACAAGGAAAACAAATGGGCAATAATACGAACGAAACAGGTGCACTCCCACAGCTCTACACTTACGAGTAAAAATGGTACCAGATGTCCGGAACAACCGAATAAAAGTGTAAAAGACTTTGTACCAACTGAACCATCTACCTATGTGTTAGGTAAACCAAGCTAACTAACACGTGATCATTGAAAATTATAGTTCCGATTTGCCATAGCTTGATCAAAGGATATCGTTATCGTGTATATCACTTTTAATTAATATATGCAGCTAATCTCTACTAATAAGTTACGGATGGGTGGTGTTGGTAGGTCAAAAAAACCGGCACAAATTTTCGTCCGTCAAAAAAACCGGGACTCCCAATACCTTCCACGAATAAGCTAAACCTCCCTCAAAAAAAAAAAAAAAAGCTAAACCGTGTGTCCGTGTCATACTCGAATTACACGGGCCGGAACGAGCCGGCGTCACGTATAAACATACAAGGAGGGAAAAGTAATCTCAAGCGATTTTGTTTCATCTCCATGGCTGCGATAGAAAGAAGCCGAATTCGGAGCTGATCACCATGGACGTGGATGGCAAGGCCTTGGTCGGGCCCTCCACCACATGGCCCCGGTATTGGCAGCTACCGCCACCATGTCGAACAAAGATCGGATGCCACCGCTGCGATCGAGGGCAACCACTGTGAGCTCGCTGCTGTCAGAGGTGCTGGTGGAGACGGACGGGGCGGGTGCGGGCGGCATGCTGCGCGGCCGCAACGTGCTTCTCCGCAGATGAACGCCGACCAGCCACGCTTCCTGCTTCGCCGCCGCAACGTGCTTCTCCGCGTCCTTGCCATGTCAATGGACAAAGGCCTGCGTTTGGACTTTGGAGGCAGACCCTATGGTACTGCCAGGTCCTGTACTCGTAGACGCCGACATCAACAATGTCCGTGGCGAAAATCTGGAACAACATGCATACATCAACGATCAACCTGCTCAAGCATGCCTGCGTCGCGGGATGCTGGAAGTGTTTCCACCATTCCCCTGCATCTCGCACGGCCGGCGCTGATACCATCACCCGAATCTCGCACAGCTGGCAGCGCCTCGCCCATTAGCCGCCGGCGCTGATACCATCGCCTGAATCCCGTCCAGCCGGCAGCACCTCTCCCATAAGCCGCCGGCGCCGATCTCATCACCTGCATCCCGCGCAGCCCGCAGCGCCTCCCCACGCCGCCGGCGACCCCATCACCTGCATGGCTGCAACCTGTGCATCTTGGTGGCGGCCTGGGCCATGGAATCTAGCAGCCTTGGACGAGTATCTCTCGGCTGCGGCTGGAATCTCGGCAAGACATATTAAACGATCCGCATCAATCCCCAAGAGGAAGTCTCCATCTCCTTCCTCAGGGCTTCCATCGACGCCAGCGAGGTCGCCGCCGTTCACGCCAACATCACCGTCAGATGCAAGTCCGGCCTCCCTCAGCCGCTACCCTACCGGCTGCTGCTTGCCTACACGAGCCATGGCGCCACGATTATCGACCGCAAGGTATTTGACGCGATACCCGTCAAGAATGGCATCACATGGGTGGCCATGGTGTCGGCCTAATCCGATCGTGGTGGTTTCAAAAATTTCCATGCCGAGGTAGTAAAACTTTTCACCTGCATATGTGTCATAAAGGACATGGACTCGCTGGTGGTCTGCTTGGCCATGCCGATGCCATTGTGGAAGTGCTGCGGGCATGGACTCGGCTGAGCAAACTAAAGAGGCTTGGTGGTGAGAAGGTACACACGTTTCTCAGGAAAAAGAGAGTGTGTGGTGATACAAGTAGTTCGCTGCTGGATTTCTTGCGTGTGTAATCAACATGGCAGTTAGCGGCAAATGCTTCAGACAATGAGAGTTTCTTCCCAGGAACCAATACCCTACTCGATCAGGGCATGAGACCATCTACTCCCTCCGTTCGGATTAAATTGACGCAGATGTGTGCCAAATCTAGCATGCACTCAGTGTTGTTCCGCGTCAGTTAAATGTGACATGTGACCAGAGGTAGTACATCTTAAGGGACATGGTGCCATCGGCACAGGAGCAGCTCCCCGGCCCATGTCAACTATCCTTGTAGTATATGCAGAATTAGAGAACCCACACTAGCCATTATGCACATTCGTTCATGGTTAGGTAATCAGGCATTTTTTTGTCAAAAAAATAGATAATCAGGCATTTATATTTGGTATTACTTTATTGCTGCGGCAATTTACTTACGGTAGAAACAAAAAGGTTATGTTTCTTCTTAGGTTGATTAATTTTGGTATTGGCACAGACAGCTTCGGTGAATAGGCCCCTCGAAAAGAATACCCACTGTGGAGAATTGCTCTGACTGAGCTCTTCCTTCTTCCTCCCTGCCGGCCTCTCTCTCCCTCGTTGCCGGCGGCCATGGTGGCCGGCAGCGGGTGGGAGGGGGGTCTGGATTCTTGTAGTGGTAGGTTCCTTTCTTTTTAGCTCCTCCATGGTTAATAAAGGGGCGGCCAGATCTGGATCCATCCCCTTCCCATCGTGTCTCTCTTCCCCAAATGCTCAGCCAAGAGGTGGAAGATTGGGTGACGGTGGTGGTGGTTCTTATGCTGGCACCTCACTGCCAGATCTATGGCAAGGATTTGTTTCGGCTGCTCTTGCCTCCCTGACTCTCTCTTATTCTTGCTGCAATAAATTGGAGACGTGTGGCTGCTGCACTCTTTGTGCTCCTCTGTTCTTAGCCATGGTGGTTGAGATGAAGAAGCACGAAGCTTCTCAGTCCCCCACGTCTGTGGAGTGGAGCTTCAATTTCTGCTGGATGTGGACCAATCATCAGTTTTTCCCCTCTCTCCATTTTCTCTCCACAAGAGGGAAGTTACAGAGTGGTTGGCAACTGAGGAGGGGTTGCACGCCGGCAAGATCAGCCGACCTCCAGTTGGTTGCGCAGGACCTGATCCCCCCGCGCGATTTGGGCTCTCCAGATCTGGGAGGAGTGGTCGATCTGCTTCATCTGTCTGACCATCGAGGTGGTGGTCACATTGGGAAGCTCCGATCCCTTCGCCTTTGCAGATCTGCGGAGCAGTGGTTCTGGAAGATGGTGGTTCTGGCCACTAGCTATCTCTGGCGAGTTCATCAACGGGGGACTCATGCTGGCGTCTCTGCCTTGCCCCCGATTTCCAAGGTCGACAGGCGGCCCTCGTCCAGGAGCTCAACCTCCTCTGGAGGCCTTCTTCAACTCTGCGCTGGAGCTCGCCATCGCTTCTTCTCCAAGTGGTTCGTCCCCGGAGGTGTTGAGATGGCCAGCGCGGTTGAATCTTCGTCGGTATGGAGTGCACCCCGAGCTACTTCTTCTCCGATCTCGACGCTTTGCGTCTTGAGGTCGCCGGCGTGCGGTGGAGATGGCGCCCGGGCACTTGATTGCATTTTACTCTTTGGTGCTAGGGTCCTTTTTACAAATTTTGGTGCCTTTACTTCAAATTCTAGGTTTTCCAGGGCAATAGAAGCAAAAGGGCAACGATGTAATTTCTGTACCCACCGCTGATAATGAATCTTCCAGGCCTTTCGAGGCCAACCTTGTTCAAAAAAAAACATTAAAATTCAATATTACTTGGCACCATATGATGGTTTACTTTGAAGAAGCTTAAATAAGAAGAAATAGAGGTATAGGAATATATGGCAGTAGAATGGGAGCTGAGATGATACACATGACCTCGGCAAAGCCTACGATAATGAGGAAAAAAAAACTATCCCTCCAAACACAGTATTATTCTATAAAATGATGTTTTGACTCTCTATAAGTTCAAATAGATGTACCGTATTCTGTACAGTGCTTGTGGCCAGTGATTCTACTGGGCCTATGAATTAATGGAATGGGGCGTTCCATCTCAAAACTTTTTTTTTTGAATAGATGTAGATACTAAATAGTGTTGTGATACGTTTAAACTAAGACAAAACTAAAATATGTTTTCATGGACATAGGGATTATATATGTCTAAATTGATGTCATGATTTTCACTAACACATTGGTCTTGTCAAGTTTACGGTATTTATGACCATTAAGTTTAATATGACACCGTAGCAAAGCACGGGCTTTGTGCTAGTAATTTTAACTCAGTGATGACTGAAGTTTTTTAACCCACTCGAGGTATCCGTCAGGGAGATTATCTTTCTCCGTATTTGTTCCTTCTATGTGCGGAAGGTCTCTCAAGTTGCTTGTTACATGCTGAGGAGATTGGTGGCATTGAAGGGATCAAAGTATGTAGAAATACACCATCAGTTTCATAATTGTCGTCGTGGTGAACAGACAGATGCCATGGGATGGCTTAAGTTGGGGCCGAATGTGCGCTAGAGGATTCGGGAGAGGGTTTTGGTAACAAGGGAGAGGATTTGGGAAGGAATCCCGGTATATATTTGATGAACTTGGCCTTGGCCAGAGGTTGAAGAACGTACGGAATACAAGGTGAGCACCTCTATCCTGCTCTACTTCTCTCTATTGCCTAACGATCCGTCCCGCGCAGGGGTGTGCTCCCTCTCCTTATATAGGGGAGAGGGTGGCTTACAAGGGAAGAAATCCTAATGGTATCTTTGATGAGCTAAGCTACTTTATAAAGCTTCTTTGGCCTTGATGACACCGGTCTTGTCTTTAATCAGGAAGAGATGACCTCGTCCGGTACCTTTTACGTCACCTTCTGCTTTAGCTTCAGGGCTTCGATTAAAGCTGATTTGCTTCGCTCATCCTTGTCCTCTAGTCCTTGGGGAATCTTTGACCAGAATGCCGACATGCTACAGTTGAGCTTATGCCGGTACTCCGGCTTCTCTCATGTTTACCGTATTCCGGTATACCCCTCCTGGGATACCGGTATACTTTACCTTGGCTCTTGCCATCTTAACTTGGTCATCTGGATCAACTTTTAATCCGGTATCTTAGAAGATAAATAGGGCAACCTTGCCATGCCTTTAGCTTACCGGGGGCCATCGCCCCGACATTAGTCCCCGAAGCTGGTATAGTCCGGCGGATTCTATCCGACGGACCATGCCAGGTTCCTACTCCAAGCGTACCGGATTAATCCTTAGGGTTTCAAGTTAAACTTTCCCGGCGTCTTTGCCGGATTTACCTCAACATACCGTTCTCAAAACCTTCCGGTATCTTTTTTCGGTTGCTTTGCCATTAAATCCTCCTCGGCGAAGTTGAGAATATGTTGGAAGTTGTGCCTGTCAGAGACATGCGCATTGTTTCTGACGCGCCAGTGTCAGGGGTCAAATCCTTCGACTCTCACGCACGCAATTAATGTGCCGCACCGGATCCTTGTGGCCGTACCGGATCCTTGCGGCCCCTGTGTGGCACCTTCGCGCCACGTGGTGGCCCACATGCAAAGTGGAGCGGGTCTGGCCGCGTCGCGGCCCACGAACCCCTTCGCTATAAAGGGTGCGACGGTTCCCTTCCGTCCCCCACGCTTCCATTCTCGCATCCTCCAAGTTCCAGTGCTCCAGCGCCCAGAGCCGTTCGAGCCCTCTGCGCCGCCGTCCGCCGTCCAGCTCGCGCTCTCCGACGAACCTTGCTTGTGACGGTAAAGCACGCGTCCGTTGGGAACCCCAAGAGGAAAGTATGATGGGTACAGCAGCGAGTTTTCCCTCAGAAAGAAACCAAGGTTATCGAACCAGTAGGATATGAAGGCCACGTGAAGGTTGTTGGTGAAGGAGTGTAGTGCGGCGCAACACCAGGGATTCCGGCGCCAACGTGGAACCTGCACAACACAATCAAAGTACTTTGCCCCAACTTAACAGTGAGATTGTCAATCTCACCGGCTTGCTGAAAACAAAGGATTAAACGTATGGTGTGGAGAATGATGTTTGCTTGCAGAAAACAAAAGAGAACAATGATTGCAGTAAATTGTATTTCAGATGTAAAAGAATGGACTAGGGTCCACAGTTCACTAGTGGTGTCTCTCCAATAAGATAAATAGCATGTTGGGTGAACAAATTACAGTTGGGCAATTGACAAATAGAGAGGGCATAACAATGCACATACATATCATGATGACTACTATGAGATTTACTTAGGGCATTACGACAAAGAACATAGACCTCCATCCAGCATGCATCTATGCCTAAAAAGTCCACCTTCGGGTTAGCATCCGCACCCCTTCCAGTATTGAGTTGCAAACAACAGACAATTGCATTAAGTACTGTGCGTAATGTAAACAATACAAATATCCTTAGACAAAGTATTGATGTTTTATCCCTAGTGGCAACATCACATCCACAACCTTAGGGGTTGCTGTCACTCCCCCAGATTCAATGGAGACATGAACCCACTATCGAGCATAAATACTCCCTCTTGGAGTTACAAGTATCAACTTGGCCAAAGCCTCTAGTAGCAACGGAGAGCATGCAAGATCATAAACAACACATATATGATAGATCAATAATCAACTTGACATAGTATTCCATATTCATCGGATCCCAACAAACACAACATGAAGCATTACAAATAGATGATCTTGATCATGATAGGCAGCTCACAAGATCTAAACATGATAGCACAAGAGGAGAAGACAACCATCTAGCTACTGCTATGGACCCATAGTCCAAGGATGAACTACTCACGCATCAGTCCGGAGGCGGGCATGGTGATGTAGAGCCCTCCGGTGATGATTCCCCTCTCCGGCAGGGTGCCGGAGGCGATCTTCTGAACCCCCCGAGGTAGGGTTGACGGCGGCGGCGTCTCTGGAACTATTCTCGTATCGTGGCTCTCGGTGATAGGGTTTTCGCGACGGAAGGAATAAATAGGCGAAGGGGCAGAGTCGGGGGACGCCCGAGGGGCCCACCCCATAGGCCGGCGCGGCCAGGGGCCCCACCATGCCGCCATGTGGGGTGGCCGCCTCGTGGCCCCTCTTCGTCTCCTCTTCGGTGTTCTGGAAGACTCCGTGGAAAATAAGACCGTGGGATTTCGTTTCGTCCAATTCCGAGAATATTCATAAACTAACTTTTCTTAAATCAAAAACAACAGAAAACAGGAACTGGCACTGCGGCATCTTGTTAATAGGTTAGTCTCGGAAAATTCATAAAAACATTATAAAGTATGACTAAAACCTGTTGGTATTGTCATAAAACTAGCATGGAACATAAGAAATTCTAGATATGTTGGAGACGTATCAAACCTCTGCAGGAGCACGCAACGGAGCTTGCTCGCCCCTCTTCCTCCAGATCTCGCGGTATTGTTCTTGGTCTGCCCAGGGACAGCGTCCTCCTCTGCTTCCGCGTTCGCCGCCGTCGACAAGCTCCTCGATGAACTCCGGCGAACCCTCGGGCCCTTCGACCCTGAGGATCTCCGCCGCCGCTCTCTGGTTAGTCCCTTTTGCCTGGTTCACTTCCCCCTTCTCAGCATTATTCTTGGGTCCGATAGGGTATTTATCCCCTCTTTTTTCTCGTTTTTCTCTCTTTCGTAGATCTTCGCGAAGAGATAGGTTTGGGGAAACCTGTTATTAGTTAGCTTCCGAACTTAGCTGAAACATGTCATCCGAAGACTCCCTTTCGGAAATCTCTGCCAGCACCCGGCACAGTGAGAGCCCGGAGATCTCCTCGGGAGAAGAAATCCCGTTAGTTCAACCTGATGACGGGCTTGAGGACCTCGCCCAGTCCGAGGAATACACCGGGAGCTCTGATCAAGATACCGGCGATGACGCTGAACATGCCGGCATAGATCTGAACTCATACACGCGCGATGCCTGGATGGGTTCAGACGTTACCCAGGCAGAAATAGACTGGCTCTACCGGTCCCGGAGAATACTAGAAGAGGTGTTCTGCCGGATCCCCGGCAAGGAGCGGGAGCCTGCGCCCCGGCCAGGCGAGTACGTTGTCTTCGCCGCCCATTTTGAGCGCGGCTTAGGCCTTCCGGTGTCGGATTTCTTCCGGCAATTCCTAGACTTCTACGAGCTTCAGCCCCACCATCTTCCGGGCAACTCTACTTTTTATCTTTCTTCTTTTACCGCTTTCATGGAGGGATACGCAGGTATCACTCCCTCTGTTGATAATTTCTCCTACTTCTACTATCTGCGGAAGAATTCTATCCAAGATAAGAAGCTTGCGCACCCCAAGCCCTTTGTCCGGTGCGGGGGCTGCATCCTTTCGCCCCACCAAGGGAGCATTTTTTTCAAGTTTGCCTGTCTGGACCTGGCAAAAGTCTTTCTTCTATGTCCGTAACAGAGGCCCGGAAGATTTTATCAATCTACCAGCGTACGTTCCTGGACCTCCCGCCATGACCAACTGGCTGCACCACCCCAAGGACGACAAGGAGTCCAAGCGGGTGGATTTGTTTGTTGAGAAGAGCAAGGAGGAGACCAACCTCTGCTCTGACGACATAATCCGGTTATTTCTCTCGCGCCGGGTCCTGCCCCTCCAACGCCGTGTTCACAAGATGAGCCAAATGTCAGGGCAAAGGGATCCGACAAGGATCACCACTCATTCGCTGAGCCCCACAGACTTGGTCCTTAAGGCTAACGGGACAAATCTGCCGGAACACTTTGCGGGCTAACGGGAAGTACGGCCTGAAGCCTTACAGTCGCTCCGATCCTCCTCCGCCTAAAGTAAGACCTCGGGATTTCCGGAAAGCTTTTTCTGGTATGTTTGCAAACCTTTGTTCTAACTTGGTTTTCCGTTATGTTGCAGAACTTTGCCCAGATCGCCAGGGAGGAGCCGCCCTCTTACGCCCCCAGACGCCAGTTTCACGACGACGTGGACGCAGATCCCTACGTGAAGGGAAAGCACAAGATGGGCCCGAAGCACTTCTAGCACCCCGGTAACTTTTCAACTCAGCATCCGGCAAACGATTCCGACACTGATGATGAGGTTATTGTTCTCGAGGTATATTGTTCATCTCCTTTTCCTTATAAAACTTTTCCTCTGTAGTACCTCCTTCAGCCGATGAGAACCCTCAGGTTCATGAGCATGTGACTCCCCTGGCGGCCGAGGTTGGCCAGGAGTTTCTGGACGCTCTGGCCCAGGGTTAGGTCCCCAGAGCCCGGAAGAACAAGGCTCCGGCTCCATATGCCGGTACTAGCGAGGCTTTCCCCACCAAGCGCCATAAGAAGAAAGGAAGCTCCGGGCCTCCCGGAAGGAAGCGCAGGCATGAGATGCCGGTCGCTACTGGGTAAGGCCCCGGTGTTATATTTTTCCGGTTGAAATTTTCTTACTCGTTGTCTCTTGGTTAACTTTTTGTTGACTGCCAAAACCCACCGGCGGGCAGCGACTGTCAACACTGTAGAGCCGGGAAGAGTCTAGAGCTGCGGCTGGCTGAGACCCCTCCGAGCGACGGCCCGCAAAGCTCTTCTGGTCACACGTCCGATGCGAAGTGCAAGGGCGTGCCACCTGACCTATACCTGGTCAGGAAGGTGATGGAGATGCCTCGCTTAGTTTCCTGCATGGCATACACGTAAACATTAAATACGAGCCTCGATCGGCTCTCAGGTTATCCTGTGAATCGGCTCAAGGAGCCGATCCACCCATGATTCGTACGGGGTGCACGAATATATGGTGGTCCTGCTTGATCAAGATAAAGCTAATGAGATCTACGACGATTTAGGGTTTTCATCGCATAATCGGATCATCCTACTCCAGGTTGGGCCTCGCGGCCACGCACGGTGATCGTAAGCCGATCCTAAACAAGGCCTAAAAACCAACATAAAGTTGATCCTCGGAACATCCTGTTTAGGACTTGCGAACGACACCCTACGTGCCGCTGGATCCTCCCCCCCTTTGTAAGGCCTAACTATTGCAGATATTAAACTAATCCTTGTAGAACAAGGAGCAATCGTAACGGATCAGATCTACTAAACCATGATCAAGCGGGGTGCCGCCCCCACACCTGAGATAGGTGTGAGGGCGGCTAGATATGCAAGGGTTGCACTACGCTAGCATGTTTAAACGAAGAACTGTGCTAACCCTAACACATCTATGATAACTACGTTGCTCGCCATCAAAAACGCTTCAGTACGAGCAACGCATGAACAACGTGGAGCTTGTGCTGCCTAGATCGCAAGATGCGATCTAGGCAGCATGTCGCTTACCGGATAGAAACCCTCGAGACGAAGGAGTTGGCGATGCGCCGAGATTGGTTTGTTTGGGTTGAACGTGAGTTGTTGTTTATTCCATAAACCCTAGATACATATTTATAGTCCAAGGGACTTTCTAACGTGGGAACAATCCCACCGTGCACGAGACAAACTCTAACTTTTAATCTACGATACAATCTACTATAATAAGAGATACACGGGCAATCTAGCCCAAATTCTTCGTGTAAGGCCGCTTCAGAAATCTTCCACGTGTAATCTTCCAAGCCCATCTCTCTTACGGCCCATCTCCTGATTTAGCCAAAATCTGGTGATAACACATGCCCCCCTGGTTTTGGCAATGATAATTCCAAAACCACTCTGTTTTTCTCTGAAGGGTCATGTTGTGGCAGAGCAGAGCCGTTTGCAGCATCCATCATCATTATGCCCTGTCTTCTCAGCTTCCCTGCAAAATTCGATAGCTCTGGCATCACCTCCTCGGAAACTGTAATGGCATTAATTTCCACCAGGCTTCTCATTATTTAACCGTGCCGATTGATTAGCTCTCTCCATCCCCTTCCTCTGTTCCAGCCATCGGCACCCAAAAAACCCTCTTCTCCTGTAGCAATGTCTTCCTCCTCCTCTTCCTTCTCAGGCCTCTTCCCCCAATCCTCGCCGAAGAAGAAGAACGAGGACAACCTTCACCCCAAAGCGAACCCCTTCTCCTCCGACAATGAGAAGAAAGAAGGAGAAGTAGCGAAGGTCAAGGCCTCCCCCTCCGCCAAGCTCCCGCCGAAGAAGCGCTCCCGCATGTGGGCGGACAGCGAGGACGAAGACGACGACGAAGAAGGAGAAGAAGAGGAGGAAGATGAATCTTCCTCTTCCGCTGGGTACCCGCCAACCAAGCGCTTCCGCTCCTGGGCGGACAGCGAGGATGATGATGATGACGAGGAGGAAGAAGCTCCGGCCAAGGGCTGGGGCAGCAGCGACGAGGAGCTTCCTGGGAGCAGCGCCGACGACATCGACGGCGGTGATGACGAGGACAGCGACGACTAGTAGAATAGGACTAGTAGTAGCAGTGCACTAGGCACCAGATCCCTCTTTTGAGAGCCATCGGCTCTTTCTTGTAAAGCCGCTCCCTTGAATTAATGAAATTGTTCTTTTAATTCGCCCAATTCCATTCCTTCCGCCTGTCTCGCCAAGACCGATAGCAACGTATCGGATTTCTTTTCTTTTGGACGCCCATGAAGCCGGACTCTCATGTCAATTAGCCCGTCGGTCAAGCATTTCTCAATTTCAGGCTGCGATTTGATATCTGGCCATAATTCTTCGCAATCCCTTAGCCGATGACTGCTCATCGGCTATTTTGAGAATCTAGTCCCTTTGCGACGACAGGACAGTCCAAAATCTGTAAAAGCCGACGGCCTCCTTCTCTAATTCCTCTCCATAGCTTTAGCAATCTTCTTTCGCAACCGGAACTGCTTTCAGAGAGGATCACGATGCAGGGTCGGTCGATGCAACTCCAATCGGTTTCTTAAGAACCAAATATCTATGTAGTCCGTTGCCCCCCGAGCCTTCATCAAGGCGAGAACAGTAGTGAGCCAACCACATGTGCCACCATCGGCCTCCGAATTGTAATGCAGAATCGGCCGATTCCATCAAAATCGGCTTTCTAAAGATATTTTAGGGCGAGCTGCCCCCCGAGCCTTAATCAAGGCAAGAATACCGGCGAGGATGCATAGGTCGCCGATCAGCTTTCTTCTACTGAACGTCGACGTTGATGTAAACCTTGAGCACATAGCCAGTAGGTCTTGGTCTTGTGTAACTGTACTAGAGTCGATGGCTGCGCATCGGCTTCGCTTCTTGCGCAAATTTTTTTTTTATTTGGCCGATTTTTCTTAATCGGCCCCCAATGTTTCACTGCACGCATGTTTACACATGTTCATCTGCACATGTTCTTCATCTGACTGCATGCCCCCCGAGCCGAATCTGCCAGGGAATGGCAGATATCGGCTCTGTAATCCGTACGTCGGCTCCGGTAGGAACTAGGACGAACACAAGCAGAACATGTGGTGAGGATAATTTTGGCCGATTGCTGGGGTCGGCCTCCACAATGATTGAAGTGCTGACTGAAGGTTCTTTAACGTCCCTTCATAAACTTTTGGGGCCGATCACAAGGATCAGCCTCGCCCGATTTGCTCATTGGTTTACTCTCGCTACTCGGTCAGGCTGGATAAAACCAACCCAACCTCTGACTTTATGCGCTTGCTGTCGTCCACCTTGAGTGCATCGTAGAGTCGTGGAGCACTAAGTTCTGTCGGAAGGACGAGCACCATGTTCGTGCCAGCCGATGTTTCATCATCGGCTTTCCTTTGTTTGGGGCGCCACTCCATTTTCCGTGGACGACCTTCTTCATCCAGGGTTCGCTGAACTTTCGCAGCCAGATCAGGCCGTGCCTTCCTTAGCGTATGCCCATCTCACGTGATTGGTTGGGAGGCCACAACCGGCGGATGCTTCCTCCAGGCCGCGCAACCGCTGAACCCTGCGCTTTTGGGAACGGCTGAGTCCGTCAGGGCACCACCTTGGCCGGTGGCACCTGTCTTCCTCTTCTTGTCCCTCGTCTTCAGAATCCTCGAGATCTGCCCAACGAGGTGGCTCAGCGCGTTTGCTCTGTGGCGGGAGAGGCCCTAGACGCCTGAACACAGACACGTTGGCTACCTCCTTCTTCTTCTGGTTGCATTCTGGGCACTTGCCGATTGTGGGCAATCGGCTCATTCCTGAATCCCAGCAGTGTCTGAAGAAGGGGCAGTCCCAGTGCCTGGCGTTGTCATCTTGCTCCCTTGACTCTTCTTTGGCACGGCGCTCGTGCTCCTCCTCATCGCGATCATGCCGACGATGTCTTCTGGCTTCTCTAGCCAGACGATCTTTCTCATCATCATAGCTGGACTGTCGGCGTTGGTCACACTGCCTTACATACTTGTTGAGGAGGTGATCAGAGAGAGGTCGCTGATATCTTATGTTCTTCACCTCTCCCTCTGTGACGTAGCGCTTGCCATCATGATGGAGCCGATCGCGTGGAGCGGCCTCCTCTGTGTCCTTGCTATGAGAGCAGCTGCCCTCATCTCCATCTTTGCCAGAGTGGTTCCCAGGTCCTACCATGTTGATGTTGAATGAGGATCCTGGCTGGCAACCTTCAGGGTAGGTGAACTCTACCATGTTAACGGCGGGAAAGGGCTGGGTGTCGACCTTCATGGCGTACTGGTTGAAAATTAGACGCCCTTTCTCTATCGCCGCTTGGATGTGCTGACGCCACACCCTGCAGTCGTTGGTGGCATGGGAGAGCGAGTTGTGCCATTTGCAGTATGGCTTTCCATTCAGCTCTTGCGCCGTGGGAAATTTGAGACCTTCAGGTATCTTCAACTGCTTTTCCTTGAGTAGGAGGTCGAAGAGTTGCTCAGTCTTGGTCACGTCAAAATCAAATCCCCTGGGCGGGCCTGGTGGCTTTACCCATTTGCAGGACACGGGGGTTCCTCCCCGAGTCCATTCAGCCACTGCTACCTCTTGATCTCCCGCAGGAACCTCATCTTCCTCTGCATCGACCAGGACTACTGCACGCTTGAACTTGTCTTGGTACAGGTCCGGGTGGCGCTGTTCATATGCTGACAGTTTCTGAACCATGTGCGCCAGCGAGGGGTAATCTGCTTGGGAGGCCATGTCCTTGAGCTGTGTTGCAAGGCCTGCTACTGCCAACTCGACTGCTTCCTTTTCAGTTATACGAACCGAATAACATCGGTTCCTAAGATTCCTGAAGCGCTGGATATATTCTGTCACAGTTTCTCCGCGCTTCTGACATAGTTGTGCTAGATCGGCAATGCTAGACTCGGAAGCTTCTGAATGGTATTGCATATGGAACTGCTCTTCCAACTGCTTCCAAGTCCGGATGGAGTCTGCTGGCAAAGAGGTGTACCATCCAAAAGCCGATCCCGTGAGGGACTGTGAGAAGAGCCTCACGCGTAGCTGATCCGACACTGAAGCCGGTCCTAGTTGTGCCAAATATCGGCCGACGTGCTCGATGGAGCTGGAGCCATCTGATCCACTGAATTTGGAGAAATCAGGGAGCCGATATTTAGGTGGCAGCGGGATCATCTCGTACTCGTCGGGGTACGGCTTGGAATAGCCGATTGCCCTTCTTTTCGGCACCATGCCAAACTGGTCTCTCAGTATGGTACTGATCTGATCCGCTGTGCTGGCTGCAGGAGTTGCACTCTGAAGATTCGCCGGGGTGGCGTACTTAGCCAGCCATGTTTGCTTTTCCAGCTCTGAGCCAACTGCAGGAGCTGAGCTCTGGAGGTTCGTCGGGGTGGCGTACTTAGTTAGCCACATCTGCTTCTCAAGCTCTGTCGCTGACGTTCCTCCTGTTTTCGCCGGAGTCCCTGATGTTGTGGCCTGGTTCGTGAGTGCCCAGTTGCCACAATCTGGCACATACGTGCACGCGTATCCGTGAGGGATCTCCTTAGGCGCCTCGGGCAAGAACTGGTAGTCACTAGGGTCACCACCAATCTTGTAGACGACGAATGCCGGTGTAGCCGGCACTTCTGGTGCTGCCAACGCATATGGCAGCGGTGGACGGGACTGGAGTGGCAACTCTCCTTGATGTGTCCCGAGAGCTGGTCCTGACGGCGAGTACTGGTGTCTCATGATCTCCTGGATCACGCGAAGAGCGACACGCTCCAACGTGTTGACCAGGTTCTCAGAGTGGCGGTGTAGCGAATGAGCCACCAAGTAGTTGATCTCCTGCCGCAGGGACCTGGTGCGTTCCTCTGACGGGGCAGAGAGGTCTATCCCATCGAGTGCACCTTGAGGCGAGAACCCTTTCCATCTGATGCCATGGGAACGGGTCCTGTGAAAAGAGCCGATGAGGTCGGCTTCGAGGATGACTTTGATCTCGTCATACTTCTTCTTGAGCTCCTCCGTCAGATCCTCGTACGTGACTGGCGTGCCGTCCGCCATCTCAGATGTAGATGGCGATGTGGTTGATGTAGACGGTGGTCCCACCGGGCGTGCCAGAATGTGTTGACTGCCAAAACCCACCGGCGGGCAGCGACTGTCAACACTGTAGAGCCGGGAAGAGTCTAGAGCTGCGGCTGGCTGAGACCCCTCCGAGCGATGGCCCGCAAAGCTCTTCTGGTCACACGTCCGATGCGAAGTGCAAGGGCGTGCCACCTGACCTATACCTGGTCAGGAAGGTGATGGAGATGCCTCGCTTAGTTTCCTGCATGGCATACACGTAAACATTAAATACGAGCCTCGATCGGCTCTCAGGTTATCCTGTGAATCGGCTCAAGGAGCCGATCCACCCATGATTCGTACGGGGTGCACGAATATATGGTGGTCCTGCTTGATCAAGATAAAGCTAATGAGATCTACGACGATTTAGGGTTTTCACCGCATAATCGGATCATCCTACTCCAGGTTGGGCCTCGCGGCCACGCACGGTGATCGTAAGCCGATCCTAAACAAGGCCTAAAAACCAACATAAAGTTGATCCTCGGAACATCCTGTTTAGGACTTGCGAACGACACCCTACGTGCCGCTGGATCCTCCCCCCCTTTGTAAGGCCTAACTATTGCAGATATTAAACTAATCCTTGTAGAACAAGGAGCAATCGTAACGGATCAGATCTACTAAACCATGATCAAGCGGGGTGCCGCCCCCACACCTGAGATAGGTGTGAGGGCGGCTAGATATGCAAGGGTTGCACTACGCTAGCATGTTTAAACGAAGAACTGTGCTAACCCTAACACATATATGATAACTACGTTGCTCGCCATCAAAAACGCTTCAGTACGAGCAACGCATGAACAACGTGGAGCTTGTGCTGCCTAGATCGCAAGATGCGATCTAGGCAGCATGTCGCTTACCGGATAGAAACCCTCGAGACGAAGGAGTTGGCGATGCGCCGAGATTGGTTTGTTTGGGTTGAACGTGAGTTGTTGTTTATTCCATAAACCCTAGATACATATTTATAGTCCAAGGGACTTTCTAACGTGGGAACAATCCCACCGTGCACGAGACAAACTCTAACTTTTAATCTACGATACAATCTACTATAATAAGAGATACACGGGCAATCTAGCCCAAATTCTTCGTGTAAGGCCGCTTCAGAAATCTTCCACGTGTAATCTTCCAAGCCCATCTCTCTTACGGCCCATCTCCTGATTTAGCCAAAATCTGGTGATAACACTTTTATACTTCTTTCTTTTTTCAGGGCTCCCCTGGTACTTACCAGGAGTGCACCAGGTATGAGGCCGGAAGCCTCCGAAGATGCCGCCAAGACCTGTCCTCCTCCTCGAGCAAGTCCGGTACCTTCGGATGCCGGTAAATCTCCATCCTCCCTTCGGGGAGGAAACACAAGTTCGGGGCGCGCGGCCCCTAATCCGCCAAATTCCCACGCGGAGGAAGATTCGGCGCCAGTAACATGGGCGCCGGCCCCGAAGATGTCGGGCAGACGGAACCTCCGGTTCCGCCCGTCCTTAAGGAAAAGAAGAAGAAGACCACCGCAACTTCCCCCTCCAAGCCTTTGCCGGAAACTTCTGTGCCGACAACCTCCTCGCCGGCAAAGGATGCTCCTGCGCCGTCGCCGGCACCTCCTGCCGGTGAACCAGCTTTTGCCCCTCAGCCAACTCCGCTGGAGGGCGCAACCCTTACCGCGCAGCAGCTTGCTGCGGTGGTCACAGCAGCGACCGCGCCCCCTTCCGGCTCCCAGGTGCAGTCCTTGGTGCTGCACGTCAGCCGCGCCGCAGTCACTGCCGGCGAGAAGGGCTCAGCTCAGCTGGGCCGGATCGTTGAGCTGACCCGCGGGTCGGTCGACCTGGGCTCGCTCAGGGAGTAGGCGGAGAAGTGGAACCGGGTGGACCTCTCCCCTGCCACCCGCGGCCTAGGCAAGGACAAGCTACCGGTCGTAGACAACTCCTGTCCGCGGAGCACGGCGCAACACTTTGGCTGGCTCAGGCGTGCCATGAAGGAGTTTGACACAGCCTGGCACGACGCCAATGCCAATGTGGTGGTAAGCTTTTTACTTCAACCTTTTTCTTTACACCGATGCCGGTTTTTAATTTTCCACTTATAGATATATCCTCACAGTCCCCGAGTTTTGGGTTAAGCACGCAGTACTTAGCACGAAACTTTTGTTGAAGCCAAAAAACCAGCATAGCTAGCCCCCGAGTTTCGGGTTAAGCATGAAGTACTTAGCACGAAACTGCAAAAAACCGGCATAGCTAGTCCCCGAGTTTCGGGTTAAGCACGAAATACTTAGCGCAAAACTGCAAAAAACCGGCATAGCTAGTCCCCGAGTTTCGGGTTAAGCACGAAGTACTTAGCGCGAAACTGCAAAAAATCGGCATAGCTCACTGCAACTTTGAATTTGTGCAGGGCACCCTCGACTCCCGGAAGCAGCTATTCGAGGAGCTCCTGTGGGAGCACCGGGACCTCTCTGAGGCCTTCACCAGCCTTGAGCAGGCCCATATCAAGTGCCAAGGTTAGCCTCCAGCTTCCGGCTTCTTTTGTACCGGTTTTTTCCTTGATGATCAATACTTACAAGTTTCCTTTGTGCAGCTGCCCTTCCGGAAGCCTCGCTTGAGGACCTTACCGGTCAAATCTCCGCTCTCAAGGGTAAACCTTGCTTGTTCGTTTGCCTTTTTTGTTTGAGATCCTTGGCTTCTTTTATTGAACTTTTGCTCTTCCGAATTGCAGCTGAGAAGGAAAAGCTTGCCCTCGAGCACCGCACCGCACTGGAAGCTCAGCGGAACATCGCCGCTGAACTGAAGGACAAGCTGATCCAGGCTGAGCTACAGCATACGTAGGCGCTTAAGGAGGCTAAAGCTGACGGTGAGGCCAAGGTGGATGAGGCCCTGAAGGATTTTTCCGATGCCACAGGGCAGCTGCGGAAGGAGCTGGAGGAGGAGGCCAAGCTGCTCAAGTAGGCACACGACCGGAACACTGCCCTGTTGTCGGATCAGGCCGATTTTGACCGAATGGTCATTCAAACCGATGAGCGGGCTCTCATTAAGTTCTTATTTTCTCATGCCTGCTGATACGTCCCAAACGTATCTATAATTTCTTATGTTCCATGCTACTTTTATGATGATACTCACATGTTTTATACACATTATATGTCATTATTATGCATTTTCCGGCACTAACCTATTGACGAGATGCCGAAGAGCCAGTTGCTGTTTTCTGCTGTTTTTGGTTTCAGAAATCCTAGTAAGGAAATATTCTCGGAATTGGACGAAATCAACGCCCAGGGGCCTATTTTTCCACGAAGCTTCCAGAAGTCCGAAGAGGAAACGAAGTGGGGCCACGAGGTGGCCACACACTAGGGCGGCGTGGCCCAAGCCTTGGCCGCGCCGGCCTGTTGTGTGGGGCCCTCGTGACGCCCCCTGACCTACCCTTTCGCCTACATATAGTCTTCGTCGCGAAACCCCCAGTACCGAGAGCCACGATACGGAAAACCTTCCAGAGACGCAGCCGCCGCCAATCCCATCTCGGGGGATTCAGGAGATCGCCTCCGGCACCCTGCCGGAGAGGCGAATCATCTCCCGGAGGTCTCTTCATCGCCATGATCGCCTCCGGATCGATGTGTGAGTAGTTCACCCCTGGACTATGGGTCCATAGCAGTAGCTAGATGGTCGTCTTCTCCTTATTGTGCTATCATGTTTGATCTTGTGAGCTGCCTATCATGATCAAGATCATCTATTTGTAATGCTACATGTTGTGTTTGTTGGAATCCGATGAATATTGAATACTATGTCAAGTTGATTATCAATCTATCATATATGTTGTTTATGTTCTTGCATGCTCTCCGTTGCTAGTAGAGGCTCTGGCCAAGTTGATACTTCTGACTCCAAGAGGGAGTATTTATGCTCGATAGTGGGTTCATGCCTCCATTAAATCTGGGACAGTGACAGAAAGTTCTAAGGTTGTGGATGTGCTGTTGCCACTAGGGATAAAACATCGATGCTTTGTCTAAAGATATTTGTGTTGATTACATTATGCACCATACTTAATGTAATTGTCTGTTGCTTGCAACTTAATAACGGAAGGGGTTCGGATGATAACCTGAAAGTGGACTTTTTAGGCATAGATGCATGCTGGATGGCGGTCTATGTACTTTGTCGTAATGCCCTGATTAAATCTCATAGTACTCATCATGATATTTGTATGTGCATTGTTATGCCTTCTTTATTTGTCAATTGCCCAACTGTAATTTGTTCACCCAACATCTGTTTATCTTATGGGAGAGACACCACTAGTGAACTGTGGACCCCGGTCCTATTCTTTACATCTGAAATACAATCTACTGCAATTTTTTTTTTGAAGGTGAAACAGTGGGGAAAATCCCCACTGCAATTTTTATTAATATAAAAAAGGTACAGAGTTACAAAGGCACAAGAAGTGCAAAACTAAAAAAGAAGAAAAGGAGAACTAAAAGGCAAACTAAGAGAGTAAGAAAGATTGGAGCCAAATGTTGAACTGTGCTTCCCATTTCTTCTTCATTCTATAAGATAGTAACTGAAGCTCTTGCTTAAGCAAAGTCTTCCAAGCCAGAAAAGAGGGTGCTTGCCCTTCAAAGATCTTTCTGTTTCTAACCATCCAAATGGACCAAGATGCCAGCATGATTATCTCTACCGCAAATGGCAGTTTTAATTTCTCTTTGATACCATAAAGGCCTCCAGAATTGAGTGTTGGGTTAGAATTTGAGGGCATAAGAATGACCAACACTTTTGTGCAAAAGGGCAGCTCCAGAACAGGTGCATTAAGGTTTCTTCTTGACTGCATTGCAGAGTTGCACAATTGTTTACTGTTCTTCGCAAACAATCATCATCTTCCACACAATATGTTTAATCCTTTGTTTTCAGCAAGCCGGTGAGATTGACAACCTCACTATTACGTTGGGGCAAAGTACTTTGGTTGTGTTGTGCAGGTTCCACGTTGGCGCTGGAATCCCTGGTGTTGCGCCGCACTACACTCCGCCACCAACAACCTTCAACGTGCTTCTTGGCTCCTCCTGGTTTGATAAACCTTGGTTTCTTTCTGAGGGAAAACTTACTGCTGTGCACATCACACCTTCCTCTTGGGGTTCCCAACGGACGTGTGTCTCACGCGCATCAAGACTGTTTTCTGGCGCCGTTGCCGGGGATCTAAAGAAAAGTTACAACACAAAGATTTCTATCTCCCACGTCAACTACACGCCAGCAACTGTTTTCTGGCGCCGTTGCCGGGGAGATCAAGACACGCTGCAAGGGGAGTCTCCACTTCCAATCTCTTTAGTTTGTTTTTGTCTTGCTTTATTTTATTTACTATTTTGTTTGCTGCACTTAAACAAAACACAAAAAAATTAGTTGCTAGTTTTACTTTATTTACTGTCTTGTTCTCTATATCAAAAACACAAAAAAATTAGTTACTTGCATTTACTTTATCTAGTTTGCTTTATTTACTATTGCTAAAATGAGTAATCCTGAAGTTGAAGTTCGTTCTTTTAAGCAACAAGGTGGAGAAAGTTTTAAAGATGCTTGGTATAGAATTAGTGATGCTCATCATAGGTGCACTAAGAAACACTCCACTATTATCCTACTTAGGAACTTTTATGTTGGTATATCTAGCTGGAATAGGTATGTTCTTGATACTCTTTCGGGGGGTAATTTCCTAGGTACTCCTGCTTTAGAAGCTAGTTGCATCATTGAGAGTCTAGTTGGAAAACCACCTGTTAATGAAACTAAAATTGAAATCTCTCTTGAGGATGTCATGAAAAAGTTGGAAGCCATAGAGAAAAATCTTCCAAGTGTTGAGACTAAACAGGGGGTATTACTTGATAATACTGATAAACTTGATAAATCCCTAGGAGGAATTAATGAAAGAATTGCTACTTTAGAAACTTGTGCTATCCATGATAATCAAACCCATAGAATTGGTAAACTTGAAGAAGCTATGGGAACATTGGGTTCAACTTTTTCTTCTCTTAAATTTAAGGAGAAATCTTATGTGGGAAAGGAGCAAAAACTCATGTATGTCTCTAAGGTACCCTCTGCAACAAGTTTTGTTTGTGAGAAAATTTTTGATGTCGATGTTTCTTCTCTTGATAACACTTGATTCACACTTTCTGCGCCTAGCTGAAAGGCGTTAAAGAAAAGTGCTTATGGGAGACAACCCATGTTTTTACTACAGTACTTTGTTTCATATTTGAGTCTTGGAAGTTGTTACTGCTGTAGCAACCTCTCCTTATCTTTATTTTATTGCATTGTTGTGGCAAGTAAAGTCTTTGATAGTAAAGTCAATACTAGATTTGGATTACTGCGCAGAAACAGATTTCTTGCTGTCACGAATTTGGGCAGGGTTCTCTGTAGGAAACTCAGAAAAATCTGCAAATTTACGTGCGTGATCCCCAGATATGTACGCAACTTACATTAAATTTGGGCATTTTCATCTGAGCAAGTCTAGTGCCCCTGGAAAATTCGTCTTTACGGACTGTTCTGTTTTGACAGATTCTGCCTTTTATTTCGCATTGCCTGTTTTGCTATGTTTGATGGATTTCTTTGTTCCATCAACTTTCAGTAGCTTTGTGCAATGTCCAGAAGTGTTAAGAATGATTATGTCACCTCTGAATATATGAATTATGCATTGACCCTCTAATGAGTTTTTTTAAGTTTGGTGTGGAGGAAGTTTTCAAGGGTCAAGAGAGGAGGATGATACAATATGATCAAGAAGAGTGAAAAGTCTAAGCTTGGGGATGCCCCTGTGGTTCATCCCTGCATATTTTAAGAAGACCCAAGCGTCTAAGCTTGGGGATGCCCAAGACATCCCTTCTTCATCGACAACATTATCAGGTTCCTCTAGTGAAACTATATTTTTATTCCGTCACATCTTATGTGCTTTGCTTGGAGCGTCTGTTTGTTTTTATTTTTGTTTTGTTTGAATAAGATCGGATCCTAGCATTCCTTGTTTGGGAGAGAGACACGCTCCGCTGTTTCGTATGAACACATATGTTCTTAGCTTCATTTTTAATGTTCATTGCGAAAGTTGGACTATTTCATTCATTGCTATATGGTTGGAAACGGAAAATGCCGCATGTGGTAAATGGTATAATGTCTTGAATAATGTGATACTTGGCAATTGTTGTGCTCATATAGATCATGTTTAAGCTCTTGCATCATGTACCTTGTACCTATTAATGAATAACTACATAGAGCTTGTTAAAATTTGGTTTGCATGATTGATCTCTAGAGTCTAGTTATTTTCTGGTTGAGGTGTTTGAACAACAAGGAGACGATGTAAAGTCTTATAATGCTACAATATGTTCATATGTGAGCTTTGCTGCACCATTTTATACTTGAGTTTGCTTCAAACAACCTTGCTAGCCAAGCCTTGTATTGAGAGGGATTCTTCTCGTGCATCCAAATCCTTGAGCCAAATACTATGCCATTTGTGTCCACTATACCTACCTACCATATGGTATTTCCCCACCATTCCAAAGTACATTACTTGAGTGCTACCTTTAAAACTTCTATTCTTTGCCTTTACAATATATAGCTCATGGGACAAATAGCCTTAAAAACTATTGTGGTGAAGAATATGTACTTATGTATCTTATTTCTTAATAAGTTGCTTGTTGAGCGGTAACCATGTTTCTGGGGAGGCCATCAACTTTTACCTTTGTTGAATATCATGTGAGTTGCTATGCATGTTCGTCTTGTCTGAAGTAAGGGCGATTTTCATGATCAAATGGTTTGAGTATGCATACTGTTAGAGAAGAACATTGGGCCGCTAACTAAAGCCATGAATCATGGTGGAAGTTTCAGTTTGGACACAAATCCTCAATCTCTTATGAGAATATTAACTGTTGTTGAATGCTTAAGCATTAAAAGAGGAGTCCATTATCTGTTGTCTATGTTGTCCCGGTATGGGTGTCTAAGTTGAGAATGATCAAAAGCGAGAAATCCAATGCGAACCTTCTCCTTAGACCCTTGTACAGGCGGCATAGAGGTACCCCTTTGTGACACTTGGTTGAAACATATGCTATGCAATGATAATCCGTGTTAATCCAAGCTAATTAGGACAAGGTGCGAGCACTATTAGTATGCTATGCATGAGGCTTGCAACTTATAGGATATCTTATACATAACACATATGCTTTATTACTATCGTTGACAAAATTGTTTCTTGTTTTCAAAATGAAAAGCTCTAGCACAAAAATAGTAATCCATGCTTCCCTCTGCGAAGGGCCTATCTTCTACTTTATTGTTGAGTCAGTTTACCTACTTCTTTCTATCCCAGAAGCAAACACTTGTGTAAACTGTGTGCATTGATTCTTACATGTTTACCTATTGCACTTGTTATATTACTTTGTGTTGCCAATTATCCATGAGATATACATGTTGAAGTTGAAAGCAACCGCTGAAACTTATATCTTCCTTTGTGTTGCTTCAATGACTTTACTTTAAATTTATTGCTTTATGAGTAACTCTTATGCAAGTCTTATTGATGCTTGTCTTGAAAGTATTATTCATGAAAAGTCTTTGCTATATGATTCATTTGTTTACTCATTATCTTCATCATTGCTTCGAATCGCTGCATTCATCTCATATGCTTACAATAGTATGATCAAGATTATGATAGCATGTCACTTCAGAAATTATCTTTGTTATCGTTTACCTACTCGAGGGCTAGTAGGAACTAAGCTTGGGGATGCTTGATACGTCCCAAACGTATCTATAATTTCTTATGTTCCATGCTACTTTTATGATGATACTCACATGTTTTATACACATTATATGTCATTATTATGCATTTTCCGGCACTAACCTATTTTTTTTTGAAACCTTCGGCACTAACTTATTGACGAGATGCCGAAGAGCCAGTTGCTGTTTTCTGCTATTTTTGGTTTCAGAAATCCTAGTAAGGAAATATTCTCGGAATTGGACGAAATCAACGCCCAGGGGCCTATTTTTCCACGAAGCTTCCAGAAGTCCGAAGAGGAAACGAAGTGGGGCCACGAGGTGGCCACACAGTAGGGCGGCGCGGCCCAAGCCTTGGCCGCGCCGGCCTGTTGTGTGGGGCCCTCGTGACGCCCCCTGACCTACCCTTTCGCCTACATATATTCTTCATCACGAAACCCCCAGTACAGAGAGCCACGATACGGAAAACCTTCCAGAGACGCAGCCGCCGCCAATCCCATCTCGGGGGATTCAGGAGATCGCCTCCGGCACCCTGCCGGAGAGGGGAATCATCTCCCGGAGGTCTCTTCATCGCCATGATCGCCTCCGGATCGATGTGTGAGTAGTTCACCCTTGGACTATGGGTCCATAGCAGTAGCTAGATGGTCTTCTCCTCCTCATTGTGCTATCATGTTAGATCTTGTGAGCTGCCTATCATGATCAAGATCATCTATTTGTAATGCTACATGTTGTGTTTGTTGGGATCCGATGAATATTGAATACTATGTCAAGTTGATTATCAATCTATCATATATGTTGTTTATGTTCTTGCATGCTCTCCGTTGCTAGTAGAGGCTCTGGCCAAGTTGATACTTGTGACTCCAAGAGGGAGTATTTATGCTCGATAGTGGGTTCATGCCTCCATTAAATCTGGGACAGTGACAGAAAGTTCTAAGGTTGTGGATGTGTTGTTGCCACTAGGGATAAAACATCGATGCTTTGTCTAAGGATATTTGTGTTGATTACATTACGCACCATACTTAATGCAATTGTCTGTTGCTTGCAACTTAATACCGGAAGGGGTTCGGATGATAACCTGAAAGTGGACTTTTTAGGCATAGATGCATGCTGGATGGCGGTCTATGTACTTTGTCGTAATGCCCTGATTAAATCTCATAGTACTCATCATGATATTTGTATGTGCATTGTTATGCCTTCTTTATTTGTCAATTGCCCAACTGTAATTTGTTCACCCAACATCTGTTTATCTTATGGGAGAGACACCACTAGTGAACTGTGGACCCCGGTCCTATTCTTTACATCTGAAATACAATCTACTGCAATTGTTCTTTACTGTTCTTCGCAAATAATCATCATCTTCCACACAATACGTTTAATCCTTTGTTTTCAGCCAGCCGGTGAGATTGACAACCTCACTGTTACGTTGGGGCAAAGTACTTTGGTTGTGTTGTGCAGGTTCCACGTTGGCGCCGGAATCCCTGGTGTTGCGCCGCACTACACTCCGCCACCAACAACCTTCAACGTGCTTCTTGGCTCCTCCTGGTTCGATAAACCTTGGTTTCTTTCTGAGGGAAAACTTACTGCTGTGCACATCACACCTTCCTCTTGGGGTTCCCAACGGACGTGTGTCTCACGCGCATCAAGACTGTTTTCTGGCGCCGTTGCCGGGGATCTGAAGAAAAGTTACACCACAAAGATTTATATCTCCCACGTCAACTACACGCCAGCAACTGTTTTCTGGCGCCGTTGCCGGGGAGATCAAGACACGCTGCAAGGGGAGTCTCCACTTCCAATCTCTTTACTTTGTTTTTGTCTTGCTTTATTTTATTTACTATTTTGTTTGCTGCACTTAAACAAAACACAAAAAAATTAGTTGCTAGTTTTATTTTATTTACTGTCTTGTTCTCTATATCAAAAACACAAAAAAATTAGTTATTGCATTTACTTTATCTAGTTTGCTTTATTTACTATTGCTAAAATGAGTAATCCTGAAGTTGAAGTTCGTTCTTTTAAGCAACAAGGTGGAGAAAGTTTTAAAGATGCTTGGTATAGAATTAGTGATGCTCATCATAGGTGCACTAAGAAACACTCCACTATTATCCTACTTAGGAACTTTTATGTTGGTATATCTAGCTGGAATAGGTATGTTCTTGATACTCTTTCGGGGGGTAATTTCCTAGGTACTCCTGCTTTAGAAGCTAGTTGCATCATTGAGAGTCTAGTTGGAAAACCACCTGTTAATGAAACTAAAATTGAAATCTCTCTTGAGGATGTCATGAAAAAGTTGGAAGCCATAGAGAAAAATCTTCCAAGTGTTGAGACTAAACTGGGGGTATTACTTGATAATACTGATAAACTTGATAAATCCCTAGGAGGAATTAATGAAAGAATTGCTACTTTAGAAACTTGTGCTATCCATGATAATCAAACCCATAGAATTGGTAAACTTGAAGAAGCTATGGGAACATTGGGTTCAACCTTTTCTTCTCTTAAATTTAAGGAGAAAGCTTATGTGGGAAAGGAGCAAAAATTCATGTATGTCTCTAAGGTACCCTCTGCAACAAATTTTGTTTGTGAGAAATTTTTAGATGTCGATGTTTCTTCTCTTGATAACACTTGATTCACACTTTCTGCGCCTAGCTGAAAGGCGTTAAAGAAAAGCGCTTATGGGAGACAACCCATGTTTTTACTACAGTACTTTGTTTTATATTTGAGTCTTGGAAGTTGTTACTACTGTAGCAACCTCTCCTTATCTTTATTTTATTGCATTGTTGTGCCAAGTAAAGTCTTTGATAGTAAAGTCAATACTAGATATGGATTACTGCGCAGAAACGGATTTCTTGCTGTCACGAATTTGGGCAGGGTTCTCTGTAGGAAACTCAGAAAAATCTGCAAATTTACGTGCGTGATCCTCAGATATGTACGCAACTTTCATTCAATTTGGGCATTTTCATCTGAGCAAGTCTAGTGCCCCTGGAAAATTCGTCTTTACGGACTGTTCTATTTTGACAGATTCTGCCTTTTATTTCGCATTGCCTGTTTTGCTATGTTTGATGGATTTCTTTGTTCCATTAACTTTCAGTAGCTTTTTGCAATGTCCAGAAGTGTTAAGAATGATTATGTCACCTCTGAATATATGAATTATGCACTGACCCTCTAATGAGTTTGTTTTAAGTTTGGTGTGGAGGAAGTTTTCAAGGGTCAAGAGAGGAGGATGATACAATATGATCAAGAAGAGTGAAAAGTCTAAGCTTGGGGATGCCCCCGTGGTTCATCCCTGCATATTTTAAGAAGACCCAAGCGTCTAAGCTTGGGGATGCCCAAGACATCCCTTCTTCATCGACAACATTATCAGGTTCCTCTAGTGAAACTATATTTTTATTCCGTCACATCTTATGTGCTTTGCTTGGAGCGTCTGTTTGTTTTTGTTTTTGTTTTGTTTGAATAAGATCGGATCCTAGCATTCCTTGTTTGGGAGAGAGACACGCTCCGCTGTTTCGTATGAACACATATGTTCTTAGCTTCATTTTTAATGTTCATTGCGAAAGTTGGACTATTTCATTCATTGCTATATGGTTGGAAACGGAAAATGCCGCATGTGGTAAATGGTATAATGTCTTGAATAATGTGATACTTGGCAATTGTTGTGCTCATATAGATCATGTTTAAGCTCTTGCATCATGTACCTTGTACCTATTAATGAATAACTACATAGAGCTTGTTAAAATTTGGTTTGCATGATTGATCTCTAGAGTCTAGTTATTTTCTGGTTGAGGTGTTTGAACAACAAGGAGACGATGTAAAGTCTTATAATGCTACAATATGTTCATATGTGAGCTTTGCTGCACCATTTTATACTTGAGTTTGCTTCAAACAACCTTGCTAGCCTAGCCTTGTATTGAGAGGGATTCTTCTCGTGCATCCAAATCCTTGAGCCAAATACTATGCCATTTGTGTCCACTATACCTACCTACCATATGGTATTTCCCCGCCATTCCAAAGTACATTACTTGAGTGCTACCTTTAAAACTTCTATTCTTTGCCTTTACAATATATAGCTCATGGGACAAATAGCCTTAAAAACTATTGTGGTGAAGAATATGTACTTATGTATCTTATTTCTTAATAAGTTGTTTGTTGAGCGGTAACCATGTTTCTGGGGAGGCCATCAACTTTTACCTTTGTTGAATATCATGTGAGTTGCTATGCATGTTCGTCTTGTCTGAAGTAAGGGCGATTTTCATGATCAAATGGTTTGAGTATGCATACTGTTAGAGAAGAACATTGGGCCGCTAACTAAAGCCATGAATCATGGTGGAAGTTTCAGTTTGGACACAAATCCTCAATCTCTTATGAGAATATTAACTGTTGTTGAATGCTTAAGCATTAAAAGAGGAGTCCATTATCTGTTGTCTATGTTGTCCCGGTATGAGTGTCTAAGTTGAGAATGATCAAAAGCGAGAAATCCAATGCGAACCTTCTCCTTAGACCCTTGTACAGGCGGCATAGAGGTACCCCTTTGTGACACTTGGTTGAAACATATGCTATGCAATGATAATCCGTGTTAATCCAAGATAATTAGGACAAGGTGCGAGCACTATTAGTATGCTATGCATGAGGCTTGCAACTTATAGGATATCTTATACATAACACATATGCTTTATTACTATCGTTGACAAAATTGTTTCTTGTTTTCAAAATGAAAAGCTCTAGCACAAAAATAGTAATCCATGCTTCCCTCTGCGAAGGGCCTATCTTCTACTTTATTGTTGAGTCAGTTTACCTACTTCTTTCTATCCCAGAAGCAAACACTTGTGTAAACTGTGTGCATTGATTCTTACATGTTTACCTATTGCACTTGTTATATTACTTTGTGTTGACAATTATCCATGAGATATACATGTTGAAGTTGAAAGCAACCGCTGAAACTTATATCTTCCTTTGTGTTGCTTCAATGCCTTTACTTTGAATTTATTGCTTTATGAGTAACTCTTATGCAAGTCTTATTGATGCTTGTCTTGAAAGTATTATTCATGAAAAGTCTTTGCTATATGATTCATTTGTTTACTCATTATCTTCATCATTGCTTCGAATCGCTGCATTCATCTCATATGCTTACAATAGTATGATCAAGATTATGATAGCATGTCACTTCAGAAATTATCTTTGTTATCGTTTACCTACTCGAGGGCGAGTAGGAACTAAGCTTGGGGATGCTTGATACGTCCCAAACGTATCTATAATTTCTTATGTTCCATGCTACTTTTATGATGATACTCACATGTTTTATACACATTATATGTCATTATTATGCATTTTCTGGCACTAACCTATTGACGAGATGCCGAAGAGCCGATTCTTGTTTTTCTGCTGTTTTTGGTTTCATAAATCCTAGTAAGGAAATATTCTCGGAATTGGACGAAATCAACGCCCAGGGGCCTATTTTTCCACGAAGCTTCCAGAAGTCCGAAGAGGAAACGAAGTGGGGCCACGAGGTGGCCACACACTAGGGAGGCGCGGCCCAAGCCTTGGCCGCGCCGGCCTGTTGTGTGGGGCCCTTGTGACGCCCCCTGACCTACCCTTTCGCCTACATATAGTCTTCGTCGCGAAACCCCCAGTACCGAGAGCCACGATACGGAAAACCTTCCAGACACGCAGCCGCCGCCAATCCCATCTCGGGGGATTCAGGAGATCGCCTCCGGCACCCTGCCGGAGAGGGGAATCATCTCCCGGAGGTCTCTTCATCGCCATGATCGCCTCCGGATCGATGTGTGAGTAGTTCACCCCTGGACTATGGGTCCATAGCAGTAGCTAGATGGTCTTCTCCTCCTCATTGTGCTATCATGTTAGATCTTGTGAGCTGCCTATCATGATCAAGATCATCTATTTGTAATGCTACATGTTGTGTTTGTTGGGATCCGATGAATATTGAATACTATGTCAAGTTGATTATCAATCTATCATATATGTTGTTTATGTTCTTGCATGCTCTCCGTTGCTAGTAGAGGCTCTGGCCAAGTTGATACTTGTGACTCCAAGAGGGAGTATTTATGCTCGATAGTGGGTTCATGCCTCCATTAAATCTGGGATAGTGACAGAAAGTTCTAAGGTTGTGGATGTGCTGTTGCCACTAGGGATAAAACATCGATGCTTTGTCTAAGGATATTTGTGTTGATTACATTACGCACCATACTTAATGCAATTGTCTGTTGCTTGCAACTTAATACCGGAAGGGGTTCGGATGATAACCTGAAAGTGGACTTTTTAGGCATAGATGCATGCTGGATGGCGGTCTATGTACTTTGTCGTAATGCCCTGATTAAATCTCATAGTACTCATCATGATATTTGCATGTGCATTGTTATGCCTTCTTTATTTGTCAATTGCCCAACTGTAATTTGTTCACCCAACATCTGTTTATCTTATGGGAGAGACACCACTAGTGAACTGTGGACCCCGGTCCTATTCTTTACATCTGAAATACAATCTCATCGCAATTGTTCTTTACTGTTCTTCGCAAACAATCATCATCTTCCACACAATACGTTTAATCCTTTGTTTTCAGCAAGCCGGTGAGATTGACAACCTCACTGTTACGTTGGGGCAAAGTACTTTGGTTGTGTTGTGCAGGTTCCACGTTGGCGCCGGAATCCCTGGTGTTGCGCCGCACTACACTCCGCCACCAACAACCTTCAACGTGCTTCTTGGCTCCTCCTGGTTCGATAAACCTTGGTTTCTTTCTGAGGGAAAACTTACTGCTGTGCACATCACACCTTCCTCTTGGGGTTCCCAACGGATGTGTGTCTCACGCGCATCAAGACTGTTTTCTGGCGCCGTTGCCGGGGATCTGAAGAAAAGTTACACCACAATGATTTCTATCTCCCACGTCAACTACACGCCAGCAACTGTTTTCTGGCGCCGTTGCCGGGGAGATCAAGACACGCTGCAAGGGGAGTCTCCACTTCCAATCTCTTTACTTTGTTTTTGTCTTGCTTTATTTTATTTACTATTTTGTTTGCTGCACTTAAACAAAACACAAAAAAATTAGTTGCTAGTTTTACTTTATTTACTGTCTTGTTCTCTATATCAAAAACACAAAAAAATTAGTTACTTGCATTTACTTTATCTAGTTTGCTTTATTTACTATTGCTAAAATGAGTAATCCTGAAGTTGAAGTTTGTTCTTTTAAGCAACAAGGTGGAGAAAGTTTTAAAGATGCTTGGTATAGAATTAGTGATGCTCATCATAGGTGCACTAAGAAACACTCCACTATTATCCTACTTAGGAACTTTTATGTTGGTATATCTAGCTGGAATAGGTATGTTCTTGATACTCTTTCGGGGGGTAATTTCCTAGGTACTCCTGCTTTAGAAGCTAGTTGCATCATTGAGAGTCTAGTTGGAAAACCACCTGTTAATGAAACTAAAATTGAAATCTCTCTTGAGGATGTCATGAAAAAGTTGGAAGCCATAGAGAAAAATCTTCCAAGTGTTGAGACTAAACTGGGGGTATTACTTGATAATACTGATAAACTTGATAAATCCCTAGGAGGAATTAATGAAAGAATTGCTACTTTAGAAACTTGTGCTATCCATGATAATCAAACCCATAGAATTGGTAAACTTGAAGAAGCTATGGGAACATTGGGTTCAACTTTTTCTTCTCTTAAATTTAAGGAGAAAGCTTATGTGGGAAAGGAGCAAAAATTCATGTATGTCTCTAAGGTACCCTCTGCAACAAATTTTGTTTGTGAGAAATTTTTTGATGTCGATGTTTCTTCTCTTGATTACACTTGATTCACACTTTCTGCGCCTAGCTGAAAGGCGTTAAAGAAAAGCGCTTATGGGAGACAACCCATGTTTTTACTACAGTACTTTGTTTTATATTTGAGTCTTGGAAGTTGTTACTACTGTAGCAACCTCTCCTTATCTTTATTTTATTGCATTGTTGTGCCAAGTAAAGTCTTTGATAGTAAAGTCAATACTAGATTAGGATTACTGCACAGAAACAGATTTCTTGCTGTCACGAATTTGGGCAGGGTTCTCTGTAGGAAACTCAGAAAAATCTGCAAATTTACGTGCATGATCCTCAGATATGTACGCAACTTTCATTCAATTTGAGCATTTTCATCTGAGCAAGTCTAGTGCCCCTGGAAAATTCGTCTTTACGGACTGTTCTATTTTGACAGATTCTGCCTTTTATTTCGCATTGCCTGTTTTGCTATGTTTGATGGATTTCTTTGTTCCATTAACTTTCAGTAGCTTTTTGCAATGTCCAGAAGTGTTAAGAATGATTATGTCACCTCTGAATATATGAATTATGCACTGACCCTCTAATGAGTTTGTTTTAAGTTTGGTGTGGAGGAAGTTTTCAAGGGTCAAGAGAGGAGGATGATACAATATGATCAAGAAGAGTGAAAAGTCTAAGCTTGGGGATGCCCCCGTGGTTCATCCCTGCATATTTTAAGAAGACTCAAGCGTCTAAGCTTGGGGATGCCCAAGACATCCCTTCTTCATCGACAACATTATCAGGTTCCTCTAGTGAAACTATATTTTTATTCCGTCACATCTTATGTGCTTTGCTTGGAGCGTCTGTTTGTTTTTGTTTTTGTTTTGTTTGAATAAGATCGGATCCTAGCATTCCTTGTTTGGGAGAGAGACACGCTCCGCTGTTTCGTATGAACACATATGTTCTTAGCTTCATTTTTAATGTTCATTGCGAAAGTTGGACTATTTCATTCATTGCTATATGGTTGGAAACGGAAAATGCCGCATGTGGTAAATGGTATAATGTCTTGAATAATGTGATACTTGGCAATTGTTGTGCTCATATAGATCATGTTTAAGCTCTTGCATCATGTACCTTGTACCTATTAATGAATAACTACATAGAGCTTGTTAAAATTTGGTTTGCATGATTGATCTCTAGAGTCTAGTTATTTTCTGGTTGAGGTGTTTGAACAACAAGGAGACGATGTAAAGTCTTATAATGCTACAATATGTTCATATGTGAGCTTTGCTGCACCATTTTATACTTGAGTTTGCTTCAAACAACCTTGCTAGCCTAGCCTTGTATTGAGAGGGATTCTTCTCGTGCATCCAAATCCTTGAGCCAAATACTATGCCATTTGTGTCCACTATACCTACCTACCATATGGTATTTCCCCGCCATTCCAAAGTACATTACTTGAGTGCTACCTTTAAAACTTCTATTCTTTGCCTTTACAATATATAGCTCATGGGACAAATAGCCTTAAAAACTATTGTGGTGAAGAATATGTACTTATGTATCTTATTTCTTAATAAGTTGCTTGTTGAGCGGTAACCATGTTTCTGGGGACGCCATCAACTTTTACCTTTGTTGAATATCATGTGAGTTGCTATGCATGTTCGTCTTGTCTGAAGTAAGGGCGATTTTCATGATCAAATGGTTTGAGTATGCATACTGTTAGGGAAGAACATTGGGCCGCTAACTAAAACCATGAATCATGGTGGAAGTTTCTGTTTGGACACAAATCCTCAATCTTTTATGAGAATATTAACTGTTGTTGAATGCTTAAGCATTAAAAGAGGAGTCCATTATCTGTTGTCTATGTTGTCCCGGTATGGGTGTCTAAGTTGAGAATGATCAAAAGCGAGAAATCCAATGCGAACCTTCTCCTTAGACCCTTGTACAGGCGGCATAGAGGTACCCCTTTGTGACACTTGGTTGAAACATATGCTATGCAATGATAATCCGTGTTAATCCAAGCTAATTAGGACAAGGTGCGAGCACTATTAGTATGCTATGCATGAGGCTTGCAACTTATAGGATATCTTATACATAACACATATGCTTTATTACTACCGTTGACAAAATTGTTTCTTGTTTTCAAAATGAAAAGCTCTAGCACAAAAATAGTAATCCATGCTTCCCTCTGCGAAGGGCCTATCTTCTACTTTATTGTTGAGTCAGTTTACCTACTTCTTTCTATCCCAGAAGCAAACACTTGTGTAAACTGTATGCATTGATTCTTACATGTTTACCTATTGCACTTGTTATATTACTTTGTGTTGACAATTATCCATGAGATATACATGTTGAAGTTGAAAGCAACCGCTGAAACTTATATCTTCCTTTGTGTTGCTTCAATGCCTTTACTTTGAATTTATTGCTTTATGAGTAACTCTTATGCAAGTCTTATTGATGCTTGTCTTGAAAGTATTATTCATGAAAAGTCTTTGCTATATGATTCATTTGTTTACTCATTATCTTCATCATTGCTTCGAATCGCTGCATTCATCTCATATGCTTACAATAGTATGATCAAGATTATGATAGCATGTCACTTCAGAAATTATCTTTGTTATCGTTTACCTACTCGAGGGCGAGTAGGAACTAAGCTTGGGGATGCTTGATACGTCACAAACGTATCTATAATTTCTTATGTTCCATGCTACTTTTATGATGATACTCACATGTTTTATACACATTATATGTCATTATTATGCATTTTCCGGCACTAACCTATTGACGAGATGCCGAAGAGCCGATTCTTTGTTTTCTGCTGTTTTTGGTTTCAGAAATCCTAGTAAGGAAATATTCTCGGAATTGGACGAAATCAACGCCCAGGGGCCTATTTTTCCACGAAGCTTCCAGAAGTCCGAAGAGGAAACGAAGTGGGGCCACGAGGTGGCCACACACTAGGGCGGCGCGGCCCAAGCCTTGGCCGCACCGGCCTGTTGTGTGGGGCCCTCGTGATGCCCCCTAACCTACCCTTTCGCCTACATATAGTCTTCGTCGCGAAACCCCCAGTACCGAGAGCCACGATACGGAAAACCTTCTAGAGACGCAGCCGCCGCCAATCCCATCTCGGGGGATTCAGGAGATCACCTCCGGCACCCTGCCGGAGAGGGGAATCATCTCCCGGAGGTCTCTTCATCGCCATGATCGCCTCCGGATCGATGTGTGAGTAGTTCACCCCTGGACTATGGGTCCATAGCAGTAGCTATATGGCCGTCTTCTCCTCATTGTGCTATCATGTTAGATCTTGTGAGCTGCCTATCATGATCAAGATCATCTATTTGTAATGCTACATGTTGTGTTTGTTGGGATCCGATGAATATTGAATACTATGTCAAGTTGATTATCAATCTATCATATATGTTGTTTATGTTCTTGCATGCTCTCCGTTGCTAGTAGAGGCTCTGGCCAAGTTGATACTTGTGACTCCAAGAGGGAGTATTTATGCTCGATAGTGGGTTCATGCCTCCATTAAATGGGACGATGTGAGAAAGTTCTAAGGTTGTGGATGTGTTGTTGCCACTAGGGATAAAACATCGATGCTTTGTCTAAGGATATTTGTGTTGATTACATTACGCACCATACTTAATGCAATTGTCTGTTGCTTGCAACTTAATACCGGAAGGGGTTCGGATGATAACCTGAAAGTGGACTTTTTAGGCATAGATGCATGCTGGATGGCGGTCTATGTACTTTGTCGTAATGCCCTGATTAAATCTCATAGTACTCATCATGATATTTGTATGTGCATTGTTATGCCTTCTTTATTTGTCAATTTCCCAACTGTAATTTGTTCACCCAACATCTGTTTATCTTATGGGAGAGACACCACTAGTGAACCGTGGACCCCAGTCCTATTCTTTACATCTGAAATACAATCTACTGCAATTGTTCTTTACTGTTCTTCGCAAACAATCATCATCTTCCACACAATACGTTTAATCCTTTGTTTTCAGCAAGCCGGTGAGATTGACAACCTCACTGTTACGTTGGGGCAAAGTACTTTGGTTGTGTTGTGCAGGTTCCACGTTGGCGTCGGAATCCCTGGTGTTGCGCCGCACTACACTCCGCCACCAACAACCTTCAATGTGCTTCTTGGCTCCTCCTGGTTCGATAAACCTTGGTTTCTTTCTGAGGGAAAACTTACTGCTGTGCACATCACACCTTCCTCTTGGGGTTCCCAACGGACTGCTGTCAGCAATCCGGATGCTCTGTGGAACGCATACGATCACCTCGTTGCGCTGCACGCCTGGATCACTCACATGAAGGTCATCGACCGGCATCTTGGCGATGTGTCGGAAGTTGCCATTCAGGTGTTTAAGCTTCTGTGGCCCGAGAAATCCGTGCCGGACGATCTGACTCGCCTTGCTCAGCGGTTAAGGGATGCCGGTAAGAGGTTCAGCAAGTGGAAACGCTCCTCTGCCCGTGCTCCTAGTACGATGATCTGGACCTGGATGCCCTGCACAGCTTGCGCGGAAACGCGCCTACCGACACGAACCCCGCCAAAACTGCCAAGCGCCGTGACCGCGCGTACTGGGTTGCGCAGTTCGCCTCTACCAGCACCTTCATCCCTCCTCCCGCTGACCTCGAAGATGAATTATCTGACGATGAGGAGGAAGAAGAGGTCGGCGAGGACGAGGTGGAGGCCCCTAAAGAAGAAGCTGATGCCCCTCAGAGCAAGCCCCAGGAGCGCCGGTTGTGCAAGGCTAGGACATTTCATCCCCTCTGTATCACACCCCCTGATTCTATCTCAGAAAAAAAACAAATGTCGTGAAATTTGCCCCCGGTATGTGATGTCTACGGGTGCTTCTATTCTTGTAGACAGTGTTGGGCCTCCAAGAGTAGAGGTTTGTAGAACAGCAGCAAGTTTCCCTTAAGTGGATCACCCAAGGTTTATCGAACTCAGGGAGGAAGAGGTCAAAGATATCCCTCTCATGCAACCCTGCAATCACGATACAAGAAGTCTCTTGTGTCCCCAACACACCTAATAGGTGCACTAGTTCGGCGAAGAGATAGTGAAATACAAGTGGTATGAATGAATATGAGCAGTAGTAACGGCGCCAGAAAAGTGCTTGCTGGTGTGTAGTTGATGGTAGTAAAATTGCAGGAAGTATAGATGCAGTAAAACAGTAAACAAGCGATGATTGCAGTATTTAGGAACAAGGCCTAGGGATCATACTTTCACTAGTGGACAGTCTCAACATTGATCACATAACAGATTAAATAAATAGATGCTAGACTCTACACCCTCTTGTTGGATGATGAACACCACTAACTGTGTAGGATTACACGAACCCTCAATGCCGGAGTTAACAAGCTCCACAATATTCGATATTCATGTTTAAGTAACCTTAGAGTGCATGACAGATCAACATAACCAAACCAAGTACTAACATAGCATGCACACTGTCACCTTCACACTACGAAAGGAGGAATAGATCACATCAATACTATCATAGCAATAGTTAACTTCATAATCTACAAGAGATCACAATCCTAGCCTACGCCAAGTACTACACGATGCACACACGGTCACCATTACACCGTGCAGGAGGAATAAACTACTTTAATAACATCACTAGAGTAGCACGCAAATATATTGTGATACAAAACACATTGCAATCATAAAGGGATATAAATAAGCACTTCACTATGCTATTCATAATAGTGAATAAGTATTCTGTGAAATATAGCCTAAGAGACCCACACGGTGCACACACTGTCACCTTTACACACGTGGGACAAGGAGTCTCCGGAGATCACATAAGTAAAATCCACTTGACTAGCATAATGACATCTAGATTACAAGCATCATCATATGAATCTCAATCATGTAAGGCAGCTCATGAGATTATTGTATTGAAGTACATAGGAGAGAGATGAACCACATAGCTACCGGTACAGCCCCGAGCCTCGATGGAGAACTACTCCCTCCTCATGGGAGACAGCAGCGTTGGTGAAGATGGCGGTGGTGTCGATGGAGAAGCCTTCCGGGGGCACTTCCCCGTCCCGGCAGCGTGCCGAAACAGAGACTCCTTTCCCCCAGATCTTGGCTTCGTGATGGCGGCGGCTCTGGAAGGTTTTCTCTGGTTTCGTCGAACGTGGTAGGGTTTTCACGACGGAGACTTTAAGTAGGCGGAAGGGCAAGGTCGGTGGAGTCCTGGTGGGGCCACACACTAGGCCGGCGCGGCCAGGGCTTGGGCCGCGCCACCCTACTGTGTCCCCACCTCGTGGCCCCACTTCGTTTCCCCTTCGGTCTTCTGGAAGCTTCGTGGAAAAATAGGACCCTGGGCGTTGATTTCGTCTGATTCCGAGAATATTTCCTTACTAGGATTTCTGAAACCAAAAACAGCAGAAAACAGCAACTGGCCCTTTGGCATCTCGTCAATAGGTTAGTTCCGGAAAACGCATAAATATGACATAAAGTATGCATAAAACATGTAGATATCATCAATAATGTGGCATGGAACATAAGAAATTATCGATACGTCGGAGACGTATCAGCATCCCCAAGCTTAGTTCCTACTCGCCCTCGAGTAGGTAAACGATAACAAGGATAATTTCTGAAGTGACATGCTATCATAATCTTGATCATACCATTGTAAAGCATATGAGATGAATGCAGCGATTCGAAGCAATGTTAAAGATAATGAGTAAACAAATGAATCATATAGCAAAGACTTTTCATGAATAATACTTTCAAGACAAGCATCAATAAGACTTGCATAACAGTTAACTCATAAGCAATAAATTCTTAGTAAAAGGCATTGAAGCAACACAAAGGATGATTAAGTTTCAGCAATTGCTTTCAACTTGTAACATGTATATCTCATGGATAGTTGTCAACATAAAGCAATATAACAAGTGCAATAGGTAAACATGTAAGATTCAATGCACACAGTTGACACAAGTGTTTGCTTCTAAGATAGAAGGAATAGGTAAACTGACTCAACAATAAAGTAGAAGAATGGCCCTTCGCAGAGGGAAGCAGGGATTAAATCATGTGCTAGAGCTTTTCAAGTTTTGAAATCATATAGAGAGCATAAAAATAAAGTTTTGAGAGGTGTTTGTTGTTGTCAACGAATGGTAATGTGTACTCTAACTACCTCATCAACCAGACTTTCAAGAGCGGCTCCCATGAAGGACGTTATTTCTACCACCAAGGTAGATCATCCCTCTTCTCTTTTGTTTACACATGTACTTTAGTTTAGTTTTCATTTTTTTTTAGATGACACTCCTCCCAACCTTTTCTTTCTCAAGCCATGGCTAACCGAATCCTCGGGTGCCTTCCAACAATCTCATACCATGGAGGAGTGTCTATTTGCAAATTTAAGTTGCTTACTGATGAATCAGAGCAAAACATGTGAAGAGAATTATTAATGCAAGTTAATTAATTGGGGCTGGGAACCCCATTGCCAGCTCTTTTTGCAAAATTATTGGATAAGCGGATGAAGCCACTAGTCCATTGTGAAAGTCTGTCAAAAGTAAATGACAAGATCGAAAGATAAAACACCACATACTTCCTCATGAGCTATAAAACATTGACACAAATAAGAGATAATAGCTTTTGAATTGTTTAAAGGTAGCACATGAAGTATTTGCTTGGAATGGCAGAGAAATACCATGTAGTAGGTAGGTATGGTGGACACAAATGGCATAGTTTTTGGCTCAAGGATTTGGATGCACGAGAAGAATTCCTCTCTATACAAGGCTAGGCTAGCAAGGTTGTTTGAAGCAAACTCAAGTATAAAACGGTGCAGCAAGACTCACATATGAACATATTGTAAGCATTATAAGACTTTACATCGTCTTCCTTGTTGTTCAAACACCTCAACCAGAAAATATCTAGACTCTAGAGAAACTAATCATGCAAACCAAATTTTAACAAGCTCTATGTAGTTCTTCATTAATAGGTGCAAAGTACATGATGCAAGAGCTTAAACATGATCTATATGAGCACAACAATTGCCAAGTATCAAATTATTCAAGACATTATACCAATTACCACATGAAGCATTTCCTGTTTCCAACCATATAACAATGAACGAAGCAGTTTCAACCTTCGCCATGAACATTAAAAGCTAAGAACACAAGTGTTCATATGAACCAGCGGAGCGTGTCTCTCTCCCACACAAGGATGAACTTATTCAAACAAAACAAAAATAAAGCAAACAGACGCTCCAAGTAAAGAACATAAGATGTGACCGAATAAAAATATAGTTTCAAGAGAAGGAACCTGATAATTTTGTCGATGAAGAAGGGGATGCCTTGGGCATCCCCAAGCTTAGACGCTTGAGTCTTCTTGAAATATGCAGGGATGAACCACGGGGGCATCCCCAAGCTTATACTTTTCACTCTTCTTGATCACAGTATATCATCCTCTTCTCTTGACCCTTGAAAACTTCCTCCACACCAAACTCGAAACAAACTCATTAGAGGGTTAGTGCATAATCAAAATTTCACATATTCAGAGGTGACACAATCATTCTTAACACTTCTGGACATTGCCCAAAGCTACTGGAAGTTAATGGAACAAAGAAATCCATCCAACACAGCAAAAGAGGCAATGCGAAATAAAAGGCAGAATCTGTCAAAACAGAACAGTCCGTAAAGACGAATTTTAAAGTGGCACCAGACTTGCTGAGATGAAAATGCCCAAATTTAATGAAAGTTGCGTACATATCTGAGGATCATGCACTTAAATTGGCAGATTTTTCTGAGTTACCTACAGAGAATTATGCCCAGATTCGTGACAGCAAGAAATCTGTTTCTGCGCAGTAATCCAAATCTAGTATCAACCCTACTATCAAAGACTTTACTTGGCACAACAATGCAATAAAATAAGATAACGAGAGGTTGCTACAGTAGTAAAAACTTCCAAGACACAAATATAAAACAAAATTACTGTAGTAAAATAAACACATGGGTTATCTCCCAAGAAGTGCTTTCTTTATAGCCATTAAGATGGGCTCAGCAGTTTTAATGATGCACTCGCAAGAAATAAGAGTTGAAGCAAAAGAGAGCATCAAAAGGCAAGTATGAAACACTTTTAAGTCTAAACCACTTCCTATGAAAAGGAATCTTGTACACAAATAAATTCATGAGGAGCAAAGTGACAAGCATAGGAAGATAAAACACGAGTAACTTCAAAATTTTCAGCATAGAGAGGGGAAACTTAATATTATTAAGATGCATAGAACCATGTTTCCCTCTCTCATAATAACTTTCTGTAGCATCATTGATGAAATCCACAATATAACCATCACTTAAAACATTCTTATCATGGTTCATATGCATAAAGGTATCATTAATTTTGGCATAAGAAAAACTCTTCTCATTAATAGTAATTGGAGCAGGGTCATTATCAAGAATTTGAACATGGTAAACAAGTTGCATACTAAGGGAATGATTTTTAGCGATCCCACCATAACTATGACAAGTTTCATAAGGATAATTATAACATGTGTCATAGCATTCTTTATAATAATCATCAAAGATTGGAGGCATAGTGTCATCATAAGAAATATAATAATTATCTTTCACAGTATGTTCAGCTGTGACCATACCATCATTGTTACTAGAAGGAGATGTATCAAACATATAATGATCAGTAGCAAAAGGATTTTCAAACACCTCATCCCCAAGCTTAGAGCTTTCTATATCATTATGGGAGGAAGCATGGATAGTACTGATACTATGGCAATTATTAACATCATCATTTTCAGAATTAGTTTCCAAGAGATTTCCAATATCAAAAGTAGTATGCTCTTTGAAATCATGATCACTAATGTAGGTAAAGGGCATAAGAAGATCATTGTATTCAGATTCATTATCATAATAATCATCAGGAGCAACATACTTACGGTTACCTGTCGTTATCTCATACACGCGGGGATATGCCGTTACCTCTTTCTCTTTATTCCCCTTCTTCTTCTTCTTCTTCTTCTTCTTCTTCTTCTTCTTCTTCTTCTTCTTCCTTTCCTCGTTCCCTTCTTTAGCGGGGAGAGGCTTGATGAGGGGCTCCTCCACATAACCTGATTTATTTCCAGAAACAATAGAAGAAACTTGGGAGGATTCCTCCTTTTCATTAATAAGTTCAAAACACACAGCGGTCCTATCATATTTTGGCAAAGTGTCCTCTTCTAAAATATTTTGTATGTAAGTATTTGTATGGCAATTATCAATGCAGTAAGAAAGACACCCATGCAAGACATCATCAATATCAAGATCACTCATATGTAACAAAGAGATTTTTCTTGATAACTCTTCACACCACAAAAATAAAGTGAGTTCATCATGCCGATTAAGAGTAATTTCATCATCACAATACAAATTTGCAGCACTCATGGGGTGCGAATTATCATTGGAGGAGCATTGAAAATTAAAATGACCCACTTCATGACAAAGTTCACAAATAAAAGGATAGCTGGCACAAACCTTTTTACCAAGATCATCTAGAGCCCTAGACCACTTTCTAGTTTTTTCATTAATATGGTGGATACAATATTCATCTGCGATTTGATTAATTCCACAAGGTCTATGCATTCCACAAAAATTAACATGCTTATAGGAGATAGCATTCTTAGGAGTTTGAGCCTGTTTATTGCAATCATTAACAACAATTTCATCCTTCATGCAAATATCTTTAAAAGGTTCATGGTACTTATCAAAATTCTTCTTAGGCAATTCAAAATGAGAGGCAAAAGCTTTATAAAGATTTGCAACAACTTGAGAGTCAAGACCATAAGTAGCACTCATATTTCGAATTTTATCAGTATCCATAAATGTTTCAATGCATTCATAATCATAATTTATACCTGACTCTTTACCTTTGTTGTTCTCCCATCCTTCAGTATTCTCCTGAATCCGATCAAGAAGGTCCCTTTTAAACTCTTCTTCATTGCGTGTAAATGATCCAGAACAAGTAATATCCAGCAAGGTTTTATCCTGAAAAGAAAGTCTTGCATAGAAATTATCAATGATGATATTACCAGGAAGCTCATGAATGGGGCATTTGAGCATTAAAGACTTCAATCTTCCCCATGCTTGGGCAATACTCTCTCCGTCATGAGGCCAGAAATTATATATGCGGTTCCGGTCTTTGTGAATTTCACTTGGAGGATAGAATTTAGAGTAAAATAGAGGCACAATATCCTTCCAATCAAGAGAATCCCCATTCTTCAGCAATTTATACCAATGCGCCGCTTTACCAGACAGCGATATAGAGAATAGTTTCTTCCTAACTTCATCCATAGAGATACCTGCACACTTGAATAACCCGCATAATTCATGCAAAAACAGTAAATGATCTCCAGGATGGACAGTTCCATCCCCTTCATAGCGGTTATCCATAACATGTTCAATAATTTTCATAGGTATTTTATATGAAACACTTTCAGCAGGTGGATTTAAAATATCAGAAGCATCATTAGAGTTATCGCATATGGGAGATGAAGCATTATCAGAGCAAAATATTTCTTCCAAAGCTGAGGAGCAAAAAAGATTATTTTTATATAAACTAGCTTCCCCAAGCTTAGACTTTTCCATGGCATTAGCAGTAATTGCATTCATACTAATAACATTGCTACTATCATGCAGATAAGGTTCGATAGGTTTTTTAATTTTCGCATCAAACAATTCATATCTTAACTCGGGAAATAGATTAAGAAGCTCATTGTTGTTTTCCATTATGCCTAACTAGTGAAAAATAAAAACAAGAAACAAAAAGATGCAATTGTAGGATCTAAAGGAAATAGCTTCGAGCACTCACACACCGGCAACAAGACTAGGAAATAGCTTAGTAGTCGGAGTATGTGAATACCTTTTACCTTACCTCCCCGGCAACGGCGCCAGAAAAGTGCTTGATGTCTACGGGTGCTTCTATTCTTGTAGACAGTGTTGGGCCTCCAAGAGCAGAGGTTTGTAGAACAGCAGCAAGTTTCCCTTAAGTGGATCACCCAAGGTTTATCGAACTCAGGGAGGAAGAGGTCAAAGATATCCCTCTCATGCAACCCTGCAATCACGATACAAGAAGTCTCTTGTGTCCCCAACACACCTAATAGGTGCACTAGTTCGGCGAAGAGATAGTGAAATACAAGTGGTATGAATGAATATGAGCAGTAGTAACGGCGCCAGAAAAGTGCTTGCTGGCGTGCAGTTGATGGTAGTAAAATTGCAGGAAGTATAGATGCAGTAAAACAGTAAACAAGCGATGATTGCAGTATTTAGGAACAAGGCCTAGGGATCATACTTTCACTAGTGGACACTCTCAACATTGATCACATAACAGAATAAATAAATAGATGCTAGACTCTACACCCTCTTGTTGGATGATGAACACCACTAACTGTGTAGGATTACACGAACCCTCAATGCCGGAGTTAACAAGCTCCACAATATTCGATATTCATGTTTAAGTAACCTTAGAGTGCATGACAGATCAACACAACCAAACCAAGTACTAACATAGCATGCACACTGTCACCTTCACACTACGAAAGGAGGAATAGATCACATCAATACTATCATAGGAATAGTTAACTTCATAATCTACAAGAGATCACAATCATAGCCTACGCCAAGTACTACACGATGCACACACTGTCACCATTACACCGTGCAGGAGGAATAAACTACTTTAATAACATCACTAGAGTAGCACGCAGATATATTGTGATACAAAACACATTGCAATCATAAAGGGATATAAATAAGCACTTCACTGTGCTATTCATAACAGCGAATAAGTATTCTGTGAAATATAGCCTAAGAGACCCACACGGTGCACACACTGTCACCTTTACACACGTGGGACAAGGAGTCTCCGGAGATCACATAAGTAAAATCCACTTGACTAGCATAATGATATCTAGATTACAAGCATCATCATATGAATCTCAATCATGTAAGGCAGCTCATGAGATTATTGTATTGAAGTACATAGGAGAGAGATGAACCACATAGCTACCGGTACAGCCCCGAGCCTCGATGGAGAACTACTCCCTCCTCATGGGAGACAGCAGCGTTGGTGAAGATGGTGGTGGTGTCGATGGAGAAGCCTTCTGGGGGCACTTCCCCGTCCCGGCGGCGTGCCGGAACAGAGACTCCTGTCCCCTAGATCTTGGCTTCGCGATGGCGGCGGCTCTGGAAGGTTTTCTCTGGTTTCGTCGAACGTGGTAGGGTTTTCGCGACGGAGACTTTAAGTAGGCGGAAGGGCAAGGTTGGTGGAGTCCTGGTGGGGCCACACACTAGGCCGGCGCGGCCAGGGCTTGGGCCGCGCCGCCCTACTGTGTCCCCACCTCGTGGCCCCACTTCGTTTCCCCTTCGGTCTTCTGGAAGCTTCATGGAAAAATAGGACCCTGGGCGTTGATTTCGTCCGATTCCGAGAATATTTCCTTACTAGGATTTCTGAAACCAAAAACAGCAGAAAACAGCAACTGGCCCTTCGGCATCTCGTCAATAGGTTAGTTCCGGAAAACGCATAAATATGACATAAAGTATGCATAAAACATGTAGATATCATCAATAATGTGGCATGGAACATAAGAAATTATCGATACGTCGGAGACGTATCAGTATGCCAGGGTGGAGAGATGTATGATACTAAGTCTTTTGGTTGTGCTACCTTAAACTTAACCGGTACGCCGGTAGGCTTATATGTTAAGCCGGTACTTATGTGATTGAGATCCTTTTAGTCTGTTTTTGTTTGCTTTGATCTTGCACAGTGAAGATTCCGGATTTGTTTCCGCATCCAATCTGATGCACACTTGGTTCTTTTGCTTTGGCTCTGCCTACCTCTTTTTGGGTGTTTGGCGTATGAGACTCAAAGTTCTTTTGCCAAGCAAGCACTTTCTTGAACTTAGAAATAATTCGAAATTTTTAACAAAAAACTGGTATAACCGGGGTTAGTTAAGTTTTATTCCGGATTGTTTGTTTTCGGTTCCTTTTTGTCTTTCACGTGCCTAAATCCTTCCGGTTTATCTTGCTTGCCATGAAGCTGGGTTTCGGACAGCAGCAAAGTCGAAGACTCCTTTAGGTTTAGCACGTTACTTAACCAGAAAAAAAAGTGTTCAACAATCAAACCGGTATACAGAAAAAATAAACATATTGCATGCAATTCCGGTATAGGCAGTCCCCGAGATAGTTTCGAGGTGCCGGCATCTTTTATTCATAGCAAATAAGGTACAAAAAGGAACTCCTTACATACCATCTTCAGGAATAGAAAGGGCGCAGCAAGGCTATGTTCCAAGGTCGCTTTGCTTCTTCTTCTGACCTGTCCATCTTTCCTTTCTTCCACTCCTGTGCGTCAATTAGGTAGTAGGCATCATTGTGCAGAGCCTTGCTCACAATGAAGGGCCCCTCCCATGGAGGTGAAAGCTTGTGCCGTCCCTCAGTGCGCTGCACAAGACGTAGCACCAAGTCTCCTTCCCGGAATACTCTCGGGTGAACCTTCCGGCTATGATAGCGTCTGAGGTTTTGTTGGTATATGGCTGATCTTGCCAAAGCCATTTCTCTTTGTTCCTCGAGCAAGTCAACATCATTTTCTCGGGCCTCTTTTACCTCTTCTTCGGTATAGAGTTGAACTCGTGGTGAGTCGTGGAGAATGTCGGTTGGTATGACCGCTTCTGCTCCGTATACCATAAAGAATGGTGTGTATCCGGTAGACCGGTTTGGTGTGGTTCTTATGCTCCACAACACTGATGGTAGTTCATCAAGCCAGCATCCCCGGCGTCTTTTCGAGTGGTTCAATAAGCCTTGGTTTGATACCGGAAAGCACAAGTACATTAGTCCTTTCCACTAGGCCATTGCCTTGTGGGTGTGCCACTGAACACAAATCCAACCGGATATTGTTATCCTCACAGAATCGCTTAAACTCTCCTTGGGCAAAGTTTGTCCCGTTGTCAGTGATGATGCTATGCGGGTATCCATACCGCAAGATGACATCTTCCAAGAATTTCACGGCTGTATGCCCATCGCACTTTGCAATTGGCTTTACCTCAAGCCACTTAGTGAATTTATCGACCATCACCAAGATGTGAGTCATGCTTCCTCTTGCCGTTTTGAACGGTCCAACCATGTCCAGGCACCAAACCGCAAACGGCCAAGTTATCGGTATAGTTTTTAAACCGGATGCTGGGGTATGATATTGCTTGGCGTACCTCTGGCACCCATTGCATTTTCGTACCAATTCCTCAACATCTTCCAGTACTGTGGGCCAGTAAAACCCATGCCGGAACACTTTTGCCACCAGCTCCCTGGATGAGGCATGGTGCTCGCATTCTCCTTGGTGAATTTCCAAGAGCATTTCTTTTCCCTCTTCTGGTTCCACACATCTTTGGAGGACACCGGTAACACTTCTCTTGTACATCTCACCATTGATGATGGTGTATGCCTTGGCTCTTCTTTGGATCCTCCTCGATTCAGTTTCGTCAACCGGCAAGGCGCCGTTGATCAGGAATTCCTTAGTAGGTTTACCCCAAGTTGGTGCTTCCCGAATCGTAAACACCGGTACATCTATCTCCATGCAATCCACCATCATAATTTCTTCCGGTTTTGACCCCGAAGTTCCCGGGTTGGCCGGAACAGTCCCCGGGTTTCCTTCATCAATGTCCATGGGTACGATGTGGGATTCCGGTACGAAAATTGATTCAGATTCCGGACTTGGTGTGATTGATGGTTTTCTCATGTGAGCTAAGGCTATTCCGGAAGGAATCTCTTGCCTGGATGAGCCCAACTTGGATAAAGTATCCGCGGCGTTATTTTCTGCCCGTGGCACATGGTGAAACTCACATCCGTCAAAGAATCCGGCAACCTTTTGCACATGGAACCGGTACGCGGCCATGTTGGCATCTTTTGCATCCCAATCTCCGGAACACTGCTGCACCACCAGATCTGAATCTCCGTAGCAAATGATCTGGTGTACTCCGATTTCTTTTGCGACCTTGAGCCCATGGACCAAAGCTTCATACTCAGCGACATTGTTTGATGCCGTGAAGTGTATTTGCAGCACGTACCTCAAGTGATCCCCCTTTGGCGAGGTGAGCACCACTCCGGCACCAAGACCCTCCTTGATTTTGGATCCTTCAAAGTGCATCTTCCAGTAATCCACTTCCGGTTTTGGTGGCTTGTATTGCATCTCAGCCCAATCAACCAGGAAATCTGCCAAAGCTTGTGACTTGATGGCATCTCTCCTTTCGTAAGCCGGTACGTACGGTGATAGCTGAATTGCCCATTTGGTGATCCGGCCGCTGGCATCTTTGTTGCCCATGATTTCCGAGATAGGTGCCTCGCTCACCACCTTCATTGGGTGTTCTTCAAAGTAGTGCTTGAGCTTCGTGGCGGCCATGAACACGCCATATGTCATTTTTTGGAAGTGAGGGTAGTTTTGTTTTGAGAGGGAGAGCACCTCGCTCAGGTAGTATACCGGCCTCTGCACGGTTTTTCCTTCCTCCTCTCTTTCTACCACAGCCACAACGCTCACAACCCGGTTTGTTGCTGCGATGTAAAGCAACATGGGTTCCCTTTACAAAGGTGAAGCCAATACCGGAGCTGTGACTAGCATGTTTTTCAGCTCCTTGAATGCTGCATCTGCCTGCAGGGTCCAGACAAAAGTGTTCGATTTTCTCATTAAAGCATAGAGTGGCAGGGCTTTTTCCCCCAACCGGTTGATGAACCGGCTTAACGATGCCAAGCTTCCGATAAACTTTTGGACGTCCTTGAGGTCCTGAGGTATGGTCATTCTCTCGATGGCTCGAATTTTTACCGGGTTAACTTCTATACCGCAGCTTGATACCAGGAAACCGAGCAGTTTTCCGGCTGGAACGCCGAAGGTGCATTTTGCCGGATTAAGTTTCATCCGGAATCTTCTCAAGTTGTCAAATGTTTGCCTCAGATCATCGATCAAGGTATCTTGTACCTTAGTTTTTATCATGTCATCGTCTACATAGACTTGCACGTTTTTGCCGATCTGATCGAACATGCATTTTTGCATATGGCGCTGGTATGTTGCGCCGGCATTTCTCAAACCAAAAGGCATAGTGACATAGCAATAAGCCCCGTGCGGGGTAATGAACGCAGTCTTTATTTGATCTTCCTTTTTCAGGGGAATTTGATGGAAACCGGAATAAGCATCCAGAAAAGACAACAGTTCACAACCAGTGGTAGAATCGATCACCTGATCAATCCGGGGTAAAGGGAAAGGATCTTTTGGGCACGCCTTGTTCAGGTTGGTGTAGTCAATGCACATGCGCCACACCTTTGGAGCCTTGGGGTCTTCTTCTTTTTTCTTCTCGACCAGCACCGGATTGGCCAGCCACTCGGTATGCAGCACCTCCACGATGAAACCGGAAACCAGTAAATTTGTCACTTCCTCTCCAATGATTTTTCTTATATCTTCAGCAAACCAGCGTAAAGGTTGTCTCACCGGCTTCGTATCCTTCCAGACATTTAAAGAGTGCTCAGCCAACTCCCTCGGTACACCCACCAAGTCATCGGTAGACCAGGCGAAGATGTTCCGATTCTCACGGAGGAAGCAGACGAGCGCGCTTTCCTATGCCTCACTCAGGCCGGCACCGATACGAACGGTGCGCTCTGGGTATGCCGGATCCAGCACAATGTCCTTTGTCTCCTTCGTCGGCTTGAATGCCGGTGTGCCACGGCGGTTCAGCTCTGAGGACTGAGTCAGCGCCACGGCGGTTTGCATCCTCCTTTTTTCCTCTGCTATCACCGGCCAGCGATTCGGCCAGATTCGATCCGGCGGAAGCGGTTTCCAGTGAGACCATGTAGTTTCCTACCACAGTCAAGGGTCCATTGAGTGCCGGCATCTTCATCTTGAGATATGCGGTATGAGTTGAGGCCATGAATGCCGCCAACGCCGGTCTCCCCAGCAGTGCATGGTAGGGCTTGTCCAGATCAACCACCTCGAACAGAAGGTTCTCAACCCGACAATTGTCACGTCCTCCAAATGACACATCCACCCGGATTTTTCCCATGGGCGAACAGGACAAGCCCGGAACAATTCCATGGAATGTTGTGTGGGTTGGTTGCAGCATGTTTTCGGTTATGCCGAGCGTACGCATGGTGTGCCGGTACATGATGTTTATGCTGCTTCCGTTGTCTACCATCACTTTGCTAAACTTGACTCGTGTCGTTGGCCCATGCATGATTGGGTCCACAACCAGAGCGTATCCGCCCGGATTCGGCATTATCTTCGGGTGATCCTTGAACGACCAGGTAATTTCCTGATCTGACCACAACATGTATTTTGAAACTGCCGGCATCACTGCGTTCACTTCCATGGAACGGCGATGCACACTTTGCCTATCTGTTGGCTCAGTGACAAACACAACACAACACAGATGCGGATCCTGGTAAACATTCCGGCCCAAAGGTGCCGGTGGTGGCGCTTGGTCATTGCCATTTCCCACCTAATGAACTTCTTGCTGCTGCGGCCGGTTCTGCTGAGCAAAAACTGGCTGCTCATTTGCGCCGGTTAGTGGCGGTGGTGGTGGTAGTTTTATGAAACTTTGGTTTCCGGCATATTTCATCATGCCTCTCTCCATCAACCTCTTGGTCCAGGAGCAATCTTTTGTCAAGTGGTTAGCCGGCCTTGCCGGATTAGGTGTGTGCCACCGGCATGGTCGATCCATCGCGGATTCCATGGTGTACTTCTCCTAATCCTGCCATGGTTTTTCTCAACCCATTGTTTTTTCGGACCAGCCCAAGGATGTGTTCCAGTTTTCTGTCTTTGGCTTCCGCTAGCGCCGGAATTATCCTGCACCGCGGCCACTTGCTGTGGACCGTACCTCCGATCCAGAAAATCCTCTCTTCTTTTGTTATGCCGGTTGTCCCGGTACTAATCCTGGCACGGCTGGCTTCTTTGCACCGGATCAGCTTCAACCGCCGGTTGCATCGGATCCCCCAGTGCGTAGCTATCTGCCACAGCGGCGAGCCTCTCCGGCATCCATTGCAGAACCAAGCAATAGCTTGTGCTTCTATCACTCCTTCGCAGGAGTTCCTTGTGGAGTTCCACCGGGTCAAGTAATCCCGGTCTGTTTCATTATCGCGCTGCTGGCATAGAGCAAGTTGATGCGGTCTGTTTGGCCTCCGGTATGTGCTGCTGAAGTAGCTCACAAATGCTTCCTCGAAATCCAGCCAGCCGTTTATACTTCCCTTTGGCAAATTGTTAAGCCAAATTCGTGCCGGTCCCACCAGGAAGGACAGTATGATTCTCACCGCCCAACGCCGGTTTCCTCCGCCGGTTGCGGTACCTCCGCCTCCAGCGACGTATACTGCTATGACATAGTCAGCTAGCCAATCTTCCGGCTTAGTCGTGCCATCATATGTTTTCGTATCACGGGGCAACTGAAAGTTGCGTACCGGTGGTTCTTCTCTCATGATCCGTGGGCCAAAGCACTGCAGACCCCGAGGACCTTCGGCTCCGATCATCTCGAAAAGATGCACTCCGTCCAGCATGTGCCTCGCATCCCGATCTGGCAGGCATCTTTCTCCAACACGCTCTCCCAGTGGATTCCGGTAAACTCCGACCCTTTCCATTCTGGAATCGGCTTCGTCATAGTATTATGGTATCATAGCTTTTCCTCGCTGGTACCTTGCTGGTGGCATTTCATCAGCATACGCTGCTCTTGCCGCTCGATAATTTTGCCCGGTTTCATCTTTACCGGCATAAGCGTTTCTGGCATAGCCTTTTCCGGTATAGCCACGACCCGCCCCTTGGCTTTTTCTACTAGCATCGTATTACCCGGCTTGTTTTTATCTGGCGAGAACCGGATTGTACACGGTCATCTGTTGTGCATTTGCATCTTTTTCTCTTCTTCTGTCGGGATGGGGGGATGATGCCTGCCCATGCGACTTGCTTCCGGCATTTTTTGCCGAACGTACCGACTTTGACGCTGCAGCTGCTTTGTTAATTCTAGCAAGCTCAACATTTTGTGCCTCTATCATATCAAGCAACTTTCTTACTCGATCTTGCTGTTTTACCAAAGCATCACCGGAAAGCGATTCACACATCTCTACTGCAGCCCTAGCAGCTTTTATTGTCTTATCCGGACTGCTATACTTAGGTTTTTCTACCATGCTCAAAGATACCGACGTGCTTTTTCCGGCAAGAACCTCCCGGCGCAAATCCTGGTCTAAATTGCGACCTCTAAGCCGGTTCCCCGCTACTCTATTAGGTTGAGCGCTAACGGAAGCAAAGCCATGGGCAGCGTTGTACTCACGTAGGGTTAGGTTTAGCTCTCGCTGAGCCTTGATGATGTCCGCTCCTCCGGAGAGCAGCTTCTGCCATTGCGCCTCCAGCTCAGCCTGAACCACGGCGGGGTCGATGTTCTGCGCGATGGGCGTTGTCAACACGCTCATGGCTGCCTGGAGCGGGGTTTCCGGCGGCGCGGCAGATGTTCCACCGATGATCTCGTCGCGCTCAGTTGGAGGCTTGTCCGGCCGCGCGGACTTGGTCTGCCCAGCGCCCTCCACGACAGCTTCTTTGCCGGCATCGCCCATGCTTGCCATCAGCACCTCCACGCTGCCGGCGGCGCTGCCGGTGCGCAGCCCGTGAGCAGCAGAAGATCTTGGTGGGTCCGGCGCCACCAGCACTGGCGAGAGGTACTGGCGCTCCGGAACGGTGCCGAGGTAGACACGGTGGCTGCTGAACTCGATGATGCGGCCGTTCTTGGGGAACTTACCGACGTTGGCGAAGCAGCCCGCGTTGTCGTTGATGAAGTCCAACGAGCCGAGGCACTGGACAAGCCCAGACACCACACGCTCGCTGGAGATGGTGAGGAGGCCCGCCCGAATGTAAATCCAGCAAGCGCAGTGATACGTGATGTCTACGCCCCCTCCTTTTCCTGTAGACAGTGTTGGGCCTCCAAGAGCAGAGGTTTTTAGAACAGCAGCAAGTTTCCCTTAAGTGGATCACCCAAGGTTTATCGAACTCAGGGAGGAAGAGGTCAAAGATATCCCTCTCATGCAACCCTGCAACCACAAAGCAAGAAGTCTCTTGTGTCCCCAACACACCTAATAGGTGCACTAGTTCGGCGAAGAGATAGTGAAATACAGGTGGTATAAATAAGTAGTAGCAACGGCACCAGAAAAGTGCTTTGCCCAGGACAGTAAACAAGCAGTAGTATCGCAGCAGTAGTAACGCAGCAGTAGTAACGCAGTAAAACAGTAAACAAGCAGTGATAGCAGTATTTAGGAACAAGGCCTAGGGATCATACTTTCACTAGTGGACACTCTCAACATTGATCACATAACAGAATAGATAAATGCATACTCTACACTCTTTTGTTGGATGATGAACACCATTGCGTAGGATTACACGAACCCTCAATGTCGGAGTTAACAAGCTCCACAATTCAATGTTCATATTTAAATAACCTTAGAGTGCATGAAAGATCAACACGACTAAACCAAGTACTAACATAGCATGCACACTGTCACCTTCACACTATGTAGGAGGAATAGATCACATCAATACCATCATAGCAATAGTTAACTTCACAATCTACAAGAGATCACGATCATAGCATACGCCAAGTACTGACACGGATGCACACACTGTCACCATTACACCGTGCAGGAGGAATAAAACTACTTTAATAACATCACTAGAGTAGCACATAGATAAATTGTGATACAAAACTCATATGAATCTCAATCATGTAAAGCAGCTCATGAGATTATTGTATTGAAGTACATGGGAGAGAGATGAACCACATAGCTACAGCGGAGCCCTCAGCCTCGGGGGTGGATTACTCCCTCCTCATCATGGAGGCAGCGATGGCGGTGAAGATGGCGGTGAAGACGGCGGTGGAGATGGCTCCGGGGGCAATTCCCCGTCCCGGCAGGGTGCCGGAACAGCGACTTCTGTCCCCCGAATTGGAGTTTCGCGATGTGGCGGCGCCCCTGGAGTCTTTCTGGAGTTTCGTCAATCCGTGTCGAAGTTTTAGGTCACGACGGCTTAAATAGGCGAAGAGTCGGAGTCGGAAGAGTCCCGTGGGGCCCACACCATAGGGTGGGGTGACCACCCTCCAGGCCGCGCCGGCCTATGAGGAGGAGGCCCTGGGCCTCCCCCTGGCTTGCCCTTCGGCTCCGTGAGTCTTCCGGCGAAATAGAATTTCTGTAATTTTTCTGGATTTTTCCGAGCACTTTGGTTTTTGGGCCTTTTCTGCAATAAACAGACATAATAAACAGAAACTGGCAGTGTGGCATCTTGTTAATAGGTTAGTCCAATAAATGCCATAATATGATATAAAGTGCAAGCAAAACATGTAGGTATTGTCATAAAACAAGCATGGAACATCAGAAATTATAGATACGTTGGAGACGTATCAGCATCCCCAAGCTTAGTTCCTACTCGTCCTCGAGTAGGTAAACGATAAAAGATAATTTCTGAGGTGACATGCTACCAACATAATCTTAATCATACTATTGTAAAGCATATGAGATGAATGCAGCGATTCAAAGCAATGTTAATGCAATGTGTAAACAATTGAATCATATAGCAAAGACTTTTCATGAATAGTACTTTCAAGACAAGCATCAATAAGTCTTGCATAAGGGTTAACTCATAAAGCAATAAATTCATAGTAGAGACATTGAAGCAACACAATGGAAGATTAAGTTTCAGCGGTTGCTTTCAACTTGTAACATGTATATCTTATGGATAGTTGTCAATGCAAAGAAATATAACAAGTGCAATAAGCAAGTATGTAAGAATCAATGCACAGTTAATACAAGTGTTTGCTTCTAAGATGGAGAGAAATGGGTAAACTGGCTCAACATAAAAGTAAAAGAACGGCCCTTCGCAGAGGGAAGCATTGATTGCTATATTTGTGCTAGAGCTTTTTATTTTGAAAACAAGAAGCAATTTTGTCAACGGTAGTAATAAAGCATATGTATCATGTAAATTATATCTTATAAGTTGCAAGTCTCATGCATAGTATACTAATAGTGCCCGCACCTTGTACTAATTAGCTTGGACTACCGGGATTATCGCAATGCACATGTTTTAACCAAGTGTCACAAAGGGGTACCTCTATGCCGCCTGTACAAAGGTCTAAGGAGAAAGCTCGCATTGGATTTCTCGCTATTGATTATTCTCAACTTAGACATCCATACCGGGACAACATAGACAACAGATAATGGACTCCTCTTTTATGCATAAGCATGTACCAACAATTAATTTTTCTCATATGAGATTGAGGTTATATGTCCAAAACTGAAACTTCCACCATGGATCATGGCTTTAGTTAGCGGCCCAATTTTCTTCTCTAACAATATGCACGCTCTAACCATAAGGTGGTAGATCGCTCTTACTTCAGACAAGACGAACATGCATAGCAACTCACATGATATTCAACAAAGAGTAGTTGATGGCGTCCCCAGGAACATGGTTATCGCACAACAAGCAACTTAATAAGAGATAAAGTGCATAAGTACATATTCAATACCACAATAGTTTTTAAGCTATTCGTCCCATGAGCTATATATTGTAAAGGTGAAGAATGGAAATTTAAAGGTAGCACTCAAGCAATTTACTTTGGAATGGCGGAGAAATACCATGTAGTAGGTAGGTATGGTGGACACAAATGGCATAGTGGTTGGCTCAAGTATTTGGATGCATGGGAAGTATTCCCTCTCGATACAAGGTTTAGGCTAGCAAGGCTTATTTGAAACAAACACAAGGATGAACCGGTGCAGCAAAACTCACATAAAAGACATATTGAAAACATTATAAGACTCTACACCGTCTTCCTTGTTGTTCAAACTCAATACTAGAAATTATCTAGACCTTAGAGAGACCAAATATGCAAACCCAATTTTAGCATGCTCTATGTATTTCTTCATTAATTGGTGCAAAGAATATGATGCAAGAGCTTAAACATGAGCGCAACAATTGCCAAGTATCAAATTATCCAAGACATTCTACCAATTACTACATGTAGCATTTTCCGTTTCCAACCATATAATAATTAACGAAGCAGTTTCAACCTTCGCCATGAAAATTAAAAGCTAAGAACACATGTGTTCATACGAACCAGCGGAGCGTGTCTCTCTCCCACACAAGCATTTATTCAAACCAAAAAAAAAGCACACAGACGCTCCAAGTAAAGTACATAAGATGTGGCCGAATAAAAATATAGTTTCAAGAGAAGGAACCTGATAATTTGTTGATGAAGAAGGGGATGCCTTGGGCATCCCCAAGCTTAGACGCTTGAGTCTTCTTGATATATGCAGGGGTGAACCACCGGGGCATCCCCAAGCTTAGACTTTTCACTCTTCTTGATCACAGTATATCATCCTCCTCTCTTGACCCTTGAAAACTTCCTCCATACCAAACTCGAAACAACTCATTAGAGGGTTAGTGCATAATCAAAAATTCACATGTTCAGAGGTGACACAATCATTCTTAACACTTCTGGACATTGCTCAAAGCTACTGGAAGTCAATGGAACAAAGAAATCCATCCCACATAGCAAAAGAAGCAATGCGAAATAAAAGGCAGAATCTGTCAAAACAGAACAGTCCGTAAAGACGAATTTTATTGAGGCACCAGACTTGCTCAAATGAAAATGCTCAAATTGAATGAAAGTTGCGTACATATCTGAGGATCACTCACGTAAATTGGCATAATTTTATGAGTTACCTACAGGGAATTTTGCCCAGATTCGTGACAGCAAAGAAATCTGTTTCTGCGCAGTAATCCAAATCTAGTATGAACCTTACTATCAACGACTTTACTTGGCACAACGAAACACAAAACTAAGATAAGGAGAGGTTGCTACAGTAGTAAACAACTTCCAAGACACAAATATAAAACAAAGTACTGTAGCCAAATAAACACATGGGTTATCTCCCAAGAAGTTCTTTCTTTATAGCCATTAAGATGGGCTCAGCAGTTTTGATGATGCACTCGCAAGAAATAGTATTTGAAGCAAAAGAGAGCTTCAAGAGGCAAATTCAAAATACATTTAAGCCTAACATGCTTCCTATGCAGAGGAATCTTGTACACAAATGAATTCATGAAGAACAAAGTGACAAGCATAAGAGGATAAAACACGAGTAACTTCAAGATTCTCAACATAAAGAGGGGAAACTTAATATTATTAAGATGCATATAACCATATTTCCCTCTCTCATAATAACTTTCAGTAGCATCATTGATGAAATCCACAATATACCCATCACTTAAAACATTCTTATAATGGTTCATATGCATAGAAGTATCATTAATTTTGGCATAAGAAGAGTTATTCTCATTAATAGTAATTGGAGCAAGATTATTATCAAGAATTTGAACATGGTAAACAAGTTGCATATTAAAAGAATTGTTTTTGGTAATCCAATCATGACTATGACAAGTTTCATAAGGGTAGTTATAACCTATATCATAGCATTCTTTATAATAATCATCAAAGATCGAAGGCACAGTGTCATCATAAGAAATAGAATAGTTATCTTTCACAGTCGGTTTATCTATGACCATACCATCATTGTTATTAAAAGGAGATGTATCAAACACATAATGATCAGTAGCAAAAGGATTTTCAAACACCTCTTCCCCAAGCTTAGAGCTTTCTATATCATTATGGGAGGAAGCATGGATAGCACTGACACTATGGCAATTATTATCATCATCATTTTCAGAATTAGTTTCCCAGAGATTTGCAATATCAAAAGTAGTGTGCTCATTCAAATCATGATTGCTAATGTATGTAAAGGGCATAGGAAGATCAACGTATTCAGATTCATTATCACAATAATCATTAGGAGCAACATACTTACGGTTACCTAGCGTTATCTCATTCACGCGGGGATACGCCGTTACCTCTTTCTTTTTATTCTCCTTCTTCTTCTTCTTCGTTCCCTTTTTCTTCTTCTTCTTCTCTTCCTTCTCCTCATTCCCTTTTTTAGGAGGAAGAGGCTTGAAGGGTGGCTTGTCCGCATAACCTGATTTACTTTCAGAAACAATAGAAGAAACTTGGCAGGATCCCTCCTTTTCATTAATTAGTTGAAAACAAACAGCGGTCCTATCATATTTTGGCAAGGTGTCATCTTCTAAAATATTTTGTATGTAAGTATTTGTATGGCTATTATCAATGCAATAAGAAAAACACCCATGCAGGACATCATCAATATCAAGATCACTCATGTGTAACAAAGAGATTTTTCTCGACAGTTCTTCACACCCCAAAAATAAAGTAAGTTCATCATGCTGATTAGGAGTAATTTCATCATCACAATACAAATTTGCAGCACTCATTGGGTTCAAATTATCATTGGAGGAGCATTGAAAATTAAAATGACCCACTTCATGGCAAACTTCACAAATAAAAGGATAGAGGGCACAAACTTTTTTACCAAGATCATCTAAAGCCCTAAACCACTTTCTAGTTTTTTCATTAGCATGATGGATACAATATTCATCTTTGATTTGATTAATTCCACAAGGTCTATGTATTCCACAAAAATTAACATGCTTATAAGAAATAGCATTCTTAGGAGTTTGAGCATGCTTATTGCAATAATTAACAACAATTTCATTCTTCATGCAAGCCTCTTTAAAAGGTTCATGATATTTATCAAAATTATTTTTAGGCAATTCAAAATGAGTAGCAAAGGCTTTATAAAGATTTGCAGCAACTTGAGAGTCAAGACCATAAGTAGCACCCATATTTCGAAATTTATCGGTATCCATAAAAGCTTCAATGCATTCATAATCATAATTTATACCTGACTCTTTACCTTTGTCGTTCTCCCATCCTTCAGCGTTCTCCTCAATCCGATCAAGAAGATCCCACCTAGCTTCAACCTCCTTGCTTGTGAAAGATCCCTCCGAACAGGCATCCACATAGTCCTTGTGTTGTCCTGAAAGTCTCGCATAAAAATTGTTAACAATAACATTACGGGGAAGCTCATGAATGGGACATTTGAGCATTAGTGATTTCAATCTCCCCCACGCTTGAGAAATACTCTCTCCATCACGAGGATAAAAGTTATAAATATAATTCCTATCAATATGCACTTCATGAGGAGGGTAAAATTTAGAATAAAAGAAAGATGCAATTTCCTCCCAACCAAGAGAATGACTATTCTCCAACAATTTATACCAATGCGCCGCTTTACCAGTCAGCGAGAAAGAGAATAGCTTCTTCTTCACTTCATCCATAGAGATACCTGCACACTTGAATAACCCGCATAATTCATGCAAAAACTGTAAATGATCTCCAGGATGGACAATTCCATCCCCTTTATAGCGGTTATCCATAACACGTTCAATAATTTTCATGGGTATCTTGAAAGAAGTACTTGCAGTAGGTGGATTTAAAATATCACAAGCATTATTAGAGTTATCGCATATGGGAGATAAAGCATTATCAGAACAAATTTTCTCCCCTAAAGATGGGAAGCTAAAAATATCACAGAAACTAGCTTCCCCAAGCTTAGACTTATTCATAGCATTAGCAGTGATTGCGTTCATACCAATAATATTGCTACTAGCATGCAAATGAGGTTCCATAGGTTCTTTAATTTTCGCATCACACAATTCATGTTTTAGCTTAGGAAATAAATTAAGAAGCTCATAGTTATATTCCATTATGCCTAACTAGTGTAAACAAGAAACAAAAATTTGCAATTGCAGGATCTAAAGGAAATAGCTTCGAGCACAAACACAATGGCGCTAAAAAATCTTGTTACACTGAACCGGAGTATGAGTGCCTTTTACCTTTCCTCCCTGCAAGAACGGCGCCCAGGAAAATAGCTTGATGTCTACGCCCCCTCCTTTTCCTGTAGACAGTGTTGGGCCTCCAAGAGCAGAGGTTTGTAGAACAGCAGCAAGTTTCCCTTAAGTGGATCACCCAAGGTTTATCGAACTCAGGGAGGAAGAGGTCAAAGATATCCCTCTCATGCAACCCTGCAACCACAAAGCAAGAAGTCTCTTGTGTCCCCAACACACCTAATAGGTGCACTAGTTCGGCGAAGAGATAGTGAAATACAGGTGGTATAAATAAGTAGTAGCAACGGCACCAGAAAAGTGCTTTGCCCAGACAAGAACAAGCAGTAGTATCGCAGCGTAGTAACGCAGCAGTAGTAACGCAAAGAAACAAAGAAACAAGCGATGATAGCAGTATTTAGGAACAAGGCCTAGGGATCATACTTTCACTAGTGGACACTCTCAACATTGATCACATAACAGAATAGATAAATGCATACTCTACACTCTTTTGTTGGATGATGAACACCATTGCGTAGGATTACACGAACCCTCAATGTCGGAGTTAACAAGCTCCACAATTCAATGTTCATATTTAAATAACCTTAGAGTGCATGAAAGATCAACACGACTAAACCAAGTACTAACATAGCATGCACACTGTCACCTTCACACTATGTAGGAGGAATAGATCACATCAATACCATCATAGCAATAGTTAACTTCACAATCTACAAGAGATCACGATCATAGCATACGCCAAGTACTGACACGGATGCACACACTGTCACCATTACACCGTGCAGGAGGAATAAAACTACTTTAATAACATCACTAGAGTAGCACATAGATAAATTGTGATACAAAACTCATATGAATCTCAATCATGTAAAGCAGCTCATGAGATTATTGTATTGAAGTACATGGGAGAGAGATGAACCACATAGCTACAGCGGAGCCCTCAGCCTCGGGGGTGGATTACTCCCTCCTCATCATGGAGGCAGCGATGGCGGTGAAGATGGCGGTGAAGACGGCGGTGGAGATGGCTCCGGGGGCAATTCCCCGTCCCGGCAGGGTGCCGGAACAGCGACTTCTGTCCCCCGAATTGGAGTTTCGCGATGTGGCGGCGCCCCTGGAGTCTTTCTGGAGTTTCGTCAATCCGTGTCGAAGTTTTAGGTCACGACGGCTTAAATAGGCGAAGAGTCGGAGTCGGAAGAGTCCCGTGGGGCCCACACCATAGGGTGGGGTGACCACCCTCCAGGCCGCGCCGGCCTATGAGGAGGAGGCCCTGGGCCTCCCCCTGGCTTGCCCTTCTGGCTCCGTGAGTCTTCCGGCGAAATAGAATTTCTGTAATTTTTCTGGATTTTTCCGAGCACTTTGGTTTTTGGGCCTTTTCTGCAATAAACAGACATAATAAACAGAAACTGGCAGTGTGGCATCTTGTTAATAGGTTAGTCCAATAAATGCCATAATATGATATAAAGTGCAAGCAAAACATGTAGGTATTGTCATAAAACAAGCATGGAACATCAGAAATTATAGATACGTTGGAGACGTATCAATACGTCTCCAACGTATCTATAATTTCTTATGTTCCATGCTAGTTTTATGACAATACCTACATGTTTTATTCATACTTTATATCGTTTTGATGCATTTTCCGGAACTAACCTATTAACAAGATGCCAAAGTGCCAGTTCCTGTTTTCTGCTGTTTTTAGTTTCAGAAATCTTACACAGGAAATATTCTCAGAATTGGACAAAATTAATGCCCACGATCTTATATTTCACGGAAGGTTCCAGAGCACCGAAGAGGGGCCAGAGGGGGGCCAAGGGGGACCCACACCATAGGGGGCGCGGGTCCCACCCTGGCCGCGCCGCCATGTTGTGAGGGAGCCCTGTTGCCCCTCCGAGGCTGCCCTTCCGCCTATAAAGTCTCCCCGACGCGAAAACCCTAAAAAGATAAGCCACGGGATGAGAAAAGTTACGCAGCCGCCGCCATCGCGAAGCCAAGTTGGGGGACAGAAGTCTCTATTCCGGCACGCCGCCGGGACGGGGAATTGCCCCCGGAAGGCATCTCCATCGACACCACTGCCATCTTCATCGCCGCTGCTGTCTCCTATGATGAGGAGGGAGTAGTTCTCCCTCGAGGCTAAGGGCTGTACCGGTAGTTATGTGGTTCATCTCTCTCTCTCTCATGTGATCTTTATGTGATCATGAGCTTTGTGATCTAGTTGAATATCATCTATGTGCTACTCTAGTGATGTTATTAAAGTAGTCTATTCCTCCTTCATGATGTAAAGTGGACAGTGTGTGCATCATGTAGTACTTGGCGTAGGTTATGATTGTGATCTCTTGTAGATTATGAAGTTAACTATCACTATGATAAATATATTATCTTGGATTTATGATTTGACGTGGATATCCCTATGAGTGGTGTTTGTCAAGTACTTGATGAACTCTGAGCGGAGCTTTTGTAGCCACCACACGATTAGTGATTCCATTAGGAGAGTTATCCAGAGTAGCACTATTATAAACTCTAGAGGTTACTTTAATATGAACTCCGGATTCACTCTCCACAGTGTGACGGTGACAGTGTGCGCATCGTGTGTGTTTCCTTTATGAAGTTGTGGAGCTTGTTAACTCCGGCTTGAGGTGTGCTCTTGTAGCCCTACACAATGAATAGTGTTTGTTATCCAACAAGAGAGTGTAGCATTTATTTATTCAGTTATGTGATCAATGTTGAGAGTGTCCACTAGTGAAAGTATGATCCCTAGGCCTTGTTTCCAAATACTGCAAACATCGCTTGTTTACTGTTTTACTGCATCTTTACTTCCTACAATATTACCACCATCTATACCACCTGTGTTTTACTATCTCTTCGCCGAACTAGTGCACCTATAAATCTGACAAGTGTATTAGGTGTGTTGGGGACACAAGAGACTTCTTGTATCATAATTGCAGGGTTGCTTGAGAGGAATATCTCTGACCTCTACCTCCCTGAGTTCGATAAACCTTGGGTGATTCACTTAAGGGAAACTTGCTGCTGTTCTACAAACCTCTGCTCTTGGAGGCCCAACACTGTCTACAGGAATAGAAGCGTGCGTAGACATCAAGCTATTTTCTGGCGCTGTTGCCGGGGAGGTAAGGTAAAAGGTATTCACATCCTCCGACTACTAAGCTATTTCCTAGCACTGTTGCCGGTGTGTGAGTGCTCGAAGGTATTTCCTTTAGATCCAGCAATTATATCTTTTTGTTTCTTGTTTTCACTAGTTAGGCTTAATGGAAAATAACAAAAAAATTAGAGATCTTTATGAACTTTATCTTGAATTGGGACATGATGTGTTTGAAGAAAGAATTAAAAAACCCATGGAACTTTATATGCATGCTAATGGAAATGTTATTAGTATGAATGCTTTGAACACCATTGTTGCTAATGCTATGGAAAATTCTAAGCTTGGGGAAGCTGGTTTTGAGGAGCATGATATTTTTAGTCCCCCAAGCATGGAGGAGAAAATTTACTTTGATGATACTTTACCTCCCATTTATGATGATTACAATGATGAATATGATATTTTCAGTCCACCTACTATTGAGGAGAAGATTAATTATGATTACAATATGCCTCCTATATATGATGATTATGGTGATGAGAATAATAATGATAGCTATCTTATTGAATTTGCTCCTACTACAATTAATAGTAATGACTATGCTTATGTGGAGAGTAATAATTTTATGCATGTAGCTCATGATAAGAATGTTGTTGTGTTTGTTCATGATGCTACTAAAAATCTTTATGAGAGAGGACAATATGGTTGTAGGGATTTTCATGTTACTAAAACACCTCTCTTTTTGCTTAAAATCTTGAAGTTGCACTTGTCTTGTTTTCCTATGCTTATTGCATTATGCTTACATGACTTGTTTGTTTACAAGATTCCTTTTTATAGGAAGTGGGTTAGACTTAAAAGTGTTTCTTATTTGCTTTTGATGCTCTCTTTTGCTTCAACTCTTATTTCTTGCGAGAGCATCATTAAAATTACTGAGCCCATCTTAATGGCTATAAAGAAAGCACTTCTTGGGAGATAACCCATGTATGTTTTTATTACTGTTTTGTTGAGTCTTGGAAGTTGTTACTACTGTAGCAACCTCTCCTTATATTTATTTTATTGCATTGTTGTGCCAAGTAAAGTCTTTGATAGTAAGGTTGATACTAGATTTGGATTACTGCGCAGAAACAGATTTCTTACTGTCACGAAATTGAGCAGCCCCGTCTGTAGGTAACTCAGAAAAATCTGCCAATTTACGTGCGTGATCCTCAGATATGTACGCAACTTTCATTCAATATGAGCTTTTTCATCTGAGCAAGTTAAGTGCCCCTGAAAAATTCGTCTTTACGGACTGTTCTGTTTTGACAGATTCTGCCTTTTATTTCGCATTGCCTCTTTTGCTATGTTGAATGGATTTCTTTGTTCCATTAACTTCCAGTAGCTTTGGGCAATGTCCAGAAGTGTTAAGAATGATTGTGTTACCTCTGAACATGTGAATTTTTGATTATGCACTAACCCTCTAATGAGTTTGTTTTGAGTTTGGTGTGGAGGAAGTTTCCAAGGGTCAAGAGAGGAGGATGATATACTATGATCAAGAAGATTGAAAAGTCTAAGCTTGGGGATGCCCCCGTGGTTCATCCCTGCATATTTCAAGAAGACTCAAGCATCTAAGCTTGGGGATGCCCAAGGCATCCCCTTCTTCATCAACAACTTATCAGGTCATCTCTAGTGAAATTATATTTTTATTCCATCACATCTTATGTACTTTACTTGGAGCGTCTGTGTGTTTTTTTTTATTTTCGTTTTGTTATTTTCATTCTCTGAATAAATTCATGCTTGTGTGGGAGAGAGACACGCTCCGCTTTTTCATATGAACACTAGTGTTCTTCGCTTTTACTTTTAATGTTCATGGCGGAGTTGAAAACCGCTTCGTTAATTGCTATTTGGTTGGAAACTGGAAATGCTTCATGTAGTAATTGGTATATGGTCTTGAATAATTTGATACTTGGCAATTTTTGTGCTCAAATAGATCATGTTTAAGCTCTTGCATCATGTACTTTGCACCTATTAATGAAGAACTACCATAGAGCTTGTTGAAATTTGGATTGCATGATTGGTCTCTCTAAAGTCTAGATATTTTCTGGTGAAGTGTTTGAACAACAAGGAAGACAGTGTAGAGTCTTATAATGCTTGCAATATGTTCTTATGTAAGGTTTGCTGTACCGGTTCATACTTGTGTTTGCTTCAAACAACCTTGCTAGCCAAAGCCTTGTACTGAGAGGGAATACTTCTCGTGCATCCAAATCCTTGAGCCAAAACCTATGCCATTTGTGTCCACCATACCTACCTACTATGTGGTATTTCTTTGCCATTCCAAAGTAAATTACTTGAGTGCTACCTTTAAAACTTCATTCTTTGTCTTTGCAATATATAGCTCATGGGAAAATAGCTTAAAAACTATTGTGGTATTGAATATGTTGCTATGTATCTTATTTCTTATAAGTTACTTGTTGAGCGGTAACCATGTTTCTGGGGACGCCATCAACTATTACACCTTTGTTGAATATCATGTGAGTTGCTATGCATGTTCGTCTTGTCTGAAGTAAGGGTGATTTATCATGATCAAATGGTTTGAGTATGCATATTGTTAGAGAAGAACATTGGGCCGCTAACTAAAGCCATGGATCATGGTGGAAGTTTCAGTTTGGACATTAATCCTCAATCTCTTATGAGAATATTATCTGTTGTTGAATGCTTATGCATTAAAGAGGAGTCCATTATCTGTTTTCTATGTTGTCCCGGTATGGATGTCCTTAGTTGAGATCTATCAAAAACGAGAAATCAAATTCGATCTATCTCATTGGACCTTTGTACAGGCGACATGGAGGTACCCCTTTGTGACACTTGGCTGAAACATATGTTATGCAATGATAATCCATGTAAATCCAAGCTAATTAGGACAAGGTGCGAGCACTATTGGTATTCTATGCATGAGGCTTGCAACTTATAGGATGTCTTATGCATAACACATATGAATTATTACTACCGTTGACAAAATTGTTTCTATGTTTTCAAAACAAAAGCTCTAGCACAAAAATAGTAATCCATGCTTCCTGATGACCCACAAGTATAGGGGGTGTATCGTAGTATCTTCGATAAGTAAGAATGTCGATCCCAACGAGGAGCAGAAGGTGTTGACAAGCAGTTTCGATGAAGGATTCACTGTAAATGCTCACAGACAAGTATTCAGGGGGGTTTGATGTAACAGTTGAATAAAGTACGAGTATGTAAAGTGCGAGAGTAATAATTGCAGCGAGTGGCCCAATCCTTTTTAGCACAAAGGACAAGCCGGTTTGTTTACTTATAATGACCAAACGTTCTCGAGGACACACGGGATTTTAGTCTAGTGCTTTCGCTACATACGGCTAAATAATCTTCATTGTTGTGATAAGTGTTGTGTGGGTGAACCTATGCTAATGTACCGCCCTTCCTAGGACTAATACATACTTGTGATTATACCCCTTGCAAGCATCCGCAACTACAAGAAAGTAATTAAGAATTAAATCTAACCACAGCCTTAAACTCTGAGATCCTCGCGATCCTCCCCGCATCGATATACCAACGGGGGTTTAGGTTTCTGTCACTCCGGCAACCCCGCAATTGGCAAACGAATACAAGATGCATTCCCCTAGGCCCATAAATGGTGAAGTGTCATGTAGTCGACGTTCACATGACACCACTAGAAGAATAACACCACAACTTAAATATCACACCATTGAATATTACTCAACCATAGTTCACTACTAACATTTAGACTTCACCCATGTCCTCAAGAACTAAACGAACTACTCACAAGACATCATACGGAACATGATCAGAGGTGATATGATGCTGAATAACAATCTGAACATAAACTTGGTTCAATGGTTTCACTCAATAGCATCAACAACAAGTAGAAATCGATACCGGGAGAGTTTCCCCTATCAAACAATCAAGATCAAACCCAAATTGCTACGGCGGTGGCGGTGTCCAGCGGTGATGACGGCGGTGATGATGGTGGAGATGATGATGATGGTGATGGCGATGATGTCCAGCTCGATGACGGTGTCGATGGCGTCGATTTCCCCTCCCGGAGGGAATTTCCGGCGGATTCCTGCCCGCCGGAGAGCTCTTTCTCTCTCGGTGTTCTCCGCCAGGAAGAGTCGGCTGTATCTCTTCGCGAGGGACCCTCTGTGGCTTAGGTCTTCGGGAGGAAGGGTTGGGCGAAGAAAAGGAGGCGAACTGGGTCGTGGGCCCCCCAGACCATAGGGCGGCGCGGCCAGGGCGTGGGCCGCGCCGCCCTAGGGTGTGGGCCCACCCTGGCTGCTCCCGGCTCCTCCTTCGGCTTCCTTCGTCATCTTGAAAAATAGGATTTTTGGTATAATTTCCTTCCAGAGTTGATCTTCCGAAATATTGCGTTCGACGGTGCTTTTTCCAGCAGAATCCTCGGCTCCGTGTTCGATCCTCCAATAATGATGAAACATGCAAAATAGATGAAATAACATAAGTATTGTGTCCCAATATGAAATATATCAATGAATAACAGCAAATTATGATATAAAATAGTGATGCAAATTGGACGTATCAACTCCCCCCAAGCTTAGACTTCGCTTGTCCCCAAGCGAAACTGAGCTTGATAGACATGACCACATGTTTATGGAGTGAAGAGTCGATAAATAAAATACGGACAAGAAGCATCATATTCATTCACACAGGACATTATAGTAAACAACCTCTTATAACTCATATTGAAACAAGTATAAGGTAATCACAAGTAAAGGTGCATGAGAAATCATGATTGGTGATGGCAAACTTCGTTCTTGGTCGTGAGAACAATTAACAGATTATATTTATCTCATTGAGCAGCGCTCTCATGTTAGAGTTTATAAGGCACAACTTGCATACTCAATCGTAATGGTCTACTCATAATCATTGATAACTTGCAAAGCTATATTCATTCAAATAAAACTTGTACTAAACAAAGAAGAATAAAAGACATGATGTAGCAAATCACAATATAATGGTTTGATCACAACTACTCAAATGCTTGCTTGAGATGGAGGGAAATAGGTTTATCGACTCAACATAAAGTAAAAGACAGGCCCGGCGCAGAGGGAAGCAGGGAGTAAATCATGTGCACGAGCTAGTTCAATTTTTGCAATCATATACAGAGAATAAAAGTAACATTTTGAGAGGTGTTTGTTGTTGTCAACGATCGGTAGCGGTACTCTAACCCCCTTGCCAGACAACCTCCTAAGAGCGGCTCCCATATTATTTTCATTTTGTGTGGCACTCCTTCCAACCTTTCTTTCACAAACCATGGCTAACCGAATCCTCGGGTGCCTGCCAACAATCTCATACCATGAAGGAGTGCCTTTTTATTTTAGCTTTATTATGATGATGACACTCCCCCCAACCTTTGCTTACACAAGCCATGGCTAACCGAATCCTTCGGGTGCCGTCCATCAATCACATACCATGGAGGAGTGTCTATTTAGTTTAATCAATTTGGGACTGGGAATCCCATTGCCAGCTCTTTTTGCAAAATTATTGGATAAGCGGGTGAAGCCACTAGTCCATTGGTGGAAGTTGCCCAACAAGATTGAAAGATAAAACACCACATACTTCCTCATGAGCTATGAAACATTGACACAAATAAGAGATACTAAGTTTTGAATTGTTTAAAGGTAGCACATGAAGTATTTACTTGGAATGGCAGAAAATACCATGTAGTAGGTAGGTATGGTGGACACAAATGGCATAGGTTTGGGTTAAGGTTTGGATGCACAAGAAGTATTCCCTCTCAGTACAGGTCTTTGGCTAGCAAGGTTAATTAGCAAGCATAAGAGTCGAGGGAAACAAACAAATATACATGTGATAGAAACAATGATGCATCTTCCTTGTAAGTACAAACAATTTTAACTTCAGAATAATAAGCTATGAGCTAACAAGAAAGACAATGAAACATCTACATGTATTTCTCTTTTCTATTTAAACCTCAAAGTGTTGTTGCTATTGACCAATGCTAAGTTTGCCAAAACCAAATAGATTTATTCAATGCTCCCAAAGTGATACCAATACTAACAACAAGGTGAATCATATAGTAGAGATTGCAAACTAAAATAAGATGTGCAATATGTAAATGATAAGACTTCTCATTAATATTCCATAACGATAACTCACACCAAGGGATACATAGATAACCAACTAAAGGAGAGATACTTCCAAACGCAACCCATCTTATATGATAACTTCCCTACTCATGATATGATACTACTTGACAATAAAAGTAAAAGGTAGTGATAATGTGATACCGCGGCACTCCCCCAAGCTTGGAACAAACCAAGGGGATGCCAATACCGATGATGAATTACTCCTTTGGCGATGATGGTGATGAACTCCTCCCGAGCTTCTTAATAAGCTCCTTCGTCTTCAGTTTCTCAGCTTGACAATTCTGCACTAAGATTCGAAGAGATTCATTGTTATCCGAAGTTGGCGATGACGACCTTGTGACGCGAATCGAGTGGTATTCAATCATTCTTCGGAGACGGCAATTCTCCTCCTGGAGTATCTCCACTTCTCTTCGTAGAGCCCGATATTGATCACAAAACTCATCGGTAATCCGTATGACTTCTTCCATCATGGGGAAAGAGTCGAGGCTAAGAGCGGGTGGTAAAGGTCCCTGCAGGTTATGAGAAAAAGAACGTCGAGTGTCAACAGATCCCACCAAGATTTGCTTGCTTCCTCCGGCTTGCTGCTCTTGTCTTGATGGCACCTCCTTCTCTTCCTCCAAAAGCCCCTTGCCCTTGTTGTTGGAGGCCATGGTGCTTCTAAACCGAAAACAGATCCTGGCAGAAACAGCTTGAAACAAAACACGTCGAGAAAACGATATACGGACCTCCAGGGGTCTGGGGGGATTATATAGCAAAAATTTTCTCGACAAAAGGAAAGTACCAGATCGAACCAGATTCGGAAAGGGGCGACGGGGCGGCCAAACCATAGGCCGGCGCGGGCCCAGGTCAGGCCGCGCCGCCCTATGGTGGCACCCCCTCGTGCGTCCTTTCCACTCCGTTTCGAACTCGTAATTTCTCATATTTCCAAAAACAGCAAAAATATAGTTCGGAAAGTAAATTGCGTACTTTTCATTACCAGTACTGTTACCTATTCGAAGTCGAGTTCTGGCGGACTGTCAATTTGCCCTTTGATGTAGGCCTCCGGTGTTTCCACTTGAATAATATCAACATCAACATTATAAGAATCACCCGAGATATAATGCTTGAGTCTTTGTCCATTCACCACTTGCGTAGCATTGCCTTGGAGAGAGCTAATTTTGATTGCTCCTGAACGATACACCTCCTCGACAACATATGGTCCTTCCCATTTCGAGAGTAATTTCCCTGCAAAGAATCTGAGACGAGACCGATACAATAGGACTTTATCCCCAATATTAAATTCTCTTTTGATAATCCTCCTATCATGCCATTTTTTAACTTTCTCTTTAAAGAGTTTAGCATTTTCATATGCTTCACTTCTCCATTCATCTAGAGAACTCAATTGCAACAACCTCTTATCACCAGCAAGTTTAGGATCTTTATTTAATTCTCTAACAGCCCAATAAGCTTTGTGCTCTAGTTCTAGAGGTAAATGACAAGCTTTCCCATAAACCATTTTATAAGGTGACATTCCCATGGGATTTTTATAAGCAGTTCTATAAGCCCAAAGTGCATCCTTCAATTTACTAGCCCAATTCTTTCTAGTTTTATTAACGGTCTTTCCCAAAATAGATTTAATCTCTCTATTTGATAATTCTACTTGACCACTAGTTTGAGGATGATAAGGAAGCAATTCTATGATTAATACCATACTTAGCAAGAGTTTTTCTAAAACCTCCATGAATAAAATGAGAACCTCCATCAGTCATAATATATCTAGGTACTCCAAATCTAGGAAAAATAATATCTAAGAGCATTCTTAAAGAGGTCTCACCATCAGCACTTTTTGTAGGTATAGCTTCCACCCATTTAGTAACATAATCAACAAAGACAACAAGTATATGAGTGTTACCTTCCGAAGACGGAAAAGGTCCCATGAAGTCAAATCCCCAACAATCAAACGGTTCAATAACAAGAGTATAATTCATAGGCATTTCATTGCGTCCTGGAGATATTACCAACCCTTTGGCATTCATCACAAGATAAAATAAACTTTCTCGCATCTTTGAAGAGAGTTGGCCAATAAAAACCTGATTGTAAAACCTTCTGCGCGGTTCTTTCTCCAGCGTGATGTCCTCCATAAGCACTACCATGACATTTACTCAATATTTCTTGTTGTTCATACTCGTGAACACATCTTCGCATAATACCATCCACTCCTTCTTTATATAAGTGTGGGTCATCCCAGAAATAATGCCTCAAGTCATAAAAGAATTTCCTCCTTTGCTGAGCTGAAAAGGTTGGAGGCAAGTACTTGGAAACAATAAAGTTAGCATAATCAGCATACCAAGGACTGTCTCATGAGCTCACCTTTATTACAGCCAATTGTTCATTTGGAAAACTATCATTAACAGAACAGGATCATAAGCAATATTTTCCAATCTAGACAAATTATCAGCAACAGGATTATCAAGACCTTTCCTATCTACAATATGTAGATCAAATTCTTGCAAAAGAAGTACCCATCTAATAAGCCTTGGCTTAGCATCTTTCTTTGTCATTAGGTATCTAATTGCAAAGCATGATCAAGATGAATAGTAACTTTTGAATCAACAATATAAGATCTAAATTTATCACAAGCAAAGACTACAGCTAATAATTCTTTTTCAGTTGTAGCATAATTTCTTTGAGCAGCATCAAGAGTTTTACTAGCATAATGAATAACATTCAGTTTTTTATCTACTCGCTGTCCAAGAACAAATACTACAAAGAAAATCACTAGCATCACACATAATTTCAAAGGGTAAGTTCCAATCAGGGGTTCAACTATAGGAGCAGTTGTTAAGGCTTTTTTAAGAGTTTCAAAAGCTTCCTTACAAGCGTCTTCAAAAACCAACGGTACATCTTTTTGAAGAAGATGAGTACGAGGCTTTGAAATCTTGGAGAGAGCTTTAATAATTCTCCTATAAAACCCAAAGATGACCAAGAACACTACGAATACCTTTAACATCCCTCGGATAGGGCATCTTCTCAATTGCTTCAACTTTAGCTCTATCAACTTCAATACCTCTCTCAGAAATTTTATGTCCCAATACAATTCCTTCATTAACCATAAAGTGGCATTTCTCCCAATTAAGAACAAGGTTAGTTTCTTCACATCTCTGCAAAACTTTATCAAGGTTTCGCAAGCAACTATCAAAAGAATTCCCATAGAGGGAAAAAATCATCCATGAATACCTCTACAATACTTTCACAAAAACCATGAAAAATAGCAGACATGCATCTTTGAAAAGTAGCAGAGCATTACATAAACCAAAAGGCATGCGTCTATAAGCATAAGTTCCATAAGGACAAGTAAAGGTGGTTTTCTCTTGATCTTTAGCTTTAACAGCAATTTGTGAAAAACCTTAATAACCATCACGACAGCAAAAATGAGTATTTTTAGACAATCTTTCTAGCATTTGATCAATAAATGGTAAAGGGTAATGATCTTTCTTAGTAACTTTATTAACTTTTCGAAAATCAATGCACATTCTATACCCTACAACTACTCTTTGAGGAATGAGCTCATCATTATCATTAGGCACAACAGTCATACCTCCTTTCTTGGGAACGCAATGCACAGGACTAACCCATCTACTATCAGCAATAGGATATATAATACCAGCTTCAAGAAGTCGTAATACCTCATTCCTTACCACTTCCTTCATCTTCGGAATTAGACGACGCTGAGGTTCAACCACATGTGCTTTGCATCATCTTCCATATTAATAGCATGTTGGCATATAGACGGAGAAATCCCCTTCAAATCATCAAGAGTGTAGCCAATAGCGCCTCGATGCTTCTTCAATATTTCCAATAACCTTTCTTCCTCAATCTCTGAAAGCTTAGAACTAATAATAACAGGATATATTTTCTTATCATCAATATGAGCATATTTAAGATTATCGTAAAGGCTTTAAATCAAAAACAGGATCTTCCTTTGGTGGCGGTGTTGTACCCAAATCTTCCACCGGTAAATCATGCTTGAGAATAGGTTGGCGAAGAAAAATTTCCTCAAGCTCATCTCTTTCTTTCCTAAAAATTTCGCCTTCGCTTATCCTCCAAATGTTGCTGCAAAGGATTATTAGGAACAAGAACAATAGATGCACATTGCTCCATTTTAAAATCATTACTAGGCAAATCAGCTTTATAAGGAGTTTTAGTAAATTTAGAGAAGTTAAACTCATAAGATTCACCATTAATTTAGTCAAAATTTTCTCTTTCTTGCAATCTATAATAGCTCCACAAGTATTTAGAAAAGGTCTACCAAAAATAATAGGACAATAATCACTAGCAGCAGAACCAAGTACCAAAAAGTCAGCAGGATATTTAATCTTACCGCATAAAACTTCCACATCTCGAATAATACCAATTGGAGAAATAGTTTCTCTATTAGCCAGCTGAATAACCACATCAATATCTTCAAGTTCACAAGAATCAATTTCGTGCATAATCTCCGTGTAAAGCTCATACGGAATAGCACTAACACTTGCACCAATATCACATAATCCATAATAACAATGATCACCAATTTTAACAGATATCATAGGAACACTAGCTTGTTTGGGTTTATTAGGATGTGAAACAATATTAGAAGCATCTTCACAGAAAATAATATGACCATCCTCCACATTTTCAGTCACAAGATCTTTAACTATTGCAACAGCAGGTTCAACTTTTATTTGTTCTTCAGGTTCTACAGGTTTCTTTTCACTTTTATGAACCACACTATTTATAACAGAGTACTCTTTCATTTTAGCAGGGAAAGGAGTTTTTTCAATATAAGCTTCAGGAATAACATGATCAGCAGTTTCAACTACAACGTATTTATTAATAGATGAATCAATTTTATCTTTATACGATTCATGATACTTATCAAAATTCTTCTTTGGCAATTCATAATGAGAGGCAAAAGCTTTATAAAGATTTACAGCAACTTGAGAATCAAGACCATAGATAGCACTCATATTACAAAATTTATCAGTATCCATAAAAGCTTCAATGCATTTATAATCATAAATTATACCTGATTCTCTATCCTTGTCGTTCTCCCAACCTTCAAGATTTTCTTGGATCCGATCAAGAAGGTCCCTTTTAAACTCTTCTTTGTTGCGTGTAAATGATCCGTAACAAGAAGTATCCAGCAAGGTCTTGTCTTGAAAAGAAAGTCTTGCATAGAAATTATCAATAATAACATTACCAGGAAGCTCATGAATGGGGCATTTGAGCATTAAAGACTTCAATCTCCCCCAAGCTTGGGCGATGCTCTCTCCATCATGAGGCCAAAAATTATATATGCGATTCCGATCCTTATGAATTTCACTTGGAGGATAGAACTTAGAATAAAACCGGGGCACAATATCATTCCATTCAAGAGAATCCCCATTATCCAGTAATTTATACCAATGCGCCGCCTTACCGGACAGCGACAAAGAGAATAGTTTCTTCCTCACTTCATCCATAGCAATACCTGCACATTTGAATAACCCGCATAATTCATGCAAAAACAAGAATGATCACCAGGATGGACAGTTCCATCCCCTTCATAGCGGTTATCCATAACACGTTCAATAATTTTCATAGGTATTTTATATGGTATCACTTCCTCACCTGGCGCCTCATCCACTACCGTTGCAGTAGTAGTAGATTTCCCAAATAGAAATTGAAGAGAAGATCTCTCCATAATGACTTATAGCAAAGAAAGTAAATAAAATCAGCACAACAAGAAAGGTTTTCCTTACCAATTCCACTTACCAATAGCGCTTCACTCGGCAACGGCGCCAGAAAATAGTCTTGATGACCCACAAGTATAGGGGGTGTATCGTAGTATCTTCGATAAGTAAGAATGTCGATCCCAACGAGGAGCAGAAGGTGTTGACAAGCAGTTTCGATGAAGGATTCACTGTAAATGCTCGCTGCACAAGTATTCGGGGGGTTTGATGTAACAATTGAATAAAGTACGAGTATGTAAAGTGCGAGAGTAATAATTGCAGCGAGTGGCCCAATCCTTTTTAGCACAAAGGACAAGCCGGTTTGTTTACTTATAATGACCAAACGTTCTCGAGGACACACGGGATTTTAGTCTAGTGCTTTCGCTACATACGGCTAAATAATCTTCATTGTTGTGATAAGTGTTGTGTGGGTGAACCTATGCTAATGTACCGCCCTTCCTAGGACTAATACATACTTGTGATTATACCCCTTGCAAGCATCCGCAACTACAAGAAAGTAATTAAGAATTAAATCTAACCACAGCCTTAAACTCGAGATCCTCGCGATCCCTCCCGCATCGATATACCAACGGGGGTTTAGGTTTCTCGTCACTCCGGCAACCCCGCAATTGGCAAACGAATACAAGATGCATTCCCCTAGGCCCATAAATGGTGAAGTGTCATGTAGTCGACGTTCACATGACACCACTAGAAGAATAACACCACAACTTAAATATCACACCATTGAATATTACTCAACCATAGTTCACTACTAACATTTAGACTTCACCCATGTCCTCAAGAACTAAACGAACTACTCACAAGACATCATACGGAACATGATCAGAGGTGATATGATGATGAATAACAATCTGAACATAAACTTGGTTCAATGGTTTCACTCAATAGCATCAACAACAAGTAGAAATCGATACCGGGAGAGTTTCCCCTATCAAACAATCAAGATCAAACCCAAATTGCTACGGCGGTGGCGGTGTCCAGCGGTGATGACGGCGGTGATGATGGTGGAGATGATGATGATGGTGATGGCGATGATGTCCAGCTCGATGACGGTGTCGATGGCGTCGATTTCCCCCTCCCGGAGGGAATTTCCCCGGCGGATTCCTGCCCGCCGGAGAGCTCTTTTCTCTCTGGTGTTCTCCGCCCCGCAGAGGCGGCTGTAACTCTTCGCGAGGTACCCTCTGTGGCTTAGGTCTTCGGGACGAAGGGTTTGGCGAAGAAAAGGAGGCGAAAGGGTCGTGGCCCCTGCACCATAGGCCGGCGTGGCCGGGCCCTGGGCCGCGCCGCCCTAGGGTGTGGGCCCACCCCGCTGCTCCCGGCTCCTCCTTCCGGCTTCCTTCGTCATCTTGAAAAATAGGATTTTTGGTATAATTTCCTTCCAGAGTTGATCTTCCGAAATATTGCGTTCGACGGTGCTTTTTCCAAATATAATCCCGGCTCCGGTGTTCGATCCTCCAATAATGATGAAACATGCAAAATAGATGAAATAACATAAGTATTGTGTCCCAATATGAAATATATCAATGAATAACAGCAAATTATGATATAAAATAGTGATGCAAATTGGACGTATCACTTCCCTCTGCGAAGGGCCTTTTTTTACTTTATGTTGAGTCAGTTTACCTACTTCTTTCTATCTTAGAAGCAAACACTTGTGTCAACTGTGTGCATTGATTCTTACATGTTTACCTATTGCACTTGTTATATTGCTTTATGTTGACAACTATCCATGAGATATACATGTTACAAGTTGAAAGCAATTGCTGAAACTTAATCATCCTTTGTGTTGCTTCAAAACCTTCTATTAAGAATCTATTGCTTTATGAGTTAACTCTTATGCAAGACTTATTGATGCTTGTCTTGAAAGTACTATTCATGAAAAGTCTTTGCTATATGATCAGTTGTTTAGTCATTGTCTTTACCATTGCTTTGAATCACTTCATTCATCTCATATGCTTTACAATAGTATTGATCAAGATCATGTTGGTAGCATGTCACTTAAGAAATTATCCTTGTTATCGTTTACCTACTCGAGGGCGAGTAGGAACTAAGCTTGGGGATGCTTGATACGTCTCCAACGTATCTATAATTTCTTATGTTCCATGCTAGTTTTATGACAATAACTACATGTTTTATTCATACTTTATATCGTTTTGATGCATTTTCCGGAACTAACCTATTAACAAGATGCCGAAGTGCCAGTTCCTGTTTTCTGCTGTTTTTGGTTTCAGAAATCTTACACAGAAAATATTCTTGGAATTGGACGAAATTAATGCCCACGATCTTATATTTCACGGAAGGTTCTAGAGCACCGAAGAGGGGCCAGAGGGGGGCCAAGGGGGACCCACACCATAGGGGGGCGCGGGTCCCACCCTAGCCGCGCCGCCATGTGGTGAGGGAGCCCTGTTGCCCCTCCGAGGCTGCCCTTCCGCCTATAAAGTCTCCCCGACGCGAAAACCCTAAAAAGATAAGCCACGGGACGAGAAAAGTTACGCAGCCGCCGCCATCGCGAAGCCAAGTTCGGGGAGAGAAGTCTCTGTTCCGGCACACCGCCGGGATGGGGAATTGCCCCCGGAAGGCATCTCCATCGACACCACCGCCATCTTCATCGCCACTGCTGTCTCCTATGATGAGGAGGGAGTAGTTCTCCCTCGAGGCTAAGGGCTGTACCGGTAGCTATGTGGTTCATCTCTCTCTCATGTCATCTTTATGTGATCATGAGCTTTGTGATCTAGTTGAATATCATCTATGTGCTACTCTAGTGATGTTATTAAAGTAGTCTATTCCTCCTTCATGATGTAAAGTGGACAGTGTGTGCATCATGTAGTACTTGGCGTAGGTTATGATTGTGATCTCTTGTAGATTATGAAGTTAACTATCACTATGATAAATATATTATCTTGGATTTATGATTTGACATGAATATCCCTATGAGTGGTGTTTGTCAAGTACTTGATGAACTCTGAGCGGAGCTTTTGTAGCCACTACACGATTAGTGATTCCATTAGGAGAGTTATCCGGAGTAGCACTATTATACACTCTAGAGGTTACTTTAATATGAACTCCGGATTCACTCTCCACGGTGTGACGGTGACAGTGTGCGCATCGTGTGTGTTTCCTTTATGAAGTTGTGGAGCTTGTTAACTCCGGCTTGAGGTGTGCTCTTGTAGCCCTACACAATGAATGGTGTTTGTTATCCAACAAGAGAGTGTAGCATTTATTTATTCAGTTATGTGATCAATGTTGAGAGTGTCCACTAGTGAAAGTATGATCCCTAGGCCTTGTTTCCAAATACTGCAAACATCGCTTGTTTACTGTTTTACTGCATCTTTACTTCCTGCAATATTACCACCATCTATACCACCTGTGTTTTACTATCTCATCGCCGAACTAGTGCACCTATACATCTGACAAGTGTATTAGGTGTGTTGGGGACACAAGAGACTTCTTGTATCGTAATTGCAGGGTTGCTTGAGAGGAATATCTCTGACCTCTACCTCCCTGAGTTCGATAAACCTTGGGTGATTCACTTAAGGGAAACTTGCTGCTGTTCTACAAACCTCTGCTCTTGGAGGCCCAAGACTGTCTACAGGAATAGAAGCGTGCGTAGACATCACGCAGCTGCTGGCCCCACTGTGGGTGCCAACTGTCGTCGTGGTGAACAGACAGATGCCATGGGATGGCTTAAGTTGGGGCCGAATGTGCGCTAGAGGATTCGGGGGAGGGTTTTGGTAACAAGGGAGAGGATTTGGGAAGGAATCCCGGTATGTATTTGATGAACTTGGCCTTGGCCAGAGGTTGAAGAACGTACGAAATACAAGGTGAGCACCTCTATCATGCTCTACTTCTCTCTATTGCCTAAGGATCTGTCCGGCGCAGGGGTGTGCTCCCTCTCCTTATATAGGGAGAGGGTGGCTTACAAGGGAAGAAATCCTAATGGCATCTTTGATGAGCTAAGCTACTTTATAAAGCTTCTTTGGCCTTGATGACACCGGTCTTGTCTTTAATCAGGAAGAGATGACCTCGTCCGGTACCTTTTACGTCACCTTCTGCTTTAGCTTCAGGGCTTCGATTAAAGCTGATTTGCTTCGCTCATCCTTGTCCTCTAGTCCTTGGGGGAATCTTTGACCAGAATGCCGACATGCTACGGTTGAGCTTATGCCGGTACTTCGGCATCTCTCATGTTTACCGTATTCCGGTATACCCCTCCTGGGATACCGGTATACTTTACCTTGGCGCTTGCCATCTTAACTTGGTCATCCGGATCAACCTTTAATCCGGTATCTTAGAAGATAAACAGGGCAACCTTGCCATGCCTTTGGCCTACCGGGGGCCATCCCCCGACAATACCTACTTTTTGCTGATGATTCTTTGATTCTCTTGAAAGCAGATTTAAATAATGCGATCTCATTGAAACAAGTGTTTGCCACCTATTGTGCGAACTCGGGACAAATGGTGAGTATGGCAAAATCTAGCATATTTTTTAGTCCTAACATTACTGTTGGGGTCAGGGCTGATATTTGCACAAGTTAGATATTTACACGGAGGCAATCTCGGACAAATACTTCGGGTTGCCGACCCTTGTTGGAGTGGACAGAAGTGACTGTTTTATGCACTTCATGGAAAGAGTAATGCAAAGGATAAAGGGATGGATGGAGAAATTTTTGTCTATGGGTGGTAAGGAAATATTATTGAAGGTTGTTGCACAATCTATACCGGTCTATGCGATGTCAGTCTTTCTACTACCAAAAAATGTATGCAAGAAAATTAATGATGTGATCTCCCAATATTGGTGGGGTGACAGTGAGTAAGAGAAGAAGATGCACTGGTATTCGTGGTGGAAGCTATGTTCCCCAAAAAATGAAGGAGGTATGGGATTCCGTGATTTACACTCTTACAACCTTGCAATGTTAGCAAAGCAAGTCTGGAGGCTTATTGATAATCCCAAATCACTTTGTGCTCTGATTTTACGAGCCAAATATTATCCATCTGGTGATATTTTGAGGGTTGGACCTAAAACTGGTTCGTCCTTTACTTGGCAAAGTATAGTGGCGGGGATACAAACTTTTAGCAGAGGATGCATATGGCGAGTGGGTAGTGGTGAATGTATTAATATTTGGAAGGATCCCCAAATCCCATCTAGCCCAAATAGGAAGATTTTATCTCCGAGGGGTGAGTGCATTGTGACCAAGGTCTAGGAGTTAATTGACCCAAGCTTTGGTACGTGGTATGAAGACTTGATTTGCTCAATATTCCACCAAGTTGATGCACAAAGAATTCTCCTAATCCCTCTTACATCCAATGGTTTCAATGATTCATAGCTTGGCACTATAACGGATTGGGAGTTTTCTCAGTTAAATCAGCCTATCATGTGGAGTGGAAACACCAGTTTAATGGAGTTACATGTCGATCTCTAATTTCGGGAGCTCCTCTGAATAACCCTACATGGAAAAACCTCTGGAAATTAGAGGTACATACAAAAGTTAAAATTTAATGTTGGAGAATTATGCATGGTATTATACCTTTGAAGGCAATTATTTTTAGCCGCCACATTGGAGATAGTGGCATCTACCCAATTTGTAATATAGAAGATGAAGATGTCGTACACATGTTATTTAACTGTCAGGGTGCAGCATATTTGGAGAGCGCTAGGCCTTGAGGAGGCGGTGCTTGAAGCAAAGGTAATGGACAGGTCGGCAGTTCAGATCCTTGAACAGTTGCTCAAACCGCGTACTTGTGTTCTCCCAGGATATGATTCTATTAAGACACAAAATGTGACTGCAATTGCTGCATGGTACATTTAGTGGATGCGACGCAAAATAGTACATGGTGAAGAGATACCACCAACTATGCATTGTAGAAATTCAATTAAGGTGATTGCAGCAATTCAGTGAAGAAACAATGGAGGTCGGGCCAAGCAAAAAAGAACATGGTCGAAGCCAAAGACACATACGGTGAAGTTAAATGTTGATGCATCTTTTTCAATGGAGGGACAAAAGGGAGCCTGTGGAGCAATTCTAAGAAATAGTAGGGGAGAATTTGTTGCAACCCAAACAAAACAATCCCACATGCGATATCGGCAACCATGGCTGAGGCAATGGATATGTTACATGGACTGACATTTGCAAATTCTTTAGGATACAATCATGTGGAGGCAGAATCTGACTCGGTGGAGGTGATCCAATTATGCTCGGGTGCGGAAAGGATTTGGAATGAAGCTATTGCGATCTATGCAAACATTCTCTCTCAAGTGGGATTTATTGGGAAGGTGGAGTTCATGTATACAGGGAGGGATACAAATGTTGCTGCTCATGAATTAGCTAGGAATTGCTTTGATACTAATTCCTCTTGTATTTGGGTCGATGAGCCCCGTAGCTTTATGTTGCAATTCCTTCTGAATGAACCGTGATTTGAACTCAAAGCAGCAAGTTTCTTACGCACTCTTTTCCTTACCAGGGTACCTAAAGGGACTGGAAGGTTTTTAATGAGGCAGCTTGCTTGCGAAATATATTGTGTTTCAAAAAAATGCAGCTAATAATGCATGATATTTATATATTTTCATCATTTAGCACTGAAAGTTCAGCCCCTGCATCGGCCGCCTTTATTAAAAGAAAACCAGTCTTACAAAAATAGTACTCAAAGTTCTACTGAACCACTAACAATCTAATTGTAGGAATTGTTATGTTTTTTCCTTTCTAAATGTTGACGAATAAATTGACGAATTTCGGCATTAGGACACCTAGAAATTTAATACATCTCCACAATATTTACAAAAGATGATAGGAAGTCTAAAGTCAGGGAACACACGATTTTTTTTAAAACACAGTACAGATGCAGACGATCACATACACGCGCATACACTCACCCCTATGAAGGCACCCCTACCCCTATGAACACCTCCGAAATAATGAGCTGGCGGATTAGATCTTGAAATTGATGAAGTCACCAAAGGCGCCTCGTTGTCGACGGGAACGTCGCCTGCCACTGAATAAATATTCCTCCTTTATTAGACACACAGATGTCAAACCTGGGGTTTGAACTCTGGTGGGCTGGGGGTACAACCATCCTCCTAACCACCCAACCTCAGGTTGGTTCTCAGGGAACACACGATTTATAATATGTAAATAAATAAGATGAAGTGGATCAGCGAAATTACCTAAATAGTAAGAAGCACGAGCAGGGCCTGAGCATGAGAGATCAATCGAAGAAAAAAAGATCTTCAAGGCATAGTGTTAGCGATCTCAGAACCTAGGAGTCCAACGACTAGGCGAGGCGTCCAAGATCTCGGAACCTAGTTGCGTGACTACGTGTCTACGTCCAGCGTCGGTTCCCCTCCCTTGCTTTTCTTTTTCCGTTTCGCTGGGTGCATGTGATACGTTGCAAACGTATCTATAATTTTTGATGCTCTATGCTTGTTTTACACCAATTTCTATATGTTTTGTTTACACTTCGTGACATTTTTATGCATTTTCTGGAACTAACCTATTGACAAGATGCCACCGTGCTAGTTCTTGTTTTCTGATGTTTTTGTATTTAAGAAAAGTTGTACAGGAAATATTCTCGAAATTGGACAAAACGAAAGCCGAAGTTCATATTTTACTGTAACGAAGACGGAGTCCAGAGGAGAGCAGGAGAAGAGCCAGGAGGTGGCCACACCATGCCTAGGCGCGAGCCACCCCCTGGCCGCGCCTAGGGATGGTGTGGGCCCCTCGGGCGCCCATCGACCTCTCTCTTCTGCCTATATATTCATCTGTTCGGGAAAAACCTAAATACCCGAGCCTCCATCCACGAAAAGTTCCATCGCCGCCGCCATCATCGACCCTAGCTCGGAAGGGTTTTGAAGCTCTTCCCGGCACCCTACCGGAGAGGCAAATCATCACCGGAGGCCTCTACATCGCCATGCCCGCCTCTGAAGTGATGCGTGAGTAGTTCATCTCGACTACGGGTCCATAGCAGTAGCTAGATGGTTGTATTCTCCAATTTATGCTTCATGTTTAGATCTTGTGAGTCTCCTATCATGATCAAGATCATCTTTATGTAATGCTACATGTTGTGTTTGCTGGGATCCAATGAATAAACTATGGTTGAGATCGATTATATACTTGTCATATGTTATTTGTGATCTTGCATGCTCTCCGTTGCTAGTAGATGCTTTGGCCAAGTATGTGCTTGCGACTCCAAGGGGGAGTATTTATGTTCGATAGTGGGTTCATGCCTCTAGTAATCTGGGAGAGTGACAATAACTTCTAAGATTGGAGATGTGATGTTGCTACTAGGGAGAAAACAACAATGCTTTATAGAAGGATAATTCTATTGTTTACTTTACACACTTCACTTAATGCAATAGTTTGTTGCTTGCAACTTATTACTGAAAGGGGTGCGGATCCTAACCGGAAGGTGGATTATTAGTCATAGACGCAGTTCGATTATGGTCTATTAATCTTGTTGTAATGCCAAAATGAATCTCATAGTAATCATCTTGTCATGTATGGTCTTTATTCTGTCAATTGCCCAGCTGTAATTTGTTCACCCAACATGTTATTTATCTTTATGGAGAGACACCTCTACTGAACTGTGGACCCTGATCCTTTCTTTTACACTGCAAATATTTGTTCTTTTTATTGCCAACTCCCACGGCAATAGCTCTTTTTTCTGGCATTCACACACTGTTCTCTTTATTTCACTGCAAACAAACATCTTTTTACACATTATACGTCTAATCCTTTATTTTCAGTAAAACCGGTGAGATTGACAACCTCACTGTAAGTTGGGGCAAAGTATTTTGGTTGTGTTGTGTGCAGGTTCCACGTTGTTGCTAAGACCGGTAGTGCGCGCTGCTGCTGACGTGCAGTTGACACACGTCCGTTGGGAACCCCAAGAGGAAGGTGTGATGCGTACAGCAGTAAGTTTTCCCTCAGAAAGAAACCAAGGTTTATCGAACCAGTAGGAGTCAAGGAACACGTGAAGGTTGTTGGCGGCGGGATGTAGTGCGGCGCAACACCAGGGATTCCGGCGCCAACGTGGAACCTGCACAACACAACCAAAGTACTTTGCCCCAACGAAACAGTGAGGTTGTCAATCTCACCGGCTTGCTGTAACAAAGGATTAGATGTATAGTGTGGATGATGATTGTTTGCAGAAAACAGTAGAACAAGTATTGCAGTAGATTGTATTTAATGTAAAAGAATGGACCGGGGTCCACAGTTCACTAGAGGTGTCTCTCCCATAAGATAAATAGCATGTTGGGTGAACAAATTACAGTCGGGCAATTGACAAATAGAGAGGGCATGACAATGCACATACATGATATGATAAGTATAGTGAAATTTAATTGGGCATTACGACAAAGTACATAGACCGCTATCCAGCATGCATCTATGCCTAAAAAGTCCACCTTCAGGTTATCATCCGAACCCCTTCCAGTATTAAGTTGCAAACAACAGACAATTGCATTAAGTATGGTGCGTAATATAATCAATAACTACATCCTCGGACATAGCATCAATGTTTTATCCCTAGTGGCAACAGCACATCCACAACCGTAGAACTTTATGTCACCGTCCTGCATTTAATGGAGGCATGAACCCACTATCGAGCATAAATACTCCCTCTTGGAGTTAAGAGCAAAAACTTGGCCAGAGCCTCTACTAATAACGGAGAGCATGCAAGATCATAAACAACACATAGGTAATAGATTGATAATCAACATAACATAGTATTCTCTATCCATCGGATCCAGACAAACACAACATATAGCATTACAGATAGATGATCTTGATCATGTTAGGCAGCTCACAAGATCCAACAATGAAGCACATAAGGAGAAGACGACAATCTAGCTACTGCTATGGACCCATAGTCCAGGGGTGAACTACTCACTCATCACTCCGGAGGCGACCATGGCGGTGAAGAGTCCTCCGGGAGATGATTCCCCTCTCCGGCAGGGTGCCGGAGGCGATCTCCTGAATCCCCCGAGATGGGATTGGCGGCGGCGGCGTCTCAGTAAGGTTTTCCGTATCGTGGCTCTCGGTACTGGGGGTTTCGCGACGGAGGCTTTAAGTAGGCGGAAGGGCAGGTCAGGGGGCCACACGAGGTGGCCACACAATAGGGCCGCGCGGCCAGCACCTGGGCCGCGCCGCCCTAGCGTGTCGTCGCCTCGTGGCCCCACTTCGTGACTCCTTCGGTCTTCTGGAAGCTTCGTGCAAAAATAGGACCCTGGGCGTTGATTTCGTCCAATTCCGAGAATATTTCCTTTGTAGGATTTCTGAAACCAAAAACAGCAGAAAAACAAAGAATCGGCTCTTCGGCATCTTGTTAATAGGTTAGTGCCGGAAAATGCATAAATATGACATAAAGTATGCGTAAAACATGTAGATATCATCAATAATGTGGCATGGAACATAAGAAATTATCGATACGTCGGAGACGTATCAGCATCCCCAAGCTTAGTTCCTGCTCGCCGAAGGTGTAAACGATAACAAAGATAATTTCTGGAGTGACATGCCATCATAACCTTGATCATACTATTGTAAGCATATGTAATGAATGCAGCGATCAAAACAATGGTAATGACATGAGTAAACAAATGAATCATAAAGCAAAGACTTTTCATGAATAGTACTTCAAGACAAGCATCAATAAGTCTTGCATAAGAGTTAACTCATAAAGCAATAAATCAAAGTAAAGGTATTGAAGCAACACAAAGGAAGATTAAGTTTCAGCGGTTGCTTTCAACTTATAACATGTATATCTCGTGGATATTGTCAATGTAAAGTAATATAACAGGTGCAATATGCAAGTATGTAGGAATCAATGCACGGTTCACACAAGTGTTTGCTTCTTGAGGTGGAGAGAAATAGGTGAACTGACTCAACATAAAAGTAAAAGAAAGGTCCTTCAAAGAGGAAAGCATCGATTGCTATATTTGTGCTAGAGCTTTTATTTTGAAAACATGAAACAGTTTTGTCAACGGTAGTAATAAAGCATATGTATCATGTAAATTATATCTTACAAGTTGCAAGCCTCATGCATAGTATACTAGTAGTGCCCGCACCTTGTCCTAATTAGCTTGGGTTAACACGGATTATCATTGCATAACATATGTTTCAACCAAGTGTCACAAAGGGGTACCTCTATGCCGCCTGTACAAGGGTCTAAGGAGAAAGTTCGCATTTGGATTTCTCGCTTTTGATCATTCTTCAACTTAGACACCCATACCGGGACAACATAGACAACAGATAATGGACTCCTCTTTTAATGCTTAAGCATTCAACAACAGATAATATTCTCATAAGAGATTGAGGTTTTATGTCCAAACTGAAACTTCCACCACGATTCATGGCTTTAGTTAGCGGCCCAATGTTCTTCTCTAACAGTATGCATACTCAAACCATTTGATTGTGAAAACAGCCCTTACTTCAGACAAGACGGACATGCATAGCAACTCGCATGATATTCAACAAAGAGTTGATGGCGTCCCCAGGAGCATGGTTATCGCACAACAAGCAACTTAATAAAAGATAAAGTGCATAAGTACATATTCAATACCACAATAGTTTTTAAGGCTATTTTGTCCCATGAGTTATATATTGCAAAGGCGAATGATGGAAATTTCAAGCAACTTAATAAAAGATAAAGTGCATAAGTACATATTCAATACCACAATAGTTTTTAAGGCTATTTTGTCCCATGAGTTATATATTGCAAAGGCGAATGATGGAAATTTAAAGGTAGCACTCAAGCAATTTACTTTGGAATGGCGGAGAAATACCATGTAGTAGGTAGGTATGGTGGACACAAATGGCATAGTGGTTGGCTCAAGGATTTTGGATGCATGAGAAGTATTCCCTCTCGATACAAGGTTTAGGCTAGCAAGGTTATTTGAAACAAACACAAGGATGAACCGGTGCAGCAAAACTCACATAAAAGACATATTGTAAACATTATAAGACTCTACACCGTCTTCCTTGTTGTTCAAAACTCAATACTAGAAATTATCTAGACTTTAGAGAGACCAAATATGCAAACCAAATTTTAGCAAGCTCTATGTATTTCTTCATTAATGGGTGCAAAGTATATGATGCAAGAGCTTAAACATGAGCACAACAATTGCCAAGTATCAAATTATTCAAGACATTTTAGAATTACTACATGTAGCATTTCCCGATTCCAACCATATAACAATTTAACGAAGAAGATTCATCCTTCGCCATGAATACTATGAGTAAAGCCTAAGGACATATTGTCCATATGAAACAGCGGAGCGTGTCTCTCTCCCACACAATGAATGCTAGGATCCATTTTATTCAAACAAAAAAAAAACAAACAGATGCTCCAAGCAAAGCACATAAGATGTGATGGAATAAAAATATAGTTTCAGGGGAGGAACCTGATAATGTTGTCGATGAAGAAGGGGATGCCTTGGGCATCCCCAAGCTTAGACGCTTGAGTCTTCTTAAAATATGCAGGGGTGAACCACCGGGGCATCCCCAAGCTTAGAGCTTTCACTCTCCTTGATCATATTGCATCATTTCCCTCTCTTGATCCTTGAAAACTTCCTCCACACCAAACTCGAAACAAACTCATTAGAGGGTTAGTGCATAATCAAAATTTCACATGTTCAGAGGTGACACAATCATTCTTAACACTTCTGGACATTTCCCAAAGCTACTGGAAGTTAATGGGACAAAGAAATCCATCCAACATAGCAAAAGAGGCAATGCGAAATAAAAGGCAGAATCTGTCAAAACAGAACAGTCCGTAAAGACGAATTTTAAAGTGGCACAAGACTTGCTCAAATGAAAATTCCAAAATTTAATGAAAGTTGCGTACATATCTGAGGATCACTCACGTAAATTGGCATAATTTTCTGAGTTACCTACAGAGAATTAGGCCCAGATTCGTGACAGCAAAGAAATCTGTTTCTGCGCAGTAATCCAAATCTAGTATGAACCTTACTATCAAAGACTTTACTTGGCACAACAATGCACAAAACTAAGATAAGGAGAGGTTGCTACAGTAGTAAACAACTTCCAAGACTCAAATATAAAACAAAGTACTGTAGTAAAAACATGGGTTGTCTCCCATAAGCGCTTTTCTTTAACGCCTTTCAGCTAGGCGCAAAAAGTGTGTATCAAGTGTTATCAAGAGATGAAGCATCAACATTACCTTGGGCTTTAACCTTACCTTTCTTGTTCTTTTTCTTACTCTTTGATTTAGGGAATATATGTCTACCCCCGGGTGTAGAGGTGAATTTTAGGGTGCCTTCTCCCATATCTATGACTGCTCCCAAAAGTTTCAACAGGGATCTTCCGAGTGTGATTTGTCCTGTTCCTGCACATTCAATAACAAGATAATCAATGGATATTGTTCTCCCAAGAACGGTTGTATGCACACCCGCAGCTATTCCTCTAGGAATTATAACAGAGGTATCAATAAGAGTTATTCCTTCTCCCCCTTCAACGAATCCCCAAAGTTTCAAAGATTCATGAATACTCTTAGGCATTAAGCAAAATTCAGACATAATATCACAATTGGCATGAAGAGTTTGGTCACCGATAACAATTTTAATAGTAGGATCCCATAATGAAGGTTCAGAGTTCACTAAAACTTGATCAAGACGGTTACGAACATATCTATAATTTTCATTCAAGCGAGATGCACTTGTCTCAAGAGTATTTAATCTATTATAAATGCTAATAAGGGCTGAATCAAAGTTATTAGCTGAATCATGTGATGCAACCAACTTCTTTATGGCATTAAAAACTTGATCCCCATTGCAATGAAGGAAATCTCCTCCCACTACAGCATCCAAGGCATATCTATAGCGAATCATAAGACCAAAATAAAAATTACTAAGGAGCAAACTTAGAGTCATTTGAGGTTCAGCTTTACGATAAGAAGTAAAAATTCTGGACCAAGCATCTTTAAAACTCTCCTCATCGCCTTGCTTAAAAGTGAAGACTAATTCCTCAGGTGAAGAAGTAACAGGTGCAGAACTAGACATGGTAGCAAAAGTAAAATGCAAGTAACTAATTTTTTTTTGTGTTTTTTGATATGGAGAACAAGACAGTAAATAAAGTAAAACTAGCAACTAATTTTTTGTGTTTTGTTTAAGTGCAGCAAACAAAGTAGTAAATAAAATAAAGCAAGACAAAAACAAAGTAAAGAGATTGGATTGTGGAGACTCCCCTTGCAGCGTGTCTTGATCTCCCCGGCAACGGCGCCAGAAATTTAGCTTGATGACACGTAAAGCACACGCTCGTTGGGAACCCCAAGTGGAAGGTGTGATGCGTACAGCAGCAAGTTTCACTCAGTAAGAAACCAAGGTTTATCGAACCAGTAGGAGTCAAGAAGCACGTCGAAGGTTGATGGCGGCGGGATGTAGTGCGGCGCAACACCAGGGATTCCGGCGCCAACGTGGAACCTGCACAACACAACCAAAGTACTTTGCCCCAACGAAACAGTGAGGTTGTCAATCTCACCGGCTTGCTGTAACAAAGGATTAGATGTATAGTGTGGATGATGATTGTTTGCAGAAAACAGTAGAACAAGTATTGCAGTAGATTGTATTTAATGTAAAAGAATGGACCGGAGTCCACAGTTCACTAGAGGTGTCTCTCCCATAAGATAAATAGCATGTTGGGTGAACAAATTACAGTCGGGCAATTGACAAATAGAGAGGGCATGACAATGCACATACATGATATGATAAGTATAGTGAAATTTAATTGGGCATTACGACAAAGTACATAGACCGCTATCCAGCATGCATCTATGCCTAAAAAGTCCACCTTCAGGTTATCATCCGAACCCCTTCCAGTATTAAGTTGCAAACAACAGACAATTGCATTAAGTATGGTGCGTAATGTAATCAATAACTACATCCTCGGACATAGCATCAATGTTTTATCCCTAGTGGCAACAAAGACATCCACAACCTTAGAACTTTCATCACTTGTCCTGCATTTAATGGAGGCATGAACCCACTATCGAGCATAAATACTCCCTCTTGGAGTTAAGAGCAAAAACTTGGCCAGAGCCTCTACTAATAACGGAGAGCATGCAAGATCATAAACAACACATTGGTAATAGATTGATAATCAACATAACATAGTATTCTCTATCCATCGGATCCCGACAAACACAACATATAGCATTACAGATAGATGATCTTGATCATGTTAGGTGATACGTCCAAAACGTATCTACTTTCCCGAACACTTTTGCTATTGTTTTGCCTCTAATTTGTGTATTTTGGATGCAACTAACACGGACTAACGCTGTTTTCAGCAGAACTGTTCTGGTGTCTCGTTTTTGTGCAGAAATCCAACTTTTAGGAAAATCCTCGGAATTTATGCGAAAGGCCCTATTTTCCCAGAATACTGACGGAGCAAGAAGGGCAAGCCAGGTGGGGGCACGAGGGCCCCACACACTAGGCCGGCGCAAACCAGGAGGGGCCAGCGCGGCCCTAGTGTGTGGCGGCCTCGGCTGGCCCCCGACGCCCTCTTTCGGACTACTTATTGCCTTCGACCTAAAAACGCACGGAAGAAAGTCGAAGTCGCCAGAAACCCTCCAGAACGCCGCCACATCGCGAAACTCCGTCTCGGGAGCCAGAAGTCTCCGTTCTGGCACTCCGCCCGGACGGGGAATTGGAGGAGATCATCGCCACCATCACCACCGACGCCTCTCCATCGACCAGCCATGTTTCCCCCATCCATGTGTGAGTAATTCCCCCGCTGTAGGCTGAAGGGGATGGTAGGGATTGGATGAGATTGGTCATGTAATAGTATAAGATTGTTAGGGCCTAGTGCCTAGTGTCCGTAATTGGTACTTTGATGATATTGTTGCAACTTGTTATGCTTAATGCTTGTCACTAGGGCCCGAGTGCCATGATCTCAGATCTGAACATGTTATTACTTCATCATGATATTCATTGTTTATGGTCTTACCTGCAAGTTGTATACACATGTCGCTGTCCGGAACTAATGGCCCCGAAGTGACAGAAATCGGGACAACCGGAGGGAATGGTAGTGATGTGAGGATCACATGTGTTCACGGAGTGTTAATGCTTTGCTCCGGTACTCTATTAAAAGGAGTACCTTAATATCCAGTAGATTCCCTTGAGGCTCGGCTACCACCGGCTGGTAGGACAAAAGATGTTGTGCAAGTTTCTCATTGCGAGCACGTACGACTATAATTGGAACACATGCCTATTGATTGCTTTGTAATTAGACACCGTTTTATTATTATCTGCAAATGCCCTGCTTGATTGTTACATGAGTTTCTCTCATCCATGCAACGCCCGTTATCCGTCCCCGTGCCTACAGTATTTTAATCCTGCTGTTTACTATAATCACTACCGTCTGTTACTCGCTGCTTTGTTATTTTACTACTGCCATCGCTATAAAACTCGTTACATTATCGATAAACTCTTGCGAGCAAGTCTGTTTCCAGGTGCAGCTGAATTGACAACTCCGTTGTTAAGGCTTTCAAGTATTCTTTGTCTCCCCTTGTGTCAAATCAATAAATTGGGTTTTACTACCCACGAAGACTGCTGCGATCCCCTATACTTGTGGGTTATCAAGACTGTTTTCTGGCGCTGTTGCCGGGGAGCATAGCTTTATTTGGAAGTTCACTTGGATTGATATTGTTCACTGCAAATTCTCCATCATGGGTAAACCTCGCGATCCTAAAGTTGCCATATTACCATCCACTACAAGAAAAGGTACAACTCTGAGTACCTCTGCTACTCTTGATTCACCATCTGTGATAAGTCGACTTGTTTCACCGCCACAAGCTTCACTTGCTGGTACTTCTGCTGAATCTGAAAACTCTCATAATATTGATAATGTTTCTGCTGTGCTTGATGATAGTGGTTCATTGGGATCTTTTCTAGATGCTACAATTGCTAGGTCTAGACAAATTGAAAATACTGAAACTCCTAATGCTACTACACCTGTTAATTCACCTGAACTTGATTATTCTAGTGATGATCCTGATGAAGATTATGTGGAGCTTAATGATGATTTTATTAATAGATGCAATGCTACTGCTGATGCAAGTAAAATTAAAAAATTTCTCGCACAATATACTGTTAGACATAAGTTATCTCCTGATCCTAAATTTGCCACATCTCCTATATGCATTAAGGATAAAGATTATGATTTTTCTCTTGATCTATCTCATATAGCTATTGTAGAGAAAGCACCCTTTTGTGGTACTGAAAAAGAAAGTGCTGTAGAACACATGATTGAACTTTCTTGTATGAGTAGTTTGTTTTCTGATGATGTCAAGATGCGTACTTATTTTGTCGCTAAATTTTTTCCTTTCTCATTAAAGGATGATGCTAAAACTTGGTATAATAATTTGCCTCCTGGTTCTATTAAAAGTCCAACTGATTTGCGTGATGTTTTCTTTCGAAAATACTTTCCTGCTAGTGCTCAACATGCTGCTTTACAGAAAATTTATAGATTTGACCAGGGAGATGAAGAGAAATTGCCTGAGGCTTGGGCAAGATTTTGTTCTCTTATCAGAGCTCGACCTGGACATGATTTAGAAAAGAATGATCTACTTGATATATTTTATAGTGGACTAACCATTGAGTCTAGGGCATATTTGGATAGTTGTGCTGGTTGTGTTTTCAGGAAAAGAACTACAGACGAAGCTGAAGATTTATTGGCTAAAATAGGCCGGAATCATGATGATTGGACTACGCCTGAACCAATTCCAACGCCAATATTGAAGAAGAGGGGTTTAATTAAATTGAATGATGAAGATATGAGGGAAGCCAAGAAGTCTCTCAAGGAGAAAGGTATTAAATCTGAAGATGTGAAGAATCTACCTCCCATAGAAGATATATGTGAGATAATTCCCCCTTCATCCATGATTGAGGTAAACTCCCTTCAGCGCTTTACTAGGGAAGATATTCCGTATTCAAAACCTCCTGCGCAATGCTTAGATGAGTTTGATAATTATATTGTTAAGCAAGAAAATTTTAATATGAGAGTAGAGAATCACTTAATGGAAAATTCTCGAGCTATTGGTGAATTGCATGGTATTGTAGAGAGAACCTCCAATGATGTTAAGATGCTTGTTAAACATTTTCAAATGGTTCAAACTCAAATTGATCAACTTACTAAAGTGCAAAATGACTTATTAAAAAATAATTCTAAAGAGAAACATGCTTATGAAGTAACAACTAGAGGTGGTGTCTCTACCCAGGATCCTCTATATCCTGAAGGGCATCCCAAAAGAATTGAACAAGATTCTCAACGAACTGAAACTAGTGCTCCATCTAAGAAAAAGAAAAAGAAACATAAAACTGTTGTGGAATCCTCTGAGCCTGTTAATGATCCTAATAGTATTTCTATTTCTGATGCTGAAACTGAAAGTGGTAATGAACATGATAAAGATAATGATAAGAATGATGCTTCTGATAAAGAAGAGGTTGAAGAAGAACCTGAAAAGCATGCTAAAAATAAAAATTATACTAAAGAAGATTTTATTGCTAAGAAACATGGTAATGAAAGGGAACCTAGGGTTCAAAAGCAAATGCCTTTTCCTGGTAAGAAACTAAAATCAAAGGAAGAAGAACACTATAACAAATTTTGTGATTGGATGAAACCTTTATTCTTGCAAATCCCTTTAACTGATGCTATTAAATTGCCTCCTTATTCAAAGTATATGAAAGATATTGTTACTAACAAAAGGAAAATCCCCAATGAGGAAATTTCCACTATGCTTGCTAATTACTCTTTCAATGGCAAAGTTCCAAAGAAGTTGGGCGACCCAGGTATACCGACTATTCCTTGTTCTATTAAGAATAATTATGTTAAAACTGCTCTATGTGACTTGGGAGCCGGTGTTAGTGTTATGCCTTTCTCTCTTTATAAGAGACTTTACTTAGATAAGTTGATACCTACTGATATATCTTTGCAAATGGCTGATAAATCTACTGCTATTCCTGTTGGTATATGTGAGGATGTTCCTGTTCAAGTTACTAATAACTGCTTGATATTAACTGATTTTGTTGTGTTGGAAATGCCTGAAGATGATAATATGTCTATTATTCTTGGGAGACCTTTTCTTAACACCGCAGGGGCTGTTATTGATTGCAATAAAGGAAAAGTTACTTTCAATATTGATGACAAGGAGCATACCGTTTATTTTCCCAAGAGGATTGAGAAAGCATGTGGAGTTAATACAATTTCTAATGTGAGAACTATCAAAGTGGGAACCATTGATTGTCCTATATATGAGCCTAAAGAAGAATATCAAACTCTCGTGATTGGATCCATATCAATACAATTCAAGGTAACATGATTGATTTGAGGTTTATTTCTTCTTATGCTATGTAAAATTTATTTGGTGGCAAGACTTGATCAACCTTGTTAACAAATACTTTTTATATGCATAGAGGAGGTAAACAACATCTCTTTTTTTCCTCCACTTGTTCTACTTGCTGTAGCACTTTTGTTTTGTAAAGTTCCTCAGTTAGTTAGAGATTTCAAAAAATTTCCTGGCCAGTAATAATAAACTTAATACCCAGAAATGTGCATTTTTCAAAGTTTTCAAAAATCCACAAAAATTATACCGTTGGTCCTATTTTTCGATGAGGCATCTGGGAGCACCTGGGGATGACTGGGGCACCCTGTGGTGGCACCCCACAGGCCGGCGCGGCCTGCAAGGGGGGCGCGCCACCCTGGTGTGTGGGTCCCCCTTTGCCCCACTTCAGCATCTCTTCCTCCCACATTCTTCTCTCTCCCGAAAAAACTAGCACCAGGTTCCTCTCACTCGCATTTTTGCTCAAGAGCTCCAGATTTCTCGATCTCTTTGCTCAGCCCAGATTTCTGTCTGAAATTTGGCACATTTGCTCTTCGGTATGTGACTCCTCCAACCATCCAAGTAGAATTTTGTTTGGTTGAGTATATCTTGAATATTTTGCTGCTGTAGGTAACATGTTTAGTGAGCTTGCATGCTTGTTCTAAGTGGTAGAAACTAGTTTTGATGCATGATTAGTACTCTAGCAAGTTCCTATGGTAGTTTCCCTAAATTATATGTCACCAAATCAAATTTTATATTGTTTGTTGAAAAATTTCAGAAAATGGAAGGAAGTAGGCACCAACTCAACCAACAAGAATTGGAGGTACAACAGGTTATGAGAGTTCACCGCGAAGAAGGAGTATATCCCGCTTACTACCCGTGCGAAGATTTTATGAGAAGTGCAGGGATCTTGCAAGATGTTCAAAGTCTAATCTCTCGTGCAGGGTTGGATGATTTTGTTGATGGTGAACCATGCCAATATGCAAAACTGACTATGTCAGTAGTGCAGGATTTTAAATTCAATTGGTCACGATCTAACCCCATGGTTCAGTACAAAATTTATAATAAAACTGTCAACTTGCCATTCAATGATTTTTGTGCAGCAATTAGAGTGCCGCAATGGGGATCATGCGAGAAGATAAGGGGATCGCCGCAAGAGTTCTTGGACCTCTTCAAGATGATTTGTCATGGAAGAAGCTTCTCAGAGGATGGCGGTAAAATCAGTAGCATTCAACTACCAGCTATTCGCTACTTTGCTTATTTCATCACCAAGTGCGTTCTAGCAAGAAAGAATGGAAGTAAAATATCTATCCAGGATTTAGCCTTTCTAGCTGCTGCATTACAAGGTGATAAGACTTATAACTTGGGTGCTTTGATAGCCAACAGACTTGCTACTAACCGTGAGAAGGGAGGAATTTGTGGAGGTCTCATCGCCTCTCGTTTATTAGCTATGCATGGTGTAGAACCTCACCATCTTGATATTCATCTTTCCGTAGAAAAACTTGATATAGTCTCCATGATTAAACATGAATTTGTTTCTGACTCGTCTAACCTGAGTAACCTGTTTTACAAGATAACATTTTATAAGAAAACTTGGAGAACAACTAAGAAAACTGAAAAGTTAGTACGATTGCCTGCACCTGTTCTGTTTAACTTTGATTCCAGGAAGAATTGGTCAGTCACAGAAGGTGAACTGAATGCATACTTGGAGGGAGATGGCCACCAGGCAAGAGGCGGCATGGAGGAGGCCGAGGAACACCTCGACTCGTCATCTGATGCAGCGAGCTCCTCGCATCAACATTACGGTCATACGGAGCCTCCACGTTATTCTTCTGCACAAGAACCTTATTATGATCACGCCATGTACGATTTGCCGGCGTGGAACCCTGACCCTCGCTGGGGTTGATCTCCACTTAGGCAAAAGCCTAAGCTTGGGGGGAGGTATACCGGCATCACTCATTCTTTGCATATTATGGTTGCTGGATACTTGTATATACCTGTTGAGTTTCTTTGAGTGGTTTTCTAATGAGAGGAAGATGATATTTGGGGAGGTGCTGCCTGAAAACAGATTCTGGACTGTTACTAGAAAAATTCGTGCGCACATCCAGAACGTTATTTTGAGCTGCCAATTTTTGTGCATGTTCCCCAGGTTGTGATCTAACTTTCATTAGTTGAACACTTTTTGAGCTGAGCAACGGAAGATTTTTGTAAAAATCGATTTCTGTACTGCTGTCAGGTTTTGGCAGATTTCTGTCATCCTACTTTTCTGTGTTTCTTTTAGTTTTTATTTTCTTATTCTTACTTTGTTTCTTTCCTAAAACACAAAAAGACCAAAAATATTTCTGTTGTTTCTCTTCACCACTTGTTTATTTTAGTTTCTTGATTTTATCTTGCTTTATTTGCTATTGCTAGTTTGCTATAAGAAAACCCAAAAAGATTTTGCTTTGTTTGCTTGCTTCCTTTTGTTCTTGTTTCCAAATTCGAAAACACCAAAAATATTTGCTGTTCTTCTTTGGTTTTGTAAAGTTCTTTATGAGTTCAATGGTCTTCGGTGGCTGGAGCGTGGTTTTCGTTCCATATCATTCAAGCTATACAAGTGAAAAGGCAATAATGACGATCTACGACAATCTGATTGTGGTGAGAGGCTGGTATGAACTCTATTTGTTTTCATTTTTGTACATACACTCATCCATGTGAGCATGCTTGGTTGGTTCATGTGAGGTATATGTCATTTAAGAAAGTCTAGTAGTTCATGATCTCTCATGTTTAGCTCCAATTTATTAATATGAGTAGCATGTCATGGATGTTTGCTTGCATTGTTTTATTCATAAATAGGTATGATATTGTGGTATCCTCCTCTGAATAATTCGTTTGAATTAACTTGGCACATGCTCACGCATGCATATGACTGAACAAGAGTCAATTAAGCCTCAATGATTTACATTGCCTCAGAGTTCTTGTATCACTTTTATGCCTCAGTTAATCTATTTTGCCGCAAGCATGATTATGACAAGCTATCGCTCTCTTGATTGTCGCTTCCTAGTCTATTGCTAGCCTTCACTTGTACTGAGCGGGAACGCTGCTCGTGCCTCCAAACACATGAAAACCAAGTTGTTCCAAAGTGTCCACCATAAATACCTATGCATGGCATTTCAAACCATTCCAAGTAAATTATCATGCGCTACCTTTAAACCTTCAAAATGCTTCTCAATTTGTGTTAATGTTTCATAGCTCATGAGGAAGTATGTGGTGTTTATCTTTCAACCTTGTCATTTACTCTTGGCGGACTTTCACAATGGACTAGTGGCACATCCGCTTATCCAATAATTTTGCAAAAAGAGCTGGCAACGGGGTTCCCAGCCCCAATTACCCGAGGATTCGGTTAGCCATGGCTAGAGAAAGCAAAGGTGGGGAGGAGTGTCATCTAAATAAAACTAAAATAAAAAGGCACTCCTTCATGGTATGAGATTTTTGGCAGGCACCCGAGGATTCGGTTAGCCATGGTTTGTGAAAGCAAGGTTGGAAGGAGTGCCACCCAAAAATAAAACTTCATGGGAGCCGCTCTTGAAAGTCCAGTTGACGAGGTAGTTGGTGTACCCATTACCATTCGTTGACAACAACAAACACCTCTCAAAACAATTTTACTCCTGTTTTAAAAATGAAAAGCTCTAGCGCATGTTAATCCCTGCTTCCCTCTGCGAAGGGTCAATCTTTTACTTTTACATTGAGTCTCCATCCTTTCTTTGAGTACTTTCTTGAGAGCACAACTGTCATTCTTAGTGTAATATGCTTGTCTCAAAATATGATTGATTGTGGTATAACTTTGATGCTTTTATCTTTGACAATCACTATTTCTAGTCTTTCTATGAACTTCAGAGGTGTCTGAGCATTTATGTTTTGCTGATCAAATATGGGCAAGCGAGATACCACTCTATCATACTCTTTTATGAACATTGCAATCCTGCTTATATACGTGATTCATGATGCTTATCATTAATTGTTGGTACTTTTCCATGATTGACATAGCTATTGGATGATCTTATTTGCATGTATCTTATTATGAACTGCCTAAGTGTTAGCCATAGCATGAGAATATTTACATCATATGAACAAATGTGTTCATGAAAGTTCTTTTATCGCTCAGTTGTTAACTGAATTGCTTGAGGACAAGCAATAAGCTAAGCTTGGGGGGAGTTGATACGTCCAAAACGTATCTACTTTCCCGAACACTTTTGCTATTGTTTTGCCTCTAATTTGTGTATTTTGGATGCAAATAACACGGACTAACGCTGTTTTCAGCAGAACTGTTATGGTGTCTCGTTTTTGTGCAGAAATCCAACTTTCAGGAAAATCCTCGGAATTTATGCGAAAGGCCCTATTTTCCCAGAATACTGACGGAGCCAGAAGGGCAAGCCAGGTGGGGGCACGAGGGCCCCACACACTAGGCCGGCGCGGCCCAGGAGGGGCCCGCGCGTCCCTAGTGTGTGGCGGCCTCGGCTGGCCCCCGACGCCCTCTTTCGGACTACTTATTGCCTTCGACCTAAAAACGCACGGAAGAAAGTCGAAGTCGCCAGAAACCCTCCAGAACGCCGCCACATCGCGAAACTCCGTCTCGGGAGCCAGAAGTCTCCGTTCTGGCACTCCGTCGGGACGGGGAATTGGAGGAGATCATCGCCACCATCACCACCGACGCCTCTCCATCGACCAGCCATGTTTCCCCCATCCATGTGTGAGTAATTCCCCCGCTGTAGGCTGAAGGGGATGGTAGGGATTGGATGAGATTGGTCATGTAATAGTATAAGATTGTTAGGGCATAGTGCCTAGTGTCCGTAATTGGTACTTTGATGATATTATTGTAACTTGTTATGCTTAATGCTTGTCACTAGGGCCCGAGTGCCATGATCTCAGATCTGAACATGTTATTACTTCATCATGATATTCATTGTTTATGGTCTTACCTGCAAGTTGTATACACATGTCGCTGTCCGGAACCAATGGCCCCGAAGTGACAGAAATCGGGACAACCGGAGGGGATGGTAGTGATGTGAGGATCACATGTGTTCACGGAGTGTAAATGCTTTGCTCCGGTACTCTATTAAAAGGAGTACCTTAATATCCAGTAGATTCCCTTGAGGCCCGGCTGCCACCGGCTAGTAGGACAAAAGATGTTGTGCAAGTTTCTCATTGCGAGCACGTACGACTATAATTGGAACACATGCCTATTGATTGCTTTGTACTTAGACACCGTTTTATTATTATCTGCAAATGCCCTGCTTGATTGTTACATGAGTTTCTCTCATTCATGCAACACCCGTTATCCGTCCCCGTGCCTACAGTATTTTAATCCTGCTGTTTACTATAATCACTACTGCTGTCTCTGTTATCACGCTGTTATTTTACTATCGCATCGCTATAAAACTGTTACTACTGATAAACTCTTGCGAGCAAGTCTGTTTCTAGGTGCAGCTGAATTGACAACTCCGTTGTTAAGGCTTTCAAGTATTCTTTGTCTCCCCTTGTGTCGAATCAATAAATTGGGTTTTACTACCCACGAAGACTGCTGCGATCCCCTATACTTGTGGGTTATCATTAGGCAGCTCACAAGATCCAACAATGAAGCACATAAGGAGAAGACGACCATCTAGCTACTGCTATGGACCCATAGTCCAGGGGTGAACTACTCACTCATCACTCCGGAGGCGACCATGGCGGTGAAGAGTCCTCCGGGAGATGATTCCCCTCTCCGGCAGGGTGCCGGAGGCGATCTCCCCGAATCCCAGAGATGGGATTGGCGGCGGCGTCTCAGTAAGGTTTTCCGTATCGTGGCTCTCGGTACTGGGGGTTTCGCGACGGAGGCTTTAAGTAGACGGAAGGGCAGGTCAGGGGGCCACACGAGGTGGCCACACAACAGGGCCGCGCGGCCAGCACCTGGGCCGCGCCGCCCTAGCGTGTCGTCACCTCGTGGCCCCACTTCGTGACTCCTTCGGTCTTCTGGAAGCTTCGTGCAAAAATAGGACCCTGGGCGTTGATTTCGTCCAATTCCGAGAATATTTCCTTTGTAGGATTTCTGAAACCAAAAACAGCAGAAAACAAGAATCGGCTCTTCGGCATCTTGTTAATAGGTTAGTGCCGGAAAATGCATAAATATGACATAAAGTATGCATAAAACATGTAGATATCATCAATAATGTGGCATGGAACATAAGAAATTATCGATACGTCGGAGACGTATCAGCAGGGTGCCGGAGGCGATCTCCTGAATCCCCCGAGATGGGATTGGCGGCGTCGTCTCTGGAAGGTTTTCCGTATCGTGGCTCTCGGTACAGGGGTTTTCGCGACGAAGGCTATAAGTAGGCGGAAGGGCAGAGTCGGAGGGCTGACGAGGGGCCCACACCATAGGGCGGTGCGGGCCCCTCCCTGGTCGCGCCGGCCTATGGTCTGGCCACCTCGTGGCCCCACTTCGTATCCCCTTCGGTCTTCTGGAAGCTTCGTGGAAAAATAAGATCCTGGGCGTTGATTTCGTCCAATTCCGATAATATTTCCTTTGTAGGATTTCTGAAACCAAAAACAGCAGAAAACAGCAACTGGCTCTTCGGCATCTCGTCAATAGGTTAGTGCCGGAAAATGCATAATAATGACATAAAGTGTGTATAAAACATGTGAGTATCATCATAAAAGTAGCATGGAACATAAGAAATTATAGATACGTTTGAGACGTATCAAGCATCCCCAAGCTTAGTTCCTACTCGCCCTCGAGTAGGTAAACGATAACAAGGATAATTTCTGAAGTGACATGCTATCATAATCTTGATCAATACTATTGTAAATCATATGAGATGAATGCAGTGATTCGAAGCAATGGTAAAGACAATGAATAAACAACTGAATCATATAGCAAAGACTTTTCATGAATAGTACTTTCAAGACAAGCATCAATAAGACTTGCATAAGAGTTAACTCATAAAGCAATAAATTCTTAGTAGAAAGCTTTGAAGCAACACAAAGGAAGATATAAGTTTCAGCGGTTGCTTTCAACTTCAACATGTATATCTCATGGATAATTGTCAACATAAAGCAATATAACAAGTGCAATGGGTAAACATGTCAGAATCAATGTACACAGTTGATACAAGTGTTTGCTTCTAAGATAGAAAGAAGTAGGTAAACTGACTCAACATAAAGTAAAAGAATGGCCCTTCGCAGAGGGAAGCATGGATTACTATTTTTGTGCTAGACCTTTTCATTTTGAAAACATAGAAACAATTTTGTCAACGGTAGTAATAATTAATATGTGTTATGTATAAGACATCCTATAAGTTGCAAGCCTCATGCATAGAATACCAATAGTGCTCGCACCTTGTCCTAATTAGCTTGGATTAACACGGATTATCATTGCATAACATATGTTTCAACCAAGTGTCACAAAGGGGTACCTCTATGCCACCTGTACAAAGTTCTAAGGAGAAAGTTCGCATTGGATTTCTCGCTTTTGATTATTCTCAACTTAGACATCCATACCGGGACAACGTAGAAAACAGATAATGGACTCCTCTTTTAATGCTTAAGCATTTCAACAACAGATAATATTCTCATAAGAGATTGAGGATTAGTGTCCAAACTGAAACTTCCACCATGATTCATGGCTTTAGTTAGCGGCCCAATATTCTTCTCTAACAATATGCATACTCAAACCATTTGATCATGAAAATCGCCCTTACTTCAGACAAGATGAACATGCATAGCAACTCACATGATATTCAACAAGGGTGTAAAAGTTTATGGCGTCCCCAGAAACATGGTTACCGCTCAACAAGCAACTTATAAGAAATAAGATACATAAGCTACATATTCTTTACCACAATAGTTTTTAAGGCTATTTTCCCATGAGCTATATATTGCAAAGACACGGAATGAAATTTTAAAGGTAGCACTCAAGTAATGTACTTTGGAATGGCAGAGAAATACCATGTAGTAGGTAGGTATGGTGGACACAAATGGCATAGTTTTTGGCTCAAGGATTTGGATGCACGAGAAGTAATCCCTCTCAATACAAGGCTTAGGCTAGCAAGGTTGTTTGAAGCAAACTCAAGTATAAACTGGTACAGAAAAACTTACATAAGAACATATTGCAAGCATTATAAGACTCTACACTGTCTTCCTTGTTGTTCAAACACCTTAACCAGAAAATATCTAGACTTAGAGAGACCAATCATGCAAACCAAATTTTAACAAGCTCTATGTAGTTCTTCATTAATAGGTGCAAAGTACATGATGCAAGAGCTTAAACATGATCTATATGAGCACAACAATTGCCAAGTATCAAATTATTCAAGACAATATACCAATTACCACATGAAGCATTTTCTGTTTCCAACCATATAACAACGAACGAAGCAGTTTCAACCTTCGCCATGAACATTAAAAGTAAATGCTAAGAACACCAGTGTTCATATGAACGAGCGGAGCGTGTCTCTCTCCCACACAAAGAATTCTAGGATCCGATTTTATTCAAACAAAAACAAAAAAACAAAAGCAAACAGACGCTCCAAGTAAAGCACATAAGATGTGACTGAATAAAAATATAGTTTCACTAGAGGTGACCTGATAAGTTGTCGATGAAGAAGGGGATGCCTTGGGCATCCCAAGCTTAGATGCTTGAGTATTCTTGAAATATGCAGGGATGAACCACGGGGGCATCCCCAAGCTTAGACTTTTCACTCTTCTTGATCATATTGTATCATCCTCCTCTCTTTACCCTTGAAAACTTCCTCCACACCAAACTCAAAACAAACTCATTAGAGGGTTAGTGCATAATCAAAAATTCACATATTCAGAGGTGACATAATCATTCTTAACACTTCTGGACATTGCACAAAGCTAATGAAAGTTAATGGAACAAAGAAATCCATTCAACATAGCAAAAGAGGCAATGCGAAATAAAAGGTAGAATCTGTCAAAACAGAATAGTCCGTAAAGACGGATTTTTCTGGGGCACTTAACTTGCTCAGATCAAAAAGCTCAAATTGAATGAAAGTTGCGTACATATCTGAGGATCACGCACGTAAATTGGCAAAATTTTCTGAGTTACCTACAGACGGGGCTGCTCAATTTCGTGACAGTAAGAAATCTGTTTCTGCGCAGTAATCCAAATCTAGTATTAACCCTACTATCAAAGACTTTACTTGGCACAAAAATGCAATAAAATAAAGATAAGGAGAGGTTGCTACAGTATTAACAACTTCCAAGACTCAAATATAAAACAAAAGTGTTGTAGTAAAATAATGGGTTGTCTCCCATAAGCGCTTTTCTTTAACGCCTTTCAGCTAGGCGCAGAAAGTGTGAATCAAGTATTATCAAGAGATGAAGCATCAACATCATAATTAGGGGCGTTGGAAGTTTTCTCAACAATGCATTGTATCTTGTCTATGTAAGTTTCAGAGGCCCCTTTTTCATTACTCTTAGGCTTGCTATTCTCATCAAACAAATTTTCAGGAACAATCCAATCATAATTCTTTTCTAGTGCCTCGCACATTCCTAAGAGCTTGCAAGGTATTGATGTCTTAATCTCCCCTTCACAATTAACTTTATTAGTGTACTTTAATCTATCTTTTTCCATTTTTTCAAGGGTATTAGCAAAATTGGTATAAAGGCCAAGCATCTTATATTTAATGAAGACTTTTCTAGCTTCTCTTGCTACATCACCAAATTCTTTAAGAAGGGTTTCTAAGACAAAATATTTCTTTTCTCCTTCCTCCATATCACAGAGTGTAAGAAACATATGTTGCATTACGGGGTTGAGATTAACAAATCTAGCTTCCAACATGTGTACTAAAGAAGCGGCAGCAATTTCATAAGTAGGAGCAAGTTCTACCAAGTGCCTATCTTCAAAATCTTCAGCTGTACTAACATGAGTGAAAAAATCTTCTATATTATCTCTTCCAATGATAGACCCTCGTCCTACCGGTATGTCTTTCAGAGTGAACTTAGGAGGAAACATGATGAAATAAACAAAAGGTAAATAAAGTAAATGCAATTAACTAATTTTTGTATTTTTAATATAGAGAACGCAAACAAGAAAGTAAATAAAGTAAAACTAGTAACTAATTTTTTTGTATTTTTAATATAGAGAACAAACAAAACAGTAAATAAAGTACAGTAAAGCAAGAAAAAATCCTTGCTGACGTGCAGTTGACACACGTCCGTTGGGAACCCCAAGAGGAAGGTGTGATGCGTACAGCAGTAAGTTTTCCCTCAGAAAGAAAACAAGGTTTATCGAACCAGTAGGAGTCAAGGAACACGTGAAGGTTGTTGGTGACGGAGTGTAGTGCGGGGCAACACCAGGGATTCGGCGCCAACGTGAAACCTGCACAACACAATCACAATACTTTGCCCCAACGTAACAGTGAGGTTGTCAATCTCACCGGCTTGCTGTAAACAAAGGATTAAACGTATGGTGTGGAAAATGATGTTTGTTTGCGAAGAACAGTAAAGAACAGAGTTTGCAATAGATTGTATTTCAGATGTAAAAGAATGGACCGGGGTCCACAGTTCACTAGTGGTGTCTCTCCCATAAGATAAATAGCATGTTGGGTGAACAAATTACAGTTGGGCAATTGACAAATAGAGAGGGCATAACAATGCACATACATATCACGATGACTACTATGAGATTTAATCAGGGCATTACGACAAAGTACATAGACCGCTATCCAGCATGCATCTATGCCTAAAAAGTCCACCTTCAGGTTAGCATCCGCACCCCTTCCAGTATTAAGTTGCAAACAACAGACAATTGCATTAAGTATGGTGCGTAATGTAATCAACACAAATATCCTTAGACAAAGCATTGATGTTTTATCCCTAGTGGCAACAACACATCCACAACCTTAGAACTTTCTCACACGTCCTGCATTCAATGGAGGCATGAACCCACTATCGAGCATAAATACTCCCTCTTGGAGTTACAAGTATCAACTTGGCCAGAGCCTCTACTAGCAACGGAGAGCATGCAAGAACATAAACAACACATATATGATTGATAATCAACTTGACATAGTATTCCATATTCATCGGATCCCAACAAACACAACATGTAGCATTACAAATAGATGATCTTGATCATGATAGGCAGCTCACAAGATCTAACATGATAGCACAATGAGGAGAAGACAACCATCTAGCTACTGCTATGGACCCATAGTCCAGGGGTGAACTACTCACACATCAATCCGGAGGCGATCATGGTGATGAAGAGTCCTCCGGGAGATGATTCCCCTCTTCGGCAGGGTGCCGGAGGCGATCTCCTGAATCCCCCGAGATGGGATTGGCGGCGGCGGCGTCTCTGGAAGGTTTTCCGTATCGTGGCTCTCGGTACAGGGGTTTTCGCGACGAAGGCTATAAGTAGGCGGAAGGGCAGAGTCGGAGGGTTGACGAGGGGCCCACACCATAGGGCAGCGCGGGCCCCTCCCTAGCCGCGCCGGCCTATGGTCTGGCCACCTCGTGGCCCCACTTCGTATCCCCTTCGGTCTTCTGGAAGCTTCGTGGAAAAATAAGAGCCTGGGCGTTGATTTCGTCCAATTCCGAGAATATTTCCTTTGTAGGATTTCTGAAACCAAAAACAGCAGAAAACAACAACTGGCTCTTCGGTATCTCGTCAAGAGGTTAGTGCCGGAAAATGCATAATAATGACATAAAGTGTGTATAAAACATGTGAGTATCATCATAAAAGTAGCATGGAACATAAGAAATTATAGATACGTTTGAGACGTATCACCTGCCAAAGTCAGCTAGCAACACCTTCAGAAGTGATTTCTTTCTCCTACTGGTCAATTAAACATTTGTTTCTTCCTGAGGGAAAACTTGCTACTGTGCTCATCATACCTTCCTCTTGGGGTTTCCCAACTGTGTGATTTGCACAACATCAAGCTCTTTTTCTGGCGCCGTTGCCGGGGAGAAAGAGGATTTCTGCAAGAGGAGTCTCTCATTTCCAATCTCTTTACTTTGTTATTGTTGTGCTTAGTTTATTTTACTTTGTCTTGTTTGCTTCATTATATCAAAAACACAAAAAATAGTTTTTATTATAGCTTTTATTTTTGTTGCTCTGTTTTAATCTTGCTAAAATGAGTACTCCTAAGAACTGATGACAAGGGTTGGTGACACCATCTGATAGATCAGCGAAGACCTCCCGAACACAAGTAGATCTGTCGATGAAGTCGAAGTTGTCGATGCTTTCCGAGTCGCTGCTCAGATCGGAGCCCGTGAATGACCCGAAAGACATGTTTCCGAAAATATCGGCGAGTTCTTCGCCGATGGCGGGCTTGATGAAGCTTGACGATGAAACCTCCTCATCGCCCGACTCGATGATTGATTTTGATGATCCCGAAAATTCCGAATCGGGCGCTGACGGTCTCGCAAAAATCGGTGCGATCCTTCTTTCCCGACGAGGAAGTGGAAACTCCCAAACGTCATCTCCGTTGACTCCTCCAGATCGGCATATGCATGCAAACGGGTGGGAAGGTGAGGAACAAAATCGACAAGATCAGGTTTGACCTATTTACCGCTGTCCATCGCGTTGCTTGCTACTGATGATGTTGTCGATGTTGACGGTGCCATCGAGATCAGCTCAGACGGCGCCAATTGACAAGGGTTTAACTTGTCAATGACTACAAGTTGTAGACTAGGGTTTCGCGGAAAGTAGAGGGCAAGTAGATCTCGAAGGTTCAGCCGAAAAGGTGCTCGACTATTAAAAACTAGGGTTGTGTTGAAAATTATTCGATCATTTCTTTCTCCCTCGGCTCCCCTTTATATAGGAGGTGGAGTGGAGGCTTTCGTATCGCTCATGTTACAAAGTCCGGGAGGTTATATGAGTCTTTCCCGTATTATTACAAGACTATTCCTAATCAATCTCTACTTTCCATATCGATGCATGTTGGGCTTCCGGGCTTCATAAACTTCGGGTCGTGGGCCTCCAGCCATCCTCGGGTACTTTATTCGGCAGACCCATTCAGGATGCCTATGTCAACTGATACATCGCAAACGTATCCATAATTTTTTATGCTCCATACTTGTTTTACACCAATTTATATATGTTTTGCTTACACTTCGTTGTACTTTTATAAATTTTCCGACACTAACCTATTAACAAGATGCCATAGTGCTAGTTCCATGTTTTCTATTGTTTTGTATTTCAGAAAAGTTGTACAGGAAATATTCTCGAAATTGGACGAAACAAAAGCCGAAGTCAATATTTTACCGTAACGAAGACGTGGTCCAGAGGGGGGACGAGGAGGCACCACGGGCAGCCAGGCCACCCCATGGCGCGGCCATGGGTGGGCCTGCGGCAAGGGGTGGTGTGGGCCACCTAGGCGGCGACCGACCTCGCCCTTCCGCCTATTTATTCACGATCTTGGGAAAAACCTAAACACCCAAGCCTCCATCCACGAAAAGTTCCATCGCGGCCGCCATCGCAGACCCTAGATCGGGAGGGTTCTGAAGCTCTTCCCAGCACCCTGCCGGAGAGGGAGATCGTCACCGAAGGCCTCTACATCGCCATGCCCGCCTCCGAAGTGATGTGTGAGTAGTCCATCCCTGGACTATGGATCCATAGCAGTAGCTAGATGGTTGTCTTCTCCAATTTGTGCCTCATGTTTAGATCTTGTGAGCTGCCTATCATGATTAAGATCATCTTTATGTAATGCTACATGTTGTGTTTGTTGGGATCCGATGAATATTAAATACTATGTTGAGATCGATTATATACTTGTCATATGTTATTGGGCTTTCTATTTTCATGCCCTCGGGTCCTTAGTTGTGCTCAGTTTTCCCCAGCTCCTTAGTTTTTCCTCAGTTTTCCCCAAGACCTTGTCTGAAACCCGCAGAAGGAGCTCGGACGGAAGGAATCCATTAAGTTGACCATTCCGTGCTGACGAGTGGGGTCGTGTCGTTTGTGGGGCTACGTCGTGTGTGGCTGGTAGGAAGGAACCGCGTGGGACAGGACGAGACCATGTTTGTGTGGCCGTAGCGTGTGGGGCCATAGCGTGTGGAGCCGTGTGGGTCCGGGACGTGGGCACGAGTGGTTTCTGTCTATTTCGCCCAGATTAGCAGTTTTCAATGTACCTTTTTCCTCTCTCTCGCTCGATCTCATTCATATTTGACAGCCAAATTGGTAGCAAATCTAGAGCATCTTCTCCTTCTGTTTTTTAACGCCATCCATTTCTTTATGCCTTCGTTTTTACCCAATCAGGTAGGAAATCTAGGGCACAAATCCAGAGAAAATATAGGATAAGCTGCATACAGCAGCCAACATAGCATAGATATATTCACGACAGATCCAACAGTAGTACCGATAGAACCCTACAACATAAGCTACATTTTACATGAATTTAAGCTGCTCTATAGATAGAGTAGTCACATACAGAGAGTGCAGTAGGCATGTTCAACGCCTCCAGGTTGCGCCTGTGACTCGCCTGGAGGTTGCGCAGGTGAATCCCAAGTGCTTTGTGTTTGGCCATGAACGCATGCACGTTCACCGTCGTTCCAACTCTAGCGCCGCATCTGCCAATGGATTCAGCATGGTTCACTAGGCAGTTGAAGTCGGTGGCGCGGAGCTTCCTGTTGCAGAAGGGGCACTGATACGTCTCAAACGTATCTATAATTTCTTATGTTCCATGCTAGTTATATGACAATACTCACATGTTTTATATACACTTTACATCATTTTTATGCATTTTCCGGCACTAACCTATTAACAAGATGCCGAAGCGTCAGTTCCTGTTTTCTGCTATTTTTGGTTTCAGAAATCCTACACAGGAATTTTTTTCGGAATTGGACGAAACAAAACCCACGGTCTTATTTTGCACGGAGCCTTCCAGAAGTCTGAAGAGGATACGAAGAGGGGCGACGAGGTGGCCACACCCTAGGGGGGCGCGGCCCCACCCCTTGGTGCGCCGCCCTATGGGGTGGGCCCCTCGAGCGTCCCCCGACTCTGCCCCTTCGCCTATATATTCTCTCCGTCGCGAAAACCCTATCACCGAGAGCCACGATACGAGAAAAGTTCCAGAGACGCCGCCGCCGCCAATCCCATCTCGGGGGATTCAGGAGATCGCCTCCGGCACCCTGCCGGAGAGGGGAATCATCACCGGAGGACTCTACATCATCATGCCCACCTCCGGATTGATGCGTGAGTAGTTCATCCTTGGACTATGGGTCCATAGCTGTAGCTAGATGGTTGTCTTCTCCTCTTGTGCTATCATGTTTAGATCTTGTGAGCTGCCTATCATGATCAAGATCGTCTATTTGTAATGCTACATGTTGTGTTTGTTGGGATCCGATGAATATGGAATACTATGTCAAGTTGATTATTGATCTATCATATATGTGTTGTTTATGATCTTGCATGCTCTCTGTTGCTAGTAGAGGATCTGGCCAAGTTGATACTTGTGACTCCAAGAGGGAGTATTTATGCTCGATAGTGGGTTCATGCCTCCATTGAATGCAGGGATGAAGGATGAAAGTTCTAAGGTTATGGATGTGCTGTTGCCACTAGGGATAAAACATCGATGCTTTGTCTAAGGATATTTGTGTTGATTACATTACGCACAATACTTAATGCAATTGTCTGTTGTTTGCAACTTAATACTGGAAGGGGTGCGGATGCTAACCCGAAGGTGGACTTTTTAGGCATAGATGCATGCTGGATAGCGGTCTATGTTCTTTGTCGTAATGCCCTAAGTAAATCTCATAGTAGTCATCATGATATGTATATGCATCTCTATTTGTCAATTGCCCAACTGTAATTTGTTCACCCAACATGTTATTTATCTTATTGGAGAGACACCACTAGTGAATTGTGGACCCCGGTCCATTCTTTTACATCTGAAATACAATCTACTGCAATCTCTGTTCTCTGTTGTTCTTCGCAAACAAACATCATTCTCCACACCATACGTTTAATCCTTTGTTTACAGCAAGCCGGTGAGATTGACAACCTCACTGTTAAGTTGGGGCAAAGTATTTTGATTGTGTTGTGCAGGTTCCACGTTGGCGCCGGAATCCCTGGTGTTACGACGCACTACACTCCTCCACCAACAACCTTCACGTGGCCTTCATCTCCTACTAGTTCGATAACCTTGGTTTCTTTCTGAGGGAAAACTTACTGCTGTGCGCATCACACCTTCCTCTTGGGGTTCCCAACGGACGTGTGCATCACGCGCCATCAGGCACTTGTAAATGCCTCGAGCAAAGGGGCCATCGTAATGGCTGGACTGCAGCCTCCTGAGGACGTGACGAGTCTTGGTGTGGAAGGACTCGTCGTCGCTGTTGACGTCGCTGCTCTGCACCTGTCACGTAGCACCAAAGATCGTGCAAAAAACACGGAGTCAATTGCAACGATGATGGAACAGAGAGTGAACAAAGATCGTGCATGATAATATGGGCTCGAAAAAAAGAGGTAGCCTCAGTTACATTGGACACACTTATATCCAGGATTTGAGTCAGTAAACCAAACATCATGCACAACAAATTTGTACACACCAATTATTTACTGACCAAACCCTGAATCAATTTGTGCCCAAATATTCATCATCATCGGCACAAATCTTAAACAAAAGCAAATCACAAGCACTAATAACGCAAGATCTAACACAAAAGGATTGAACTAGGAACAAACACACCCTAATAACGCAAGATCTAACTCAAATGGATTGAACTAGGAACAGATGAACCCTAATAACGCTAGATCTAACACAAAAGGATTGAAATGGGATAAGAACAAGGGAGCAAAGGGTTACCTCCGGCTCGTCTTCGACGATGCTGGTGTCGTAGGGGTTCTCCGGCGCGACGTACGACACTGGTTCGTACGGGTGCCAAGCAACGGGGGCCTGGACGGTGGCGGCGGCCGATGCACCGGCGGCTGATGCACCGGCTGCTACGTTGGAAGCAGCGACAGGGGCCTGGACGGGGGCAGCGGCCGATGCGCCGGCGGCTTATGCGCCGACTGCTACGTTGGAAGCAGCGACAGGGGCCTGGACGGGGGCAGCGGCCGATGCGCCGGCGGATGATGCGCCGGTAATGGGCATCTCATTCTTGTCCATCGCCGGCGGTTTTCTTCGGGGTTTTTTCTTCGGTTGTGGAGAAGATGATGGAACTGGAGAGGCGGTTGTAGTGAGAACGTGCGTCGAGGGAGAGAAAAAGGGCTCTATAAAGACGAAGGTGACGTGTACCGCAACACGCGTCCGCTATGCACGGCTGCAGCGTGCACCGCGACACGAGTCTAACCCTGGGACGTTTGGTGTACTCAGTTATAACCTCGGGCCTTATACAGAAATTTTATCTATACTCAGTTTTCCCCTCGAGTACTTAGACTGGCAAGTGCAATATACTCAGTTTTACCCTCAAGTAGCTGGTCAACAGAGAGTCAACAAATGAGATTAACATATCTAATTGAGTCACCATGCGCAAAAAAATCCAAAAAAAATAAAAACATAGAGGCACCTACTCATGGAGTCTTCCTACGCAAACTGCCACCTAGAAAACCTTAACAAACATATATAAATCAAGTTTTACCACAAATTGCCACTTCTCAGAATCACTAGTGTAGCTATGAAGATGCATGGTTTTCCACTCAAACCCCTTTGCAAAACATCTTCCCCAAAAACATAGTTTGTCTAAATGATGACATAATTTTCACACTCATGTATATTTGAATTGCAAATAATTTGATGTAGCCCAATATGAATTATATTGTACAAAACACGCATTTTTCATTTTGTAATTCTTTTTGTTTGAATCCCTTAGTCTATTTACTATTTATGTGCCCTTGGATTGTTAGTACTACTCAATTTTGCCCTCAAGTTCTGTCACAAATTCTCTTAGAAGCCCAAATTTATCCTGATTGGTTGAGCCGTTGTCACACGGATCGACTCCACGAACCATTGATCAACTGATCTAACGGGCAGTATACCCCTCCCCGTCTCTTCGTGGCCACCCCTCTCTCTCTCTCTCTCTCTCTCTCTCTCTCTCTCTCTTCGTGGCCACCCCTCTCTCTCTATCGGTGGATTCATTATTGCCACCCCTCTAACAATTATCAACTATCTTTCGCTTTCCTTTTCTTTTAGGGGATATAGTTTGGATATAGTTTCGGTAATTTGAAACGGCCCAAAAGTGGTATAATTTTGGTATAAACATGAGGCATACATATTTGCGGATTTCGGTGAATGCATTATTGTCACCCCTCTAACAATTAGCAACTATCTTTCGCTTTCCTTTTCTTTTAGGGGATATAGTTTTGGCATATAGTTTTGGTAATTTGAAACAGCCCAAAAGTGGTATAATTTTGGTATAAACATGAGGCATACATATTTGCGGATTTCGGTGAATGCATTATTGTCACCCCTCTAACAATTATCAACTATCTTTCGCTTTCCTTTTCTTTTAGGGGATATAGTTTTGGCATATAGTTTTGGTAATTTGAAACGGCCCAAAAGTGGTATAATTTTGTTATAAACATGAGGCATACATATTTGCGGATTTCGGTGAATGCATTATTGTCACCCCTCTAACAATTATCAACTATCTTTCGCTTTCCTTTTCTTTTAGGGGATATAGTTTTGGCATATAGTTTTGGTAATTTGAAACAGCCCAAAAGTGGTATAATTTTGGTATAAACATGAGGCATACATATTTGCGGATTTCGGTGAATGCATTATTGTCACCCCTCTAACAATTATCAACTATCTTTCGCTTTCCTTTTCTTTTAGGGGATATAGTTTTGGCATATAGTTTTGGTAATTTGAAACGGCCCAAAAGTGGTATAATTTTGGTATAAACATGAGGCATACATATTTGCGGATTTCGGTGAATGCATTATTGTCACCCCTCTAACAATTATCAACTATCTTTCGCTTTCCTTTTCTTTTAGGGGATATAGTTTTGGCATATTTGGGGGATTTCGGTGAATAGATTATTTGTCACCCTCTAACAATTATCAACTTTCTTTACCATTCCAATATAGTTGGTAATTTCGGTGAATGCACACACTAACTATGAAAACAACTACAAGTACATGTAACTGAATAATGGATTTGTAACAAGGTATCCCTTGTAACAACTTCTAGCGCCTGGTGAGCAATGATAAGAATCCGATCGCAATTATACAACAGAAAAAACAACCAGCCATCAGATTAGCTTGCTTCTTCAACTCGATCAGCTGCCTTAACTACTTGTTCATTTTATTCAGTTCTCCCTTCACTTCCACCAGTCCTGCATTGGGAGCATTAGGCATAATCGGAACGGCTCCTCTCTCCGCCGCATTCTCTACAGCAAGTCCCCCCTCCCAAATTGCGCTCCCCAATAGCGCCAATTGATTCCTGCAATTCAAGCCTCTGAACGTACACATCCATCCACTCGAAATGCCTGCATTTCTTCAGGATCTGAAAACAACAATGTGAACCCTAAATCCCAAATTCGAGGGAATAACAAGAAAATTGAGAGAAAACAGAGAAATTGGAGCGAGATCTAACCTTATCCCCCTCTCTATATGGCAAGCTCTCGCATGCAAGGAACTCACGTCCACGGTTGCCGTTCTCGTCCGTCTTACAGATTGACCGCTTCAGAGGCTCCTGGCGTGGGCAGTCAGGGCATCTTGTCAGAGGCACGGGTCCATACTGCGGCCATGAAGAACGGGAGGTCGAAGAGAAACTAGACATCACCCGCCTGTCGGAGAAGGGCTGCCCTTGGCGGAGAAGAAGAACAATGGGGCGCGGGGAAAGAAAGGGGAAGCAATGGCACGGGCGCGGGGCTGGCTCGGGTTCCCATTTTGCAACGGTCACCTGGGTAAGCTGTGGGTCCGGCGCACTAACGAGGACAAGTTGTGGGTCCCACGATGATCTGGATAAGTGAAGACGTTTCCACTGCGGGGCACCAACAGCGGCCCCACTTGCCAGCACCAACCAACGTCAACTAAACGGGAATCCTCCGTCCGAGCTCCTTCTGCGGGTTTCAGACAAGGTCTTGGGGAAAACTGAGGAAAAACTAAGGGGCTGGGGAAAACTGAGCACAACTAAGGAGCCAGGGGCAGGAAAATAGAAATCCCTATGTTATTTGTGATCTTGCATGCTCTGTTGCTAGTAGTTTCTCTGGCCAAGTAAATACTTGTGACTCCAAGAGGGAGTATTTATGCTCGATAGTAGGTTCATGCCTCTAGTTTTCTGAAAGAGTGACAATAACTTCTAAGATAGTAGATGTGTTGTTGGTACTAGGGAGAAACCAACAATGTTTTATCCAAAGGTAATTCTATTGTTTACTTTACACACATTGCTTAATGTGATAATCTGTTGCTTACAACTTAATACTGGAAGGGGTTCGGACGATAACCGGAAGATAGATTATTAGTCATAGACACAACTGGATTACACTCTATGTATTATGTTTTAATGCCCAAACGAATCTGATAATAATCATCTTGTCATGTATGGTCTTTATTCTGTCAATTGCCCAGCTGTAATTTGTTCACCCAGCATGTTATTTATCTTTATGGAGAGACACCTCTAGTGAACTGTGGACCCCTGTCTTTTGTTTTACACTGATACAATCATCATCTTCTATTTACTTAATGCAAGCACTGTTCTCTTTAATTCCACTTCAAATATCTTTCCACACTACACGTCTAATCCTTTGTGTTCAGCAAAACCGGTGAGATTGACAACCTAACTGTAAGTTGGGGCAAAGTATTTTGGTTGTGTTGTGTGCAGGTTCCACGTTATTGCTGACGCCGGTAGTGCGCACTGCCACAAGTCAGCTAGCAACACCTTCATAAGTTACGCCATTCTCCTACTGGTCGATTAAACCTTGGTTTCTTACCGAGGGAAAACTTGCTATTGTGCTCATCATACCTTTCTCTTGGGGTTCCCCAACGGTGTGCAATCTGCGCTCATCAAGCTCTTTTTCTGGCACCGTTGCCGGGGAGTAATCAAGACACTCCATCAAGCCCGTCAACCGCCATCAAATTCTTTTTCTGGCGCCATTGCCGGGGAGGATTTCTGCGAGGACGAGCAGGAATTAAGCTTGAGGATGTTGATACGTTGCCAACGTATCTATATTTTTTGATGCTCCATGCTTGTTTAACACCAATTTCTATACGTTTTGTTTACACTTCGTGTCATTTTTATGCATTTTCTGGAACTAACCTATTGACAAGATGCCACAGTGCCAGTTCCTGTTTCTGCTGTTTTTGTATTTCAGAAAAGTTGTACAGGAAATATTCTCGGAATTGGATGAAACAAAAGCTGATGTTCTTATTTTACTGTAACAAATACGGAGTCCAAAGGAGAGATGGAGAAGAGCCAGGAGGCGGCCGCACAATGCCTAGGCGCAAGCCACCCCCTAGCCGCGCCTAGGGGTGGTGTGGGCCCCTCGGGCGCCCATCGACCTCGCCCTTCCGCCTATATATTCACCCGTTCAGGAAAAACCTAAACACCCGAGCCTCCATCCACGAAAAGTTCTGTCGCCGCCGCCATCATCAACCTAGCTCGGGAGGGTTCTTAAGCTCTTCCCGACACCCTACCGGAGAGGGAGACCATCACCGGATGCCTCTACATCGCCATGCCCGCCTCCGAAGTGATGCGTGAGTAGTTCATCTCTGGACTACGGGTCCATAGCAGTAGCTAGATGGTTGTCTTCTCCAATTTATGCTTCATGTTTAGATCTTGTGAGCTGTCTATCATGATTAAGATCATCTTTATGTAATGCTACAAGTTGTGTTTGCTGGGATCCGATGAATAATGAATACTATGGTTGAGATTGATTATATACTTGTCATATGTTATTTGTGATCTTGCATGCTATCCGTTGCTAGTAGATGCTCTAGCCAAGTATGTGCTTGTGACTCCAAGAGAGAGTATTTATGCTCCATAGTGGGTTCATGCCTCTAGTAATAATCTGGGAGAGTTACAATGACTTCTAAGGTTATAGATGTGTTGTTGCTACTAGGGATAAAACAACAATGCTTTATCCAAGGATAATTCTATTGTATACTTTACACACTTTACTTAATGCAATAATCTGCTTGCAACTTAATAATGAAAGGGGTGCAGATGCTAACCGGAAGGTGGATTATTAGTCATAGACGCAGTTGGATTACTGATGTCTATGCATGATTCTATTCTTGTAGACAGTGTTGGGCCTCCAAATGCAGAGGTTTGTAGAATAGCAACAAGTTTCCCTTAAGTGGATCACCCAAGGTTTATCGAACTCAGGGAGGTAGAGGTCAAAGCTATCCCTCTCAAGCAACCCTGCAATTACGATACAAGAAGTATTTTGTGTCCCCAACACACCCAATACACTTGTTAGATGTATATGTGCACTAGTTTGGCGAAGATATAGTAAAATGCAAGTGATATGGATGAATATGAGTGGTAATATCAATCTGAAATAAATATGGTAGCAAGTAAACATGCAGTAAAACAGTAAATAAACGGTGATTTGATGCTTGGAAACAAGGCCTAGGGATCATACTTTCACTAGTGGTCACTCTCAACAATGATATCATAAAATAATATAAATATAAGCACTTCACTATGCTACTCTGAACTACTCTCCGGTTGGATAACGAACACCCCACACTGCACTTTGAGAATTCATAGGAGGTACTAGCACACCACAATTTCATAGAGACATCCAACTCAAATCATAATTCAGTGAACAAGTATTCTGTGAAATATAGCCTAAGAGACCCACACGGTGCACACACTACACCTTTACACACGTGGGACAAGGAGTCTCCGAAGATCACATAAGTAAAATCCACTTGAATAGCATAACGACATATAGATTACAAAGCTCATGGTCACATAAAGATCACACCATGGGAGAGAGAGATAAACCACATAGCTACCGGTAGAGCCCTCAGCCCCGGGGGGGACTACTCACTCCTCATCGTAGGAGTTAGCAACGGCGATGGAGATAGTGGTGGAGTCGATGGAAATGGCTCGGGGGAAATTCCCCGTCCTGGCAGGGTGCCGGAATAGAGACTTCCGTCTCCTGAATCTTGTCTGCGACGGCAGAGCTACGGAACTTTTCATGGGCGGAGGCTGGTATATTTAGGGTTTTTGCGTATGGACCTTATATAGGCGTAAGGGAGAGGTCGGTGGAGGCCTGGTGGCCCCAAACCTACCCTAGGTGCGGGCCAGGTTCAGGCCGCGCCTAGGGGTGGTTTGGTGCCCTGTGGCCCTCCTCTGTCTCTTCTATGCACTCCGTCTTCGCTCCGGGGAAAATAGGAACTTGGCTTTTGTTTCGTCCAATTCCGAGAATATTTCCTATACAACTTTTCTGAAATACAAAACAAAGGAAAACAGGGAATTGGCACTGTGGCATCTTGTCAATAGGTTAGTGCCGGAAAATTCATAAAAGTGCCACGAAGTGTAAACAAAACATATAGCAATTGGTGTAAAACAAGCATGGAGCATCAAAAATTATAGATACGTTTGAACTTAGCAATTATATTATAACATGAGAAGTAACTCAAACAAGAGATCATGAATAATAGTGCATTGAAAGCAACTGCGTGTTTTTGAGCATAGAGTAAACATAACAAAGTGGTACTCAACATGTCCTTTATGGAATGACAAAACATAAATGCTAGGACACCTTTAATGTTCAGAGGGTGAATAGATACAAGTAATTTAAGAGCAAGCAATAGCACAATTGATGACCCACAAGTATAGGGGGTGTATCGTAGTACTTTCGATAAATAAGAGTGTCGAACCCAACGAGGAGTAGAAGGTGTTGACAAGCAGTTTCGATGAAGGATTCACTGTAAATGCTCACAGACAAGTATTCAGGGGGTTTTGATATAGCAGATGAATAAAGTACAAGTAAGTAAAATGCGAGAGTAATAATTGCAGCGAGTGGCCCAATCCTTTTTAGCACAAAGGACAAGCCGGTTTGTTTACTTATAATGACCAAACGTTCTTGAGGACACACGGGAATTTAGTCTAGTGCTTTCGCTTCATATAGCTGATTAATCTTCATTGTTTTGATAAGTGTTGTGTGGGTGAACATATTCTAATGCACCGCCCTTCCTAGGACTAATACATACTTGTGATTATACCCCTTGCAAGCATCCGCAAATACAAGAAAGTAATTAAGATAAATCTAACCACAGCCTTAAACTCTGAGATCCTGCTATCCCTCCTGCATCGATATACCAACAGGGGTTTAGGTTTCTGTCACTCCGGCAACCCCGCAATTAGCAAACGAATTGTTGCCTGCCAAAACTCACCGGCGAGCAGTGGTTAAGCAACACGAAGAGCCGGGAGGCTCCCACGACCGCTTAGTGGGCCCTGGCGCCTCGCGTCGTCCCGCAAAGTCCTAGCACACGTCCAGGCGGCTGCGAGGGCGTGCCACCTGACCTAGACCTGGTCAGGAAGGTGTTGGATTGCTTCGACTAGTCTCCTGCATGGTAGACACGTAAACATTAAATACGAGCCCGATCGGCTCTCAGGTTGCCCTGTGGATCGGCTCAAAGAGCCGATCGCCCCATGGTTCATGTTGGATTTACGATGACATGGGGATCCTGCTTGATCAAAACAAAGCTGAACCAATCTACGACAGTTTAGGGTTTTCACCGCATAACCGGAACATCCTACGCGTAGCTGGGCCTAACAGATACGAAAGATGATGGAAACTACTCCTAAAAGAGGCCTAAAAACCAACATTAAGTCAATTCCCGGAACATCCCTTGTAGGAACGGTAAAACAACACCTAACACACTACCGGATCATCCAACCCCAGCATAAGGCCTAATCATGCAGATATTAAACTAATCCTTGAAGAACAAGGAGCAACTATAACAGATCGGATCTACTAAGTAACGAACAAGCAAGGTGCTGCCCTTACACCTGGATAGGTGCAAGGACAGCTAGATATAGAAGGACAGCATTGCTAAGCAAATATGTGTAAGAAAAGCATCAATGCAAGCCCCAAAACATCTAAGATAAATAGTGCTACTCGCCATCAACAATGCTTCAGCACGAGTGACACAAGGTAATCGAATAAACGTGTACTGCCTAGATCGCAAGATGCGATCTAGGCAGCATGATGCTTACCCGGAAGAAACCCTCGAAATAAGGGGTGGCGATGCGCCTGGTTTGTGTTTGTTGTGAACGTGATTGTCCTCCTTTTCTCAATAACCCTAGATACATATTTATAGTCCGTAGACTTTCTAATTCGAAAGTACACCTGACCGTGTACGAGCCAAACTCTATCTTTTACTTCTAACCGACACGATCTAATATTATTTACAAATACACGGGCACGCTGGCCCAAATTCTAGCCCCAGGGCCGATTCAGAAACTCCTCTAAGATGTAAATCTTCCAAGCCCATCTTCATCACGGCCCAACTCCCATGCAGTCAAATTCTGGCGATAACACATTCCCCCTGGTTTTGGCAATAGTAATTCCAAAACCACTCTGTTTTTCCTTTTCTTCGTCGTGTCAAATCGGGGCGCAGTAACCGCCACGGTATCCCTTCATCATGATGCCTTGCCTTCTCAACTTCTCCGCACGATTTGACGGTTTTGGCACCACATCCTCGGGAACCGCTGCAGCATTGAATCATCTCCACCATATCGCCTCTATATTAACCGCATCTTGCAGTTCACTTCTTCATCCCCTTCGCATTAGCACTCCAAAAGCCCTTCTCTGCCACCATGTCTTCTTCCTCCTCTGCCTCGTCGGGTCTTTCCCTCCAGTCCTCCCCCTCCCGCGAGCCGACGCCGGAGTGGGACCCGGAGGAGGCCCACGAGGCCCACATTCGTCGCGCCATAGAAGACGGGGACGAGTCCAGCCACGACTTCTCCGTCTGGTCTGAGGATGACAAGTCCTCGACCGACGGGGAGAGTGACCTCCGCTTCCTCGCCGACGGGGAATCGGAGGAGGAGAGCGATGACGATCGCTTCTCCTGGGACGACTTCACCTCCTCCGAGGAGGAGAAGGAGGAGGAGGAGGAAGAGGACGACACCTCCTCCGATGAGCCGCCGGCCAAGCGCTTCTGCCCCTGGCCGGGGAACCTCAGCGACTTCGACAGCGACGACGACGCTGACGAGGAGGACGAGGACAACGAGGGCCCCGCCGGCGGCCGCAGCAGCAGCGATGACGAGCCAGCCGGGAGTAGCGCCGACAGCGGCGATGACGGCGACGACGAGGGCAGCGACGGCCCATAGATAGGATCCTTAGCATAGGACCAGTAGTAGTAGATGGGGCAATGTATCCCCTGGTACTTCCTTTTGAGAGCAATCAGCTCTTTATGTAAGAAACCCCATTATCAATGAAGAATTTCCTTTAATTTGATTTTGCTGATTTCCTTTATGTGAATTTAGCCGATTTCCCCTCACACTGACTTTGCCGATTGTCAACTTGGTCAATGCTCAATGAGCCGATGGCAACGCATCAGTCCCTCACGATAACTTACGAGATAGGTCAATTTAGTCACCCCCTCAAACGGTAACCTGCAAACCTTGCTCAAATTCAGATCCCCAAATTTCCAATCGAACAGGTCCAGATCATAATGCGCGAACCCTAGATCTTGGACACGCAAATCCAAACTCCGCAGCGAACCCAATGGCGGAATCATCCAGCGCCAACGCCACGGTCTCTGGCCTGAAGGTAATCCTTAACCGCTCCAAGTCACCTGAGCGTAATGTTAGATTTAACGGCAAAACTCCTGAATTAATGCCTGGTCTCATCATTAATTTTAGGTTTTGAGACATTCTTCTCGCCGCTTCCTTCTCTTCCTAATTCCCTCTGCCTTGGTCCCCGTTCCACCGAAAATCCATCCAATTTGATTTCCTCCGAGGCCAATAGGATTCCCTTCGTGAACCAAACCCTGGATCTAACCTCCTGGGCCGACTGCTTACGAGCCTGGCCTAACCCTCCTGGGGACTGGGTTTCTTGGTATAATAGAGTAGCCAAAACTCACCAAGCCAAATGGGAAACCATAGGAATAGCCGATGCTCTGTTTTTGTCATTGTCTCCCCTTGAGAAACATGAAAATCTCCTGAAAACCATCGGCTACTTTTGGTCTGACGCGCTAAACTGCTTCATGTTTGGCCATGGCCCCATGATGCCAACCTTGGCCGGACGTGGCCATGATCACCGGCCTAGACATTTCATCTCCCAGCCCCTCTCGCTTTCATGCTGCCAAAGGTGCCATTCAAACTCTCCTCTAAGGAAGAGTGCACTAACCGGGGTGCCTATCTTAGACGCCACATGAAAACCAAGGGCCCTGTAACCGAGAAAGAACACACGGCCTTCTTGAACTTCTGGTTGGAGCATTTCATATTCTGTGGCCCTTCCCTCGCTCCCACCAAGAACTATCTCTCTTTGGCATATGAACTTGCCAAAGGCACCCAACTTGGCATTGGCAAGCTGTTTCTGGGAGAAGTCTATCGATACCTCCAACTGATGTCCGTCAAACTATTCTCCCAAAAGACAGTTAAAACAGGAGGCCCCTGGTGGTTTATTCAGTTATGGGCTCAACTGTACTTCCAGAACCATATCCATAGCTTCCCACTTTTGGCTACCTGCACCTTTCCAAACACCAACGGGAAGCCAATCCGCTGTACCAGCTACGGCCAAGCCTTGTACAGTCTTCCAGGCAGCAAACTGAACCCCAAGGAAGCATCAGGATGGTTCAGAACTTTTTACCAGGGCCTGGATGACCCTCTCTTCTTTCCCTATCAGGAGTCTGAAAATTTTGAAAACCCAGTCTCCTTCAGGTTAGATAGCTTTGCCGATGACGATAGCACTCGGCAGTTATATTCCATCATGATCCGCCCCTGCTTCCTCCCAGTTGGCATGAGCACCTCAAACAGGATCATAAAACCTGGTTATGAATCTTACCAGCCGGTCGTAGTAGGCCGGCAATTCGGTCTTGGGCAAGTGTCTCCTTACCTCTTTCTCCACCATCTAACTGAGAGCAGGGCTGACTTGCCTGATGTTATCACCGGTCAAAGATGTTACTCCTTTTTTGATGCTCTAGTCATCCCAATCCCTCACAATCTATCCTTCATCTCTTCGACTGATGACTTTGAGATCTGGTGGACAATGTGGAAAACCCATGCCTTCAGGAGAGCCCTAGGACCGTTGCTGAAACAACTTGACGCTGAAGCTGATACTTCTGCAGAACAGGTACCACTTGCTTGCAAATCCTTGCGATAGTTTCCAGTGATGCTTTATAACCCTGCTCTGTTTCTTTGCAGCAACAAGATGGCCTGAGCTCGTCAATGATGATGGATCCCCCTTCAAATTCCTCCCACCAGCTCCAGTGGTCCTCTTTTGCAAGAACTCACCATCTTTTAAAAAGGTTGTGATGCAGAGCCAGCCGATTCCAATAAAATCGGCTCCCCAGAGTAAAGATTCTTCAGGGCCAGCTGCCCCCCGAGCCTCAGTCAGGGCGAGAACGACAGTGAGAAAAGTAGCTGCCAGGAAAACTTTGAAGGGTAAAAACCCTGCGCCAGCTCCAGAAAGCTTAAACGTAAGCTGTCATATACCCCATCTTGTTCCATTCATCCTTCTAGGCTTTTATAGCATGTCAGTGTCCATTAATCCTGCTCCTGCAGACCTCCACTGAAGACAATACCAGCGAGGAGACGCAGTCCAGCCGACGAGGCTCAAGCTCGGGCACCTCTGAGGACACCACCACGCAAAAACAGCCAGATGTGCCACCATCGGCTTCCAAGAAAAGGTCAGCCCCTGAACCTGCTGCCCTTCAAGCTCCTATCAAAACAGGGCAAGGAAGCTTACGCACCAAGAGTCAATGCACCAAGAGGGCTCGGAAGGGTCAGCAAACCCCTTCCTCGAACCAAGAAGTTTCAAATGTAACGGCTCTCCAACTCCTCCTAGCTTAGTTCTTATGCTTTGCTGCTCAGATCGGCTCACCATCTTTTTGCAGACTGATGAAACTTCCAGTGGGGATGTCGAGGAAGTTCTGATGCCCTCCACAACTCTGGAGGTAACAACCTCTAAAGGTGACATCGACCAAGTTTCCACCTTGGCCAAACCCCAGGCAGAGATGCCACAGCCGATTGCTTCATCATCGGCTGTTCCCATGGTCATAGGAGAGGTACGCTCCCTTTGTTGGGCTTGCCTTTACCCTGATCTGCAGACTTATACTGCTTTTGTTGTTTGTCAGGGCGGTGATCTCTCAGGCTTGCTGTCGTTCGATCCTGAATCTATCGAGCCGGCCCACTCCACAGCACGTGATGCATCGAGCCCCAGCGTCATCGCTGACCAACTCCAACGCCTCAAAGCTCTGCTTTCTTTACCCATTGAGACATTAGTCGAAAATTCTGAGGAGGTGAAGAACATTCTTGAAGGAATCCAGCCTCACGTCCCAGTAAAGCTGCAGTTGAAGCTCTGGCCAGTCGTGACATTGTCTGCTTTCAGATCAAGGGTGCAGTTGGCTCGTCAGAGAATCGACTTACACCACACCCAACTCCCGCTGAAAGCCGATATTGCAGACAAATGTCAACGGCTTAACGAGAAAAAGGCAGCTTTGGATGCTAAGACTGACACCTCTGTCAGCACTGCTGAGCTTGAGATCTTGCGAAAGGAGCTGGCGGATCTCGAAGAAAAGGTGCGGGTCACCAAAGAGCTCATCCGTGACAAGGAAGCTTCCATTGCTCGCTCCCAACGGGAAGCAGAAGGTCTCAAGGCTGAACTGAAAACTGACTTGGCAGAGATACGTGCCTTGAACAAGCAACTGGTGACAGGCAAGGATGATGACGACAAGGCCGAAAGCGCAGAGGTGGATCACATCCGTGCTGGTGCACTCCGCGCCTTAGAAATTTTCCTTCAGTAGGGCCTGCGCATGTGGCAGTTTGTGCGTGTAATTCTAGAGTCGATGGCTGTGCATCGGCTTTTTATTCTAGAGTCGATGGCTGTACATCGGCTGTGCTTAAAATTTATATTTTTTTCTGGCCGATCTACTTATGCATCGGCCCCCAGTATTCCAATGTCCATCATCTTCGAGGAATATATCTTGAGTTGCTGGCCATTGACAGCCACTTCATACTTCGTAACCTCGTGTCTTATCCGTTTAAGTGCCCCCCGAGCCGATTTTTTCAAAGGAATTGAAGATATCGGCTCTTCAGGCATCCTTTCTTAGATCAATGCTGAACACAGGAAAAATGCATGTTTGAGGATAATTTTGGCCGATTGCTAGAATCGGCCTCCTTTTTCATTGCTATGCTTGATGAGGGTTTACAACTTCTTGGCGCTTCACTATGGCTACGTGACATGATCGAGAGGAGATTCTGGCTTTTTATTTTTTGGGGCCGATCGCAGGGATCGGCCTTGCCACGTACACCTACTGATTTAGATCTTGTTACTCTGTCAGGCCGGTGGATAAGACCAGCCTCACCCCGTTTTTTGAAGCTTCGATGCGCTCACAGCCGTCCAAACTGATTCCAGAGAGCGGCTCTTGGTCGTTTGCATCCCAAATATTCATGGCAGCTAGTGAGATCTCGATTGAGTCATCTGCCTGAACCACCTCCACGTCATCTCCATCCCACTGTATGATGCATTGGTGCATTGTTGATGGAATGCAACAGTTAGCGTGAATCCAATCCCTTCCAAGCAGGACAGCGTAATTGCTCTTGCTGTCGACGATGAAGAACGAGGTAGGTATGGTTTTTTGGCCTACGGTCAGATCTACATTCGGAACACCTTTTGCTTCTGATGCTTGGCCGTTGAAATCGCTTAACGTGACGTTGGTCTTGATCAGATCATCATTGGAGTGTCCCAAACGTCGTAGCATGGAATACGGCATTATGTTGACTGCCGCTCCCGTGTCAACCAACATCTTGCTGACAGGCTGCCCATCGATATAACCTTTTAGGTATAGAGCTTTCAAATGCCTGTAGCTCCTTTCTCGTGGCTTCTCAAAGATCATTGGCCGTGGACCGCAGTCGAGTTGAGCCACCGATACTTCCTCGTCGTTTGGAGCACAAAACTCTGACGGGAGTATGAACACCATGTTTGTATCAGCCGATGCCTCTGCATCGGCTTTTGTCTGTTTAGGGCGCCACACTTTCTTTAGCGGACGCATCTCTGACTCCAACGTTTGCTGAATTTTCACGGCCAGATCGGGCCGTGCCTTCCTCAACGTGTACAGGTACTGTGCTTCGGCTTCCTCCAGGTTTCGTAGCCGCTGCACCCTACGCTTCTGAGAATGGCTGAGTCCATCAGGGCACCACCTTGGCCGGTGGTACCTATCTTCTTCTTCATCTGACTCCTCAAAGTCTTCATCTTGAGATGACTCAGCTCGTTTGTCCTGAGGTGGGAGAGGCCCTAGACGCTTGAACACTGAAACTTCCTTTGTTCCCTTCCTCTGCTGTCTACATTCTGGGCAGTTCTCGATTGTAGGCAATCGGCTCATTCCTGAGTCCCAGCAGTGTTTAAAGAAAGGACAGTTCCAATGCTTATCCAAGTCTTCTTGCTCTCTTGATTTCCCTCTAGCGTGACGCTCGTACCCTTCATTGTCTCTATCGTATCGACGATGCCTCCTGTCATCTGCATCAGACCGACGATATCTTTCGTCATCCACGTCATAGCGCCGACGTCGGTCATACTGCTGCTCATATTTGTTAAGGAGATGCGCGGAGAGTGGTCGTTGATACCGCACGCTTCTCACTTCTTCTTCTGTCAGGTACCGTCTGTTATCATTTTGGGGCCGGTCGCGTGGATCGGCCTCCTCTTTCTCCTTGCCACGGAGTGATCGTTTCGCTTTATCTTTGCCATGGCGGGTCCCAAGCCCTGCCATGTTGACACCAAAAGAGAAACCTGGCTCGCGTCTTAGGGAGTGACTAAGATCCACCATGTTGACGCCAGGAAATGGATGTGTGTCTACTTTCATGGCAAATTGTCCGAAGATTAATCGGCCTGACTCTATCGCCATTTGAATCTGTGCGCGCAACACTTTGCAATCGTTGGTGGCGTGGGTGAACATGTGATGCCATTTGCAGTATGGCCTACCGTTCATCTCCTGTGACGTAGGAATCTTGTGGCCTTCGGGTAACTTCAGCTGTTTCTCCTTCAGCAGCAAATCAAAAATTTGCTCAGTTTTGCTTAAATCGAAGTCAAACCCTTTTGGAGGCCCTGGTTGTTTCACCCATTTGCAGGACACAGGAACTGCTGTCCGAGTCCATTCAGCCACAGCGACTTCCTGATCTTCCGCAGGGTCTTCATCCTCCTCAGCGTCGAGCAGGCCTATCGCGCGCTTGAACTTGTCTTGGTATAATTCCGGGTGGCGCTGTTCATACGAAGTTAGTCTCTGGACCATGTGCGCTAACGAATTGTACTCCACTTGGAACGTCAGATCCTTGAGTGGCGCTGCGAGGCCTGCCACGGCCAGTTCGACTGCTTCTTTCTCAGATAAATGAACCGAATAACATCGGTTCTTGACAGTTCTGAAACGTTGAATGTATTCAGACACCGTCTCTCCTCGCCTTTGCCGAACCTGCGTCAGATTGGCAATGCCCGCTTCGGTAGCTTCTGAATGATATTGTATGTGAAACTGCTCCTCCAGCTGCTTCCATGTCCGAACTGAATTTGGGGGTAGCGAGGTGTACCACCCAAAGGCTGGACCCGTGAGAGATTGGGCAAAGAACCTCACACGTAGCGGTTCTGATGCTGAAACCATGCCCAACTGTGCCAAGTATCGGCTCACGTGCTCGATGGAGCTAGATCCTTCTGATCCACTGAATTTTGTGAAGTCAGGGAGCCGATACTTAGGTGGCAGCGGGATTAGGTCATACTCATTGGGGTATGGCTTGGAATAGCCGATGGTTCTCTTCTTTGGCAGGATACCGAACTGGTCTCTCAAGATTGCGCTGATCTGATCCACAGTAGAGGCTGTAGGGGTTGAGCTTTCATGACTCGTTGCGGTGGCATATTTAGTTAGCCACGCTTGCTTCTCAGCATCTGTTCCAGAACTCCCTGCTGCTCCAGCAATCCCTCCTGTCGTAACCATAGCTCCTACTCCGGCAATTCCTCCTGCCGAAGTTTGGATCGCGCGCGTCCAGTTGTTGCAGTCCGGCACGTATGTGCACACGTATCCATGTGGGATCTCCTTGGGCGGCTCATACAAGAATTGGTAGTCGCCAGGATCACCCCCAACCTTGTAGACAACGTATACCGGCGAACCTTGTTGCCGTGGAGCTGCCATCGCGAATGGCAGTGGTGGCCCGGTGTGGAATGATATCTCTCCCTGATGAGTCCCTAAAGCGGGTCCTGACGGAGAATACTGATGTTTCATGATTTCTTGCACCACACGAAGCGCAACTCGCTCAAGCGTATTCACCAGGCTCTCAGAATGCCGATGTAGAGAATGAGCCACAGCATAGTTAATTTCTTGGCGCAGGGCTCTGGTACGTTCCTCCGAAGGGAGAGACAGATCTAAACCCTCGAACGCGCCTTCGGGTGTGAATCCTTTAAACCTGATGCCGTGCGACCGGGTCTTCTCAAAAGAGCCGATGAGATCGGCTTCAAAGATGGCCTTCAGCTCATCGTATTTCTTCTTATGTTCTGCAGGTAGATCCTCGTACTTGATCGGTTCGTCTGACATCTTGGCTGCTGATGTTGACGTGGTTGTTGTAGAAAGTGTCCCACCGGGCGTGCCAGAATGTGTTGCCTGCCAAAACTCACCGGCGAGCAGTGGTTAAGCAACACGAAGAGCCGGGAGGCTCCCACGACCGCTTAGTGGGCCCTGGCGCCTCGCGTCGTCCCGCAAAGTCCTAGCACACGTCCAGGCGGCTGCGAGGGCGTGCCACCTGACCTAGACCTGGTCAGGAAGGTGTTGGATTGCTTCGACTAGTCTCCTACATGGTAGACACGTAAACATTAAATACGAGCCCGATCGGCTCTCAGGTTTCCCTGTGGATCGGCTCAAAGATCCGATCGCCCCATGGTTCACGTTGGATTTACGATGACATGGGGATCCTGCTTGATCAAAACAAAGCTGAACCAATCTACGAAGTTTAGGGTTTTCACCGCATAACCGGAACATCCTACGCGTAGCTGGGCCTAACAGATACGAAAGATGATGGAAACTACTCCTAAAAGAGGCCTAAAAACCAACATTAAGTCAATTCCCGGAACATCCCTTGTAGGAACGGTAAAACAACACCTAACGCACTACCGGATCATCCAACCCCAGCATAAGGCCTAATCATGCAGATATTAAACTAATCCTTGAAGAACAAGGAGCAACTATAACAGATCGGATCTACTAAGTAACGAACAAGCAAGGTGCTGCCCTTACACCTGGATAGGTGCAAGGACAGCTAGATATCGAAGGACAGCATTGCTAAGCAAATATGTGTAAGAAAAGCATCAATGCAAGCCCCAAAACATCTACGATAAATAGTGCTACTCGCCATCAACAATGCTTCAGCACGAGTGACACAAGGTAATCAAATAAACATGTACTGCCTAGATCGCAAGATGCGATCTAGGCAGCATGATGCTTACCCGGAAGAAACCCTCGAAATAAGGGGTGGCGATGCGCCTGGTTTGTGTTTGTTGTGAACGTGATTGTCCTCCTTTTCTCAATAACCCTAGATACATATTTATAGTCCGTAGACTTTCTAATTCGAAAGTACACCTGACCGTGTACGAGCCAAACTCTATCTTTTACTTCTAACCGACACGATCTAATATTATTTACAGATACACGGGCACGCTGGCCCAAATTCTAGCCCCAGGGCCGATTCAGAAACTCCTCTAAGATGTAAATCTTCCAAGCCCATCTTCATCACGGCCCAACTCCCATGCAGTCAAATTCTGGCGATAACACGAATACAAGATGTATTCCCCTAGGCCCATAAAGGTGAAGTATCATGTAGTCGACGTTCACATGACACCACTAGAAGAATAACACCACAACTTAAAAATCATAACATTGAATATTACCCAACATAATTCACTACTAACATTTAGACTTCACCCATGTCCTCAAGAACTAAACGAACTACTCACGAGACATCATATGGAACATGATCAGAGGTGATATGATGATGAATAACAATCTGAACATAAACCTTGGTTCAATGGTTTCACTCAATAGCATCAATAACAAGTAGAAATCAATACCGGGAGAGTTTCCCCTACCAAACAATCAAGATCCAACCATAATTGTTACAGCGGTGACGAGGTGTGATGTCTACGGGTGCTTCTATTCTTGTAGACAGTGTTGGGCCTCCAAGAGTAGAGGTTTGTAGAACAGCAGCAAGTTTCCCTTAAGTGGATCACCCAAGGTTTATCGAACTCAGGGAGGAAGAGGTCAAAGATATCCCTCTCATGCAACCCTGCAACCACAAAGCAAGAAGTCTCTTGTGTCCCCAACACACCTAATAGGTGCACTAGTTCGGCGAAGAGATAGTGAAATACAAGTGGTATGAATGAATATGAGCAGTAGTAACGGTGCCAGAAAAGTGCTTGCTGGCGTGCAGTTGATGGTAGTAATATTGCAGGCAGTATAAATGCAGTAAAACAGTAAACAAGCAGCGATAGCAGTATTTAGGAACAAGGCCTAGGGATCATACTTTCACTAGTGGACACTCTCAACATTGATCACATAACAGAATAAATAAATAGATGCTAGACTCTACACCCTCTTGTTGGATGATGAACACCACTAACTGTGTAGGATTACACGAACCCTCAATGCCGGAGTTAACAAGCTCCACAATATTCAATGTTCATATTTAAATAACCTTAGAGTGCATAACAGATCAACATAACCAAACCAAGTACTAACATAGCATGCACACTGTCACCTTCACACTATGAAAGGAGGAATAGATCACATCAATACTATCATAGCAATAGTTAACTTCATAATCTACAAGAGATCACAATCATAGCCTACGCCAAGTACTACACGATGCACACACTGTCACCATTACACCGTGCAGGAGGAATAAACTACTTTAATAACATCACTAGAGTAGCACACAGATAAATTGTGATACAAAACACATTGCAATCATAAAGAGATATAAATAAGCACTTCACTATGCCATTCATAATAGTGAATAAGTATTCTGTGAAATATAGCCTAAGAGACCCACATGGTGCACACACTGTCACCTTTACACACGTGGGACAAGGAGTCTCCGGAGATCACATAAGTAAAACCCACTTGACTAGCATAATGACATCTAGATTACAAGCATCATCATATGAATCTCAATCATGTAAGGCAGCTCATGAGATTATTGTATTTAAGCACATAGGAGAGAGATTAACCACATAGCTACCGGTATAGCCCCGAGCCTCGATGGAGAACTACTCCCTCCTCATGGGAGACAGCAGCGTTGATGAAGATGGCGGTGGTGTCGATGGAGAAGCCTTCCGGGGGCACTTCCCCGTCCCGGCGGCGTGCCGGAACAGAGACTCATGTCCCCCAGATCTTGGCTTCGCGATGGCGGCGGCTCTGGAAGGTTTTCTCTGGTTTCGTCGAACGTGGTAGGGTTTTCGCGACGGAGACTTTAAGTAGGCGGAAGGGCAAGGTCGGTGGAGTCCTGGTGGGGCCACACACTAGGCCGGCGCGGCCAGGGCTTGGGCCGCGCCGCCCATCGTGTGTCCCCACCTCGTGGCCCCACTTCGTTTCCCCTTCGGACTTCTGAAGCTTCGTGGAAAAATAGGACCCTGGGCGTTGATTTCGTCCGATTCCGAGAATATTTCCTTACTAGGATTTCTGAAACCAAAAACAGCAGAAACTTGACAATCGGCCCTTCGGCATCTCGTCAATAGGTTAGTTCCGGAAAACGCATAATAATGACATAAAGTATGCATAAAACATGTAGATATCATCAATAATGTGGCATGGAACATAAGAAATTATCGATACGTCGGAGACGTATCCCCAAGCTTAGTTCCTGCTCGTCCCGAGCAGGTAAACGATAGCAAAGATAATTTCTAGAGTGACATGCCATCATAACCTTGATCATACTATTGTAAGCATATGTAATGAATGCAGCGATCAAAACAATGGTAATGATATGAGTAAACAACTGAATCATAAAGCAAAGACTTTTCATGAATAGTACTTTCAAGACAAGCATCAATAAGTCTTGCATAAGAGTTAACTCATAAAGCAATAAATCAAAGTAAAGGTGTTGAAGCAACACAAAGGAAGATTAAGTTTCAGCGGTTGCTTTCAACTTATAACATGTATATCTCATGGATAGTTGTCAATGCAAAGTAATATAACAAGTGCAATATGCAAGTATGTAGGAATCAATGCACAGTTCACACAAGTGTTTGCTTCTTGAGATGGAGAGAAATAGGTGAACTGACTCAACATAAAAGGTAAAAGAATGGCCCTTCGCAGAGGGAAGCATTGATTGCTATATTTGTGCTAGAGTTTTGGTTTTGAAAACAAGAAACAATTTTGTCAACGGTAGTAATAAAGCATATGTATCATGTAAATTATATCTTACAAGTTGCAAGCCTCATGCATAGTATACTAATAGTGCCCGCACCTTGTCCTAATTAGCTTGGATTACCGGGATTGTCATCGCAATACACATGTTTTAACCAAGTGTCACAAAGGGGTACCTCTATGCCGCCTGTACAAAGGTCTAAGGAGAAAGCTCGCATTTGGATTTCTCGCTTTTGATTATTCTCAACTTAGACATCCATACCGGGACAACATAGACAACAGATAATGGACTCCTCTTTAATGCATAAGCATGTAGCAACAATTAATGTTCTCATATGAGATTGAGGATATATGTCCAAAACTGAAACTTCCACCATGATTCATGGCTTTAGTTAGCAGCCCAATGTTCTTCTCTAACAGTATGCATGCTCTAACCATTAAATGAGTGGTAAATCTCCCTTACTTCAGACAAGACGGACATGCATAGCAACTCACATGATATTCAACAAAGAGTAGTTGATGGCGTCCCCAGGAACATGGTTATTGCACAACAAACAACTTAATATGAGATAAAGTGCATAAGTACATATTCAATACCACAATAGTTTTTAAGCTATTTGTCCCATGAGCTATATATTGCAAAGGTAAAGAATGGAAATTTTAAAGGTAGCACTCAAGCAATTTACTTTGGAATGGCGGAGAAATACCATGTAGTAGGTAGGTACGGTGGACACAAATGGCATAGTGGTTGGCTCAAGGATTTTGGATGCATGAGAAGTATTCCCTCTCGATACAAGGCTTAGGCTAGCAAGGTTATTTGAAACAAACACAAGGATGAACCGGTGCAGCAAAACTCACATAAAAGACATATTGTAAACATTATAAGACTCTACACCGTCTTCCTTGTTGTTCAAACTCTTTACTAGAAATTATCTAGACCTTAGAGAGACCAATTATGCAAACCAAATTTTAGCAAGCTCTATGTATTTCTTCATTAATAGGTGCAAAGTATATGATGCAAGAGCTTAAACATGAGCACAACAATTGCCAAGTATCAAATTATCCAAAACATTTTACCAATTACTACATGTAGCATTTTCCGTTTCCAACCATATAACAATGAATGAAGCAGTTTCAACCTTCGCCATGAACATTAAAAGCTAAGAACACATGTGTTCATACGAACCAGCGGAGCATGTCTCTCTCCCACACAAGCATTTATTCAAACAAAAACACAAAGAAAAGCACACAGACGCTCCAAGTAAAGTACATAAGATGTGACCGAATAAAAATATAGTTTCAAGGGAGGAACCTGATAAATTTGTCGATGAAGAAGGGGATGCCTTGGGCATCCCCAAGCTTAGACGCTTGAGTCTTCTTGAAATATGCAGGGATGAACCACGGGGGCATCCCCAAGCTTAGACTCTTCACTCTTCTTGATCATAGTATATCATCCTCCTCTCTTGATCCTTGAAAACTTCCTCCACACCAAACTCGAAACAAACTCATTAGAGGGTTAGTGCATAATCAAAAATTCACATGTTCAGAGGTGACACAATCATTCTTAACACTTCTGGACATTGCACAAAGCTTCTGAAAGTTAATGGAACAAAGAAATCCATCAAACATAGCAAAAGAGGCAATGCGAAATAAAAGGCAGAATCTGTCAAAACAGAACAGTCCGTAAAGACGAATTTTAAAGTGGCACCAGACTTGCTCAGAAGAAAATGCTCAAATTGAATGAAAGTTGCGTACATATCTGAGGATCACGCACGTAAATTGGCAGATTTTTCTGAGTTACCTACAGAGAATTCTGCCCAGATTAGTGACAGACAGAAATCTGTTTCTGTGCAGTAATCCAAATCTAGTATCAACCTTGCTATCAAAGACTTTACTTGGCACAACAATGCAATAAAATAAGATAAGGAGAGGTTGCTACAGTAGTAACAACTTCCAAGACACAAATATAAAACAAAAGTACTGTAGTAAAATAAACACATGGGTTATCTCCCAAGAAGTGCTTTCTTTATAGCCATTAAGATGGGCTCAGTAATTTCAATGATGCACTCCCAAGAAATAAGAGTTAAAGCAAAAGAGAGCATCAAAAAGCAAATTCAAAACACATTTAAGTCTAACATGCTTCCTATGCATAGGAATCTTGTAAATAAACAAGTTCATGAAGAGCAAAGTAACAAGCATAGGAAGATAAAACCAGTGTAACTTCAAAAATTTCAGCATATAGAGAGGTGTTTTAGTAACATGAAAATTTCTACAACCATATTTTCCTCTCTCATAATAATTTTCAGAGGCATCATGAACAAACTCAACAATATAAGTATCACATAAAGCATTCTTATTCACATGCATAAAAGTATCATTACTCTCCACACAAGCATAATCAATTTTATTAGTTGTAGTGGGAGCAAATTCAACAAAGTAGCTATCATTATTATTCTCATCATCAAATATAGGAGGCATATTGTAATCATAATTAAACTTATCCTCCATAGTAGGCGGCACCAAAAGACCACTATCATTATAATCATCATATATGGGAGGCATATCATAATCAACATAAACTTTCTCCTCAATACCCGGAGGACTAAAGAGATCATTTTCATCAAAACCGACCTCCCCAAGCTTAAATTCTTCCATAGCATTAGCAACAATAGTGTTCAAAGCATTCATACGGATAACATTCCCATTAGCATGCATATAAAGTTCCATGGGTTTTTTAATTCTCTCTTCAAACACATCATGTCCTAATTCAAGATAAAGTTCATAAAGATCTCTCATTGTGTTGTTCTCCATTAGGCCTAACTAGTGTAAACAAGAAACAAAAAGATGCAATCGCAGGATCTAAAGGAAACAGCTTCGAGCACACACACAACGGCAACAGAAAAGTACTTAGTTACCTGGGACCGGAGTATGAGTGCCTTTTACCTTTCCTCCCCGGCAACGGCGCCAGAAAAGTGCTTGATGTCTACGGGTGCTTCTATTCTTGTAGACAGTGTTGGGCCTCCAAGAGCAGAGGTTTGTAGAACAGCAGCAAGTTTCCCTTAAGTGGATCACCCAAGGTTTATCGAACTCAGGGAGGAAGAGGTCAAAGATATCCCTCTCATGCAACCCTGCAACCACAAAGAAAGAAGTCTCTTGTGTCCCCAACACACCTAATAGGTGCACTAGTTCGGCGAAGAGATAGTGAAATACAAGTGGTATGAATGAATATGAGTAGTAGTAACGGTGCCAGAAAAGTGCTTGCTGGCGTGCAGTTGATGGTAGTAATATTGCAGGCAGTATAAATGCAGTAAAACAATATACAAGCAGCGATAGCAGTATTTAGGAACAAGGCCTAGGGATCATACTTTCACTAGTGGACACTCTCAACATTGATCACATAACAGAATAAATAAATAGATGCTAGACTCTACACCCTCTTGTTGGATGATGAACACCACTAACTGTGTAGGATTACACGAACCCTCAATGCCGGAGTTAACAAGATCCACAATATTCAATGTTCATATTTAAATAACCTTAGAGTGCATAACAGATCAACATAACCAAACCAAGTACTAACATAGCATGCACACTGTCACCTTCACACTACGAAAGGAGGAATAGATCACATCAATACTATCATAGCAATAGTTAACTTCATAATCTACAAGAGATCACAATCATAGCCTACGCCAAGTACTACACGATGCACACACTGTCACCATTACATCGTGCAGGAGGAATAAACTACTTTAATAACATCACTAGAGTAGCACACAGATAAATTGTGATACAAAACACATTGCAATCATAAAGAGATATAAATAAGCACTTCACTATGCCATTCATAACAGTGAATAAATATTCTGTGAAATATAGCCTAAGAGACCCACACGGTGCACACACTGTCACCTTTACACACGTGGGACAAGGAGTCTCCGGAGATCACATAAGTAAAACCCACTTGACTAGCATAATGACATCTAGATTACAAGCATCATCATATGAATCTCAATCATGTAAGGCAGCTCATGAGATTATTGTATTGAAGCACATAGGAGAGAGATTAACCACATAGCTACCGGTACAGCCCCGAGCCTCGATGGAGAACTACTCCCTCCTCATGGGAGACAGCAGCGTTGATGAAGATGGTGGTGGTGTCGATGGAGAAGCCTTCCGGGGGCACTTCCCCGTCCCGGCGGCGTGCCGGAACAGAGACTCCTGTCCCCCAGATCTTGGCTTCGCGATGGCGGCGGCTCTGGAAGGTTTTCTCTGGTTTCGTCGAACGTGGTAGGGTTTTCGCGACGGAGACTTTAAGTAGGCGGAAGGGCAAGGTCGGTGGAGTCCTGGTGGGGCCACACACTAGGCCGGCGCGGCCAGGGCTTGGGCCGCGCCGCCCATCGTGTCCCCACCTCGTGGCCCCACTTCGTTTCCCCTTCGGACTTCGGAAGCTTCGTGGAAAAATAGGATCCCGGGCGTTGATTTCGTCCGATTCCGAGAATATTTCCTTACTAGGATTTCTGAAACCAAAAACAGCAGAAAACGACAATCGGCCCTTCGTCATCTCGTCAATAGGTTAGTTCCGGAAAACGCATAATAATGACATAAAGTATGCATAAAACATGTAGATATCATCAATAATGTGGCATGGAACATAAGAAATTATCGATACGTCGGAGACGTATCAAGGTGCAGCGGTGGAGATGGCGTAGATGATGATGAAGATGATGGTGATGATGATGGAGATGATGTCCAGCTCGATGACGGTGACGATGGCGTCGATTTCCCCCTCCGGGAGGGAATTTCCCCGGCGGATTTCAGCCTGCCGGAGAGCTCTTTTCTCTCTGGTGTTTTTCGCCCCGCAGAGGCGGCTGTGACTCTTCGCGACTATCCCCCGGAGCTTAGGTTTTCGGGACGAAGAAGTACGCGAAGGAGAGGAGGCCAGAGGGGGCTGTGGGCCCCGTCCTCACAAGGCGGCGCGGCCAGGCCTTGGCCCGCGCCGGCTGATACGTCTCCGACGTATCGATAATTTCTTATGTTCCATGCCACATTATTGATGATATCTACATGTTTTATGCATACTTTATGTCATTATTATGCGTTTTCCGGAACTAACCTATTGACGAGATGCCGAAGTGCCAGTTCCTGTTTTCTACTGTTTTTGGTTTCAGAAATCCTAGTAAGGAAATATTCTCGGAATTGGACGAAATCAACGCCCAGGGTCCTATTTTCACACGAAGCTTCCAGAAGACCGGAGGAGATACGAAGTGGGGCCACGAGGTGGCGCCACACTAAGGCGGCGCGGCCAGGCTAGGGCCCACGCCGCCCTATTGTGTGGGTCCCTCGTGAATCCACCGACCTTGCCCTTCCACCTACTTAAAGCCTCCATCGCGAAAACCCTACAACGTTCGATGAAACCAGAGAAAACCTTCCAGAGCCGCCGCCATCGCGAAGCCAAGATCTGGGGGACAGGAGTCTCTGTTCTGGCACGCCGCCGGGACGGGGAAGTGCCCCCGGAAGGCTTCTCCATCGACACCACCGCCATCTTCATCAACGCTGCTGTCTCCCATGAGGAGGGAGTAGTTCTCCATCGAGGCTCGGGGCTGTACCGGTAGCTATGTGGTTCATCTCTCTCCTATGTACTTCAATACAATAATCTCATGAGCTGCCTTACATGATTGAGATTCATATGATGATGCTTGTAATCTAGATGTCATTATGCTAGTCAAGTGGATTTTACTTATGTGATCTCCGGAGACTCCTTGTCCCACGTGTGTAAAGGTGACAGTGTGTGCACCGTGTGGGTCTCTTAGGCTATATTTCACAGAATACTTATTCACCGAGTTATGATTTGAGTTGGATGTCTCTATGAAATTGTGGTGTGTTAGTACCTCCTGTGAATGCTCAAAGTGACAGCGTGGGGTGTTCATTAGTACTTGGGAATGCATCTTTAAGGTTTGCCTACATGATGAATTAGTGTTCGTTATCTTGCCAGAGAGTAATTCAGAGTAGCATAGTGAAGTGCTTATTTATATCTCTTTATAATTGCAATGTGTTTTGTATCACAATTTATCTATGTGCTACTCTAGTGATGTTATTAAAGTAGTTTATTCCTCCTGCACGGTGTAATGGTGACAGTGTGTGCATCGTGTAGTACTTGGCGTAGGCTATGATTGTGATCTCTTGTAGATTATGAAGTTAACTATTGCTATGATAGTATTGATGTGATCTATTCCTCCTTTCGTAGTGTGAAGGTGACAGTGTGCATGCTATGTTAGTACTTGGTTTGGTTATGTTGATCTGTTATGCACTCTAAGGTTATTTAAATATGAACATTGAATATTGTGGAGTTTGTAAACTCCGGCATTGAGGGTTCGTGTAATCCTACACAGTTAGTGGTGTTCATCATCCAACAAGAGGGTGTAGAGTCTAGCATCTATTTATTTATTCTGTTATGTGATCAATGTTGAGAGTGTCCACTAGTGAAAGTATGATCCCTAGGCCTTGTTCCTAAATACTGCTATCGTTGCTTGTTTACTGTTTTACTGCATTTATACTGCCTGCAATATTACCACCATCAACCACACGCCAGTCCTAGACAGCAAAGCACTTTTCTGGTGCCATTGCTACTGCTCATACTTATTCATACCACCTGTATTTCACTATCTCTTCGCCGAACTAGTGCACCTATTAGGTGTGTTGGGGACACAAGAGACTTCTTGCTTTGTGGTTGCAGGGTTGCATGAGAGGGATATCTTTGACCTCTTCCTCCCTGAGTTCGATAAACCTTGGGTGATCCACTTAAGGGAAACTTGCTGCTGTTCTACAAACCTCTGCTCTTGGAGGCCCAACACTGTCTACAAGAATAGAAGCACCCGTAGACATCAAGCTATTTTCTGGCGCCGTTGCCGGGGAGGAAAGGTAAAAGGCACTCATACTCCGGTCCCAGGTAACTAAGCACTTTTCTGTTGCCGTTGTGTGTGTGCTCGAAGCTATTTCCTTTAGATCCTGCAATTGCATCTTTTTGTTTCTTGTTTACACTAGTTTGGCATAATGGACAACAATGAGCTTCTTATTCTATTTCCTGATTTAAGACATGGATGGTTTGATGCGAAAATTAAAAAACCTATGGAACATATTAGTATGAACGCTTTGAACACCAATGTTGCTAATGATATGGAAAATTCTAAGCTTGAGGAAGCTGGCTTTGATGAGCATGATATTTTTAGTCCCCCAAGCATGGAGGAGAAAATTTACTTTGATGATACTTTACCTCCTATATATGATGTTTGCAATGATGAATATGATATTTTCAGTCCACCTACTATTGAGGAGAAGATTAATTATGATTACAATATGCCTCCTATATATGATGATTATGGTGATGAGAATAATAATGATAGCTATTTTATTGAATTTGCTCCCACTACGACTAATAAAATTGATTATGCTTATGTGGAGAGTAATAATTTTATGCATGTAGCTCATGACAAGAATGTTTTATGTGATAGTTATATTGTTGAGTTTGTTCATGATGCTACTGAAAGTTATTATGAGAGAGGGAAACATGGTTATATGCATCTTAATAATATTAAGGTTCCCCTCTTTATGTTGAGAATCTTGAAGTTGCACTTGTGTTGCCTTTCTACGCTTGTTACTTTATGCTTTCAGTACTTGTTCCCTTACAAGATTCCTTTTCATAGGAAGTGGGTTAGGCTTAAATGTGTTTTGAATTTGCCTCTTGATGCTCTCTTTTGCTTCAACTACTATTTCTTGCGAGTGCATCATTAAAACTGCTGAGCCCATCTTAATGGCTATAAGGAAAGAACTTCTTGGGAGATAACCCATGTGTTTATTTTGTTACAGTACTTTGTTTTATATTTGAGTCTTGGAAGTTGTTTACTACTGTAGCAACCTCTCCTTATCATGTTTTTGTGCCAAGTAAAGTCTCTACTATGGGGAGCGGTGTTTTGGAACATGGGTGCGTATGCTCCCTGTATTTCGAAATGCATTTTACATAAATTTGAAAATTTTAAAAAAATGAAACTAAAAGTTCGCACGTACATCTTCACGTGCTACATGCTCACAAAGTCGTTTCATAAAAAATCGACTTATCATGTGACGTGTGTAAAAAAGACAAAATTCAGTGCTAAAAATAATGCTTTTCACAAGATAAACTTTCTCTTTTTTATATAGACCACACAAAATATTGGTTTTTCGTGAAACTTGACGAACGCACGTATATTATGGAGATGTACATGTAGAATTTTTTTTCCAAATTTTTTGACATTTCGAAATATGATTTTTTGGTAGAGGGAGCATACGCACCCGGGAGCCGAATTGAATTTCCACTATGGTAAAGTTGATGCTAGATTTGGATTGCTGCACAGAAACAGCATTGCTGTCTGTCACGAATTCGCGCAGAAGTCTCTGTAAAAAAATCAAAAAAATCTACAAATTTATGTGCGTGATCCTCAGATATGTACGCAACTTTCATTAGTTTTGAGTTTTTCCGTTTGAGCAAGTTAAGTGCCCCTTCCAGGTTCGTCTTTGCGGACTGTTCTGTTTTTGACAGATTCTGCCTTTTATTTCGCATTGCCTCTTTTGCTATGTTGGATGAATTTCTTTGATCCATTAATGTCCAATAGCTTTGTGCAATATCCAGAAGTGTTAAGAATGATTGTATCACCTCTGAACATGTGAATTTTTGATTGTGCACTAACCCTCTAATGAGTTTGCTTGAAGTTTGGTGTGAAGGAAGTTTTCAAGGGTCAAGAGAGGAGTATCATATATTATGATCAAGAGGAGTGAAAGCTCTAAGCTTGGGGATGCCCCGGTGGTTCACCCCTGCATATTTTAAGAAGACTCAAGCGTCTAAGCTTGGGGATGCCCAAGGCATCCCCTTCTTCATCGACAACATTATCAGGTTCCTCCCCTGAAACTATATTTTTATTCAGTCACATCATATGTACTTTACTTGGAGCGTCTGTTTGTTTTTGTTTTTTGTTTTTGTTTGAATAAATGCTTGTGTGGGAGAGAGACACGCTCCGCTGGTTCATATGAACATATATGTTCTTAGTTTTTAATTTTCATGGCGAAGGTTGAAACTGCTTCGTTCATTGTTATATGGTTGGAAACGGAAAATGCTACATGTAGTAATTGGTAAAATGTCTTGGATAATGTGATACTTGGCAATTGTTGTGCTCATGTTTAAGCTCTTGCATCATATACTTTGCACCTATTAATGAAGAAATACATAGAGCTTGCTAAAATTTGGTTTGCATAATTGGTCTCTCTAAGGTCTAGATAATTTCTAGTAAAGAGTTTGAACAACAAGGAGGACGGTGTAGAGTCTTATAATATTTACAATATGTCTTTTATGTGAGTTTTGCTGCACCGGTTCATCCTTGTGTTTGTTTCAAATAACCTTGCTAGCCTAAACCTTGTATCGAGAGGGAATACTTCTCATGCATCCAAAATCCTTGAGCCAACCACTATGCCATTTGTGTCCACCATACCTACCTACTACATGGTATTTCTCCGCCATTCCAAAGTAAATTGCTTGAGTGCTACCTTTAAAATTTCCATTCTTTACCTTTACAATATATAGCTCATGGGACAAAATAGCTTAAAAACTATTGTGGTATTGAATATGTACTTATGCACTTTATCTCTTATTAAGTTGTTTGTTGTGCGATAACCATGTTCCTGGGGACGCCATCAACTACTCTTTGTTGAATATCATGTGAGTTGCTATGCATGTCCGTCTTGTCTGAAGTAAGGGCGGTTTTCACAATCAAATGGTTTGAGTATGCATACTGTTAGAGAAGAACATTGGGCCGCTAACTAAAGCCATGAATCATGGTGGAAGTTTCAGTTTGGACATAAAACCTCAATCTCTTATGAGAATATTATCTGTTGTTGAATGCTTAAGCATTAAAAGAGGAGTCCATTATCTGTTGTCTATGTTGTCCCGGTATGGGTGTCTAAGTTGAAGAATGATCAAAAGCGAGAAATCCAATGCGAACTTTCTCCTTAGACCCTTGTACAGGCGGCATAGAGGTACCCCTTTGTGACACTTGGTTGAAACATATGTTATGCAATGATAATCCATGTTAATCCGAGCTAATTAGGACAAGGTGCGGGCACTACTAGTATACTATGCATGAGGCTTGCAACTTGTAAGATATAATTTACATGATACATATGCTTTATTACTACCGTTGACAAAATTGTTTCATGTTTTCAAAATAAAAGCTCTAGCACAAATATAGCAATCGATGCTTCCCTCTGCGAAGGGCCTTTCTTTTACTTTTATGTTGAGTCAGTTCACCTATTTCTTTCCACCTCAAGAAGCAAACACTTGTGTGAACTGTGCATTGATTCCTACATACTTGCATATTGCACTTGTTATATTACTTTACATTGACAATATCCATGAGATATACATGTTATAAGTTGAAAGCAACCGCTGAAACTTAATCTTCCTTTGTGTTGCTTCAATACCTTTACTTTGATTTATTGCTTTATGAGTTAACTCTTATGCAAGACTTATTGATGCTTGTCTTGAAAGTACTATTCATGAAAAGTCTTTGCTTTATGATTCATTTGTTTACTCATGTCATTACCATTGTTTTGATCGCTGCATTCATTACATATGCTTACAATAGTATGATCAAGGTTATGATAGCATGTCACTTCAGAAATTATCTTTGTTATCGTTTACCTGCTCGGGACGAGCAGAAACTAAGCTTGGGGATGCTGATATGTCTCCGACGTATCGATAATTTCTTATGTTCCATGCCACATTATTGATGATATCTATATGTTTTATGCATACTTTATGTCATTATTATGCGTTTTCCGGAACTAACCTATTGACGAGATGCCGAAGTGCCAGTTCCTGTTTTCTGCTGTTTTTGGTTTCAGAAATCCTAGTAAGGAAATATTCTCGGAATTGGACGAAATCAACGCCCAGGGTCCTATTTTCACACGAAGCTTCCAGAAGACCGGAGGAGATACGAAGTGGGGCCACGAGGTGGCGCCACACTAAGGCGGCGCGGCCAGGCTAGGGCCCACGCCGCCCTGTTGTGTGGGTCCCTCGTGACTCCACCGACCTTGCCCTTCCACCTACTTAAAGCCTCCGTCGCGAAAACCCTACAACGTTTGACGAAACCAGAGAAAACCTTCCAGAGCCGCCGCCATCGCGAAGCCAAGATCTGGGGGACAGGAGTCTCTGTTCCGGCACGCCGCCGGGACGGGGAAGTGCCCCCAGAAGGCTTCTCCATCGACACCACCGCCATCTTCATCAACGCTGCTGTCTCCCATGAGGAGGGAGTAGTTCTCCATCGAGGCTCGGGGCTGTACCGGTAGCTATGTGGTTCATCTCTCTCCTATGTACTTCAATACAATAATCTCATGAGCTGCCTTACATGATTGAGATTCATATGATGATGCTTGTAATCTAGATGTCATTATGCTAGTCAAGTGGATTTTACTTATGTGATCTCCGGAGACTCCTTGTCCCACGTGTGTAAAGGTGACAGTGTGTGCACCGTGTGGGTCTCTTAGGCTATATTTCACAGAATACTTATTCACTGAGTTATGATTTGAGTTGGATGTCTCTATGAAATTGTGGTGTGTTAGTACCTCCTGTGAATGCTCAAAGTGACAGCGTGGGGTGTTCATTAGTACTTGGGAATGCATCTTTAAGGTTTGCCTACATGATGAATTAGTGTTCGTTATCTTTCCAGAGAGTAATTCAGAGTAGCATAGTGAAGTGCTTATTTATATCTCTTTATGATTGCAATGTGTTTTGTATCACAATTTATCTGTGTGCTACTCTAGTGATGTTATTAAAGTAGTTTATTCCTCCTGCACGGTGTAATGGTGACAGTGTGTGCATCGTGTAGTACTTGGCGTAGGCTATGATTGTGATCTCTTGTAGATTATGAAGTTAACTATTGCTATGATAGTATTGATGTGATCTATTCCTCCTTTCGTAGTGTGAAGGTGACAGTGTGCATGCTATGTTAGTACTTGGTTTGGTTATGTTGATCTGTTATGCACTCTAAGGTTATTTAAATATGAACATTGAATATTGTGGATCTTGTTAACTCCGGCATTGAGGGTTCGTGTAATCCTACACAGTTAGTGGTGTTCATCATCCAACAAGAGGGTGTAGAGTCTAGCATCTATTTATTTATTCTGTTATGTGATCAATGTTGAGAGTGTCCACTAGTGAAAGTATGATCCCTAGGCCTTGTTCCTAAATACTGCTATCGCTGCTTGTTTACTGTTTTACTGCATTTATACTGCCTGCAATATTACCACCATCAACCACACGCCAGTCCTGGACAGCAAAGCACTTTTCTGGTGCCATTGCTACTGCTCATACTTATTCATACCACCTGTATTTCACTATCTCTTCGCCGAACTAGTGCACCTATTAGGTGTGTTGGGGACACAAGAGACTTCTTGCTTTGTGGTTGCAGGGTTGCATGAGAGGGATATCTTTGACCTCTTCCTCCCTGAGTTCGATAAACCTTGGGTGATCCACTTAAGGGAAATTTGCTGCTGTTCTACAAACTTCTGCTCTTGGAGGCCCAACACTGTCTACAAGAATAGAAGCACCCGTAGACATCACCGGCCTATGAGGTGGGCCCATGGCGGCCCTCCTCGGCTCCCCCTTCTGGCTCCCTTCGTCTTCTGGAAAAATAGGATTTTTCATATAATCTCCGTCAATTGTTGATCTTCCGAAATATTGCATTCTGACGGCGCATTTTCCTGCAGAATCCTGACTCCGGTGCGCGATCCTCCAATAATAATGAAACATGCAAAATAGATGAAATAACATAAGTATCGTCTCCAAATATGAAATATATCAATGAATAACAGCAAATTATGATATAAAATAGTGATGCAAAATGGACGTATCAACTCCCCCCAAGCTTAGACTTCGCTTGTCCCCAAGCGAAACTGAACTCGGTAAACAGGACCTCATGTTTATGGAGTGAAGAGTCGATGAATAAAATACGGACAAGAAGCATCACATTCATTCACACAAGACATTCTAGTGAACAACTTCCTCATATAATTCGACTTGAAACAAGTAGAAGGTAATCACAAATAAAGGTGCATAGGAAATCATAAATGGTGTTGGCAAACTTTGTTCTTGGTCAGAGAACAGTTAACAGATTATACTTATCTATTGAGCAGCGCTCTCATATTAAAGCTTATAATAAACTTGCATACTCAATCATAGTAATCTCCTCATAATCATTGATAACTTTCAAAGCTATATTCATTCAGATAAAACTTGTACTTAAACAAGGAAGAATAAAAGGCATGATTAAGTAGATCACAATATAGATGGTTGGATCACAACAACTCAATTGCTTGCTTAAGATGGAGGGAAATAGGTTTACTGACTCAACATAAAGTAAAAGATAGGCCCTTCGCAGAGGGAAGCATGGATTAAATCATGTGCTAGAGCTTTTAAGTTTTGAAATCATATAGAGAGCATAAAAGTAAAGTTTTGAGAGGTGTTTGTTGTTGTCAACGAATGGTAATGGGTACTCTAACCCCCTTGCCAAACAGACCTCCAAAGAGCGGCTCCCATGAAGGACGTTATCTCTACCAGCAAGGTAGATCATCCCCCTTCTCTTTTGTTTACACATTTACTTTAGTTTATTTAAGGATGACACTCCTCCCAACCTTTGCTTTCTCAAGCCATGGCTAACCGAATCCTCGGGTGCCTTCCAACATTTCACATACCATGGAGGAGTGTCTATTGCAAAATTAAGTTGCTTACTGATGAATCAGGGCAAAACATGTGAAGAGAATTATTAATGAAAGTTAATTAATTGGGGCTGGGAACCCCGTTGCCAGCTCTTTTTGCAAAATTATAGGATAAGCGGATGAAGCCACTAGTCCATTAATGGAAGCTGCCTAACAAGACTGAAAGATAAAACACCACATACTTCCTCATGAGCTATAAAACATTGACACAAATAAGAGGTAATAATTTTTGAATAGTTTGAAGGTAGCACATGAAGTATTTACTTGGAATGGCAGGGAGATACCACATAATAGGTAGTTATGGTGGACACTGATGGCATAGGTTTGGTTTAAGGGTTTGGATGCACGAGAAGTATTCCCTCTCGGTACAGGTCTTTGGCTAGCAAGGTTAATTAGCAAGCATAAGAGTTGAGGGAAACAAACAAATATACATGTGATAGAAACAATCATGCATCTTCCTTGTAAGCACAAACAAATTTAACTTCAGAACACTAAGCTAGGAACTAACAAGAAAGATAATAAACATATCTACATGTATTTCCTCTTTTCTACTCAAATTCAAGGTGTTGTTGCTATTGACCCAAGCTAAGTTTGCCAAAACCAAATAGGTTTACTCAATGCTCCCAAAGTGATACCAATACTAACAACAAGATTAATCATATAATAGAGATTGCAAACTAAAATAAGATGTGCAATATGTAAATGATAGGACTTCTCATTAATATTCCATAACGATAACTCACACCAAGGGATACATAGATAACCACTAAAAGAGAGATACTTCCATACCGCAACACATCTTATATGATAACTTCCCTACTCATGATATGACACTACTTGATAGTAAAAAGTAAAAAATGGTGATGGTGTGATACCGCGGCACCCCCCAAGCTTAGAACAAACCAAGGGGATGCCAATACCGATGATGAATTACTCCTTTGGTGGTGGTGGTGACCCGTTCCTGCGACTCTTAAAGATCTCCTTCAGCTTCAGCTTCTCAGTTTGGCAATTCTGCACTAAGACTCGAAGAGATTCATTGTTATTCAAAGATGGCGGTGGTGTTCTTGTGATGGGAATTGAGTGATATTCCAGCATTCTGCGAAGTCGGTTGTTCTCCTCCTGAAGTATCTCCACCTCCCTTCTCAGAGCACGGTACTGATCACAAAACTCATCGGTAACCCGTAGTGCTTCCTCCACAGCAGGGAAAGAGTCGAGGCTAAGAGCAGGCGGTAGAGGTCCCTGCAAGTTATGAGAAAAAGAACGTCCAGTATTAACCGATCCCACCAAGATTGGCTTATGTTGGGGGGATAACCCCCGGTATGCCAAAGGCATGCCAAACCGGATGGTTTGAGCCATCAAGATACCGGTTTAATGTTCTTACCGGAAGCCTAGTAGGAATCCGGGAGAGCAAGGCTAAGCCGGTATCCCCAAAGGGGTATGCCGGAACCCGGTATAGAAGATACCGGAAAAGACAGCCTGTCGGCAGGTCTGGTCAAAGATTCTCTTCAGAGCAAGAAGACAAGGATGAGCCAAGCAAAGTAACTTTATTCAGAGCCCTGGCGCCAAAGAGAGAGGTGACGTCCAAAGAAGCCGGAGGACATCAGCAGCCCTGATAAAAGAAGGCCCCGGTGTCATCTATGATTAAAGTAGCTTTGTACAGTAGCTCTGTAAAGTAGTTTGTCCAGTCAAAGATGCCGTTAGGGTTTCTTGCAGTGTAAGCCACCCTCTCCCCTATATAAGGAGAGGGGGCAGCCCTTCTTCACGGGCAAGCAAGTATGTACGCGCGTGTGTAGGAAGGCAGAGCCTGTAACTTGTGAATCAATGAAAATGGTGATCTAGAGGGAGTTCTTCCTTGTGTCTTTCTTCTTCAACCTCTGGCCTTGGCCAAGTTCTTGAGGAAACCATCCGGAATCTCTTCCCACCTGATCGCAAACCCTCCCCCGAATCCTCTTGCGTCCATTCGGCCCCAATCTAAGCCATCCTATGGCATCTGCTCGTTCACCACGACGACAGTTGGCGCCCACCGTGGGGCATGAAGTGGCGCTTGATGGAGTTCACATTCGGGCGGGCGTCCTCGAGGTCTCCGGCGAGCGTACGGTGTCCGCGTTGGTGCAGAGCATCTACGCCATGGACTTCATCAACGACAACGCGGGCTGCTTCGCCAACGGCGGCGTCTTCCCCAAGAACGGCCGCATCATCGAGTTCGGCAGCCACCGCGTCTACCTCGGCACCGTCCCCGTGCGCCAGCGCCTCTCGCCGGTGCTGGTGGCACCGGACCCGCCAAGATGGCTTTGTGCTGGCCGCGCCGCCGGCAGCGTTGAGGTAATGATGACCGGTGTGGCTGGTGCAGGAAAGGAGGTTGCGGCTGAAGGTGCCGGTCGCGCGGTTTCGACCCGTGCGGCTAAGCCACCGCTGGAGCGTGGCGCAGGCGCAGCGGGAGCATCATCCGCGCCACCGGAGACACCGCTCCAGGCGGCGATGAACGTCCTCGCCACCCCCATCGCGCAGAACATCGACCCGGCAGCGGCTCAAGCGGAGCTGGAGGCGCAGCGCCAGAAGATGCTGGAGAGCGGCAAGGACATCGTCAGGGCGCAGCGCGAGCTGAACCTAACCGTACGTGAGTACAACGCTGCCCATGGCTTTGCTTCTGTTAGCGCGCATGCTGCTAGGGTGCCGGAAAACCGGCTAAAAGCTCGCAACCTAGATCAAGATTTGCGCAAGGAGATTTTTGCCGGCAAGAGCGCCTCTGCATCTGTTAGCATCGTGGAAAAGCCTAAGTATAGCAGCCCGGATAAAACTATAAAAGCTGCTAAGGCTGCAGTAGAGCTATGTGAGTCGCTTTCCGGAGAGGCTTTGGTAAAGCAGCAAGAGCGCGTCAGAGAGCTGCTGGAAACCATAGAGCAGCAAAATGCTGAGCAGCTGGCTAAGCTGAACAAGGCAGCGGCCTCAAAATCCGCGCGTTCAACAAAGAATGCCGGTAGCAAATCCCATGGGCAGGCTTCGTCCCCCCATCCGGATAGAAGGAGAGAAAAAGAAGTGAATGCGCAGCAGATGACCGTGTACGATCCGGTTCTTGCCGGAAAGCAACAAGCCGGGCAACACGATGCCGGTAGAAAAAGCCAAGGGGCAGAGCGAGGCTACGCCAGAGGCTATGCCGGAAACAATCATGCCGGTAGATATGAGACCGGGCAAAACTATCGAGCTGCAAGGGCAGCGTACGACGAGGAGGAAATGGATCCCCCAAGGTACCGGCAGGCAAGGGCCGCGGTACCGGAATGTTACGATGAAGCCGATTCCACCAGACCGGCAGCATACCGGAACCCGTTGGGAGAACGCTTGGGAGAGAGATACTTACCGGAACGGGATGCGAGGCACCGTCTGGATAGAGTGTACTTGTCAGAAATGATCGAGGAGGAAGGTCCTCCAGGTCCAAAGTGTTTTGGCCCAAGGATCATGAAAGAAAAACCACCAGTTCGCAACTTTATGTTGCCCCGTGACACAAAAACGTATGACGGCACCACAAAGCCGGAAGATTGGCTCGCGGATTACGTGACCGCGGTATACGTTGCAGGCGGTGGAGGAACCGTAGCAGGAGGAGGAAACCGGCGTTGGGCCGTGAGGATCATACCATCGTTTTTGGTTGGACCGGCAAGAATCTGGCTAAACAACTTGCCGGCAGGAAGCATAAATGGCTGGCTGGATTTTGAGGAGGCCTTTGTGAGCAATTTCAGCAGCACCTATCAGAGGCCAAACAGGCCGCAGCAACTTGCTCTGTGTGTGCAGCGTCCGAACGAAACAGACCGGGATTATCTGGCCCGGTGGAACACCACAAGGAACTCCTGTGAAGGGGTAATCGAGGCACAAGCCATTGCTTGGTTTAGCGGTGGATGCAGAAGAGGTTCACCGTTGTGGCAAAAGTTGCAGCGCAACATGCCGACAACGTTGGCGAGAAATGATACGTGTGGCGGATAGCTATGCGTTGGGAGACCAACGCAGCCGGCGGTGCAACCGGAGCCGGAACAGCTGCGCCACGAACAGCACCGGGACAACCGGAATAACAAAAGAAGAGAAGAGTTTCCGGATCGAAGGTACGGTCCGCAGCAAGTTGCTGCTGTGCAGGAAAACTTTGAGGCCAGCGACAGCCAGAGGCAAAAAACCGGATCGCAGCCATGGGCGGGTCCTAAGAAACAATGGGTGGAAAAGAAACCTTGGGTCCAGAAGAAGAACTGGCAAGAACCCGCAAAATACACCATGGAAGCTGCCATGGATCAACCTTGCCGGTGGCACACGCCGAATCCGGCACATCCGTCAAACCATCTGACAAAGGATTGTACCTGGACCAAGTACTTGATGCAAAAAGGAACAGTGAAAGATGCGCGGCCACCGCAAGACATGCCGCAGCAGCAACAACAGCTACCGCCACCACCACCACTTACCGGGGCAAACGCCTTACCGGTGCAGCCAAACCGGCAGCGGTACCAGCAAGTTAACCGGGTGGAGCAAAATGATAACCAGCCACCTCCACCGGCACCTTTAGGCCGGAATGTTTACGAAGATCCGCATCTGTGCTGTGTTGTCTTTGTCACTGAGCCAACAGACCGGCAAAGTGTACACCGGCGCTCCATGGAGGTCAATGCTGTGATGCCGGCAGTTCCCAAGTACATGATGTGGTCCAATCAGGAAATTACCTGGTCATCCAAGGATCACCCAAAGATCATGCCTAATCCGGGTGGATATGCTCTTGTTGTGGACCCGATCATGAAAGGGCCGCAAACTCGAGTGAAGTTCAGCAAGGTGCTGATAGACAATGGCAGTAGCATCAACATCATGTACAAGCACACCATGCAAACGCTGGGCATAACAGAAAACATGCTTCAGCCAACGCGCACAACGTTCCACGGGATTGTTCCTGGCTTGTCCTGTGCCCCGATAGGAAAAGTTCGGGTGGACGTGGCATTTGGAGGACGTGACAATTGCCGGGTGGAAAATCTGGAGTTTGAGGTGGTGGATCTAGACAGCCCCTACCATGCATTGCTGGGGAGACCGGCATTGGCAGCCTTCATGGCCACCACTCATACGGCTTACCTCAAGATGAAGATGCCGGCACCTCGTGGGCCATTGACTGTGGTGGGAAACTATAAGATCTCACTGGAAACAGCATCTGCCGGATCAAACTTAGCAGAATCGCTGGTGATCGCGGAGGAAAAGAAAAGAATGCAGACAGCTGTTGCGCTGGCTCAATCCTCGCAAATGAGCTTAGCAGCAATGAGTGAAAACATGGGCACACCGGCATTCAAGCCAACCAATGAAACAAAGAACATTGTGCTGGATCCGGCTTACCCAGAGCGCACCGTTCGTATCGGTGCCGGCCTTGACCAAGCATAGGAAAGCGCGCTCGTCAGCTTCCTCCGTGAGAATCGGAATATCTTTGCCTGGTCAACTGATGATTTGGTAGGTGTTCCGAGGGAGCTGGCTGAGCACTCTCTAAACGTCCGGAAAGATGCCAAGCCGGTGCGGCAACCACTGCGCCGGTTCGCTGAAGACAGAAGAAAGATCATAGGAGAAGAGGTAACCAAGCTGCTAGTTGCCGGGTTCATTGTGGAGGTCACGCACACAGAGTGGCTGGCCAATCCGGTAATGGTTGAAAAGAAGAAAGATGAGAACACGGAGGCAAAAGCTCCGAAGGTGTGGCGCATGTGCATCGACTACACCAACCTGAACAAGGCTTGCCCAAGAGATCCTTTTCCTTTGCCACGAATCGATCAAGTGATTGATTCAACTGCTGGGTGTGAGTTGTTGTCCTTCCTGGATGCCTATTCCGGTTTCCACCAAATTCCTTTGAAAAAGGAAGATCAAATAAAAACTGCGTTCATTACCCCGCACGGGGCTTATTGCTATGTCACTATGCCTTTTGGGTTGCGCAACGCTGGTGCAACGTACCAGCGCTGTATGCAGAAATGCTTGTTTGATCAAATTGGAAAAAATGTACAAGTCTATGTGGATGACATCGTGATAAAAACTAAGGTAAAGAACACTTTAATCGATGACATCCGGCAAACATTCGATAACCTAAGACGGTTCCGGATGAAACTCAATCCGGCAAAATGCACCTTTGGTGTCCCCGCCGGCAAGCTGCTCGGTTTCTTAGTATCAAGCCGGGGCATAGAGGTTAATCCGGTAAAGATCCGAGCAATAGAAAGAATGGCTATCCCTCGAGAGTTAAAAGATGTGCAAAAGTTTACCGGAAGCTTGGCATCGCTAAGCCGGTTTGTAAGCAGGTTGGGAGAAAAAGCTCTGCCACTCTATGCTCTCATGAAAAAATCCGACACGTTCGTCTGGACCCCTCAGGCAGACGCAGCGTTTAAAGAGCTGAAAACAATGCTAGCCACAGCACCCATACTGGCTTCACCTCTAGAAAGAGAGCCTATGCTGTTATACATAGCAGCAACAAACCGGGTTGTGAGTGTAGTGGTTGTAGTTGAAAGAGAAGAGGAAGAAAAAACCGTCCAGAGGCCGGTATACTACTTGAGCGAGGTGCTCTCCCTCTCAAAACAAAACTACCCTCACTTCCAGAAAATGACTTATGGCGTGTACATGGCCGCCACCAAGCTCAAGCACTACTTTGAGGAGCACCCCATGAAAGTGGTAAGCGAAGCACCAATTTCCGACATCATGTGCAACAAAGATGGCACCGGCCGGATTGCGAAATGGGCAATCCAGATATCACCGTACGTAGCGGTGTATGAAAGAAGAGTTGCCATAACATCACAGGCTTAGGCTGATTTCCTTGTTGCTTGGGCGTAGTTGCAGTACAAGCCGCCGGATCGGAGGATAGAATCTTGGAAGATGCACTTTGATGGATCCAAGCTCAAGGAAGGTCTAGGTGCCGGTGTGGTGCTCACTTCCCCAAAAGGAGATCACCTCCGGTATGTTTTACAAGTGCATTTCAGGGCATCAAACAATGTCGCTGAATATGAAGCTTTGATCCATGGGCTTAAGGTCGCAAAAGAAATCGGTGCACACCGGATCATTTGCTACGGAGATTCAGACCTTGTGGTACAGCAGTGTTCCGGAGATTGGGATGCAAAAGATGCCAACATGGCCTCGTACCGGTTTCACGTGCAAAAGATTGCCGGATTCTTCGAAGGGTGTGAGTTTCACCATGTGCCGCGAGCAGAAAATGAGGCCGCGGATGCTTTGTCCAAGCTGGGCTCATCTAGGCAAGAAATTCCTCCCGGAATAGCTTTGGCTCACCTAAGAGTGCCATCGATCAAACCGAGCCCGGAGTCAGAATCAATTTTTGTACCAGAGTCACACGTAGTACCCATGGATATCGATGAAGGGAACCCGGGGACTGCTCTGGCAAGCTCGGGGACTGCTCCGGTAGGCTCGGGGACTGCTGTACCCATACCGGAAGAAACGATGCTGGTAGATAGCATGGAGATAGATGCACCGGTGTTTTTGGTTCGAGAAATACCATCATGGGTTAAACCTATTAAGGAATTCCTGATCGGCGGCACCTTGCCGGCTGACGAAAATGAATCAAGGAAGATACAAAGAAGGTCCAAAGCTTACACATTCATCAATGGTGAGGTGTACAAGAGAAGCGTTACCGGTGTCCTTCAAAGATGTGTGGAACCGGAGGAAGGAAAAGAAATGCTTGAGGAAATTCACCAAGGAGAATGTGGGCATCATGCTTCATCAAGGGCTTTGGTAGCAAAAGTGTTCCGGCATGGGTTCTATTGGCCCACTGCTTTGGAGAACGCTGAGGATTTGGTAAGAAAATGCAACGGCTGCCAGAGGTACGCCAAGCAAAACCATACCCCAGCATCCGGTTTAAAAACAATACCGCTAACATGGCCATTTGCTGTTTGGTGCCTGGACATGGTTGGACCATTCAAAACTGCAAGAAGCAGCATGACTCACATCTTGGTCATGGTGGATAAGTTCACCAAATGGCTAGAAGTAAAACCTATCGCAAAGTGTGATGGGCATACAGCAGTGAAATTCCTAAAAGATGTCATTTTGCGGTATGGATACCCGCACAGCATCATCACTGATAATGGAACCAACTTTGCTCAAGGTGAGTTCAAAAGGTTCTGTGAAGACAACAACATCCGGCTGGATTTGTGCTCAGTGGCACATCCACAAGGCAATGGCCAAGTGGAAAGAATGAATGCTTTGGTGCTTTCCGGTATCAAGCCCAGACTCATTGATGCGGTGGAAAAGTCACCGGGATGTTGGCTCGATGAGCTACCATCAGTACTGTGGAGTATAAGAACAACCCCAAACCGGTCTACCGGATACACTCCTTTCTTCATGGTCTATGGAGCAGAAGCGGTGATACCAACCGATATCATTCATGATTCACCAAGGGTACAGCTCTATACCGAGCAGGAGGTCAAAGAGGCCAGAGAAAACGATGTGGACTTGCTAGAAGAAGCAAGAGAGCTGGCTTTGGCAAGAACAGCCATTTACCAGCAAAACCTAAGACGCTATCATAACCGGAAGGTTAACCCGAGAGTTTTCCGGGAAGGAGATCTTGTACTTCGCCTGGTGCAGCGCACTGAAGGCCGGCATAAGCTCTTGCCACCATGGGAAGGTCCCTTCATTGTAAGCAAGGTGCTTCACAATGATGCATACTACTTGATCGATGCACAGGAGTGGAAGAAAGGAAAGGCGGACAGGTCCGGAGAGGAGAGCAAGCGTCCATGGAACGTAGCTCTGTTGCGCCCTTTCTACTCTTGAAGTGGTGGTGTAAGAAGTTCCTTTTTGTACCTTATATGCTATGAATAAAAGATGCCGGAACCTTGAATGAATCTCGGGGACTACCCCAACTTAAGTTGCATGTAACTTGTTTATTTTTTCAGTTTACCGGTTGCTTATTGAATGTTTTTTCTTTCCGGTTTAGTAGTGTGCTAAATCCTACCGGAGTCTTCGACTCTGCTGCTGTCCGCAAACCGGCTTCATGGCAAGCAAGATAAACCGGTAGGAGATAAGCACATGAACTGCGAAAAGGGAGAGCAGGAAAGAACAATCCGGAAAGTTTAACTGACCCCGGTTAAACCGGTTTTTTGCAAAATTTCAAAGTTATTTCTAAGTTCAAGAAGATGCTTGTTTGGTGAAAGAACCTTGTGCTCATACGCCAAAGAACGCCCCGAGAAGGCAGGCAGAGCCAAGGCAAAAGAACCAAGTATGCATCAAATTGGATGCGGAAGCAATTGAGAAATCTTTGCAGTGCAGGATAAAATCAAAACCAAAAGCAAATTATGCTAAGGCAAACTCATAAATACTTAGCTACCGGTATAACCTACCGGCAGGAAATGTTGTAGCACAACCACAGGCAAACTTAAGTCTTACATCATAAGCCCCGGCATTCCGGGGCAGAATTTAACAGATATTGTCTTAGAGCAACAGGACCAGCAGATATAATGAGCAAACACTTCAAAGGAAATCATCATGCGGCAGGGGTTTCCGGAGGAGCAGCACCGGCATCAGCGTCATCCAGAAGCTCTTCTTCGGCTTCATCCTCCTCCTCGTCGAGATAGTCCGTGACGCCAGGAGGGGGAGGGATGAAGGTGCGCATGTCGGCATACTCCGCGATGCGGTACGCGCGATCCTGCCGCTTGGCGGAGAGGATCGGGTCCAGATCCGTTTCTGCACCTTCGCGCACACCGGTAAGGGCGTCCAGATTGAGCTCCGGGTACCAGGAGCAGGCGACGCGGAGGGCGGAGTCCGCGCCAGCGCGGGCAGCAGAGCACTGCCACTCGCGGATCCTCTTGCCGGCACCTTTCAGACGGTCGCTGATGAGGGAGAAGGTGTCCGGCACCACCTCGCCAGGCCACAAAGTCCTGTATAGCTGGGTAGCTACATCAGGGATGTCCGAAAGATTGCGGTCTATGCAGCGCATATGGGACACCCGCGCGTTAAGCGCGACCAGATGGTCCTTGGGCGTCCATGGCACGGTAAGATCCGCTTGGCCCTTGTCCTTGCGCTGCGCGTCGACCTTCTTGACGGCATACCTCTGCGAGTCTGGAAAGAGGCCTGTGCAAAGAAAGAAAAAGCTTAAGAAAAAGAGTCCGGAAGAAAAAGAGTCCGGAAGAAACAGAGACCGGAGAGAAAAGAATCCGGAAGAAGAAAGACCGGACGGAAAGATAGCGGAAAGAAAATGGGGTCGAAGGAAGAAAGGCTTGTGTGCAGTAGTCAAAGTGTAAAAGAAAACAACTTACGGAGGGCAAGAGTGTCGGTCTGCAGGATCAGCTGATCGCACTCCTTGTGCCCCTCCTCCAGCCGCGCGGCCTTTTCCTCGGCACCCTTCCGGGCCTTGGCCATCTCCTCCAGCTCTGCCCGCAACACCACAGTGGCGTTGCAAGCATCCTCCAGAGCCTCGTCCAACTTGGCCGCTGCGGTCACTTCAGCGGCTTTGAGGACCTTGGCGTGGTCAAGCCCCAGCTGAATCAGCTGAGACTTGAGCTCCTGGTAGCTGGTCTTGAGGGCGTTCAGCTCCTCCTGGTGCTGCCGGCTGAGCTCATCCTTCTCCCCTGTAACCGGAAAAATGAATGTTAGCAAGGTTACACTGGTAAAAATGAAAAGAAACCAAGTTCAAAGGAAGGAAAAAATAATACGTTGGGCCTCGGCGAGCTGCTCTTTCAGAGCATCGATGGAAGCTTCCGGGATCACTGTTGAACAGAAATTATGAATATCACAAGGAAAAAAGGCTTCCGGTAGCAAAGATGCCGGTGGAACAAAAACTTACCTTGGCACTTGTCATGTGCCTCAGCGAGCTCCCGGTGCTCCCACAAAAGCTCCTCGAAAAGGGCCTTCCGAGTGTCAGCGGTGACCTGTTCAAGAAAAAGAAGAAATGAGTTAAGTTTTGCGCTAAGAACAAAGTTCTTAACCCGAAACTCGGGGACTGGCAGTGCCAGTTTTGCGCGTTTCTAAGGTAAATTATGTGTTAAGAAGAAGAGGTTTAACCCGAAACTCGGGGACTGGCAGTGCCGGTTTCACGCTAAAATCTTAAGTTAAGTTTTGCGCTAAGAGCTGCGCTCTCACCACAAAACTCGGGGACTGGGAAGATAGACAAGAGAGAAACCGGCACGAACTAAGGAAAAGATAAGGCAGAACCGGAAACAAAGAAACCGGCAAAGGTTGAAAGTTAGTAGAACGTACCGTTAGATTGTTCGTGGAGTCATACCACGCGCTGTCAAGCTCTTTTACGGCAGCCCGGAGCCGCATGAAGTGCTCCTCAGAGCTCCGATCCCCGACAGGATCAGGTGCCGGCAGCCGATCCTTGCCCATGCCGCGGGTCGCCGGAGTGATGTCCGCGGCGTTCCACTTTTGGGCATACGGCAGGAGGTGCCCCAGGTCCCGGCCTTGGCGCTGGAACTCCGTAATGCGGCCAAGGAGGCCGGTGGCCTTCATGCTGGCGCTTTTGGCAGCCTTGGAGACGTGCAGCACCAAGGGCTGCTGGCCGCCCGAAGGGGCGCTGGAGGCCGTCGCCTTCCCCTTGATGAGCTTGGAGGGCTTGGGCGGCGGCGCGGTAGAAGAGGCCCCGGAAGTCTTGGCCGGCGGCGCGCCAGGAGCGGCCTTGGAGGGCTGGGCGCGAGGAGCCTCAGGCGGAGGCATGAGGATGGTGCGTGGAGAAGGGGGAGCGCTAGGAGCGTCACCCGTCTTGGAGCCTTCCGGCGCGGAAGATTCCGGCGCGGAAGTTGTCTTTTCGAGGACGGGAGGAGCAAAAGGCTCCGCCCGCCCGGCAGCTTCTTCTTCTCCGGCGCCGGTGTTGCTGGCGCCGGTGTCTTGGTGTTCCGGGAGGAAGGAAAGATCCTCCTCCGTGCGGTGATCTGACAGTGAAGGGGCCGCACGCCCCGAATTTGTTGTGCCCCCCGAAAGGGAGGCAGAGGTGTTGCCGGCACCAGATGGTGCCGGGCTTGAACGAGGAGGAGGGGTTGAGGTCCTTGCGGATCCCTCAGAGCCCGATGGCCTCGGGCCAAGTTTGAGAGCGGGGCTGAGAAAAAGAGAAAAGACAAGTGGTTGAGAAAAAGCAACCGGAAAAGGAACTTAGCAAAAAGGAGGCAAGCCGGAAAATGAAATTACCCGGAAGCGGTTGGCATCGCTTTGCGCCCGTAGCGGCGCACGCCCACTTCTTTCTCCCCCACGGGCTCGGTCCGGAGCGCTTGGAGGGAGGAGCATGGCTGGAGCCGGCGGTAGATGCCGGCTGCTTGTTCTTGGCCCTGGGCCATGAGTTTGTCCACAAACTCAATGCCGGCCTCGGCGCGTAGGGGCGGCACGCGCTCGTGGATCTGTGGGTTGAATATGGCTAAGAAGCGATTCGCAAGAAAGCGATAATGGCAAAGTATAAGAAGCCGGAAAAGAAAATACCTCGAGCACAACCAGCTCCTCGGGGTTTCCGGTGGGCTCCGGCGGGTCCCGGCCAAGGCGTGCAGCCGGGGTCTTCCCCATCTTCAGGTCCTTCCAAAAGATGTAGGGATCCGGGTCGAAGGAGTCAAAGGCACGCTTAGGAGAGGTCCTCGCGGCTCTGCCTGGATAGAGGGGAGCGGTCCCTGGCCTGAAACAAGGTAAAAAAGAAGGTTAGCAAAAGCAGAAACTTACCGGCAAGGACAACCCCAAGTTGCGCAATCTCTTACTTCTTGGGTCGGACGGTTAGAGGAACTGAGGGGAAGGAGGCCCCATTCCCAAGTAAAAGGCATAGCAGTTTGACAAATCTGCTTAGCCTTGAGAACAACATCTTTCTTGCTGAGAGCACGGCCGGTGATCTTGGTAGGATCGCCTGGGCCATACATCTCGCTCATCCTATGTGCGCGGCGCTTAAGAGGAAGCACCCGGCGCGATATGAAAGTCCGGATGACATCGTCGGAACAGATGTTGGTCTCCTTCTTCAAAGAGGCCAAGAAGCGCACTACCCGATTGGTTTCGGCATGTTCTGTCCTCGGGTTGTAGCTCCGATTGGCTCTGCTGGGGGGCCCCTCTTGGTATGGAGGAAGGTTGATGCGATCGGCGCGGCCGGTGTTCTTCACGTAGAAGAAAGTTCCTTGCCAGGTGCGGCAAGACTCGAGGCCGGTAAACTTAAGAAAAGTGCTCCCTTGGCGGGAGCCGACGATGCAGGAGCCGCACTGCACGGGCGGCTTGGGCTTAGGAATCTCCTTGCCCTGGACGGAGTTGATCCGCAAGTTGAAGAAGCGGGCAAACGTCTCACAAGTGGGACGAATGCCGATGTAAGCCTCCATGAAGGTGGCATAACAAGAGAGATAGAAAATGGCGTTGCCAGGAAGGTGGTGAGGTTGGAGTTCGTAGAAATCTAGGAACTCCCGGAAAAAAGTAGAGGCAGGAAGGCCGAAGCCACGCTCAAAGTGAGCAAGAAAAACAACAAACTCGTCGTCTTCCGGATCCGGTTCGATCTCGTCATCCGGAATCCGACAGGAAACTCCTTCCGGAATCCTTCGAGACCGGTACAGCCAATCAATCTCGAACTCAGTAACGTTGGAGCCCATCCAGGCTCCGCGAGTGGGTGGGGAAGGCTCCTCGCCGGAAGATTGGCTGGAGCTGCTAGAGGCTTGGCCAGAGCTGCTGGCCTCTTGGCTACCGGAAGCTTGGCTAAAGCTACCGGATTCTAGGTTGCCGCCGGACTCTTGGGGGTTACCGGATTCCTGCTGGCTGCCGGAATCGGTTTCCATTGGATCTGAGGCCGTAGATTCACCGGGAGAAGGTTCACGGCGCTTAAGAGAAAGGGAAGAAGAGGATGCGGAGGAGGATTCCTCGTCGGACATCGCGAGGGTAGGTGGAGAAACGGAAATCCCAGACTCGAACCCCGCGTGAAGATCTACGAGTAAGAGGAAAACCAAAGAAAAAGGAGCGAATAAGAACACCAAAGGCTCAAGATCTGGAAAGCAAGCGAACGGCGAGTAAAGAGAAATTAATACCAACCTTGAGCGGCGCGGTCGCTGGGGAGAGAGTTTGCTGGCGGAGAAGCGGGTCTACAGCCGCCGGCGAGCACCGTCGACGGCGAGGCGGAGAAGCTCGCGAAGAAGCACAAATGCGGCAGACGCGAAGAAGTTGCTGCCGAAGATCTCCGCACAGCGAAGTCCGGCGGCGGCACGGCGTGAGTTCGCCGGGCACCGAAGCTCGAACGGGCGACGGCGGACGGAGAGCGGCGGAGGCGCAAAGGCGTGGAGCTCTGTGCGCGAAGGAGAAGAATGCGAAGAAGATGAAGAGGAACGGGCAGTTGCGTTTATATAAGAGAGAGAAAGTGGGCGTGGAACCGCTGGGCCGCGGCGGTTCGCCTCACGGCCCGCGACGGTTCGCGCCTTGGGCCACCACGTGGCGGAGGAATACACGCGCGAAAACGGAGGCCACACGGAGGCGCACGCGGGATCCCGAAAAGGTAGTGGGATCCGCTGCGGTGCATTAAATGCGTGCGCGGGAGTCGAAACGATGTGACAGCGGACACTGGCGCGTCAGTTACAGTGCGCATGTCACTGACAGGCGCGGGACCCGATATATTCTCGACTTCGCCGAGGAAGGAGTAAAGACACAAGGTGCCGGAGAAAAGAGGTGCCGGAACAAGCCTTGCGAAGAGAAGAAAAGGAACAAGGGTAAAGGTGCCGGAACCAAGCTCAAAAGATGAGTGACTAAACCGGTATCTTAAAAAGATGAAAACCTGGCATGGTCCGTAGGATAGAATCCTCCAGACTATACCAGCTTCGGGGACTAATGTTGGGGGGATAACCCCCGGTATGCCAAAGGCATGCCAAACCGGATGGTTTGAGCCATCAAGATACCGGTTTAATGTTCTTACCGGAAGCCTAGTAGGAATCCGGGAGAGCAAGGCTAAGCCGGTATCCCCAAAGGGGTATGCCGGAACCCGGTATAGAAGATACCGGAAAAGACAGCCTGTCGGCAGGTCTGGTCAAAGATTCTCTTCAGAGCAAGAAGACAAGGATGAGCCAAGCAAAGTAACTTTATTCAGAGCCCTGGCGCCAAAGAGAGAGGTGACGTCCAAAGAAGCCGGAGGACATCAGCAGCCCTGATAAAAGAAGGCCCCGGTGTCATCTATGATTAAAGTAGCTTTGTACAGTAGCTCTGTAAAGTAGTTTGTCCAGTCAAAGATGCCGTTAGGGTTTCTTGCAGTGTAAGCCACCCTCTCCCCTATATAAGGAGAGGGGGCAGCCCTTCTTCACGGGCAAGCAAGTATGTACGCGCGTGTGTAGGAAGGCAGAGCCTGTAACTTGTGAATCAATGAAAATGGTGATCTAGAGGGAGTTCTTCCTTGTGTCTTTCTTCTTCAACCTCTGGCCTTGGCCAAGTTCTTGAGGAAACCATCCGGAATCTCTTCCCACCTGATCGCAAACCCTCCCCCGAATCCTCTTGCGTCCATTCGGCCCCAATCTAAGCCATCCTATGGCATCTGCTCGTTCACCACGACGACAGCTTACTCCTCACAGATTGTCGCTTTCTTTTTGTTGATGACGTCCCCTTCACTTCCTCCTTGAATTCTTCTTCCAAAGGCTCCTTGTCCTTGTTGTTGGAGACCATGGTGCTTCTAGATCAAAGACAGATCCTGGCAGAAACAGCTCGAAACAAAACACGACGAGAAAACGATATACGGACCTCCAGGGGTCCGGGAGATTATATAGCAAAAAAATTCGCGACAGAAGGAAAGTACCAGGTGGAACCAGAGTCGGAGAGGAGCAATGAGGGGCCCTCCTCACAGGGCGGCGCAGCCAGGCTGGGGCCCGCGCCGGCCTGTGGGGGCACGCCCTCGTGCGTCTCCTCCACTCCGTTTCGATCTCGTAATTTTTCATATTTTCCAAAAGTTGCAAAAACATTGTTCGGAAAGTTAAACGCGGACTTTTTCTTACCAGAACTGTTACCTATTCAAAGTCAAACTCTGCAGGACTGTCAACTTGGCCTTTGATGAAGGCCTCCGGAGTTACCACTTGAATAACATCAACATCTTTATTGTAAGAATCACAAGAGATATAATGCTTGAGTCTTTGTCCATTCACCACTTGTGTGGCATTACCTTGCAGAGAGCTAATTTTAATTGCTCCTGATCGATACACCTCATCAATGACATATGGTCCTTCCCATTTTGAGAGTAATTTCCCTGCAAAAAATCTGAGACGAGACCGATACAATAGGACTTTATCTCCAACATTAAATTCTCTTTTGATAATTCTTCTATCATGCCATTTCTTAACTTTCTCTTTAAAGAGTTTAGCATTTTCATAAGCTTCACTTCTCCATTCATCTAGAGAACTCAATTGTAGCAATCTCATCTTACCGGCAAGTTTAGGATCTTTATTTAGTTCTCTTACAGCCCAATAAGCTTTGTGCTCTAGTTCTAAAGGTAAATGACAAGCTTTCCCATAAACCATTTTATACGGTGACATACCCATGGGATTTTTATAAGCAGTTCTATAAGCCCATAACGCTTCCTTCAATTTAATAGCCCAGTTCTTTCTAGATTTATTAACAGTCTTTTGCAAGATAGATTTAATCTCTCTATTTGATAATTCTACTTGCCCACTAGTTTGAGGATGATAAGCGCAAGCAATCCTATGATTAATACCATATTTAGCAAGAGTTTTTCTAAAACCACCATGAATAAAATGAGAACCTCCATCAGTCATAATATATCTAGGAACTCCAAATCTAGGAAAAATAATATCTAAAAGCATTCTTAGAGAGGTCTCACCATCAGCACTTTTTGTAGGTATGGCTTCCTCCCATTTAGTAACATAATCAACAGCGACAAGTATATGAGTGTTACCTTCTGAAGAAGGGAAAGGCCCCATGAAGTCAAATCCCCAACAATCGAATGGTTCAATAACAAGAGTATAATTCATAGGCATTTCATTGCGTCTGGAGATATTACCAACCCTTTGACATTCATCGCAAGATAAAATAAACTTTCTTGCATCTTTAAAGAGAGTTGGCCAATAAAAACCTGATTGTAGAACCTTTTGCGCGGTTCTATCTCCGGCGTGATGTCCTCCATAAACACTACCATGACACTTACTCAATATCTCTTGTTGTTCATATTCGGGAACACATCTTCGCAGAATACCATCCACTCCTTCTTTATATAAGTGTGGGTCATCCCAAAAATAATGCCTCAAGTCATAAAAGAATTTCCTCCTTTGCTGAGCTGAAAAGGTTGGAGGCAAGTACTTGGAAACAATAAAGTTAGCATAATCAGCATACCAAGGACTATCTCGCGAGCTCACCTTTATTACAGCCAATTTTTCATTTGGAAAACTATCATTAACAGGAACAGGATCATCAGCAATATTTTCCAATCTAGACAAATTATCAGCAACAGGATTATCAGCACCTTTCCTATCTATAATATGTAAATCAAATTCTTGCAAAAGAAGTACCCATCTAATAAGCCTTGGCTTAGCATCTTTCTTTGCCATAAGGTATCTAATTGCAGCATGATCAGTATGAATTGTAACTTTCGAATCAACAATATAGGATCTAAACTTATCACATGCAAAGACTATAGCTAATAATTCTTTTTCAGTTGTAGCATAATTTCTTTGAGCAGCATCAAGAGTTTTGCTAGCATAATGAATAACATTTAATTTTTTATCTACTCGCTGTCCAAGAACAGCGCCTACATCAAAATCACTAGCATCACACATAATTTCAAAAGGTAAATTCCAATCAGGAGGTTCAACTACAGGAGCAGTTGTTAAGGCTTTCTTTAGAGTTTCAAAAGCTTCCTTACAATCATCATCAAAAACAAAAGGTACATCTTTTTGAAGAAGATTAGTAAGAGGCTTTGAAATCTTAGAAAAGTCTTTAATAAATCTCCTATAAAACCCAGCATGACCAAGAACACTACGAATACCTTTAACATCCCTAGGATAGGGCATCTTCTCAATTGCTTCAACTTTAGCTCTATCAACTTCAATACCTCTCTCGGAAATTTTATGTCCCAATACAATTCCTTCATTAACCATAAAGTGGCATTTCTCCCAATTAAGAACAAGGTTAGTTTCTTCACATCTCTGCAAAAATTTATCAAGGTTCCGCAAGCAATTATCAAAAGAATTCCCATAGACAGAAAAATCATCCATGAATACCTCTACAATATTCTCACAAAAGCCATGAAAAATAGCAGACATGCATCTTTGAAAAGTAGCAGGAGCATTACATAAACCAAAAGGCATACGTCTATAAGCATAAGTTCCATAGGGACAAGTGAAAGTGGTTTTCTCTTGATCTTTAGTTTTAACAGCAATTTGTGAAAACCCAGAATAACCATCAAGAAAGCAAAAATGAGTATTTTTAGACAACCTCTCTAACATTTGATCAATAAAGGGTAAAGGGTAATGATCTTTCTTGGTAACCTTATTAACTTTTCGATAATCAATGCACATTCTATACCCTACAACTACTCTTTGAGGGATGAGCTCATCATTATCATTAGGCACAACAGTCATTCCTCCTTTCTTAGGAACACAATGCACATGACTAACCCATCTACTATCAGCAATAGGATATATAATACCAGCTTCAAGAAGTTTTAATACCTCATTCCTTACCACATCCTTCATCTTCAGAATTAGACGACGCTGATGTTCAACAATAGGCTTTGCATCATCTTCCATATTGATAGCACGTAGGCAAATAGAGGGAGAAATCCCCTTCAAATCATCAAGAGTATAGCCAATAGCTCCTCGGTGTTTCTTCAATATTTCTAATAACCTTTCTTCTTCAAATTCTGAAAGCTTAGAACTAATAATAACAGGATATATTTTCTTATCATCAATATGAGCATACTTAAGATTATCAGGCAGTGGCTTCAATTCGAAAACAGGATCTTCCTTTGGTGTTGGTGTTGTACCTAAATCTTCAACCGGCAAGTCATGTTTAAGAATAGGTTGACGAAGGAAAATTTCATCAAGCTCATTCCTTTCTTCCCTAAAGACTTCACTCTCACTATCCTCCAAATGTTGCTGCAAAGGATTATTAGGAGCAAGAGCAATAGACGCACATTGTTCAACTCTAAAATCATTATTAGGCAATTCAGCTTTATAAGGAGTTTTGGCAAATTTAGAGAAATTAAACTCATAAGATTCACCAGCAAATTTAGTCACAATTTTTTCCTTCTTGCAATCTATAACAGCTCCACAAGTATTTAGAAAAGGTCTACCAAAAATAATAGGACAATACTTACTAGCAGCAGAACCAAGTACCAAAAAGTCAGCAGGATATTTAATCTTACCACATAGAACTTCCACATCTCGAACAATACCAATAGGAGAGATAGTTTCTCTATTAGCTAGACGAATAACCACATCAATATCTTCAAGTTCACAAGAACCAATTTCATGCATGATCTCCGTATAAAGCTCATAAGGAATGGCACTAATACTTGCACCAATGTCACATAAACCATAATAACAATGATCACCAATTCTAACAGAGAGCATAGGAACACTGGCTTTCCTAGACTTATTAGGATGTGAAACAATATTAGAAGCATCTTCACAGAAAATAATATGACCATCTTCTACACTTTCAGTCACAAGATCTTTAATTATTGCAACAGCAGGTTCAACCTTTATTTGTTCTTCAGGTTCTATAGGTTTCTTTGCACTTTTATTAACCGCACTAGATATAACAGAGTACTCCTTCATTTTAGCAGGGAAAGGAGTTTTTTCAATATAAGCTTCAGGAAGAATATGATCAACAGTTTCAATTATAGCACATTTATTTATAGATGAATCAATTTTATCTTTATATGGTTCATGATACTTATCAAAATTCTTCCTAGGCAATTCAAAGTGAGAGGCAAAAGCTTTATAAAAGATTGCAACGACTTGAGAATCAAGACCATAAGTAGCACTCATATTACGAAATTTATCAGTATCCATAAAAACTTCAATGCATTTATAATCATAGTTTATACCTGACTCTCTATCTTTGTCGTTCTCCCATCCTTCAGTATTCTCCTGGATCCGATCAAGAAGGTCCCTTTTAAACTCTTCTTTGTTGCGTGTAAATGATCCAGAACAAGAAGTATCCAGCAAAGTCTTATCTTGAAAAGACAATCTTGCATAGAAATTATCAATAATAATATTACCAGGAAGCTCATGAATGGGGCATTTGAGCATTAAAGACTTCAATCTCCCCCAAGCTTGGGCAATACTTTCTCCATCATGAGGCCAAAAATTATATATGTGGTTCCGATCTTTGTGAATTTCACTTGGAGGATAGAATTTGGAATAAAATAAAGGCACAATGTCCTCCCAATTAAGAGAATCCATATTCTTCAGCAATTTATACCAGTGCGCCGCTTTACCAGACAGCGATATAGAGAATAGTTTCTTTCTAACTTCATCCATAGCAATACCTGCACATTTGAATAACCCGCATAATTCATGTAAAAACAGTAAATGATCACCAGGATGGACAGTTCCATCCCCTTCATAGCGGTTATCCACAACACGTTCAATAATTTTCATAGGTATTTTGTATGGAACCTCTTACTCACCTGGCACCTCATCTACTACCTTTGCAGTAGTAGTAGATTTTCCAAAGAGGAATTCAAGAGAAGACCCCTCCATAATGAATTATAGCTGCAGGCAAAAATAAAAACAGCACGTACAGTAAAGGTTTTCCTTACCAATTCCACATACCAATAGCGCTTCACTTCCCGGCAACGGCGCCAGAAAATAGTCTTGATGACCCACAAGTATAGGGGGTGTATCGTAGTACTTTCGATAAATAAGAGTGTCGAACCCAACGAGGAGCAGAAGGTGTTGACAAGCAGTTTCGATGAAGGATTCACTGTAAATGCTCACAGACAAGTATTCAGGGGGTTTTGATATAGCAGATGAATAAAGTACAAGTAAGTAAAATGCGAGAGTAATAATTGCAGCGAGTGGCCCAATCATTTTTAGCACAAAGGACAAGCCGGTTTGTTTACTTATAATGACCAAACGTTCTTGAGGACACACGGGAATTTAGTCTAGTGCTTTCGCTTCATATAGCTGATTAATCTTCATTGTTTTGATAAGTGTTGTGTGGGTGAACCTATGCTAATGCACCGCCCTTCCTCGGACTAATACATACTTGTGATTATACCCCTTGCAAGCATCCGCAAATACAAGAAAGTAATTAACATAAATCTAACCACAGCCTTAAACTCTGAGATCCTGCTATCCCTCCTGCATCGATATACCAACGGGGGTTTAGGTTTCTGTCACTCCGGCAACCCCGCAATTAGCAAACGAATACAAGATGTATTCCCCTAGGCCCATAAAGTTGAAGTATCATGTAGTCGATGTTCACATGACACCACTAGAAGAATAACACCACAACTTAAATATGATAACATTGAATATTACCCAACATAATTCACTACTAAGATTTAGACTTCACCCATGTCCTCAAGAACTAAACGAACTACTCACGAGACATCATATGGAACATGATCAGAGGTGATATGATGAAGAATAACAATCTGAACATAAACCTTGGTTCAATGGTTTCACTCAATAGCATCAATAACAAGTAGAAATCAATACCGGGAGAGTTTCCCCTACCAAACAATCAAGATCCAACCCTAATTGTTACAGCGGTCATGAGGTGCAGCGGTGGAGATGGCGGTGATGATGATGAAGATGATGGTGATGCTGATGGAGATGATGTCCAGCTCGATGACGGTGACGATGGCGTCGATTTCCCCCTCCGGGAGGGAATTTCCCCGGCGGATTTCAGCCTGCCGGAGAGCTCTTTTCTCTCTGGTGTTTTCCGCCCCGCAGAGGCGGCTGTGACTCTTCGCGACTATCCCCCGGAGCTTAGGTTTTTAGGACGAAGAAGTACGCGAAGGAGAGGAGGCCAGAGGGGGCTGTGGGCCTCCTCCTCACAAGGCGGCGTGGCCAGGCCTTGGCCCACGCCGGCCTATGAGGTGGGCCCATGGCGGCCCTCCTCGGCTCCCCCTTCTGGCTCCCTCCGTCTTCTGGAAAAATAGGATTTTTCATATAATTTCCGTCAATTGTTGATCTTCCGAAATATTGCATTCTGACGGCGCTTTTTCCTGCAGAATCCTGACTCCGGTGCGCGATCCTCCAATAATCATGAAACATGCAAAATAGATGAAATAACATAAGTATCGTCTCCAAATATGAAATATATCAATGAATAACAGCAAATTATGATATAAAATAGTGATGCAAAATGGACGTATCAACAATCATGAATCAATCAACAATAATTTTGGGACTATGCACATTGCACTAAGAATGACAACTATGCTCTCTTAATTGGTGCATGATGCGTGCAGTTAACACACGTCCGTTGGGAACCCCAAGAGGAAGGTGTGATGCATACAGTAGCAAGTTTTCCCTCAGTAAGAAACCAAGGTTATCGAACCAGTAGGAGTCAAGGAACATGTGAAGGTTGTTGGTGACGGAGTGTAGTGCGGCGCAACACCAGGGATTCCGGCGCCAACGTGGAACCTGCACAACACAATCAAAGTACTTTGCCCCAACGTAACAGTGAGGTTGTCAATCTCACCGGCTTGCTGTAAACAAAGGATTAGATGTATAGTGTGGATGATGGTGTTTGTTTGCGAAGAACAGTAAAGAACAAGTAGATTGTATTTCAGATGTAAAGAATGGACCGGGATCCACAGTTCACTAGTGGTGTCTCTCCCATAAGATAAATAGCATGTTGGGTGAACAAATTACGGTTGGGCAATTGACAAATAAAGAAGCCATAACAATGCACATACATATATCATGATGAGTACTATGAGATTTAATCAGGGCATTACGACAAAGTACATAGACCGCTATCCAGCATGCATCTATGCCTAAAAAGTCCACTTTCAGGTTATCATCCGAACCCCTTCCAGTATTAAGTTGCAAACAACAGACAATTGCATTAAGTATCGTGCGTAATGTAATCAACACAAATATCCTTAGACAAAGCATCGATGTTTTATCCCTAGTGGCAACATCACATCCACAATCTTAGAACTTTCTCACACCGTCCTGCATTCAATGGAGGCATGAACCCACTATCGAGCATAAATACTCCCTCTTGGAGTTACAAGTATCAACTTGGCCAGAGCCTCTACTAGCAACGGAGAGCATGCAAGAACATAAACAACATATATGATAGATTGATAATCAACTTGACATAGTATTCAATATTCATCGGATCCCAACAAACACAACATGTAGCATTACAAATAGATGATCTTGATCATGATAGGCAGCTCACAAGATCTAACATGATAGCACAATGAGGAGAAGACAACCATCTAGCTACTGCTATGGACCCATAGTCCAGGGATGAACTACTCACACATCGATCCGGAGGCGATCATGGCGATGAAGAGCCCTCCGGGAGATGATTCCCCTCTCCGGCAGGGTGCTGGAGGCGATCTCCTGAATCCCCCGAGATGGGATTGGCGGCGGCGGCGTCTCTAGAAGGTTTTTCGTATCGTGGCTCTCGGTACTGGGGTTTTCGCGACGAAGGCTTTAAGTAGGCGGAAGGGTAGGTTTAGGGGCGACACGAGGGCCCCACACAACAGGGCGGCGCGGGCCCTAGCCTGGCCGCGCGGCCCTGGTGTGGCGGTGCCTCGTCGCCCCACTTCGTAATCCTTTCGGTCTTCTGGAAGCTTCGTGGAAAAATAAGACCCTGGGCATTGATTTCGTCCAATTCCGAGAATATTTCCTTTGTAGGATTTCTGAAACCAAAAACACCAGAAAACAGCAACTGGCTCTTCGGCATCTCGTCAATAGGTTAGTGCCGGAAAATGCATAATAATGACATATAATGTGTATAAAACATGTGAGTATCATCATAAAAGTAGCATGGATACGTTTGAGACGTATGAAGCATCCCCAAGCTTAGTTCCTACTCGCCCTCGAGTACGTAAACGATAACAAGGATAATTTCTGAAGTGACATGCTATCATAATCTTGATCAATACTATTGTAAAGCACATGAGATGAATGCAGCGATTCGAAGCAATGGTGAAGACAATGAGTAAAAAAATGAATCATATAGCAAAAGACTTTTCATGAATAGTACTTTCAAGACAAGCATCAATAAGACTTGCATAACAGTTAACTCATAAGCAATAAATTCTTAGTAGAAAGCTTTGAAACAACACAAAGGAAGATATAAGTTTCAGCGGTTGCTTTCAACTTCAACATGTATATCTCATGGATAATTGTCAACATAAAGCAATATAACAAGTGCAATAGGTAAACATGTAAGAATCAATGCACACAGTTGACACAAGTGTTTGCTTATGAGATAGAAAGAAGTGGGTAAACTGACTCAACATAAAGTAGAAGAATGGCCCTTCGCAGAGGGAAGCATGGATTACTATTTTTGTGCTAGAGATTTTCATTTTGAAAACATAGAAACAATTTTGTCAACGGTAGTAATAATTCATATGTGTTATGTATAAGACATCCTATAAGTTGCAAGCCTCATGCATAGTATACCAATAGTGCTCGCACCTTGTCCTAATTAGCTTGGATTAACATGGATTATCATTGCATAGCATATGTTTCAACCAAGTGTCACAAAGGGGTACCTCTATGCCGCATGTACAAAGGTCTAAGGAGAAAGTTCGCATTGGATTTCTCGCTTTTGATTATTCTCAACTTAGACATCCATACCGGGACAACATAGACAACAGATAATGGACTCCTCTTTTAATGCTTAAGCATTCAACAACAGATAATATTCTCATAAGAGATTGAGGATTTGTGTCCAAACTGAAACTTCCACCATGATTCATGGCTTTAGTTAGCGGCCCAATGTTCTTCTCTAACAATATGCATACTCAAACCATTTGATCATGAAAATCACCCTTACTTCAGACAAGACGAACATGCATAGCAACTCACATGATATTCAACAAAGGTGTAAAAGTTGATGGCATCCCCAGAAACATGGTTACCGCTCAACAAGCAACTTATTAAGAAATAAGATACATAAGTACATATTCTTCACCACAATAGTTTTTAAGGCTATTTTCCCATGAGCTATGTATTGTAAAGGCAAAGAATAGAATTTAAAAGGTAGCACTCAAGTAATGTACTTTGGAATGGCAGAGAAATACCATGTGGTAGGTAGGTATGGTGGACACAAATGGCATGGATTTTGGCTCAAGGATTTGGATGCACGAGAAGTAATCCCTCTCAATACAAGGCTTAGGCTAGCAAGGTTGTTTGAAGCAAACTCAAGTATAAACGGTACAGCAAAACTCACATAACAACATATTGCAAGCATTATAAGACTCTACACTGTCTCCTTGTTGTTCAAACACCTTAACCAGAAAATATCTAGACTTAGAGAGACCAATCATGCAAACCAAATTTTAACAAGCTCTATGTAGTTCTTCATTAATAGGTGCAAAGTACATGATGCAAGAGCTTAAACATGATCTATATGAGCACAACAATTGCCAAGTATCAAATTATTCAAGACATTATACCAATTACCACATGAAGCATTTTCCGTTTCCAACCATATATCAATGAACAAAGTAGTTCAACCTTCGCCATGAACATTAAGAATAAAGCTAAGAACATATGTGTTCATACGCAAAAGCGGAGCGTGTCTCTCTCCCAAACAAAGAATGCTAGGATCCGATTTTATTCAAACAAAAACAAAAACAAAAGCAAACAGACCCTTCAAGTAAAGTACATAAGATGTGACTGAATAAAAATATAGTTTCACTAGAGGTGACCTGATAAGTTGTCGATGAAGAAGGGGATGCATTGGGCATCCCCAAGCTTAGATGCTTGAGTCTTCTTAAAATATGCAGGGATGAACCACAGGGGCATCCCCAAGCTTAGACTTTTCATTCTTCTTGATCATATTGTACCATCCTCCTCTCTTGACCCTTGAAAACTTCCTCCACACCAAACTCGAAACAAACTCATTAGAGGGTTAGTGCATAATTAAAAATTCATATATTCAGAGGTGACATAATCATTCTTAACACTTCTGGACATTGCACAAAGCTACTGAAAGTTAATGGAACAAAGAAATCCATCAAACATAGCAAAACAGACAATGCAAAATAAAAGGCAGAATCTGTCAAAACAGAACAGTCCGTAAAGACGAATTTTTCTGGGGCACTTAACTTGCTCAGATGAAAAAGCTCAAATTGAATGAAAGTTGCTTACATATCTGAGGATCACGCACGTATATTGGCAGATTTTTATAAATTTTCTACAGAAGGGGCTGCTCAATTTCGTGACAGTAAGAAATCTGTTTCTGCGCAGTAATCCAAATCTAGTATCAACATTACTATCAAAGACTTTACTTGGCACAACAATGCAATAAAATAAAGACAAGGAGAGGTTGCTACAGTAGTAACAACTTACAAGACTCAAATATAAAATAAAAGTGTTGTAGTAAAATAATAGGTTGTCTCCCATAAGCGCTTTTCTTTAACGCCTTTCAGCTAGGCGCAGAAAGTGTGAATCAAGTATTATCAAGAGATGAAGCATCGACATCATAATTTGTTCTAATAATAGAATCATAAGGTAACTTCATTCTCTTTCTAGGGAAGCGTTCCATACCTTTCTTGAGAGGAAATTGATATTTAATATTACCTTCCTTCATATCAATGGTAGCACCAACAGTTCGAAGAAAAGGAGTAGAAACATTGCCAACACCAATTATTTTACCATTGATAGTAGGAGGTGTAGCAACATGTGAATCATTATCATTACTAGTGGTGGTAATAGTCCAAACTTTAGCTACATTATTCTCTTTAGCAAGTTTTTCGTTTTCTTCTCTATCGCACCTAGCATGCAATTCAGCCATCAATCTAATATTCTCATTAATTCGAACTTGGATGGAGTTTGCTGTAGTAACAATTTTATTATCATTATCCTTATTAGGAATAACTTTCAATTTTAAAAGATCAACATCAGAGGCAAGTCTATCAACCTTAGAAGCAAGAATATCAATTTTATCAAGCTTTTCTTCAACAGATTTGTTAAAAGCAGTTTGTGTACTAATAAATTCTTTAAGCATGGCTTCAAGACCAGAGGGTGCATTCCTATTATTGTTGTAAGAATTCCCATAAGAATTACCATAACCATTACTATTAGCAGAAGGATATGGCCTATAGTTGTTACCAGAATTATTCCTATAAGAATTGTTGTTGAAATTATTATTTTTAATGAAGTTCACATCAACATGTTCTTCTTGGGCAACCAATGAAGCTAAAGGAACATTATTAGGATCAACATTAGATCTACCATTCACAAGCATAGACATAATAGCATCAATATTATCACTCAAGGAGGAGGTTTCTTCAACAGAATTTACCTTCTTACCTTGTGGAGCCCTTTCAGTGTGCCATTCAGAGTAATTTATCATCATATCATCAAGAAGCTTTGTTGCCGCCCCCAAAGTAATGGACATAAAGGTACCTCCAGCAGCTGAATCCAATAGGTTCCGCGAAGAAAAATTCAATCCTGCATAGAAGGTTTGGATGATCATCCAAGTAGTTAGTCCATGGGTAGGGCAATTCTTCACCAAAGATTTCATTCTCTCCCATGCTTGAGCAACATGTTCATTATCTAATTGCTTAAAATTCATTATGCTACTTCTCAAAGATATAATTTTAGCGGGAGGACAATATCTACCAATAAAAGCATCCTTACATTTAGTCCATGAATCAATACTATTCTTAGGCAAAGATAGCAACCAATCTTTAGCTCTTCCTCTTAAGGAGAAAGGAAACAATTCTAATTTTATAATGTCACCCTCTACATCCCTATACTTTTGCATTTCACAAAGTTCAACAAAATTATTAAGATGGGCAGCAGCATCATCAGAACTAACACCAGAAAATTGCTCTCTCATGACAAGATTTAGTAAAGCAGGATTAATTTCAAAGAATTCTGCTGTAGTAGCAGGTGGAGCAATAGGTGTGCATAGGAAATCATTATTATTTGTGCTAGTGAAGTCACACAACTTAGTATTCTCAAAAGTACCCATTTTAGCAGTAGTAAATAAAGCAAACTAAATAAAGTAAATGCAAGTAACTATTTTTTTTGTGTTTTTAATATAGAGAACGCAAACAAGATAGTAAATAAAGTAAAACTAGCAACTAATTTTTTTTGTGTTTTTGATATAAAGAGCAAACAAAGCAGTAAATAAAGTAAAGTAAAGCAAGACAAAAACAAAGTAAAGAGATTGGAAGTGGGAGACTCCCCTTGCAGCGTGTCTTAATCTCCCCGGCGACGGCGCCAGAAAAAGAGCTTGATGCGTGCAGTTAACACACGTCCGTTGGGAACCCCAAGAGGAAGGTGTGATGCATACAGTAGCAAGTTTTCCCTCAGTAAGAAACCAAGGTTATCGAACCAGTAGGAGTCAAGGAACACGTGAAGGTTGTTGGTGACGGAGTGTAGTGCGGCGCAACACCAGGGATTCCGGCGCCAACGTGGAACCTGCACAACACAATCAAAGTACTTTGCCCCAACGTAACAGTAAGGTTGTCAATCTCACCGGCTTGCTGTAAACAAAGGATTAGATGTATAGTGTGGATGATGGTGTTTGTTTGCGAAGAACAGTAAAGAACAAGTAGATTGTATTTCAGATGTAAAGAATGGACCGGGGTCCACAGTTCACTAGTGGTGTCTCTCCCATAAGATAAATAGCATGTTGGATGAACAAATTACAGTTGGGCAATTGACAAATAAAGAAGGCATAACAATGCACATACATATATCATGATGAGTACTATGAGATTTAATCAGGGCATTACGACAAAGTACATAGACCGCTATCCAGCATGCATCTATGCCTAAAAAGTCCACTTTCAGGTTATCATCCGAACCCCTTCCAGTATTAAGTTGCAAACAACAGACAATTACATAGTATGGTGCGTAATGTAATCAACACAAATATCCTTAGACAAAGCATCGATGTTTTATCCCTAGTGGCAATAGCACATCCACAACCTTAGAACTTTCTGTCACTGTCCCAGATTCAATGGAGGCATGAACCCACTATCGAGCATAAATACTCCCTCTTGGAGTTACAAGTATCAACTTGGCCAGAGCCTCTACTAGCAACGGAGAGCATGCAAGAACATAAACAACATATATGATAGATTGATAATCAACTTGACATAGTATTCAATATTCATCGGATCCCAACAAACACAACATGTAGCATTACAAATAGATGATCTTGATCATGATAGACAGCTCACAAGATCTAACATGATAGCACAATGAGGAGAAGACAACCATCTAGCTACTGCTATGGACCCATAGTCCAGGGGTAGACTACTCACACATCACTCCGGAGGCGACCATGGCGACGTAGAGTCCTCCGGGAGATGATTCCCCTCTCCGGCAGGGTGCCGGAGGCGATCTCCTGGATCCCCCGAGATGGGATCGGCGTTGGCGGCGTCTCTGGAAGGTTTTCCGTATCGTGGCTCTCGGTACTGGGGGTTTCGTCACGGAGGCTTTAAGTAGGCGGAAGGGCAAGTCAGGAGGGGGCACAGGGGCCCCACACCACAGGCCGGCGCGGCCAAGGGGGGGGCCGCGCTGCCCTAGGGTTTGGGCACCCTGTGGCCCCACTTCGTTTCTTCTTCGGACTTCTGGAAGCTTCGTGGAAAAATAGGCCCCTGGGCTTTGATTTCGTCCAATTCCGAGAATATTTCCTTACTAGGATTTCTGAAACCAAAAACAGCAGAAAACAGCAACTGGCACTTCGGCATCTTGTTAATAGGTTAGTTCCAGAAAATGCACGAATATGACATAAAGTGTGCATAAAACATGTAGATAACATCAATAATGTGGCATGGAACATAAGAAATTATCGATACGTCGGAGACGTATCAGTATGCCATCATGTATGCCAAACTTTTGTAACAAATTAGGTTTTTTCTGCCTTCTCTAAATGACCTCAAAAATCGTACGTGATAGGTTTATTATTCTATACAAAGATAGATGGTTTATGATTTTTGCGTGAAAAGTAATGGCTACAACAAATTGTTGATGGTTTATCATTTTTTGCGTGAAAAGTAATGGCAACAACAAATCGGTGATGGTTTATCATTTTTTGCGTGAAAAGTAATGGCAACAACAAATCGGTGATGGTTTATCATTTTTTTGCGTGAAAAGTAATGGCAACAACAAATCGGTGATGGTTTATCATTTTTTTTGTGTGAAAAGTAATGGCAACAACAAATCGGTGATGGTTTATCATTTTTTGCGTGAAAAATAACGCCTAAAAGAGTTTATAATTTTTAGCGCGTGAAAAATAATACAGAAAACCGCCCTTCAGCATACTTAGAGGGTGGAAGCTAATTAACCGCCAACAGAGAGAGAGGGGTTATCCTGCCCGTTCCCTATATCATACGATCAACGGTCGGCGGGCACGATCCGCGTGACATGGGATAGACCAATCAGGGCGATGTTGCACGTCTGCGAGAATTTGTGAAGAGAGAGGGCAAAACTGAGTACTATCAAGAAACCAAGGTCACCTGAGTAGTAAATAGACTAAGGGATTCTAATATGAGATTTAAAAAATGGAAAATGCGTGTTTTGTACAATGAAACCCATCTTGGCCTACCTCAAACTATTTGCAATACCAATATACATCAGTGTGAGAATTGTGGCCTCATTTAGACAAAGTATGATTTGGGGGAAGCTGTTTTGGGAAGGGCTTATTGTGGAAAACCATGCACCTTCATAGCTACTAGGTGATTTGAGAAGTGGCAATTTGTGGTAAAACTTGATTTATCTACGATTTATCTATGATTTGAGAAGTGGCAATTTGTGGTAAAGACTCCATGAGTAAGTGCCACTCTTTTTCGGATTTTTTTGCACATTAAATGACTCATTTAACTAGTTAATCCCATTTGTTGACTCTCTATTGACCAACCACTTGAGGGTAAAACTGAGTATATTGCACTAGCCAGTATTAGCACTCGAGGGGAAAATTGAGCACACAAAAAATGCTAGTATAAGACTCGAGGGTATACCTGAGTATATCTAAATTTCCAGGGTTAGACTCGAGGACACTGCAATTGTTGACGCGTAGACGCGGGTCACGGTGGAGAAGTCTAGACGTGCAATCGTGGACGCGTGTCGCGTTGCAGAAGTCCAAGACGTGCAGACGTGCACCTGTGCACGCGTAGGACGCGGGTCGCATTAACCACCCCTCGCCTTTATAGACGCCTCCTCGCACTCTCTCTGTCACTCTAACTCGCTCACGCATCGCCAACTCTCTCACGTCCCATCATCTTCTCCAAAGCAAAAAACCCTCTCCCTCTTCCTCTTCCTCTTCCTCCGCCGGAGAGATGGACAAGGAGAATGCCAATCCCATCGTCGAGGTAGGCTCGAAGCGCGACGCCTCCATCTTCGGCGCCGTCCCCTCTACGGACGTCGCCGCCGCCGCCGCCGTCGCTGGTGCATCGGAGGCTGCTGCCGCCGGTGGCAGTCAGATCCCGGCGGGATGGGACCCCTACGACCCCGTGCCGTACGTCCCGCCCCCGAACCCCTACGACACCTCCCTGGAGGACCCATGGAACGAGGTAACTACGGTTTGCTTCCTTTTTTGTTCCCCATTCCTTTTTGAACCCTATTTTTGCTGGTGTAGATGGATCTGTAGATGGATGAGTATTGGGCTAATATTTGCGCAGATTTTATTCCATTTTGTTTTGATCACTTCTTGATTTCATTTAAGATTTGGGGTTCGGCTGTTCGGTTAATTTATGCAAGTAATATTGGATCTCAATCAGTTAATTTATGCAAGTAATCATGGGATCTCAATCAGTTATTTTATGCACTAATCAAAAGATATCAACCGTTTAATTTTGCAAATAATCTCGAATGTGTTCAAGTTCAGATCTAGTTCAGATCTAGAATCTGTTTCTTTGCCTATGATGAATGGTTGGGCACAAATTTTTACAGGGAGGGTTCAGCGAACCATTGCTGTGTACAAATCTGTTGTACATGAGCTTTAGTTCGCTTACACCTTCCCTGTAGATATATAATCATGTCCACTCTAACTGAGGCTGACTCTGTTTTTCTTAACTTTGTTATCATGTACGTTAGTCATCGTTGCAACTCATTCACTAGTTTCTGTTTGATATGGATTAGATGTCTGGTAGCGATGTCGGCAGCGACGAGGAGGAGGAGGACGTCAAGACTCGCCAGGTGCTGCGGAGGCTGCAGGTCGGCCAGTACATCTCCTACTTCGCCAAGGAGGTCTACAGGTGCCCCTTCTGCACCAGGAGACTCGGCGCCACGGACTTCAACTGCCTCGTCACGCATGCTGAGAACATCAGCACCACCTTCCCCAAGGTCGGCACGACGGTGAACGTCCACTCCTTCCGCGCCAAGCACAGGGCACTCGGCATGCACCTCCGCAGCTTGCAGCGGGTGGAGATCTCCGCCGGGCGCATGCCTCCGCTCAAGCCCAAGGCTCCCAAGGGGAGCAAGAGCAACAAGTGGAGGCAGAGCCAGATGGGGTAGGCGGAGTCCTGGACGTGTGCTACTGCTGCTGCCTCCTAGTTTGTTGTTGGGATCCCTTTGTTGTTAGCTAGGGATCCCTTGTTGTTATGTTAGTATGATGGTGCTGTGAAGAACCTGTTACCATGTTGGCTGCTGTGTATGCAGCTTATTATCTATCCATATTATCTAGGGATTATCTATCCCTAGTCTACTATATTTTGTTGGCCGTACTTAGTTTTCTTGATTTACTTTGACTGTGAATTTATTGTACATTATCCTGGAGATTTACTTCTAGATTTAACTACATACATATGGACCAGAGGGAGTACTAGATTTGCTGCCATATTGGGCAAACAACGAGGGCCAAAAGGCACAAATAATTGAAGAAAGTCAGAAATGCAAGCTTCTCTAGATTTTATACTAATTTGGTGAAAAGGACAGAGAGAAAGAGGGGGAAAAGGTGCACTTAATAATGCCAATTTGGGGCCGAGAGAGACAGAACCCAGCTCCTGCTCACGTGCAACCAAACGCTTCTCGTCCTGTCCCACGCGGTCCCTTTCTACCAGCCCCACGCGACGCGGGCCCACACGACGCGGCCCCACACGTGACAGAACGGTCAACTAAACGGGAATCCTGCCGTCTGAGCTGCTTCTGCGGGTTTCAAACAAGGGCTTGGGGAAAAATGAGGAAAAACTAAGGAGCTGGGGAAAACTGAGTACAACTAAGGACCTGAGGGCACGAAAATAGAAATCAAGACAACGGGGTACCTCTTGCCCGATGATATGGAGATACTCTTGTAAGAGCAATCCCATGCCAAAATGACAAGACAAACAGACTGTGAGCATCTCAGTAATTTTTTATTTACTATGGGTATAGCTTTTTATGGGAAATGCTTCATAGAATGCTCACTATGGCTTAGCTGTAAATTTCCACCATGAATGATGCATGACTTAGATTAGCGGCCCAGGCGTTTCTCTAACTCATATACAAACTCCATGGACTTACAAGTTTCCATTTTATTTCGCACCGCTAGGCATCCATAAACAAAAGAACATGACATCAACAAAATATAAGTGCAATGTCAAAAGTGTTCCCCATGAAAGCATGGTTCTACTAACTCCCAACTCATAATTTGCAAGCACATAAACTTCATAAGATAGACAAAATGATCAAATTTATTAAGTGCAAGAAAAAATGTGCCATCAAGTTTGTGAGAGCTTTACTGACTAATTTTCTCATGCCAAAATTTAATTTGGAAGATAAATAAAAACACGATGAATATACTTGGAATAACAATAATGCTACTAGGCATATATGGTGGACACAATTGGCAAACTTTGTTTAATGGTAGTTGAATGCACGAGTAGAGATCATACTCAGCACAGGCGAAGGCTAGCAAAAGACTGGGAGCGACCAACTAAGAGAGCAATAATGGCCATAATCATGCATAGCGACAAAACATTATCAATCAAAGCACAAAGTGATATTACAAGTCAAAAACTAAATAATCATAGAGGCTTTAGTTGACTGGTTATAGTCATAACATGGTATAATCATGTGCCAAGTCAACCCAATAAAGCATCAAAGGAGAATACCACAATATTATGCTTTTATGATAGAAACAACACATGATTCTTTCAGTGACACATTATGCATTCTCAGCCATTTGAAACAAGTCATGCTGCAACAATAAATACTAAGCATATGGCAAGAATAACATCCAGCATGACATGCCAAAGTCTAAGCCACAGTCTAGACAAGCTTTCTTTTGCATCACTATAGTCATGAAACATTTTACTCGTCTCCAACACCAATCAACTTATTTGAAATAGCTCTCAGAGATGAAAAAAATAGACCACAGAACTAATCATACATAAATAAATAATACTAACGAGCTCTGAACAAAATTGGAGTGAAAGAACAAGACCTAAACGCAGTACTAGAGAACTAGAACACCCGCAGAACAATAACATCGAAAACTAGAGCGTTCTATGCAATTAAAACGGAGCGTGTCTCTCTCCCACACAAGAATTCTAGAATCCAACCATATGCTACAGCAAACAAAATAAAACTAAACAAAAAAACAAAAATAAAGACGCTCCAAGAACAACATATAGCATATGAAGCAATAAAAATATAGCGCATAGAGAGATGACATGTTGCTTTGTTGATGAAGAGGGGATGCCTTGGGCATCCCAAAGCTTTGACGTTTGTGAAGGAGATATGCCCTAGAGGCAATAATAAAAGTGGTTATTATTTATATCTCTATGTTTATGATAAATGTTTATATATCATGCTATAATTGTATTAACCGAAACATTAGTACATGTGTGATATGTAGACAACAAAGAAAGTCCCTAGAATGCCTCTTAACTAGCTTGTTGATTAATGAATGATTAGTTTCATAATCATGAACATTGGATGTTATTAATAACAAGGTTATATCATTATATGAATGATGTAATGGACACACCCAATTAAGCGTAGCATAAGATCTCGTCATTAAGTTATTTGCTATTAGCTTTCGATACATAGTTACCTAGTCCTTATGACCATGAGATCATGTAAATCACTTATACCGGAAAGGTACTTTGATTACATCAAATGCCACTGCGTAAATGGGTGGTTATAAAGGTGGGATTAAGTATCCGGAAAGTGTGAGTTGAGGCATATGGATCAACAGTGGGATTTGTCCATCCCGATGACGGATAGATATACTCTGGGCCCTCTCGGTGGAATGTCGTCTAATGTCTTGCAAGCATATGAATGAGTTCATAAGAGACCACATACCACGGTACGAGTAAAGAGTACTTGTCAGGAGACGAGGTTGAACAAGGTATAGAATGATACCGAAGATCAAACCTCGGACAAGTAAAATATCGCGTGACAAAGGGAATTGGTATCGTATGTGAATGGTTCATTCGATCACTGAAGTCATCGTTGAATATGTGGGAGCCATTATGGATCTCCAGATCCCGCTATTGGTTATTGGTCGGAGTGAGTACTCAACCATGTCCGCATAGTTCGCGAACCGTAGGGTGACACACTTAAGGTTTGATGTTGAAATGGTAGAACTTGAATATGGAATGGAGTTCGAATATTTGTTCGGAGTCCCGGATGAGATCCCGGACATCACGAGGAGTTCCGGAATGGTCTGGAGAATAAGATTCATATATAGGAAGTCATATTCCAAGTTTGGAAATGATCCGGTGCATTTATGGCAGGTTCTAGAAGGTTCTAGAAAAGTCCGGAAGAAATCACCATGGAAAGTAGAGTCCCGGAGGGACTCCACCTTGCATGGCCAGCCAACCCTAAAGGGGAGGAGTCCAAGGTGGACTCCCCAAGGGTGGCCGGCCAACCCCCCTCATGGAAGGGGGGAATCCCACCCCAAGTGGGATTCCCACCTTGGGTAGGTTTCCCTACACATGGAAGGTTTTTGGTTCGGGTCTTATTCGAAGACTTGTAGTCCAACACTTGGGGCTTCCACCTATATAATGAGGGGCATAGGAGAGGGGGCTGACGACTACAAGCCCATAGCTTGGCCGCACCCATAGGTGGCCGGCCACCCCCTCTCCCAAACCCTAGCCGCCCCCTATCTCCTCCTCTTCTCCCGCACGCTTAGCGAAGCTCCGTCGGAGATCTCCACCGCCACCGCCACCACGCCGTCGTGCTGCTGGATTCAAGGAGGAGCTACTACTTCCGCTGCCCGCTGGAACGGGGAGAAGGACGTCGTCTTCATCAACACCGAACGTGTGACCGAGTACGGAGGTGCTGCCCGATTGTGGCACCGTGATCAAGATCTTCTACGCGCTTTTGCAAGCGGCAAGTGATCGTCTACCACAGCAATAAGAGCCTACTCTTATAGGCTTTGGAATCTCTTCAAGGGTTAGTCTTGATCATCCCCTCGTTGCTCCCGTCTTCTAGATTGCATCTTGGCTTGGATTGCGTGTTCGCGGTAGGAAATTTTTTGTTTTCTATGCAACGTTATCCTACAGTGGTATCAGAGCCGTGTCTATGCATAGATGGTTGCACGAGTAGAACACAATCGTTTTGTGGGCGTTGATGCTCTTGTTATCTTTAGTTTGAGTACTTTGCATCTTTGTGGCATAGTGGGATGAAGCGGCTCGGACTAACTTTACATGACCGCGTTCATGAGACTTGTTCCTCGTTCGACATGCAACTTGTATTGCATAAGAGGCTTTGCGGGTGTCTGTCTCTCCTACTATAGTGAAGATTCAATTTACTCTTCTATTGAAAATATTAGTATCAACGTTGTGGTTCATGTTCGTAGGTAGATTAGATCTCTCTCGAAAACCCTAAACCATGTAAAATATGCAAACCAAATTAGAGACGTCTAACTTGTTTTTGCAGCGGTTTGGTGATGTGATATGGCCATAATGTGATGATGAATATGTATGAGATGATCATTATTGTATTGTGGCAACTGGCAGGAGCCTTATGGTTGTCTTTAAATTTCATGTTGAGTAGTATTTCAAAGTAGTTGTAATAGAGAACAACCATGAAGACGGCGCCATGGACCTTGACGCTACGCCGACGATGATGGAGATCATGCCCGTTGATGATGGAGATCATGTCCGTGCTTTGGAGATGAAGATCGAAGGCGCAAAGACAAAAGGGCCATATCATATCACATATGAATTGCATGTGATGTTAATCCTTTATGCATCTTATTTTGCTTAGAACGCGGCGGTAGCATTATAAGATGATCCCTCACTTTAATATCAAGATAATAAAGTGTTCTCCCCTCGTATGCACCGTTGATATAGTTTGACGTTTTGAAGCATCTCGTGATGATCGGATGTGATAAACTCAAACATACAACGGGTGTAAGCCATGTTGCACACGCGGAATACTTGGGTTTGCTTGACGAGCCTAGCATGTACAGACATGGCCTCGGGACAACGGAAACCGAAAGGTTGAACACGAGTCATATGGATGATATGATCAACATGTTGATGTTCACCATTGAAGCTACATCATCTCACGTGATGATCGGTTTTGGTGTAGTGAATTTGGATCGTGTACCACTTAACAACTATGAGGGATGTTGTATTAAGTGGGAGTTCATTAGTAATTAGATTAAAACATGAACTAATTATCATAAACTTAGTCTGGGTAGTATTTTGAATTAATTTTGTAGTATTGGCATCCGTTTTTCTACCATGCGCTAGTCTTGTTATTGAGATAGAAATACTGTTAAAATCTGATAAGAAACTTTACGGATTGGTACCGTCTTGTTAAAGAATCAAGAATTGATTGAAGTCCTATTGCAAACTTTTAGTAAACCTCACATAGTTGATTCAAAGAGCTATGGTTTCAATTAGTACCTAAAGTTATCTTGTCTCCGTGAAACTTGAAGTTCAAATCTGTTTGAAAAGTAAGGAGCTGAAAATTTAGTTTTCAGAAATAATCAAGGTATGAGATATATATGATATCTAAGACCTTATTGCAAGATGATAGAATATAATTTGGTGAGACTACATAAACTCATAAGTTTTATGGGAATGTACGAAGGTTGAAGACGCAAGGCGTCCCAATCCTCCAACTATTGGGGCACTAACAATATTCGCATATCCATGAAGTTATCATCCTTAGTATGCACCGTTGCTAAGACTCGTCGTATCGAAGCATCACGTGATGATCGGGTGTTATAGGTTCTACGTGTGCATACAACGGGTGCAAGCCAGATTTGCATATGCGAATACAAAGGTTAAAACTTTACGAGCCTAGCATGTACAGACATGGTCTCAGAAAGTCATCATGATACAATGGATAAAATTATGAGTGAAATTGTTCATCATATTACAAGGTTACTAATAGTGAAATCCAGAACACTTGACATATGATGATCAACTTCAAAGTAAGAACCTCAAGGTTATTGGCATTTGACCAACAAACCAAGAAGTTATTGAAGTTGATGTGTTTTTCTGAATAATGAGGAAAGCTAAAAGAGAAACTACAAAAGATTATTGGCAGAAAGAAAGAAAAGACTAGAATGTCTAGCTCAGGTGTATATAAATGATATACATGTTATGGTTGTATTCCTAGTTAGGTCTCACTATGAAATTCTTGGGTATTAGTACTATATTGGTTGGTATGAAGTGTCATACAAAACAACGCAATACAAGAATACAATGGCCTAAGTGACTGACAAGGAATATGATAGGAATGCACGTATGGAACAAAAATAAAGTGTTATTATGTTCGTCGTTGGCATTCTATCTAGCCCTTAGAATTTATAATAAAGAACTTAATAATTGTTATTTTGCTCTGGTCAAATGAAAACAATGAGTTGTTCAAATTATGACATTACTCCATGTACGATGGATAAGTTATTATAAATCTTAATGGTGAAACACACATACATAACACTGACGCTAAAATGCCATAAGGCAAATGATTTGAATTCCACTTATTTGTGGAACCGCCATTTAGGTCATGTTAGAAAGGAACGCATGAAGGAACTCCATGCAAATGGATTTTTGGAGTCATTTGATTTGTTGAATCGTTTGGCGCTTGCAAAATCTTTTCTAAAAGGTAATGACTAAAATACCGTTCATAGGCCAAGAGTTGAACGGGCAACTAACTTAGTGAAAACATACATAATGATATATGTGGTTCACTGGGCATAGTTGTGTGCGGGAGATTTTTCTACTTCATGAAAACTTCAAACTATATATAAGTGGATATATTCGATAAGGAAGAAGTTTGAATAGATTCAAATAAATTCAGCATGAAGTGGAAATCATCGTAATAGAAAAGTCAAATATCTATGATTGGATCATGGTGGAAATATTTGAATTACGAGTTTTAGCAAACATCTAAGAGAGTTATGAAATTGTTCTACAACTCACATTTCTTGGAGTATCATAATGATGATATAGTATCCGAGATATGTATCCAAACCTTGTTGGATCAATGATGAGATAAAATATTGATGCCATTATATTTTTGTGGATTATGCTTTAGTGACTACCGCTTTTACACTGAATAGAGCATCATCATGATCCGATGAAATGACACCATACAAGTTATGGCATGGGTATAAAACCCTAATAGTCTTTTCTTTAAATTTTGGTCTAAGAGTTTACAACCAAAATCGGATGAATGTCTTTGTTGGTTATCCCAGAGATTTAATTGGGAATTCTTCCCACAAGACAAAGATAAAAGTGTTTGTCAATGTTTCTTATTTCGAGAAATTGTTTCTAGTGAAGTATTTGAGTGGGAGGACAATATAATTTGATAAGGTTTATGAACCTGAGCATAATGATCAGAGTAGCACAGCATCGGAATTGGTTTCGTAAGCGGCCACAACGATCATGGCTCCCATGACTACAAAGTGTTTTAGCCATGGAGATCGAAGTACATATTGAACCTTGTAGGTATGGTTTACTTTGTGATCAAATAAATGATTTGTGGACAAAGGATTGATTTTGAACAATGATAAACCAACTACAAACAAAGAAGTTATGATGGACCCTGACTCCGTTAAAATGGCTATACGCCATGAAATCCAAAATAGATGAATACTTTTTGAAAGTAAATGGATCTATAAAAATTGATGAAAGCTTGACTTGTTGAAAAGTTGTTTACGACAAAGTTCAAAGAGTTGACTACGGTAAGATTAGATCTTCCGTAGCAATGCTTATAGTCTATGTGGATTATTCTAGTAATCACTACATATTTCTTTTATGAGATATGCTAGTAGGATGGCAAAATACATTACTTATCAGAAGTGTGTATTAAAGGTGTATACAAGATACAACCAAGAGTTTTGCTGGTCCATGGAATACTAGATAGGTATACAAACTTCAATTTGATGAAGTAAGTATAGCGGAGTTTGAATCTTCACTGGATGAAATAGTCAAAGAGATTTTTGATTTCATCAGAGACGATGAAGAGGCTTGCATTTGCAAGATATTAAGGGGGAGTGCTGAGACATATTTATAATACTTATGTAGAAGACATATAGTTGGTTATAAATAATGTAATTACATACTTGATTAAAAGGTTTCATTGAAAAATTAACTTCAATGAAAGTGATATGGACTGAAACAAATTTTGTGTCAAGATCTATGAAGATAGATTGAAACACATAATATGTTCAAGTCAAAGTACATAGAATGGATATTGAAATAGTTCAATATAAAAATATTAAGAAAATATTCTTGTCATGTTAAGTTTTAACAAGACTTGAGTGTATTTGACACTCAATGAGTAAAAACACATGAGTGATTATAGATCACGAATAATATGTACACAATCAGATGTCATGTGCTATAAAGTGTTATGAGCATATACCAGAATGATTCATATGATGATCAGTGGACGACAGTAAGAATATTCTTGAGTACTTTAGAAGAACCAAGGATATATATATAGTTTTGTATGGAGAAATGACAAACAAATCGCTGTAATGTGATTACACCGATATTTGTTTTGTCACATATAAAAAATAGAATTTCAATCTCAAATTAGACTAAGTGTTGTTTTTAAAGGTAGCACAATAAACTAGAAGTTGTCTATGTTAGATTTAGAAGAGTTCTAAATATTGTGACGGATTCTACAAAAGAAGGCAGAGTATGTCATTGCTTTGACAAATGACAGAGGATGTTGAGTCAAGAAGTTCTTTGAGAACTTGGTGTAGTTCCGACAGAGTCAGAACTTTGAAGCTATATTGTGTGTGACAATATTAGTGACATATTTCAGACCGCGGAATTAAGGTTCCACCAGAAGACCAAATACATTTAATGCCGACTCATTTGGAAATGAGTGATGCGTTGAGACGCAAATGAATTACAAAATACATACGTTTCTGAGCGTGTCAGATCCGTTGACTAAAACCTCTCCCGTGAGCAAAACATGATAAAGCACCAGAAGGCCAAGGTGTTATATCTTTACAAATGTAAACTAGATTATTGACTCTAGTGCAAGTGGGAGACTGAAGGAGATATGCCCTAGAGGCAATAATAAAAGTGGTTATTATTTATATCTCTATGTTTATGATAAATGTTTATATATCATGCTATAATTGTATTAACCGAAACATTAGTACATGTGTGATATGTAGACAACAAAGAAAGTCCCTAGAATGCCTCTTAACTAGCTTGTTGATTAATGAATGATTAGTTTCATAATCATGAACATTGGATGTTATTAATAACAAGGTTATATCATTATATGAATGATGTAATGGATACACCCAATTAAGCGTAGCATAAGATCTCGTCATTAAGTTATTTGCTATTAGCTTTCGATACATAGTTACCTAGTCCTTATGACCATGAGATCATGTAAATCACTTATACCGGAAAGGTACTTTGATTACATCAAATGCCACTGCATAAATGGGTGGTTATAAAGGTGGGATTAAGTATCCGGAAAGTATGAGTTGAGGCATATGGATCAACAGTGGGATTTGTCCATCCCGATGACGGATAGATATACTCTGGGCCCTCTCGATGGAATGTCGTCTAATGTCTTGCAAGCATATGAATGAGTTCATAAGAGACCACATACCACGGTACGAGTAAAGAGTACTTGTCAGGAGACGAGGTTGAACAAGGTATAGAATGATACCGAAGATCAAACCTCGGACAAGTAAAATATCGCGTGACAAAGGGAATTGGTATCGTATGTGAATGGTTCATTCGATCACTGAAGTCATCGTTGAATATGTGGGAGCCATTATGGATCTCCAGATCCCGCTATTGGTTATTGGTCGGAGTGAGTACTCAACCATGTCCGCATAGTTCGCGAACCGTAGGGTGACACACTTAAGGTTTGATGTTGAAATGGTAGAACTTGAATATGGAATGGAGTTCGAATATTTGTTGAGTCCCGGATGAGATCCCGGACATCACGAGGAGTTCCGGAATGGTCCGGAGAATAAGATTCATATATAGGAAGTCATATTCCAAGTTTGGAAATGATCCGGTGCATTTATGGCAGGTTCTAGAAGGTTCTAGAAAAGTCCGGAAGAAATCACCATGGAAAGTAGAGTCCCGGAGGGACTCCACCTTGCATGGCCAGCCAACCCTAAAGGGGAGGAGTCCAAGGTGGACTCCCCAAGGGTGGCCGGCCAACCCCCCTCATGGAAGGGGGGAATCCCACCCCAAGTGGGATTCCCACCTTGGGTAGGTTTCCCTACACATGGAAGGTTTTTGGTTCGGGTCTTATTCGAAGACTTGTAGTCCAACACTTGGGGCTTCCACCTATATAATGAGGGGCATAGGAGAGGGGGCTGACGACTACAAGCCCATAGCTTGGCCGCACCCATAGGTGGCCGGCCACCCCCTCTCCCAAACCCTAGCCGCCCCCTATCTCCTCCTCTTCTCCCGCACGCTTAGCGAAGCTCCGTCGGAGATCTCCACCGCCACCGCCACCACGCCGTCGTGCTGCTGGATTCAAGGAGGAGCTACTACTTCCGCTGCCCGCTGGAACGGGGAGAAGGACGTCGTCTTCATCAACACCGAACGTGTGACCGAGTACGGAGGTGCTGCCCGATTGTGGCACCGTGATCAAGATCTTCTACGCGCTTTTGCAAGCGGCAAGTGATCGTCTACCGCAGCAATAAGAGCCTACTCTTATAGGCTTTGGAATCTCTTCAAGGGTTAGTCTTGATCATCCCCTCGTTGCTCCCGTCTTCTAGATTGCATCTTGGCTTGGATTGCGTGTTCGCGGTAGGAAATTTTTTGTTTTCTATGCAACGTTATCCTACAGTTTGTACCTCTTGAATATATCTTGGGGTGCAGGGAAATCCCCAAATTTGAGCTTTTGTCCATTCTTCATTTCATCACATCATTCTTCTTTCGCTACACTTGAAAACTTCCTTCATACAAAACTTCACACAATTCTTTATTAGCAGCATTAGTACCATAAAAAAAACAAATACACTTAAGTTCAGTTCTAATATATATCTAACATCTATTAAATCATTAGCTACTATATCAACCTTTCAAAAAGCTCTTTGATCAAAAGAACTAAAAAAATAAAGAGATTTAAGAGGCAAATGCGAATAGTGCAGAAATCTCTCAAAACAAAATAGCAGGTAAAGATCGATTTTTTTGAAAATCCTCTGTTGCTTATCTAGAAAAGTGGTCATCTAACTAAAGTTAGATAATAAGCTGGGGCATATTCATAAAAAATGACAGCTCAAAATTCCGGTCTGGCTATTTTCATGAATTTTTATGGTAACAACACAGAATCTGTTTTCAGGACAACAACTTCCCCAAATCTTACTTTCTTCCTATTAGAGTCTATTCTTGGCACAATAACGAAATAAAAATGATAATGAGAGGTTATTACAGAGGTAATAACTTACAAGACTCAACAAAATATAAATTATAGAAAATAAACATGGGTTGTCTCCCATAAACACTTTTCTTTAACGTCTTTCAGCTAGGCTCAGTAATTTGAGAATATGCTCACATAAGAGATATAAATTAAAGTAAAAGAGAGCATCAAGAAGCAAATTTAAGTCTAATCCACTTCCTATGCATAGGAATCTTGTACACAAATAAATTCACAAAGAACAAAGTGACAAACATAGGAAGATAAAACAAGAGTAACTTCAAAACTTTCAGCATATAGAGAGGTATTTTAGTAACATGAAAACTTCTACAACCATATTTTCCTCTGATGTGGACATGAATAATACATATCCGACCAATTTTACTGCCCATATAAATATTTACAAGGTGATTTCTAGTAATAATTATTCAACATATTATTTAATTACTAGAGATAAAATTACTACGCCATCTATTATTTTATGCAGGATTACTGAAGATCTGTACACGCCACGCGTCAAGATGCGAGTGGAAATTGCAAGTCATCAATATGTGTGCCACATGAGCATGCATACGTGCATGTATTTGCCCAAGGGCTACGGATGTTTTTCCATTGTCGTTCAAGTCACGGAAACTAGCATGGACCTTCCTGCAGCAAAGTTGGACGTGATGCCTAAAGATGAAGGACGTGCGGCCGGCGTGAAGTTGCACCACAAAATTATACAAAGAGCGCAAGGCCACGCAGCCCAAGGGCGTGTTGATCCAGCGACTATAGTCAGGCACAATGAAACCAGTCCGTCACATGGCCCAAAACGTTTCACGCGGTGACGCCGGGACACCAGGGAAACTAGAGGCGGCACGTCTTGGATTCTCTATAATAAATAGCTACGATATTCTAGGGTTTAGACTTGGATTTCTATTAGACTAAAAGTTAGCCAATTGCTGCAACTCTCGTGTACTTCTTTTGAGTCCAACGCCCAGAACAAGACCGACTATTCGGAATCTCACCTTATTCAATAAAGCTTTTATCTTTCATCCGCAATATCTTGATTGCATTATTAGTTCTTACTTGTTCTCGATTTCAGGTAGGAATTAAGACCATCGTTGGCCAGGCTGATCGTGCATCCGCAAGGTCAGTAACTCCCGGAGATTATCCTAGTGATTGCATTGGCGCACAAGCTTTGCACGTGTAGTCGGATCGTCAAGCACGAACTCCACGAATAAATCGATTATCTTCATACATCGAAAGATCGAACACCTTAGCCCTATCAAGTGGTATCAGAGCTGCAAAGCTCGTGCATCAATGCAATCACTAGGACAATCTCCGGGAGTTACTGATCTTGCGGATGCACGATCAACCTGACCAGCGAGGGTCTTAATTCCTACCTGAAATCGAGAACAAGTAAGAACTAATATTGCAATCAGAATATTATGGATAAAAGATGAAAGATTTATTGAATAAGGTTGGATTCCGAATAGTCGGTCTTGTTCTGGGTGTTGGCCTCAAAAGAAGTACACGAGAGTTGCAGCAATGGCTAACTTTTAAACTAATGAAAATCATGCTCCCCTTCTTGAATTGAAGTCGTCCCCGCGATCTCATCTTATTCACCAAAAAAAGGCTTCAAATCTGCAATGTTAAATGTAGGACTAACCGGACCCAATTCTGCGGGAAGCTCAAGTTTATATGCATTATCATTTATTTTCTCTAACACCTTAAAAGGATCAGCAACGCGTGGCATTAATTTAGACTTGCGCAATTCAGGAAAACGGTCTTTGCGCAAATGCAACCAAACAAGATCACCAACATCGAACACAACATGCTTTGTTCCTCTATCCCCAACAATTTTATACTTAGCATTCATGCGTTCTATGTTGTCTTTAGTAGTCTCATGCAATTTTAATATCAATTCAGCATGTTGTGTAGCATCCCAATTATTTTGCATCGAAAATGGTAAAGGCAATAAATCAATAGGTGCACGTGGAACAAAACCATACACAATCTCAAATGGGCACATCTTAGTGGTAGAATGCAGCGAACGATTGTAAGAAAATTTAATATAATGTAAACATTTTTCCCATAATTTTAAGTTCTTCTTCAAAATATCCCGCAACATAGTAAACAATGTTCTATTTACTACTTAAGTTTGTCCATCAATTTAGGGATGACATGTAGTACTAAACAACAATTTAGTCCCCAACTTAGCCCATAAACATCTCCAAAAATGGCTAAAAAACTTAGCATCACGATCGGAAACAATAGTATTTGGCACACCATGTAAACGAACAATTTCACGAAAGAACAAATCAGCAACATGTGTAGCATCATCAGTCTTGTGACATGGAATAAAGTGTGCCATCTTAGAAAACCGATCCACAACAACAAAAATATCTTCCCCTTCTGTGTACGAGGCAATCCAAAAATGAAATCCATAGAAATATCCTCCCAAGGTACACTAGGAACATGAAAAAACATATATAAACCATGTGGATTAGGTCGAGACTTAGATTTTTGACATGTAGTGCAGCGTGCCACAAATCTCTCAACATCTCGACGCATACATGGCCAAAAGAAGTGTGCATCAAGTACATCCTTCGTCTTCTTCACACCAAAGTAACCCATCAATCCTCCTCCATGCGTCTCCTACAACAACAAAAGACGAACGGAACTATCTGGGATGCATAGCTTGGTAGCACGGAACACAAATCCATCATTGAGGAAGAATTTGTTCCATGTTCTACCATCTCTACAATTCAGCAACACATCTTTAAAATCAGCATCATGCAAGTATTGTTCCTTTATAGTTTCTAATCCAAAAAAAATTAAAATCAAGTTGAGATAGCATAGTATAACGGCGGGACAAAGCATCAGCAATAACATTATCTTTACCCTGGTATGGGAGAAGCTTGGCAGGGGACAACGGCATCAAGAAGGTCAAGCTCTTCGAGACCAACTTGGACGCCATGCGCGCGCTCGCCGGCAGCGGCATCGAGACCATGCTCGCCATACCCAACAACATGCTCCACGACATCGCCCAAGACTCCGGCGCCGCCAAGGACTGGGTCAAGCGCAACGTCAAGCGGTTCGACTTCGACGGCGGGGTCGTCGTCAAGTCAGCTCTCCTCTCTCTGCCACTCCCTTCCTCAGCCGTCAGTATCTATCGTACTGCTCAATTTCATACCCATTTTTAGACAAAAATTAGTTTTATGTCTTGCCTTGATACATATACTGTTATCAACCTTTAATCATTCCAGATTGTAGCACTACAGCTCGATCGTTTGTAGTAGTGATACATGCTTCGGTTTCATGTGTGTTCTTTTTGGGGCAAAAATTGTTATCTCGTCAAGATGTGCAGAGTATCAAAGTGTTTTATGGATCAGGGTTGGAGGGGGCAATGGTCAGTGGAGGAGGTTGTTGGGACGTTTGGTTGGTCGTGCAACCGAAGGGATCATATTCTTTTGGTGGGGTGTATCTTAGACTTGGAACATGGATAATGTGGGGTGGCTCTCAAAAAAAAAAATGTGGGGTGGCTCTCAAAAAAAATCGACGGTTTGGTAGGTTTATATGTTGAATTGTCAGTGCTAGGTTCTAGAACACATTTGGGATAAATTCGAGCTAACCTTTTCTGCAATTTTGAAACAAAGTAGTATATGATGTGGGGGAGTGTAGTTTCAAAATGCAGAGGAAAAAAAGTCTGTCAGTACTACACATCACACGTAGTAGTTATCTGCTAATCAGCTGTTCCACTCCTGGATAATTTCTAGGTCGATTGGAGATTATCATGCCAAGTTAGGAAGGTGAAATTTTCAATCTTGTATTCCTGTGTGTTCTCCAAATAAATTCAGCCAGCAATCTACTCCCCAGAACTCCTGGCACATGTGAAATCTGAAATTGTTAACAGTGAAACAACAGTTCAGTGTGAATTTTAGACATTTTCAGACGCTCACTGCATCATGAAACAATTGAGTTTTTCTTCAGAACTAGTAAGATTGCACCTGCACGCACGTTTCAACTAATGCATATTAAAATCCTAATCATTTATATACATATGTTGCAAACAATGATATTCAATCTAGCATGCTTTCTATGTTTGTAAGATGAAAAATGTTACTACCTCTGTCCATAAATAGATGCCAAAAGTTTGTCTAAATTTGAATGTATCTAGTCACGATTTAGTGTATAGATACATCCGAATTTGAAAAATCTTTGGCATCTATTTATGGATGGAGGGAGTACCAAAAATCATGGTGTTTTAACAGGAATATGGTTCATATAAAAAACTTGTTTCTGTGGAACAAACAACACTATGCTAAAACATTAATGGGCTCTAAACCACCTCAAGCACTAAGGAAACAAACTCGTGATGATGTGAGTAGATATTATGCACAATTGTCTCAAATCTCAAGATTCCCTTGATAAAAAAAATGTCACTAACAATAACATGGAAGACCCAGACGCTGGCTTTGTCCAAGCCAGCGCCTGCCCCTGCCTCCAACAGTATATCCTAGTAATATACGATATCCTCGTATCTTCTCCAAAACCAAATGTAGCTTCATCCATGCACCTTCATGCTGAGATAGGTTCATCGCTGCACGGCAAGCCAAACATCTTTGTAGGGATGAAGAAGTAACAAAGTTCTATATTCTTGTTTTTGCAGCCCTCTACATATCTAAGCCTGAACAGAAAGGGTCACCTAACATAAAATAAAACAGTGTAGTAAACATGGACCCATAAGGCCACAGTACCATCTCGAAGTTCAACAAAAAAATGCAGATGATAAATGTGTAAACAAGTACAGCGAGTTGGAAAATCAAATTACCTTACCCTATAAATATCTCAAATTACCTTACCCTATAAATATCCTCGACACGCTCATCAACAACCATGCTAGGCGGAGGAGAAAATTAGCAAGGCATCTACATTGAAGTTAAAAAAGAATCATGTTAGGACTTAGTAACACCATTTTTTGTACCATCAAATTTTCCGTGTTTTAAAAGGATCAGACCCTTCTCCACTCGGTGCAGCCTCGATAATAGGTATAACTTGTTAGAGAGTATTTGAAGCTTCAGAAATTACTCTATTGGGGATAGAAAAAATATCTGAAAATATCCTTGCTAGAACTGGGATTTGAAGAAAAACAGTGGGCTCTTGTAAGTTGCTGCAATTTGTTTAGCTAGGAGCCCAAAAATGGAGGCCACCTCACGACTCCAAATTCCAGCAAAACAAAAGGCGCAGAGAGGAACAACCTTGGTGACATGTTCGAGACTCATTGCATTGCAAGCATAGAAGAACAACATACCTGACCTCTTAAACACCATTTCTTTAAGGCGTGATAGAGTAGCCAGGCTTGATGCAGATCTACAAAACCAAATTAAAGAGTGATCAAGCACATGAATATGCTCGCTACATATAATTGTGTGTAACTAAATCAACCATAATACAGAGATATTGTCAACTATATACCAATTCCATCTAGAGACACCACCCAAATGAAGCATTGGACTAAATTGTGTGTTGGAACATGGCAGAATTATACCCATGACAAGTTAATCAATTTGTAGGTTCTTGCCTCCCTCTTTCATTTATTGTACAAGTACAAAGTGCCACTTTCTTAAACCTAAACTGCAAATTATGCAAATAATACAGCAAGGACAAACTACACTTTCGTAGTTTATACCACTTCAGAAAAGTGCTTTTACATACTTCTTTTTCTGGAAAAAAAATGCATCTATTTTTATGATATACTTACACCATGTCTAATCCCAGTAACCCTAAAAGCATTGTTTCAACCACTTACAATTTCATCGTATGTCTTTCTCAAATGAGTAAAACATATCTGTTCACCACACACAATCTATATTTAGAACTGGAACAAGACCAGGCACAGATTTCAGATCCTACGAGCCGGGATAAAAAAAAGGAGTGTCAATTGAAAGCAAATGGACTCTATAAGAAGGCAAGGCCAAAAAAAAAATTAGACATTCAAGGAAGAGTTGCTTTTTAGTGACCTTCACCGTATGAAAACGGATATAATGCTTCAATAAAAGCATTGACATATCTCATGTGTGACAAATGCCATTCTTGTTATGCGGCAAAAAAATATGTTCGTTGCTGCAAGGTGCAGCAGTAGATATAATAATCTGGATAGTAGCTAGCGAGTTAATTGGCCGCGTGAGAGAGTGAGAGCGTGAGGCGACCCTCCGCTCGCCCGTCGCCCGCCACCCCGGCGGCGGCGGCCACCCTTCCCCGCAGCTCACCTCCTCGGCGCCGCCCTCCCTGCTCCTCCCTTCCCTCGTGGCCTTCTCCTCCGCGGCGCAGCGCCATGGGAGAGGAAAGTGCGCCCAGATCCCGCCGGTGGTCAGATATGGTGGAGGAGGAGGAGGCGGAGCTGGCCTCCTCGGAGTCCTCCTCGAGGCGCTCCTACTCCGACGTGGTCAGGGACGGCTCGCCCAGTCCGCTGCGTGAGCCCTCCCCCGTGGATCCGCAACGTGGTGGCTCGGTGAACCAGCGCCCGCAACCTGTTCGACAGTTGCCTTCAGTGGTGGCGCGCCCAGAGTCGTCGCGGGGTTTGGCGTCTGGCTCGCGGCTCGGGCACGGCGACCGCCGGGGGCCGCAGCCGAAGCGCCAGCGCTTCCGTGGCCCGCTCCCGTCGATGGCGGTGCCGGAAGGGGTGCCGGCTGGCTTCGCCGGGCTCTGCTTCAACTGCGCAGAGCCGGGTCATGTCGCCGGCATGTGCAAGGGTAAGCGCCGTTGTCTGCTCTGCAAGAGCGAGTATCATGTGGCTCGTCAGTGCACGGCGCCGGTGGCTGGTGCTGTGGCGCTCGGTGCCCCTCCTCCTCCGTCGCGCTCGAGTGCTGCTCCGCCTCCGCAGCTGGTGAACCCGGTGACCGCTGCGCCCGTTCCAAGGCCGCCGCCTCCCCCTGCGCGACCTTCGGCAGGCTCAAGCCGGGACCTTGCGGCGGCCAGGGCACCAACCGGCCCGTACAGGATCCCTGCGCATCAACGCCTTGGGCTCGGCGGCGAGGCGGCGGTGGTGGCCGACCGGCAGGGGGCTGGCCGGCCATCCGTCAAGGAGAGGCTTGGTGGCCGGGAGGCGAGGGTGGAGCCCGAGGCGCGTGGGCGTGACGTGGTGGCTCCGGCGGCCGAGTCGCCGTTCGAGCGTGGACTCCGCCGTGAGCGTGAGATTCGGGATGCCTCTCCAAGGAGGCAGGCGGACGTGGATGCTGGGATCTCCACTTATGATCGCGTGCTTCGCCGGGAGCAGGCCCTGCGCGATGCGGCGCTCTCCTCCGCGGAGCGTGCGGCGGAGGTTGAGGCGTCGCGTCCGGAGGTGGAGCGCTGCATTATCTACCGCACGGAGGAGGTGGAGGCGGCGGAGCGGGCGCTTCGATGGGGCCTTGTGGCCTTCGTCTCCGGGACTAGGCGTACCGTGAGCTGCTCGGCGGCTTCTGCGGCGGTCCTGGAGAGGTTCCCGGAGCTACAAGGCCACTTCTCTGTCCACAGTTTCTGGCCAGCAGACCTTCTCTTCGTCTTCGACTCTCGCGCTTCGCGGGATGTGGTGCTTGCGGCGAACCCATTTGATGGCAGGGACTTCTCCTTGAGGTTCGGTTTGTGGAACCGCCAGCTCCAAGCGAGGAGGCGGGTGTTCAGGTACAGAGTCCACCTGGAGGTGGTTGGGGTGCCGCCGCTGGCGTGGAGCATGGCCACAGCGAGGCTTCTGCTGGGCTCGTCGGCTTGGGCAGAGCGCCTAGGCACGGACACGGCAAGCAGGTCCGACATGGGGAGCTTTTGCATCACGGCTTGGACCGATGATCCCGCAGCTATCCCGAAGAGCAAGAAGCTTTGGCTTGCCGAGCCGTTGGTGTTTGATGAGGATGATGATGACCTGCTCTTCCCGGTGGAGGCGCTGGTGCCTGAGGAGGTGGCCCTGCTTGAGTACGAGGCCACCGTGCACATCGTGCGGGTTGAAGGAGAGGCTCGCCCGGCTAGCCGCTCCGAGGCCAGTGGCGGGCGTGATGATCGCCAAGATGATGCAGCGCCGGGGCAAGATGGTGGTGGCCGTGGCGGCTCTGCCCAGCGTGGCGCTCAGCCGCCTGGTGCCTCTGCTGCGGGCGCATGTGGTCTGGACGCGCCGCCGCGCAGGTGGAGGGGCGGGCCGGAGCGGAGGGTCGCGCTGGGCCACACCGTGGATGTCCGGCCATGGCCCATGTGGGGGCAACCCCCTGTCCGGTTGGAGGCCCCGCGCTCAGCGGCGCCCCAGGCTGCGATCGTGGAGAGCCCGCCGCTGTCTCCCCGTGTTGCTCCATCTTCGGTGGAGGCCGACGCGGCTTCGGCCGCGATCCAGTTGGGTGCTGCGGCTGTGCGGTCGCGCCCAAGTCCCTTGAGCTCTGCTTCGATCCAAGACGACCCGTGGTGGTGGCCGAAAGGCAAGAAGGATGGGGGGCTCTCGCCTACAGGCCCGCTCTCCCCCTCGAGCACCTCTTGTTTCCACGACTCCTTCGAGGGGAGAGGGAGGTGGCTGCAATCTCCCATGTCGATGTTCACCGTGGAGCTCTCCCGGGCCTCGCCGCCGGTGACGAGGCAGGTGCAGGAGTCGCAGGTGGTGGAGATCGAGGACGGCGAGATAGTGGAGGAGGCGCAGCCGGAGCTGCAGCCGCCGCTGCCCTCCACGCCGGTGGTGCCCTCGACCCCGGTGGGCTCAGATTCCGTGGACACCAGCTGCGCGCTTGCGGTGTTCCGTGAGCGCTGTCGCCGCAAGAAGGCAGCGCTGCTCCCGCGTCCGGTGGCGAGGAAGCCGAGAGCCAAGAGACCCCCTCCCTCGGTGGTTCGCCGTAGTGCTCGTGTGGCGGGACGTTTCTCGTCGGGAGCCTCGATCACGCAGCAACAAAAGACCCTCATGGTTCAGCTGGAGTTGGCGAGGGAGGGTGAGGTGATCAGTGAGGAGACGCTCCAGGCCTACCTGCGTTACTTCGAGGAGAAGCCCATGACGGCTGAGCACCTTACTGCGTGCCTGGCTCTGTTTGGCTGGTTGCCAAACGTGCTTCCTGTGGTTGAGGAGGGAGACGTGGATGTAGTTGTTTGAGCTTCTTCTCACTTGTACCCAGACCTCCTGTTGTTTACCATGTCAGACATGTTTTTCTCCTTGTTGGTGTGGAATGTCCGTGGCCTAAACTCCTTGGCGCGGTGTGATTCGATTTACCAGGTGGTCTGTCTTTCGGGGGCGAGCGTGGTTTGTTTTCTCGAAACTAAGCTGCAAGTGGTCGCTCGAGCGACTGTGGATCGTTGCCTCGGCCGGGAGTTTGATGATTACTTCTTCCTCCCTGCCGATGGCACTCGAGGTGGCATTCTTTTGGCCTGGAAATCTGCAGTTGTTTCCTTGTCTAACCCTCACTACTCCAACAATGCCATCACGGCAAGAGTTGGTGGTTCGGGGGCGACCGGTTGGTGGCTCACCGGGGTCTATGGCCCGCAAGCGGAAATAGACAAATGTCTCTTTCTCCAAGAGATTAAGGACATCAGGGATCTTCACCCGGGTCCGTGGGCAGTGGCTGGTGACTTTAACCTTATCGTGGAAGCTGTGGATAAGAACAACGCCAATCTCAATAGGCGGATGATGGGAAAGTTCCGCCGCCTTCTTGCTGAGATGGAGCTCAAGGAGCTCTACCTCAATGGTCGTCGCTACACGTGGTCTAATGAGCGGGAGCGCCCGACCATGGAGAGGTTAGACCGTGTTTTCTCCACTGTGGACTGGGAGGTGGCGTTCCCTTCCTCCTTTCTCTCTGCGATGTCTTCCTCCACCTCAGACCACTGCCCGCTTCTGCTGAGTTTGGCGGCGGAGCTGAAGGCGGCACGCCACTTCCGGTTCGAAGCGTTTTGGCCGAAAGTGGATGGTTTCTTGGAGATTGTGGAGGGTGCTTGGACGTCGGTTCAGCCCATCGAGAACCCGTTCAAGCGCCTTGCCGCCAAGTTGGCGGCTACGGCTAAGGCCCTATCTAGCTGGAATGATCGCTTCATTGGCAGCAACAAGAAGCAGATCTTGCTGGCCAATGAGCTGATCCTCCGCCTGGATGTGGCGATGGAGACTCGGGCCCTCTCTACCGAGGAGAGAGGCTTCAGGAAGCTTCTCAAGCGGAAGCTGCTCGGGTTGGCCTCCTTGGAGAGGACGATCGCTAGGCAGCGGTCCAGGATCACGTGGCTCGCGGAAGGCGACGCTTGCACCAAGTTCTTCCACCTTCACGCCAACCATCGCCGTCGGAAGAACTTCATTGCGCAGCTCAAGGTGGATGGTGTTCTGGTGGCTGACCAAGAGGCGAAAGCCGAGGCGGTGGACTCCTTCTATGAGCTCCTCCTGGGATCTGCGCCGGAGCGGGGTTTCTCCCTGGACTTGGACTATTTGGGGGTCCAGACGCATGATCTGTCGGCTTTGGAGGTCCCTTTCTCGGAGGAAGAGGTGTGGGGCGTGATCCGCTCCCAGGAGCTGGACAAGGCGCCAGGCCCGGATGGGTTCTCTGGCAGATTCTATGTGGCGTGCTGGCACATTATCAAGCACGACCTCATGGATGCTTTTCGGTCCTTGTGGAGTGGTGATTGTCGGGGGTTGCATGTGGCGAATCAGGCGTTGGTCTCCCTCCTTCCCAAGCACGCCGATGCTGTGGAGATCAAGGACTTCCGCCCCATCAGCTTGATTCACAGTGTGGCTAAGCTGGTGGCTAAGGTGCTGTCGGCACGGCTGGCTCCGCGTATGTCTGAGCTCGTGGGACCGCAGCAGAGCGCCTTTATCCGGGGCCGCTGCCTTCATGACAACTTCCAGTTGGTGCAATGCACGGCCCGCAAGCTGCATGCGCGGAAGACGGACGCCATTCTGTTGAAGTTGGACATCACCAAGGCCTTTGACACAGTGGACTGGGCTTTTCTTCTTGAAGTCCTGGAGAAGCTTGGCTTTGGACACAAGTGGATCACCATGGTTTGTGGGCTGCTCGGCTCTGCGTCGACCCGAGTGGTGGTGAATGGGGTGGCAGGTGGCCTTATCTATAATCGGCGTGGCCTTCGGCAGGGCGACCCCCTTTCCCCCCTGCTGTTTGACACGGTCATGGATGTCCTGCATCTGCTGTTTGAGCGGGCGGCGGCAGATGGTCTCCTCTCGGAGTTGGCCCCGAGTGTATTCCGACACCGCACCTCCATGTACACCGACGACGTGGTCACCTTCATCAGGCCTAGGAAAGGTGACCTCCTAACTTGTGCCTCCATTGTGGATGACTTCGGGGTGGCATCGGGGCTCCGCACCAACCTCGCCAAATGCTCCATCCACCCCATTCGTTGCTCGGTGGAGCAAGTGGATCTTGCGCGTTCGATCTTGGGCTGTGAGGTTGCCTCCTTCCCCTTCAAGTACCTGGGCCTTCCCCTGGGGCTTCGAAAGGTGACGGCGGCCCAGCTTCAGCCTCTCGTGGACAATGCGGCCGGCAGGCTGCAACCGTGGTGTGCGAACCTTCTCACTAGAGGGGGGAGGACAATCCTTGTTCAGACGACGTTATGTGCGATCCCCATTCACGCCATGATGTCGTTGGACATCCCTCCCAAGGTTCTTGAGTCGCTTCTCAAGATTAGTAGGGCTTTCATGTGGAAAGGCCGGAGAGAGGTCAAGGGAGGACACTGTTTGGTAGCGTGGGACAAGGTGGCCTCGCCTAAGCTGCTGGGGGGTTTGGGGATTCCGAACCTCAAACTCCTCAACCTGGCGCTTAGATGCCGGTGGTCGTGGCTCCAGAAGGTGGATCCATCCAAGGCTTGGGCAGATTTTAACATCCAAACGCCCAGCCTGTGCTCCGCAATTGTTGACGCTGCTACTTACTACGAGTTGGGCAATGGAGAGCGGGCGCGGTTTTGGAAAGACAGGTGGCTGGGAGGAGAGAAGGTGGAGGACATAGCTCCACATGTGGCCCTGATGGTCTCCAAGCGGAGGGCCAATGCCCGTTCTGTCAAAGAAGGACTGGCAGGTGGGTGGCTCCTGGACTGCGGTCCGGATTTGGGTGAGCGAGCTCTACCCGAGTTCTTTTTGTTGTGGCACAGACTAGCCTCTGTCGTCCTCGACCCCGATCGAGAGGATAAGTTAGTTTGGAGGTGGACTAGCGACGGCTACTACTCTTCCAAGTCAGCCTACGAGGCTTTCTTTGGCGGGACTATCAGAGCCCCAGTGGTAGATGAGATCTGGCGTTCCAGAGCGCCCTACAGTTGCAAGTTCTTCGCATGGCTGGTATCGAAGAACCGCTGCTGGACGGCGGACAGACTGCTACGCCGTGGTCTGCCGGCACCCGCGGCTTGCCCCCTTTGCGATCAGGAGCCGGAGACATTGCAGCACCTTCTCCTTGGATGTGTCGTCGCGCGGGAGGTTTGGATGTGGGTCCTCCGGCAGTGGGACAAGACGGACTGGCTTCCGGTGGCTGATTCAGGCATTGTGGAGTGGTGGACGTCCAGGTCCTGCCCGCGGACTCACCAGCGGGACCTGTGGACGGCCATCATCCTGGTGTTCTGGTGCATATGGAGGCACCGGAATGACGTGGTCTTCAATGGGGCGGCTCCATCTCAGGCTTGCATCAAGGAGAAGATTAGGGAGGAGTGCGATAGGTGGAAGCTTGCGAAGCTTTTCCGCAGCTCTTTCTTTGTTTTTCCTGAACCTGTAGCTACACCGTGGCAATTAGGAGAGTAGGCTTAGGGTGAGGACCTGCCACCTCTTGTTGGCAGCCCTTCTTTGCCTCTTGGCACCCCTTCTATATGATTGATACACCTCTCCATGGTGTATTCTCGAGATATAATAATCTACATTCATAGCTGGTTTTAACAACAGGAGGAGCAGGTCGGAATTGGTTCATACATAGCTCTTAGGATATTGTCGAATAAAAGAACTCTGAACTTTACCAATACTTCATTTGTCAGCAATCTGAAATTTCATTGCAGTATCGTGCGACTACCCATCATCTCCTTCAGTAGTATATAACACATGCCAAATCAGATATCCGTACCATTTTAGTTCATTTGACAAAGTTTATTCACAAATCCATTAAGTCTGAACTACTCATGTTGCATTACTCTCTTCTAAAGCTTCTCATAAGGAAAACGCTGACGCTCCCCCGGGGGAACAGCGCTCGGATCCTCCGGCTCGATCGCTGGACGCGTGTAACGTGGGTCCCACAGCTTATCTCTTCCACCTCCTTCCCCAAATCGCAACGAGACGCCTCCACTCTCCAGCGACCTGCACTTCCTCCTCCTTGCCGGCGTGTCCCGATGCTCTCCCTTGCCGGTGTTCCCCGTGCTCCACCCGCCGCCGGGCGCCCCACCTCCGCCGGGCGCCCCACCTCCGCCGGGCGCCACCGGGCCCCCACCTCCGACGGGCGCCGCCGGGCCCCACCTCCTCGGCGCGCCACCGCCCTCCTACCGCCTCCGCGTGCCTCCGGCCCCCCACCTTCTGCTCGCGCCGTCGGCCCCCAGCAGCTCCGTGCGCCGCCGGAGCCCCAGGACATCCGTGCACCGCCGGGCCCCTCCTCCTCGCGTCGTCGGGTTCCCCGGCACCTCAGTGCGTCGCCGGCCCCCAACCTTCTCCGTGCGCTCCCCCCCCACCTCCTCCATGCGCCGCTGGTAGGGAGGCATTCCCCCATGCTCCCCATGTTGCTCCACTAGCCGCCCGCCCGAGCTTCTTCCTTCGCCGGCGCCGTGTGGTTTTTAGGGTGTGACAAATCGGCCCTGAATTTCTCCTACAGCTGCACTGGATTCTGCCCCATTTGTTGTCGGTGCCTGTCGTCAACTCCTGCCCCATTTTTTTGCTACTTTTTATTCTATGTCGTTGCTACAATTGTTATGTATTTCTGTTATAATAGTACACATTTGTTTCTCCCAGATTTTCGGCTAGAGTTTTGCGATGAAGTCATTTTTGCTACTTTTGTTCTATATATCGTTGCTACAATTATTCTGTATTTCTGCTGTAAGTTCTCCGGTGAGGTCTCCGCCGAGCTTTCGACGAGGTCGGTTTTGCTACAATAGCAAAAAAAAGTTGCTACAATTTTTGTGTTTTTGTGCTACTTTTAGCATTTTTTTTTTGCTACTATGTCTCCGGTGAGGTTTCCGACGACGCCTCCGGCGAGTTCCCGGGTGACATCTCCGGCGAGTTTTCTTTTTTCGAGGTCTCCGATGAGGTCGGTGTTGCTACAATACCAGAATTTGTTTGCTACAATAGTACAACATTTTCGCTACATCGTCTCCGGCGAGGTCTCCGGCGAGTCTCCGACGAGATCTGTGTGTATTTTGGAAGAACCATGTTTTGCTACAATTGTGTTGATTTTGCTACAAACGAACCGTTTTTTGCTACTTTGGTACATTATGGTAGCAAAAGTGGAACTGAGATATACTGTGACACGTGTCATAATCTGGATGGTTCAATTGAGCTAATCCTACGGCTGTCCACCCGGAGGATTAGAAATCTAATCCCCCGGGGGACGCTCAGCGTGCCCCTTCTCATAATAGCAAGAGATAGAACAGCTGGTCAAAGGAAATATGGTTAGTACCAGCCAACTAATCATCAAGGGAAGACACCTGACGGGAGCAATCTGGCCACGGAGATGTAGAAGAACCAGAGAATGCAGATGTACGGGGGCAATTTGGCGGGCACGGGACATGCATGACAGAGACCGCGGGGTGCCCCACAGCCGGCCACAGGTGCAAGATCTCGTACAAGGCGTTGGGCCTCGGAGACGAAGCCGCATGCGGTGTTCGATGGAAAATTCGACGGCGTCGGCGTCCGCGGCTCCCCAGATGTCCTCCTGTACACGGTGGCTCCGGGCAGGCCTCACCTCGCGTGCAGGGCTCCGCTGGCGAGGGTGGCAGCGAGCAGGCCTCGCCTCCCTTGCCGAGTGGCGGCGGTTGGTATGGAGGTTGGGAGCAAGCGCGTGTGCAGGGCGGCAGTGGTGGGCAAGGCGCCAGGGCGGTCGCTAGCAGGCGCGAGTGCAGGGCGGTGGAAGCGGGGATCGTGGCGTTGTGGAAGGGGAAGGCGGATGCGTGAGTGATGGACAAGCTGAGCACCTCTGTTGCAGGTACGTGGCCGTCGGCAACGAGCCATTCTTGGGAGCGTACAACGGCTCCTTCATCAAGGTCACCTTACCGGCTCTCCAGAACATCCAGAACGCGCTCAACGACGCCGGGGTTGGCGACCGGATCAAGGCGACGGTACCTCTGAACGCCGATGTGTACAACTCCCCAGCCAAGAACCCCGTTCCGTCGGCGGGCCGGTTCCGCTCCGACATCTCGGGCGTCATGACGGACATCGTCAAGTTCCTGGCGAAGAACAAGGCGCCCTTCACCGTCAACATCTACCCGTTCCTCAGCCTCTACCTCAACGACAACTTCCCGCTCGACTTCGCCTTCTTCGACGGGGCCGCCACGCCTGTGCACGACAACGGCGTCACCTACACCAACGTGTTCGAGGCCAACTTTGACACGCTGGTGGCGGCGCTCGTGGCGGTAGGTCACGGCGACATGCCAATCATCGTCGGCGAGGTCGGCTGGCCCACCGAAGGCGACAGGCGCGCCAAGTCGTCCCACGCGCAGCGGTTCTACGACGGGCTGCTGAAGCGCCTGGCGTCGAACCGTGGCACGCCGGCGCGGCCGAGCCAGCACCTGGATATGTACCTGTTCGGGCTCGTCGACGAGGACCAGAAGAGCGTGCAGCCGGGCAGCTTCGAGCGGCACTGGGGCATCTTCCGGTACGATGGCCAGCCCAAGTTCGCCATGGACCTGAGCGGGCAGGGCCGGAACACGACGCTCGTGCCGGCGAAGGGCGTGCAGTACCTGTCCAGGACGTGGTGCGCGCTCAACCCCAAGGCCAGCAGGAACGACCTCGGCAAGCTCCTCGGCGCCAAGATCGACTACGCGTGCACCAACGCCGACTGCACGCCGCTCGGCTACGGCTCGACGTGCAACGGCATGGACGCCAAAGGCAACACGCGTCCTACGCCTTCAACGCATACTACCAGGCGCAGAGCCAGAAGGACGAGGCATGCGACTTCCAGGGACTTGCTCTGCCCACGGAGACGGATCCCTCCACCGCGGCTTGCAACTTCACCATCCAGATCGCCACCTCGGCGGCGGCGGCGGTGCGGCTCAGCGTGTCGGCGGTTGCTGCCGTGCTGGTGGTGACGTCGGTGGGGATCAAATTAGCCATGCCTTTATTTCTGTGCTACTGCATCTGTCGTCGATACAAGGGCTAGCAGACCTGTCAAAATCATGGACCTTTTTTGGATGGCAACATATGTTTTCACTACGCTGCTGCAATCCTTGTGAATCCAGGGCTTCGGTTATGTGTAACTGCATCTCTGCTCCCATCTTATCTATCTACTTGAGTTCCACACTCTTTGCTTGCACTCTTAGGGCATGTACATTGCACAACGCTTACACATGCGCTAAAAAAAAGTCAAATCCGATCGTTGCTCAATCCATTCCAAAATTACCTACTTTTATGCAGCATGTGTCACTGCGTCTGATCCATGCGGCTGGCAGCAGCACTAGCTGAGTTGGTTTGGTGGTGTATGCATGCGAGTCTTTGTCAGCTTGGAGTCGAGTGGCAAAAGCATGCATGATACGAGTTGCATATGCTGCTGCATATGAAGCTAGCTGGTCATCTACTTGAAAGGTGACAGGCTAATTGTTTGCACATCCCTCATGGTGGTCTCATTTGGAATAGCTCCTCATCTACTGTTATGTTAAGATTTAATAACCGCCATGGTTTTTAAGGCGACGCCTTGGCGCCTAAAGCAGCCGTTTTTGCAAAGCGGAGGGGGAGCGCCTAGGCGTCACCTCTAAGCGACGCTTTTTAAACCATGATGACCGCCTGATAAATGCTATTAGTGGTAAACTATGATTTAAACCACCGGCCACTAGGACTAATATGTAGCATCTCAGTATATACTGTAGGTGATTCACTCTATATGTGATTCTAGATGGACAAACATCCATAAAGAAAAAGGAATAGACCCTTTCTATGTCTATGTCTACATCCACGTTTTCTTCCTTTTGTCCTGATTGTATTTTGTACTTCTCGCTGTCGTGGTAGTGTTAGACACTGCCACCGTGTTTGTGTATTCGTTCTAGAGAAGATCAACTGCGATTGTTGACTTTATTCTGCCTCGTTTTGGACGCGATCGTATATGTTTTTCTTCCACTTAAATCTGGTACGGAGTACCTATAGTTTGTAGAAGCTCTACAAGCTGAAATTCAATTCAGCTTTCGGGGGTGTTTCTCTTTAGCAAAAAAATTATATTTCAAAGTGTTGAAAATTTTTGACAAAAATTCTACATGTACATCCCCATGGTATATGTACTTTTTGTTTTAATTTTTTTAAATTCAAAATGTGTGTAAGATAACACCACTCCATATATATATGTGCTATTGGTTGCCAATAAAGCCATGGTAATTGCATTCAGTCACTGGAACAACATGTACTGTACTAGTTAAGACTGCATACAGTTATCTCCTACAGATACAAGACAAAAGTTTCCACTAGTATATATGTAGGGCTCCTTTGATTCAAAGAATTTGCATAGGAATTGTGTAGGATTTGGTTCCTACGGGAAAAATTCCTATACATGTTGTTTGATTCATAAGAACATATCCTATAGGAAAAATTCATATAGGAATCTTGTAGTGTAATTCTTATAGGAAAAAAGCATTAGCTCATACCTCATGGAAAAATTCCTTTGCTACAATCAGACAAACTTCATCTTCCTATATGTTTCAAGTAGACATGTCATTCCAATCATATACCTTTCCTATTCCTATGTTTTTCCTATCCTTTAAATCAAAGGAGCCCGTATAGTGTAAGGGACTCTGCCAAGAGCGGGAATGTTCAGTTTTTCAGCGAGTGTTCAGGCTACGAATTGTAATCCAAGCCATTATTTGCCAATGTGGACATGTTCAGCACGGCAACAGGCTAACAAAAGCTGGGTGCCCGGCAAACCCAGCTTTTCATTGATCATTATTAGAGGAAACAGAGAGTTTTACAAGGGTACATCGCTTAACGAAGATATAAGCAGCTACTAGTTGTCAAAAATAAGGAGATAGAAACAGCTACTCCATGCGATCAGGAAAAATCGCGGTGGAAACTACCTGGCTAACTAAATTCAGTCCCGCTCTCGGGATGTCTATCAGCTTGCTGGTTCTGTTGCGTCCGGCCTGACACCACATTGATGATTTTGGGTGAACACCTAGAATGAACTAGCCTTGTTTCTGAACACCCTCTCATTACGTTCCTTCCATGTTGACCACCAAACTAACAGAAGGAGAAGACCTCCAAGCCCGACAATGAGGCTCTGGAACGGAATAGGCTGAGTCAGATGTGCACTGAAATCTCGGGCATAATTCTGCAAAGGGAGCACATGAGATTGCAAGTCCAGCATGCTTCAGCGGGTTATCTGCTATCACACTAGCCACGGACAGCGAGCCATGAGAAAATCTGGAATCTAATTTCCCAGCCAGGGACTGAAAACTGCAGGAGGTTGCACCTTCGAACTGAATTGCGTACGCGGATGCAACCGAAAAGAATCCATCATCCATCCAACTTCCAAGTCACCAAGTCGAGGACGTCAGCGTTCGGCAGAATATGTTCCAGCAGAGTTCAAATCTCAGTGAAATGGGTGATTGCATTGCTAGAGAATGTCCGCTGGAGGTGTCTCGTCCATCTTGCATCCACAAAGACTTATCTGACCAATAGCGTCTTCCTGCTACAATGAGCAACCATTTTGTTCAGTTTTAGATAATTAGAGGGGTCCGTCAAATAAGAGAAAAAGGGTAAACGACTAGTGCATGCTTCATCCCTTGCATATTGCATTTTCAGCATTTAGCACTGAAAGTTTTACTGATCCACTAACAATCTAACTGTAGGAATTGTTCTGTTTTTTCCTTCCGAAATGCTGACAGATTAAATTGACGAATTCGCTGGAAGAAATGCAAAGTTAAAATTTAGCTGAAGATCCAACTTACCAGGATCTGAAAAAGCCGCCTAACCAAGGTCCCTCAAAAACGGACCACCCGGAAATCAAGGACCCCAAGGTTGTACCAGACACCACCCTCCAGGTCCTTCAGGCCCATGCACATCAGCTGCTGAATGCTAACCACAACTTTGGAAGAACTCAACAGTTCATCGAGGTGATGAATTGATATATGTATGTACAGTGAGAACTAGTAGCTGTGCATTCAAGTGTCGTTCCATGGATCACCTGCTACTCTCAGCCAGTGGCCTATATTCCAACCAGGGTCACTAACCATGTGTATGTCCTGCTACTAATCTGAATTTTCTGCCTACTAACCTCACAACAGGTCCCTAACCACACAAGAGGCCTGGTGATGCCGTATTTAAGACATGAACCAACATGAGACCTGAGCAAGACAATGTCAAGCCTTTCTTATGCTTAACAGTCAAAGTTTTGTTTCTTGCATTTACATTCAGATGTGTCATCGTTAAACGGTTAGCAGGAAGTAAATAGTAAGAAAACAAAAGTCTTATTTGATTCTGTAACAGTAGGAATGGTACCTCTTTATTTGCAAGAATATGATACAGTTAATTGCCATTGAGATGTAACCAGAACTTTCTTGTTGAAACCTGTAATTTTTACAAATGGTGTTCCCTGTACATCTAGCCGCATAGTTGCATGAGGAATTCAGCTAGTTCCATAGTAAAAATGAGGGCCTAGCTAGCAAGATGGTAAATACTTTGCTGGAAAACCATAAGATACTGCACATCTTCCTGTCACAGAGTATAAAGTATGTGGACACTGAGCAACTTCTAAATTTCACAAACTATCAATTCCAAGAACATGGAGCACGCTCAACTACTAAGTAGTACCCTCTTATGTCCTTCGCCACACGGATTTCATCATCCAAATAGACGGTGTCAAACCTGAAAATGAAAATGTTATTGCAGGAAAGCGAAGGAGAACTGAGAAATTGTAATAAATGTTGACCCAACAAAATGGATTAACTTTTCTAGCATGCTACATAGAAGGAAGGATCAAGACCAAGTTAACATTACATAAATATTTTGCTTCTTATTAGCCATTACTATGTGCATTATAGGTAACCTAATCTGGTTCAGTAAAGACAATAGCACCTAAATATCCACATTAAACTTGACATTAGGCTCTTCTCCCAGGTCCTAGCGATATATAGACAAGGAAAGAACAAAGGACATGCAAACAGTTGATGTTACATAGAAGGAAAGAGACAAACATTATTCAAACAAAATCCACTTCTCTTTTACTTAAACATCCAGCTCTTTTACAGGAATAAATTGAGTTCTATTTGAAAGGGGGGAACTAGAGAACCTAGCAAACTTGGATTCATGCCAACTGAGTCCCACAATGTCACATCTCCAGTTTTCAAGATTGCTACTGTAGTTGACAAGCGCCAATCCACTATCGTAGTATCGTGAAGACATTACAATACCAAGCAGATGAGCACTGTTCAGACAAAACACTACGGCATTCCAATGGAGCCGTCTGATTCAGTCATAGAAATATCCTCACAATTTCTTTCGAGGAATCACAGTTTCTTTTGACGAAACACAATTTCAGTCTACTCATAAGGGCAGACCAAGATACTCACTAGAGAACCTAGCAAACTTGGATTCATGCCAACTGAGTCCCACAATGTCACATCTCCAGTTTTCAAGATTGCTACTGTAGTTGACAAGCGCCAATCCACTATCGTAGTATCGTGAAGACATTACAATACCAAGCAGATGAGCATTGTTCAGACAAAACACTACGGCATTCCAATGGAGCCGTCTGATTCAGTCATAGAAATATCCTCACAATTTCTTTCGAGGAATCACAGTTTCTTTTGACGAAACACAATTTCAGTCTACTCATAAGGGCAGACCAAGATACTCACTAGAGCAGCCGATTTCACCAGAAAGATTCAGCAGCCTCACACAAGGGAAGCTCTCAATGTTTACATACATTGCCTTCACAAGATCTGGAACAGATTCCAGTGTGGCACCATCTCCTAGAAAAACGCAAAGGCGGCATGAACCTCTTGCTAGAGTACAGCAAGTGAGAGAGAAATAAAATTGAAAGAGATACTAGATATAGAGAAGCAAGAACTAATGATACTGTTTTTCAAATCGAGCTCCCAGTTACAATTAATTTCAAGCAAATGGCATGACTGAGAAGCATGTAGGAACTTTCATAACTAATCACATGTCGTAACAGCACATGATCAAATTGGAGAGATTGTGGCCTCTGGATAAATATGTGAAATTTACAGCGGATAACTCCCTAGAAAATGCCACTGAGAGACCAAAGAATGGAACCTCACAGTCTCCTATATTATCTAAAAAGCATTCCTACTGAATCAAAACACTGAGTCAGAGATTCTTTGAGAGCAGTATGCTACTTTCCAGTTCTATGCTTCTACTTCTACCTTATATTTGAGAGCACTGTACGTCGCACTTTTCATTCAAGATGAAATAGATTTCAGAAAGTTGGAAGGGAAATCAAAATAGTACCAGTGATTAAGGACAAATTAGGATGTAATAACTTATGAGGTGCTTAAAATGATAACACTATTAAATATAGCTAGAGTGATTGCTAAGAAGCAAAACAAGTATATTGCTGTGACATTAAGCCCAATTGGAGTAAAAACGTTCTTTTATTAATTAAAAATAATAACCGTACTACTCATCTCTATATATCCAGTGGTCGGATTCTTAGATCAATATAATTGATGTGTAAATAATTATCACAATGCAAGGGTACAAAAGGACTGACTTTCAGCTGCAACAAATGTTTTCAGTTGCAATTAATCATGAGCAAGAAGCATACATGCCACTATATGATCAGATCTATGATAGCTAGAGAAAATCACCTTATATGAGCAGCTTTGGAAGAAAACAAATTGTGCATCTGCAAGCGCACTCATCAAGGTACAAATCTGTGTATTAAAAAATAGGATTATTGATCTTGCAAGCGCACTCATCAGGTCTTTATCGCTTTGGCCTTGCTGCCATGGCAAGGTGAATCTGCACGTATCGAAGCACAACAAAGTCATAGCAAAGAAAAATAAATAAAGCTTAAAGAGTTCTGTATGTACGAGAAATGACTAAACTGCAGAAATAAACAAAGAAATTAGTGCATAAGACTTCTTCACTAATTAAAGATACTTGCTGAGAGAAGCATTTAAATATTAACATAGGGGGTTACAAATCCATTGGAATTACCGAACTACAAACATAATCAAGCACATAATACCAATTGCAGAAATATCTTTAGATTTTTTTCGCCAATTAGAGGTAGCATTTAAATATCAATTAGCAGAAAAGGATAAATGTGCTTTGGATCCAACTGATTTGAGCAGTGGCTGCTCAATATGTTCATCCAAGACCATCTGTGGTAGCATATATACAAGTGATTCCACCTTTAACTTTGGTCAGCAATTAGTTAATTTTAATCACAAACTGATGAAAATTAGAAGACAGATGTTGCTCGATGTTGAAGAATTTCGTAGAGAAGAAGGGTCATAATTAAATCAAAACTTTTATTAATATTGATAATTCAGACACCGATTACATAGGGTAGCTACTCCCCTGGGCCATAGGTTTCGGTGACCCGTTCACAGTACACATGAACTAAGCTAATAGCAGCTGGGTCACATATGATTCCAGTGCCAAATCACACCAAGAGTCAACTAGGCTGCCATCGATCCTGACTAGAGTTAACACAAGCATTCATCTAGACTGAGCCTCAAATCTCAACCGGAGGAGCAACTGATTCAATTGCTCCACAAGAAGTAGGGGCAGACGGCTCCCATGGTGGGCGTCCAGTTGCCGCACCCCCAGTAGCACCTACCCTGCATGGGCCCTGGCATCGCTACAACGCTCCCTCTGCTGGCCACTCCGCAGTAGCACGCCCCGGCAGCGCCACCGCACAGTCTTGTGTGAGGCTGCTGCTGCTGCTCCTCCTCCCTGTGCTGGATCGGCAGCGGCGCCAAGGAGCCGGTAATGGCGATCTTGGCGCCCCTCCGCATAATCTCCACAAGAAGAGACGCAGTGTTGCGCGCGTCATCGAGCCCGCAGTGCAGGCGGCCCTCCCACTGTAACCCCGCAGCCCGGACGGCCTCCTGCAGGTTGAACCGCCCTCCACCCCCGATCACCGCCTGGAAGGGAACCCTGAGGTTGACCCAGCGATCGAAGTACGCCGGCTTCTCGATCCCCTTGAAGACGCACTCCGATTCAAGCATAGTCCGGCAGTCCCAATCACCCCACGTCACGACGGCCAAGCTGCCGCCTTTCCTGGCCCCCGCCGTCGCCGCCTGCAGCCAGCGGTCGTGCAGCAGGAGCGCCTCCCCGAGATCCACCCCTCCATCGACGTCCTCCTGCTTGATCCCTGTGAGGTCCCTGCAAAACGGGGTCAGCACGGGATGGTACTTAGGGCGGACGTACCTGCGGAAGGCGGACTGGATGCGGCCGGTGGCGCCGTCGACGAGCACGGAGGGGAACTCAATGATCTCTTGCGGGTAGATGCGTCTGTCCTTCTCGCAGGTCGCCTCGAAATCGACAACCAGGAAGAACTCGAACTCTTGCAGCAGGTGAGGCGCCTGAGCCCACGGCGCCGCCGCGCTCGACATCGTCGTCCGCCGCGGAGGGAAAGCACGCGCGCGCGATCGCCGGGAAACGGGGCGCTGGGAAGCAGAGCAAGATGGTTGTCGAGAGCTGATCGAATCGAGATCTCGGGAGGGGAGGGGGCTAGGGTTTCGATCCCGCGGGCGAATCGCGGGCTTAAATCCACCGGAAGGCGGCTCCGTCTCCGACATGAACTCGAACTCACACTGCGTAGACTCTACGCGGGATTCAGATGTCGGTCGCGTTGACGCGGGCGATGCTCCAAGCGACATCGTTTTTTTTTTTTCTGAATTGGTTTGTCACGTTTTTTTTTTTTTTTTTGATAACATGGTTCGTCACGATTTTGTTTTTGTTTGGCACTTCCACCACTCGAGTGCTCTGACTGTTTGTGCTCATATGGACACGTGCATGCGACATTTTTTTTTGGTTGCGATCCCAATAGTGGGTTCACAGCATCTCCACCGGCCGTCCGATAGCGTTTCGGGGACCGGCGTGATTTTTAAGCTCGCACTAGTGCGCTCCAAACAGCGCCGGTATCCCCGTGCCGGCCCGGTCCCTTCGCGTAGGGTGCGAATTGGGCGCACCGGCGCCTCGCGGCACGACGGTTTTCGCGGATGGGGACGCATTGTCAGCGATGGGACGCGACGGTTTGCATCGGCCGCGACGCGGGAAGGTTGGTCGTTGATGTTTAATGGTCTCCTGCGTGGAAATCGAGGCGGCCACGAGGGCAATGACTGGCTACGCAGCATCCAGTCGCCTACGCCGCCGTAAATGCGGGTTGCCACCGCTATATAGTACGTACGCCGTTCACCACCGCGGTGCTATCTTCTCATCTCCACCACCACCGCCGCTCCATTCTCTCCTCTCTGCGGGTAGTTGCCACGGCTATATAAGACGGCGTACTCCATGCTTGGCCTCAACGGCCGCGCGCTGCATCCACCACCACCGCAGCCGCAGCCGTAGCCCGACGCGGAGTACAACTCAGACGATGAGGAGGACCCATGGTTCGCGGCGTGGCACGAGGCCTACGTCGCAGATGCGGAAGCAGAGGCGGCGGAGGAGGCGGCGTAGTGGGGCGAGCAACCGCAGGCCCCCGCCGACCCGGAGCAGGCGGCGATCCTAGCGTCGCTGAACGCGCAACGCTTCCAGAGGTTGAAGGAGGAGGAGCGGGAGTTCGTCAACGACGCTAACCACGAGCACGTCCTCGAGATCTCGCGCCAGCGAGCGGCCACGGAGGAGGCGGGATGCCTCCTCATAGGGGCGGAGCGATAGAAGCTCTACGAGCTTAACGCTCATCGCCACTATGAGCGTTCGCCCGCGAGCAAGTGAGGCGCGCCGAGATCGAGACTTCTCGACAAAGGCTGGAAGCGCGAGGACATCGGCGCCGGCAAGCTCATGCGACGCTGGACGCCATGCTCCACCGCCAGATGCGTGAAGCAAGGGACAAGAAGCTAGCACGGACGCAGGCGGCAAAGGCGAAGAACGATGACGAGGCAGGCCCGTCGCGCGCCCCAACCGACAGCCATTAGATTAGGATAATGTTTAAGTTTTATTTAGATTTAAATTCGAGTTACTTTTGTATAAATGAATTTCGTATGAATTTCGGTTTTTAAATACCACTTTAAATTTAAGTTTCTACTGGGGCTACACTACGGGGCCGCCGGTGTGGGAGCAGCATCCCCAAATAGATCTATTGGGGCTACACTATAAGGGCCGCCGGTGTGGGAGCAGCATCCCAAAATAGAGAATGCTCTGGTGGCGCCTCCATACGGCAGTGTTGACGCCTATTTGGAAGCCGCGAAGCCGCTGGTGGAGATGCTCTCAGCGTTGTTTTTGGATACGCCAGGACCTTGCAGCAGGGCCGATGCCTCACACCACCGGATGCATTTCATCGGGCCTGCTTGGCATCCAATGAATAAATAATCTAACCATGCGTGTCGGAGATTAATGACACCACTGCCCCGCTCCACCCACCTACCTTTGATCAAGTAAAATAAATGATCTAGCCATGTGTGTCGGGCTTAATGCGCACCACCCTCCCACTCCTGGCTTCGGGTATAAAATGAGGTGGTCGGGTACTGGCTCCTCCTCACAAAAACCCTAGCGCCATCCTCCACCGTCTCCCCCAGGCGGTCCATGGCAGGTTCTAGGGGTCGCGGTCACAGTTCCCTTGCCAAGGGCAGGCACTGCGGTGCAAGATCCCGACCCATCGCCTAAACGCTCACCATCGCCAGAGGAGGAGGAGACGGACTGCTTCCACGACAAGTTCTTCGAGTTTGTCGTCCAGATCACGGGAGACCCTTTCGGCCCAAAGAATCTACTGGAGAAGTTCTCACAATTTCTTGCCGGTCGGGGTTCACCTGCGGGAAGTCGGCTACGGATTTTGTCGATGGCATCTCGAGGCCCAATTCGAAGGACAAGGTCAGATGTTCCTCCACACCGGCTGGGAGAGGTTCGCCCCCGCCCACAACCTAGAGGTTAGTTGCTTGTTGAACTTCAAGTGCGAAGGAGACGACGAGCTCATGGTGAAGGTGATCGGCCCCACATGCTGCCGCAAGCACTACCACGGCACTAACACCGACGATAGTGAGGATGGCGAAATTTAAGTTCTTAGATGTTCTTCCTTTGCAGCAAAGATGGTGAAGGCCAGTAGAAGCCTCTAGTATAGATTTACGGATGTTCATCCTTTGCAGCGAAGAAGGCGGGGCCAGCAGGAGTCTCTAGTATGGGCAATCTTTCCCCAAATTGGGGAGCAAGTGTCAGCACCCCCTATATTGAATTGTCGGCACACATGTCGGCGCCTATTTGGTGGAGAGGTGCGCACTGCCGGCGCAGGCCGGCTATAGCCGTGGGGTGGCAGCACTCTAATCCCTCCATGTCGAGCTCGAGGAGGCACATGGCGACGCTTGCGGGCTGACTGCACGAAGTAGGAGGTCCCGGGATGGACTGGCGCCCACTCAGGCTTGGAGCTCCAAGCCATTGCATTGTCGATTGCCTCCTCAAGCCATAGGCGAGGTTGAGAGGGGAATCAAACATCCACTCCGGGAGCCTTTGCGAGCCCATCCAAGACGTGTGCGTTGGCCGCTACCGAGGATTCGAGAGAGATGATATCCGTTTACGTGCCTCTACCTCCATCGACATGGAGGCAGGGGAATGGGCATGGGTGGTCGTCGAGGTAGCGGCCGGGAGGCAGGGGAATGGACGATCGTCGAGGTGGCTGCCGGGAGGCAGGGTCGGAGAAGATCCTCGCCGTAGTTGGGGCTAGGGGAGTCAGTGGAAGGGGCAGTCGTCACGTCTTGTGTTGTTGCGGCGAGACAATTAGAGAGTGAGGAAGATGACCGGTTGCGCCACTAGCGCAAATGGTGGAGTGGAGATGGAACCAGGGGAGGACGTGGCTGGGTAGGTCCGTGGCCCGTCCTAAAATATTGAAAAACGATTTGTATTTACTATTTAGTCATTTGGGGAAAAAATTATCACACATGGGCAGTGCAAAAATAAAAATAGAGGTTGTGCCCACCCGATAGATTTTTTGTGTCTCCGCCACTGGACGGAACTTAAACCATACTATGTTATAGCTTGTTTTACTTGAGCTTCGTTCACTTTAAGCTGCTAATTGATTGCAACTTTGAGGCATTGACATGTAAACTCAAAGTCATCTGATTTTGGGGCAGGTCAGGTTAGCACATATGTGCCCATGTATTCCAATTTCTAAATAAACTGAAACTATGTTGTCCTAGAACCCAAAATCTATATCTACTGCAGATGCACACAACGTAGGATTCAGTAGGGCGCATCACATGTCCTTGTCTTCACATCATGCAGTCTGTGCTGCACCACCTCACACGCTCTACCTCCAAGGCCATCTGTATGCTGAAAATTTGGACAACAACCTGAAACTTCTTCACCCCAGACCCCAGGGTATGAAGGGATCCAGTGACAGACCCAGAGCAATCATGGGGAATGGGCGCACAGCGACAGCGGCCGGCGTTCATCCCCAGCAAACATTAGCAGTTTAGCACTAAGCGCTCTGATTCAGCGATTCGAACGGAACCCCCTCGTCCCCTCTACAGCCTAAACTAACTCCATGCGAATTTGGTGATTCTCCCTGGATTGACGACGAAATGGCTCACGAAACCAGGAAATCGACAACACCAAATAAGACGCATCACCAACTACAAACCCTAGTTCCTACGATTAGGCATTCATCACTCGATGTCTACTGTCCTCGCGTGGAAGGGGAACAGACAAGCAAAGGACCAGCGGCAGCGAGGGGAGAGAAGTGGAGGAATTTACCTGAACCTGGTAGAATCAGGCATCGCGAGCTCGTCTGCGAGCTAGACCGGCGTTGCAGCACTCCGGGCGGCCACCCGCCCCTCGCCGGCGAGGCTCCGGCCGACAACCCACCTCCACTGCCCTCAAGTCGCCGTTGCTTCTCGATTAGCTCGGTGGGGAAACGAGCGAGAAGCTACGCGGTGGCCAACAGCGGCAAAACAATCAGAAACAGAAAAGAAAGAGAAAATGTGTACTCCAGCTGCCCTATGGCCCATCCTAGTCAGTGACTACAAACAGATCGTATTAGGGCATCTCCAACGCGCCGACGCATTTCGGACGTCCGAAATATCCGTTTGCGTTGGCCCGCGAACGCCATGCGGTCCAGAGCGATCGTTTGCGTCGGGGGTACCTCCAGCGGTGCGGACACATTTTTTTTAGCGAAGACAGCGTCAAGCTCGTTAATGGCGTTTTACGTCCCGTCGAGAACTGTCGGCGGCGATTAACTGTTCCCGCGCGACGACGGTCGTTCCCACGCGTGCCCAATACATTGGCAAGTTTCACCGGCAATTCGCGCGCGCGGGAAACGACCTGCGCCCCAACGCCTTTTCCCACCCCGCCGTGGCTATATATAGTTGACACCGCGGGATGACGGGCACACCTCAAGCTAAACCCTAGCATCCATCCATGGTCGACCACAACCTTAGTTGGGAACACTTTGTTCACATGTGCCGCCACCTCCACCCGGAGGAGGACGAGGAGGTAGTCGCCGCTGGCGTTCAGGCCGAGCAGCTGGACCTGCAGGCGGCGATGGTGGAGGCGGAGGTTGCGGAGGCGGCAGAGCACGCGGAAGGGTGCCTCGCGGCGACCAGGGCGGAGATCGCCAACGCCATGGCCGAGCTCGTCGATGCCAGGGCGGAGCTCGCGGAGGCGCGGGCGGTGATGGTGGCCCCTCCGGCGGCCCCACCAGTGGACGCCGTCATCCACGACATCGCGGACGACGACGCCCCCGTGCCCCGCCGCTTCAAGTGCGCCGGCGACCAGTTCGTTCTGGTCGCGTCCTTCGACACCTTGGTTGGGGACGCCCTGCGCCGTCAGGCTTGGTTGGCGGAGGAGGAAGCCCACAGCCATGCGATCGCCATGGCTCGGGGGTTACTGTGCTCCGACCTGGACTCGCTCCAGCGGAGGGCCCCTTCTCCCGCGAGAACCGGGAGCTGGCGGGCGTCACCGCCAGGGACGAAGCGGTGGAGGAGGCGGCTAGGGACAGGGCCCGCTTCCTCGCCCAGCTGATGGGGTTGCAGGCGGCGGCCCAGGCGAAGGAGGAGGAGGCGGCGGAGGCCCGGGCGGCGACGGAGGAGGAGGAGACCAACTCTATTGCCAGGACAGTCCTGTGGGACTCCTCTCTGGCCGAGGCCCGCGAACGCCGCAGGCGGCAGGACGAAATGTCCGGTCGCCGCCGTGCGCGATGTGCGGAGTGCGCGAAGCGCTCGCGCTTCGACGACGGCGCCAACCCCTCCGGCGGCCAGTAGTAGGCGCGCGACTGCGAGTAACCGAGGCCGGTGTAGGCCGCGCGACGGCGAGTAGGTACGGCCATTGTAATTTTAGGTTAACTCGACTAACCATCTCTGTAAAGATGGTCCTTTTGGCCAATCAATAGTAATGAAAAAAGAATTTGATTACCTAGTCACTGCAAACCGGGCCCGGATGCACCGAACGCGGACACTTTCCGTGACCGCGCAGCGTCCGCGAAGACGCAAACATGGCGCATATTTGGGCCGGCCGCTGCCCCGGCTGGGCCACTTTGCCCACAGCGCCGGCCTGCTCCCCCGTCCGGTCGGTGCCCCGGCTGGGCCGGACTGCTGGCCGGCCTCCTTAGCCCAGGATCCGGTCAGCCGGCCTGTGCACCGGGTGGGCTGTTTTTTCCTGTGCGATTTTTTGTGTCTTTTTTCCCCAACGGTTATTTCTCCTCCTTAGCTATAAATAGCTTTCTTCCACCTTGATCTGAGTTAGTTCTTCCCCTTTCTTCACCTCCATTGTTGCTATTCGAAGAACTAGCTTCCCCTCTTCATTCCTCCCATGATTCTTGCCCATTCTTGAGGATTTGAGAGAGTAGATCTAGATCTACAATCCCCACCAATCAATTTCTCCTCTAAGTGAGGGAACCCTTTGGATCTAGATCTTGGAGTCTTTTGTTGATTTTCCCCATTGTTCTTCCTCTTCAATCTCATCCTAGCATTTGTTGCTTGGGTGGGATTTGAGTGTGAAGGACTTGAACGCCTCTAGTGTTCTTGCTATGCATCATTGCATAGTGTTGAGCTCTCTACCACGATTAGTTCGAGTGAGAGACCGTGAGCTTGTTACTTTTGGATGGATACCTCCTAGTTGGCTTGGCGGTTGGTGCTTCGGTGATCTCTTCAAGGAAGATTGTGAAGAGGCACGGGCTTCTCCTTCCTGGAGCTTGTGAAGTGGTTGTGGAGCTTGCCATCTCCGGAGCGGAGGAAAAGCTAACCATAAGGAAAGGGCCATTATCCTTCGTGGGTGTGGCTCGGAAAATAGGGTGAGCCTTCGTGGCGCAGGGAATCCTTCGTGGGACCTCCACTCCTCCAAACGTGACGTACCTTCTTGCAAAGGAAGGGAACACGGGAATACATCCTCGTCTTCGCGTGCCTCGGTTATTTCTATACCCGAGCTCTCTTTCCTTGTGATAGCCATCGTGCTTGAAGTACATATATCTTGCTATCACTTGTGCTACATATATCTTGTGCCTATCTTGCTTAGCTCTAGTTGTTATTGTTACACTTAGTTGAGCTTAGCATATTTAGTGTTTGTGCTTGTAAACTAAACGTTAGTTTAATTCACATTCTTACAAGACAAATCCGCAAGAGTTTTTAAACGCCTATTCACCCCCCTCTAGGCGACATCTCGTCCTTTCAAGCAGGATTCATCAAAGAATTACACACCGAAGCCACATGGGTCGCTAACCCTGTGCTGGTCCCGAAGAAAAATACGGAGGTCCTTCGTATGAGCGTCGACTTCACGTGTCTCAATAAACATTGTCCAAAGGATCACTTTCCTCTCCCGAGGATCGATCAAATTATCGACTCCACGGCGGGTTGTGAACGTCTCTCCTTCCTGGATGCGTATTCTGGTTATAACCAGATCCGTTTAAAAGAAAAAGATGAAGTCAAAACAACTTTCATAACCCCTTATGGCGTGTTTTGTTACAGAACAATGTCTTTCGGGTTGAAAAACGCGGGAGCAATATATCAGCGGATGATGCAGAAGTGTCTCGCCACACAAATCGGCAAGAACGTTCAAGTATACATTGACGATGTTGTCATAACAGCAAAGCAAGGAACATCATTGATCGACGATCTCAAGGAAACCTTCGACAACCTTGACAAGTTCTGCCTCAAGATGAACCCGACAAAATGTTCCTTTGGTGTTCCTGCGGGAGATCTCCTCGGGTTTCTGGTATCAGCAAGAGGAATCGAGGCTAACCCGGAGAAAATTCAAGCCATCGTAACGATGAGAAAGCCAACCAAGCTCAAGGAAATACAGCAGCTAACTGGATGAGTCGTGACTTTAAGCAGATTCGTCGCCAGGCTAGGAGAAAAAGCATTGCCGTTTTACGCACTGATCAAGCAAGGTGAAAAGTTCGAGTGGAACGAAGAAGCAGACAGAGCTTTTGAAGATCTCAAGCGCACAATCTCGACACCCCCCATACTGGTGGCTCCAAAGGACAAAGAACCTCTCTTATTATATATCGCGGCCACACCTCAGGTGGTTAGCACGGTCCTTGTGGTGGAAAGAGAATAAGAAGGCAAAATCCATGGAGTTCAGCGTCCGGTATACTTCATCAGTGAAGTTTTATCGCCATCAAAGCAACGCTACCCGCAGTACCAGAAGTTAGCATATGGCGTGTTCACAACAGCAAGAAAGTTGCAACACTATTTTTCGGCACATCCGATAGTAGTGGTCAACGAAGCACCCCTTTCCAACATCCTGAACAACCCAGCAGCTACAGGACGTGTCTCCCTCTGTGGAATAGAACTTTCTCCTCGGGACATCACTTATGAAAAAAGAAAAGCAATAAAATCGTAGATCCTACCAGACTTCGTGGCAGAGTGGATGGAGCTGCAAAACACGGGACCTCCAGATTTATCGAGTACTTGGACCATGAACTTCGATGGATCCAAAAGATTGGAGGGAGCTGGAGCTGGCGTTATACTCGTATCACCTCAAGGCGACAAAATGAAGTACATACTGCAGATGACGTTCCTCAACGCGTCCAATAACAAAGCGGAATATGAAGCACTTATACATGGGATGAAGATGGCAAAAGCGTGTGGTGCTACTCGCCTTAAAACCTTTGGCGACTCCCAGTTGGTAGCTCAAGAGGTGATGAACAAGTGCGACACAGTCAATGACAGCATGATCGCATATAAGGAAGTCTACAATGAACTCGAGAAACTCTTTGACGGATGCGAAGTTAACCATATAAGCAGACTCATCAACGATGAAGCCGATGTTTTAGCAAACATCGGGTCGCAATGCCTGCCGATACCACCTGGCGTATTTTGGGAAGAAATAAGCGAGAGATCCACCAAGCCAAAGAAAATACCGAAGCAGCCAAAGAAACAGGAGAAACCCAAGAAAGACTAGGGGGCTCCAGAAAACCCCGAAGAAAACGTATCGGAAGATGAGGACGAACCGCACGAAGTTATGATAATACAAGTTCCTTGGATGCAGGTTTACGTGGCATATATTATGAGGAAAGAAATACCCGAAGATCCAGTTGAGGCAAGACGGGTCATCTGACGATCTAAAGCTTTTATTGTGATCAAGGGAGAGTTGTACAAACGAAGTATATCAGGAGTATTGCAAAGATGCGTCACACCCAAAGAAGGGAGGATTATACTGAAGGATGTACACGAGGGAATATGTGGTCACCATGCAAGCAGCCGAGCAATAGCTTCCAAAGTCTTCAGAGCAAGTTTTTATTGGTTGACAGCAATAGAAGATGCAAAAAACATAGTACGCACCTACGATGCGTGCCAAAGGTTTGCGGCAAAACCTCATTCCCCGGCAGCAGAGTTGATGCCAATACCATTGGCTTGGCCCTTCGCACACTGGGGTCTCGACATGGTGGGGAAGTGATGACTGATGACCCACAAGTATAGGGGATCGCAACAGTCTTCGAGGGAAGTAAAACCCAATTTATTGATTCGACACAAGGGGAGCCAAAGAATATTTGTAAACCTTAACAGCAGAGTTTTCAATTCAGCTGCACCTGGAAACAGACTTGCTCGCGAGAGTTTATCAGTAGCAACAGTTTTATAGAAGTAGCAGTAGTGAAATACGAGCAGCAATGTAACAAAGACAGCAGTAGTGATTATAGTAAACAGCAGGATTAAAATACTGTAGGCACAGGGATGGATGAACGGGCGCTGCATGGATAAGAGAACTCATGTAACAATCAAGGTAGGGCATTTGCAGATAACAATCAAGGTAGGGCATTTGCAGATAGTAATAAAACAGTATCCAAGTACTAAACAATTATAGGCATGTGTTCCATATATAGTCGTACGTGCTCGCAATGAGAAACTTGCACAACATCTTTTGTCCTACCAGCCGGTGGCAGCCGGGCCTCTAGGGAATCTACTGGAAATTAAGGTACTCCTTTTAATAGAGCACCGGAGCAAAGCATTAACACTCCGTGAACACATGTGATCCTCATGCAAATTAAGTTGCTTACTGATTGTTGTGGGTATACTTCATGGGTGTACCATCGACAGTGCCTAGATCCGGCAAGCCCAGGTGGCCCATAGACGGTGATGTGGCATGTGGCCCATCGGGCGGCCCAGTTGCTGTTGATCATGAAGGATGAAGTCCGGCCCAGGATTAGTTAGCCGGATCCGCACCGACCTTCGGAGGAACCCGGATCCGTGGAGGCCCATGAGGAACCCGGATCCAGTACGATGTATATGGGAGGCGGATCCTTGACGTACACGGCAGGACATTGTACCGTAGTTAGGCAATCTGTAATCCGGCTAGGACTCTCCATGTAAACCCTAGATCCGTGCGCCTTTATAAGCCGGATCCCGGGAGCCCTAGAGGCACAACCACAACTCATTGTAACAACGCGAAAGCGTCCAGATAATTCCAGACAAGCAGCAGTAGGCCCTGTCATCGTGCAGGTGTTCCGAAGCTGGGTAAATCGCGTACCACCGTCCCGTGTGCACTCCGCCCTATGGCCCCTACTTCTTCTCCCCCTCGTGAGGATCCCTCCTTCGAGGTACCGTCGAATAGGCAACGACAGTTGGCGCCCACCGTGGGGCCTGCGGCGTCTGGAGGCCGGAACCGGGAGGGTTCCGCCATGGGAAGCTTCGACGACACCATCGCTGTGGGGCGCGTCCTCTACGCCGGAAATCTACCGATCGTCCCTCCGGATGAGTGCTGGATTCTGGCTAAGACAGACCCCGTCAAGCTCTCCATCGTCCCAGTTGGCGGCATACACATCTTCATCGGGGAAACCGTCGATTCCGACGGAAACCCACTGGTAAGTAGCGCTGACGCGACCGCCGCTGAGCAGGATGCAGTCGCGAAGATCCGATCTGAGTCGCAGGAACTTTCCAAGAAAGAATCCGCCTTAGATCTGAAAAATTCAAAACCCACCTAATCTGCCCCCGAGCAGGAGATAAAGGTGGAAGACCAATGCAGATCCGCCTGGGTCTCCCAGGTGTTAGAGAAGCAAAGGTGTCACTTCGTGCACTTCATAGCCCATACCGCCGGAGCCGCCCCTCAAGAAGTCGGAGTTGGCCCCGTGCAGGATGAGGCGCCGGAAAACGCTGTCGCTCCGGATCAGCAGGAGGCTGTCGGAGAAAGCGACGCTCCGGGACAAGAGGGTGCCGGAAACCCAGAGGAATCAATCCTCGGCAACCTAAGCCCAATGTCCGGGGATTCCATGGACACTGAAGAGTTCGATCGGAAGATAAAAGAATACGGATACGGTGAGCAACCCGACGTTGAATCCGCCCAGCCCATGCAGGTTCTCGCAACAGTGGCACAGCTGGATCAGCAGGAACTCGAAGATGAAAACACCGCCTCCGATCCAGGAACGTCCAATGTAGGATCTCCGTTAGATCGAGAACGACCATACGAAGACGTCCTGTCCCCTGAAGAGATAGTCGCGCAAGCTCGCATGGATTTAGTGGTGAAATCTGCTGTCCTCAACAAACCCATAACTCCGGGCGACGCCGCAGATCCGGAGGCTTTAGAAGCCACGAGAAAGGAAATGCTGGCCACAGCCAAGAAGTTCGCCAATACCGCAGCCGCAATAATGGACGAAAGGGCAGAAGCTGCAAACTTGATGGACCGCTTCGAAAGACAGGATCGCGAAATCACTCAAACACTCGAGCACGTCAAGAGCATGAGGAAAGAGTGGGAAGTAAAGATGACCTATGCGCAGGCGGAGGCTGATCGGATCGTCAGAGAAGCAATCCCGCCTCGCAGGATCAACTTCGCCACACCTGCAGAGTAGCAGCCGCTGGAAACTCCAAAGGATAACAGGCTAAAAGCTGCGGAGATCCTGAAAAAGAAGGACGAAGAGGTTGATATCAACTACGTCCGCAAACTTGTCGCTTCAGCAATGCAGCAGCAAAGCAAGGCGGATACCTCGCGCAGGTTGGAATCCAATCCGGATCACTGTGTATCTACCGCGCAGAAGGACGCTCACGCCAACCGACATCCCGATGATGAATCGCTCACCGGATCCACGGAGCGCAGAAGAAAAGCCAGGGAACACCCAAATCCGATCCCCGTACCGTCAAAGACGCCTCCATCAGATCCGAAGAAGGGAAAAGATGCAATGTACACTGGTAGGAACAAGTACCAGAACCCGTCACCTCCGCCTAACGGGTACCCGCGTCCCCCACCTCCTCGTCGCCGTAGTCCAGTCGGAAACACCAGGCCCCATGGAGCCGGTGAAATCAACATCCGCGACAACATACCGCCGCCAAGGACCAGGGAGCGTACGCCGGAGCCACGTCGGAACCAGAACAACGATCGTGAGCCGGAGCCCAGAAGGAGCCGGAACAACGACCGTGATCCTGAGCCCAGGAGAAGCCGGAACGCAGAGCGTGAGCCGGAGCCCCGCCGTAGCCGGAACGATGGAGGAGACTATCACCAAGGTGAAGGTAGCCACCGAAGCCGGAGCGAGCCACGGGAAGATCGCCGGGAATCAGAGGGAGGAAGCAAAAAATCTTACAGGCCCCCTCGCAGGTCTCCCTCACCGCCACCTAGTGGCGGAGGCGGAGGCGGAGGCGGTGGCCGAAGATCTCGCTCTCGCTCAAAAACCCCGGGTGGCGGCCCACGCGATGCCCGAGAACGCCTCAATGAGTACAAATCTGACTACATCGGCCCAAAATGCTTTGGCAGGATGATTCGAGAGGAACCAAAGCCAAGGATGAACCTCAAGCTACCCGGAAACCTGAAGAACTATGATGGCACGGAAAGGCCGGATACCTGGATTGAGGATTACTATAATGCTGTAACCTTTGCCGGAGGAACCCCTAATATCGCTTGCCGCATGCTTCAGTTGTACCTTGTAGGTCCAGCCCGGATCTGGCTCAGCGACCTCGAGAAGAACTCCATCTTTTGCTGGTTTGACCTAAAAAATGCCTTCGAGAAACACTTCAGGGGCACCTACAAGAGACCTGCCACAACAAGCGACTTACAGGCATGTATTCAGAAAAAAGGGTGAAACATCGAGGAATTTCCTCACCCGATGGTTGGCATGCAGAAACGAGTGCGAGAACATCGATAACCGCACAGCAATGAACGCTTTCATCGGTGGCTTGCAGCGAGGAGGACTGCTGCGGCACAAGCTGACCTGCCTGGTCAATGCAAATAAACTGACTTTGGATGACATGATCACCATCGCCAGTGATCATACTGCCGCCGATGACGACGCAGGCGGAGATCTAGCAGCCACAGCAATCCCCCTGCACCAGCAAAAGAAGAACCGTGACAACGGCAGCAGCATCGGCACCAAGCGGAAAACCCCCCTGATGACCAAAAGAGTGGCGGATCCGACTTGATCGCCATGGCCTTCCAGCGCGGAGGCCAAGGAGGCGGAAGAGGCCGCGGCCACGGTGGCGGAGCTGGAAGGGGCCAGCAGCGTGGTGACGAGGTCACAGCTGCCGGAACCCGCGCCCCCCAAACTTATGAAGAGTACAGAGACATGCCTTGCCTGGCCCACCTGGATCCGGCTACAGGGAAGTCCACTCACACCAACCGCAACTGCAAGTGGGTCAATGATCTAAAATCTGACCCGGAAGCAGGATACAAACGAGCCCGGAAGCACCGCCCACGCGGCAAAGGAGGCAAGGGCAAGAACAAGGACAAGAAGGAAGACAGTTCCGAGGCGATGGACGAGGATGACGCTTCGCCGGATCCCAAAGCCGGATCCGCAGCTAAACCCAATCCCTTCGATAAAAAGAGTGCGGGCGCGTACCACACCTTCCTTGGAACCCCAACAGTCCGTGCAAGCAAATCAGCTCTCCGGATCCTGAACGCCACAGTCCCCGCTGTGCCGCAGTATGTCAGGTGGTCGGAAACTCCGTGTACGTTTGATAGAAAGGATCAACCTACTGTCATTCCGAAAGAGTGCTACGCCTTGGTTGTAAGTCCTCGTATCGATGGCTATGATTTCTCCAAGTGCCTCATGGATGGCGGGGCCAGCCTGAACATCATGTACCTGGAAACATTGGAGCGGATGAACCTTACCAAGGAACAGCTCAAGCATAGCACCACCGAATTCCATGGTGTGGTTCCGGGTAAAAAGGCAAATTCCTTGGGCAGCATCAGACTTCCCGTGGCTTTCAGCGATGCAAATAACTTCCGCCAAGAGATGATCACGTTTGAGGTCGTGCCCTTCAAAAGCTCCTACCACGTCATCTTCGGCAGGCCCACCTACCACAAGTTTCACGCAAGAGCGTGCTACATCTACAACAAGCTCAAGATCCGGGTCCAAAAGGTATGATTACCATATCCGGAGACTACAAGAAGGATCATGAGTGCGAGTTGGGCGAAGCCGCCTTCGCAGAGTCTGTGATATCCGGAGAGGAGCTGCAAGGCTACAGAGCCGCGGTGGATCCGACTGAGATGCAGACCACCAAGAAGCAGATCTCCGAACAGAAAAACTCCTTCAAGGCCGCGATAGAAGCCAAGAAGCACGACCTCATCGTAGGTGACGCCTCCAAGCAGGTTTCAGTCGGAGCCAACATGGACCCCAAATAGGAAGACGCGCTCGTCGAGTTCCTCCGCGCTAACATGGATATCTTCACATGGCAACCTTCTGACATGTCCGGAGTACCTAGGGAACTCGCCGAGCACTACCTCAACATAAATCCGTGGGCTAAACCGGTGAAGCAAGCTATGCGACGCTTTGGAGATAAGAAGCGTCGCGCCATAGGAATGGAATTAGCAAAGTTACTAGAGGCAGGTTTTGTAAAAGAAGTAATCCACACTGATTGGGTCGCAAATCCCGTCCTTGTACCCAAAAAGAATTCTGAAATACTAAGAATGTGCATCGATTACTCCGGCGTGAACAAGCATTGTCCGAAGGATCCGTTTCCCTGCCGCGCATTGACCAAGTCATTGATTCGACGGCAGGGGCGGAACTTCTATGTTTTCTTGACGCATATTCCGGGTATCATCAGATCCGGATGAAGAAGTCCGACCAAAAGGCGACCTCGTTCATCACCCCCTTTGGCACTTACTGCTATGTCACCATGCCCTTTGGCTTGAAAAATGCAGGTGCCACCTACCAACGTACGATGCAGCGGTGCTTGAAGGACCAAATTGGCCGGAATGTACACGCCTACGTCGATGATATCGCGGTCATGACCCGGAAAGGATCCGACTTGATCAGCGACCTTACAGAAACCATTGAGAATCTCCGACGGTACAAGATGATGTTAAATCCGCTGAAGTGCGTCTTTGGCGTTCCAGCCGGAAAACTCCTTGGCTTCATTGTCTCTAATAGGGGCATTGAAGTTAACCCGGAGAAAATCAAGGCAATCCTGTGCATTAAAAGGCCAACTTGTCTTAAAGATGTGCAGCGACTAACTGGTTGTGTTGCAGCAATCAGTAGGTTCGTTAGCCATCTTGGCGAGAAGGCGTTACCCATGTACAAGCTATTGAAGAAGACACACAAATTTGTGTGGGACGAAGCAGCAGATGCAGCGCTTCAAGGGTTGAAGGAAATACTCACCTCCCCACCCATTCTGGCGGCACCAGGAGAGTCAGAGCCCATGCTCCTCTACCTGGCGGCTACTAACAGAGTCATCAGCCTCGTCATCGTGGTGGAGCGACAGGAAGAAGGACACGAGTATGGAGTCCAAAGACCAGTCTACTACATCAGCGAAGTGCTGACGGAATCCAAACAAAGGTACCCTCACTTTCAGAAGCTAGCCTATGGAGTATTCCTGGGCAGCAGGAAGCTGAGACACTACTTCCAGGAGCATCCAGTAACAGTCGTGGCAAAGCTCCGCTGTCAACGATTCTCAATAACGCTGACGCAACAGGACGCACAGCAAAATGGGGCATCGAGTTATCCGCCTTCGACATCGCTTACAAGCCTAGGACTGCGGTTAAATCCCAAGTCCTGGCAGATTTGATTGCAGATTGGATAGAAGCTCCGGATGAAAATCTGGAGCCGGAACTAGAAACTTGGTTCATGCACTTCGATGGATCCAAGCAGCATCAAGGCTCAGGAGCCGGAGTCACCCTAAAGTCCCCTACCGGAGAAGAACTGCAGTATGTTCTGCAGATTCACTTCGAAGCTACAAACAATATGGCGGAATACGAGGCTCTACTACACGGTCTGCGCATCGCTAAGGAAATCGGGATCAAGCACATCATATGCTGTGGAGATTCCGACCTGGTGGCACAACAAGTAGCCGGAACCTGGAACGCCAGAAACTCCGTCATGGCGGCTTACAGAGACGAAGTTGACGAGATCGCCAAATGTTTTCTCGGATACGAAGTCAAGTACGTCAGGAGAGACGACAACGCAGCGGCAGACATGCTATCCAAGCTCGGATCCAGCAGAAAGCCAATTCCGCCTGGTATTTTCCTGGAGCACCTGCGGATACCCTCGGTAAAGGGCGCTAACCCGGAGAACCCAGATGTGGCAGTATCTCCGGCTAGAGAAGTGATGGCTATCATTCCGGCCTGGACGCAGCCTTTCCTGGAATACCTCATCGATCAAAAATTGCCAGAGGACGAGGTCCTCGCACGACAGATCGTCAGACGAGCAAGATCCTACACAATAGTTGATGGACAGCTCTATAAACGAAGTGCAACAGGGGTATTTCTCAAATGCGTCTCTAATCAATATGGTATTGAGATACTCAGAGAGATCCATGCTGGGGATTGCGGGCATCACGCCGCTCCCAGATCACTCGTTGCAAAAGCCTTTCGGCTTGGATTTTACTGGCTCACAGCTAAAGAAGATGCTGATAAGTTGGTAAAAACTTGCCGAGGTTGTCAGTACTACGCTACTCAACCAAATGCTCCGGCCCAAGAGCTGAAGACCATCCCTATCACCTGGCCATTTGCGGTCTGGGGGCTTGATATGGTTGGTAAGTTAAAGAAGTCATCTCCTGGCGGTTTTGAGTACCTCCTGGTCGCTATTGATAAATTCAGTAAATGGATCGAGGCAAAGCCAGTGAGAAAAGCTGACGGTGCTACGACACTCAAATTTGTCTGCAGCCTCGTAACGAGATTCGGCATCCCACACAGCATAATCACAGATAACGGCACAAACTTCACCCAAGGAGAATTGAAGGATTACTGCCATGACGTTGGGATCCGACTAGACTTGGCATCAGTGGCTCATCCACAGTCCAATGGTCAGGTCGAAAGAGCCAATGGACTCCTCTTATCCGGAATAAAACCACGCCTTGAAGAACCGTTGCGCCGTGCAGCTGGAGCTTGGGCTGAGGAGTTAGACTCCGTCCTGTGGAGTTTACGAACTACCCCCAGCACGTCAACAGGATTCACTCCGTTTTTCCTGGTATACGGATCCGAAGCTGTGCTTCCCTCCGACATCATCCATGATTCACCGCGAGTCTCCGCCTACAATGAAGAAACTGCTGACGAGGCTAGACAGCTATCTGTGGACTTGATCGAAGAAGCTCGGAATTTAGCAGACCAACGTTCCACCATTTACCAGCAGAAGCTCCGACGCTACCATAGTCATCGAGTTCGGAATCGCTCGTTTACGACCGGAGACTTGGTCCTCCGCCTTCGACAGGTGAAAGATCATAAGTTGCAATCTCCATGGGAAGGACCCTTCGTCGTTAGCAAAGTGCTCCACAATGAATCGTACTACCTCATCGATTTCCGTGAACTAAAGGATAGACCTGCCAATTGGCACCGGAAACGTAAACGGGAGGATCCGGGTGACATTTACGATGAAACAGTGTTGCGGTCAGAAACCCACCGGCGAGTAGCGACGGGCAACACAGTAGAGCCGGGAACAACTTAGGGCTGCGGCTGGCCCTGGTCCCTCCGAGCGACGGCCCGCAAAGCCTCCGGCACGCACGTCCGATGCTGGTGCAAGGGCGTGCCACCTGACCTATACCTGGTCAGGAAGGTGATGGAGATGCCTCGCTTAGTTTCCTGCATGGCATACACGTAAACATTAAATACGAGCCTCGATCGGCTCTCAGGTTATCCTGTGAATCGGCTCAAAGAGCCGATCCACCCATGATTCGTACGAGGTGTACGAATATATGGTGGTCCTGCTTGATCAAGATAAAGCTAAAGCGATCTACGACGATTTAGGGTTTTCACCGCATAATCGGATCATCCTACTCACGATTGGGCCTCGCGGTCACGTACGGTGATCGTAAGCCGATCCTAGACAAGGCCTAAAAACCAACATGAGGTTGATCCCCGGAACATCCTGTCTAGGGCTAGCAAACTACACCCTACGCGTCGCTGGATCCTCCAACCCTTTGTAAGGCCTAACTATTGCAGATATTAAACTAATCCTTGAAAAACAAGGAGCAACCGTAACGGATCGGATCTACTAAATAATGATCAAGCGGGGTGCCGCCCCTACACCTAAGATAGGTGTAAGGGCGGCTAGATGTATAAGGGTTGCACTACGACAGCATATGATACGAAGAACAATGCTAACCCTAACACATCTAAGATAACTACGTTGCTCGCCATCAAAAAGGCTTCAGTACGAGCAATGCATGGTAACGAATAAACTTGTACTGCCTAGATCGCAAGATGCGATCTAGGCAGCATGATGCTTACCCGGAAGAAACCCTCGAGACGAAGGAGTTGGCGATGCGCCTAGATTGATTTGTGTTGAACGATGGTTGTTGTTTATTTCATAAACCCTAGATACATATTTATAGTCCAGGGGACTGTCTAATTTAGGCGTGCACCTAACCGTGCACGGGCAAAACTCTATCTTTTAATCTAAGATGCGATCTACTATATTACAGATATACGGGCAATCTAGCCCAAACTCTTCGTGCAAGGCCGCTTCAGAGATCTTCCACGTGTAATCTTCCAAGCCCATCTCCCTTACGGCCCATCTCCTGATTTGGCCAAAATTTGGTGATAACACATGCCCCCCTGGTTTTTGTAATGATAATTTCAAAACCACACTGTTTTTCCTTCGAAGGGTCATGTCGTGGCAGATCAGAACCGTCGCAGTATCCTTCATCATGATGCCTTGTCTTCTCAACTTCTCTGCAAAATTTGATAGCTTTAGCACCACTTCCTTGGAAACTGCAATGGCATTAAATTTCCATCAGGCTCCTCCTTATTTAACTGTGCCGACTGACTCGCTTTTTATCACCCTCCTCCGTTCTAGCTATCGGCACCGAAAAGCCCTCTTTCCCTGTAGCAATGTCTTCTTCTTCCTCCGTCTCCTCCGGCCTCTCTTTCCAATCTTCTTCCTCGAGCGAGCCGATGTCGGAGCCCGAGTGGGACTTTGACTTCATGTCAGATGGCGACATGCCCCTGACTGATGGGGAGGGCGACCTCCAGTTCCTCATTGAAGGGGAACTGGAGAGCGAAAGCGAGGATGACCTCTACTCATGGAGGAACCCCACTTCCTCCGATAAGGAGGAGGAAGAGGAAGACGAGGAGGTAGAGGAAGAAGAGGAGGAGGACGATTCCTCCTCCTCTGCTGGGTACCCGCCGGCGAAGCGCCTCCGTGCTTGGGCGGACAGTGAATATGACGATGATGACGAAGAAGAAGAAGCTCCGGTCGAAGGCTGGGGCAGCAGTGACGAGGAGTTCTCCGGAAGTAGCGCCGGCGGCAGCTACGACGCCGACGACGAGGGCAGCGAGGATTAGTAACATAGGATCAGTAGTACGCGAGCAATCGGCTCTTCTTTTGTTCCTCTTTCCTTGAGCAATCGGCTCTTCATTGTAAAAAACCCTCCTTTATTAATGAAGAAGTATTTTCAGTCAACTTTTTTGCCGATAGTCAAAGTCAAACAATCTCCCAAAAGAGCCGATGGCATCGCACCGGCCTCTACTATAAAAACACGAGTAAGGTCGACCTAGCCCCCCCTCCAAACGGTAACCTGCGACCTCCGTCTGAGAAAGCAAACTCAGATCCCCAAATCGCCGCCTGAGCAGTTCCAACTCACGACCACCTGCATCCCAGATCTCGACCACGCCGCCCCCAACTTCTACAGCGCATCCAATGGCGGAATCATCCAACACCAACGCCATGGTCTCTGGTCTGAAGGTAATCCTTAACCTCCTCTCGCCATTCGAATCGACATAGGATTAATAGCAAACACCTGAATTAATGTTTTGTTCTGCTATTAATTTAGGTTTCAGACATCCTTCTGCCACATCCTTCTCTCGCAAATTCTATGTGCCTCGGTCCTCGTTCTTCCGAGAGTCCCGCCCTCTTAATTTCGTGCGAAGCTAACAGAATCCCCTTCGTGAATCAGAACTTAGATCTGACTTCCTGGGCCGACTGCCTGCGAGCCTGGCCTAATCCTCCTGAGGGTTGGGTGGCATGGTACAATAGAGTATCCAAAACCCATTATGCCACTTGGGAAACCATAGGGATAGCCGATGCCTTGTCATTATCATTGTCTCCCCTTGAGAAGAATGAAAATATTCTGAAAACCATCGGCTACTTCTGGTCTGATGCACTGAACTGCTTCATGTTTGGCCATGGCCCTATGACACCGACCCTGCTGGATGTGGCCATGATCACAGGCCTAGATATTGCATCCCCAAGCCCTTCTGCATTCAAACTGCCGAAAGTCCCTTTCACTCTTTCCTCTAAAAAAGAGTGTACCAGCTGGGGTGCCTATCTCAATCGTTATATGAAAAACAAAGGCCCCGTGACAGAGAGAGAACACACAGCCTTCCTGAACTTCTGGTTGGAACACTTCATATTCTGTGGCCCATCACTCGCCCCTACCAAGAATTACCTTTCCCTGGCCTATGAACTCGCTAAAGGCACCCAACTTGGCCTAGGCAAACTGTTTCTTGGAGAGGTCTATCGATCTCTTCAACTGATGTCTGTCAAACTGTTCTCTCAAAAGACAGTTAAAACTGGCGGCCCCTGGTGGTTTATTCATTTGTGGGCCCAGCTATACTTTCAGAACCAGATCCCAGACTTCCCACCTTTGACCACCTGCACCTTTCCAGATGTTAACGGAAAGGATATCCGATGCACCAGCTATGGCCAAGCTTTGTATGGTCTCCCAGGCAGCAGGCTGATCCCTAAGGAAGCAGCAGGGTGGTTCAAGATTTTCTTCCAAGGTTTGGACAACCCCCTGTTCTTTCCTTATACTGAATCGGCGAACTTTGAAAACCCAGTCTCCTTTCGATTGTATGACTTTGCCGATGACGCCAGCACCCAGCATCTGTATTCTATCATGATTCGTCCTTGCTTCCTCCCTGTTGGCATGAGTACCTCGAACCGGATCATCAAGCCCGGTTATGAGTGTTACCAACCGGTAGTGGTAGCCCGACAGCTTGGTCTCGGGCAGGTGCCTCCACACTTCTTCTTACACCACCCGATGCCAGCGTAGCTGAATCGCTCGACATCCTTACTGGCCAAAGGTGTTATACCTTCTTTGATGCTTTGGCCATTCCAATTCCCCACGACCTCCGTTTCTCCTTCACTACCGATGGTTTCGAGACTTGGTGGTCCATGTGGAAGACCCATGTCTTCAGAAGGGCTCTCGGACCGCTGCTGAGACAACTTGATGCCGAGTATGACATCCCTGCAGACCAGGTACCATTACTTAAACATTTCTTGTAACAGCTTATGGTGATTGTTTGTGACCTGACTCCATCTCCTGGCAGCAACAAGATGGCCCGGCTCCCACGCAAGCCGATGGTTCCCCCTTCGTATTCCTCCCTCCGGCACCAGTGGTTCTCTTCTGCCAGAGCTCGCCACCCCTGAAGAAAGTCATAATGCAGAGTCAGCCGATTTCACCGAAATCGGCTCCCAAGAGTAAAGCATCTTCGGGGCCAGTTGCCCCCCGAGCCTCGACTCAGGCGAGGACGGCAGTGAGGAAGGTGGCTGCCAGGAAGACCCTGAAGCGCAAAGCTCCTGCCCAAGAAAGCTTGCATGTAAGTTGGTTCGTGCCCTGTCCACATTTATCCGCTTTCCCAATCTTTTACAACACGCTCGTATTCTTTTCTACAGACTTCCACCGAAGAAACCTCCAGCGGGGCCGCAGAATCCAGCCAGGGGAACTCGAGCTCGGGCAATTCCGAGAGGTCTACCACCCAGAGCCAGACGGCTTCACCAGCGCCGGCTTCTAAGAAAAGGTCGATCCCCGAGCCTCCTGCTCCCCAAGCCCCGACCAGATCGGGGTCACGCACGAAGCGTCGATGCGTCAAAAGGGCTCGTAAAAACCCACGAGCTTCTCCATCAAGCCAAGAGGTCTCAAATGTAATTATCTCCCCGGTCACACTTCATGCTAACCCATTGTCATTTGGATTGGCTAACCACTCCCTCCTGCAGACCGAAGAAACCTCTAGCGGAGACGTCGAGGAGGTACTGATGCCGTCCGCCACCCTAGACCTAGCCACCTCGACAATCGCGGCTGACCAAGTGGCTGACCTGGCCAAGTCCACAGAAAAGCCGATCATCACTACATCGGCTGCTCCTCCTACCTTGGGAGAGGTATACCCTCTTTCCTTGGCTCTATCACTTTCTTCGTTGTATGCTAAACTCGCTTTGTTTGCCCTGTCAGGGTTGTGATCTCTCGAGCTTGCTGACGTTCGATCCAGAATCCATCGAACCAACTACTTCCAAGGCAAGTGGAGAGCCGAGTCCTAGCACGGTCCATGGTCCACTCCAGCGTCTCAAGGATTTGCTCTCTTCCTCAATTGAGACCCTGATTGAAAATTCCGAGGAAGTCAAAGGCATCCTCGAAGATATCCAGCCCCATCTCCCTATGACACTGCAAGTGAAGCTCTGGCCAGCTGTTACTCTGTCAGTCTTCAAGTCAAGGGTGCAATCGGCTCGACAAAGGATTACTCTTCGCCACACCCAGCTTCCATTGAGAGCCGATATTGCGGAAAAGTGTAAATGGCTCAACGAGAAGAAGGCTGCGTTGGACGCCAAGACGGACACTTCTGCAAATCGCGCCGAACTCGAGACCCTGCGCAAGGAGCTGGAGAGCCTTGAAGAGAGGGTCAGGGTGACCAAGCAGCTTATCCAAGACAAGGAAGCCCTTATTGTCCGTTCTCAAGATGAAGCAAAAGGCCTCACAGCCGATCTGAAGACCGATCTGGCTGAAATTCGTACCCTGAGCAGTCAGCTGGTGACGGGTAAAGACGAGGACGACGAGGCTGAGATCGCCGAGGTAGATCACATCCGTGTTGACGCCCTTCACGCCCTCGGCGCGTTTCTTCAGTAGGGCCTTCAGAGACGTGAATCGGCCTCTAATTTCAGCTGAACTTGATCTTCTGAAGTCGATGACTCTGCTTCGGCTGTACTTGCTACATTTTTTTTTACTGGCCGATTTTCCATCGGCTCCTAATATTTTATTGCCCATGCGTCTGTCTACCTGATCATGTGCCCCCCCTGAGCCGAATCTGTCAGGTTACTGCAGATATCGGCTCTGCGGTTATCGGTAGGATTATACCTGAACATCGGCTCTGCAGTCAGGACTAATGCCGATTTCCCTGAACTCGCAAGCCGATGTAAACCCATACCCCAGCCTTCCGTCACCTGTTAGATCGACGCTGAACGCAGGCGAAGCGTATGGCAAGGATAATACGGGGCGATTGCTGGAATTGGCCCCTATTTTGATTGTATTGCTTAAAAGAGGCTTACATCTCATTGTGCCAGCCGATGTCTCATCACCGGCTTTCCTTCGTTTGGGGCGCCCTACTCCCCTCTGTGGTCGACCCTCTTCATCCAGGGTTCGTCAAACTTTTGCGGCCAGATCAGGCCGCGTCTTCCTTAGCGCGTGCAGATATAACCTTTCGGCTTCTTCCAAGCCGCGCACTCGCTGAACCCTACGCTTTTGGGAACGGCTGAGTCCATCAGGGCACCACCTTGGCCGGTGGCATCTGTCCTCTTCCCTTTCACAGTTATCTTTTATCCCCTCGAGGTCTTCTTCCCGAGAGGAGTTAGCTTGCTTGTTCTTGGATGGGAGAGGCCCAAGCCGTTCAGTGAATACCATGTGAGCGGGTTCTGCGAAAAGAGCCGATGAGATCGGCTTCGAGGATCATTTTGACCTCGTCATACTTCTTCTTGAGCTCGTCGGTCAGATCCTCGTACGTGACTGGAGTGCCGTCCGCCATCTCAGATGTAGATGGCGATGTGGTTGATGTCGAAGATGGTCCCACCGGGCGTGCCAGAATGTGTTGCGGTCAGAAACCCACCGGCGAGTAGCGACGGGCAACACAGTAGAGCCGGGAACAACTTAGGGCTGCGGCTGGCCCTGGTCCCTCCGAGCGACGGCCCGCAAAGCCTCCGGCAAACACGTCCGATGCTGGTGCAAGGGCGTGCCACCTGACCTATACCTGGTCAGGAAGGTGATGGAGATGCCTCGCTTAGTTTCCTGCATGGCATACACGTAAACATTAAATACGAGCCTCGATCGGCTCTCAGGTTATCCTGTGAATCGGCTCAAAGAGCCGATCCACCCATGATTCGTACGAGGTGTACGAATATATGGTGGTCCTGCTTGATCAAGATAAAGCTAAAGTGATCTACGACGATTTAGGGTTTTCACCGCATAATCGGATCATCCTACTCACGATTGGGCCTCGCGGTCAAGTACGGTGATCGTAAGCCGATCCTAGACAAGGCCTAAAAACCAACACGAGGTTGATCCCCGGAACATCCTGTCTAGGGCTAGCAAACTACACCCTACGCGTCGCTGGATCCTCCAACCCTTTGTAAGGCCTAACTATTGCAGATATTAAACTAATCCTTGAAGAACAAGGAGCAACCGTAACGGATCGGATCTACTAAATAATGATCAAGCGGGGTGCCGCCCCTACACCTAAGATAGGTGTAAGGGCGGCTAGATGTATAAGGGTTGCACTACGATAGCATATGATACGAAGAACAATGCTAACCCTAACACATCTAAGATAACTACGTTGCTCGCCATCAAAAAGGCTTCAGTACGAGCAACGCATGGTAACGAATAAACTTGTACTGCCTAGATCGCAAGATGCGATCTAGGCAGCATGATGCTTACCCGGAAGAAACCCTCGAGACGAAGGAGTTGGCGATGCGCCTAGATTGATTTGTGTTGAACGATGGTTGTTGTTTATTTCATAAACCCTAGATACATATTTATAGTCCAGGGGACTGTCTAATTTAGGCGTGCACCTAACCGTGCACGGGCAAAACTCTATCTTTTAATCTAAGATGCGATCTACTATATTACGGATATACGGGCAATCTAGCCCAAACTCTTCGTGCAAGGCCGCTTCAGAGATCTTCCACGTGTAATCTTCCAAGCCCATCTCCCTTACGGCCCATCTCCTGATTTGGCCAAAATCTGGTGATAACAAACAGAACGACCTTGGAACATTGCACAGCTACGTCCTTTCCACACTTAGCATAGAATTACATACTTTGTAACAATATTATACATGATCAATGAAATAAAGCTTTTGGTTCACTCTATGAGTCATTTACCTCCTTTACTTGTTCATTTTTAGATCGTGTATGCTTTCCGACTAAAACCGCAGAGCTGGATATTTCCGCCTAGGCGTGTATGAAAGTTGTGATTTTCAAAAATCGTCCCTTAGGACGTAAGCTTAAGTTTTCTGGAGGAAATATTTTCTGTTGCAAACTCATGGAGTCCTGGCAGCGATTTCCGGCACCCTGGCTGGGGGCTTGTTTCCGCGGTTATTGATGGATTGCCATTGGGCTTTATCGCTGCTGGCGAGCGTTTCCGGCTAAGGGTCTTCTGGCTCGCGGAAGGTCAAATGGGCAAGCCGGAAAATACAAAACCAGCACTTGCTTTCAAACCCAACGAAACATGCAAATAATATTTAACGGATAGCAGGATAAGTGTTTTCCCGCCCGCACATAACATGTTTTCGTCCCTAGCTACTTAAGAATTTAAGTTATTCATTACAAACCCACTCCGGGGTCAAAAGTGATGCATCAGTTCTAATTGTTTCACAGGTTCTCGGAGGACTGCTCTTCATCAGAAGCTATGTAGGCGGAGTCGTCGTCCGAGCCATCGCCGTTGAAGTCGGAGCCTTCCTCGTCATGGTTAGCACTTGACCCGGAGCCTTCCTCGTCGCCTTCCTCCGCAACTTCTTCTTCCTCTTCCTCCGGGTCGGAAAAGCCTTTGGGAAGATCATACTTGTTGTACCAGAATGAGTGGTTAACTCGTCCAGCGAAAAGGCGATCAAATCCCATGGCTTCCGCGAGGAGATGTCTCATGGTGGTACCCTTAGGGACTCCGCATGCGACATCTGCAAATTTCATGGTGGGGAAGTGCGCCTTGCAGGTAGCTAGCACGAGGGCAGCAACTCCGCGAGATGAAGACTCCTGCCAATCCTTGATGAGTTCCGGCACGTTCCTCATGAGTTTCGTCATGCGGTCAATCACCGTTTTCTTGGCCCTCTTCAGGTTCAGGGCCTTGGCAATTCCGCGACATGCTTCGACGAGGTCCTCGATTGAACTCCGCACTTCATCATATGCCTCAGTCCTTTTGAGGGTTGACTCTTTGGTCCATTCAAAGCCAAGGCTTGCTGCAAAGTAAAAAAGATCAGTTTCTTCCGCGGACAGAGAAAATTTTGAGGAAGCCGGAGTCAAAACAATAACAAAAAGGGTCCTTACAGAAGATCATCTTGTCAATAGCCTCCGCCTCTGCCTCCTGGCTCTTGTTCTTGGCCGCCAGGGTGGTCACCCTTTGATGGCTCTTCTTGAGTTTGTCAGCCAGTTCCGCCATTTCGCGGGAATGTTTTTCCGAGAGCTCCTTCTTTTCTTTGGTTTCCTTCTCAGAGGACTCTTTCAAGAAGTTCTTCAGAGTTTCATTCTCCGCCTCCAATACCTGGATCTTGGCGGATAAGGCATCGATGGTGGGGCGCTTTTCAGTTTCTTCTGAAGACAGAACATCATACAAGTTATACATTATGGTTGTTCATGCAGTACAAATTTAAGCAACTCGGTTTTCTCACCTTTCAATCGGGTCTCCAGGCGGAGCACAGCTTGAAGACTATTCTCAGCAGTCTGGCGCAGCCCTTCTATTTCCGTCATCTGCTCTAGCACATGGACGTGCAGGTCCTCGTGCAGCTTCCGCGTGCCCTGAGACGCAGAGAGGATTTAGCCGGAAATTCAAAATTCTGGGGGCTGGCGAGGAGTTCAAAGTTTTGGATCGAGAAAATTTCAAATTTCCGTCTAAGACTAATGTTGAGAGAAGCATCGGCTAACACATGTTACACGGAAAAAATGTCTGAACCAATGCTTGGGGGCTAGTGTTACCTGGCGCACCTCCTTATGTTTAGCAAAGAAGACCTTGAGATCGCTCTCGAGGTCGGAGAGCTCCTTCATCTCTGTATCCGCAGGCCCCCACACCTTCTCCATCATGGCTGAAATTTCCGCGTGACGTTGAGAGAGGGGGAGCTTCTGCAGTGACGGAGTCTGGGATGCGCCAGTGGCACGGATCAGCTGCACTTTCTGCTGGTATTGTTCGGCCGTAGGCTCGGCGGAAGTAGCGGTGGGTTGTTCAGGCGGAGGAACAGATGAGGAGGCGCCCTTGCCGGAATCGCCTTGTCCAGTCTCGACGGTCGGGTCTTCAGGGATGTCATCAATGTTGATGACGTCCTTAGGATCCGGCTTGGCGGCTGAAGAAGCCTTGGGCGGAACTCCAACTTCTGGTGTGACTGGTATGGAAGCCGGAGATGGCTTAGTCTTCTTCTTGGGGGCTTTAGGGGCCTTTGGGGGGCTGGCTTTCGGAACTTCTGTCGCGAAAAGAAAAGAGCGTTATGATTAAGTATATGCTGATTCACGATGGCGGAAGAATTTTCCTTAGGAAACTTAGCACTTACCCGGAAGGTCTGAAGAACTGGTGGATTTCTGGTTGGGCTCGGTTGCTGGTATCGATAAGTTTGAGGCGCTTTTTCTCCGCCTCCGCCTTGCGAGTTGCCGCGGTGCTGAGCACTTCGCGGGCACGTTTGGCTGAAGGACTGGAGGGGACAGCCCTCTTCCTCTTGGATGGGCGGGGTGCTTCAGGAGCTTCCGCCTCCGATGCGGCCTCCGGGTCAGTATTGCCCGCGTGAGGAACCCGGAGGAGAGTTCCGAGGTCGCCTTCCTCGAGGGCTTCGAGCTTTGTTACAGAGCCAGTACTTAGTCAAATTACAGATTACAAATAAAATAACAAGTTAAGACGCGATAACGTACCGCGGTCCCGGAACCGTTGGTGTGGATGTCCTTGTTACACACGTGAACGTGAAGATCACGCGGAATCTTGATCAACAGTCGGATCCGCTTGTCGATGGCGTCGGCGGAGAGGTTGTCCTTGGACGCACGCATAGGATCGTCGCGCCCCGTGTACTGGAACATCAGGCGGTCCCTATGCTGAAGTGGTTGGATCCGCTTGGTAAACCAGGACATGGTAAGGTCCTTCCCCGTCAGACCCTCCTCTGTCAGCTTGCAGATCCGCCTAACCATCCGAGTCAGCTGAGGTGACTCGGAGAGATGAGGACATTGCGTCCAGGCCGGATCCTCGCTGGCGGGGCTGTTCTTAAAAGGTGGCAGCACCCTCTCGCTCGCCGGGTCGGAGACGTCCTTCAGATAGAAGAAACCCCCTGACCAGTATCGTGCGGATTCATGGCGATCGGTTGGAGGGTAAACGCGGCCGGGGCGGAGCATGAAAGTGATTGATCCGCAGGTAGCCAGCTCGGAAGCTTTGGGAATCTTCTCCTTTTTCACGGAGAAGTAGTACTGGAACAGAGCGAGGTCAGGAGCTACCCGGAGATGGCCCTCGCAGAGCGTCACGTGGTTGCTGATCGCCAAGATGGAATTCGGGGAAATATTGTGGGGCTGGAGCCCATAGGTCTTCAAGATTTCTGAAAAGAAATCAGATGGCGGAAAGGAGAATCCGCGCTCCACTAGCGCCTTCGTCACCACCATCTCTCCGTCTTCGGGAGCTGGAGTGGGGGCACCCGGAAGTGTCCGGCAGGATCTAGGTTTAATGAAGCCCTCCGCCTCGAGGTTGGAGAGCTCCGCGTCGGTGGTGGTGCAGGGCCACCATTTTCCCTTAGACTCATTGTCTCGTTGACGAGCCTTAGATTTCTTGGCGGCTGCCTCTTCCGCCTTCTTTTCCATTTGCTCTGCGCCCGTGATGTCTTCCGGGTTAGCAGAGGTGCCCTCGATATTCTTGTCAGAATCCTTTGAGGACTCCAGCCGAACTGGGACAAATGGAGGAGGGTCGGAGGAGATGGGCGTCGCCATAATTGGTTCGGAAGCGGGAGGTGGAGTCGAAGAAGACATCTGATAAGATGATGAAGATGGAAACTGACTTAGTCGGATCCTATGTTAAATCCCAGGTTCATCCCTACCAACTGCGGCAAAAGGATGAAGCTCGAGAACTCACCGTAATGGTTTCTGCGGTGATCGGAGTTGCCGGCGGCGAGGTTTGTGTGCGGTGGCTCGTCGAAGTTAAGAACTCGATGAACTGCGCGGTGGTGAAACTGCTCCGGTGAAACTCCGGCGAGTTTTCCGGCAGACTCCGGCACGGCGGAGGAGGAGCTCGCGGGCGGCGCTTCGCAGAGAGGTGAAAGAGGGGGTGAATGGTGAGATTAGGGTTGACGGTGGATATTTATAGGCCGAGAGGAGGAGATTCGTGCTCCGCATCTTGTGGTCGGAACGCAAGCGTCTCGCCGTTGGATGCGTGACACGTGTCCAAACCCTAAACGGTAAAAATGGCTAAGGATAAGTTACCGCTCAAATCGCGCGAAAATGGCGCCAGAATTGGCGGAACCGTTTGAGTCTATTAAGATTCCGGGTAAAAGCGTGAAGATAAGTAATTCTCATTCGCAAGCAGGGGAGTAACCCGGAGACATGTTTTAAACTATCGATGGATGAAGTCCCACAGGATGGGGAGATTTTCCAACTAAAGGTTGGGAAAAAAGAAAATGTGAAGTTGGAGTTCTTCAAATTTCTCCGCGTTACCAACAATGCCGGAGACCATAAGGTGCTACCATGGCGGGAACTGCAGGTGAAACTCGGAGAACTCTGGGGGCTACTGTTGTGGGTATACTTCATGGGTGTACCATCGACAGTGCCTAGATCCGGCAAGCCCGGGTGGCCCATAGACGGTGATGTGGCATGTGGCCCATCGGGCGGCCCAGTTGCTGTTGATCATGAAGGATGAAGTCCGGCCCAGGATTAGTTAGCCGGATCCGCACCGACCTTCGGAGGAACCCGGATCCGTGGAGGCCCATGAGGAACCCGGATCCAGTACGATGTATATGGGAGGCGGATCCTTGACGTACACGGCAGGACATTGTACCGTAGTTAGGCAATCTGTAATCCGGCTAGGACTCTCCATGTAAACCCTAGATCCATGCGCCTTTATAAGCCGGATCCCGGGAGCCCTAGAGGCACAACCACAACTCATTGTAATAACGCGAAAGCGTCCAGATAATTCCAAACAAGCAGTAGTAGGCCCTGTCATCGTGCAGGTGTTCCGAAGCTGGGTAAATCGCGTACCACCGTCCCGTGTGCACTCCGCCCTATGGCCCCCTACTTCTTCTCCCCCTCGTGAGGATCCCTCCTCCGAGGTACCGTCGAATAGGCAATGACACTGATAAATCAGGGCAAAACATGTGAAGAGATTTATTGATGAAAGTTAATTAATCGGGGCTGGGAACCCCGTTGCCAGCTCTTTTTGCAAAATTATTGGATAAGCGGATGTGCCACTAATCCATTGGTGAAAGTCTGTCAGGAGTAAATGACAAGGTTGAAAGATAAAACACCACATACTTCCTCATGAGCTATAAAACATCGACACAAATTGAGAAGTATTTTGAAGGTTTAAAGGTAGCACATGAGAATTTACTTGGAATGGTTTGAAATGCCATGCATAGGTATTTATGGTGGACACTTTGGAATAACTTGGTTTTCAGGGGTTTGGAAGCACGAGCAGCGTTCCCGCTCAGTACAAGTGAAGGCTAGCAATAGACTAGGAAGCGACAATCAAGAGAGCAAAAACTGTCATAATCATGCTTGCGACAAAATAAAATTAAAGGAGGCATAAAAGTGATACAAGAACTCTGAGGCAAAGTAAATCATCGAGGCTTAATTGACTTTTGTTCAGTCATATGCATGCGTGAGCATGTGCCAAGTCGATTCAAGTGAATTATTCAGAGGAGGATACCACAATGTCATATCTATCTATGAATAAAACAATACAAGCAAATATTTATGACATGCTACTCATATTAATAAATTGGAGCTAAGCATGAGAGATCATGAACTACTAGACTTTCTTAAATGACATATACCTCATATGAACCAACTAAGCATGCTCACATGGATGAGTATATGTACAAAAATGAAAACAAATAGAGCTCATACCAGCCTCTCACCACAGTCAAATTATCGTAGATCGTCATTATTGCCTTTCACTTGTGTAGCTTGAATAATATGGAATGAAAACCAAGCTCCAGCCACCGAAGACCGCTGAACTCCATAATGAACTTTACAAAACAAAAAAAAGAACAACAAATATTTTTGATGTTTTCGAATTGGAAACAAGAACAAAAAGGAAACAAGCAAACAAAGCAAAATCTTTTTGGATTTTCTCATAGCAAACTAACGATAGCAAATAAAGCAAAATAAGAACAAGAAACCAAAATAAACAAATGATAAAGAGAAACAACAGAAATATTTTTGGTATTTTTGTGTTTTAGGAAAGAAACAAAGCAAAAACAAGAAAATGAAAACTAAAAGAGTCACATAAACACAAAGTAGCAGAAATTCGTCAAACTTGACAGCAGTACAGTAATCTATTTTTACGAAAATCTTCCGCTGCTCAACTCGAAAAGTGCTCAACTAATGAAAGTTAGATAATAACCTGGGGAACACGCACAAAAATTGGCTTCGCAAAATAACGTTCTGGCTGTTTTTGGGAATTTTTTTGGTATCAGTCCAGAATCTGTTTTCAAACAGCACTTCCCCAAATATCATCTCCCCCTTATTAGAAACAAACCTGGCCACCGTGCCGTGCTCATAGCGTGCCGGCACGCCAGAGACGTGCTTCGGCCCGTGACAGGCGAGCCCAGCACGTGGCTTAACGGGCCGTGCCCGGGCCGTGACCCGTTTTGGGCCGTGCTCAGGCCGCCTCCCCGAGCCCGCGTGCCAGCACGGCACGGCACGGTAAGAGGTGGGCCGGGCCAGGCACGGCACGCGGCCCGCATAGCACGGCATGGCACGCGGCCCAGTAACGTGGAGAGCTCGTTTTCGGGCCGAAATTCGACCGTTGAGGCTGTAAATTGGACCGTTGGAGCCCATGACGACGTGGACTAGCCGTTTGGGACGTTTTTTTTCGAATTTCTGCCCGTTGGAAGGGCTATTTTGGTCCGAATTTGGCCAAATTTTTGCTAATAAAGACCAGCTGACCCCTCTCATATTCCACACTCAAACATGGCTGATCGTCCTCCAACCCCAAACTCGCATATGTTCGGCATGTCTGACTTCGGTCTTGATCCCACCCAGTATAATCCCTACGGCCCTCCTCTCGTCGACCCTGATGGCGTGTATTTCACACGTTCGTTGGGCAACCCCAAGAGGAAGGTATGATGCGCACAGCAGCAAGTTTTCCCTCAGAAAGAAACCAAGGTTTATCGAACCAGGAGGAGCCAAGAAGCACGTTGAAGGTTGATGGCGGCGGGATGTAGTGCGGCGCAACACCAGGGATTCCGGCGCCAACGTGGAACCTGCACAACACAACCAAAGTACTTTGCCCCAACGAAACAGTGAGGTTGTCAATCTCACCGGCTTGCTGTAACAAAGAGTTAACCGTATTGTGTGGAAGATGATTGTTTGCAGAAAACAGTAGAACAAGTATTGCAGTAGATTGTATTTCAGTAAAGAGAATTGGACCGGGGTCCACAGTTCACTAGAGGTGTCTCTCCCATAAGACGAACAGCATGTTGGGTGAACAAATTACAGTTGGGCAATTGACAAATAAAGAGAGCATGACCATGCACATACATATCATGATGAGCATAGTGAGATTTAATTGGGCATTACGACAAAGTACATAGACCGTCATCCAACTGCATCTATGCCTAAAAAGTCCACCTTCAGGTTATCATCCGAACCCCCTCCAGTATTAAGTTGCAAAGCAACAGACAATTGCATTAAGTATGGTGCGTAATGTAACTAGTGACTACATCCTTGAACATAGCACTAATGTTTTATCCCTAGTGGCAACAGCACAACATAACCTTAGAACTTTCTGTCACTGTCCCAGGTGTCAATGCAGGCATGAACCCACTATCGAGCATAAGTACTCCCTCTTGGAGTTACAAGCATCTACTTGGCCAGAGCATCTACTAGTAACGGAGAGCATGCAAGATCATAAACAACACATAAGCATAACTTTGATAATCAACATAACAAGTATTCTCTATTCATCGGATCCCAACAAACGCAACATATAGAATTACAGATAGATGATCTTGATCATGTTAGGCAGCTCACAAGATCCGACAATGATAGCACAATGGGGAGAAGACAACCATCTAGCTACTGCTATGGACCCATAGTCCAGGGGTAGACTACTCACACATCACACCGGAGGCGACCATGGCGGCGTAGAGTCCTCCGGGAGATGATTCCCCTCTCCGGCAGGGTGCCGGAGGCGATCTCCTCGATCCCCCGAGATGGGATCGGCGGCGGCGGCGTCTCTGGAAGGTTTTCCGTATCGTGGTTCTCGGTACTGGGGGTTTCGTCACAGAGACTTTTTATAGGCGGAAGGGCAGGTCAAGAGGCGGCACGGGGGCCGCACACTACAGGCCGGCGCGGCCAAGGGGGGGCCGCTCCGCCCTATAGTGTGGCCCCTCCGTGGCCCCTCTTCGTCTCTCCTTCGGACTTCTGGAAGCTTCGTGAGAAAATAGGCCCCTGGGCTTTGATTTCGTCCAATTCCAAGAATATTTCCTTACTAGGATTTCTGAAACCAAAAACAGCAGAAACAAAGAATCGGCACTTCGGCATCTTGTTAATAGGTTAGTTCCAGAAAATGCACGAATATGACATAAAGTGTGCATAAAACATGTAGATAACATCAATAATGTGGCATGGAACATAAGAAATTATCGATACGTCGGAGACGTATCAGCATCCCCAAGCTTAGTTCTGCTCGTCCCGAGCAGGTAAAACGATAACACAGATAATTTCTGGAGTGACATGCCATCATAATCTTGATCATACTATTTGTAAAGCATATGTAGTGAATGCAGCGATCAAAACAATGTATATGACATGAGTAAACAAGTGAATCATAAAGCAAAGACTTTTCATGAATAGCACTTCAAGACAAGCATCAATAAGTCTTGCATAAGAGTTAACTCATAAAGCAATAATTCAAAGTAAAGGCATTGAAGCAACACAAAAGAAGATTAAGTTTCAGCGGTTGCTTTCAACTTGTAACATGTATATCTCATGGATATTGTCAACATAGAGTAATATAATAAGTGCAATAAGCAAGTATGTAAGAATCAATGCACAGTTCACACAAGTGTTTGCTTCTTGAGGTGGAGAGAAATAGGTGAACTGACTCAACATTGAAAGTAAAAGAATGGTCCTCCATAGAGGAAAAGCATCGATTGCTATATTTGTGCTAGAGCTTTGATTTTGAAAACATGAAACAATTTTGTCAACGGTAGTAATAAAGCATATGCATCATGTAAATTATATCTTATAAGTTGCAAGCCTCATGCATAGCGTACTAATAGTGCCCACACCTTGTCCTAATTAGCTTGGACTACCGGGTCATCACAATGCATTGTTTTTACCAAGTGTCACAAAGGGGTACCTCTATGCCGCCTGTACAAAGGTCTAAGGAGAAAGCTCGCATTGGATTTCTCGCTATTGATTATTCTTCAACTTAGACATCCATACCGGGACAACATAGACAACAGATAATGGACTCCTCTTTTATGCATAAGCATATACCAACAATTAATAATTTTCTCATTTGAGATTTGAGGATTGTTGTCCAAAACTGAAACTTCCACCATGGAGCATGGCTTTAGTTAGCGGCCCGATGTTCTTCTCTAACATATGCATGCTTAACCATATGGTGGTAGATCTCTCTTGCTTCAGACAAGACGAACATGCATAGCAACTCACATGAAATTCAACAATGAATAGTTGATGGCGTCCCCAGTGAACATGGTTATCGCACAACAAGCAACTTAATAAGAGATAAAGTGCATAATTACATATTCAATACCACAATAGTTTTTTAAGCTATTTGTCCCATGAGCTATATATTGCAAAGGTGAATGATGGAATTTTAAAGGTAGCACTCAAGCAATTTACTTTGGAATGGCGGGAAAATACCATGTAGTATAGGTAGGTATGGTGGACACAAATGGCATAGTGGTTGGCTCAAGTATTTTGGATGCATGAGAAGTATTCCCTCTCGATACAAGGTTTAGGCTAGCAAGGCTTATTTGAAACAAACACAAGGATGAACCGGTGCAGCAAAACTCACATAAAAGACATATTGAAAACATTATAAGACTCTACACCGTCTTCCTTGTTGTTCAAACTCAAAACTAGAAATTATCTAGACCTTAGAGAAACCAAATATGCAAACCAAATTTTAGCATGCTCTATGTATTTCTTCATTAATGGATGCAAAGCATATGATGCAAGAGCTTAATCATGAGCACAACAATTGCCAAGTATCACATCACCCAAGACATTTATAGCAATTACTACATGTATCATTTTCCAATTCCAACCATATAACAATTTAACGAAGGAGAAACTTCGCCATGAATACTATGAGTAGAAACCAAGGACATACTTGTCCATATGCTACAGCGGAGCGTGTCTCTCTCCCATAAAGTGAATGCTAGGATCCATTTTATTCAAACAAAACAAAAAACAAAAACAAACCGACGCTCCAAGAAAAAGCACATAAGATGTGATGGAATAAAAATATAGTTTCAGGGAGGAACCTGATAATGTTGTCGATGAAGAAGGGGATGCCTTGGGCATCCCCAAGCTTAGACGCTTGAGTCTTCTTGATATATGCAGGGGTGAACCACCGGGTGCATCCCCAAGCTTAGAGCTTTCACTCTCCTTGATCATGTTGCATCATACTCCTCTCTTGATCCTTGAAAACTTCCTCCACACCAAACTCGAAACAACTCATTAGAGGGTTAGTGCACAATATAAATTGACATATTCAGAGGTGACACAATCATTCTTAACACTTCTGGACATTGCATAATGCTACTGGACATTAGTGGATCAAAGAAATTCATCCAACATAGCAAAAGAGGCAATGCGAAATAAAAGGCAGAATCTGTCAAAACAGAACAGTTCGTATTGACGAATTTTAAAATGGCACCAGACTTGCTCAAATGAAAATTCTCAAATTGAATGAAAGTTGCGTACATATCTGTGGATCATGCACGTAAATTGGCTTAATTTTCTGAGCTACCTACAGGGAGGTGGACCCAGATTCGTGACAGCAAAGAAATCTGGAACTGTGCAGTAATCCAAATCTAGTACTTACTTTTCTATCAACAGCTTAACTTGGCACAACAAAACACAAAACTAAGATAAGGAGAGGTTGCTACAGTAGTAAACAACTTCCAAGACACAAAATAAAAACAAAGTACTGTAGGTAAAAACATGGGTTGTCTCCCATAAGCGCTTTTCTTTAACGCCTTTCAGCTAGGCGCAGAAAGTGTGTATCAAGTATTATCGAAGGGTGGTACTTCTACAGCGGGGTGTGGGCTTTTCTCAACCAGGCATAGTATATTAGATACATAAGTTTTAGCATCTCCCTTTTCATTAGTCTTAGGCGTGCTACTCTCATCAAACAAATTTTCAGGAACTAGCCAAGCATAGTTATTTTCTAATGCATCATTCATAGCTAGGAGCTTACATGGTATTGGTGCTTTGATCTCCCCTCCATCATCAATATTATTAGTGTATCTTGTTCTATCCATATCCATCTTTTCAAGGAGACTAACAAAATTAGTAGGAGAACCAAGCATATTAAATTTAGCAAACACCTTTCTAGCTTCTCTTGCTAGACCACCAAATTCTCTAAGAAGGGTTTCTAATACAAAATCTTTCTTTTCCCCCTCTTCCATATCACCAAGTGTGAAAAACATGTGTTGGATTATAGGATTAAGATTAACAAATTTAGTTTCCAACAGGCGAACTAAATGCGCAGCAGCAATTTCATAAGTAGGCGCAAGGTCTACCAAGTGTCTATCTTCAAAATTTTCAATAGTACTAACATGATTGAAAAATTCTTCTATATTATTTCTCCCAACTATAGACCCACGTCCTACCGGTATGTTTTTTGTGGTAAAATTAAAAGGAAACATGATGAATAAAGTAAATGCAAGTAAACTAATTTTTTTGTGTTTTTGATATAGCAAACAAGATAGCAAATAAAGTAAAACTAGCAACTAATTTTTTTGTATTTTGATTTAGTGCAGCAAACAAAGTAGTAAATAAAACTAAGCAAGACAAAAACAAAGTAAAGAGATTGAGAAGTGGAGACTCCCCTTGCAGCGTGTCTTGATCTCCCCGGCAACGGCGCCAGAAAAAGTGCTTGATGGCGTGTATTTCACACGTTCGTTGGGCAACCCCAAGAGGAAGGTATGATGCGCACAGCAGCAAGTTTTCCCTCAGAAAGAAACCAAGGTTTATCGAACCAGGAGGAGCCAAGAAGCACGTTGAAGGTTGATGGCGGCGGGATGTAGTGCGGCGCAACACCAGGGATTCCGGCGCCAACGTGGAACCTGCACAACACAACCAAAGTACTTTGCCCCAACGAAACAGTGAGGTTGTCAATCTCACCGGCTTGCTGTAACAAAGAGTTAACCGTATTGTGTGGAAGATGATTGTTTGCAGAAAACAGTAGAACAAGTATTGCAGTAGATTGTATTTCAGTAAAGAGAATTGGACCGGGGTCCACAGTTCACTAGAGGTGTCTCTCCCATAAGACGAACAGCATGTTGGGTGAACAAATTACAGTTGGGCAATTGACAAATAAAGAGAGTATGACCATGCACATACATATCATGATGAGCATAGTGAGATTTAATTGGGCATTACGACAAAGTACATAGACCGTCATCCAACTGCATCTATGCCTAAAAAGTCCACCTTCAGGTTATCATCCGAACCCCCTCCAGTATTAAGTTGCAAAGCAACAGACAATTGCATTAAGTATGGTGCGTAATGTAACTAGTGACTACATCCTTGAACATAGCACTAATGTTTTATCCCTAGTGGCAACAGCACAACACAACCTTAGAACTTTCTCACACCGTCCTGTGTCAATGCAGGCATGAACCCACTATCGAGCATAAGTACTCCCTCTTGGAGTTACAAGCATCTACTTGGCTAGAGCATCTACTAGTAATGGAGAGCATGCAAGATCATAAACAACACATAAGCATAACTTTGATAATCAACATAACAAGTATTCTCTATTCATCGGATCCCAACAAACGCAACATATAGAATTACAGATAGATGATCTTGATCATGTTAGGCAGCTCACAAGATCCGACAATGATAGCACAATGGGGAGAAGACAACCATCTAGCTACTGCTATGGACCCATAGTCCAGGGGTAGACTACTCACACATCACACCGGAGGCGACCATGGCGGCGTAGAGTCCTCCGGGAGATGATTCCCCTCTCCGGCAGGGTGCCGGAGGCGATCTCCTGGATCCCCCGAGATGGGATCGGCGGCGGCGGCGTCTCTGGAAGGTTTTCCGTATCGTGGTTCTCGGTACTGGGGGTTTCGTCACGGAGACTTTTTATAGGTGGAAGGGCAGGTCAAGAGGCGGCACGGGGGCCCCACACTACAGGCCGGCGCGGCCAAGGGGGGGGCCGCGCCGCCCTATAGTGTGGCCCCTCCGTGGCCCCTCTTCGTCTCTCCTTCGGACTTCTGGAAGCTTCGTGAGAAAATAGGCCCCTGGGCTTTGATTTCGTCCAATTCCGAGAATATTTCCTTACTAGGATTTCTGAAACCAAAAACAGCAGAAAACAGCAACTGGCACTTCGGCATCTTGTTAATAGGTTAGTTCCAGAAAATGCACGAATATGACATAAAGTGTGCATAAAACATGTAGATAACATCAATAATGTGGCATGGAACATAAGAAATTATCGATACATCGGAGACGTATCAGACCCCAACATCCCCTTTACGCAACCACCATTTGATCCTTCTCAATATCTGCCGTATACACATTCTTCCCAACACTCTTCCACGAGCCAAAGCACTTCCACCACCACCACCGGTACCAAGAGGCGTAAAAAAACCTCTCCGGTGTGGGATCATTTCGAAGAAGAAGAGTTTGAGGAGGACGGTGTGATGAAGCTCCAATCTAGGTGCAAGTGGCCAGGCTGCGGGAAGGCAATGTCCACGGGGGGCAAAGGAGGAACTGGCCACATGGCGAGGCACATTGCCTCGCACCAGGCTAAGGATGAGCAAGCCGCGTTGATCCAAACGCGGATTGGATTCAACTCCGACAATGAGGTACGTAATTTCGTCTATAATCAAGAGCAACAAAGAATTGGTCTTGGTAAACTAATTGCTTCAAATGATTTACCGCTTGGTTTCGGTAGCTCTCCCGCCTTTGTCGAATATATAAAAAAGTTCCATACTCCTACTTTCACTGCTGTTTCTAGACAAACAACATCTAGGGACTTGAAAAAAATGTGCAAAGAGAGTCTTAAGCAAATGAAAGATGACTTCACTACCTGCAGTTTTTCAGTGTCTTTAACATGATATCTGGAGTGGTAGGGCTAAGCAAGACTACATTAGCGTTGTTGCTCATTATGTTAATGAAGACTGGGAAATACTAAAAAGAATCATAGGATTCGAATTAATTGATGTTAAACATACTGGTGACAACATTGCTGAAGCTATAATTAAAGTGGTAGAAAATTTTGGTCTCACGAACAAGATTTTTGCAGTAACTTTGGATAATGCTTCATCAAACACTAGTGCAATGAATACTCTTGGTCATGTGTTTGGCACATATGCTACATCTTTTTTACTACATCAACGTTGTGCTTGCCATATAATTAATCTTATTGCTAAAACTGTTTTGAAGAACTTGAAGCCACATCTTAAGAAACTGCGCATAGCAATTTCCTTTATGAATTCTTCCAATGGTCGGCTTAGTGAATATCAGACATATTGCACAGCTTGGGGTAAACCTCATCACAAGTTCAGTTTAGACATGAAAATTAGATGGAACTCTACTTATCTGATGATTAATTCATTGCTCGGTGACAAAGATCAATTCTCTTCATTTGTTAATCAGAAATATAGAACCGATAATGGACAACCACTTCTAACTGATGAAACTTGGCACATTATTTCGGTACTTCATGAATTTTTGGAGTTGTTTTATAATTCAACTATTCAATTGTCTGGGGTTTACTATCCCACATCTCCATTAATGGTGCATCATATTGTAAGTATTGCCAGACACCTAAAATCATGGGAAGATGATCCTATTTTAAGTGAGGCCATCTCCAAAATGAAAATGAAATATTTAAAATATTGGAGCGAAATTCCTATCTTGTATGCATTTGCATTTATTTTGGATCCCATGGCTAAATTAGATGGCTTGCGTGGTGCTCTAGACGTCTTAGGTCAGACTGTTGGTATAGATTATTCCGATTATTTCACTAATGTCCGTGACAAGCTTTCGGAAGTTTTTCACAAGTATGAATTAAAGTACAACACCGTTCGGGTGCAACGGCCTCCAGTAGCACCATCAAGAACAAAGACTACGAAAGTGTGGAACGTTATATTTGGTCCCTCCTCTTCGGCCTCTGCTTCGACAACTTCAACACCCGTGGTTTTAGGTAGCGGTGAGTTAGCGAAGTACCTCAACTGCGACATAGTGCCACATGGGGACTCTGAAGACTTCAACATATTGCAGTGGTGGAATGCGCACAAGATTACATACCCCGTGCTTTCCATATTAGCTAAAGATGTGCTATCAGTACCTGTCTCAACAGTATCATCGGAGTCTGCTTTCAGTCTAGCTGGAAGAATACTTGACGAGAGAAGAACCAGTCTAACCCCGGATATGGTAAGAACGCTAATGACTGTGAAAGATGGGGAACTAGCCAAACGGAGAGCCCAACACACCACATGTAACGAAGAACTGGTTGCCGCGTTTGAACACGTTGGCATTGACGACGAAGAAGAATAGTTTTTCTTTTTCTTTTTTATGTAATTTTTTTATTATTTATGTAATTTTCTTATTTTTCTGTAACTTGTAGAGCTTGCTGTACTCTTTCCCTCTCAGGGATGGAGGGTTTTAATGAGGCAGCATAACATATAATAAAGCTCAAATTTATCCCAAAATACTTGTCTCATTTCTTATTTTTATGTATTTTTTCGCATTTTCTGAAGCAATTTGGGCTAAAACACGCACAACGTGCCAAAATGGCCCAACAGTGCTAACGGGCCGTGGGCCGGCACGTTAAGCTAAGGGGCCGTGCCCGGGCCTGCCTGGCAAGCCCACGTGCCGGCACGGCACGGCCCGTTATCTTAGCGTGCCCTGGTGGGCCGTGCCGTGCCAGGCACGGTAACTTCTTATTGGGCCGTGCCATGCCGTGGGCCGGCCCGTTGGCCAGGTTTGATTAGAAACCACCTTAAGAAGCTAAACAAGTATGTACAAGTATCCAGCAATTGTAATATGCAATGAATGAGTGATGCCGGCATACCTCCCCCCAAGCTTAGGCTTTTGGCCTAAGTGGAGATCAATCCCATGGTGCCCATGAAGTGGCACCTCCGTAGTATGACGAAGAAGGATCCTGTTCTGAGTATGTGCTGGAAGACGCACCAGGATATGTGACGGTGTACCCGTAGGAGGGCTCGGCGTCCTCGGAGTCATGCTGCTGGTGGAAACCATGTATCCTCAGCTGCTCATCCACCTCCTCCTTAGAGCGCGACCACGGTTTCCTGTGAACACTGAACAAATCGGCCTGCGGCAAAGGGATTTCTCTCTCATCCCCGTCAATAAACAACATTTTATAGACAATATTTTCTAAACTAGAGTCAGTTGTGACAAATTGGTGACTCTTCATAGTAGCAATATCAAGCCTTATAGGAGTTAATTTCTCATCAGTAGGATCAAGAGGAAGATCTAGATGTGCCATAATACGTGAGGCAACAATTCCTCCAAAAATAGGCCCCTTATTGGATAAACGACGAGCAACAAGAGCACCAAGATGATAAGGTGTATTCCCAGTAAGTGCAGCAACTAGAAAAGCAAGATGATAACTAGAAATGTTGCTAGTGTTCTCCCTACCAAGAATGCTAGTAGCAAGATAGTAAGCGAAATATCTAATGGCAGGGAGTTGAATGTTTCTTATCTTGCCGCGCTGAATAGCGCGGTCATCATCATTGGTAACTTCTCGATAGAGCTCCGTCAAAGCTTTGGGGCTTTTCTCAATCTTCTTCGCTGTACCTACAGGAGCAGTATCCAATGCAACACAAAAATCCTTCAACTTCATAGTAATAGGCCGATCATAAATCCTAAATGAAACTGATGGTGCGAAGTGTGTGTTGTTGAACTTAAAGCTTTCAACAAAGATTTTAGTTAGCATGTAGTATTGACTCCTCTCATCTTCCATATAGCTAGATAAGCCCACATTATTGATGAGGAACAAGAAGTCATCAAGCAGCCCTGCATTACGCAAAAAGTCATAGCATGGAAAGGATGAAGCATTAGGAACTCCATTATCCTCTTCAACTTCGAAGCTCGGTGCGATGACATCCTCATTATAGGATCGTCTAATTCGAGTGGCTGCCCTTGAGGGCCTGCCCGTGCTTGTCGTCTCTCTTTCAAAAACCTCTCCAAAGGTATGGTTATTCATCTTCTTTTTCTGAAATTTTTCAACAAACATTATAAAAGTTGATTTGGAGACATATAAATGAGGGAAACTACTATAGGAACTTGGTTGAGTACTAAACATGCATCAAAACTAATTTTTACAACTTAGAACAAGCATGCAAGCTCACTTATCATGTTACCTACAGCAGCAAAATATTCAAGATATACTCAACCAATCAAAATTCTATTTGGATAATCGGAGGAGTCACATACTGGAGAGTAAATGTGCCAAATTCCAGACAGAAATCTGGGCTGAGCAAAGAGATCAAAGAATCATGAGCTCTTGAGCAAAAATGTGAGTGAGAGAAAGTTGGTACGAGTTTTTTCGGGAGAGAGAGTAGAATGGGAGGAAGAGATGACTTAGTGAGGCAAGGAGGGGCCCACACCACAGGGTGGCGCGCCCCCCTCCTTGGCTGCGCCGGCTCATGGGGGGGGGCAGCCCTGGGGTGCCCCACTGGTCAGCCCCAGGCACTCCCAGGTTGCTCTTCGAAAAATAAGACCAACGGTATAATTTTTGTAAATTTTTGAGAATTTCGAAAAACGCACATTTTTGGGTGTTAAAATTATTATTACAGGATAGAAAAAGATTTTTCAAACCTCTAAACAACTAAGCATCTTGCAAAACAAGTAGTGCTACAGCGAGTAAAACAAGTGGAGAAAGAAAGAAATGTTGTTTAGCTCTTCTATGCATATAAAATATACTTGTTAACAAGGTTGATCAAGTCTTGCCACCAAATAATTTTTACATGTCATAAGAAGAAATAAACCTCAAATCAATCATGTTACCTTATATTGTATTGATATGGATCCAATCACAAGAGTTTGATATTCTTCTTTAGGCTCATATATTGGACAATCAATATCTCCCACTTTGATAGATCTCAAATTAGAAATTGTATTAACTCCATATACTTTATCAATCCTCTTGGGAAAATAAATAGTATGTTCCTTGTCATCAACATTGAAAGCAACTTTTCCTTTATTGCAATCAATAACAGCCCCTGCAGTGTTAAGAAAAGGTCTTCCAAGAATAATAGAGATATTATCATCTTCAGGCATTTCCAACACAACAAAATCAGTTAATATTAAGCAGTTTTGAGTAACTTGAACAGGAACATCCTCACATACACCAACAGGAACAGCAGTGGATTTATCAGCCATTTGCAAAGATATATCAGTTGGTATCAATTTATCTAAATCAAGTCTCTTGTAAAGAGAAAAAGGCATAACACTAACTCCTGCTCCCAAATCACATAGAGCAGTTCTAACATAATTATTCTTGATGGAACAAGGAATAGTCGGTATACCTGGGTCGCCCAGCTTCTTTGGAACCTTGCCATTGAAAGAGTAATTAGCAAGCATAGTGGAAATCTCCTCATTAGGAATTTTCCTTTTGTTAGAGACAATATCTTTCATATACTTTGAATAAGGAGGAAATTTAATAGCATCAGCCAAAGGAATTTGCAAGAACAAAGGTTTCATCCAATCACAAAATTTATTATAGTGTTCTTCCTCCTTTGATTTTAGTTTCTTAGCAGGAAAAGGCATTTGCTTTTGAACCCAAGGTTCTCTTTCATTACCATGTTTCTTAGCAATAAAATCTTCTTTAGTATACTTTTTATTTTTAGCATGCTTTTCAGGTTCATCTTCAACCCCTTCTTTATCAGAAGCATCATTCTTATCATTATCTTTATCATGTTCATTACCACTTTCAGTTTCAGCATCAGAAATAGAAATACTATTAGGATCATTAACAGGTTCAGATGATTCTACAACAGTTTTATGTTTGTTCTTCTTTTTCTTAGAAGGAGCACTAATTTCAGTTCGTTGAGAATCTTGTTCAACTCTTTTGGGATGCCCCTCGGGATATAGAGGGTCCTGAGTAGAAACACCACCTCTAGTTGTTACTTCATAAGCATGTTTTTCTTTAGAACATTTTTTCAACAAGTCATTTTGCACTTTAGTGAGTTGATCAATTTGAGTTTGAACCATATGAAAATGTTTAACAAGCATCTTAACATCATTGGAGGTTCTCTCCACAATATCATGCAATTCACTAATAGCTTGAGAATTTCTCATTAAATGATTCTCTACTCTCATATTAAAATTATCTTGCTTAACAACATAATTATCAAACTCATCTAAACATTGATCAGGAGGTTTTGAGTACGGAATATCTTCCCTACTAAAGCGTTGAAGAGAATGTACCTCAATCATGGATGAAGGGGGAGTTATCTTACATAAATCTTCTATAGGAGGTAAATTCTTCACATCTTCAGATTTAATACCTTTCTCCTTAAGAGATTTCTTGGCTTCCCTCATATCTTCATCATTTAATTTAATCATACCCCTCTTCTTCAATATTGGCGTTGGAGTTGGTTCAGGTGTAGTCCAATCATCATGATTCCGGCCTATTTTAGCCAATAATTCTTCCGCTTCATCTGGAGTTCTTTTCCTGAAAACACAACCAGCACAACTATCCAGGTATGCCCTCGACTCAATGGTTAGTCCACTATAAAATATATCAAGTAAATCATGCTTTTCCAAATCATGTCCAGGTCGAGCTCTGATAAGAGAGCAAAATCTTGCCCAAGCTTCAGGAAATTTCTCTCCATCTTCCTGGTCAAAACTATAAATTTTCTGCAAAGCAATATGTTGAGCACTAGCAGGAAAGTATTTCCGAAATAAAACATCAAGCAAACCACTTGGACTATCAATAGAATCAGGAGGCAAACTATATACCTAATTTTAGCAACAAAATAAGTACGCTTCTTAATATCATCAGAAAACAAGCTACTCAAAGTAGAAAGCTCATTCATGTGCTCTACAGCACTTTCTTTTTCAGTACCACAAAAAGGTGTTTTCTCAACAATAGATATATGAGATAAATCAAGAGAAAAATCATAATCCTTATCCTTAATGTTTATAGGAGATGTGGCAAATTTAGGATCAGGAGACAGTTTATATCTAACAGCACGTTGTGCAATAAGCTTTTTAAGGTTACTTGTACCAGTAGTAGCATTGCATTTATCAATAAAATCATCATCAAGTTCTACATAATCTTCATCAAGATCATCACTAGAGTATTCAACAGACTCAGGTGAATTAACAGGTGTAACAGTATTTTCATTAGGAATTTCAGTATTTTCAATTTGTCTAGACCTAGCAATTGTAGCATCTAGAAAAGGACCTAATGAACCATTATCATCAAGCACAGTAGAAGCATCATCAAAATTATCAGAAGAATTTTCAGTTTCAGCAGAAGTACCAACACGTGAAGCTTGTGGTGGTGAAACAAGTTGACTTATCACAGATGGTGAATCAAGAGCAGCAAAGGTACTCAGAGTTGTACCTTTTCTTGTAGTGGATGGTAATATGGCGACTTTAGTATCGCGAGATTTACCCATGATGGAGAATTTGCAGCGAACAATATCAATCCAGGTGAACTTGCAAATAAAGCTATGCTCCCCGGCAACGGCGCCAGAAAATAGTCTTGATGACCCACAAGTATAGGGGATCGCAACAGTCTTCGAGGGAAGTAAAACCCAATTTATTAAATCTGGGACAGTGACAGAAAGTTCTAAGGTTGTGGATGTGCTGTTGCCACTAGGGATAAAACATCGATGCTTTGTCTAAGGATATTTGTGTTGATTACATTACGCACTATACTTAATGCAATTGTCTGTTGTTTACAACTTAATACCGGAAGGGGTTCGGATGATAACCTGAAAGTGGACTTTTTAGGCATAGATGCATGCTGGATAGCGGTCTATGTACTTTGTCGTAATGCCCTGATTAAATCTCATAGTACTCATCATGATATATGTATGTGCATTGTTATGCCTTCTTTATTTGTCAATTGCCCAACTGTAATTTGTTCACCCAACATCTGTTTATCTTATGGGAGAGACACCACTAGTGAACTGTGGACCCCGGTCCTATTCTTTACATCTGAAATACAATCTACTGCAATTGTTCTTTACTGTTCTTCGCAAACAAACATCATCATCCACACTATACATCTAATCCTTTGTTTACAGCAAGCCGGTGAGATTGACAACCTCACTATTACGTTGGGGCAAAGTACTGTGATTGTGTTATGCAGGTTCCACGTTGGCGCCGGAATCCCTGGTGTTGCGCCGCACTACACTCCGCCACCAACAACCTTCAACGTGCTTCTTGGCTCCTACTGGTTCGATAAACCTTGGTTTCTTTCTGAGGGAAAACTTACTGCTGTGCACATCACACCTTCCTCTTGGGGTTCCCAACGGACGTGTGCCTCACGCGCATCATGCATCCTGACGGTGACCTAGCAGTGGCGGCGAGCATAGTCGTTCTGACCATGCCAATATCGGCATCGGCATCGTTTGGAGGCTGTGGTGCTCGAATCAAGGTGGGATTTGTTTCTTGTACGCCAAAAGTGATTTGAAACAAGTTTCGTGTTGAAGGTTAGGTAACGAAAGTTTGTAACTAAGCCCAAAATTATACTAGCGCCATGGTGAGGTTCTTTTTGATAGAGCTATACGGTTGGGCAAACTTTTTTGACACTTTTTAGATAGGGTTCCTTGTTGGTACACGTATGGCATCATGTATGGCAAATTTGGGGTCATTTGGAGATGTTCGAAAAAATCACTTTGCTTAAACGCATGCCGTTTCGTCTCACTGAAACCAGTTTTTCTAACAAGGTGATTTTTTTTCTACATTCTCTAAATGACCTCAAATTTCATACAGCTGATCTTCTATACATAGATAGATGGGATCCCTAGATAGATAGATTGTTTCGTTTTTACATTTTTCGAACTTTTTATTTCCCTTTATAATACCCAATTGATTTTCAGGTCAAAACCTCGAAAAACAGCATCATGTATGGCATCATTTTCGCCCTAAATTTCAAATTTTGTGAAACTTTCCCTTTTAGATATTCCTTGCTGTTATAGATATGGCATCATGTATGCCAAATTTGGTTAGGTCTCACTAAAACCAGCTTTTGTAACAAGTTAGGGTTTTTCGACCTTCTCAAAAGGGATTTTTTTCTACCTTCTCTAAATGACCTCAAAAATCATACAGACGATCTTCTATACAAAGATAGGTAGATTTTTTGCGTGAAAAGTAATGGATACAACAAATCAGTGATGGTTTATCATTTTTTTCGTGAAAATTAATGGCCACAACAAATCGGTGATGGTTTATCATTTTTTGCGTGAAAATTAATGGCTACAACAAATCGGTGATGGTTTATCATTTTTTGCGTGAAAATTAATGGCTACAACAAATCGGTGATGGTTTATCATTTTTTGCGTGAAAAGTAATGCCTAAAAGAGTTTATAATTTTTAGCGCGTGAAAATGAATACAGAAAACCGCCCTTTAGCATACTTAGAGAGTGGAAGGTAACCGCCGACAGAGAGAGAGGGGTTATCCTGCCCGTTAGATTATACGATCAACGGTCGGCGGGCACGATCCGCGTGACATGGGCTAGACCAATCAGGGCAATGTTGCACGTCTGCGAGAATTTGTGGAGGGAGAGGGCAAAACTGAGTAGTATCAAGAAACCAAGGGCACCTGTGTAATAAACAGACTAAGGGATTCAAATATAAGATTTAAAAAATGGAAAATGCGTGTTTTGTACAATGAAACCCATCTTGGCCTACCTCATACTATTTGCAATACAAATATACATGAGTGTGAGAATTGTGGCCTCATTTAGACAAAGTATGTTTTGGGGAAAGCTGTTTTGGGAAGGGCTTATTGTGGAAAACCATGCACCTTCATAGCTACTAGGTGATTTGAGAAGGCCTTTGAGAAGTGGCAATTTGTGGTAAAACTTGATTTATCTATGACTTATCTATGTTTTGAGAACTGGCAATTTGTGGTAAAGACTCCATGAGTATGTGCCACTATTTTTTGGGATTTTTTGCACATTAAATGACTCATTTAACTAGTTAATCCCATTTGTTGACTGTCTGTTGACCAGCCACTTGAGGGTAAAACTGAGCATATTGTACTAGCCAGTATTAGCACTCAAGGGGAAAACTGAGCACACAAAAAATGCTAGTATATCACTCGAGGTTATACCTGAGTATATCTAAATTTCCAGGGTTAGACTCGAGGACGTGTGTTGCGGTGCAGAAATGGAAGACGTGCAATTGTTGACGCGTAGACGTGGGTCGCGGTGCAGAAGTCGAAGACGTGCAATCGTGGACGCGTGTCGCATTGCAGAAGTCCAAGACGTGCAGACGTGCAGCGGTGGACGCGTAGGACGCGGGTCGCATTAACCACCCCTCGCCTTTATAGACGCCTCCTCCCACTATCTCTGTCACTCTCACTCGCCCACGCAACGCCGCCTCTCTCACGTCCCATCATCTTCTCCAAAGAAAAAAACCCTCTCCCTCTCCTCTGCCGGCGAGATGGACAAGGAGAATGCCAACCCCATCGTCCACGGCGCCGACGGCTCCAAGCGCGACGCCTCCCTCTTCGACGTCGTCCCCTCAACTGACGTCGCCGCCACCGCCGGTGCATCGGAGGCTGCTGCCGCCGGTGGCGGTCAGATCCCGCCGGGATTTGACCCCTATGAGCCGGTGCTGTACGTCTCACCCCGAACCCCTACGACACCTTCCTGGAGGACCCATGGAACGAGGTAACTACGGTTTGCTTCCTTTTTTGTTCCCCATTTCTTTTTGAACCCTATTTTTGCTGGTGTAGATGGATCTGTAGATGGATGAGTATTGGGCTAATATTTGCGCCGATTTTATTCCATTTTGTTTTGATCACTTCTTGATTTCCTTTAAGATTTGGGGTTCGGCCGTTCGGTTAATTTATGCAAGTAATCATGGGATCTCAATCAGTTATTTTATGCACTAATAAAAAGATATCAACCGTTTAATTTTGCAAATAATCTGGAATGTGTTCAAGTTCAGATCTTGAATCTGTTTCTTTGCCTATGATGAATCGTTGGGCACAAATTTTTACAGGGAGGGTTCAGCGAACCATTGCTATGTACAAATCTGTTGTGCATGAGCTTTGGTTCGCTAACACCTTCCCTGTAGATATATAATCATGCCCACTCTAACTGAGACTGACTCTATTTTTCCTAACTTTGTTATCATGCACGTTCGTCATCGTTGCAACTCATTCACTCATAGTTTCTATTTGATATGGATCAGTTGTCTGGCAGCGACGTCGGCAGCGACGACGAGAAGGAGGACGTCAAGACTCGCCAGGTGCTGCGGAGGCTGCATGTCGGCCAGTACATCTCCTACTTCGCCAAGGGTGTCTACAGGTGCCCCTTCTGCACTAGGAGACTCGGCGGCACGGACTTCAACTGCCTCGTCACGCATGCCGAGAACATCAGCAACACCTTCCCCAAGGTCGGCACGACGGTGAACGTCTACTCCTTCCGCGCCAAGCACAGGGCGCTCGGCATGCACCTCCGCAGCATGCAGCGGGTGGAGATCTCCGCCGGGCGCATGCCTCCGCTCAAGCCCAAGGCTCCCAAGGGGAGAAGCAGCAACAAGTGGAGGGAGAGCCAGATGGGGTAGGCGGAGTCCTGGACGTGTGCTGCTGCTGCCTCCCATTTTGTTGTTGGGATCCCTTTGTTGTTAGCTAGGGATCCCTTGTTGTTATGTTGTTAGTATGATGGCGTTGTGAAGAACCTCGAACCTGTTACTATGTTGGCTGCTGTGTATGCAGCTTATTATCTAGGGAGGGATCCCTATTATCTATCCCTATTCTACTATATTTTGTTGGCCCTACTTTGTTTTCTCGATTTACTATGACTGTGAATTTATCGTACATTACCCTGGAGATTTGCTTCTAGATTTAACTACATACATATGGACCAGAGGGAGTACTAGATTTGCTGCCATATTGGGCAAACAACGACGGCCAAAAGGCACAAATAATTGAAGAAAGACAGAAATGCGAACTTCTCTAGATTTGATACTAATTTGGTGAAAAGGACAGAGAGAAAGAGGGGAAAAAGGTGCTCTTAATAATGCCAATTTGGGGCCGAGAGAGACAGAACCCAACTCCTGCTCACGTGCGCAACCAAACGCGGTCTCCTCCTGTCCCACGCGGTCCCTTTCTACCAGCCCCACGCGACGCGGCCCCACAAGACGCGGCCCCACACGTGATAGAATGGTCAACTAAACGGGAATCCTGCCGTCTGAGCTGCTTCTGCGGGTTTCAAACAAGGGCTTGGAGAAAACTGAGGAAAAACTAAGGAGCTGGGGAAAACTGAGTACAACTAAGGACCTGAGGGCACGAAAATAGAAATCCCAAGAATATTTGTAAGCCTTAACAGCGGAGTTGTCAATTCAGCTGCACCTGGAAACAGACTTGCTCGCAAGAGTTTATCAGTAGCAACAGTTTTATAGCAGTAGCAGTAGTGAAATATAAGCAGCAGTGTAACAAAGACAGCAGTAGGGATTGTAGTAAACATCAGGATTAAAATACTGTAGGCACAGGGATGGATGAACGGGCACTGCATGGATAAGAGAACTCATGTAACAATCAAGGCAGGGTATTTGCAGATAGTAACAAAACAGTATCCAAGTACTAAACAATCATAGGCATGTGTTCCGTATATAGTCGTACGTGCTCGCAATGAGAAACTTGCACAACATCTTTTGTCATACCAGCCGATGGCAGCCGGGCCTCTAGGGAAACTACTGGTAATTAAGGTACTCCTTTTAGTAGAGTACCGGAGCAAAGCATTAACACTCCGTGAACACATGTGATCCTCATATCACAGCCTTCCCCTCCAGTTGTCCCAATTTCTGTCACTTTGGGGCCTCGGGTTCCGGATAGAAATATGTGTATACAACTTGCAGGTAAGATCATAAAACAATGAATATCATCATGAATCAATAACATGTTCAGATCTGAAATCATGGCACTCGGGCCCTGGTGACAAGCATTAAGCATAACAAGTTGCAACAATATCATAAAAGTACCAACAACGGATACTAGGCACTATGCCCTAACAATCTTATGACTATTACATGATCAATCTCATCCAATCCCTACCATCCCCTTCAGCCTACAGCGGGGGAATTACTCACACATGGATGGGGGAAGCATGGATGGTCGATGGAGAGGCGTCGGTGGTGATGATGGTGATGATCTCCTCCAATTCCCCGTCCCGGTAGGGTGCCAGAACGGAGTTTCTGGTCCCGAGACGGAGTTTCGCGATGGCGGCGGAGTTCTGGATGTCTTCTGGAAATATGGTCGAACCCCCGTGCGTTTTTAGGTCGAAAGCGTTAAGTAGTCCAGTGGGGAGCGTCGGGGGCTGGCCGAGGCAGCCCCACCATAAGGCGGCGTGCCCCCCTCCTTGGCCGCACCGGCCTATGGTGTGGGGGGCGTGGGCCTCCCCCTGGCCTGCCCTTCTGGCTCCGTAAGTCTTCTGGGAAAATAGGCCCTTCGCAATTATTTCCGGGGATTTTCCTGAAAGTTGAGTTTCTGCACAAAAATAAGACATCAGGGCAATTCTGCTGAAAACAGCGTTAGTCCGTGTTAGTTGTATCCAAAATACACAAATTAGAGGCAAAACAATAGCAAAAGTGTTCGGGAAAGTAGATACGTTTTGGACGTATCAGGAAGCTACACAAGGCTTGGCCAGGAGGATACGTATATTTACTTGTGGCTGTCAACAAGTTCACCAAATGGATTGAAGCAGTACCAGTAACTTCGGCAGATGCAGCATCGGTGGTGAGCTTCATCAAGGGCATAGTCTTTCGATTCGGTGTCCCCAACATCATAGTTACTGACAACGGCAGTAATTTCACATCCAAAGAATTCAAAGCATACTGTGCAGAGGTAGGCATCAAACTGCACTTTGCATCGGTGGCGCACCCGCAAACCAATGGCCAAGTCGAAAAAGCAAATGATATTATCTTCAATGGTATCAAGAAACGACTGTTAACACCATTGGAGAAAGCTCAACACACTTGGCCAGATGAGTTTCCTAGCGTGCTATGGAGCATACGAACAACACCCAACACAGCGACGCAAGAAACCCCGTTCTTTTTGGTCCATGGAGTTGAGGCGGTACTCCCGATAGAAATAGAACATGATTCTCCGAGAGTGGAAGAGTATGATGAAGAAACTTCGAGAAAGGCACTGGAAGATGATGTTGATGCACTCGACGAAGCTAGAGACGAGGTGTTATCGAGAGTCACCACGTACTAACAGAACCTGAAAAATTACCATAGTCGACGTTTGCGACCAAGGTCCTTCCAAGTTGGCGACTTGGTTCTTCGGCTCACCCAGGACAGTCATGAAAAATTCGAATCTCCTTGGATAGGACCATACATCGTTACGGAAGTAATTCCAGGAGGTGCATACATATTAAGGGATTTCTATTTTCGTGCCCTCGGTTCCTTAGTTGTGCTTAGTTTTCCCCAGCCCCTTAGTTTTTCCTCACTTTTCCCCAAGTCCTTGTTTGAAACCCGCAGAAGGCAGCTCAGACGGCAGGATTCCCGTTAAGTTGACCGCTCCGTGCTGACGTGTGGGGCCGCGTCATGTGGGCCCGCGTCGCGTGGGGCTGGTAGAAAGGGACCGCGTGGGATAGGACGAGATAGCGTTTGGTTGCACGTGAGCAGGAGCTGGGTTTTGTCTCTCTCGGCCATTGGCATTTCCCTTTTAAGAGTACCTTTTCTGCCTCCTTCTCTCTGCCTTTTTTCACATAATTAGTATCAAATCTAGAGAAGCTTGCATTTCTATCTTTCTTCAATTATTATTTGTGCCTTTTGGCCCTGGTTGTTTTCCCAATATGGCAGCAAATCTAGTAGGGAGCCCAATCTAGTACTCCATCTGGTCCATATGTATGTAGTTAAATCTAGAAGCAAATCTACAGGGAATGTACGATAAATTCACAAGGTCATATAGTAGAATAGGGATAGATAATATAGATAATAAGCTGCATTCAGCAGCCAAACATAGTAGGGTTCGAGGTTCTTCGCAGCAGTACAGCACCATCATACTAACAACATAACAACGAGGGATCCCTAGCTAACAACAAAGGGATCCCAACAACAAAATGGAGGAGGCAGCAGCAGCACACGTCCAGGACTCCGCCTACCCCATCTGCCTCTGCCTCCACTTGTTGCTCCCCTTGGGAGCCTTGGGCTTGAGCGGAGGCATGCGCCCGCCGGAGATCTCCACCCGCTGGATGCTGCGGAGGTGCATGCCGAGCGCCAAGTGCTTGGCGCGGAAGGAGTTGGGGTTCACCGACGCGCCGACCTTGGGGTTGGTGTGGCCGATGTTCTCGGCATGCGTGAGGACGCAGTTGAAGTCAGTGCCGCCGAGCATCCTAGTGCAGAAGGGGCACCTGTAGACACCCTTGGCGACGTCGAGGTAGGAGACATACTGGCCGACCTGCAGCCTCCGCAGCACCTGGCGAGTCTTGACGTCATGGTGCTCGCTGCCGTCGCCGCCGACGTCGCCGCCGAACAGCTGATCCATATCAAACGGGAATTTATTAGTGAATGAGTTGCAAACGTGCATGATAACAAAGTTAGGAAAAACAGAGGCAGCCTCAGTTAGAGTGGACACGATTATATGTCTACATGGACGGTGTAAGCGAACCAAAGCTCATGCACAATAGATTTGTACACAGAAATGGTTCGCTGAACCCTCCCTGTAAAAATCTGTGCCCACCGATTCATCATAGGCAAAGAAACAGATTCCAGATCTGAACTTGAACACATTCCAGATTATTTGCAAAATTAAACGGTTGATATCTTTTGATTCGTGCATAAAATAACTGATTGAGATCCTATGATTACTTGCATAAATTAACTGATTGAGATCCCATTATTACTTGCATAAATTAACCGAACGGCCGAAACCCAAATCTTGAACGAAATCAAGGAGGGATCAAAGCAAAATGGAATAAAATCGGCGCAAATATTAGCCCAATACTCATCCATCCATAGATCCATCTACACCAGCACAAATAGGGTTCAAAAAGGAATGGGGAACAAAAAAGGAAGCAAACCGTAGTTACCTCGTTCCATGGGTCCTCTATGGAGGTGTCGTAGCGGTTCGGGGGCGGGACGTACGGCACCGGCTCGTAGGGGTCCCATCCCAGCGGGATCTGACCGCGACCGGTGGCAGCAGCCTCCGATGCACCGGCGGAGGCGGCGGCGACGTCCGTTGAGGGGACGGCGGCGACATCCGTTGAGGGGACGGCGTCGAAGAGGGAGGCGTCGCGCTTGGAGCCGACGGCGCCGTGGACGATGGGATTGGCATTCTCCTTGTCCATCTCGCCGGCAGAGGAGAGGGAGAGGGAGAGGGTTTTTTGCTTTGGAGAAGATGATGGGACGTGAGAGAGGCTGCGTTGCGTAGGCGAGTGAGAGTGACAGAGATTGTGGGAGGAGGCGTCTATACAGGCACGGGGTGGTTAATGAGACCCGCGTCCTACGCGTCCACCGCTGCACGTCCGCACGTCTTGGACTTACGCAATGCGCCACGCGTCCACGATTGCACGTCTTCGACTTACGCACCGCGACCGGCGTCTACGCGTCAAATATTGCACGTCTTTCATTTCTGCACCGCAACACGCGTCCTCGAGTCTAACCCTGGAAATTTAGATATACTCAGGTATAACCTCGAGCATTATACTAGCATTTTTTGTGTGCTCAGTTTTCCCCTTGAGTGCTAATACTGGCTAGTGCAATATGCTCAGTTTTACCCTCAAGTAGCTGGTCAACAGACAGTCAACAAATAGGATTAACTAGTTAAATGAGTCATTTAATGTGCAAAAATTCCAAAAAATAGTGGCACATACTCATGGAGTCTTCACCACAAATTGCCAGTTCTCAAAACATAGATAAGTCATAGATAAATCAAGTTTTACCACAAATTGCCACTTCTCAAAGGCCTTCTCAACTCACCTAGTAGCTATGAAGGTGCATGGTTTTCCACAATAAGCCCTTCCCAAAACAGCTTTCCCCAAAACATACTTTGTCTAAATGAGGCCACAATTCTCACACTCATGTATATTTGTATTGCAAATAGTTTGAGATAGGCCAAGATGGGTTTTATTCTACAAAACACGCATTTTCCATTTTTTATATCTCATATTTGAATCCCTTAGTCTGTTTATTACATAGGTGCCCTTGGTTTCTTGATACTACTCAGTTTTGCCCTCTCCCTCCACAAATTCTCTCACACGTGCAACATTGCCCTGATTGGTCTAGCCCATGTCACGCGGATCGTGCCCGCCGACCGTTGATCGTATGATCTAACGGGCAGGATAACCCCTCTCTCTCTCTGTCGGCGGTTACCTTCCACTCTCTAAGTATGCTAAAGGGCGGTTTTCTGTATTTATTTTCACGCGCTAAAAATTATAAACTCTTTTAGGCATTACTTTTCACGCAAAAAATGATAAACCATGATCGATTTGTTGTAGCCATAAATTTTCACGCAAAAAATGATAAACCGTCACCGATTTGTTGTAGCCATTAATTTTCACGAAAATCCCAAATGATAAACCATCACCGATTTGTTGTAGCCATTAATTTTCACGCAAAAAATGATAAACCATCACCGATTTGTTGTATCCATTACTTTTCACGCAAAAAATGATAGACCATCACCGATTTCTTGTAGCCATTACTATTCACGGTAAAAATGATAAACGAACCAATCTATCTATCTCTGTATTTGAAATTTGGAAGGGTTCACCATCTAGTTATGTTAACTTTCGAGGTTTTGACCTGAAAACAAATGGGTATTATAAAGGGAAATAAAAGTTCAAAAAATGTAAAAATGAAACAATCTACCTATCTTTGTATAGAAGATCGTCTGTATGATTTTTGAGGTCATTTAGAGAAGGTAGAAAAAATCCCTTTTGAGAAGGTCGAAAAAACCTAACTTGTTACAAAAGCTGGTTTCAGTGAGACCTAACCAAATTTGGCATACATTATGCCATATCTATAACAACAAGGAATATCTAAAAGGGAAAGTTTCACAAAATTTGAAATTTATGGCGAAAATGATGCCATACATGATGCTGTTTTTCGAGGTTTTGACCTGAAAATCAATTGGATATTATAAAGGGAAATAAAAAGTTCGAAAAATATAAAAAAAAAACAATCTATCTATCTATGTATAGAAGATCAGCTGTATGAAATTTGAGGTCATTTAGAGGAGGTAGAATAAATCATCTTGTTAGAAAAGCTGGTTTCAGTGAGACGAAACGGCATGCGTTTAAGCAAAGTGATTTTTTCGAACATCTCCAAATGATCCCAAATTTGCCATACATGATGCCATACGTGTAACAACAAGGAACCCTATCTAAAAAGTGTCAAAAAAGTTTGCCCAACCGTATAGCTCTATCAAAAAGAACCTCACCATGGCGCTAGTATAATTTTGGGCTTAGTTACAAACTTTCGTTACCAAACCTTCAACACGAAACTTGTTTCAAATCACTTTTGGCGTACAAGAAACAAATCCCTCCTTGATTCGAGCACCACAGCCTCCAAACTTTGCCGATGCCGATATCGGCATGGTCAGAACGGCTATGCTCGACGCCACTGCTAGGTCACCGTCGGGATGCACCCTCAATCCCGTCCCCTCATTCGATCACTGACACACCAGAGATACCACCGAGGCCAATGCCGAACATACATGCTGATGCTAATGCCGAACATGCATCCACGCCGATGTGGGCACGGCCACGCCGCGCCGCTATATATGTTGGACGCCACAGACCACCGCGAGGTCTTTCCCTTCGCCACCACACTCTTCTAGCACCCATCTATACACGCCGGAAAGGAGAGACACTAGTTTTCTCTACATTGCTCGCGTTCGTGTCGGACACGGTCAGTCAAAGTTTTGAGGTAGTCATCGATGTCGTTGACCATTTCTTCTCTTCTTTGCATGGTTAAACGCGTCTAGTTCAGATCTATCTAATGCGTCTGGTCTCGCCTCATGCAGTTCTTTGTGGACGTCGATCTCATCTCGGCACTCCGCAGGCCACCTCCTCCGTGCCATCGCTGTAGAGCTCCGTTTAAAAATCTATTCCTACCCGTGTATTGCCCCTTGTATCAGCGCCATGGCCCACTTGTCATTCGATATACCGAAGCGCCACTCGTGCGTGTTTTGGTCAGGGATACATCGATGCTTACGGTCAAACAAAGATGGATGGTCTGACGTGTCTTTGCAGGCTCTACGTGGCCCCACTAGTCAGAAGATAACGGTCAACCGTCGGGCAACCGGCCGTTACAGCATCTGTGATGGTTTCAGACAAGGTCTTGGGGAAAACTGAGGAAAAACTAAGGAGCTGGGGAAAACTGAGCACAACTAAGGAACCGAGGGCACGAAAATAGAAATCCCTACATATTAAAGGACAAGAAGACAGGGAAGGAGGAACCAAACCCCTGGAATGTGGCGCAGCTCCGGCGTTTTTATGCATAGAAGCCGAAATATAGTTACATACGTAAGCACACAATGTACTGAAAAGCTCGCTTTCAGACGCACTCTTTTTCTTTCAGGGCACCGAGTGGAGCTGAAAGGTTTTTAATGAGGCGGGCTCGCGATGCTGCAATATAGTAAAAATATTGGTGATATATATTTTTTTCAGGCTCGAGGGCTTGCACCCCGCAGATTCAACAATATACACTCGATCCTTACAATATATCTCACAAATTATTCGCCTTGGTTCCAACACCTCGTGAGTAATAAACATACATACACCCACCGAAAACTCTCGGGGGCTAGAGAAAAAGAAAAAATAAACAAATTTGCTTTGACTATACATGGTTCTCGCAATATACAAGATCTCTCTTTTATTTCAGATAAAACTCGACAGTAGAAAAAGAAGACAGGGCTTATATCAAATCATCTATATTTATTCTTTCATCTTCCGCAGAAGCACCCATGGTATCAGCATAATGGTATTCCTTGAAGAAAGCAGCGTCCATCCGAAGAAGATCCTCAATCATTTTCTCAGCTACGGGTGTTACCGCGTCATTGATCTTGTCGACGTTCCTTCTTCTTTTCCTCAATTTGGCGTGGTAGAGATCAACAACGTTGGACATATCCAACTTCGGGTAGTAGACTTGCAACATGATCAAGGAAAACCTAGCACCAGCCATTAATTGAGCCTTCAGAAACCCATGGACTCGACGAACACTCTTGAATTTATCCATCAAGTCAGGAAGAGTTTTAGGCTGAAGATTCCGAGGAAACATGGCATTGTAAACCATGGCCAGTGTCTTCGTACAGAAGTCAAGATACTCCCGAACCTGAGTCGCGCGGTCTTGGAATCGTACAATCCAACGGGTGTGATCCAGGGTCGACCAAAAGCCAGCATCGTTCTGTCGAGCAAGTTGAACAAGAACCTCGGATCTTGCCTCAACACGAAGATCTTCGGCACCAACGTCCAAAAAGGAGCCTAACCATGTCAAAGGGAACAATGAGGCGTGAACAAGGTACATACGGATAGACAAAGAGAGTCAAAAGGCGAAGCTTACCCACCATATCCAAACTTGCATCGGTCAGAAGGTCGAGCATATATTCTTCGCGGTTGGTGGCGCGTAAAAGCTTCGGTAGTAGCAGTTTCTTTCAACTTTAGAGCTTCTTGGGCCTGCTGAAGCACAGCTCATTCGCGATCCGAGGATTTTTGGGATTGTTCCATAATAACGACAGCTTGTTTCTTCATTGATTGAAGTTGTTGTCGAAGTTCATTTAACTCTTGAGATAGCTCAGCAGATGAAGAATCAGCAGCAAAATCGTCGACAAGAGCTTCTCTCTAATAAGAGGTAGCGGGCAACACATCAGAAGGCTTAGCAGCCGCGATATAGTTATAAAATACCAACTGGAAAAAGGGAATATCGACATCAATCTTTCGGCAGGCGGTACTTCATTAATCATCAAGATATTTACATGTTCATTACAAAAGTCGACTCCTACTGAGCCGATAAAGGTTGTCTCAAGTAATAACAAGAGCGACAACCACAAAAAGGCACAAGAAAAAGGAAACATAGGGACTGGAGGGTCTACTTGACCTCCGTCTTTGCAGTGCTAGCGGAGGCAGTAGGCTTTGTGCCGATGAAGGCAAGGATCTTCTTCGAGTGAGGCTTGGCATCCTTCACCAACGCTTTCCGCTTCTCTTTGTTCATCTTCCCAGGGTTACCAGCCTTTGCCCAGTCGATCTCTTGATGGCTGTTAGCAACCAAGGCAATGGTACCTTCGATTCCAATCTTCAGGTTGTCCTGTCGATAGGCCAACGCAAAGTCTTCCTGGGGAAGGAAATGCCTGACAAGCTCGGAGAAGATTTGTGGCTGCGTCTGCTTAGGGAAGAAATGGGGGAAGAGGCGCGTAAACGCGGCTCGCGCATCGGAAATATTGGTGCGCGCCAGATCCCTTGCAACTCGAGGATGGAGAGGGTGTCAAGAAGACGATCCTCCTCAGCCTCATGCTGGGTAAATTCTTCACCCATCCTTCCTGTTGGAGCAAAGTGGAAGTTCATCAATATCTAGAAAGACAAGAAGTGATCAAAACAGAGAGAGGCAAAAGAGAATACTTACTAACGAATCGCCGGTTTTGGGTTTCCAAGCGATTTATGATGGATTTCTCACGCGCGATTTGCTGAGAAACCCTCTCGCTCAAGGCATTTTCAGCAGTGTGGAGCCTCTGGCGAAGATCTCCAACAGCAGCAACATCCTGTTCAGCCTTCTCACGAGCTTTTTCGCTTTCTTCAAGCTTGACATCCAACGATTCAGCGCATTTTTTGGCTTTGTCAAGGGCCTCTGCAAGGAAGGTCGAAGACGAGAATTCGTTGTTAGAACACAAAAAAGGGTTGCCGATGAAAATAGATTACTAAGAGTAAAGCGAAACTTACCCCTCAAATCTTCGGCTGCATCATGAAACCCAATAAATTGGGTCCCAAGCTTGATGAGATGCTTCATCAAAGGCTATACAGAAGATATGGGGAAACAAACTTAGAAAGTAGAAAAACTCAACAAATAATAAGAGTTAGAATGGAAAAAACAAACCAGCGAATCAAAGACTTACGTTGTTCAACGAAGAAGTCGAGGAACCCCCATCAACATTCTCATATCTCTCGTCAGCCCAAGTCCTTACACTCTTCGGTGAAGGGGCTCGGGGGCTGGTCGCCGGAGTCGATGTTATTTTGTTGAGAGGGAGGGGTGGATTCCTCGGTAGCGCGGCGTGCTTCGGAGAGAACCACGGTGTTTGACGTGCTCGTGGGAGCTGCGTCATGGATCGCTGTGTCATTTTTTTCTCCTTCTTCTTCAGACCTGTGAATACAAGAAAATAAGCATTTTTGACGCAAAAAGGGATGAACACAACACGACAAGTGTGGAAGCTTACGAGCTAACAAAGCCAGCATCGTCGTAAGGGCAGAAGGTACCCTCTTCTTCGGGAGAAGTTTCCTCGGCAGGTGACCCACTGGGTTTGGAGGTGCCAGAATCTTCCGACTTCATCCCTCTTCCTCTTACGACTTGGAGAAACAGCAGAAGGAGGAGAGTGCACTGATTCAGAAGCTTCGGAGTCAGTTTCTTTTTCGGAGGAAGCCGCAGATTTGTGAGATCCCGCAACTTCACTCTGAGGACAAGAGGATTCTTGCGATTCGTCGGTAACGACGGTTCGCTCATCCACCTCTCCACCTTCAGGAAGGGGAGGAAGAGAAGACAGAACATGATGGTTCCGTAGGATGAAAAAGTAACACCAAGGAAAAAATAAGGAAACAAGAAAGCAGCCGAAAAATAGAAGTGAAACTCGAGAGAGATGCTACTTACTTCGGGAAGGGCGTGGCTGCCACTATATGGCTCCACGCGACAAGAGGCCGGAACCTCCTATTTCTTACTCAACGAAGAAAAACGTTGAACAAGCCTCTCCAAGTCCTTCACAGGAAGGTCCTTGGATGTGCGATCAACATCTTCCTCGCCAGCATACATCCAGAGGGGGTTTTTGCGAGCCTGCAGAGGCTGCACCCTGATCCTAAGGAAGTAAGCAGTAATTTGAACACCCGACAGTTCTTTACCGCAGGTGTTCTGAAGCTCATGGATGCACTTCATCAGAGCACATGTAGCCGTCTTTTCTTTATCGGTAGCTTCGGCGTCCCATGATCGGCACCGGAGGATTTTTGCGGCACCATCAAAAGGAGAGATGTTGTATTGTTGCAAGTTGATGTACTCCTCTTTGACGTACAACCATCTCCTGCGCCATCCTTGGACGGAGTCGGGGAATTTGACGTCGAAGTAGTCAACTTCGGGTCGGACGCAGATGACAACGCCGCCCACATTGTAGGCGACATTGCGAGAGGTGTTGCGGCGGAGATAAAAAATGTGTTTCCACAGGCCCCAATGAGGATGGGTCCCGAGAAAGCACTCACACAAAGTGATGAAAATCGAGATGTGGAGGATGGAGTTAGGGGTCAGCTGGTGTAGCTGAATCCCATAAACAAAAAGAAGTCCACGAAGGAATTCGTGGATAGGTGTGGAGAGGCCGCGAATGAGGTGGTCGATGAAAGTTACCCGATATCCAATCCGAGGCGTTGGGAAACTTTCGTCGCCAGGAAAGATCAGCGCGTCTTCCTTCTTCATCAGCCCTAGCGTCTTGAGGGTCTTCAGATCTTGGTTGGAGATTTTGGATCTCTCCCATCCAGAGATCGCCGCATTCTCCATCGACGAATTGGTTCCTGGAGCGGTGTGCGTGGTGAGTTTTGTGCGCGGTGGCATCAAAGCGAGCATTGGGGGAGAACAGAGGTGAGCGAGAGCGCGAGAGCATAGGAACAACAATGGCGATTTTGGAGAGAGAAGGAAAAGGTGAGTGGCGCAGCGAAGGGGATGAATGAGGACGAAGGAAGAGATTTATAGCAAGCCATCGAACCGTTGCACCTACAATGATTGTTTAAAAGAAGATAAAAGTTGAGCCTACAGCCAAGTATAAATACTCGACTGTAGCCTCGGGGGCTACTCCCATCGAGAGCGCTGGTCGCGCACCCGATAAAATAAAGGTGGAGCAGAAAGTCGCCATTTTCAAAATAGAATAAAGAAACAATACAAGTTGAGCCTACAGCCAAGTATAGATACTCGACTGTAGCCTCGGGGGCTACTCCCGTCGGGAGCGCTGGTCACGCACCTGATAATTTGTGCCGAGGAGAATGTTCGATAAAATACAAGGAGCATGATTATCGTCGTACATCTTCGAGTTACATATAACTCTTCATGTACTCCCATCGGGAGCGTCAAGATATTGTCATTATATGACTCGACAAAATTGGCTATTCCAGCAGCCGATAAAGGTAGTCGACAATATATTCCTTGAGTGCGTCCGCCGTGATAAAGCCTCTGGATGCCGTAAAACTTTACGGAGGTAAGACCCCAGGTTCTGTCCTGAGTGGCGTGGTATCGCACCCGAATGCGCTCTGCTACTTTTTTCTGTATCAACAGATACGAAGAAATATTCCTAGCGGACGCGCTATGGATTTTATAAACATGACTGGAATTCGATTCATGAACAAGTCCTAAAGCGGCACATGTTGAATTACGCCAGTATCCCGGGGTCATGTCCAGGGACTTGACCTTGAAGTAGGTTTTTGCGGGTTTGCCACGAGAGCAGTTAACTGGTACCTGATCTGTCAGATGAACCAGCCCCATCTACCATTATCCCCTGTGCAATATATATATGTCTCGAATAGTTTGTTTGTATTACTCAAAGAATTGGTGGATGGATTATACTATGGAGATTTTACTCGAATCTACGATTCAAGCAAAATCTTGGGGGCTACTGACATAGGCAACCCGGATGGGCCTGCCGAAGAAGGTACTCGGAGTTTACTGAAGGCCCACGACCTGAAGTTATGAAGCCCGGAAGCCCACTAAATCATCGACTAAATAGAGATAGATTAGGAATAAAGAGACTTGTAACTTCACGGGACGAACTCAAAGAGTCTCCCGGCGTTTTGTAACTTGTGTAATACGAAACCCTCGGCTCCGCCTCCTATATAAGGGGGAGTCGAGGGACAAAGAAAGGATCAATCTCATTGTCAACTCAACCCTAGTTTTTAGCAGTCGAGCACCTTTTCGGCTGAAACCTTCGAGATCTACTTGCCCTCTACTTCCGCGAAACCCAAGTCTACAACTTGTAGGTATTGACAAGTTGATACCTTGTCACCCGGTCCTGGAACTTTGCAATAGTGGAGGCCTTTGACTTGTTCATCCAGAAAACTTCATTGAATTGCGAGAGATTGGTCAAAGCATCTACATGTTCATGCACTCGCATGTTTTCTTCCGATAAATTCAGAGCTATGACTGACAAAGGCAATGATGCAAAAAAATCATAAGAATTATCACAGTAATCGAAGGAAACAAAGGGGTACCAGGCACTTACTAGTAAGGGATTAACTTGTCAATGCCTACGGATTATAGACTTCGGGTTTCGTAAGAAGTAGAGGGCAAGTAGATCTCGAAGGTTTCAGCCGACAAAGGTGTTTCGACTAAGTTACGGTGGCTCTATTGACAATTGATTCGATCCTTTTCTCTTCCCTCGGCTCCCCTTTATATAGGAGGTGGAGCCGAGGCTTTTCGTGCCGTGTAAGTTACAAACTGCGAGAGGCGTATTGGACCTTTCCTATATTTCTACATTACTCCTAATACAACTCTACTTTCCCTATCAAAAGTTCTCTGGGCTTCTGGGCCTCCAAAGCTTCGGGTCGTGGGCCTCACGTCTTCTCCAAATAACCCGGGTGCTTTATTCGGCATGCCTATTCGGCATACCTATGTCAGTAGCCCCCCGAGATTTTTCTTGAATCGCAAAGTCGAGTAAAATCTCCATCGTAAAACTGAGTTGCATGTTTATAGAACTTTCGAATCACAATGAATATTTTGCCCAATGTCTATTTTGTATAGGTATAATGGCAAAAAATGGGGCTGGTTCATCTGACGGATCAGGTACCAGTTAAATGCTCTTGTGGCAAACCCGCATAAACCTACTTCAAGCTCAAGTCCCTGGACTCGAACTCGGGATACTGGCGTAATTCGACACGTGGCGCTTAAGGCCCTATCGTGAACCGAATCCCAGTTGTGTTTTATCGAGCACCTAACGCGTCTGTTAGGATTTTTCTTCGCATCTGCTGATACGGATAAAGTGGGAGAGCGCATTCGGGTGCGATACCACGCCACACATGACAGATCCTGGGGCCTTACCTTCACAATCTCTTTCGAGTTATATGGCATTCAAAGTTTTTACCGCGACGGACGCGCTCTGAGAATATTTTGTCGAGTGCCTTTGTCGGCTGTTGGAATTCTTTATTTATTCGAGTTTATAATATCTTGATGTCCCGATGGGACTCGAAGATGTACGAAGGGAGTTCTTCGTCTGCAATTATATATTGACTTGTTACTTTCTCTTCTTTTTCTTCTTCATATTTCATCGGGTGCACGACCAGTGCTCCTGATGGGAGTAGCCCCCAAGGCTACAGCCGAGTGTTTGCACTTGGTTGTAGGCTCAACTTTTGTTATTTTGATCAACTCTGTATTTTTTCCTTCACCACGTCATCTTATCAGAAGTATGCACAATACTTCTGATAAGTGTAGCCCCCGAGCATATGAACATGTGCTTGCATCTAGGCATAGACTCCCGAATTTTCTTTTTAACCGTACATTCCTTCTGATCCCGAAGTTATCTTTCCATTATATTTTGATCCATTACTCAAAGATTTTTTTGACAATGACGTCGTTGCTGACGACATCCATGTATGGCCACCTTGGGAAGTCACGACTCCTGGCAAACCACTGTTCCGTGGGTCAAAAGGTCTGCACTTCCAACACGTCGCGCGAGTGGGCGCACACGTCCTCCGGAATTCCCGGCACGCGCGCGGTAACTTCCCTCCAGTAAAATTTAAGCGCAAAGACCATTCTAACCCTTGCACATGCATAAGGTTCAGAATTCTTCCCTTTTCACCCGATGGCTGAACGCATCGTCTTCTTCCTATAAATTGGACCCCTGTCCTCAGTTTTCCCCCTTCGCTTCATTGCACAACTTCTCTCTCTCTGCCCTTCTTCCTCCTCGAGCACCTCACGCACGCACTCTGCTTCCACTCTCTTTTTTCTCCACCGTGCCTTCCGCCATGGCTCCACGCTCCAAGCAGTGCAAGAACCGCGCCCCAGACACCGAAGAGCGCGTGGAAAAGGCCAAGATCTCCGGACGGGAGAGGACAAAACTCTCCGCGCATGACAAGAAGATGCTGAAGAAGATGGGTGATGACCCACAAGTATAGGGGGTGTATCGTAGTACTTTCGATAAATAAGAGTGTCGAACCCAACGAGGAACAGAAGGTGTTGACAAGCAGTTTCGATGAAGGATTCACTGTAAATGCTCACAGACAAGTATTCAGGGGGGTTTTGATATAGCAGATAAATAAAGTACAAGTAAATAAAATGCGAGAGTAATAATTGCAGCGAGTGGCCCAATCCTTTTTAGCACAAAGGACAAGCCGGTTTGTTTACTTATGATGACCAAACGTTCTTGAGGACACACGGGAATTTAGTCTAGTGCTTTCGCTTCATATAGTTGATTAATCTTCATTGTTTTGATAAGTGTTGTGTGGGTGAACCTATGCTAATGCATCACCCTTCCTAGGACTAATACATACTTGTGATTATAACCCTTGCAAGCATCCGCAAATACAAGAAAGTAATTAAGATAAATCTAACCACAGCCTTAAACTCTGAGATCTTGCTATCCCTCCTGCATCGATATACCAACGGGGGTTCAGGTAGCTGTCACTCCGGCAACCCCACAATTAGCAAACGAATACAAGATGCATTCCCCTAGGCCCATAAAGGTGAAGTATCATGTAGTCGACGTTCACATGACACCACTAGAAGAATAACACCACAACTTAAATATCAAACCATTAAATATTACTCAACATAGTTCACTACTAACATTTAGACTTCACCCATGTCCTCAAGAACTAAACGAACTACTCATGAGACATCATATGGAACATGATCAGAGGTGATATGATGATGAATAACAATCTGAACATAAACCTTGGTTCAATGGTTTCACTCAATAGCATCAATAACAAGGAGTAATTAATACCGAGAGAGTTTCCCCTATGAAATAATCAAGATTCAACCCTAGATGTTATAGCGGTGACGAGGTGCAGCGGTGGAGATGACGGTGACGGTGGTGGAGATGATGGTGATGATGATCCCAATGAAGTCCAGCTCGATGACGGTGACGATGGGGTCGATTTCCCCCTCCGGGAGGGAATTTCCCCGGCGGATTTCAGCCTGCCGAGAGCTCTTTTCTCTCTGGTGTTTTCCACCCCGCAGAGGCGGCTGTGTATCCTCGCGATTATTTCCCGTACCTTAGGTTTTCGGGTAGATGAAGTACGCGAAAGAGAGGCGGCCGAAGGGGGCTGTGGGCCCCCTCCCCACAAGGTGGCGCGGCCAGGGTGGAGCCCGCGCCGGCCTATGGGGGGGCCATGGCGGCCCTCCTCGGCCCCTCCTTTTGGCTGGTTCCTTCTTCTGGAGAAATAAGACCTTCGGTGTAATTTCCGTCAGCTGTTGATCTTCAGAAATATTGCATTCTGACGGTGCTTTTTCCAGCAGAATCCTGACTCCGGTGAGTGATTCTCCAATAATCATGAAACATGAAAAATAGGTGAAATAACATAAGTATCATCTCTAAATATGAAATATATCAATGAATAACAGTAAATTATGATATAAAATAGTGATGCAAAATGGACGTATCAACTCCCCCAAGCTTAGACTTCGCTTGTCCCCAAGCGAAACTGAACTCAGTAAACAAGACCACATGTTTATGGAGTGAAGAGTCGATAAATAAAATACGGATAAGAAGCATCACATTAATTCACACAAGACATTCTAGTGAACAACTTCCTCATATAGTTCAACTTGAAACAAGTAGAAGGAAATCACAAATAAAGGTGCATAGGAAATCATAGTTGGTGATGGCAAACTTCGTTCTTGGTCAAAGAACAATTAACAGATTGTACTTATCTGTCGAGCAGCGCTCTTATATTAAAGCTTATACAGCAAAACTTGCATACTCAATCATAATAATCTCCTCATAATCATTGATAACTTTCAAAGCTATATTCATTCGGATAAAACTTGTACTAAACAAGGAAGAATAAAAGACATGATTAAATAGATCACAATATAGATGGTTGGATCACAACAACTCAATTGCTTGCTTAAGATGGAGGGAAATAGGTTTACTGACTCAACATAAAGCAAAAGATAGGCCCTTCGCAGAGGGAAGCAGGGATTAAATCATGTGCTAGAGCTTTTTAAGTTCTGAAATCATATAGAGAGCATAAAAGTAAAGTTTGAGAGGTGTTTGTTGTTGTCAACGAATGGTAGTGGGTACTCTAACTCCCTTGCCAAACAGACTTCCAAAGAGCGGCTCCCATGAAGGACGTTATCTCTACCAGCAAGGTAGATCATCCCTCTTCTCTTTTGTTTACACATGTACTTTAGTTTATTTAAGGATGACACTCCTCCCAACCTTTGCTTTCACAAGCCATGGCTAACCGAATCCTCGGGTGCCTTCCAACATTTCACATACCACGGAGGAGTGTCTATTGCAAAATTTAGTTGCTTACTGATGAATCAGGGCAAAACATGTGAAGAGAATTATTAATGAAAGTTAATTAATTGGGGCTGGGAACCCCGTTGCTAGCTCTTTTTGCAAAATTATTAGATAAGTGGATGAAGCCACTAGTCCATTAGTGAAAGTCTGCCCAACAAGATTGAAAGATAAAACACCACATACTTCCTCATGAGCTATAAAACATTGACACAAATAAGAGATAATAACTTTGGAATTGTTTAAAGGTAGCACATGAAATATTTACTTGGAGTGGCGCAAAATACCACATAATAGGTAGTTATGGTAGACACAAATGGCATAAGTTTGGTTTAAGGTTTTGGATGCACGAGAAGCATTCCCTCTCAGTACAGGTTTTTGGCTAGCAAGGTTGATTAGCAAGCATAAGAGTTGAGGGAAACAAACAAATATACGCGTGATAGAAACAATCATGCATCTTTCTTGTAAGCACAAATAATTTTAACTTCAGAATACTAAGCTCATAGCTAACAAGAAAGAAAGATAATGAAATAACATATCTACATGTATTTCCTCTTTTCTACGTAAACTCAAAGTGTTGTTGCTATTGACCAATATGCTAAGTTTGCCAAAACCAAATAGATTTACTCAATGCTCCCAAAGTGATACCAATACTAACAACAAGATCAATCATATCATAAAGATTGCAAACTAAAATAAGGTGTGCAAAAAGTAAATGATAAAACTTCTCATTAATATTCCATAATGATAACTCACACCAAGGGATACATAGATAACCAACTAAAGAGAGATACTTCCACACTGCAACCATCTTATATGATAACTTCCCTACTCATGATATGACACTACTTGATAATAAAAAGATAAAAGATAGTGATGATGTGATACTGCGGCACTCCCCCAAGCTTGGAACAAACCAAGGGGATGCCAATACCAATGATGAATTACTCCTTCGGTGGTGATGGTGGAACGACCCTGATGGGAGTGAGGAACCGCTCTAGCATTCTGCGAAGTCGGTTGTTCTCCTCCCGAAGTATCTCCACTTCCCTTCTCAGAACACGGTATTGATCACAAAACTCATCAGTAACCCGTAATGCTTCCTCCACAGCAGGGAAAGAGTTGAGGCTAGGAGCAGGTGGTAAAGGTCCCTGCAAGTTATGAGAAAAAGAACGTCCAGTGTTAACCGATCCCACCAGGTGGCTAGGAGCAGGTGGCTTACTCCTCACAGTGTTATGAGAAAAAGAACGTCCAGAGTTGAGGCTAGGAGCAGGTGGCTTACTCCTCACAGTTTGCCGCTCTCTTTTTATTGATGACATCTCCTTCACTTCCTCCTTGACTTGTTCTTTCAACTCGGGATCTTGAATATCTTCCTCCGAAAGCCCTTTGCCCTTGTTGTTGGAGACCATGGTGCATCTAGATCAAAAACAGATCCTGGCAGAAAACAGCTCGAAACAAAACACGACGAGAAAATGATATACGGACCTCCAGGGGTCCGGGAGATTATATAGCAAAAAATTTCACGACAGAAGGAAAGTACCAGGTCGAACCAGAGTTGGAGAGGGACTCCGCGCCGGCCTATGGGGGCACGCCCTCGTGCGTCTCCTCCTCTCCATTTTGATCTCGTAATTTTTCATATTTTCCAAAAATAGCAAAAATATTGTTCGCAAAGTTAAACGCGGACTTTTTATTACCAGAACTGTTACCTATTCAAAGTCGAACTCTGCAGAACTATCAATTTGACCTTTGATGAAAGCTTCCGGAGTCACCACTCGAATAGCATCAACATCTTCATTATAAGAATCTCCAGAAAATATAGTGCTTGAGCCTTTGTCCATTCACTACTTGTGTGGCATCACCTTTCGGAGAACCAATCTTAATTGCCCCTGAACGATACACCTCCACACTGACATACGGTCCTTTCCATTTTGAGAGCAATTTCCCTGCAAAAAAATCTGAGACGAGACCGATACAATAGGACTTTATCCCCAACATTAAATTCTCTTTTGATAATTCTTCTATCGTGCCATTTCTTAACTTTCTCCTTAAAAAGTTTAGCATTTTCATAAGCTTCACTTCTCCATTCATCTAGAGAACTCAATTGTAGCAATCTTTTCTTACCGGCAAGTTTAGGATCTTTATTTAGTTCTCTCACAGCCCAATAAGCTTTGTGCTCTAGTTCTAAAGGTAAATGACAAGCTTTCCCATAAACCATTTTATAAGGTGACATCCCCATAGGATTCTTATAAGCAGTTCTATAAGCCTGATGTCTACGTTCCCCCTCCTTTCCTGTAGACAGTGTTGGGCCTCCAAGAGCAGAGGTTTGTAGAACAGCAGCAAGTTTTCCCTTAAGTGGATCACCCAAGGTTTATCGAACTCAGGGAGGAAGAGGTCAAAGATATCCCTCTCATGCAACCCTGCAACCACAAAGCAAGAAGTCTCTTGTGTCCCCAACACACCTAATAGGTGCACTAGTTCGGCGAAGAGATAGTGAAATACAGGTGGTATGAATAAGTATGAGCAGAGAGTAACGGTGCCGTAAAAATAGCTTGCTGGCGTGTAGTTGATGGTGGTAGTATTGCAGCAGTAGTATCACAGTAAAACAGTAAACAAGCAGCGATAGCAGTATTTAGGAACAAGGCCTAGGGATCCTACTTTCACTAGTGGACACTCTCAACATTGATCACATAACAGAATAGATAAATGCATACTCTACACTTTTGTTGGATGATGAACGCATTGCGTAGGATTACACGAACCCTCAATGCCGGAGTTAACAAGCTCCACAATTTGTTCATATTTAGTAACCTTATAGTGTAAGATAGATCAACAGACTAAACCAAGTACTAACATAGCATGCACACTGTCACCTTCATGCATATGTAGGAGGAATAGATCACATCAATATTATCATAGCAATAGTTAACTTCGCAATCTACAAGAGATCATGATCATAGCATAAACCAAGTACTAACACGGTGCACACACTGTCACCTTTACACACGTGCAGGAGGAATAGAACTACTTTAATAACATCACTAGAGTAGCACATAGATGAATTGTGATACATAACTCATATGAATCTCAATCATGTAAAGCAGCTCATGAGATCATTGTATTGAAGTACATGGAGAGAGATGAACCACATAGCTACCGGTACAGCCCCGAGCCTCGATGGAGAACTACTCCCTCCTCATGGGAGCAGCAGCGGTGATGAAGATGGCGGTGGAGATGGCAGCGGTGTCGATGGAGAAGCCTTCCGGGGGCACTTCCCCGTCCCGGCGGCGTGCCGGAACAGAGACTCCTGTCCCCCAGATCTTAGCTTCGCGATGGCGGCGGCTCTGGAAGGTTTCTGTGGGTTTCGTCGAACGCCTCAGGGTTTTCGATCCAGGGGCTTTATATAGGCGAAGAGGCGGCGCTAGAGGGTCGAAGGGCTGGCCAAACCATAGGGGGGTGCGGGCCCCCCTAGGCCGCGCCAGGGTATGGTGTGGTGGGCCTGTGCCCCCCCTCTGGTCCCTCTCGTGTGTTCTGGATGCTTCCGGGGATTCTAAGATCTTTGGCGTTGATTTCGTCCGATTCCGAGAATATTTCGTTACTAGGATTTCTGAAACCAAAAACAGCAGAAAACAGCAGCTGGCACTTCGGCATCTTGTTAATAGGTTAGTTCCAGAAAATGCACGAATATGACATAAAGTGTGCATAAAACATGTAGATAACATCAATAATGTGGCATGGAACATAAGAAATTATCGATACGTCGGAGACGTATCAGCATCCCCAAGCTTAGTTCTGCTCATCCCGAGCAGGTAAAACGATAACACAGATAATTTCTGGAGTGACATGCCATCATAATCTTGATCATACTATTTGTAAAGCATATGTAGTGAATGCAGCGATCAAAACATTGTATATGACATGAGTAAACAAGTGAATCATATAGCAAAGACTTTTCATGAATAGCACTTCAAGACAAGCATCAATAAGTCTTGCATAAGAGTTAACTCATAAAGCAATAATTCAAAGTAAAGGCATTGAAGCAACACAAAAGAAGATTAAGTTTCAGCGGTTGCTTTCAACTTGTAACATGTATATCTCATGGATATTGTCAACATAGAGTAACATAATAAGTGCAATAAGCAAGTATGTAGGAATCAATGCACAGTTCACACAAGTGTTTGCTTCTTGAGGTGGAGAGAAATAGGTGAACTGACTCAACATTGAAAAGTAGAAGAATGGTCCTCCATAGAGGAAAAGCATCGATTGCTATATTTGTGCTAGAGCTTTGATTTTGAAAACATGAAACAATTTTGTCAACGGTAGTAATAAAGCATATGCATCATGTAAATTATATCTTATAAGTTGCAAGCCTCATGCATAGTGTACTAATAGTGCCCGCACCTTGTCCTAATTAGCTTGGACTACCGGATCATCACAATGCACATGTTTTAACCAAGTGTCACAAAGGGGTACCTCTATGCCGCCTGTACAAAGGTCTAAGGAGAAAGCTCGCATTGGATTTCTCGCTATTGATTATTCTCAACTTAGACATCCATACCGGGACAACATAGACAACAGATAATGGACTCCTCTTTTATGCATAAGCATGTAACAACAATTAATAATTTTCTCATATGAGATTGAGGATATTGTCCAAAACTGAAACTTCCACCATGGATCATGGCTTTAGTTAGCGGCCCAATGTTCTTCTCTAACAATATGCATGCTTAACCATAAGGTGGTAGATCTCTCTTACTTCAGACAAGATGAACATGCATAGCAACTCACATGAAATTCAACAAAGAGTAGTTGATGGCGTCCCCAGTAAACATGGTTATCGCACAACAAGCAACTTAATAAGAGATAAAGTGCATAATTACATATTCAATACCACAATAGTTTTTAAGCTATTTGTCCCATGAGCTATATATTGCAAAGGTGAATGATGGAATTTTAAAGGTAGCACTCAAGCAATTTACTTTGGAATGGCGGAAAAATACCATGTAGTAGGTAGGTATGGTGGACACAAATGGCATAGTGGTTGGCTCAAGTATTTTGGATGCATGAGAAGTATTCCCTCTCGATACAAGGTTTAGGCTAGCAAGGCTTATTTGAAACAAACACAAGGATGAACCGGTGCAGCAAAACTCACATAAAAGACATATTGAAAACATTATAAAACTCTACACCGTCTTCCTTGTTGTTCAAACTCAATACTAGAAATTATCTAGACCTTAGAGAGACCAAATATGCAAACCAAATTTTAGCATGCTCTATGTATTTCTTCATTAATGGGTGCAAAGCATATGATGCAAGAGCTTAATCATGAGCACAACAATTGCCAAGTATCACATTACCCAAGACATTAATAGCAATTACTACATGTATCATTTTCCAAATCCAACCATATAACAATTTAACGAAGAAGAAAACTTCGCCATGTATATTATGAGCTAAGAACACATGTGTTCATACGAACCAGCGGAGCGTGTCTCTCTCCCACACAAGCATTTATTCAAACAAAAACAAAAATAGAAACAAACAAACACACGCTCCAAGAAAAGCACATAAGATGTGATGGAATAAAAATATAGTTTCAGGGGAGGAACCTGATAATTTGTCGATGAAGAAGGGGATGCCTTGGGCATCCCCAAGCTTAGATGCTTGAGTCTTCTTGAAATATGCAGGGATGAACCACCGGGGCATCCCCAAGCTTAAACTCTTCACTCTTCTTGATCATAGTATATCATCCTCCTCTCTTGACCCTTGAAAACTTCCTCCACACCAAACTCGAAACAACTCATTAGAGGGTTAGTGCACAATAAAAATTAACATATTCAGAGGTGACACAATCATTCTTAACACTTCTGGACATTGCATAATGCTACTGGACATTAGTGGATCAAAGAAATTCATCCAACATAGCAAAAGAGGCAATGCGAAATAAAAGGCAGAATCTGTCAAAACAGAACAGTTCGTATTGACGAATTTTAAAATGGCACCAGACTTGCTCAAATGAAAATGCTCAAATTGAATGAAAGTTGCGTACATATCTGACGATCATGCACGTAAATTGGCTTAATTTTCTGAGCTACCTACAGGGAGGTGGACCCAGATTCGTGACAGCAAAGAAATCTGGAACTGTGCAGTAATCCAAATCTAGTACTTACTTTTCTATCAACGGCTTTACTTGGCACAACAAAACACAAAACTAAGATAAGGAGAGGTTGCTACAGTAGTAAACAACTTCCAAGACACAAAATAAAAACAAAGTACTGTAGCAAAATAACACATGGGTTATCTCCCAAGAAGTTCTTTTCTTTATAGCCATTAAGATGGGCTCAGCAGTTTTAATGATGCACTCGCAAGAAATAGTATTTGAAGCAAAAAGAGAGCATCAAAAGGCAAGTATGAAACAAATTTAAGCCTAACATGCTTCCTATGCATAGGAATCTTGTAAATAAACAAGTTCAAGAAGCATAATGCAACAAGAATAGAAAGATAAAACAAGTATAGCTTCAAAAATTTCAGCACATAGAGAGGTGTTTTAGTAACATGAAAATTTCTACAACCATATTTTCCTCTCTCATAATAACTTTCAGTAGCAACATGAGCAAACTCAACAATATAACTATCACATAAAGCATTCTTATCATGAGTCTCATGCATAAAATTATTACTCTCCACATAAGCATAATCAATTTTATTAGTAATAGTGGGAGCAAATTCAACAAAGTAGCTATCATTATTATTCTCATCAAGTGTTGGAGGCATAGTATAATCACAACAAAATTTACTCTCCATAGTAGGTGGTACCAAAAGACTACTATCATTATAATCATCATAAATAGGAGGCAAAGTATCATCAAAGAAAATTTTCTCCTCAATGCTTGGTGGACTAAAAAGATCATGCTCATCAAAACCAGCTTCCCCAAGCTTAGAATTTTCCATATCATTAGCAACAATGGTGTTCAAAGTATTCATGCTAACATGTTCCATGGGTTTTTTAATTTTCGCATTAAACCATTCATGTCTTGACTCAGGAAATAGTACAAAGAGCTCACAGATGTTTTCCATTATGCCTAACTAGTGTAAACAAGAAACAAAAAGTTGCAATTGCAGGATCTAAAGGAAATAGCTTCGAGTACTTACGACGCCGGGAAATAGCTTGGTAGCCGAGGTCCGGAGTGTGAGTACCTTTTACCTTTCCTCCCCGGCAACGGCGCCAGAAAAGTGCTTGATGTCTACGTTCCCCCTCCTTTCCTGTAGACAGTGTTGGGCCTCCAAGAGCAGAGGTTTGTAGAACAGCAGCAAGTTTTCCCTTAAGTGGATCACCCAAGGTTTATCGAACTCAGGGAGGAAGAGGTCAAAGATATCCCTCTCATGCAACCCTGCAACCACAAAGCAAGAAGTCTCTTGTGTCCCCAACACACCTAATAGGTGCACTAGTTCGGCGAAGAGATAGTGAAATACAGGTGGTATGAATAAGTATGAGCAGTAGCAACGGTGCCAGAAAATAGCTTGCTGGCGTGTAGTTGATGGTGGTAGTATTGCAGCAGTAGTATCACAGTAAAACAGTAAACAAGCAGCGATAGCAGTATTTAGGAACAAGGCCTAGGGATCCTACTTTCACTAGTGGACACTCTCAACATTGATCACATAACAGAATAGATAAATGCATACTCTACACTTTTGTTGGATGATGAACGCATTGCGTAGGATTACACGAACCCTCAATGCCGGAGTTAACAAGCTCCACAATTTGTTCATATTTAGTAACCTTATAGTGTAAGATAGATCAACAGACTAAACCAAGTACTAACATAGCATGCACACTGTCACCTTCATGCATATGTAGGAGGAATAGATCACATCAATATTATCATAGCAATAGTTAACTTCGCAATCTACAAGAGATCATGATCATAGCATAAACCAAGTACTAACACGGTGCACACACTGTCACCTTTACACACGTGCAGGAGGAATAGAACTACTTTAATAACATCACTAGAGTAGCACATAGATGAATTGTGATACATAACTCATATGAATCTCAATCATGTAAAGCAGCTCATGAGATCATTGTATTGAAGTACATGGAGAGAGATGAACCACATAGCTACCGGTACAGCCTCGAGCCTCGATGGAGAACTACTCCCTCCTCATGGGAGCAGCAGCGGTGATGAAGATGGCGGTGGAGATGGCAGCGGTGTCGATGGAGAAGCCTTCCGGGGGCACTTCCCCGTCCCGGCGGCGTGCCGGAACAGAGACTCCTGTCCCCCAGATCTTGGCTTCGCGATGGCGGCGGCTCTGGAAGGTTTCTGTGGGTTTCGTCGAACGCCTCAGGGTTTTCGATCCAGGGGCTTTATATAGGCGAAGAGGCGGCGCCAGAGGGTCGAAGGGCTGGCCAAACCATAGGGGGGCGCGGGCCCCCCCTAGGCCGCGCCAGGGTATGGTGTGGTGGGCCTGTGCCCCCCCTCTGGTCCCTCTCGTGTGTTCTGGATGCTTCCGGGGATTCTAAGATCTTTGGCGTTGATTTCGTCCGATTCCGAGAATATTTCGTTACTAGGATTTCTGAAACCAAAAACAGCAGAAAACAGGAACTGGCACTTCGGCATCTTGTTAATAGGTTAGTTCCAGAAAATGCACGAATATGACATAAAGTGTGCATAAAACATGTAGATAACATCAATAATGTGGCATGGAACATAAGAAATTATCGATACGTCGGAGACGTATCAAAGCCCATAGTGCTTCCTTCAATTTACTAGCCCAGTTCTTTCTAGATTTATTAACAGTCTTTTGCAAAATAGATTTAATCTCTCTATTTGATAGTTCTACTTTCCCACTAGTTTGAGGATGATAAGCGGAAGCAATCCTATGATTAATATCATATTTAGCAAGAGTTTTTCTAAAACCACCATGAATAAAATGAGAACCTCCATCAGTCATAAGATATCTAGGAACTCCAAATCTAGGAAAAATAATATCTAAAAGCATTCTTAAAGAGGTCTCACCATCAGCACTTTTTGTGGGTATGGCTTCCACCCATTTAGTAACATAATCAACAGCCACAAGTATATGAGTGTTACCTTCTGAAGAAGGGAAAGGTCCCATGAAGTCAAACCCCCAACAATCGAATGGTTCAATAACAAGAGTATAATCTATAGGCATTTCATTGCGTCTGGAGATATTACCAACTCTTTGACATTCATCACAAGATAAAATAAACTTTCTTGGATCTTTAAAGAGAGTTGGCCAATAGAAACCTGATTGTAGAACCTTTTTCGCGGTTCTATCTCCGGCGTGATGTCCTCCATAAACACTACCATGACACTTACTCAATATCTCTTGTTGTTCATATTCGGGAACACATCTTCGCATAATACCATCCACTCCTTCTTTATATAAGTGTGGGTCATCCCAAAAATAATGCCTCAAGTCGTAAAAGAATTTCCTCCTTTGCTGAGCTGAAAAGGTCAGAGGCAAGTACTTGGAAACAATAAAGTTAGCATAATCAGCATACCAAGGACTATCTCGCGAGCTCGCCTTTATTACAGCCAATTGTTCATTTGGAAAACTATCATTAACAGGAACATGATCATAAGCAATATTTTCCAATCTAGATAAGTTATCAGCAACAGGATTATCAGCACCTTTCCTATCTATAATATGTAAATCAAATTCTTGCAAAAGAAGCACCCATCTAATAAGCCTTGGCTTAGCATCTTTCTTTTCCATAAGGTATCTAATTGCAGCATGATCAGTATGAATCGTAAATTTTGAATCAACAATATAAGATCTAAACTTGTCACAAGAAAAAACTACAACTAATAATTCTTTTTCAGTTGTAGCATAATTTCTTTGAGCAACATCAAGAGTTTTACTAGCATAATGAATAACATTCAATTTTTTATCTACTCGCTGTCCAAGAACAGCACCAATAGCAAAATCACTAGCATCACACATAATTTCAAAAGGTAAATTCCAATCAGGAAGTTCAACTACTGGAGCAGTTGTTAAGGCTTTCTTTAGAGTTTCAAAAGCTTCCTTACAATTATCATCAAAAACAAAAGGTACATCTTTTTGAAGAAGATTAGTAAGAGGCTTTGAAATCTTAGAGAAATCTTTAATAAATCTCCTATAGAACCCAACATGACCAAGAACACTACGAATACCTTTAACATCCCTCGGATAGGGCATCTTCTCAATTGCTTCAACTTTAGCTCTATCAACTTCAATACCTCTCTCAGAAATTTTATGTCCAATACAATTCCTTCGTTAACCATAAAGTGGCATTTCTCCCAATTAAGAACAAGGTTAGTTTCTTCACATCTCTGCAAAACTTTATCAAGGTTTCGCAAGCAATTATCAAAAGAATTCCCATAAACAGAAAAATCATCCATGAATACCTCTACAATGTTTTCACAAAAGCCATGAAAAATAGCAGACATGCATCTTCGAAAAGTAGCATGAGCATTACATAAACCAAAAGGCATACGCCTATAAGCATAAGTTCCATAGGGACAAGTGAAAGTGGTTTTCTCTTGATCTTTAGTTTTAACAGCAATTTGTGAAAACCCAGAATAACTATCAAGAAAGCATAAATGAGTATTTTTAGATGACCTTTCTAGCATTTGATCAATAAAAGGTAAAGGGTAATGATCCTTCTTAGTAACTTTATTAACTTTTCGATAATCAATGCACATTCTATACCCTACAACTACTCTTTGAGGGATAAGCTCATCATTATCATTAGGCACAACAGTTATTCCTCCTTTCTTAGGAACACAATGCACAGGACTAACCCATCTACTATCAGCAATAGGATATATAATACCTGATTCAAGAAGTTTGAATACCTCATTCCTTACCACATCCTTCATCTTAGGAATTAGACGACGCTGATGTTCAACAACAGGCTTTGCATCATCTTCCATGTTGATGGCATGTTGGCAAATAGAGGGAGAAATCCCCTTCAAATCATCAAGAGTGTAGCCAATAGCTCCTCGGTGTTTCTTCAATATTTCCAATAACCTTTCTTCCTCAAAATCTAAAAGCTTAGAACTAATAATAACAGGATATATTTTCTTATCATCAATATGAGCATACTTAAGATTATCAGGCAACGGTTTTAAATCAAAAACAGGATCTTCCTTTGGTGGTGGTGTTGTACCTAGATCTTCAACCGGCAAGTCATGTTTAAGAATGGGTTGACGAAGGAAAATTTCATCAAGCTCATTCCTTTCTTCCCTAAAGACTTCACTCTCATGATCCTCCAAATGTTGCTGCAAAGGATTATTAGGAGCAAGAGCAATAGATGCAAGCTGTTCAACCTAAAATCATTATTAGGCAAATCCGCTTTATAAGGAGTTTTGGAAAATTTAGAGAAATTAAACTCATAAGATTCACCAGCAAATTTAGTTACAATTTTCTCTTTCTTGCAATCTATAATAGCTCCACAAGTATTAAGAAAAGGTCTACCAAAAATAATAGGACAAGACTTACTAGCAGCAGAACCAAGTACCAAAAAGTCAGCAGGATATTTAATCTTACCACATAGAACATCCACATCTCGAACAATACCAATAGGAGAGATAGTTTCTCTATTAGCTAGCCGAATAACCACATCAATATCTTCAAGTTCACAAGAACCAATTTCATGCATGATTTCCGTGTAAAGCTCATAAGGAATGGCACTAATACTTGCACCAATGTCGCATAAACCATAATAACAATGATCACCAATTCTAACAGAGAGCATAGGAACACTGGCTTTCCTAGACTTATTAGGATGCGAAACAATATTAGAAGCATCTTCACAGAAAATGATATGACCATCTTCTACATTTTCAGTCACAAGATCTTTAACTATTGCAATAGCAGGTTCAACCTTTATTTGCTCTTCAGGTTCTATAGGTTTCTTTGCACTTTTATTAACCGCACTAGTTATAACAGAATACTCCTTCATTTTAGTAGGAAAAGGAGTTTTTTCAATATAAGCTTCAGGAAGAATATGATCAACAGTTTTAATTTCAACACATTTATCTATAGGTGAATCAGTTTTATGTTTGTAAGGTTCATGATACTTATCAAAATTCTTCCTAGGCAATTCAAAATGAGAGGCAAAAGCTTTATAAAAATATGCAACAACTTGAGAGTCAAGACCATAAATAGCACTCATATTACGAAATTTATCAGTATCCATAAAAGTTTCAATGCATTCATAATCATAAATTATACCTGACTCTCTATCTTTGTCGTTCTCCCATCCTTCAGTATTCTCCTGAATCCGATCAAGAAGGTCCCATTTAAACTCTTCTTTGTTGCGTGTAAATGATCCAGAACAAGTAGTATCCAGCAAGGTTTTATCTTGAAAAGAAAGTCTTGCATAGAAATTATCAATAATGATATTACCAGGAAGCTCATGAATGGGGCATTTGAGCATTAAAAACTTCAATCTCCCCCATGCTTGGGCAATACTCTCTCCATCATGAGGCCAGAAATTATATATGCGGTTCCGGTCTTTGTGAATTTCACTTGGAGGATAGAATTTAGAATAAAATAGAGGCACAATATCCTTCCAATCAAGAGAATGCCCATTCTTCAGCAATTTATACCAATGCGCCGCTTTACCAGACAGCGATATAGAGAATAGTTTCTTCCTAACTTCATCCATAGCAATACCTGCACACTTGAATAACCCGCATAATTCATGTAAAAACAGTAAATGATCTCCAGGATGGACAGTTCCATCCCCTTCATAGCGGTTATCCACAACACATTCAATAATTTTCATAGGTATTTTGTATGGAACCTCTTTCTCACCTGGCACCTCATCCACTACCGTTGCAGTAGTGGTAGATTTTCCAAATAGGAATTCAAGAGAAGACCTCTCCATAATGAATTATAGCAGCAAGCAGAAATAAAAACAACACGTACAGTAAAAGTTTTCCTTACCAATTCCGCTTACCAATAGCGCTTCACTCACCAGCAACGGCGCCAGAAAATAGTCTTGATGACCCACAAGTATAGGTGGTGTATCGTAGTACTTTTGATAAATAAGAGTGTCGAACCCAACGAGGAGCAGAAGGTGTTGACAAGCAGGTTCGATGAATGATTCACTGTAAATGCTCACAGACAAGTATTCAGGGGGTTTTGATATAGCAGATAAATAAAGTACAAGTAAATAAAATGCGAGAGTAATAGTTGCAGCGAGTGGCCCAATCCTTTTTAGCACAAAGGACAAGCCGGTTTGTTTACTTATGATGACCAAACGTTCTTGAGGACACACGGGAATTTAGTCTAGTGCTTTCGCTTCATATAGTTGATTAATCTTCATTGTTTTGATAAGTGTTGTGTGGGTGAACCTATGCTAATGCATCGCCCTTCCTAGAACTAATACATACTTGTGATTATACCCCTTGCAAGCATCCGCAAATACAAGAAAGTAATTAAGATAAATCTAACCACAGCCTTAAACTCTGAGATCCTGCTATCCCTCCTGCATCGATATACCAACGGGGGTTCAGGTTGCTGTCACTCCGGCAACCCCACAATTAACAAACGAATACAAGATGCATTCCCCTAGGCCCATAAAGTTGAAGTATCATGTAGTCGACGTTCACATGACACCACTAGAAAAATAACACCACAACTTAAATATCAAACCATTAAATATTACTCAACATAGTTCACTACTAACATTTAGACTTCACCCATGTCCTCAAGAACTAAACGAACTACTCACGAGACATCATATGGAACATGATCAGAGGTGATATGATGATGAATAACAATCTGAACATAAACCTTGGTTCAATGGTTTCACTCAATAGCATCAATAACAAGGAGTAATTAATACCGGGAGAGTTTCCCCTATGAAATAATCAAGATTCAACCCTAGATGTTACAGCGGTGACGAGGTGTAGCGGTGGAGATGACGGTGATGGTGGTGGAGATGATGGTGATGATGATCCCAATGAAGTCCAGCTCGATGACGGTGACGATGGCGTCGATTTCCCCCTCCGGGAGGGAATTTCTCCGGCGGATTTAAGCCTGTCGGAGAGCTCTTTTCTCTCTGGTGTTTTCCGCCCCGCAGAGGCGGCTGTGTCTCCTCGCGATTATTTCCCGTACCTTAGGTTTTCGGGTAGATGAAGTACGCGAAAGAGAGGCGGCCGAAGGGGGCTGTGGGCCCCCTCCCCACAAGGCGGCGCGGCCAGGTGGAGCCTGCGCCGGCCTATGGTGGGGCCCATGGTGGCCCTCCTCGGCCCCTCCTTTTGGCTGGTTCCTTCTTCTGGAGAAATAAGACCTTCGGTGTAATTTCCGTCAGCTGTTGATCTTCAGAAATATTGCATTCTGACGGTGCTTTTTCCAGCAGAATCCTGACTCCGGTGAGTGATTCTCCAATAATCATGAAACATGCAAAATAAGTGAAATAACATAAGTATCATCTCTAAATAGGAAATATATCAATGAAATATATCAATCAATGGGCCTGCTCAGCAATGAAGCTATGAGGATGCCAGGAGACGAGAGTTCTCCCCATCCTACTTCCGGTTTCCGGGTAATCTTGGTTGACTTCCTCATTCGCGACCTCTCTGTTCCCGTTCAGGAATTTCTTCGTGGCCTCCTCTTTATCTATGGGATCCAGCTGCACCAGCTGACCCCCAATTCTCTCCTTCACATCTCCATTTTCATCACTCTTTGCGAGTGCTTCCTTGGCATCCAGCCTCACTGGGGCCTATGGAAGCACATCTTTTACCTCCGTCGCAACAATTCGAAGAATGCCATCTACAACGTAGGTGGTGTGTGCATCTGCGTCCGTCCAGAGGTCGGATATTTTGATGTGAAGTTCGCCAACTCCATCCAAGGCTGGCGCAGGAAGTGACTTTATGTCAAGGGCGAATCTTCGGATGCTCAGGAATATGGGCTTGCCCCCTTTGATGCTTCCGAAGATATTCAAAGGCACAAGTCTTGGGACACAGAGGCTACAGTCGAAGAAAAGGAAGACACTGACGCTCTTATTGCTCGCATCCGAGAGCTTCAGAACACCGATGGTGCAGAACTGTCAGGTGTGCAATTCATTGCACACTTTCTACGGATTCGAGTGCAGCCTCTGCAAGCTCGCAAAAATCCCCTCTGGACGTACTCGGGTGCTAAAGACGGTGCCAGGATCTCCGACAATCTTTCCTTTAAGGACTTGGAGAAGCTTGTCCGCCGCTTCACCTCCATGAGCAAAAATCATGAAGTTCCTTCTTCCTGCCGCGTGGAACCGTTCAGCGGTGAATACGCCCTTCCCGAAGTAAGTACTGTCTTTTCGAGTTGTATTCCTGTTTTTCGACTGCAATTGTTCTTCCTTCATGCTTTGGTAATTTTCCCTTTCGTTCTCATTCTTTTTTGCATAGGGCCATCAATCTCTTTCCTCTCTTCCCCCACTACCTGAAGGTGGGTAAGTGGATGAGCGAGCCGTTGTCATCGACGACTCGCAAGAATCCTCCGTTTCTGAGAGTGAACCCGCATAATCTCAAAGAACTGTGGGTTACTCTGACAAAGACTCAGAATCACAGCAGCACTCTGACTCTGCTCAATCCGTTTCTCCTCCTCCTGCCGCTTCTTCGGATAAACGCAAGAGGAAAAGAGACGACGACGAAGAAGATTCCGGCGCGTCCAAGCTCTCTGAACCAGCTGCTGAAGAATCTTCTCCCGACGATCAAGAGGTATTCGACCCCTACGCCATGACATGCGTTGTTAACTCGTAAGTTGTTCTTTCTTGTCCCTTCCTATCTTCTTTCTTTCGGTTCCCTTATTTTTATTTTGTTTCTATACTGATAGAGCTGACGAAGAAGAAGAAGAGCCCGAAGCTCATGGGCCAGCCAACACGAGCACCTCCAACACGTTGGTCCTTTCTGAGGATCGTCGTGTCACACCGAAAGTGTCGCCTCCCCCGCAAGTTGATCCAGAAGCATCGACTCTAGTGCCCAGCCCCCGAGCACCGAAGCCGAAGAAGGCTAAAACCAGGGCTGCTGGCAAACAGGAGTTTGCTATCGGGAGTATGTCGGCTCCTCTCCTTGAGGATGTAAGTTACCTTTTCCTGTTTGTCGCCTTTTTTGTTTAGCCCGAAGGATTTTGTACTTCTTGGTACTCCCTCCATCCTCAAATAAGTGGACATCTAGCTCTAAACTTTGTCCACAAAAGAGTGTACTCCTATCTTCTGAATGCACTTTATTGTTTCTCTCTCATCGCACGGAAATCAAACCCAATAATATTAAGCACATATTCTTCTTGTTTTCTACATGCACTTAGCTTGCTGGAGGTGAAAGAATTTAAAGCGGAGAGATGCATGCTTCCAATGTATTGTTTACTCCACTTTATAATTTGTCTTGAAAAACTCGCATGTACACTTATTTGTGGCCGGAGGGAGTACTATATTTCTTTCTTGTCGACTTTTTCCCAGCCCTTGATGAAGGAGCTAGTCAACCTGGGCTCTCAGTTTATCGGGTTCCACGATGAGTGAAAGAACATCTCTCACATTATGTTTTGTGTGTTTGATGTCAATATATATGATACACTAATGTTTGTTTAAGTGGTACAGGGATTACATAGATATTTATTCATGTGTGTTGGATTTGATCGTCTGTCAAAAGTATTCAGAAAAAGTTGGCCAGGCCGGATAATCCGGGCCGGATATTGTTGAAATATCCGGCCCCCTGATTTTGGCTAAGTCGTCGAGGAAATGCAGCTCTGTATGGGGGTCGGACATTTGCCCGGATAATGTCCCGGTATTGTACCAGGGCCGGATTATCCGGGCCAGATATTTTGGAAATATCCGGCCCCCTCGTTTTTGGCTAAGGACTGGAAGAAACGTGAATCTGTACATGGGCCGGACATTTGGCCGGACAATGTCACACTTTTGTCCCGATGGCCGGATTATCCGGGGGGGGGGGGGGGGCGGATTATCCGGCCCTTACTTAGGCCGGATTATCCGGCCCCCCCGGAAGCAGCAACGGCTCAATTTTGTGAGGGGGTATAAATACCCCCTTCTTCTTCCTTGACTGCTTGCTCAATCATTACACAAGAAATCTGCCAAGCCACCTCCATTAGAGCCACCTCAAGAAAGTCAAGATTTACAAGATCTCCTTCCTCCCCCAACCAAATCTCTTGATCTTTGGAGATTCGAAGGAGAAGACACCGATCTACATCCTCACCGAAGCGTTCTTCATTTCCCCCTCTCTTGTTTGAGGGATCTCATGCTAGTGTTCCTATTTGGTTCCCTAGTTGATTTGTGTTGATGTATTGTTGTTGATTGTTGTGTTGTAACAGATTTGGGAGCCTCCAATTTGGTTGTGGATGTGTGCCCCAAGAACCTTGTAAAGGCCCGGTTTCCGCCTCGAGGAAATCCCTTAGTGGAAGTGGGCTAGGCCTTCGTGGCGTTGCTCACCGGAGATCTGAGTGAAGCCTTCGTGGCTGTTGGTTTGGCTTTCGTAGCAACCACACTCCTCCAAACGTAGACGTACCTTCTTGCAAAGGAAGGGAACTACGGGAATCATCTCCGTGTCATCGTGTGCTCCACTCTCGGTTACCTCTATCCCACTCTATCTCTTATATATTGCGTAGCTATATCTTGCCTAGTTGATAACCTTGTCATATAGGTAAATTCACTTAGTTGCATATCTAGAGAATTTACCTTTGTGTCAAGCATAAATTGAAAAAGAACTAAAAATTGGTTAGCACCTATTCACCCCCCCCCCTCTAGGTGCGGCATACGATCCTTTCAATTGGTATCAGAGCCTCGGCTCTTATTTTGGGCTTAACCGCCTAAGAGTATGCCGGACGAGGAGTCCTCGGAAGGGGCCGCCAAGATGGTCTCCGTGGAAGATTTCAATTCGTTGAAGTCCTCCATGGAAGCCCAAATGGAAAGCATGAAAAAGATGATTGCCGAGCTTTTGGCTCCGGCCCTTCCCAAGGCTCCTAGTGTAGAGGTAAAAGACATGGGTGCGTTAGATAAGGGAGAGGCTTCGGACCTACCCTCATCTACCAAACCCGTGGAAGGTGATAACTTAAACACTATCAAATCTCCCATTGCATCTCCTAGGGGAATCGATGGGAGTGAGAGCTACAATCGAGTACCTCCACCTTTCCAATCACCCGATATACCGGTTCCCCATCCCCATTTGAACATTCGGGGCGACCCACCTAAGTTTTCTATTGAAAATTTCGATAGTTGGCAATTTGAGTTCCGCTCTCATGTTTGTAGTGCCTCCAATGAATTATGGAGAATCATCTTGGTGGGCTTCAAGCCATACAACCCCGACAATTTGACTAGAAGAGAAGCGGTTGATAGTCAACTCAACAACACCGCCTTGCACATGATTCAATCTAGTGTGGGGACAAAGGAATTGCATCGTGTCCGGAACTACACCACCGCCAAGGAAGCTTGGGATGGTTTGACCGCTAGTTGCATTGGAAGTGAGAGCACAAGGAGGAACAAGTATAACGCTCTCAAGAATAAAGCCGAAGGGTTCTTGAGGCTACCGGATGAAGATCATGAAGACATGTATGGAAGACTTCTCACCGTTGCCGATGCCTTCCGGCTTATTGGTGCCACCCACATAAATGACTCTTGGATCAAGGAGAAGTACATTGAATGCATGATGCCATTTGTACCCATTGATGTCAAGACTCTTGTGGGGAGGGAATGCTATTCCTCTCTCACCTCTCAACAAGTCGTGCACGAGATGCAAGCTCTCAAGGTGCTTGAGGAAGCCTCTCATGATTCTCGCAATCGTGCTCTTGGGATGGCAAAAGGTTCCAACCTTACCTTGGTGGTCAACTCCGTCGATGAAGTGATTCCTCAAGAATCTTATAGGGCATCTTGGAGCATGACCTATCCGGAAGATTTGCAATGCCACTACCATGACCACATGGCCTTCCATGCAAAGTCGTTTTGGATTGATCCCTCCAAGGCCAAGGAAGACAACATCAAGAGGAACAACAAAAGTGGGTTCACTAGCTTTGGTCCAAAGACAAGATCATGCTACAATTGTGATGACAAGCGCCACTTCATTGCCGAATGCCCCTATGAAAATAGAGAGCTTCATAATGGAAGGCTCATTCCCAAGGACAAGAGCAAAGACTCAAAGGGCAAATATTCAAAGCCCCTCAACAAGAAGTTCTACAACAACAAGACCAAGAAGGGCAAGAGGCCCTCAAGAGTTGTGCTAGTAACAAGGGAAGAATATTCTTCCGATGAAGTTGAAAGTTCTAGTGGTGATGAAGATGAAGAAAGCTCAAAGGAGTTGGCCGCCATCGTCACCACCAACACACCCTCGTCATCTCTCTTTGAATCTCCCAATGAGAACCCTCATATCAAGAATGCACATTGCTTCATGGCAAGGTCCTCCTTGGACACACCTATTGTGCTATCAACTCAAGAAGAGTATACCTCCGGAGATGATGATGTTGATGATGAAGAAGATGCAACCTCTAATGGATTGGTCGCCCTTGCCTCCCTCTCCACTAACTCTTCATCACCAAGTGAATCCCCCAATGAGGTCATTCATGTGGAGGAAGAAAGTTGCCTTATGGCTAAATCCTCCGAGGTATCATCCCCTAACCCCTCTATGCCTAACTTATCTAGTGATCTAGGGGTTGATGATGCTAGTCTAAAAGTGAAACAAGAAATGCTAGAGTTTGATGATTTCATTCTTAACCTACAAGGTAACACTAAGAAGCATGTTTCTAGCCTCATGGTTCGTATAGCTCAACAAAGTGATATGCTTGAGAAAAAGGATCAAATAGAGAGAGAAGACTCTCTTGAAATCCATGCTCTTAAAAATGCTCTTGAGGAAAGTCAAGAAACTATAGCTTCTCTTGAGGAGAGGCTAGAAACTCTTGAAGAGCCTCAAGATAAAATTAACAAGCTCACAAAAGCTAGAGATCTTGCTAGGGCTAAGTCTAAAGTGCTTAAAAAGGAAAAGGCCCAATTTGAGGTTGATCATGAGAAACTTGTGAAAGATCTAGATGAACTAGACAAAGCTCACAAAGCTTTGAAGAGTGAATACACTCTCTTATCCAAGTCTTATGAGCAACTTCAAATTAGGCTTGCCTCATATGATGTGCCTAGCTCCTCTACTCCTTCATGTGATCATGCAAATGTTATTGAGGAAAATGCTAGGTTGAAAGATGAACTTGCTAGGACCTCCTCTCCCCAAAGTAAACTTTCCTTGGATGATCTTTTGAGTAAGCAAAGGTCAAACAATGGGAAGGAGGGACTTGGTTTTAATTCCAAGGCTAAAAAGGCAAACAAGAAAAAGACCAAGCCCGCACATGAGAAAGCTAATGGTGAACCCCGAAAGGGCAACACCATTAATGATGATGGTGCAGGAATAGATAATCCTCACTATGTTCTCTTTAAAGATTATTATGGTGATGTTTATGCTAAGTATGTTGGTCCTTATGATGGTTATGTTGCTTGGTCTATTTGGGTCCCAAAGACCCTTGTTGCTAACAAAAGAGGACCCATTGAAAAATGGGTACCTAAATCCAAGAATTGATCTCATGTAGTACTATGCCGCCGGAGGTTCAAAATGGGTACTTGATAGTGGATGTACAAGTCATATGACCGGCGGCAAGAACCTCATCAAGGAGTTGAGGCCTAACATAAATGATATCACCGTCTCCTTTGGCGATAATTCTACATCCGAGGTATTGGGTTTTGGCAAGGTTGTGGTTGCACACAACATTACTCTTGTGGATGTCATGCTTGTCAAAACCCTTGGTTACAATTTGCTTTCCGTTTCCGCCCTTGGCAAGATGGGTTTCGCCGTCTTTATTGATAATGATATTGTGGTCCTCTTGTGGAGCAAGACTCTAAAAGTCGCATTCGTTGGGTATCGCGAACACAACTTGTATGTGGTGGACTTTTCGGGGACCACCACGTCAAGTGCGATGTGCCTATTCGGAAAGGCGGACGTGGGTTGGTTGTGGCATCGCCGCCTAGCCCATGTCAACATGAGAACTTTGCAAAGTCTTCACAAGGGGAACCATATTGTGGGACTAATGGAAAATGTGTCTTTTGCCAAAGATCGTGTTTGTAGGGCTTGTGTTGAAGGCAAAATGCATGACTCTCCGCATCCAAGCAAGACCATCATCTCTTCCAAGAGGATCTTGGAGCTCCTTCATGTGGATCTCTTTGGTCCCGTTACTCATGCAAGTCTTGGTGCGAAGAAACATTGCTTGGTGATTGTCGATGACTACTCAAGATACACTTGGGTCTACTTTCTCAAGACGAAAGATGAGACTCAACAAATATTCATTGACTTTGCTACCGAGGTGCAACGCCAACACAACCTCCTCATTATGGCAATAAGAAGTGACAACGGCTCCGAGTTCAAGAACTATACACTCAATGATTTTCTTAGTGATGAGGGGATTCGACATCAATATTCCGCTGCTTACACCCCTCAACAAAATGGTGTTGCGGAGAGGAAGAACCGGACTCTTATGGATATGGCAAGGTCTATGATGGCGGAGTATAAATCCCGCTATAACTTTTGGGCCGAAGCCATCTCCACCGCTTGTCACTCCTCCAACCGGCTCTATCTCCGCAAGGGTTTGAACAAGACTCCATATGAAATACTCACCGGGAACAAGCCTAACATCTCATACTTCAAGGTGTTCGGGTGTAAGTGTTTCTACAAAATCAAAGGGGTTCGTTTGTCTAAATTTGCTCCTAAAGCTTTGGAAGGTATATTTGTTGGTTACGGTGCCGAATCTCACACTTATAGAATCTTTGATGTATCCTCCGGGATTATCATTGAATCTTGTAGTGTGAAGTTCGAAGAAAATGATGGCTCCCAAGTGGGGCAAGTTGATGTTTGTGCAGGTGATGAAATACCTCAAGATGCCATAGTAAGAATGGGTGTGGGATTTTTCCGCCCCATTGAGGGACACGGTGTGGCGTCTCGGGAAGGACTATGCTCTACCACGGTGGAGCCCTCATCTTCTCAACATCAACAAACCCCATCAAGTGAAGCAAATGATGCACCAACCCAAGAACAAGAACAAAACCCTCACTCTAGTGTGCAAGATCAAGGACAAGATCAAGGACAAGATCAAGGTCATGATGAACCAAGAATTCATGATGGTTCCGACGAGTATCCATTTGATATTTGCTCTGCACCAAATGATGTCCAAGATCAAGCACATGATGTTGAGCACCCACAAGAGATTGTAGTTGCTCAAGTTGAAGGTCAAGACAGGGACCCAAATGATCAAGTTGATCAAGTGACACCTCCAAGGCCAAGAAGAACCAAGGAGGAGATCGAGGCCCGTCGTTTAGCAAGAAGAGAAAGGACCCTTGAAATTCGTGGACACACTCATGACAAGGTCCTTGGTGATGTTCGAGCAAAAGTCTCCACAAGAAGGCAATTGGCTAACTTTAGCAATCATCATGCTTATATCTCCGTAGTGGAACCCAAGAAAGTGTTTGAAGCCCTTGAAGATTCGGATTGGGTGGAAGCTATGCATGAGGAACTCAACAACTTCAAGCGCAACAAAGTGTGGACCTTAGTAGAGAAGCCAAAGGAGTGCCGCAATGTTATAGGCACTAAATGGATATTCAAGAACAAGCAAGATGAGTTTGGAAATATTGTGAGGAACAAGGCAAGATTGGTGGCTCAAGGTTTCTCTCAAGTTGAAGGGATTGACTTTGGAGAGACCTATGCTCCCGTAGCTCGTCTTGAGTCCATCCGTATCCTTCTTGCTTATGCATCGCATCATAACTTTAAGTTACAACAAATGGATGTGAAAAGTGCTTTTCTTAATGGTCCTTTGCATGAAGAGGTTTATGTTAAGCAACCCCCGGGGTTCGAGGATCTCAACTTTCCTAACCATGTCTACAAGCTTGATAAAGCACTTTATGGTCTCAAACAAGCTCCTAGAGCTTGGTATGAGCACCTTAAGGAATTGTTGGTAGACCGTGGGTTTGATGTTGGGCTAATCGACCCCACTCTTTTTACTAAGAGGGTCAATGGGGAGCTTTTCGTTTGCCAATTATATGTTGATGATATTATATTTGGCTCTACTAACAAAGCTTTCAATGATGAATTCTCAAAGCTTATGACCGATAGGTTTGAGATGTCTATGATGGGAGAGATGAAGTTTTTCCTTGGTTTTGAGATCAAGCAATTGAGAGAAGGAACCTTCATCAACCAAGCAAAATATCTCCAAGACATGCTCAAGAGGTTCAAGATGACCGAGTTGAAGGGTGTGGCCACTCCTATGGTTACCAAATGTCATCTTGCACTAGATCCCAATGGTAAAGAGGTGGATCAAAAGGTATATCGCTCCATGATTGGATCCTTGCTTTACCTTTGTGCATCTAGACCGGACATAGTGTTGAGTGTTGGTGTGTGTGCAAGGTATCAAGCTTCTCCTAAGGAGAGCCACATGATGGCTCTCAAAAGAATCTTTCGATATTTGGTTGATACCCCAAGATATGGTATTTGGTACCCCAAAGGCTCAAGTTTTATTCTCAATGGATACACCGATGCGGATTGGGCGGGTGACAAGGATGATAGGAAATCAACCTCCGGGGCTTGCCAATTCCTTGGTAGGTCCTTGGTGTGTTGGTCATCTAAGAAGCAAAATTGCATATCTCTCTCCACCGCCGAAGCCGAATATGTTGCCGCCGCAAGTGGATGCACTCAATTGTTATGGATGAGGCAAACTTTAAAGGAATACGGTGTCATTTGTGACAAAGTGCCTCTATTATGTGACAATGAAAGTGCCATCAAGATTGCCTATAATCCGGTGCAACATTCAAGAACGAAGCATATTGAGATCCGGAATCATTTCATTAGGGATCATGTTGCCCGTGGTGATATTGAGCTTATCTATGTTCCTACCAAAGATCAACTTGCCGATATATTCACGAAGCCTCTTGATGAAGCAAGGTTCACTTATTTGAGGAATGAGCTAAATATCATCGATTCAAGGAGTATAGCTTGACCATCTTGCAAACACACCTTCGTCTCAAAACTTTATTTGGTTTAGATGTGGGCATGGAAATAGGGGGAGTGCGGTTTAAATTATTGAGCTATCCCTCCCCCCATAATGCCAACATTAAAGATTTCATTCTCGTTATATCATATGTTGATATGTGAGCTTAAATGATGAGTATTGGTTTGGACCCAAGATATATCTTCGCGGTGCCATACCATAACACTCATATATGGTGGCCTAGGCCACCACACTCTTCTTCGTGAAGAGTTGGAGTTGTTTGGTTGTTCATTGGATTTTATTGACATCTCCATGTTCTTATGGGAAATCACTCTAGTTTGGCCTTATTTGCCCATATCTTGCAAACTTGAGTGACCATGTACCATTAACAGTTTGTATCTTCTAAAACCTAAGCCTACTCTCTCCTATAAGCCATTTCCATCTTGCTCATTTGTCATGTTTGGTAAAAACTTGGAGTTTGAGGTTTTTCGGTCGGATGATCAAGGGTTCTCCATCTTATTGGTAAATTTGCACCTTATATGTGACGTGATACTTTATTACATCATATATGGGTATTGCAAATAACCAACGAAAGATGGGCCGGATTCCCGGTGATTCTGGAATTTTCCAGAAACCCGGATAATCCGGCCCCAGGCGACCCCGGAATATCCGGCCCGGCCGGATTATCCGCCCTAAGCTAGGGCCGGATTATCCGGCCTGGGCAGATCTTGAAAGGGTTGAGGTCGAGGCCGCATGGGGCAAAACGGTTCATACCTTCCCCCCACGCGCCTCTCTCCTCTTTCTCCTCTCAAGACCGCCGGATCTCCTCCTCCTCGCCGGAGACGCTCCGTCCGCCCCCTCTCGGAGTTCTTGGGTGGATCGGGTGCATCTCCTCCCTAGCTACCTTCTCCTCCAAGCGGTTTCCACAATGGATGTGGGTATGATTCACAATCTCTAACCCTAGATGTTGTGTTTTATATGTGCTATTTTCTTGGTGGAATTGGTGTCTAGTTGTTCCAAATCACGTGTAGTGTACTCCTCTTGCATGCTATGAGGCCGATCTAGTCTTAGACAAGTTTTTGATTGAAAATCTGCACATCTCGCAGGGCCGGATTATCCGCCCCCCGAGCAGGCCGGATTATCCGGCCGGGCCGGATTATCCGCCCCCAGGGGACACCGGATTATCCGGCCTGGAGCTTCATCGCTGCTGCAGTTTTGCTTCAATCTATCATGTCTAGATGTGTACCGACTTATAGCATGTTTCTCGAGAATATTACTATATCTTACATGACTTATGAGCATTACCTTCTCTTTGCTACCCGTCTTTGCTTCTCACAGGTGGTGCTTCTCGGGGTGGTCGGAGACGCCAAAGGCATGATCGATCTAGTGACGAGTTTGCACCCAATGCACCTCGCAAGTCCGTCACGTCAAGGAGGAAGAACAAGGAAGTGAGGGAGAACTACAAGACCATGGATCCAGTTTCTTATTCCGCTATTCGCTTGAAGAACTGGTATGAAGATGTTCCAAGGGATGAAGAAATAGAGGGCAGGAGATTCTGGTGCATGGAGCAAGTGTTCATCTACAAGGACATCTATGAGCCCATGAAGAATCTGAGACCCATGCAAGCTATCAATGTGGACATTCTGGCTGAAAACAATCACTCTGAAGATGCTATCTGGGTAGCTGGAAGAATGGGCTTGAAAGATATCATGAAGATTCAATGTGACTATAGCCCAGAGTTGGTGAAGCAATTCTTTGCCACTTTGGCAATCAAGAATGATGAGGAACGCACTTTGGAATGGATGTCTGGCTCCACTCACTGCAGTGCCACTCTGCGCCGTTTTGCTGGTATTCTTGGAGTTCCTATTGATGAGGGTCGTCGTCTTCATGGACCACAACAGACTGACAAGAATGCTCTTGCGAATCTCTATACCTCAGCGGGAAGGATTGGTTATACTAAGGGGCTGCTCCTCATATACAGTCAGTTGCTCCGGTTCTTTTGGGCAACCATTTGCCCAAGTGGTGGTAAAAATGATGCTATCCGGGGAGTCCTTGTGGATCTTATGCACCTCAGCTTTAAGTGTGCTCGTGATGGTAATGAGGTGCGGGACTACACTCTTGATATCATGGACTTTATCTTCCATGAGATCCGTGATGCCATGGTCTCCCGGACCACCATACCTTATGCACCCTACATCCAGCTTCTCATCAACAAATCTGTGACTGTGAGTGAAGATTTGAGTGGGTATCCGTTGGTGAAGCACCATGTCAAGAAGGCCTACAAGCTTAAGCCAGTCTCTTCAGCTGTACCTGCACCTGACTCTTTCATGGGTGATGCTCGTTCTAGTGGTGTTGCTCCTGCTCGTCATCCTGATGTCCCGGCTATGAGGAAGGAAGTGACTCGGCTTAGTTGGTTTCAGTGTCACATCCTTTGCATGAACATTGAGATCCACAAGGAGAACTATGCAGCTAGCCGTGAGCGTTCTGAGATTAAGCATACTCAGGCGGTTATTCTACACAAGCTCAGTGGTGATCAAGGTCCCCCGCCTCAGCCTCCAGCTCACCAGGGTTACAGTGGATGGCACTCTGCACAGGTTCCATGGAGTGATCTTGATGATTGCATTCAAAGGTCCAACACCTCTCGTCGTTCTCCGGATGCTCCTGACACTGATGAAGAGGAAGAAGAAGAAGAAGAAGAAGAGGCGCAAGAGTCCGATGATGATTATGCCTCCGAGTGATTCCCATGGGACGTGTAGCATCGCGCTTGTCCCCTTTTTGGCGTCTCGATGCCAAAGGGGGAGAAGTGTTCTATTAGGATTCTCGGGGATTTGCATGGTTTGGGCACAAGCATATGCGTTTATCATTCTTATATTGCTTGTGTTCCCTCTTATTTGAACTATTTGGTTTGTTGTGTGCCGTTCAAAACTATGTGTTATGTGGTGTGAGACATTGTTATGGTTTTCGGACTTCTATGTGTTGAGATCAAGGATATTACTTTATGTGTGATGCTATCTCCGCAGTATATATCTACACATGGGTATGATTTCTTGCATCCTATCTCAACTTCATATGTGTCAATGTCTTTTGTTAGAGCTCATGTTGGATATCTCGTGTGTTGAGGCACCATACTCCTATGTGTTGTGTATTTGTATTCAAATGCAAATTACTTATATGCACACATGTAGGGGGAGTGCCTCTATGTTTTGCCATCATGCTTGTCTCTATAGTGATTCTCTTGCAAATCCGTATATTGTCATCAAACACCAAAAAGGGGGAGATTGAAAGAACATCTCTCACATTATGTTTTGTGTGTTTGATGTCAATATATATGATACACTAATGTTTGTTTAAGTGGTACAGAGATTACATAGATATTTATTCATGTGTGTTGGATTTGATCGTCTGTCAAAAGTATTCAGAAAAAGTTGGCCAGGCCGGATAATCCGGGCCGGATATTGTTGAAATATCCGGCCCCCTGATTTTGGCTAAGTCATCGAGGAAATGCAGCTCTGTATGGGGGCCGGACCTTTGCCCGGATAATGTCCCGGTATTGTACCAGGGCCGGATTATCCGGGCCGGATATTTTGGAAATATCCGGCCCCCTCGTTTTTGGCTAAGGACTGGAAGAAATGTGAATCTGTATATGGGCCGGACATTTGGCCGGACAATGTCACACTTTTGTCCCGATGGCCGGATTATCCGGGGGGGCGGATTATCCGGCCCTTACTTAGGCCGGATTATCCGGCCCCCCGGAAGCAGCAACGGCTCAATTTTGTGAGGGGGTATAAATACCCCCCTTCTTCTTCCTTGACTGCTTGCTCAATCATTACACAAGAAATCTGCCAAGCCACCTCCATTAGAGCTACCTCAAGAAAGTCAAGATTTACAAGATCTCCTTCCTCCCCCAACCAAATCTCTTGATCTTTGGAGATTCGAAGGAGAAGACACCGATCTACATCCTCACCGAAGCGTTCTTCATTTCCCCCTCTCTTGTTTGAGGGATCTCATGCTAGTGTTCCTATTTGGTTCCCTAGTTGATTTGTGTTGATGTATTGTTGTTGATTGTTGTGTTGTAACAGATTTGGGAGCCTCCAATTTGGTTGTGGATGTGTGCCCCAAGAACCTTGTAAAGGCCCGGTTTCCGCCTCGAGGAAATCCCTTAGTGGAAGTGGGCTAGGCCTTCGTGGCGTTGCTCACCGAAGATCTGAGTGAAGCCTTCGTGGCTGTTGGTTTGGCTTTCGTAGCAACCACACTCCTCCAAACGTAGACGTACCTTCTTGCAAAGGAAGGGAACTACGGGAATCATCTCCGTGTCATCGTGTGCTTCACTCTCGGTTACCTCTATCCCACTCTATCTCTTATATATTGCGTAGCTATATCTTGCCTAGTTGATAACCTTGTCATATAGGTAAATTCACTTAGTTGCATATCTAGAGAATTTACCTTTGTGTCAAGCCTAAATTGGAAAAGAACTAAAAATTGGTTAGCACCTATTCACCCCCCCCCCCCCTCTAGGTGCGGCATACGATCCTTTCAACGAGGCCGCAACTTTAAGAGGTAAAGCTTTGATGCTCTTTGCATTTTGTATATTCCTATCTTGTATTTGGGTCCTCTCTTACCTTTTTCTTCCAGAGGCGCTGCGTCGTGCCGAGGAACGCGCTGATGATCTGGAGACCAAGCTTAAAGCCATCGAGGAAGCTCGCAAGAGGGCTGAAAAGAGTGCTGCCGGTGTCGAAGATCTTTGCCGAAGGCTTCAAGCCGCAGAAAACGCTTTGAGCGACAAGGAGGCCAAGCAGGTCGAGCGCGATAATGATATAATCATGCGCCTCGAGACGCAATCCCGAAGATTCTCGAGTAATAATATCTAAAGTTAACTTTGGTGTTGACGAAGTCTTGCTTTTCTCCAGCAGGGAAGATGGGTGAGCAGTACACCTTGAGCCAAGAATCGGATGATCGCCTCCTGGACGCTCTCGATATCCTTCAGTTGAATTGCGACCTGGCGCGCAAGTGCATAACTTCCGCGCGGAATGCGTTGAAGTGCGTCTTCCCCCACTTCTTCCCCAAGGACACTCAACCCGAGTTTTTTTCTCAGCTTGCCCAGCATTTTCTGGAAAAGGATGATCCAGCTTTAGCCTATCGTCAAGCGAGCTTGAAGATTGGAGTCGAAGGAACTATCGCTCTTGTGGCGGCCAGTGGCCAAAAAGTCGACTGGGTGAAGACTGGTGCTCCCAAGGGTTTGAATTCTGAGAAGTGGAAGGCTCTGGTGAAGGACGCCAACCTTTACTCGAAGAAGCTTATCGCCTTCCTTGACCCGAAGTCCTCCGCCTCTGCTAGCGCTGCCCAAATGGAGGTCAAGTAGACCAACTTGCACTTCCTTTTCTTTTCCTTTTTGTAGATACTGCTGCCTTTTGCTGATGTCGTGCAATCGAAGGGATCATATTCTTGTGGTAGTTGTATCTTAGACTTGGAACATGGATAATGTGGGGTGGCTGTCAAAAAAATTCGACCGTTTGGTAGGATTATACTTATGTTTAATTGCCAGTGCTAGGTTCTAGAACATATTTGGGATAAATTCGAGCTACCTTTTCTGGAATTTTGAAACAAAGTAGTATATGATGTGGGAGTGTAGTTTCAAAATGCAGCGGAAGAAAAGTCTGTCAGTACTACACACCACACGTAGCAGTTATCTGCCAATCAGCTGTTCCACTCCTGGATAATTTCTAGGTCGATTGGAGATTATCATGCCAAGTTAGGAAGGTGAAATTTTCAATCTTGTATTCCTGTGTGTTCTCCAAATAAATTCAGCCAGCAATCCCCTCCCTGGCACATGTGAAATCTGAAGTTGTGAACAGTGAAACAGCAGTTCAGTGTGAATTTTGGACATTTTCAGACGCTTTACTGCATCATGAAAGAATTGAGTTTTTCTTCAAAATGCATTACTGAACCACAGTGCTAAACCTAAACAAAACAAACAGAGTTTTGGTCAGTGGAGGATGTTGTTGGGACTTGGAACATGAATTTTAGACATTTTCAGACGCTCACTGCATCATGAAAGAATTGAGTTTTTCTTCAGAATGCATGACTGAACCACAGTGCCAAACCTGAACAAAACAAAGAGAGTTTTGCGCTGATTTGTAGTACATCCCCGTCAGTTGACACGATCTCTCACAAGCTGAGCTTCTCTGTTGCAGGTACGTGGCCGTCGGCAACGAGCCATTCTTGGGAGCGTACAACGGCTCCTTTACCTTACCGGCTCTGGAGAACATCCAGAACGCGCTCAACGACGCCGGGGTTGGCGACCGGATCAAGGCCGATGTGTACAACTCCCCAGCCAAGAACCAACGTGTGCACGACAACGGCGTCACGTACACCAACGTGTTCGAGGCCAACTTTGACACGCTGGTGGCGGCGCTCGTGGCGGTAGGTCACGGCGACATGCCCATCATCGCACTTCGTCGGGGAGGTCGGCTGGCCCACCGACGGTGACAGATTCGCCAAGTCGTCCCACGCGCAGCGGTTCTACGACGGGCTGCTGAAGCGCCTGGCGTCGAACCGCGGCACGCCGGCGCGGCCGAGCCAGCACCTGGATGTCTACCTGTTCGGGCTCGTCGACGAGGACCAGAAGAGCGTGCAGCCGGGCAGCTTCGAGCGGCACTGGCCACTGGGGCATCTTCCGGTACGATGGCCAGCCCAAGTTCGCCATGGACCTGAGCGGGCACGGCCGGAACACGGCGCTCGTGCCGGCGAAGGGCGTGCAGTACCTGTCCAGGACGTGGTGCGCGCTCAACCCCAAGGCCAGCAGGAACGACCTCGGCAAGCTCCTCGGCGCCAAGATCGACTACGCGTGCACCAACGCCGACTGCACGCCGCTCGGCTACGGCTCGACGTGCAACGGCATGGACGCCAAAGGCAACGCGTCCTACGCCTTCAACGCATACTACCAGGCGCAGAGCCAGAAGGACGAGGCCTGCGACTTCCAGGGACTCGCTCTGCCCACCGAGACGGATCCCTCCACCGCGGCGTGCAACTTCACCATCCAGATCGCCACCTCGGCGGCGGCAGCGGTGCGGCTCAGCGTGGCGGCGGTGGCTGCCGCGCTGGTGGTGGCGTCGGCCCAGCTCTTGCTGTCGTGGTAGTGTTAGACACTGCCGCCGTGTTTGTGTATTCATTCTAGAGAAGATCAACGGCGATTGTTGACTTGTATTCTGCCTCGTTTTGGACGCGATCGTAGATGTTTTTCTTCCATTTAAATCTGGTACGGAGTAGTACCATAGTTTGTAGAAGCTTTACAAACGGAAATTCAATTCGGCTCCCCCTATGCTCTCTCTACCAAAAAAAAAAAAATCATACTTCCTTCAATTTATATTAATTGATTCAACAAAAAAAAAAATCATACTTCCTTCAATTTATATTAATTGATTCAACTTAGTCTACATAGACATGCATTTAGTCTAAAAACTTAACTAAATACATATGAATCTAGATAAAGTGGAGTCCATTAAATATGGACAGGAGGGAGTGTTGAAAATATTTGACAAAAAATCTACATGTACATCCCCATGGTATTGTACGTTTTGTTTTAATTTTTTAAAATTCAAAATGTGTGTAAGATGCATTTTTTAAATGGAGGGAGCATATTTCTAAAACACCACTCTATATATATATGGTATTGATTGTCAATAAAAAAAAGCACAAGTTGAGAGCCGTGGTAATTGCATTCAGTCACTGAAACAACATGTATTACTGTACTAGTTAAGACTGCATACAGTTATCTCCTACGGATACAAAAGAAAAGTTTCCGCTAGTATATAGTATGTATAGTGTAAGGGACTCTGCCAATGTTCAACCAAGTAAGTTTTTCAGCGAGTGTTCAGGCTACGAATTGTAGGCTAACAAAAGCTGGGTGCCCGACGAACCCAGCGCAGCTTTTTCATTGATCATTATTAGAGGAAAAAGAGAGTTTTACAAGGGTACATCGTTTACAAGCAGCTACTAGTTGTCAAAAAAAAAAATGGAGACAGAAACAGCTACTCCATGCGATCAGGAAAAATCGTGGTGAAAACTACCTGGCTAACTAAATTGAAACTTCAACTAAATTCAGTCCCGCTCTTGGGATGTTGTCTATCAGCTTCCTGGTTCTGTTGCGTCCGGCCTGACACCACATTGATAGCTCCTCTATGATTTTGGGCGAACAACTAGAATGAACTAGTTGTGCTTCTGAACACCCTCTCATTACGCTCCTTCCATGTTGACCACCAAACTAACCGAAGGAGAGACCTCCAAGCCCGACAATGAGGCTCTGGAACGGAATAGGCTGAGTCAGATGTGCACTGAAATCTCGGGCATAATTCAAGCACATGAGATTGCAAGTGAGAACAGACTGTCAGTCTGGTGGCAAGGCGTGCGGGAGCGCACGCTGCCCACCCGGGTTCGAACCTTGGGTTCGGCGGGGTGCTCAGGAGTTTTCTTCTATAAAAATGCCAACGGGTGCTAGTGCCTGGGTTGGTCGCGTTTTTGAGATTGCAAGTCCAGCATGCTTCAGCGGGTTATCTGCTATCACACTTGCCACGGACAGCGAGACGAGAAAATGTGGAATCTGATTTCCTGGCCAGGGACTGAAAACTGCAGCAGGTTGCACCTTCGAACTGAATTGCGTATGCGGATGCAACTGAAAACGATCCATCATCCGTCCAACTTCCAAGTCACCAGGTCGGGGACGTCAGCGTTCGGCAGAATATGTTCCAGCAGAGTCCAAATCTCAGTGAACTGCATTGCTAGAGAGTGTCTGCTGGAGGTGTCTCGTCCATCTTGCATCCACAAGGACTTCTCTGACCAATAGCATCTTCCTGGTACAATGAGCAGGCAGCAGCAGCAGCATATGAGGAGGACTGGAGGAGGTAGAAGCTGGCAAGCTGCACAAGAAGCATTTGTTCAGTTTTAGATAATTAGAGAGGTCCGTCAAATAAGAAAAAAAAGGCTAAATGACTAGTGCATGCTTCATCCCTTGCATATTGCATTATCATCATTTAGCACTGAAAGTTTTACTGATCCACTAACAATCTAACTGTAGGAATTGTTTTGTTTTTTCTTCCGAAATATTGACGAAGTCGCTGGAAGAAATGCAAAGTTAAAACTTAGCTGAAGATCCAACTTACCAGGATCTGAAGAAGCCGCTTAACCAAGGTCCCCAAAAACCGGGACCACCCAGAAATCAAGGACCCCAAGGTTGTACCAGACACCACCCTCCAGGTCCTTCAGGCCCATGCACATCAGCTGCTGAATGCTAACCACAACTTTGGAAGAACTCAACCAGGACAGATGGATGATGCAACAGTTTGACGAGGTGATGAATTGATATATGTATGTACAGTGAGAACTAGTAGCTGTGCATTCAAGTGTCGTTCCATGGATCACCTGCTACTCTCAGCCAGTGGCCTATACTCCAACCAGGGTCAATAACCATGTGTATGTCCAGCTACTAGTCTGAATTTTCTGCCTACTCTAACCTCACATCAGGTCCCTAACCACAAGAGGCCTGGTGATACCCTATTTAAGACATGAACCAACATGAGACCTGAGCTAGACGATGTCAAGCCTTTCTTGTGCTTAATAGTAAAGGTTTTGTTTCTCGAATTTACATTCAGATGTGTCATAGTTAAACGGTTAGCAGGAAGAAAACAAAAGTCTTATTTGATTCTGTAACAGTAGGAATGGTACCTCTTTATTTGCAAGAATATGATACAATTAATTGCCATTGAGATGTAACCAGACCTTTCTTGTTGCAACCTGTAATTTTTACGAATGGTGTTCCCTGTACATCTAGCCGCATAGCTGCATGAGGAATTCAGCTAGTTCCATAGTAAAAAGGAGGGCCTAGCTAGCAAGATGGTAAATACTTTGCTGGAAAACCATAAGATGCTGCACATCTTCCTGTCACAGAGTATAAAGTATGTGGACACTGAGCAACTTCTAAATTTCGCAAACTATGCATTCTAAGAATATGGAGCACGCTCAACTACTAAGTAGTACCCTCTTATGTCCTTCCCCACGCGCATCCAAATAGACAGTGTCAAACCTGAAAATGAAAATGTGTCTAGTATGTTATTGCTGGAAAGCGAAGGAGAACTGAGAAATTCTAATAAATGTTGACCCAACAAAAAGGATTAACTTTTCTAGCATGCTACATAGAAGGAAGGATCAAGGCCAAGTTAACATTACATAAATATTTTGCATCTTATTAGCCATTAATATGTGCATTATAGGTAACCTAATCTGGTTAAGTAAAGACAACAGCACCTAAATATCCACATTAAACTTGACATTAGGCTCTTCTCCCAAGTCCTAGCGATATATAGACAAGGAAAGAACAAAGGACATGCAAATAGTTGATGTTACATAGAAGGAAAGAGACAAACATTATTCAAACAAAATCCACTTCTCTTTTACTTAAACATCCAGCTCTTTTACAGGAATAAATTGAGTTCTATTTGAAAGGGGGAACTAGAGAACCTAGCAGACTTGGATTCATGCCAATTGAGTCCCGCAATGTCACAGTTCTCCAGTTTTCAAGATTGTTACTGTAGTTGTCAAGCGCCAATCCACTACCGTGAAGACAATACAATACCAAGCAGATGAGCATTGTTCAGACAAAACACTACAGCATTCCAATGGAGCCATCTGATTCAGTCATATAAATACCATCACAATTTCTTTCGAGGAATCACAGTTTCTTTTGACGAAACACAATTTCAGTCTCCTCATAAGGGCAGACCAAGATACTCACTAGAGCAGCCGATTTCACCAGAAAGATTCAGCAGCCTCACACAAGGGAAGCTCTCAATGTTTACATACATTGCCTTCACAAGATCTGGAACAGATTCCAGTGTGGCACCATCTCCTAGAAAAACACAAAGGCGGCATGAACCTCTTGCTAGAGTACAGCAAGTGGGAGAAAAATAAAATTGAAAGAGATACTAGATATAGAGAAGCAAGAACTGATCATATTGTTTTTCAAATCAAGTTCCCAGCTATAACTAATTTCAAGCAAATGGCATGACTGAGAAACATGTAGGAACTTTCATAACTAATCACTTGTCTTAACAGCACATGATCACATTGGAGAGATTGTGGCCTCTGGATAAATATGTGAAATTTACAGCGGATAACTCCCTAGAAAATGCCACTGAGAGACCAAGAATGGAACCTCCCAGTCTCCCAAGCATTCCTACTGAATCAAAACACTTGAGTCAGAGATTCTTTGAGAGCAGTATGCTACTTTCGTAGAGAAGAAGGGTCATAATTAAATCAAAACTTTTATAAATATTCATAATTCAGACACCGATTACATAGGGTAGCTACTCCCCTGGGCCATAGGTTTCGGTGACCCGTTCACAGTACACATGAACTAAGCTAATAGCAGCTGGGTCACATTTGATTCCAGTGCCAAATCACACCAAGAGTCAACTAGGCTGCCATCCATCCTGACTAGAGTTAACACAAGCATTCATCTAGACTGAGCCTCAAATCTCAATCGGAGGCGCAACTGATTCAATTGCTCCAGAGGAAGTAGGGGCAGACGGCTCCCATGGTGGGTGTCCAGTTGCCGCACCCCCAATAGCACCTCCCCTGCATGGGCCCCGCCATCGCTCTACTGGCCACTCCGCAGTAGCAGAAGCAAGCCCCGGCGGCGCCACCGCACAGACTTGTGTGAGGCTGCTGCTGCTGCTCCTCCTCCTTGTGCTGGATCGGCAGCGGCGCCAAGGAGCCGGTAATCGCGATCTTGGCGCCCCTCCGCATAATCTCCACAAGAAGAGACGCAGTGTTGCGCGCGTCATCGAGCCCGCAGTGCAGGCGGCCCTCCCACTCTAACCCCGCAGCCCGGACGGCCTCCTGCAGGTTGAACCGCCCTCCACCCCCGATCACCGCCTGGAAGGGAACCCTGAGGTTGACCCAGCGATCGAAGTAGGCCGGCTTCTCGATCCCCTTGAAAACGCACTCCGATTCAAGCATAGTCCGGCAGTCCCAATCACCCCACGTCACGACGGCCAAGCTGCCGCCTTTCCTGGTCCCCGCCGTCGCCGCCTGCAGCCAGCGGTCGTGCAGCAGGAGCGCCTCCCCGAGATCCACCCCTCCATCGACGTCCTCCTGCTTGATCCCTGTGAGGTCCCTGCAAAACGGGGTCAGCACGGGATGGTACTTAGGGCGGACGTACCTGCGGAAGGCGGACTGGATGCGGCCGGTGGCGCCGTCGACGAGCACGGAGGGGAACTCAATGATCTCTTGCGGGTAGATGCGTCTGTCCTTCTCGCAGGTCGCCTCGAAATCGACAACCAGGAAGAACTCGAACTCTTGCAGCAGGTGAGGCGCCTGAGCCCACGGCGCCGCCGCGCTCGACATCGTCGTCCGCCGCGGAGGGAAAGCACGCGCGCGCGATCACCGGGAACGAATTGCTGAGAAGCAGGAGGATGATTGTCGAGAGCTAGGGTTTCGATCCAATCGAGATCTCGGGCGGGAGGAGGGAGCTAGGGTTTCGATCCCGCGGGCGAATGGCGGGATTAAATCCACCGGAAGGCGGCTCCGTCTCCGACATGAATTCGAACTCACACTGCGTACAGTCTACGCGGGGTTCAGATGTCGGTCGGGTTGACCCGGGCGATGCTCCAAGCGACATCGTTTTTTTTTTCTGATGAATTGGTTCATCACGGTTTTTTTATACTCCAAGCGACAGAGTATATAACTTGGTTCGTGACGTTTTTGTTTGGCACTTGCAGCAGTCGAGTGCTCTGGCTGTTTGTGCTCGTATGGACACCTGCTTGCAACATTATTTTTTTTTCTGGTTGCGACCTTAATAGTGGGTTCAGCGCTGTTTATGGACACACCGGCGCCTAATAATATGCCGGCACCTTCGAGAAGGCATAGAGTGAGTGCGCCGACGCCCGCACCACGTCGGATGCACTCTCTTGGGACCGCTTGGCAGCCACTGAATGAGCGTTCAGCGTAAATGATCTAACCATGTGTGTTGGAGATTAATGACGCCACCGCTCCGCTCCACCAACCTACCTTTGATAAAGTAAAATAAACGGCATAGCCATGCGTGCCGGGCTTAATGCGCACTACCGCCCTACTCTTGCCTCCGGGTATAAAATGAGGTAGTCGGGCACCGGCTCCTCCTCACACAAACGCTAGCGCCGCCCTCCATCATCTCAGGTTCTAGGGGGCCATGGTCACGGTCGCCTTGCCAAGGGCAGGCGTTGCGGTGCAGGATCCTGACCCATCGCCAAAGGAGGAGGAGACAGACTACTTCCACGACAAGTTCTTCGAGTTCGTCGTCCACATCACGGAAGACCCTTTTGGCCCAAAGAGGCTACCGGAGAAGTTCTCGCAATTTCTTGCCTAGAGGTTGGGAGAGGTTCGCCCCCGCCCACAACCTAGAGGTTAGTTGCTTGTTGAACTTAAAGTGCGAAGAGACGACGAGCTCAGGGTGAAGGTGATCGGCCCCACATGTTGTCGTAGGCACTACCACGGAACTAGCACCGACGATAGTGAGGATGGCGAAATTTAAGTTCTTAGATGTTCTTTCTTTGCAGCGAAGAGGGTGAAGGCTAGCAGAAGCCTCTAGTATAGATTTACGGATGTTCGTCCTTTGCAGCGAAGAAAGCGGGGGACAGCAGGAGCCTCTAGTGTAGGTTTGTAGATGCTTTTCCTTTGCAGCCAAGAATGCGAGGGCCAGCAAAAGACTAGCGTTTAAATTTGAATGAAATATAAATGAAATTTCGTAGTTTGTCTACATTTGGATGTTCAAAGCTTATTTTAGAGGCTCTTATCAGGGTCTCTAGTATGGGCAATCTCTCCCCAAATTGGGGAGCAAGTGTCAGCACCCCCATAGTAAATTCTCGGCACACATGTCGGCGCCTATTTGGTGGAGAGGTGCGCACTACCGGCGAAGGCCGGCTAGCTTGCTATGCGCCGCTCCTAGCTCGCCGCGGTCTGTCCCTCCTCCCAAGCTCGCACCAGCATGCACACCCATGGCCGCAGCCGCCGGTCGCACACGGCCGCACCCACCATGGCCACCGCCACTCACGCATGCCCCTGGCTGACGCCACACACGCACGCCATGGTCGCTGCCAAAGCTCGCGCGAGCCCACCTCTGGTTGTGGCGGCCCTGGCCATTGGCGCCATTCGCACTTGCCCGCCCCTAACCGCTACCACCTGCACCAGGCCGCCGCCACAACTCGTGCACGGACGCATCTGGCCATCGAAGCAGGTTGGGCGGGCCCTCCTCTAGCTAACAGTGTCATTCTCGCGTGCCCGCTCGTCCTCGCCTTGGCCGGCGCGTGTTGAAGATCTGAAGTGGGGGCAAAAAGGGACCATGCTTTGAAAGAAATACAAAATAGTGAGCCTTTTTGCAAAATTGCTAGTCCAGCCAGGGCACCACTGTCGACGTGGCAGTGGTCAAACGCCACACAAACATGTCAACGTCGATTAGACCGATTTAGGACCTCTGATGATGAATCACTTACAAGCGACATCGTTTTTTTTTTCCTGAATTGGTTCGTCACGCTTTTTTTTTTGATAACATGGTTCGTCACGTTTTTGTTTGGCACTTGTGCCGTCGAGTGTTCTGACGGTTTGTGCTCATATGGATATGGGCACGTGCTTGCCACATTTTTTTTTTTCTGGTTGCGACCTCAATAGTGGGTTCAGCGCTGTTTATGGACACACCGGCGCCCAATAATATGCCGGCACCTTCGACATGGAGTGAGTGCGCCGACGCCCGCACCACGTTGGATGCACTCTCTTGGGACCGCTTGGCAGCCACTGAATGAGCGTTCAGCGTAAATGATCTAACCATGTGTGTTGGAAGACCCTTTTGGCCCAAAGAGGCTACCGGAGAAGTTCTCGCAATTTCTTGCCGGCCAGGGTTCACCACGTTTTTGTTTGGCACTTGGCAGTCGAGTCAAGTGCTCTGACTGCTTGTGCTCATATGGACACGTGCATGCGGCATTTTTTTTGTTGCGATCCCAATAGTGGGTTCAGAGCATCTCCACCGGCGGCCCAATAGCGGCCTCGATAACGTTTTGGGTCGACGTGGTTTTTAAGCTCCCACTGGTCGTCGGTATCCCCGTGCCGGCCCGGCCCCTTCGCGTAGGGCGCGAATTGGGCGCACCGATGCCTCGCGGCATGACAGTTTTCGCGGATGGGGACGCATTGTCAGCGATGGGACGCGACGGTTCGCATCGGCCGCAACGCGGGAAGGTTGGTCGTCGGCGTTTAATGGTCTCCCGCGCGGAATCTGAGGCGGCCACGAGGGCAGCGATTGGACATGCAGCGTCTAGTCACCTACGTCGTTGTAAATGCGGGTTGTCACCGCTATATAGTATGTACGCCGTCCACCACCGCGATGCTATCCTCTCATCTCCACCACCACCATCGTCCCATTCTCTCCTCTCCGCGAGCAATTGCCACGGCTATATAAGACGGCGTACTCCATGCTTAGCATCAACAGCCGCGCGCTGCCTCCACCACCACCGCAGCCGCAGCCAGAGCTGGAGCCGCAGCCGTAGCCCGACGCGGAGTACAGCTCCGACGATGACGAGGACCCACGGTTCGCGGCGTGGCACGAGGCCTACGTCGTAGACACGGAAGCAGAGGCGGCGGAGGAGGAGGCGCAGTGGGGCGAGCAGCCGCAGGACCCGGAGCAAGCGGCGATCCTAGCGTCGTTGAATGCGCAACGCTTCCAGAGGTTGAAGGATGAGGAGCGGGAGTTCGTCAACGACGCTAACCACGAGCACGCCCACGAGATATCGCGCCAGCGAGCGGCCACGGAGGAGGCGGGGCGCCTCCTCATAGAGGCGGAGCGACAGAAGCTCTAGGAGCTTAACGCTCATCGCCACTATGAGGCGTTCGCCCGCGAGCAAGCGAGGCACGCCGAGATCGAGGCTTCTCGACAAAGGCTGGAAGCGCGAGGACAGCGCCACCGGCAAGCTCATGCGACGCCGAACGCCATGCTCCACCGCCAGATGGTGAAGCAAGGGATGAGAAGCGGGCACGAACGCAGGCGGCAAAGGCGAAGAACGACGAGGCAGGCCCGTCGCGCGCCCCAACCGATGGCCATTAGATTAGGATAAAGTTTAAGTTTTATTTAGATTTAAATTCGTGTTATTTTTGTATAAATTAATTTCGTATGAATTTCGGTTTTTAAATGTCATTTTAAATTTAAGTTTCTAATGGGGCTACACTATGGGGGGCGCCGGTGTGGGAGCAGCATCCCTAAATAGAGGATTCTCTGTCGGCGCCTCCATACGGTAGTGTCAGCGCCTATTTGGGGGCCGCAGCGCTGTTTTTGGATACGCCGGGACCTTGCAGCAGGGCCGATGCCTCGCACCACCGGATGCATTTCATCGGGCCTGCTTGGCATCCACTGAATGAGCAAATGATCTAACCATGCGTGTTGGAGATTAATGACACCACTGCCCCGCTCCACCCACCTACCTTTGATCAAGTAAAATAAATGATCTAGCCATGCGTGTCGGGCTTAATGTGCACCACCGCCCCACTCCTGCCTCTGGGTATAAAATGAGGTGGTTGGGCACTGGCTCCTCCTTACAAAAACCCTAGCGCCATCCTCCACCGTTGAATGGATCGTAGCGAACAAGAGGGGGGTGAATGGGCGCTACGCAATTTTTAATCTTTTTCAATTTTTAGTGCAACGGAAGATAAAGGTGATAGCTTTAGTGGTGGAGATGTTCCTAGTATGATCCTAGGCTAGTGCAACAAGTAAGGGAACCAAACACAAATAACAAAGATGAGGAAAGGGACAACCGGAGGGCGCGGAGTCGAGGCGAGGATTTGTTTCCTGCAGTTCCTCCCACAAGAGGAAGTACGTCTGCGTTGACAACCGGAGGTGCTAGTCTCACACAAGAGACTAGACGGCCACACCACGAAGGAAGGCCTCACCTTCTTCCTCAAGAGAGCTCCACAGAGGGGCTCCCTTTTCTCCACTAAGGCACCGGTCGAGGCGGTGGTTCCTTCACAAGGTTGGGGCGAGCTCCACAACACTAGGAGGCTCCCAACAACCTATGGGGCTAGCACAACTCCAAGCTAGCCTCCATAGGTGCACTTCCTCCAAGATCCCACCATAGGAACCCTAACTCCAAGATCCACTAAGGACTAGCACGAATTGGTGAAATCTCTCCTGGTAGAACTATAGATCGGGGCCCCTCCACCACTCCTCAAAATTTGGGCAATATTGGTTGGATGGTTGGGGAGATCCTCAAAGATTAAGCTCAGCAACAATGGAGGAGAGAGAGAAGAGATAAAAACGAGATGGGGAAGAAGGGCCCTTTAAATAGGCCTCCCCCCCGAAATCCAACCATTATCTGCGATTTTTGCCTAAGCGGTACTACCGCTTTGGTAAGCGGTACTACCGCTCTGGATTCGAAATCCCCACAGATCTTGTCCACGTGGACACATAGCGGCACTACCGCTCGCGGTACCGCTTGAGGTACCGCAATGGCCTCCAGAGCTTACAGGATGCCAAGCGGTACCACAGCGGTACTGCCGTAACTTAAGTTATGGTACTCAAGCGGTACCGAGGCGGTACTACCGCTCTCAAGCGGTAATACCGCTCAAGGTACCGCAAGGGTACTGTATCTTGATCTGTGGGTCATTTTCTCAGGCAAGTCTCCAGAGCGGTACTGATGGGCGGTACCAGTAGGGGTAGCGGTACTACCGCTAGTTGTACCGGTAGTACCGGCCTGACAAAAACCGCTTTCTCCTCTTTTCCTCTCCGACCATGTCACCTCGCGATACACACACAAAACCAGAAAACCTATAAGCTACGCTTTAGTCCTCCGATCTTGACGTGTACAGCGAGGTCACCGTGCACTTGCAAATCTATCAAAGACACTCTTTGCACATGGTGAGATTATTCAAGTGTTGTCATCAAACACACAAAATATGGGTTTTAGACTTTGCTCTTTCAGTCTCCCCCTTTTTGGTGTTTGATGACAACACAAGAAATTGCAATGACATAAGATATTATGATGAGATTTTTTAGATTTGCAAAAGCTAGACGGAACTCCCCCTAGACGTGTGCATAACTTGAATATGCATTTGAATACATATACACACATCCTAGTGGCATAGCTCCCCCAAGATCTTACAAACCATGCACATATGCAACAAGGATACTTGACATGTTCATATAACATATGTACACTATGGAGGCAACACAAGATCATGCAAAGAGATTTGGGTGAAGTTGTCATACCTTTGCCTTGAGAATACCCAAACTCACATAAGGAGCCTCCATAGATGTAACCAACACGTCTCCATGCAAAAAAAACGTCCTAGTTAGTTAGATGACTTCTCCCCCTTTGGCATCGGAACACCAAAAAGGAGAGAAAGCATACCAACAAGGTAGGTAAGGAAAGACACAACCAAGATCGCAAAAACCAATCAAGGGAGAACAAATCTTGGGTGAGATTTCCCATAGACATGGAGAAAAAGAAGAAGGACAACGAAAGAAGAAGGACAAAAGACAAGTCACAAGGAAACAAGAAGAACACAAAAAAGTCCTCAAAGAGGAGGTTGGTGGCCGAAGCCACCGTGTAAGAGTATAGTAGTGTGAGGTCGTGTAGATGTAACTAGGACTCACGGCCACAACTCAACATGAAGCTCATTAGTCACTTTTTTGACAAATAGCATATGTTTTGGATTTATTTATTCATTATGGGGGGAGGGATAGCTCAATAAGTTTAAACCGCACTCCCCCTATGTTCATGCGTGCTTTTCATCTAGACATATAGCTCAAGAGTGGTATGTGTGCACGACGATCAAGCAAAGTTCGACGGATCAATGATATTTAGCTCATGCCTCAACTAAATGAAACGCTTCTCATCCAAGGGCTTCGTGAAGATGTCCGCCAATCGCTCCTTGGTGCCAATGAAGGATAGAACAATATCTCCGTGAGCAATGTGATCTCCAATGAAGTGGTTCCTTATCTCAATGTGCTTCGTCTTCCCATGAAGAACCGGGTTGTAGGCGATCTTGATGGCGCTCTCATTGTCACATAATAGAGGCACCTTGCGATACTCGAGTCCATAGTCCCGCAAGGTTTGCCTCATCCATAAGATTTGCGCACAACTACTTACCGCGGCAACATACTCGGCTTCCGCGGTAGAGACAGAGACACAATTTTGCTTCTTTGAGGACCAACACACCAAAGATCTTCCAAGAAAGTGACAAGCTCCGGAGGTAGACTTCCTATCAACCTTATCTCCCGTCCAATCAGAGTCGGTGAATCCAACCAAAGAGAAGTCCGTGTCCCTTGGGTACCATAGTCCGAAATGTGGGGTATCAACTAAATATCGAAAGATCCTCTTTACCGCCATGATATGGCTTTCCTTCGGACTTGCTTGAAACCGTGCACACATTCTGATGCTTAACATTATGTCCGGACGAGAAGCACAAAGGTAAAGAAGCGACCCTATCATCGAACGGTAGAGCTTGGGATCCACCGCCTTGCCGGTCTCGTCGAGAGAGAGTTGACACTTGAGATGCATCGGGGTTCCAATGCCCTTGGCGTCCTTCTTGTCGAAGCGCTTGGGCATGTCTTGAAGGTACTTTGCTTGATTGATGAAGGTGCCTTGTTGCATTTGCTTGATCTCGAACCCGAGGAAGTACTTGAGTTCCCCCATCATTGACATCTCGAACCTATTAGTCATCAACTTTGCAAACTCATCATTAAACTTTGTGTTAGTTGAGACAAATATGATGTCATCTACATAGAGTTGGCATATGAAGATCTCCCCATTGACTTTCTTAGTAAAAAGAGTGGGGTCGATCTTCCCCACTTCGAAACCACGGTCTACAAGTAACTCCTTTAGATGCTCATACCAAGCTCTAGGAGCTTGTTTGAGACCATATAGGGCCTTTTTGAGCTTGAAGACATGGTTCAGGAAATGGGGGTCCTCGAATCCCGGGGTTTACTTCACATATACCTCCTCATGTAAAGGACCATTAAGAAAAGCACTCTTAACATCCATTTGTTGTAACTTGAAGCCATGGTGAGCGGCAAAGGCCAAAAGGATACGGATGGAATCGAGCCTTGCAACGGGTGCATAGGTTTCACCAAAGTCCACGCCTTCAACTTGAGAATAGCCTTGTGCCACCAATCTTGCTTTGTTGCGGATGACGATGCCGTGTTCATCTTGCTTGTTCTTGAATACCCATTTGGTGTCGATAACATTGCGGCAATGATCGGATCGCTTCATGAGAGTCCACACATCATTTCTCTTGAAGTTGTTGAGTTCCTCTTGCATGGCAAGCAACCAATCCGGATCTCCAAGAGCATCGATGACCTTGAGGGGTTCCACCATAGAGACAAAGGCGTAGTGCTCACAAAAGTTTGCTAGTTGCCTCCGAGTAGTGACCTTGCTCTTTAGATCTCCAATGACATTTAGGGAGTGAGACTTGAGGCACAAATGTCTTGAAGTAGGATCTTCATGGCGAGTGTCGGCCATAGGAATAGATTCTTGTGAGTCCTCTTTGGCCTTCATCATGATTTAGATCCTCGCCTTGACCTTCATTGTTGTTGTATGGGGCATCATCATCATCATCATGAGAGCCGGATGACTTGGGGGTATTTGGAATGGGAGTATCCATGAAGATTGCCCCCGAGCCATTCGGTGAAGAACTTGAGGTTTGACCTTGGTCACTTGATGTCGGTTGTTGAGGTAGATGAGGTTGTGGTAATTGTTGATGTTGTTCTTGAGTTGGTTGAGGTAGGCTCGCACTTAATTGTTGAGGTTGTTGTTGAGGTTGTTGTTGAGGTTGTTGTTGAAGTTGATCTTGAGGTTGTTGTAGAGGTTGGCTTGCACTTGTATGATCAATGGAAGAAGCTTGGCCTTGTGGTGTAGATGGCTCCACTTGGGTGGAACTTGGTCCTTCCCCGGTACTCATAGAAGGTAGCGTTAGAGGTCGGCGAGTGCCAACACCCATCCTTCCTACGGTAACCGGGGGAATTGCATCTCCTTTCTCACAAGAAGCACTTCGCTCCTCCAAAGATCTATCATCTTCATCGAATGTCACATCACAAGATTCTACAACCTTCCCATTTGACTTGTTGAAGACTCTATAGGCGTGAGAATACGTAGCATAGCCAACGAAGATTCCTTCTTGAGCTCTTGAATCAAACTTGGATAGACGTGTGTCCTTGACAAGCACATAGCATTTGCATCCGAATACCTTGAAGTATGACACATTGGGCTTGTTTCCGGTGAGAATATCACATGGTGTCTTCTCTAGACCCTTGCGAAAGTAGAGGCGATTAGTAGCATGGCACGCGGTAGAGATAGCTTCCGCCCAAAAGTTATACTTGGACTTGTACTCCCTCATCATTATTCTAGCGGCTTCGATCAAGGTTCGATTCTTCCTTTCGGCGACCCCGTTTTGTTGGGGAGTATATGGCGAGGAGTATTGATGTTGGATTCCTTCTTAGCCGAGGAAGTCATCCAAGGTGTAGTTCTTGAACTCCGTTCCATTGTCGCTCCTTATTGCGAGGATCGTGGCATTGTACTTGCGTTGAACTTGGTTGGCAAACTCCATCATGGTCCGTTGAGTCTCACTGTTGTACTTGAAGAATACACAACAATAGCGTGAATTGTCATCAACAATGACGAGGCAATACTTCTTCCCTCCAAGACTTTCATGAGACGGTGGACCAAAGAGATCAACATTAGGAGCTCCAAGCATCTTGTGGTAGAGATGATCGTCTTGGCCTTGTGAGGATCTCCATGCATTTTTCCTTGTACGCATGCCCTACAAACACGATCTTTGCAAAAGGAGACATCGTATTTTAGTCCGAGAATGTGGCCTCCCTTGTGGAGACTTTGTAAAGTCCTCATGTTGACATGGGCTAGTAGGCGATGCCATAACCAACCCTTGTCACCTTTAGCGAATAGGCAAAGAGCGGAAGATGTCGTCTTTCCGGAGAAATCAACAACATACAACCCGCTCTCCACATATCCAATAAAGGCTACATGGAGTGTCTTGATCCACAAGAGGACCACCATATGTTCATCGAAAAAGGTACAAAGACCCATACGTGCAATTTGATGAACGGATAGTAAATTGTAACCAAGGGTACCGACAAGGAGGAAATTCACAAGTGAGATGTCGGGTGTTACCACCACCTTGCCAAGACCCAATACCTTAGAGCTCGTGTTGTCGCCATATGAGACGGTAGAATGAGATGGCTCGAGGTCGACAACAATTTCCTTGCTTCCGGTCATATGACTTGTGGCTCCACTATCAACCACCCATTTAGCGCCACCGGAAGCATAGTCCTACAAGGAATCAAGTCTTGGATTTAGGTACCCATTTTTCAATGGGTACTATCATGTTAGTAACAAGGGGTTTGGGAACCCAAATAGTCCAATCAACATTGTCCTCTAGAGGACCAATAAAGCGAGCACGAATATGTCCATAGTAATCAACGAAAAGAACACGAGAAGGATTGTTAGAGCCGGCGAAGCCCGGTGTGGTGGCATCGGGAATTCCACCCCTCCTTGAGTGAGGATGCTCTTCCTCATGATTGATCCTCATGTTCTCCTTGTTGTTCTTCTTCTTGGTCCTCCTTCTTCTCTTTCTCTTCGGCTTGGAAGCCGCTCCTTCCTCATTGCAATAGCCCTCATTGGCTCCATCTTTGGATTCAATGACTCCCTCCAAGTATTTAGATTGGATTTGGAGTCTATCAATCTTGGCCTTCAAGCGGTTTACTTCATCTTCATGCTCCGGGTGAGGATGAGTGATATCAAACACTTGAACTTCCTTTGCCTTGTTCACCCGGAAATTTTCCATCAAAGCTTCTTCTTGGAGAGCATTCATCTTCATGAGTGATAACCCACAAGTATAGGGGATCGCAGCAGTCTTCGAGGGTAGTATAACCCAATTTATTGATTCGACACAAGGGGAGACAAAGAACACTTGGAAGCCTTAACAGCGGAGTTGTCAATTCAGCTGCACCTGGAAACAGACTTGCTCGCAAGAGTTTATCTGTAGTAACAGTTTTATAGCAGTAGCAGTAGTGAAATAACAGCAGCAGAGTAACAAAGACAACAGTAGTGATTTTAGTAAACAGCAGGATTAAAATACTGTAGGCACGGGGACGGATGACGGGCGTTGCATGGATGAGAGAAACTCATGTAACAATCATAGCAGGGCATTTGCAGATAATAATAATACGGTGTCCAAGTACAAAGCAATCAATAGGCATGTGTTCCAATTATAGTCGTACATGCTCGCAATGAGAAACTTGCACAACATCTTTTGTCCTACCAGCCGGTGGCAGCCGGGCCTCAAGGGAAACTACTGGATATTAAGGTACTCCTTTTAATAGAGTACCGGAGCAAAGCATTAACACTCCGTGAACACATGTGATCCTCACATCACTACCATCCCCTCCGGTTGTCCCGATTCTTGTCACTTCGGGGCCATTGGTTCCGGACAGCGACATGTGTATACAACTTGCAGGTAAGATCAATAAACAATGAATATCATGATGAAGCAATAACATGTTCAGATCTGAGATCATGGCACTCGGGCCCTAGTGACAAGCATTAAGCATAGCAAGTTGCAACAATATCATCAAAGTACCAATTACGGACACTAGGCACTATGCCCTAACAATCTTATGCTATTACATGACCAATCTCATCCAATCCCTACCATCCCCTTCGGCCTACAGCGGGGGAATTACTCACACATGGATGGGGGAAGCATGGCTGGTTGATGGACAGGCGTTGGCGGTGATGATGGCGATGATCTCCTCCAATTCCCCGTCCCGGCGGAGTGCCAAAACGGAGACTTCTGGCTCCCGCGACGGAGTTTTGCGATATGGCGGCGTTCTGGAGGCTTTCTGGCGACTTCGACTTCTCCCCGTGCATTTTTAGGTCGAAGGCAATTTATAGTCCGAAGGAGGGCGTCGGAGGCCGGCCGAGGGGGCCACACTATAGGGCCGCGCGGCCCCCCCCTAGGCCGCGCCGCCTTATGGTGTGGGGCCCTCGGGCCTCCACCTTACTTGTCCTTCTGGCTCCGTCAGTATTCTGGAAAAAATAGGGCCTTATGCATAAATTCCGAGGATTTTCCCGAAAGTTGGATTTCTGCACAAAAATGAGACACCAAAACAGTTCTGCTGAAAACAGCGTTAGTCCGTGTTAGTTGTATCCAAAATACACAAATTAGAGGCAAAACAATAGCAAAAGTGTTCGGGAAAGTAGATATGTTTTGGACGTATCAACTCCCCCCAAGCTTAGCTTATTGCTTGTCCTCAAGCAATTCAGTTAACAACTGAGCGATAAAAGAACTTTCACGAACACATTTGCTCATATGATGTATATATTCTCATGCTATGGCTAATACTTAAGCAGTTCATAATGAGATACATACAAATAAGATCATCTAACAGTTATGTCAATCATGGAGAGGTACCAACAATTAATAATAAGCATCATGAATCATGTATATAAGCTGTTGGGCCCCGGACTTACCAGTCCAGAACTCCTGTTATGCATTCAATTTCACGATCCCAAGATCATTCCATCGTGAATACATAACCGAACTGATACCAGATTTCATCATCCATTACAGTACCGAATTTAAGTAATACGAAGTCTTACATCATAGGCCATCAAGGCCGTAGTTCACCAAACAGCAGCGGAAACAACTTGACTCCAAAAGCGGTGGAACCCAAGTCAGGCCTTTACCCTACAGGCGGCTGACTGGGAGAGCGTCCTAGTTCGCGTCTTCGACGTCGTACTCCTCTTCTTCGAAGTACTCTTCTTCAAAGTCTGGTCAAGTAGATAACCAGGACAACAATGCCAGTGAGTACTTTTGAATGTACTCGCAAACCACCTTAGAGAGAAATAAAGGATATGCAATATGGCAGTAGCAAGGGAAAGGCACTATCTAGGGCGACAAGGAGCGAGAGGTAGTTCCTTTCGAGAATAAGACATTTCCATAACTTTGTTGAAAACTTTTCGGTAAACCATTTCATTTGCAGACTAATAGGTAAGGGTGACCCATTTTAATTACAGCCATCTCATATGGCCATTTCCTTTCCAACTTTCCACCGTACCTCGCAGGTACCTTTCCACCAGCCCACTGGTATAAACTTCCTGAAATAATCACTTTCGAAAACAATTTGGAGAAAACAACACTTTCCTCTAATGCCACGTACCGCCATTCCCATGTCCATAACCGCGGACACGGCTATTCGAATAGATTTACACTCTGCAGAGGTTGCACACTTTCCCCACAAGATCCGAATACTCATCGTGTGGGCATCATCCCCGCATAACAACATATGCCACGATAAGTACCCGATCGTAGTTTTTCGCCTGCTCGCCTTAGCCTAAGACATGCCGCCTAGAGTTGTACCTCCCAACACCAGAGTCCGAGGGGTCGTTTACCCAGGAGTAGCAAATTCCCCGACCAGCTCGACCCTCCGGAATGCCGCGACCAACTGCGGGGCATTATTCAATGGGAGCTCATAGGTTGTACCCCTGCCATCGATACGCAATGGAAAGGCGTTCCCAGTTCGTCGGGAAGGCCACGGTCGATAGGTGTCCATGCTCGGACTACCCCTTACATTTGCAGGACCCAAACTAAGGCGAGACAAACTACTACACTACGCCCCGTCCCACTAAAGGGTAATGTGGTTGTACTGGCTAGGTCCGGTTTCGTACTATGGACACCAAAGTTTTTCAAAACAAAACATTTTTCATGTCCTTTTGTCTCCAGCAATATCTTTCATTAAACCTTTTTGTGTTTCACCAAAAACCACACTTGGGCAGGGCTACCCCATTCCAAGGTTTTCGAAAAACTTCTTTTCAGAAAAAACCTCTTTCGCATCCATCTTTCCAGGGTTCCCAACCTATAGTCCAATTTCTTCTTCAAAAAAATGGCGACAAGGATGACGAGGTGATAAGCACCAGGTCACTAATAGAGAGGTGTTCAGTAGGTATCAACGAGGGCTGCACCCTAATGGTGGATTAATAAATCTCCGGGTGGCACTAACCACCGACAAAATAAATATAGAAGACATGCACTTTTTGTAAAACTTGTAATAATGCAAGAACAAGATATATAGGATCAGAGATGCATCAAGAGGTGGCTTGCCTTGCTCAGCAAAGTGTCCCTGGTCTTCTTCTTCAAATCCCCCAAAGTCACCTCCTCCTTCGTCTCCGGCGGCGTTCGAATCTATCGTCGCAAAAATAAAAGAAACACACCATACCAATCAACAAACTATCTCCAGAATAATGCACACAAAAATTTGATAAAATCACAGTAGGTAGAGGTTGACAAATGCAAGCTACTGAAAGTGGTTTCACCCATTTATGATTTTTAAAACCAAAGATATGATTTTTGCAATTCCAGAATTGACTTATGCACCATTTAAATGACCTAAATGTTTCTGGAAGTCACAAAAATGCATGCAGCATATCTACAGAAAGCTATTTACATGTAGAACACACCTGCAAAAGAATCATATGCAAATAAAATTTCTACTGTCCTAAACAATTCAATCAAGACAGAAACCAGAGTGTTCCAAAACTTAAAACAGTGCTAATCAGAGCATCTCCTACAAAAACCAAACATACCCCTGGATAGCTAAGAACAAATGTGAACTAACCCCACTGGATTTGTATTTTTCTGATTTGTAAAAGAATTTACAAAAATAGAATACTAATAAGGTGCCCTGTTTCAGAAATAAATCCACCAGGCCTAATATATAACTCTAAAAATCATTTCCTTTGGTAGGGAAATACCCTATTACCATATCTACTGGTAGCATTTGGATTTGCTTCAAGAGCATGTGTAGTTTTTGAATTAAAAATCAGAGAAGTGCTCTCTGGTCAGATTTTAATTTAATTAGCAGGCAAAACCTAGGAAGCTTTTGCAAGTGGGACCAGTGCCACAAGATAGGTATTAACATGCACAGCACTACCAAATTGTCCTCACTCAAAAAGGGCCAGCACAAACATCACACGAATTAAAATGCCTAATCTGTAACTTTTTAGGGTTTAATTTGTTTGAATACTTCTGTCCAACCAACCCATGTGCATGCAACCCCTAATGGTAGAGAAAACAGTAAGGAGCATCCAGGAACTTGAATCATCTCATTTGGTCAATTTAAGGATTTTTAAAGATTTAAAACCTGAGCAGGTAATTACTGGCTAGATAAAAGGGAGAAAAAGAAAAAGGAGGAAAAGGGCCGGGGCTCGCTGGGCTCGCCAAGATTCGGCCCAGGAGCAGCGGCACAGCGCGGGAGATGGTGGTTTGAACGGGGGAGAGGAGCTGGCGGCCACGCTGGCGCGCGGGGCCCGGCGGCTTGCGCATGCACCCGTTGGATAAGATCCAACGGTGCATGCACCGTCGTCCTCCGCACGACGCGACGCCGTCTGCGCGGCTAGCCCTAGCAGCGCGCAGGGAAAAGGCGGGGCGCGGCGTGCTCACCTCGGGGTGCTGTCGACGGCGAGGTGGGGCGCGTTGGATGCGGCGGAGCAGGCTCTGTCGACTGGTGGTCGCGGCGGCGGAAACAGCGACGGGTTTTCCGGCGGACGTCGACGGCGGCGGAAACGCTGTTCGGCGCGGCGTCGTCTACGGGCAACCCTGGGACACGAAAGTTCGTGCGTTAGAAAGAGGGGAGAAAGGAGCTTCCAGAGAGCTAAGGGAGAGGGAAAACGGGGGAGTCCCGCGACGGCAACCTTCACCGGCGGCTTGCGGATGTCGAGCTCGCTCACGGAGGATAGGGAGAAGGGGAGCTCCTCTCCACTTGGGAGACGAGCTGATGGTGGGAGGGGGTTATGGTGGCGAGAGGGTCTGGATGGAGGAGGGCTGCTGCGTTTTATACCGGGCCGCGCGGTGCATGGTGGACACGGTGCGGCGAGGCGGTTCACGGTGGGCGGCAGCAAGGGATTGGGGGAGCGAGGCGGTGCTGCTGCGTGCCTGCAAGGCGGTGCCGCGGTTTTGGAGGGATGCGCACGTCGTGCTGCGAGGCAGAGAGGAAAGGACGCGACGGGTGCCTGCCAGCAGCCGCGCGGCGAGGTGACCAGGCAGCTGGACGTCGCCGTGCAGCGCCGGTGGGTCAAGGGCGGGGTCTGCGGGCATGTCTCCGAGGCGCTGTGGTGCAGGGCGCGTCCAGATGACATGTTGAGATGCACCGGAGAGGGGTGGTGGAGTGGGCGACGTGGGCGTGGCCGGGCAGACGTGCTCGTCGGCCATAGGGGGTTGTTGTCGCGGGTCAGCAAGAGGAAGGGTGGAAGGGCACGCGTGCGGTTGTCTGGGAGGGAGAGAGAGAGCTGGTGGTCGAGCAGGACGTCCAGATGCAGCCAAGGATAGAGTAGGGAGGGAGATCTCCTTGATCTCACGTTGGTTCCCGAGGTGGTGTCCATGGGGAGAGAAAGGGAGAGGGAGTTCGAGTGTGGGCCCAGGGAGGGGTCAGGGTGGTGCTGTGGCTTCCCCAGGTCGTGTGTGAGTGTTGGTGAGGAGATGGGGTGAAAGGAGTGAGCAAGAGAGAGGGAAGAGATCATGGCCGGCATGGCCATTCTCACTTATTCACCAAGTTTGGATTTTTGAACAAGCCACATATATGTGCTCCCAAATAGTTTCAGAGCATAACTATGATAAGTCAAGGGGTGTGCTACCTTGGAGAATTTTCAGAGATCAAATTTGAGAAAAGAATAAAGAGATATGGGGGAGAGAAATTTGCAATAGATAGGATCTAGGAAGACCATATGTGAGCATGATCTCATGCACAAGGATTGGTGATGGTGTGGGGGAGGTGTGTATGGAATGATCAAGAGAGAGAGAAGGGTCATGGCCGGCATGGCCATACTCAATTATTTCCAAACTTTGAGAATTTTGGAGTAGCCACAAAGAGATGATTCAAGTCAATTCTTGGTGCATAAGATGATGAGTCAAAGGTCCTCTTGCTTGGAGAGTTTTCAGATTTGAAAATGGATAGAAGAAGAAATAGATATGGAGGAGAAAAAAAAATTGGAAAAGAACTAGATCTTAGAAGATCTTATGTGAGCACAATCACATGCTCAAGGGTTATATGGGAATTTTAATTGCTCCCTAATAAGAAAAGGGGTTCTAAAAATTAATAGGTAGGTTTAGGGTTTTAAGGATCCACACATAACACAACATTCACAAGAAATTAACACACAATTTCTACAATGCATGAGTATGAGGAACTATATGCATGCAAATTTTTGAGAAACGGAAAAGTTTTTGTTGGCCCAAAATTTTGCATTCCAAAGATTAAACCAATGCACAAAAAGTTGGGTTGTTACAAACCTTCCCCCCTTAAAATGAATCTCGTCCTCGAGATTCGGTGGCTAAGAACTGAAGAGTGCGGGGAAGTCCTTTCGGAGCTGATCTTCTCTTTCCCAAGTGGCTTCCTCCTCGGAGTGATTTGTCCACTGAACCTTACAAAATTTAATCTTCCTTCTACGGGTGAGACGAACAGCTTCCTCGAGAATCCGAAGGGGTACTTCTCGATAGGTTAAGTCGGTGTTGAGGTCGAGGGTGCGATAATCGATGTTCTTGAAGGTCTCAGGCTTGTCAGGCACTTGGAGGCATCGTCGAAGAAGGGAGATATGGAACACATCATGGAAATCCGCTAATTCAGCCGGCAGTTCCAACTGATAGGATACTTCTCCTCGACGAGCGAGAACCTTGAATGGTCCAATATATCTTGGGGCAAGTTTCCCTTTGACGTGAAATCTCTGCATTCCCTTGAGTGGAGTGACGCGAAGATAGACATAATCACCAACATTGAATGTCAACTCGCGACGCTTAGAATCAGCATAACTCTTCTGGCGAGATTGAGCGGCTTTGAGGCGATCACGGATTAGTTGAACTTGCTCTTCAGCTTCGCGAAGATGGTCAGGTCCAAAGACTTGACTATCTCCAGTCTCGGACCAGTTGAGAGGGGTTCGACAACGGCGACCATATAGGGCTTCAAAGGGGGCCATCTGCAGACTAGCTTGGTAGCTATTGTTGTAAGAGAATTCCGCGAAGGGGAGACAATCTTCCCATTTGGCTCCATAGGCGAGGACACATGCACGAAGCATATCTTCGAGAATCTGATTTACTCTTTCTGTTTGGCCTCCGGTCTGTGGGTGGTAGGCGGTGCTAAAGGCTAGCTTGGTTCCGAGGGCTTCATGCAGGCTCTTCCAGAATTTTGATGTGAACTGTGTACCACGATCGGAAACTATTCGCTTGGGAACCCCATGGAGACTCACTATCCGGGACATATATAGATCCGCCAGCTGGGTTCCGGGGTAAGTGGTCTTGACTGGAATGAAATGAGCGACCTTAGTGAGTCGATCAACAATGACCCATATGGAGTCATGGCCACGTTGAGACTTAGGCAGTCCTGTAATGAAATCCATTCCAACTTCTTCCCATTTCCACTCAGGGACTTTGAGGGGTTGGAGTAGTCCAGCTGGTCGCTGATGTTCAGCCTTCACTTTCTGGCACACATCGCAGCGAGCAATGAAAAAGGCGATCTCGCGCTTCATACCGTGCCACCAGAATTGTTTCTTCAGGTCTTGGTACATCTTGGTTCCTCCGGGGTGGATTGAGTATGGGGTGTCGTGAGCTTCCTTCATGATGAGTTGCTTCAGGTCTTCAACATTAGGTACACACAGGCGTCTCTTGTACCACAAAACTCCTTTGGCGTCGACCTCAAAACCAGGAACTTCTTCCCTATTCATCCTACGCTTGATTCCTTCAATACTCTCATGACCCACTTGAGCTTCTTTGATTTGATCGAATAAAGTAGGCTTCAATTCAAGATTTGCCAGGAAACCATGGGTAACGAGCTCGAGGCCGAACTCCTCCAGCTCTTCATACAGCTTAGGTTGAGCAAATTTGATAAGGGCGTTCAACGAACAGGGCTCTCGACTAAGGGCATCAGCTACCACATTAGCTTTACCAGGATGATAATGAATGCCGAGGTCGTAATCCTTGATAAGCTCCATCCATCTGCTCTGCCTCATGTTCAGCTCCCGCTGGGTGAAGATGTACTTCAAACTCTTGTGGTCGGTGTAGATTTCGCAACGATTTCCCACTAGGTAGTGGCGCCAGGTCTTTAGGGCGTGAACTACAGCGGCAAGCTCTAAGTCGTGCGTGGGGTAATTCATCTCGTGCGGTCGAAGTTGTCTTGACAAATAAGCTATCACCTTTCCTTCTTGCATCAGCACACTTCCCAATCCAAGCTTTGATGCATCGCAAAGACACATCAAAATCCTTGGTAATATCGGGCATGGTCAGAACGGGGGCTGTGACTAACCTCTTCTTGAGTTCCTGAAAACTGGCCTCACATTTGTCGGTCCACTCGAACTTCTTATCCTTCTTCAATAGCTGCGTTAACGGCCTCGCAATGCTGGAGAATCCCTCAACAAACTTGCGGTAATAACCCGCCATTCCTAAAAAGGCGCGAACTTCGGTCTGATTGGTAGGGGCTTTCTTCTCCATGATGGACTGAATTTTGGACGGGTCGACAGACACTCCTCCGGCAGATATGACATGACCTAAAAATCCTACCTCTTTCAGCCAAAATTCACACTTACTAAACTTGGCGTAAAGCTTATGGTCTCTGAGCGTTCCCAAAACAATCCGCAGATGTTCAGCATGCTCTTCTTCACTCTTGGAGTAGATCAGAATATCGTCGATGAAAACCACAACGAACTTGTCGAGGTACTTCATGAACACCTTGTTCATGAGGTTCATGAAATAGGCAGGGGCATTGGTCAGTCCGAAAGACATCACGGTATATTCAAAAAGTCCATACCGTGTGGTGAAGGCAGTCTTGGGAATGTCTGACTCTCGAACCTTGAGTTGATGATAACCAGTTCGGAGATCTATTTTTGAGAAAACTCGGGCGCCATTCATCTGGTCGAACAGGTCTTCAATCTTCGGGAGGGGGTATTTGTTTTTGATGGTAACGTCATTCAGTTTCCGGTAATCCACGCACAGGCGGATGGTACCGTCCCGCTTATCCACAAAGATAACGGGAGATCCCCAGGGGGATGCACTCGGGCGAATCAAACCTTTCCTCAACATATCATTCAACTGCTTCTTCAGCTCAACTAATTCTTGGGGGTTCATCCGGTAAGGTCGCTGAGCGATGGGGGCGGTTCCGGGGACTAGTTCGATGATAAACTCGATATCCCGATCAGGGGGCATACCGGGTAGCTCATCGGGGAAAACTTCAGGATACTCACAAGCTATGGGTACCTCATGCAGGGCTGGACTGGCGACACTCGTCTTGCATAAGACCTTCGATGAAGGTATGGTCGCCACATGCTCAACTATTTCTCCGTCCTCAGCAGCCAATGTTATGGCTCGGCGAACACAATCTATGTGACCCTTGTACTTCACCATCCAATTCATCCCAAGGATCACTTCTAAGCCTTGCTCTCCTAATACGATCAAATCCGCGTGGAAACGCTTCCCCTGAATATCTATAGGAACATCCTTGCAGGATAGATCCGTTTTGGTGGTGGATCCCGGAATTTGGACTAACATAGGACGTTGCATGATCGTAGGTCTCAAACCACTCTTCCTAGCAAACGGCTTGGTAACAAAAGAGTGGGATGCTCCGGAATCAAACAAGACAGTGGCGGGTATTGAGTTGACAGGGAACGTACCCAGAACAATATCCGGAGCTTCCTGAGCTTGTTCAGCATTGACGTGGTTGAGGTGTCCCCTAGCTGGTCCAGCTGGCTTCTTCTGATTCAGGTTCCTTCCAGTAGCAGTGCGAGCTTGTCCTGGATTAGGCTTGGGCGCATTGGGGCGCTGTCCAGAAATAGCTCGGTTGGGGCACTCCTTGGAGAAATGACCCGGTTGACCGCAGGTATAGCATCCAGTGGTGGCGGGGCGGACAGTGTTGTTCTGGCGGTTGAAATTGGGATTGTAGTTGCTTCCTCCAGAACGCTGAGGGTTGTAGTTGCGATTGGGGTTGTTGGGGCGAGGTGCAGGGGGTGGTGCCCTCTGCTGCTGGGGCGCCGGCCTTGGAGGGGGAAAGCTGCGGGGTCGCTGAGTGCTGGAGCTGCCTTGCTGCATCATCGCCTTGCGCTTGCGGTTCTCAAATGCACTCTTGCGCTTGCTCTCCACCATGATAGAGGCATCAACCAGTGACTCAAGGTCTGGGTATGGAACGGCCACCAAGATGCTCTGCATTTCATCATGCAGACCATTCAAGAAGCGATCTTTCTTCTTCTCTTCAGTGTCGGTGTCTTCTGGAGCATAACGGGACAGAGTGGTGAATTTGTCCATGTAGTCCACCACAGACATGCTTCCCTGCTTCAAATTCATGAACTTATCCTTCATGAGCTTGATCAGTCAGGGATGTGGGTCTTGCGGAACTTGGTCTTGAATTCTTCCCAGCCGATGACGTGTCCTTCAGCTTGAATAGCCTTGACATTTTCCCACCAAGCGCGGGCAGGTCCAGAGAGGTAATGAGTGGCAAACAGAACCTTCTCATCATTGCCGACTCCGGCAACCTCCAAGTTGTTCTCAATGGTGCGAAGCCAATCATCGGCGTCGAGGGGTTCAGTGCACTTGGAGAAGACAGGTGGGTTGGTGCTTTGAAAATCTTTCAGCTTGGAGCGGGGGTCTCCATTTCCATCCCCGCCATTATTGTTGTTGGCGTTACCAGTAGCAAGCTGAGTGAGGTGCTGAAGAGTAGCAAGATTAGCTTGACGCTCCGCACGGGCTGCCTCACGGTCTTCCAGCATCATACGCAGGAGTTGAGCCATGGTAGGGTCGGGAGGTGGAGGTGGAGGGGGGTCTCGGTTTGCCCCGCTGTGGTCTCCTCTACGGGTTTCCACCATCCTGAAGAAGGGTGGATTCAGATTTACAAATAGGAACAAGTAGATGGGCAGCCACTTAAAAGGGGAGGGATTGCAAATAAAAACGGAAATTCGAAAACGGGCGCAACAAATGCAAAGTAGGCAAATGATAGCATAGCATAGCAGGGGTGCCAATGGCACAATGTAGCATACATCATCACACATAAGTCTCATACAACACAGCCAAAAGAATGGTTTCATAGAACCATCATCACAAGTCTACTCGCATCGCAAAAGGGGGCCTATCTCATCGCCCTAAGGTAAGGTGGTGTGAGTCCAAGGTGGTGCTCTAGAAGTCGTCGAGGTCCACAACAGGAACCTCAGGTGCAGGTGGGGCGTCCTCCTCAACAAAGGCTGGCTCCTCGGGGTCCTCCTCGGACATCAGTGGCTCGGGCTCCTCATCTTCATCGTTGATGAAGGCCTCATCCTCAGTATCAGGCTCCATATCGAAGTCCTCGTCCTCGTAGTCGTCGTCGTCACTAAGGAGAGCCTCGTTCTCCTTGCGGAGATCCTCACCGTCGTCCTCAAGCTCCTCAATAGTGGCCTCCATCTGTGCAGTCAGGGCCTCCAGCGAAGTCACCTTCGCCTTCAGGCGAGTAACCCTCCGGCGTGCGGCAACCCTCAGCTTGCGCTCACTGGCAAGGTCAGCCTGTGTAGCAGCAAGCTGAGCGCGAAGTGTAGCAATCTCATCCTCCTGCAGATCGCACCTCTCACGGGCGCGGTCCTGCTGAGTCTGAGTGTGGTGAAGCAGGTACTCCATGTGGTGCAGCTGGTGTGCGGTGTCGGCGTGTGGGGCGCCGGCCATGGGCTGGCCCGCGAGGTCGCGCTGGCCAAGGTACTGGTAGCCAGTGTCGGCGACAACCTCCGGGTGAAGAAAGGCAAGGCGAGCAAGTGCCTCCTGAGAGACTCGAATCATCCCGTCGAGCCACGTGCGCTCCATCACGTCGATGGTGAACTCCTCAGTAGCGGGGGAAATCCCGCTCCCCCTGACGACGCAGGTGACCAGCCAGGCCATCTCCGAGTCTGCGGACCTCTCAGTACGGACGCCCTTAATCTCGGGCACCATACGTCCGCAGCGAATAGCCAGGTCGGCTAAGGCCCGCTCGAAGAAGTAGAGGGGCGGCCTCACTCCAACCTGACGGACGTGCGTGTACTCGATCGGCATCTACACAAATTTTAAAGTAGATTAAGTTAGTGACCACAGTGTGCAAAATTTTAAGCATAATAAAACAGTAATGCATGTAAAGTTTCTGGAAAATAGAAGGAGGTAAGGGACTTAAGCATTTTCAGCATTTAGTCAACCTTTTTGTTTAAGAAAATAATTTTTGTTCTATTTCTAACGCCCATGCTAACTAAGGTCTCCTACAGTCAGGATGGCTCTGATACCAGCTCTGTTGGGCCCCGGACTTACCAGTCCAGAACTCCTGTTATGCATTCAATTTCACGATCCCAAGATCATTCCATCGTGAATACATAACCGAACTGATACCAGATTTCATCATCCATTACAGTACCGAATTTAAGTAATATGAAGTCTTACATCATAGGCCATCAAGGCCGTAGTTCACCAAACAGCAGCGGAAACAACTTGACTCCAAAAGCGGTGGAACCCAAGTCAGGCCTTTACCCTACAGGTGGCTGACTGGGAGAGCGTCCTAGTTCGCGTCTTCGACGTCGTACTCCTCTTCTTCGAAGTACTCTTCTTCAAAGTCTGGTCAAGTAGATAACCAGGACAACAATGCCAGTGAGTACTTTTGAATGTACTCGCAAACCACCTTAGAGAGAAATAAAGGATATGCAATATGGCAGTAGCAAGGGAAAGGCACTATCTAGGGCGACAAGGAGCGAGAGGTAGTTCCTTTCGAGAATAAGACATTTCCATAACTTTGTTGAAAACTTTTCGGTAAACCATTTCATTTGCAGACTAATAGGTAAGGGTGACCCATTTTAATTACAGCCATCTCATATGGCCATTTCCTTTCCAACTTTCCACCGTACCTCGCAGGTACCTTTCCACCAGCCCACTGGTATAAACTTCCTGAAATAATCACTTTCGAAAACAATTTGGAGAAAACAACACTTTCCTCTAATGCCACGTACCGCCATTCCCATGTCCATAACCGCGGACACGGCTATTCGAATAGATTTACACTCTGCAGAGGTTGCACACTTTCCCCACAAGATCCGAATACTCATCGTGTGGGCATCATCCCCGCATAACAACATATGCCACGATAAGTACCCGATCGTAGTTTTTCGCCTGCTCGCCTTAGCCTAAGACATGCCGCCTAGAGTTGTACCTCCCAACACCAGAGTCCGAGGGGTCGTTTACCCAGGAGTAGCAAATTCCCCGACCAGCTCGACCCTCCGGAATGCCGCGACCAATCAAGGGGCATTATTCAATGGGAGCTCATAGGTTGTACCCCTGCCATCGATACGCAATGGAAAGGCGTTCCCAGTTCGTCGGGAAGGCCACGGTCGATAGGTGTCCATGCTCGGACTACCCCTTACATTTGCAGGACCCAAACTAAGGCGAGACAAACTACTACACTACGCCCCGTCCCACTAAAGGGTAATGTGGTTGTACTGGCTAGGTCCGGTTTCGTACTATGGACACCAAAGTTTTTCAAAACAAAACATTTTTCATCTCCTTTTGTCTCCAGCAATATCTTTCATAAAACCTTTTTGTGTTTCACCAAAAACCACACTTGGGCAGGGCTACCCCATTCCAAGGTTTTCGAAAAACTTCTTTTCAGAAAAAACCTCTTTCGCATCCATCTTTCCAGGGTTCCCAACCTATAGTCCAATTTCTTCTTCAAAAAAATGGCGACAAGGATGACGAGGTGATAAGCACCAGGTCACTAATAGAGAGGTGTTCAGTAGGTATCAACGAGGGCTGCACCCTAATGGTGGATTAATAAATCTCCGGGTGGCACTAACCACCGACAAAATAAATATAGAAGACATGCACTTTTTGTAAAACTTGTAATAATGCAAGAACAAGATATATAGGATCAGAGATGCATCAAGAGGTGGCTTGCCTTGCTCAGCAAAGTGTCCCTGGTCTTCTTCTTCAAATCCCCCAAAGTCACCTCCTCCTTCGTCTCCGGCGGCGTTCGAATCTATCGTGGCGAGAGGGTCTGGATGGAGGAGGGCTGCTGCGTTTTATACCGGGCCGCGCGGTGCATGGTGGACACGGTGCGGCGAGGCGGTTCACGGTGGGCGGCAGCAAGGGATTGGGGGAGCGAGGCGGTGCTGCTGCGTGCCTGCAAGGCGGTGCCGCGGTTTTGGAGGGATGCGCACGTCGTGCTGCAAGGCAGAGAGGAAAGGACGCGACGGGTGCCTGCCAGCAGCCGCGCGGCGAGGTGACCAGGCAGCTGGACGTCGCCGTGCAGCGCCGGTGGGTCAAGGGCAGGGTCTGAGGGCATGTCTCCGAGGCGCTGTGGTGCAGGGCGCGTCCAGATGACATGTTGAGATGCACCGGAGAGGGGTGGTGGAGTGGGCGACGTGGGCGTGGCCGGGCAGACGTGCTCGTCGGCCATAGGGGGTCGCTGTCGCGGGTCAGCAAGAGGAAGGGTGGAAGGGCACGCGTGCGGTTGTCTGGGAGGGAGAGAGAGAGCTGGTGGTCGAGCAGGACGTCCAGATGCAGCCAAGGATAGAGTAGGGAGGGAGATCTCCTTGATCTCACGTTGGTTCCCGAGGTGGTGTCCATGGGGAGAGAAAGGGAGAGGGAGTTCGAGTGTGGGCCCAGGGAGGGGTCAGGGTGGTGCTGTGGCTTCCCCAGGTCGTGTGTGAGTGTTGGTGAGGAGATGGGGTGAAAGGAGTGAGCAAGAGAGAGGGAAGAGATCATGGCTGGCATGGCCATTCTCACTTATTCACCAAGTTTGGATTTTTGAACAAGCCACATATATGTGCTCCCAAATAGTTTCAGAGCATAACTATGATAAGTCAAGGGGTGTGCTACCTTGGAGAATTTTCAGAGATCAAATTTGAGAAAAGAATAAAGAGATATGGGGGAGAGAAATTTGCAATAGATAGGATCTAGGAAGACCATATGTGAGCATGATCTCATGCACAAGGATTGGTGATGGTGTGGGGGAGGTGTGTATGGAATGATCAAGAGAGAGAGAAGGGTCATGGCCGGCATGGCCATACTCAATTATTTCCAAACTTTGAGAATTTTGGAGTAGCCACAAAGAGATGATTCAAGTCAATTCTTGGTGCATAAGATGATGAGTCAAAGGTCCTCTTGCTTGGAGAGTTTTCAGATTTGAAAATGGATAGAAGAAGAAATAGATATGGAGGAGAAATTTTTTTTGGAAAAGAACTAGATCTTAGAAGATCTTATGTGAGCACAATCACATGCTCAAGGGTTATATGGGAATTTTAATTGCTCCCTAATAAGAAAAGGGGTTCTAAAAATTAATAGGTAGGTTTAGGGTTTTAAGGATCCACACATAACACAACATTCACAAGAAATTAACACACAATTTCTACAATGCATGAGTATGAGGAACTATATGCATGCAAATTTTTGAGAAACAGAAAAGTTTTTGTTGGCCCAAAATTTTGCATTCCAAAGATTAAACCAATGCACAAAAAGTTGGGTTGTTACATAAGCAGGATTGCAATGTTCATAAGAGAGTATGATAAAGTGGTATCTCGCTTGTCTGTATTTGATTGGCAAAACATAAATGCCCGGGCACCTCTGGAGTTCATAGAAAGACTAGAAGTAGTGATTGTCAAAGATAAAAGCATCAAAGTTATACCACAATCAATCATATTTTGAGACAAGCATATTATACTAAGAATGACAGTTGTGCTCTCAAGATAGTGCTCAAAGAAATAATGGAGACACAACATAAAAGTAAAAGATTGACCCTTCGCAGAGGGAAGCAGGGATTAACATGCGCTAGAGCTTTTCATTTTTGAAATCAGGAGTAAAATTGTTTTGAGAGGTGTTTGTTGTTGTCAACGAATGGTAATGGGTACACTAACTACCTCGCCAACTGGACTCCCAAGAGCGGCTCCCATGAATTATTTGCATATTTATGTGGCACTCCTTCCAACCTTTCTTTCACAAACCATGGCTAACCGAATCCTCGGGTGCCTGCCAACAATCACATGCCATGAAGGAGTGCCTTTTTATTTTAGTTTTATTGTGATGATGACACTCCCCCCAACCTTTGCTTACACAAGCCATGGCTAACCGAATCCTTCGGGTGCCGTCCAACAATCACAAACCATGGAGGAGTGTCTATTTAAGTTAATTAATTCGGGACTGGGAATCCCATTGCCAGCTCTTTTTGCAAAATTATTGGATAAGCGGATGTGCCACTAGTCCATATGAGAGTCCGTCAAAAGTAAATGACAAGGTTGAAAGCTAAACACCACATACTTCCTCATGAGCTATGAAACATAAACACAAATTGAGAAACATTTTGAAGGTTTTAAAGGTAGCACATGAGAATTTACTTGGAATGGTTTGAAATGCCATGCATAGGTATTTATGGTGCACACTTTGGAACAACTTGGTTTTCAGGTGTTTGGAAGCACGAGCAGCGTTCCCGCTCAGTACAAGTGAAGGCTAGCAAAAGACTAGGGAGCGACAAATCAAGAGAGCAGTAACTGTCATAATCATGCTTGCGGCAAAATAAATTAACGGAGGCATAAAAGTGATACAAGAACTCTGAAGCAATATAAATCATTGAGGCTTAATTGACTTTGGTTCAGTCATATGCATGCGTGAGCATGTGCCAAGTCGATATAAATGAATTATTCAGAGGAGGATACCACAATGCCATACTTTCTTATGAATAAAACAATGCAAGCAAACATCCATGACATGCTACTCATATTAATAAATTGGAGCTAAACATGAGAGATCATAAACTACTAGACTTTCTCAAATAACATATACCTCACATGAACCAACTAAGCATGCTCACATGGATGAGTATATGTACAAAAATGAAAACAAATAGAGCTCATACCAGCCTCTCACCATAATCCAATTGTCGTAGATCGTCATTATTGCCTTTCACTTGTGTAGCTTGGATAATATGAAATGAAAACCACGCTCCAGCCACCGAAGACCATTGAACTCATAATGAACTTTACAAACCAAATAAGAACAGCAAATATTTTTGGTGTTTTCGAATTGGAAACAAGAACAAAAGGAAACAAGCGAACAAAGCAAAATCTTTTTTTTTTGGGTTTTCTTGTAGCAAACTAGCAATAGCAAATAAAGCGAAACAAATGCAAGAAACCAAAGCAAACAAATTATGAAGAGAAACAACAGAAATATTTTTGGTCTTTTTGTGTTTTGGGAAGGAAACAAAGCAAAAACAAGAAATAGCAAACTAGAAAACTCACATAAACACAAAGCAACAGAAATTCGTCAAACTTGACAGCAGTACAGTACTCGATTTTTAATAAATTCTTCCACTGCTCAAATCGAAAAGTGTTCAACTAATGAAAGTTAGATAACAACCTGGGGAACATGCACAAAAATTGGCTTCGCAAAATACCCTTCTGGCTATTTTTGAGAATGTTTTCGGTAACAGTCCAGAATCTGTTTTCAGGCAGCACTTCCCCAAATATCATCTTCCTCTCATTAGAAAACAAGTATATACAAGTATCCATCAATCATAATATGCAAAGAATGAGTGATGCCGGTATACCTCCCCCCCAAGCTTAGGCTTTTGGCCTAAGTGGAGTTCAACCCCAACGAGGGTCATTGTTCCTCGCCGGTGGATAATTCATGGCGTAGTCATAATAAAGTTCCTGTGCAGAAGAAAAGCGTGGAGGCTCCACATGCCCAACATGTTGATGCGAGGAACTTGCTGCATCGGACGATGAGTCGAGGTGTTCCTCAGCCTCCTCCGTGTTGTCTCTTGCATGATGGCCTCCTCCCTCTATGTGTGCATTCAGTGCACCTTCTGTGACTGACCAATCTTCCCTGAAATCAAGGTTAAACAGAACAGGCGCAGGCAATCTTACTAGTTTCTCAGTTTTCTTAGTTATTCTCCAGACTTTCTTATAAAATGTCATCTTATAAAACAGGTTACCCAAGTTGGAGGAGTCAGAAACAAATTCATGTCTAATCATAGAGACTATGTCAAGTTTTTCTATGGAAAGTGGAATGTCAAGATGATGAGGTTCTACATTATGCAAAGCTAGTAAACGAGAGGCGATGAGACCTCCACAAATTCCACCTTTCTCACGGTTAGTAGCAAGTCTATAAGCTATCAATGCGCCCAAATTATAAGTTCTACTACTTTGCAGTGCCGCAGCTAGAAAAGCTAAATCCGGAATAGATAGTCTACCACCAATCTTTCTAGCAAGAACGCATTTAGTAATGAAATAAGCAAAGTAGCGGATAGCTGGGAGCTGAATACTAGTGATTTTACCACTATCCTCTGAGAAACTCCTCCCATAGCAAATCATCTTGAAGAGGCTTAAGAGTTCTTGCGGCGATCCCCTTATCTTCTCGCACGATCCCCATTGCGGTACTCTAATTGCTGCACAAAAATCACTGAATGGCAAGTTGACAGTTCTATTATAAATCTTATATTGAACCATGGGGTTAGATCGCGACCAATTGAACTTAAAGTCTGATGTCTACGTTCCCCCTCCTTTCCTGTAGACAGTGTTGGGCCTCCAAGAGCAGAGGTTTGTAGAACAGCAGCAAGTTTTCCCTTAAGTGGATCACCCAAGGTTTATCGAACTCAGGGAGGAAGAGGTCAAAGATATCCCTCTCATGCAACCCTGCAACCACAAAGCAAGAAGTCTCTTGTGTCCCCAACACACCTAATAGGTGCACTAGTTCGGCGAAGAGATAGTGAAATACAGGTGGTATGAATATATATGAGCAGTAGCAACGGTGCCAGAAAATAGCTTGCTGGCGTGTAGTTGATGGTGGTAGTATTGTAGCAGTAGTAACGCAAAGAAAACAAGAAACAAGCAGTAGTAACGCAGCAGTATTTAGGAACAAGGCCTAGGGATTACACTTTCACTAGTGGACACTCTCAACATTGATCACATAACAGAATAGATAAATGCATACTCTACACTTTTGTTGGATGATGAACACATTGCGTAGGATTACACGAACCCTCAATGCCGGAGTTAACAAGCTCCACAATAATGCTCATATTTAAGTAACCTTATAGTGTAAGATAGATCAACAGACTAAACCAAGTACTAACATAGCATGCACACTGTCACCTTCATGCATATGTAGGAGGAATAGATCACATCAATATTATCATAGCAATAGTTAACTTCGCAATCTACAAGAGATCATGATCATAGCATAAACCAAGTACTAACACGGTGCACTGATGTCTACGTTCCCCCTCCTTTCCTGTAGACAGTGTTGGGCCTCCAAGAGCAGAGGTTTGTAGAACAGCAGCAAGTTTTCCCTTAAGTGGATCACCCAAGGTTTATCGAACTCAGGGAGGAAGAGGTCAAAGATATCCCTCTCATGCAACCCTGCAACCACAAAGCAAGAAGTCTCTTGTGTCCCCAACACACCTAATAGGTGCACTAGTTCGGCGAAGAGATAGTGAAATACAGGTGGTATGAATATATATGAGCAGTAGCAACGGTGCCAGAAAATAGCTTGCTGGCGTGTAGTTGATGGTGGTAGTATTGCAGCAGTAGTAACGCAGTAAAACAGTAAACAAGCAGTAGTAACGCAGCAGTATTTAGGAACAAGGCCTAGGGATTACACTTTCACTAGTGGACACTCTCAACATTGATCACATAACAGAATAGATAAATGCATACTCTACACTTTTGTTGGATGATGAACACATTGCGTAGGATTACACGAACCCTCAATGCCGGAGTTAACAAGCTCCACAATAATGCTCATATTTAAGTAACCTTATAGTGTAAGATAGATCAACAGACTAAACCAAGTACTAACATAGCATGCACACTGTCACCTTCATGCATATGTAGGAGGAATAGATCACATCAATATTATCATAGCAATAGTTAACTTCGCAATCTACAAGAGATCATGATCATAGCATAAACCAAGTACTAACACGGTGCACACACTGTCACCTTTACACACGTGCAGGAGGAATAGAACTACTTTAATAACTTTGCTAGAGTAGCACATAGATAAATTGTGATACAAACTCATATGAATCTCAATCATGTAAAGCAGCTCATGAGATTATTGTATTGAGGTACATGGGAGAGAGATGAACCACATAGCTACAGCGGAGCCCTCAGCCTCGGAGGTGGATTACTCCCTCCTCATCATGGAAGCAGCGATGGCGGTGAAGATGGCGGTGAAGACGGCGGTGGAGATGGCTCCGGGGGCAATTCCCCGTCCGGCAGGGTGCCGGAACAGAGAGTTCTGTCCCCCGAATTGAAGTTTCGCGACGGTGGCGGCGCCCCTGGAGTCTTTCTGGAGTTTCGTCAATTGGTACTACGTTTTTAGGTCGAAAGGGCTTTTATAGGCGAAGAGGCGGCGCAGGGGGGCACCTGGGGGCGCCACACCCTAGGCCGGCGCGGCCTAGGCCTGGCCCGCGCCGCCATGTGGTGTGGTGGCCCCCTGGCCCCTCTCCGACTCTTCTTCGGTGTTCTGGACGCTTTCGGGAAAAATAGGAGGTTTGGCGTTGATTTCGTCCAATTCCGAGAATATTGCCCGAACAGCCTTTCTGGAACCAAAAACAGCAGAAAACAGGAACTGGCACTGTGGCATCTTGTTAATAGGTTAGTTCCGGAAAATGCATGAAAATGATATAAAGTGTGAACAAAACATGTTGGTATTGTCATAAAACAAGCATGGAACATCGGAAATTATAGATACGTTGGAGACGTATCAGCATCCCCAAGCTTAGTTCCTACTCGTCCTCGAGTAGGTAAACGATAAAAGATAATTTCTGAGGTGACATGCTACCAACATAATCTTAATCATACCATTGTAAAGCATATGAGATGAATGCAGCGATTCGAAACAATGTAAATGCAATGAGTAAACAAGTGAATCATATAGCAAAGACTTTTCATGAATAGTACTTTCGAGACAAGCATCAATAAGTCTTGCATAAGAGTTAACTCATAAAGCAATAATTCAAAGTAAAAGCATTGAAGCAACACAAAGGAAGATTAAGTTTCAGCGGTTGCTTTCAACTTGTAACATGTATATCTCATGGATATTGTCAACATAGAGTAATATAATAAGTGCAATAAGCAAGTATGTAGGAATCAATGCACAGTTCACACAAGTGTTTGCTTCTTGAGGTGGAGAGAAATAGGTGAACTGACTCAACAATGAAAGTAAAAGAATGGTCCTCCATAGAGGAAAAGCATCGATTGCTATATTTGTGCTAGAGCTTTTATTTTGAAAACATGAAACAATTTTGTCAACGGTAGTAATAAAGCATATGTATCATGTAAATTATATCTTACAAGTTGCAAGCCTCATGCATAGTGCACTAATAGTGCCCGCACCTTGTCCTAATTAGCTTGGACTACCGGATCATCACAATGCACATGTTTTTACCAAGTGTCACAAAGGGGTACCTCTATGCCGCCTGTACAAAGGTCTAAGGAGAAAGCTCGCATTTGGATTTCTCGCTATTGATTATTCTCAACTTAGACATCCATACCGGGACAACATAGACAACAGATAATGGACTCCTCTTTTATGCATAAGCATGTAACAACAATTAATAATTTTCTCATTTGAGATTGAGGATATATGTCCAAAACTGAAACTTCCACCATGGATCATGGCTTTAGTTAGCGGCCCAATGTTCTTCTCTAACAATATGCATGCTTAACCATAAGGTGGTAGATCTCTCTTACTTCAGACAAGACGAACATGCATAGCAACTCACATGAAATTCAACAAAGAGTAGTTGATGGCGTCCCCAGTGAACATGGTTATCGCACAACAAGCAACTTAATAAGAGATAAAGTGCATAAGTACATATTCAATACCACAATAGTTTTTAAGCTATTTGTCCCATGAGCTATATATTGTAAAGGTGAAGAGTGGAAATTTAAAGGTAGCACTCAAGCAATTTACTTTGGAATGGCGGAGAAATACCATGTAGTAGGTAGGTATGGTGGACACAAATGGCATAGTGGTTGGCTCAAGTATTTTGGATGCATGAGAAGTATTCCCTCTCGATACAAGGTTTAGGCTAGCAAGGTTATTTGAAACAAACACAAGGATGAACCGGTGCAGCAAAACTCGCATAAAAGACATATTGAAAACATTATAAGGCTCTACACCGTCTTCCTTGTTGTTCAAACTCAATACTAGAAATTATCTAGACCTTAGAGAGACCAAATATGCAAACCAAATTTTAGCATGCTCTATGTATTTCTTCATTAATGGGTGCAAAGCATATGATGCAAGAGCTTAAACATGAGCACAACAATTGCCAAGTATCACATTACCCAAGACATTTATAGCAATTACTACATGTATCACTTTCCAATTCCAACCATATAACAATTTAACGAAGAAGAAACTTCGCCATGAATACTATGAGTAGAAACCAAGGACATACTTGTCCATATGCTACAGCGGAGCGTGTCTCTCTCCCATAAAGTGAATGCTAGGATCCATTTTATTCAAACAAAACAAAAACAAAAACAAACCGACGCTCCAAGAAAAAGCACATAAGATGTGATGGAATAAAAATATAGTTTCAGGGGAGGAACCTGATAATGTTGTCGATGAAGAAGGGGATGCCTTGGGCATCCCCAAGCTTAAATGCTTGAGTCTTCTTGAAATATGCAGGGATGAACCACCGGGGCATCCCCAAGCTTAGAGCTTTCACTCTTCTTGATCATAGTATATCATCCTCCTCTCTTGACCCTTGAAAACTTCCTCCACACCAAACTCGAAACAACTCATTAGAGGGTTAGTGCACAATAAAAATTCACATATTCAGAGGTGACACAATCATTCTTAACACTTCTGGACATTGCATAATGCTACTGGACATTAGTGGATCAAAGAAATTCATCCAACATAGCAAAAGAGGCAATGCGAAATAAAATGCAGAATCTGTCAAAACAGAACAGTTCGTATTGACGAATTTTAAAATGGCACCAGACTTGCTCAAATGAAAATGCTCAAATTGAATGAAAGTTGCGTACAAATCTGAGGATCATGCACGTAAATTGGCTTAATTTTCTGAGCTACCTACAGGGAGGTGGACCCAGATTCGTGACAGCAAAGAAATCTGGAACTGTGCAGTAATCCAAATCTAGTACTTACTTTTCTATCAACGGCTTAACTTGGCACAACAAAACACAAAACTAAGATAAGGAGAGGTTGCTACAGTAGTAAACAACTTCCAAGACACAAATATAAAACAAAGTACTGTAGCAAAATAACACATGGGTTATCTCCCAATAAGTTCTTTTCTTTATAGCCATCAAGATGGGCTCAGCAGTTTTAATGATGCACTCGCAAGAAATAGTATTTGAAGCAAAAGAGAGCATCAAGAGGCAAATTCAAAACACATTTAAGTCTAACATGCTTCCTATGCATAGGAATCTTGTAAATAAACAAGTTCATGAAGAGCAAAGTAACAAGCATAGGAAGATAAAACAAGTGTAGCTTAAAAAATTTCAGCACATAGAGAGGTGTTTTAGTAACATGAAAATTTCTACAACCATATTTTCCTCTCTCATAATAACTTTCAGTAGCAACATGAGCAAACTCAACAATATAACTATCACATAAAGCATTCTTATCATGAGTCTCATGCATAAAATTATTACTCTCCACATAAGCATAATCAATTTTATTAGTAATAGTGGGAGCAAATTCAACAAAGTAGCTATCATTATTATTCTCATCAAGTGTTGGAGGCATAGTATAATCACAACAAAATTTACTCTCCATAGTAGGTGGTACCAAAAGACTACTATCATTATAATCATCATAAATAGGAGGCAAAGTATCATCAAAGAAAATTTTCTCCTCAATGCTTGGTGGACTAAAAAGATCATGCTCATCAAAACCAGCTTCCCCAAGCTTAGAATTTTCCATATCATTAGCAACAATGGTGTTCAAAGTATTCATGCTAACATGTTCCATGGGTTTTTTAATTTTTGCATTAAACCATTCATGTCTTGACTCAGGAAATAGTACAAAGAGCTCACAGATGTTTTCCATTATGCCTAACTAGTGTAAACAAGAAACAAAAAGTTGCAATTGCAGGATCTAAAGGAAATAGCTTCGAGTACTTACGACGCCGGGAAATAGCTTGGTAGCCGAGGTCCGGAGTGTGAGTACCTTTTACCTTTCCTCCCCGGCAACGGCGCCAGAAAAGTGCTTGATGTCTACGTTCCCCCTCCTTTCCTGTAGACAGTGTTGGGCCTCCAAGAGCAGAGGTTTGTAGAACAGCAGCAAGTTTTCCCTTAAGTGGATCACCCAAGGTTTATCGAACTCAGGGAGGAAGAGGTCAAAGATATCCCTCTCATGCAACCCTGCAACCACAAAGCAGAAGTCTCTTGTGTCCCCAACACACCTAATAGGTGCACTAGTTCGGCGAAGAGATAGTGAAATACAGGTGGTATGAATATATATGAGCAGTAGCAACGGTGCCAGAAAATAGCTTGCTGGCGTGTAGTTGATGGTGGTAGTATTGCAAAGAGTAGTAACGCAAAGAAACAAGAAACAAGCAGTAGTAACGCAGCAGTATTTAGGAACAAGGCCTAGGGATTACACTTTCACTAGTGGACACTCTCAACATTGATCACATAACAGAATAGATAAATGCATACTCTACACTTTTGTTGGATGATGAACACATTGCGTAGGATTACACGAACCCTCAATGCCGGAGTTAACAAGCTCCACAATAATGCTCATATTTAAGTAACCTTATAGTGTAAGATAGATCAACAGACTAAACCAAGTACTAACATAGCATGCACACTGTCACCTTCATGCATATGTAGGAGGAATAGATCACATCAATATTATCATAGCAATAGTTAACTTCGCAATCTACAAGAGATCATGATCTTAGCATAAACCAAGTACTAACACGGTGCACACACTGTCACCTTTACACACGTGCAGGAGGAATAGAACTACTTTAATAACTTTGCTAGAGTAGCACATAGATAAATTGTGATACAAACTCATATGAATCTCAATCATGTAAAGCAGCTCATGAGATTATTGTATTGAGGTACATGGGAGAGAGATGAACCACATAGCTACAGCGGAGCCCTCAGCCTCGGAGGTGGATTACTCCCTCCTCATCATGGAAGCAGCGATGGCGGTGAAGATGGCGGTGAAGACGGCGGTGGAGATGGCTCCGGGGGCAATTCCCCGTCCGGCAGGGTGCCGGAACAGAGAGTTCTGTCCCCCGAATTGGAGTTTCGCGACGGTGGCGGCGCCCGGAGTCTTTCGGAGTTTCGTCAATTGGTACTGCGTTTTTGGTCGAAAGGGCTTTTATAGGCGAAGAGGCGGCGCAGGGGGGCACCTGGGGGCGCCACACCCTAGGCCGGCGCGGCCTAGGCCTGGCCCGCGCCGCCATGTGGTGTGGTGGCCCCCTGGCCCCTCTCCGACTCTTCTTCGGTGTTCTGGACGCTTCCGGGAAAAATAGGAGGTTTGGCGTTGATTTCGTCCAATTCCGAGAATATTGCCCGAACAGCCTTTCTGGAACCAAAAACAGCAGAAAACAGGAACTGGCACTGTGGCATCTTGTTAATAGGTTAGTTCCGGAAAATGCATGAAAATGATATAAAGTGTGAACAAAACATGTTGGTATTGTCATAAAACAAGCATGGAACATCGGAAATTATAGATACGTTGGAGACGTATCAGCATCCCCAAGCTTAGTTCCTACTCGTCCTCGAGTAGGTAAACGATAAAAGATAATTTCTGAGGTGACATGCTACCAACATAATCTTAATCATACCATTGTAAAGCATATGAGATGAATGCAGCGATTCGAAACAATGTAAATGCAATGAGTAAACAAGTGAATCATATAGCAAAGACTTTTCATGAATAGTACTTTCGAGACAAGCATCAATAAGTCTTGCATAAGAGTTACTCATAAAGCAATAAATTCATAGTAGAGACATTGAAGCAACACAATGGAAGATTAAGTTTCAGCGGTTGCTTTCAACTTGTAACATGTATATCTCATGGATAGTTGTCAATGCAAAGCAATATAACAAATGCAATAAGCAAGTATATAAGAATCAATGCACAGTTCACACAAATGTTTGCTTCTTGAGGTGGAGAAAGATAGGTGAACTGACTCAACAATAAAAGTAAAAGAATGGTCCTTCAAAGAGGAAAGCATCGATTGCTATATTTGTGCTAGAGCTTTTATTTTGAAAACATGAAACAATTTTGTCAATGGTAGTAATAAAGCATATGTATCATGTAAATTATATCTTACAAGTTGCAAGTCTCATGCATAGTATACTAATAGTGCCCGCACCTTGTCCTAATTAGCTTGGACTACCGGATCATCACAATGCACATGTTTTAACCAAGTGTCACAAAGGGGTACCTCTATGCCGCCTGTACAAAGGTCTAAGGAGAAAGCTCGCATTGGATTTCTCGCTATTGATTATTCTCAACTTAGACATCCATACCGGGACAACATAGACAACAGATAATGGACTCCTCTTTTATGCATAAGCATGTAACAACAATTAATAATTTTCTCATATGAGATTGAGGATATATGTCCAAAACTGAAACTTCCACCATGGATCATGGCTTTAGTTAGCGGCCCAATGTTCTTCTCTAACAATATGCATGCTTAACCATAGGGTGGTAGATCTCTCTTACTTCAGACAAGACAGACATGCATAGCAACTCACATGAAATTCAACAATGAATAGTTGATGGCGTCCCCAGTGAACATGGTTATCGCACAACAAGCAACTTAATAAGAGATAAAGTGCATAATTACATATTCAATACCACAATAGTTTTTAAGCTATTTGTCCCATGAGCTATATATTGCAAAGGTGAATGATGGAATTTTAAAGGTAGCACTCAAGCAATTTACTTTGGAATGGCGGAAAATACCATGTAGTAGGTAGGTATGGTGGACACAAATGGCATAGTGTTGTTTGGCTCAAGGATTTGGATGCATGAGAAGTATTCCCTCTCGATACAAGGTTTAGGCTAGCAAGGTTGTTTGAAGCAAACACAAGCACGAACTAGTACAGCAAAACTCACATAAAAGACATATTACAAGCATTATAAAACTATACATCGTCTTCCTTGTTGTTCAAACATCTTACTAGAAAATATCTAGACTCTAGAGAAACCACTCATGCAAACCCAAATTTTAACAAGCTCTATGTATTTCCTCACTAATGGGTGCAAGGTATATGATGCAAGAGCTTAAACAAGAGCACAACAATTGCCAAGTATCACATTATTCAAGACATCACACCAATTTCTACATGTAGCATTTTCCAATTCCAACCATATAATAATTTAACGAAGCAGTTTCAACCTTCGCCATGAATATTATGAGCTAAGAACACATGTGTTCATACGAACCAGCGGAGCGTGTCTCTCTCCCACACAAGCATTTATTCAAACACAAACAAAAACAAAAGCATACAGACGCTCCAAGTAAAGCACATAAGATGTGACCGAATAAAAATATAGTTTCAAGAGAAGGAACCTGATAATTTGTCGATGAAGAAGGGGATGCCTTGGGCATCCCCAAGCTTAGACGCTTGAGTCTTCTTGAAATATGCAGGGATGAACCACCGGGGCATCCCCAAGCTTAGAGCTTTCACTCTTCTTGATCATAGTATATCATCCTCCTTTCTTGACCCTTGAAAACTTCCTGCACACCAAACTCGAAACAACTCATTAGAGGGTTAGTGCACAATAAAAATTAACATATTCAGAGGTGACACAATCATTCTTAACACTTCTGGACATTGCATAATGCTACTGGACATTAGTGGATCAAAGAAATTCATCCAACATAGCAAAAGAGGCAATGCGAAATAAAAGGCAGAATCTGTCAAAACAGAACAGTTCGTATTGACGAATTTTAAAATGGCACCAGATATGCTCAAATGAAAATGCTCAAATTGAATGAAAGTTGCGTACATATCTGAGGATCATGCACGTAAATTGGCATAATTTTCTGAGCTACCTACAGGGAGGTGGACCCAGATTCGTGACAGCAAAGAAATCTGGAACTGCGCAGTAATCCAAATCTAGTACTTACTTTTCTATCAACGGCTTTACTTGGCACAACAAAACACAAAACTAAGATAAGGAGAGGTTGCTACAGTAGTAAACAACTTCCAAGACACAAATATAAAACAAAGTACTGTAGCAAAATAACACATGGGTTATCTCCCAAGAAGTTCTTTTCTTTATAGCCATTAAGATGGGCTCAGTAGTTTTAATAATCCATTCGCGGGAAATAGTATTTGAAGCAAAAGAGAGCTTCAAGAGGCAAATTCAAAACAAATTTAAGTCTAACATGCTTCCTATGAAGAGGAATCTTGTACACAAATGAATTCATGAAGAACAAAGTGACAAGCATAAGAGGATAAAACACGAGTAACTTCAAGATTCTCAACATAAAGAGGGGAAACTTAATATTATTAAGATGCATATAACCATATTTCCCTCTCTCATAATAACTTTCAGTAGCATCATTGATGAAATCCACAATATACCCATCACTTAAAACATTCTTATCATGGTTCATATGCATAGAAGTATCATTAATTTTGGCATAAGAAGAGTTATTCTCATTATTAGTAATTGGAGCAAGATTATTATCAAGAATTTGAACATGGTAAACAAGTTGCATATTAAAAGAATTGTTTTTGGTAATCCAATCATGACTATGACAAGTTTCATAAGGATAATTATAACCTATATCATAGCATTCTTTATAATAATCATCAAAGATCGGAGGCACAGTGTCATCATAAGAAATAGAATAGTTATCTTTCACAGTCGGTTTATCTATAACCATACCATCATTGTTATTAGAAGGAGATGTATCAAACACATAATGATCAGTAGCAAAAGGATTTTCAAACACCTCTTCCCCAAGCTTACAGCTTTCTATATTATTATGGGAGGAAGCATGGATAGCACCGACACTATGGCAATTATTATCATCATTTTCAGAATTAGTTTCCCAGAGATTTGCAATATCAAAAGTAGTGTGTTCATTCAAATCATGATTGCTAATGTATGTAAAGGGCATAGGAAGATCATCGTATTCAGATTCATTATCACAATAATCATTAGGAGCAACATACTTACGGTTACCTAGCGTTATCTCATTCACGCGGGATACGCCGTTACCTCTTTCTTTTTATTCTCCTTCTTCTTCTTCTTCTTCGTTCCCTTCTTCTTCTTCTTCTCTTCCTTCTCCTCGTTCCCTTCTTTAGGAGGAAGAGGCTTGAAGGGTGGCTCGTCCGCATAACCTGATTTACTTTCAGAAACAATAGAAGAAACTTGGGAGGATCCCTCCTTTTCATTAATTAGTTGAAAACACACAGCGGTCCTATCATATTTTGGCAAGGTGTCATCTTCTAAAATATTTTGTATGTAAGTATTTGTATGGCTATTATCAATGCAATAAGAAAAACACCCATGCAGGACATCATCAATATCAAGATCACTCATATGTAACAAAGAGATTTTTCTCGACCCTGCTTCACACCCCAAAAATAAAGTAAGTTCATCATGCTGATTAGGAGTAATTTCATCATCACAATACAAATTTGCAGCACTCATTGGGTTCAAATTATCATTGGAGGAGCATTGAAAATTAAAATGACCCACTTCATGGCAAACTTCACAAATAAAAGGATAGAGGGCACAAACTTTTACCAAGATCATCTAGAGCCCTAAACCACTTTCTAGTTTTTTCATTAATATGATGGATGCAATATTCATCTTTGACTTGATTAATTCCGCAAGGCCTATGCATTCCACAAAAATTAACATGCTTATAAGAAATAGCATTTTTAGGAGTTTGAGCATGCTTATTGCAATAATTAACAACAATTTCATTCTTCATGCAAGCCTCTTTAAAAGGTTCATGATACTTATCAAAATTATTTTTAGGCAATTCAAAATGAGAAGCAAAGGCTTTATAAAGATTTGCAGCAACTTGAGAGTCAAGACCATAAGTAGCACTCATATTTCGAAATTTATCGGTATCCATAAAAGCTTCAATGCATTCATAATCATAATTTATACCTGACTCTTTACCTTTGTCGTTCTCCCATCCTTCAGCGTTGTCCTCAATCCGATCAAGAAGATCCCACCTAGCTTCAACCTCTTTGCTTGTGAAAGATCCTTCCGAACACGCGTCCAGATAGTCCTTGTGTTGTCCTGAAAGCCTCGCATAAAAATTATTAACAATAACATTACGGGGGAGCTCATGAATGGGACATTTGAGCATTAGTGACTTCAATCTCCCCCACGCTTGAGAAATACTCTCTCCATCACGAGGATAAAAGTTATAAATATAATTCCTATCAATATGCACTTCATGAGGAGGATAAAATTTAGAATAAAAGAGAGATGCAATTTCCTCCCAACCAAGAGAATGTCTATTCTCCAACAATTTATACCAATGTGCCGCTTTACCAGACAGCTTAACGGAGAAGAGCGGCTTCTTCACTTCATCCATAGAGATACCTGCACACTTGAATAACCCGCATAATTCGTGCAAAAACAATAAATGATCTCTAGGATGGACAGTTCCATCCCCTTTATAGTGGTTGTCCATAACACGTTCAATAATTTTCATAGGTATTTTATACTGAATACTTTCAGCAGGTGGATTCAAAATATCAGAAGCATCATTAGAGTTATCGCATATGGGAGATAAAGCATTATCAGAACAAATTTTCTCCCCTAAAGATGGGAAGCTAAAAAGATCACAAAAACTAGCTTCCCCAAGCTTAGACTTCTCCATAGCATTAGCAGTAATTGCATTCATACTAATAACATCACTACTAGCATGCAAATAAGGTTCCATAGGTTTTTTAATTTTTGCATCAAACAATTCTAAATCAGGAAAAAGACTAAAAAGCTCACCAATTTTTTTGTTGTTTTCCATTATGCCTAACTAGTGTAAACAAGAAACAAAAAGTTGCAATTGCAGGATCTAAAGGAAATAGCTTCGAGTACTTACAATGGCGGAAAATAGCTTGGTAGCCGAGGTCCGGAGTGTGAGTACCTTTTACCTTTCCTCCCGGCAACGGCGCCTTAAAAGTGCATGATGTCTACGTTACCCCACCTTTCCTGATGACTGGGTTGGGCCTCCAAGAGCAGAGGTTTGTAGAACAGCAGCAAGTTTTCCCTTAAGTGGATCACCCAAGGTTTATCGAACTCAGGGAGGAAGAGGTCAAAGATATCCCTCTCATGCAACCCTGCAACCACAAAGCAAGAAGTCTCTTGTGTCCCCAACACACCTAATAGGTGCACTAGTTCGGCGAAGAGATAGTGAAATACAGGTGGTATGAATATATATGAGCAGTAGCAACGGTGCCAGAAAATAGCTTGTTGGCGTGTAGTTGATGGTGGTAGTATTGTAGCAGTAGTAACGCAAAGAAACAAGAAACAAGCAGTAGTAACGCAGCAGTATTTAGGAACAAGGCCTAGGGATTACACTTTCACTAGTGGACACTCTCAACATTGATCACATAACAGAATAGATAAATGCATACTCTACACTTTTGTTGGATGATGAACACATTGCGTAGGATTACACGAACCCTCAATGCCGGAGTTAACAAGCTCCACAATAATGCTCATATTTAAGTAACCTTATAGTGTAAGATAGATCAACAGACTAAACCAAGTACTAACATAGCATGCACACTGTCACCTTCATGCATATGTAGGAGGAATAGATCACATCAATATTATCATAGCAATAGTTAACTTCGCAATCTACAAGAGATCATGATCATAGCATAAACCAAGTACTAACACGGTGCACACACTGTCACCTTTACACACGTGCAGGAGGAATAGAACTACTTTAATAACTTTGCTAGAGTAGCACATAGATAAATTGTGATACAAACTCATATGAATCTCAATCATGTAAAGCAGCTCATGAGATTATTGTATTGAGGTACATGGGAGAGAGATGAACCACATAGCTACAGCGGAGCCCTCAGCCTCGGAGGTGGATTACTCCCTCCTCATCATGGAAGCAGCGATGGCGGTGAAGATGGCGGTGAAGACGGCGGTGGAGATGGCTCCGGGGGCAATTCCCCGTCCGGCAGGGTGCCGGAACAGAGAGTCTCGTCCCCGAATTGGAGTTTCGCGACGGTGGCGGCGCCCCGGGAGTCTTTCTGGAGTTTCGTCAATTGGTACTGCGTTTTTAGGTCGAAAGGGCTTTTATAGGCGAAGAGGCGGCGCAGGGGGGCACCTGGGGGCGCCACACCCTAGGCCGGCGCGGCCTAGGCCTGGCCCGCGCCGCCATGTGGTGTGGTGGCCCCCTGGCCCCTCTCCGACTCTTCTTCGGTGTTCTGGACGCTTCCGGGAAAAATAGGAGGTTTGGCGTTGATTTCGTCCAATTCCGAGAATATTGCCCGAACAGCCTTTCTGGAACCAAAAACAGCAGAAAACAGGAACTGGCACTGTGGCATCTTGTTAATAGGTTAGTTCCGGAAAATGCATGAAAATGATATAAAGTGTGAACAAAACATGTTGGTATTGTCATAAAACAAGCATGGAACATCGGAAATTATAGATACGTTGGAGACGTATCAAAGTCCTGCACAACAGACATAGTTAATTTCGCATATTGGCTTGGCTCTCCTTCAACAAAATCACTCAGCCCTGCACGAGAAATTAGACTCTGAACATCTTCCAATATTCCCGTGCTTCTCATGAAATCCGCGCACGGGTAGTAAGAGGGGTATACTCCCTCTTCACGGTTCACTCTCATGACTTGTTGGACCTCCAATTCTTGTTGGTTAAGTTGATATCTATTCCACTCCATTTTCTGAAATTTTCAACAAACAATATAAAATTTGATTTGGTGACATATAATCAAGGGGAACTGCTATAGGAACTTGCTAGAGTACTAATCATGCATCAAAACTAGTTTATACAACTTAGAACAATCATGCAAGCTCACTAAACATGTTACCTACTGCAGCAAAATATTCAAGATATACTCAATCAAACAAAATTCTACTTGGATAATCGGAGGAGTCACATACCGGAGAGCAAATGTGCCAAATTTCAGACAGAAATCTGGGCTGAGCAAAGAGATCGAAAAATCCTGAGCTCTTGAGCAAAAACGCGAGTGAGAGAAAGCTGGTTCGAGTTTTTTCGGGAGAGAGAAGATTCTGGGAGAAAGAGATGAAGTAGTGGGGCAAGGAGGGGCCCACACCACAGGGTGGCGCGCCCCCCTCCTTGGCCGCGCCGGCTGGTGGTGTGGCACCCTGGGGTGCCCCACAGGTCATCCTCTGGTGCTCCCAGGTGCCTCTTCGAAAAATAGGACCAACGGTATAATTTTTGTGAATTTTTGAAAACTTTGAAAAATGCACATTTCTGGGTATTAAGTTTATTATTACTGGCCAGGAAAAATTTCGAAAACCCTAATCAACTAAGGAACTTTGCAAATCAAAAGTGCTACAGCAAATAAGATAAGTGGAGGGAGAAAGAGATGTTGTTTACCTCCTCTATGCATATAAAAGGTATTCGTTAACAAGGTTGATCAAGTCTTGCCACCGAATAATTTTTACATAGCATATGAAGAAATAAACCTCAAATCAATCATGTTACCTTGAATTGTATTGATATGGATCCAATCATAAGATTTTGATAACCTTCTTTAGGCTCATATATAGGACAATCGATAGTTCCAACTTTGATAGTTCTCACATTAGAAATAGTATTGACTCCACATACTTTATCAATCCTCTTGGGGAAATAAACGGTATGCTCCTTATCATCAACATTGAAAGTAACCTTTCCTTTATTGCAATCAATAACAGCCCCTGCGATGTTAAGAAAAGGTCTCCCAAGAATAATAGACATATTATCATCTTCAGGCATTTCCAACACAACAAAATCAGTTAATTTCAAGCAGTTATTAGTAACTTGAACAGGAACATCCTCACATATACCAACAGGAATAGCAGTAGATTTATCAGCCATTTGCAAAGATATATCAGTAGGTATCAACTTATCTAAATAAAGTCTCTTATAAAGAGAAAAAGGCATAACACTAACACCGGCTCCCAAGTCACATAGAGCAGTTTTAACATAATTATTCTTAATAGAACAAGGAATAGTAGGTATACCTGGGTCGCCCAACTTCTTTGGAACTTTGCCATTGAAAGAGTAATTAGCAAGCATAGTGGAAATTTCCTCATTGGGGATTTTCCTCTTGTTAGTAACAATATCTTTCATATACTTTGAATAAGGAGGCAATTTAATAGCATCAGTTAAAGGGATTTGCAAGAATAAAGGTTTCATCCAATCACAGAATTTATTATAGTGTTCTTCTTCCTTTGATTTTAGTTTCTTAGCAGGAAAAGGCATTTGCTTTTGCACCCAAGGTTCTCTTTCATTACCATGTTTCTTAACAATAAAATCTTCTTTAGTATACTTTTTATTTTTATCATGCTTTTCAGGTTCATCTTCTACCTCTTCTTTATCAGAAGAATCATTCTTATCATTATGATTATCATTTTCATGTTCATTACCACTTTCAGTTTCAGCATCGGAAATAGAAATACTATTAGGATCATTAACAGGTTCAGAGGATTCTACAACATTTTTATGTTTCTTCTTCTTTTTCTTCTTAGAAGGAGCACTAGGTTCAATGCGTTGAGAATCTTGTTCAATTCTGTTGGGATGCCCTTCAGGATATAGAGGATCCTGGGTAGAGACACCACCTCTAGTTGTTACTTCATAAGCATGCTTCTCTTTAGAATTATTATTTAGCAAATCATTTTGCACTTTAGTGAGTTGATCAATTTGAGTTTGAATCATTTGAAATTTTTTAACAAGCATCTTAACATCATTGGAGTTTCTCTCCACAATAACATGCAAATTGCTAATAGCTTGGGAATTTTCCATTAGATGATTCTCTACTCTCATATTAAAATTTTCTTGCTTAACAATATAATTATCAAACTCATCTAAGCATTGCGCAGGAGGTTTTGAATACGGAATATCTTCCCTAGTAAAGCGTTGAAGGGAGTTTACCTCAATCATGGGTGAAGGGGGAATTATCTCACATATATCTTCTATAGGAGGTAGATTCTTCACATCTTCGGATGTAATACCTTTCTCCTTGAGAGACTTCTTAGCTTCCCGCATATCTTCATCATTCAATTCAATTAAACCCCTCTTCTTCAATATTGGCGTTGGAGTTGGTTCAGGTGTTTCCCAATCATCATGATTCCGGCTTATTCTAGCCAATAAATTTTCAGCTTCTTCTGGAGTTCTTTTCCTGAAAACACAACCAGCACAACTATCCAAATATGCTCTAGATTCAATGGTTAGTCCACTATAAAATATATCAAGTAGATCATTCTTTTCCAAATCATGTCCAGGTCTAGCTCTGATAAGAGAACAAAATCTTGCCCATGCCGCAGGCAATTTCTCTTCATCTCCCTGATCAAATCTGTAAATTCTCTGTAAAGCAGCATGTTGAGCACTAGCAGGAAAGTATTTTCGGAAGAAAACATCACGCAACTCAGTTGGATTTTTAATAGAACCAGGAGGCAAATTATTATACCAAGTTTTAGCGTCATCCTTTAATGAGAAAGGAAAAAATTTAGCGACAAAGTAAGTACGCATCTTGATATCATCAGAAAACAAGCTACTCATAGAAGAAAGTTCAATCATGTGTTCTACAGCACTTTCTTTTTCAGTACCACAAAAGGGTGTTTTCTCTACAATAGCTATATGAGACAGATCAAGAGAAAAATCATAATCTTTATCCTTAATGCATATAGGAGATGTGGCAAATTCAGGATCAGGAGATAGCTTATGTTTAACAGTATATTGTGCGAGAAACTTTTTAATGTTTCTTGTATCAGTAATAGAATTGCATTTATCAATAAAATCATCATTAAGCTCCACATAATCTTCATCAGGATCATCACTAGAATAATCAAGTTCAGGTGAATTAACAGGTGTAGTGGCATTTTCATCAGGAGTTTCAGCATTTTCAATTTGTCTAGACCTAGCAATTGTAGCATCTAGAAAGGATCCCAACGAACCACTATCATCAAGCACAACAGAAACATTATCAATATTATGAGAGTTTTCAGATTCAGTAGACGTACCAGCTTGTGGCGGTGAAACAAGTTGACTTATCACAGATGGTGAATCAAGTGTAGCAGAGGTACTCAGAGTTGTACCTTTTCTTGTAGTGGATGGTAATATGGCGACTTTAGAATCGCGAGCTTTACCCATGATGGAGAATTTGCAGCGAACAATATCAATCCAAGTGAACTTCCAAATAAAGCTATGCTCCCCGGCAACGGCGCCAGAAAACGGTCTTGATAACCCACAAGTATAGGGGATCGCAGTAGTCTTCGAGGGTAGTATAACCCAATTTATTGATTCGACACAAGGGGAGACAAAGAACACTTGGAAGCCTTAACAGCGGAGTTGTCAATTCAGCTGCACCTGGAAACAGACTTGCTCGCAAGAGTTTATCAGTAGTAACAGTTTTATAGCAGTAGCAGTAGTGAAATAACAGCAGCAGAGTAACAAAGACAGCAGTAGTGATTTTAGTAAACAGCAGGATTAAAATACTGTAGGCACGGGGACGGATGACGGGCGTTGCATGGATGAGAGAACCTCATGTAACAATCATAGCAGGGCATTTGCAGATAATAATAATACGGTGTCCAAGTACAAAGCAATCAATAGGCATGTGTTCCAATTATAGTCGTACGTGCTCGCAATGAGAAACTTGCACAACATCTTTTGTCCTACCAGCCGGTGGCAGCCGGGCCTCAAGGGAAACTACTGGATATTAAGGTACTCCTTTTAATAGAGTACCGGAGCAAAGCATTAACACTCCGTGAACACATGTGATCCTCACATCACTACCATCCCCTCCGGTTGTCCCGATTCTTGTCACTTCGGGGCCATTGGTTCCGGACAGCGACATGTGTATACAACTTGCAGGTAAGATCAATAAACAATGAATATCATGATGAAGCAATAACATGTTCAGATCTGAGATCATGGCACTCGGGCCCTAGTGACAAGCATTAAGCATAGCAAGTTGCAACAATATCATCAAAGTACCAATTACGGACACTAGGCACTATGCCCTAACAATCTTATGCTATTACATGACCAATCTCATCCAATCCCTACCATCCCCTTCGGCCTACAGCGGGGGAATTACTCACACATGGATGGGGGAAGCATGGCTGGTTGATGGAGAGGCGTTGGCGGTGATGATGGCGATGATCTCCTCCAATTCCCCGTCCCGGCGGAGTGCCAGAACGGAGACTTCTGGCTCCCGCGACGGAGTTTCACGATATGGCGGCGTTCTGGAGGCTTTCTGGCAACTTCGACTTCTCCCCGTGCGTTTTTAGGTCGAAGGCAATTTATAGTCCGAAGGAGGGCGTCGGAGGCCGGCCGAGGGGGGCACACCATAGGGCCGCGCGGCCCCCCTAGGCCGCGCCGCCTTATGGTGTGGGGCCCTCGGGCCTCCACCTTACTTGTCCTTCTGGCTCCGTCAGTATTCTGGGAAAATAGGGCCTTCTGCATAAATTCCGAGGATTTTCCCGAAAGTTGGATTTCTGCACAAAAACGAGACACCAGAACAGTTCTGCTGAAAACAGCGTTAGTCCATGTTAGTTGTATCCAAAATACACAAATTAGAGGCAAAACAATAGCAAAAGTGTTCGGGAAAGTATATACGTTTTGGACGTATCAATGAGTAGGCGTTTGTGACTCTCCAACTTGGCAACGTCACCTTCATGATTGCAACAAGCACGGTCCTTACTCAAAGGAAAGTACTCCTTCAAGGCTTATTCTTGCATTGAGTTGACCTCCATGAGCATGGCTTTGCTCCTCTTCAAAGAGGCAATCTCTTCCTCATGGTCACAACAAGTAACCTTCTCTTTGCTCATGCGGAGGCACTCCATCAAGGACTCTTCTTGCATGCCATTCAAACTTAGTAGCTTGGCCTTGGTCTTCTCAAGAGTTGCAATTTCCTCTTCATGATTGCAACATGAAGTTTTCTCCTTGCATAAGAGGTAATACTCATCCAAGGCTTCTTCTTGAAGGGCATTGACCTCCAAGAGTAATGCATTATGCTTCTTCAAGGAAGAAACTTGATCAACAAGCTCGTCTCCACATGGGTTTGGCCCTCCATCACCTTTCACTTCGTGGGCTTCCTCTTGAGGATGATCACATGTCTCGGAGGGAATTGCATGCTTACTCTCCAAAGATTTGAAATCCTTGGTGAGAGCGGCAACTTTCTCAAGAAGTAATGTGTGGTCATACTCAAGAAGGAGCTTCTTCTTCTTGAGCTCACCCACCAATCCAAGAGTATGATCTCGGTCCTTGGTGAGTTGGGAGATGATGGCATTGTTGGAGTCTTCGAGGGTGATGACACTAGATTCAAGAGACATACGCAAATTTTGCTCCTCCTCAAGTGCTTCATTTAGAGAGGCAATCTCATTTGCCGCCTCCCTCTCAAGTCTCTCCTTCTCTTCTATGAGGTCTTGAGCCGCACCAAGTTGGGTGATACGTCCAAAACGTATCTACTTTCCTGAACACTTTTGCTATTGTTTTGCCTCTAATTTGTGTATTTTGGATACAACTAACACGTACTAACGCTGTTTTCAGCAGAACTGTTCTGGTGTCTTGTTTTTGTGCAGAAATCCAACTTTCGGGAAAATCCTCAGAATTTATGCAGAAGGCCCTATTTTCCCAGAATACTGACGGAGCCAGAAGGACAAGTAAGGTGGAGGCCCGAGGGCCCCACACCATAAGGCGGCGCGGCCTAGGGGGGCCCGCGCGGCCCTATGGTGTGGCCCCCTCGGCCGGCCTCCGACGCCCTCCTTCGGACTATAAATTGCCTTCGACCTAAAAACGCACGGGGAAAAGTCGAAGTCGCCAGAAAGCCTCCCGAACGCCACCACATCGCGAAACTCCGTCGCGGGAGCCAGAAGTCTTCGTTCTGGCACTCCGTCGGGACGGGGAATTGGAGGAGATCATCGCCATCATCACCGCCAACGCCTCTCCATCAACCAGCCATGTTTCCCCCATCCATGTGTGAGTAATTCCCCCGCTGTAGGCCGAAGGGGATGGTAGGGATTGGATAAGATTGGTCATGTAATAGCATAAGATTGTTAGGGCATAGTGCCTAGTGTCCGTAATTGGTACTTTGATGATATTGTTGCAACTTGTTATGCTTAATTCTTGTCACTAGGGCCCGGGTGCCATGATCTCAGATCTGAACATGTTATTATTTCATCATGATATTCATTGTTTATGGTCTTACCTGCAAGTTGTATACACATGTCGCTGTCCGGAACCGATGGCCCCGAAGTGACAGAAATCGGGACAACCGGAGGGAATGGTAGTGACGTGAGGATCACATGTGTTCACGGAGTGTTAATGCTTTGCTCCGGTACTCTATTAAAAGGAGTACCTTAATATCCAGTAGTTTCCCTTGAGGCCCGGCTGCCACCGGCTGGTAGGACAAAAGATGTTGTGCAAGTTTCTCATTGCGAGCACGTACGACTATAATTGGAACACATGCCTATTGATTGCTTTGTACTTGGACACCGTATTATTATTATCTGCAAATGCCCTGCTATGATTGTTACATGAGTTTCTCTCATCCATGCAACGCTCGTCATCCGTCCCCGTGCCTACAGTATTTTAATCCTGCTGTTTACTATAATCACTATTGCTGTCTTTGTTACTCTGCTGCTGTTATTTCACTACTGCTACTGCTATAAAACTGTTACTACTGATAAACTCTTGCGAGCAAGTCTGTTTCCAGGTGCAGCTGAATTGACAACTCCGCTGTTAAGGCTTCCAAGTGTTCTTTGTCTCCCCTTGTGTCGAATCAATAAATTGGGTTATACTACCCTCGAAGACTGCTGCGATCCCCTATACTTGTGGGTTATCATTGGGCCATGAGGGCTCCAACATGGATCTTGGTATCCCATTGCATGTTAGTGAGAAAAGCATCCAAACCCACAATCTCACGCTTAGTGGTGAGACTAGTGGCATCATCAAAAGATATAGCATTAGAGGGAGATGTGAGTTTGGAAGAAGATTCTACCTCCGAGGATAACTTTGCCATGAGGCAACGGGAGTTGTTGGTGATGTGTTTCTCATTAGGAGAGTCGAAGAGGGAAATGGAGGGAGTGGAAATGGCGATGGCGGCCACTCCCTCTTCTTCCTTTCTTGAGCTCTTGTATTCATGATCCTCACCAGCATCGGATGAGTACTCTTCTCGAATGATAAAGGCTCTTGGCTTCTTGGTGGAGGAGAACTTAGCGTCACCGGGCTTGGAGGAGAACTTGGAGAAACCTTTGGAGAGGGACTTGAACTTATCCTTGCGGACAAGCCTTCCACCATTATCTTCTCTTCTCTCATAGATACACTCCGCAACGAAGTGACTTTTGTCGCTGCAATTGTAGCATGTTCTCCCCCTTTCCCCTCCTTTGGGCTTTTTGAGAAGTTTCTTGGAGACTCACGGGACGAGTATCTTCTTGGCCTTGAGCTTTGTGTCCTGTTCCTATCCCAAAACCTCTTTGCGGCGAGAGCCATGTGCTCATGGTAGTTTGTCTTGAGGTCATCCGGACTCCACTCCATGGGATCCTCATCGCTCTCACTAGCTTCATGCTCCCTTATCTTTAATGCGAGGATGGGCTTGCGAGTGTTGTGAGCCCTTGCAACAAGATCCTCTGCATTCTTCTTGGAGATGTCCAATGCGATGACTTCACTAAGGACTTCATCGGATGTCATAGCGCGGAAAGAGGCGTTTTGGCGGATGGTCGTCAACTTCACTTCCTCATATGGGAGGAGAGCGTTGTAGAACTTTCTTTTGATCCAATGATCATCCACAAACGTTGCTCCTAGATCTTGCATTTGCACGGCAAGGGCAATGAGATGACGATACATTTCTTCTGGAGACTCCCCTTCATTCATGAAGAAGTTGTCGGCCATGTTGTTCACTTCATCGAAGCGAGAGCTTTGAATACTCTCATTTACGAGGAAGAGCTTGTCGAGTTTATACCATGCTTCCTTGGCGGTCTTGAGCGAGCGAATGTGAGCGCGGTCCTTGGGCGTGACGGCCATGTGAATCATGTTGATGGCGGTTGCGTTGAGTTGATCATCCAACACCTCTCTTCTTATCAAGTTCTTTGGGTCTCTTGGTGAATAACCTTCCTCGATGATGCGCCAAAGCTCGGTAGAAGCGCTGCGCACATGAGATTTCATCAAAAATTGCCAATTCTCAAAGCTATTTGATTCAAGTAATGGTGGTGAACCATGAGACAAAATATGAGGCATGATGTAACATCCCAAATTTTAAAACAAAGAGAAAATGAATTTCCTTTTTTTCCAAAAATGAGAACCAACAAAAACTTTCTTACATATGAGCTATGCATAGTGCTCATACCTAATACTTGTGTGATTTCCATGATTGTTGGTTTGTTACCTTGAACATATTTCCAAAACCCTAAAACCCTAACCATCTCAAAAACCAAAGTGGATCAAATATGAAGAAACTAACATAGAATAAAAAGACACATGTGGGCATCTAGCCCTAATATGTAAATCTTGACCCCTACCACTATTACTTTTCTAAATGGTGGTGAACCATTGTAAAACCCACTAAACCCTAAACCTCACCCCTCTTATCACCATCCATTAAAAAAAGGATATTAAATAAGAAAAGGTCCTATGTGCCTATGACTATTTTTTTAGTAAAACTTTTACTTAGGCCTTGCTCTACATTGTGTAAATGTTTTGAAATACCTCAACAAACCTAACCTAGTACTTACCAACTAATCCAAGTGAGAAACAAAAATAAAATAAACATATGCATAGAGGCATATGTGGCACTTAGCCATAATACCAATTCTTGACCTAGGCACCCACATTTTCCCCAAATGGTTTGAACCCTTTACCCAACTCAATATAACACTAAATAAACCTTACACATGCCTAAGTGAAGCAAAGAAAAAGAAAAGAATAAAAGTTAGAAAATCACAAAACCCTCACATATGGTTTATGCCATTTTTACCAATCTTGACCTAGACCAATTTGGCCTTCACCATTAGTTGTATTATGTTACTAAACACTTATTAACACCTTTGGAATCAAAGAAACTCAAATCAAATCAAATTTGAACTCAAATTGTGATCACATGCAATATTAGTCAAATCTGCCAATTTCAGTCTGGTCACTACTTTGAGCCCCTGTATTCTGAGATTTTCAAACCAAACAAATCCAATTCTTTGCACCTCATCCAAGTGAACATAAAGGTGAACAACTTTTGTAAAGACCACCATATCAAATTCATCTTGGATCAAAAACTATGCTCAAGCAAAGTTGGGACTTTTTAACAACCTCAACATTACCCCACTTTGCAAATTTTGCATTTCTTTGATTTTTGAAATTCCACCACCACCATTGCGAGTCTCTGGTCATTTGCAATCAATCCAACCAACCTATTTTCAAACTTCGGAACAATATTGCATAGAACACATTTGGCAAAAACTTGAAATTGCAAATAGGCATCAAATCCCCAAAACACTATTCCAAATAGTATTGGCCTAATTCTTGCTCACCACTTGCCTCCCCAGTCCCCTGATCCCCTCCAGCACCAGTGCATCTAGTTTAAACCCTAGCAATAGCCAGACATGGCCTAGCCATGGCCATGCCGACCATGTCCCCCATGGACAAGCCAACCCTAGCTCCTCCCCTCTCTAGCTCGGCCAACCCTGCCATTCTGCTCCTCTTGGATCCCCTAAACACGCCTGTGCTCGCCATGATCAAAGAGGAACCCGACAGCACCGGACACGCGCCACGCCCATGATGTCCAGAACGCGCCAGGGTGCGTATCGGCACGCCCTGGACGCCGCAGAGCGACAACGTTCGCCGTCGACCCGGGCCCCCTCTCACCCTCTCCCTTCTCCAGCGAGCTCCACTGGACGACCGCCGCCCGCCAGACAAGCTCCCCTGCCCGCGCGCGTGCTGTCGCCGACGACAACATCGCCGCCCTTCCGCCACGGCCTCTGATGGGGTTCGTAGCATAGAAAACAAAAAAATTCCTACCGCAAAGACGAATAAATCCAAGATCTAATCTATGGAACACCCAAGATCTAATCTACAAGATCGAAGCAACGAGATGGAGATGAGACTAACCCTCGAAGATTCCAAAGCCTACGAGATTAATCTCGTTGTTGGTGTAGACGATCGTCCCCGGTGCTGCAATCCGGCAGCACTTCCGTACTCGGTCGCGCGTACGGTGTCGATGAAGCTCCTTCCTCTCCCGTTCCAGAGGGCAGCGGAGGTGTGGTAGATCTCCTCCAAATTCCAGCAGCACGACGGCGTGGTGGTGGTAGTGGAGGAAGAAAAAGCTGCAGGGCTTCGCCTAAGCCGGAGCAGCGTATGGTGGAGGGAGAGGCGGCCAGAGGAGGCAATGATGGGGTGTGGTGGCCGGCCACCCCCTCCCCTCTTTATATAGGGGGCCAGCCGGCCAGGGTGGCCCTCCTTCCCATCTAGGGTTAGGGGGGCGGCGGCCAAAGGGGGGAGAGGGCTTTCCCCTCCCCCAAGTTGATCCCTCCCCAGGGAAACCCTAGGGGGTTGGCCGGCCTGGGCCTTGGGGGGCATGTGCCCCTGGCCCATTAGGCCAGGGAGCATCCCCTCGGCCCATGCTAGGCCTCCTAGGTCGTGGGCCCCATGGTGGACCCCTCTGGAACCTTCTAGAACCTTCCAGTCAATCACCGGAAAAATCCCGAACCTTTCCGAAACCCAGAAATCAACTTCCCTTATATGAATCTTATTCTCCGGACTATTCCGGACCTCCTCGTGACATCCTGGATCACATCCGAGACTCCGAACAAACTTCGTCTCCATACCATATTCAAATCTACTTATGCGACATCGAACCTTAAGCGCGTCACCCTACGGTTCGCGAACTATGCAGACATGGTCGAGATTCCTCTCCGAGCAATAACCAATAGCGGGATCTGGAGATCCATAATGGCTCCCACATATTCAACGATGACTCTAGTGATCGATTGAACCATTTACATACGATGCCAATTCCCTTTGTCACACGATATTTTACTTGTCCGAGGTTTGATCATCGGTATCTCCATACCTTGTTCAACCTCGTTACCGACAAGTACTCTTTACTCGTACCGTGGTATGTGATCTCTTATGAACTATTCATATGCTTGCAAGCTAATTAGATGACATTCCACCGAGAGGGCCCAGAGTATATCTATCCGTCATCAGGATGGACAAATTCCACTATTGATCCATATGCCTCAACTCACACTTTCCAAATACTTAATCCCATCTTTATAACCACCCATTTACGCAATGGCGTTTGATGTAATCAAAGTACCCTTCCGGTGTAAGTGATTTACATGATCTCATGGTCGAAGGACTAAGGCAACTATGTATTGAAAGCTTATAGCAAATTGAACTTAATGACTTGATCTTATGCTATGCTCAGTTGGGTGTGTGTCCATTATATCATTCAACCAATGACATAACCTTGTTATTAACAACATCCAATGTTCATGATCACGAAACCATGATCATCCATTAATCAACAAGCTAGTTATACAAGAGGCTTACTAGGGACTCCTTGTTGTTTACATAACACACATGTATCAATGTTTCGGTTAATACAATTATAGCATGGTATGCAAACATTTATCATAAACACAAAGATATTATAATAACCACTTTATTATTGCCTCTTGGGCATATCTCCAACAGTCTCCCACTTGCACTAGAGTCAATAATCTAGATTACATTGTAAGGTACCTAACACCCATAGCATTCTGGTGTTGGTCATGCTTTGCCCTAGGGAGAGCTTTAGTCAACGGATCTGCAACATTCAGATCTGTGTGTACTTTGCAAATCTCTACTTCACCATCTTCGACGTACTCGCGAATCGAATGAAAACGCAGCTTGATATGCTTCAGCTTCTTGTGTGACCTTGGTTCTTGCCTATTGGCGATGGCACCCGTGTTGTCACAATAAATGATTAACGGGTCCAATGCACTAGGAACCACACCAAGCTCAACAATGAACCTCTTCATCCATACCGCTTCTGATGAAGCCTCTGAAGCCGCTATATATTCAGATTCTGTTGAAGATTTCGCCACCGTGCCTTTGCTTGGAACTGCTCCAGCCATCGCCGCACCATTCAATATAAACACGTACCCAGACTGAGACTTAGAGTCATCAGGATCGGTGTTCCAACTTGCATCGGTGTAACTGGTTACAACGAGCTCTTGGTCACCGCCATAACAAAGAAACATATCCTTAGTCCTTTTCAAGTACTTCAGGATATTCTTGACCGCTGTCCAGTGTTCCATTCCTGGATCACTTTGATATCTGCTGGTCAAACTAACAGCATGTGCGATATCCGGTCTAGTACACAGCATGGCATACATGAGAGAGCCTACTGCCGAAGCATAGGGGATCTTGCTCATCCTCTCTCTTTCATCTGCTGTAGCTGGACCTTGAGTCTTACTCAAGACCTTACCTGGCAACATAGGCAAGAACCCTTTCTTGCTTTCATCCATTCTAAACTTCTTTAGAATCTTGTCCAGGTATGTACTCTGTGAAAGGCCTATTAGGCGTCTTGATCTATCTCTATAAATCTTGATGCCTAAAATGTATGCTGCTTCACCAAGGTCTTTCATTGAAAAACACTTATTCAAATAACCTTTAACACTGCTTAATAGTTCTATATCATTCCCAATCAATAATATGTCATCTACATATAATATCAGGAACGCTACAGAGCTCCCACTCACTTTCTTGTAAATACAGGCCTCACCATGAGTCCGTATAAAACCGAAGTCTTTGATCACTCTATCAAAGCGTAGGTTCCAACTCCGGGATGCTTGCTTCAGTCCATAAATGGAACGCTGAAGTTTGCATACCTTGTCAGCATTTTCAGGATCGACAAAACCTTTGGGTTGTACCATATACAACTCTTCCTCAATATCACCATTAAGGAACGCCGTTTTGACATCCATCTGCCAAATTTCATAATCGAAAAATGCAGCTATTGCTAACAAAATCCTCACAGACTTTAGCTTCGCTACAGGTGAGAAAGTCTCATCGTAGTCAACTCCTTGAATTTGTCGGAAACCCTTTGCGACAAGTCGAGCTTTATAGACAGTAATATTACCATCAGCATCTATTTTTCTCTTGAAGATCCACTTATTCTCGACAGCCTTGCGGCTATCAGGTAAGTCTACCAAAGTCCATACTTTGTTATCATACATGGATCCCATTTCGGATTTCATGGCTTCTTGCCATTTGTTGGAATCTGGGCTCATCATTGCTTCTTCATACGTCGCAGGGTCCTCATCATTGTTGTCCACAATCATGACATTCAAACAAGGATCATACCAATCAGGAGTGGTACGTTCCCTCGTCGATCTGCGAGGTTCAGTAGCTTCCTCGTTCAAAGTTTCATGATCATCATCATTTGCTTCCTCTCCTATCGGTGCAGGCTGTGCAGGAACTTCTTCCGGTACTGCGCTACTCTGATCTATGAGAGAAGGTTCATTAACCTCGTCGAGTTCTACTTTCCTTCCAGTCACTTCTTTAGTGAGAAACTCCTTCTCAAGAAAGGATCCGTTCTTGGCAACAAAGATTTTGCCTTCGGATCTGTGATAGAAAGTGTACCCAATTGTTTCTTTAGGGTATCCTATGAAGACGCATTTCTCCGCTTTGGGTTCTAGCTTGTCAGGCTGTAACTTCTTTACATAAGCTTCGCAACCCCAAACTTTAAGGAACGACAGCTTAGGTTTCTTCCCAAACCATAGTTCATACGGTGTCGTTTCAACGGATTTAGATGGTGCCCTATTTAAAGTGAATGCGGCTGTCTCTAATGCATAACCCCAAAACGATAACGGCAAATCGGTAAGAGACATCATAGACCGAACCATATCTAAGAGAGTTCGATTACGATGTTCGGACACACCATTACGCTGTGGTGTTCCCGGCGGTGTCAACTGTGAAAGTATTCCGCATTTCTTTAAATGCATGCCAAACTCATAACTCAGATATTCGCCTCCGCGATCAGAACGCGGAAACTTAATCTTCTTGTTACGTTGATTTTCTACTTCACTTTGGAATTTCTTGAACTTCTCAAAAGTCTCGGACTTATGTTTCATAAAGTAAATATATCCATATCTACTCAGATCATCCGTGAAGGTTAGAACATAACGATAACCACCGCGCGATGCTACACTCATTGGTCCGCACACATCGGTATGTATGATTTCCAATAAGTCTATAGCTCGCTCCATTGTACCAGAAAATGAAGTCTTAGTCATTTTTCCCATTAGACATGCCTCGCACCTGTCAAGTGACTCAAAGTCAAGTGACTCAAGAAGTCCATCGGAATGGAGTTTCTTCATGCGCTTCACTCCAATATGACCAAGACGACAGTGCCACATGTAAGTAGAATTATAATTCAATTTCACTCGCTTAGCATTAATGTTATGAACATGTGTATCACTACTATCGAGATTTAACAAGAATAATCCATTCATCTCAGGTGCATGGCCATAAAAGACACTACTCATATAAATCGAACAACCATTATTCTCAGACTTAAACGAATATCCGTCTTGCATTAAACAAGATCCAGATATAATGTTCATGCTCAACGCAGGTACCAAATAACAATTATTAAGGTTTAAAACTAATCCTGAAGGTAGATGTAGAGGGAGCGTGCCGACGGCGATCACATCGACTTTGGATCCATTTCCAACGCGCATCGTCACCTCGTCTCTTGCCAGGCTTCGTCTATTCCGCAGTTCCTGTTTCGAGTTACAAATGTGAGCAACCGAACCAGTATCAAATACCCAGGCACTACTACGAGAACCAGTAAGATAGACATCAATAACATGTATATCAAATATACCTTTCTTTTTGACGTGGCCGCTCTTCAGATCGGCCAAGTATTTGGAGCAATTGCGCTTCCAGTGCCCCTTCCCCTGGCAGTAATAGCACACAGTCTCAGGTTTAGGACCAGCCTTAGGCTTCTCAGGATGCGGTGCAACTTTCTTGCCGCCCTTCTTGAAGTTACCCTTGTTAGGCTTGCCCTGCTTTTTGAAACTGGTGGTCTTGTTGACCATCAACACTTGGTTCTCCTTCTTAATCTCTACTTCAGCAGATTTCAGCATGGAAAAGAGTTCAGGTAAATCTTTATTCATGTTCTGCATGTTGTAGTTCATCACGAAGTTCTTGTAACTTGGTGGCAGTGATTGAAGGACACGATGAATACCCAGCTGGTTAGGGATCATCATCCCCAAGTCACCGAGCTTCTTCGCATGCCCGGACATGACGAGCATGTGCTCACTAACGGAGCTGCCCTCTTCCATCATGCAGGTAAAGAACTGCTTCGAGGCCTCATAGCTCTCCATGGCCGCATGAGTCTCAAAGATAAGTTTGAGCTCACGCATCATCTCATAGGGGTCGTGGTGCTCAAAACGCTTTTGGAGCTCTGCCTCTAAGCTGCACAAGATGGCACACTGAACTTCGGAGTACCGAGTTGCCCGAGTCTCATAAACATTCTTTATGTCCTCGGACACTGCAGGAGGTGGTGGGGGACCTAGTGGTGCATCGAGCACATATTGCAGGCTTCCACCAGTGAGGAAAATCCTCACATGACGGAACCAGTCAGTGAAGTTGCTACCATTGCCCTTAAGCTTTTCTTTCTCTAGGAACTGGTTAAAATTGATGGAGGGGGGCGCCATGATCTACAACATATTTGCAAAGAGTTTAGACTAAGTTTATGATAAATTGAGTTCAATTTTAATTCTGAAATTAACTAGGTGAACTCCCACTTAAAACAACATCCCTCGCATTGTCTTAGTGATTACACGAACCAAATCCACTACACCAAGTCCGATCTTCATGAGAAAAGATGTAGCTTCAAAGGCGAACACTCAAGTGTTCATCATATCATTCATATGACTCATGCTCTACCTTTCGGTATCCCGTGTTCCGAGACCATGTCTGTACATGCTAGGCTCGTCAAGGCAACCTTGGTATCCGCGTGTGCAAATGTGGCTTGCACCCGTTGTATGCACATGTAGAGTCTATCACACCCGATCATCACGAGATGCTTCGAAACGACAAGTCTTAGCAACAGTGCATACTAAGGATGAACACTTTATTATCTTGATATTTAGTGAGAGGGATCATCTTATAATGCTACCGTCGCGATCTAAGCAAAATAAGATGCATAAAAGGATTAACATCACATGCAATTCATAATGTGTGATATGATATGGCCTTTCTTCTTTGTGCTTTTGATCTCCATCTCCAAAGCACGGACATGATCTCCATCATCACCAGCATGGCGTCAAGGTCAGTGGCGCCACTTCACGGTTGTCCATCACTTATAGCTACTATAACAACTACTTGAAATAAAGCTATTACATGATGAATAGACACGCAGGTCTTTAACAAAAATTAAAGACAACCATTAGGCTCCTGCCGGTTGCCATAATACAATAATGAACATCTCATACATCAAATATAATCATCATCACATCATGGCCATATCACATCACCAAACCCTGCAAAAACAAGTTAGACGCCTCTAATTTGGTTTGCATATTTTACGTGGTTTAGGGTTTTCGAGTAAGATCCAATCTACCTACGAACATGAACCACAATGGTGATACTAATGTTGACAATAGAAGTGCAAATTACAATCTTCACTATGGTGGGAGAGACAGACACCCGCAAAGCCACTTATGCAATACAAGTTGCATGTCAAGCCTGGAGCAAGTCTCATGAGACGCGGTCATGTAAGGTTAGCCCGGGCCGCTTCATCCCACCATCCCGCAAGAAGCAAAGTACACAAACTAAAGCAACAAGAGCATCACCGCCCACAAAACCATTGTGTTCTACTCGTGCAACAGATCTATGCATAGACATGGCTCTGATACCACTGATGGGGTTCGTAGCATAGAAAACAAAAAATTTCCTACCGCAAAGACGAATAAATCCAAGATCTAATCTATGGAACACCCAAGATCTAATCTACAAGATCGAAGCAACGAGATGGAGATGAGACTAACCCTCGAAGATTCCAAAGCCTACGAGATTAATCTCGTTGTTGGTGTAGACGATCGTCCCCAGTGCTGCAATCCGGCAGCACTTCCGTACTCGGTCGCGCGTACGGTGTCGATGAAGCTCCTTCCTCTCCCGTTCCAGCGGGCAGCGGAGGTGTGGTAGATCTCCTCCAAATTCCAGCAGCACGACGGCGTGGTGGTGGTAGTGGAGGAAGAAAAAGCTGTAGGGCTTCGCCTAAGCCAGAGCAGCGTATGGTGGAGGGAGAGGCGGCCAGAGGAGGAGGCAATGATGGGGTGTGGTGGCCGACCACCCCTCCCCTCTTTATATAGGGGGCCAGCCGGCCAGGGTGGCCCCCCTTCCCATCTAGGGTTAGGGGGGCAGCGACCAAAGGGGGGAGAGGGCTTTCCCCTCCCCCAAGTTGATCCCCCCCAGGGAAACCCTAGGGGGTTGGCTGGCCTGGGCCTTGGGGGGGGGGCATGTGCCCCTGGCCCATTAGGCCAGGGAGCATCCCCTCGGCCCATGCTAGGCCTCCTAGGTCGTGGGCCCCATGGTGGACCCCTCCGGAACCTTCTAGAACCTTCCAGTCAATCACCGGAAAAATCCCGAACCTTTGCGAAACCCAGAAATCAACTTCCCTTATATGAATCTTATTCTCCGGACTATTCCGGACCTCCTCATGACATCCTGGATCACATCCGAGACTCCAAACAAACTTCGTCTCCATACCATATTCAAATCTACTTATGCGACATCGAACCTTAAGCGCGTCACCCTACGGTTCGCGAACTATGCAAACATGGCCGAGACTCCTCTCCGAGCAATAACCAATAGCGGGATCTGGAGATCCATAATGGCTCCCACATATTCAACAATGACTTTAGTGATCGATTGAACCATTTACATACGATGCCAATTCCCTTTGTCACACGATATTTTACTTGTCCGAGGTTTGATCATCGGTATCTCCATACCTTGTTCAACCTCGTTACCGACAAGTACTCTTTACTCGTACCGTGGTATGTGATCTCTTATGAACTATTCATATGCTTGAAAGCTAATTAGATTACATTCCACCGAGAGGGTCCAGAGTATATCTATCCGTCATCAGGATAAACAAATTCCACTATTGATCCATATGCCTCAACTCACACTTTCCAAATACTTAATCCCATCTTTATAACCACCCATTTACGCAATGGCGTTTGATGTAATCAAAGTACCCTTCCGGTGTAAGTGATTTACATGATCTCATGGTCGAAGGACTAAGGCAACTATGTATTGAAAGCTTATAGCAAATTGAACTTAATGACTTGATCTTATGCTACGCTCAGTTGGGTGTGTGTCCATTATATCATTCAACCAATGACATAACCTTGTTATTAATAACATCCAATGTTCATGATCACGAAACCATGATCATCCATTAATCAACAAGCTAGTTATAAAAGAGGCTTACTAGGGACTCCTTGTTGTTTACATAACACACATGTATCAATGTTTCGGTTAATACAATTATAGCATGGTATGCAGACATTTATCATAAACACAAAGATATTATAATAACCACTTTATTATTGCCTCTTGGGCATATCTCCAACAGCCTCGCACGCGCCCGACATGGGTAGACACCGCCTAGCTTCGCCAGCAGGCTCCCCAGAACCCCCTGGAGACCAGGACGCTGTTGCGCACGTCGTCTTGCCCTTTCGCGCCCTGGAACACCATCGCCGCCGTCGACCTTGCCGCACCCCACGGTCACCTCATGCCACTATATAAGGGGCACGCCCCTGGACGAATTGAGCACGCCGTTCCACTCCCCTCTCTCTTCTGCCTCTCCTCGCACCCTCTCCGCTCCACATTACTCACCACCGCCGCCCAATTGCACCATCACCGCCCGTGGGCCGCCGCAGATCAAGCCAACGATTTAGTCCATCCCCGGAGCTCCCACGACCACCGTTGAGCTCGCCGTCGTCGACAACGACCAGCAGCATCGACGCCGTTGATCGCCGGAGCCCCTGATCGCCGTCGACCCCCTAGCCTCGCCGCGCCCGTAAGTCCCTATCGCCGGAGAAGACGACACACCTCGCTCGTCCGATCGCCTTTTAATCCAACAGCCCACATCATCCCGTACTGATTTGGTGTTAAGAACCCACTGACGTGTAGGCCCCACAAGTCAGGCGGCCCTCTGCGCACTGAAGCGTTACTGGGCCGGCCCGTTAGGTTTTTCCCGCGCGAGCCCAGTAATTCGAATTTGATTTAATCCAATTCAATAAAAATGCAAACTGGTGTCCAATTCAAATTTGAATAGTTTCAAATCTAATGAACCATTTTTGACCAACTTTATATTGTTGGAAAGCGTATGAAAAGCTCTATCCAACCACACTGGTTTCACACCAAAATCTTTTGTAGAATTAAGGTGACAAAAATAACAATTCAGAAGCTTTTTCAACTTCAAACAATTATTACAAATCAACCAAAAATGCTATTGAGTTGATTTCAACTCTCATAGATCACATTTAACATACTCTAATTGATTATGTAAAAATATGGCATGATTACTTTGGGTGATCATGGCCTAGTTTAAAGAAAGGACTCTATGGCTATTTTAGTTAGTTGATATTGTCCAAAACTATATAATAAATCATATGAGGTGTTTGCCCTCATTTAAATCTTGTCCCAAGTAACTTAGTATGAGTTAGTACCATGGTTTACATAATCTCATATTGGGTTAGTTGGTGATATTAAATCATAATGATGGTAGTGTTAAATTGTATGAGGTACTCTACCTCATTTAAATTATTTTCCCAAATGATGATGAGGAAGGGTTGACCTTGGTCAACATGGAATCATAAGTTATTCATTTGAGGAGATTAAATCTTAACAAGATTCAATGAGAGGAAATTATTTCCTCCAAAGACTTAAAGAGAAACCCTAATCCACATTTCAATGAGAGGAAATTATTTCTCTAACACTAAGTAAGAAAACCCTAGTATAATTTTAGGTAGCAATGTTAAGTGATGATGCTAGAGCATTTTGAGTGAGCCATTAAGGCCAATTAAGACTACTTAAGTATTGTTTGGTGATTGTATCCTCGTATTCGTTTATAGACGCTAGTACCGGAGACTATCAAGAGGAGGAGGTATTCTACCAAGAAGAAGAAGAAAACTTTGATCACCTCAATAACCAAGGCAAGCTAGACTAATGCAAGGTATATTGTTGCAAGCTAATATTCTTGCAAAGTCAAAGCTCTAATAGAGCAAGGCCACATTACCTTTACCTTATGTGCAACAATCCCATCGCAAGTTTTTACCCTACAAGTTTTTACTTGAATTATTAAGAAGTTACTTTTATAGTTAACTTTGGTCGGGAGGGGTGTTTCTAGTCCCGGGCTCAGATGAGCTCTTTCTCATGAACCATACAGGTTGTGCCACAAAGCCTGGCACTTGTCACATACAACGTACAGAAGTAGGTGGAACAGTTACGTACGCGTAGTGTACGAGCGACTACTTCTGGCCAACTGCTCTCCATCAGCTTCGACTGGTTCCCACTGTGTGGGCTGCATTTTGCTAGCATGGCCGCACGCGCGATTGTTCACGTGATCACAGTAGCAGCTGGCATTGATTATGGCTGGCCCAGTCACTGTTTTCATCAGAGCTACGAAATCAATACGGAGCTGAATACGCTGACATATATTGCCATGTGCTGAACCTGATTGGTCTAGGGATCGGGAGCATCTAAGCTCGAGATCAGAAACGAATTTCCCACTTTGGTCTAAGTTTAGAATGTACTAGAGTAGCAAAGTTAGCCTCAAAGATGGCCAAGCCAGATAGCACCCCTCATGATTAGTGCTAGTGCTAACAACTAAAATTGACTACTCTAGATGGGAACTTGTGTTTTGAAATGAATTTGAAAACTTTGGAATGATGAGTCATTCCATTGAAAGATCTTTGAAGGTGAATATGACTTGAATGAGATGATGAATTTTGATTAAAACTGATATTGGATGCGATACCTTTCCAATTTTTGAGTACCCCCACAATATCTGATTATGGGTAGGGCTTAACTGGAAGTTTATACACCTTAGTATGGGTTCCCTCTGAACAAGCATCATAGGGGTTATTTCGAGGCTGCCTCCGTTGTATGAGAAATGATGTGAATGTACGGCCCAAGCCCTGTGCAGTTCCCAGGTTGACAGTTGGTCTTCACTGGGAGGCCAAGCTCATGGGGAGAGGTACCTATACTAGGGTATGTAAGTGAAAGGTTATGGTTGATGATCTGCGTACTGAGTTACGATGATTCAGGGCTATCCTTGATGGATGAAATCAAATGTTGTGGCACAAGTGTGCAACCTCTACAGAGTGTAAACCTATTCGAATAGCCGTGTCCACGGTTACAGACGGTTGGAAAGGCCATACTGTTACCGGTGTCAGATATTTCTTGAAAATGTTGATGAAGTGAATGGTGACTTGACTTGAATCACAACTAGTTGTGGGAATGACACTAATGTTCCCACTTGAGTTAGTTAGCACATGAAAAGTCTTTTGTCAAATACTTGTGAACTAAAATTAGCTTTATGCAAATAAAACTAGAGCTTAGCACCCCCTTACTAGAATTGATAGTACTTATATTAGTATTAGTTTACGAGTACTTTAAAGTACTCACGGCTGTGTCCCTGGCTATTCAAATGGCCAGACTATGAAGAAGAGCAGTAGTACCAGGAGGATGGACAACAAGACGTCTACGACAACTAGGGAATCTTCTGACGTCAGACGTTGGCCTGTGGATTTGATAGTCCACTTCCGTTACGCTTCCGCCATGTAATATGTTCGTTGATCATTAGATCAACTATTTGTGTAACATTGGATCATGTGATCTCTATTTGTAAGACGACTATGGTATGTAATGAATGATGACTTATGGTATCAACTGTTATGTCTCGCAACAACAATATTCCTGGGATTGCGATGTATGGCATAACATGCATCTGGACTTAAAAATCCGGGTGTTGACACATGAGTATTGGGACATTTATGGTGTAGTCACTTGGTGGAGGCACCGCATGATTATTCCCTAATTGCCCCGCCGCCGGTGGTACATCCTTCCCTTTTGTAGAAGTGTCGGCTTCCCCAAGCTTTTCTTCTTGTTGATTTTTCGTCGATTGAGCGACAAAATCAACAAGAGGAAATTGGGTAACTTTGGGTGGGGGAACCCCGGCACTTGCATTTGGATCAATGGTGGGGGTTGGTTTTGGAGCTACTAACTCCATCATCATAGCCTTCATTTGGTTAACGATGGATGACTCCAAATTCTTGAGGTCATCCAACGTAGCCGTTGTGCTATCGACGGTAGATGGTGGAGGTGGTCGCTCACCGGAAAGGGACGCATTCTCAACCACCTCTTGTTTGGCCATTTCTTAGGCGGTAAAGCCCGAGCAAGAAAACCTCGCTCTGATACCAATTGAATGGATCGTAGCGAACAAGAGGGGGGGTGAATGGGCGCTACGCAATTTTTAATCTTTTTCACTTTTTAGTGCAACGGAAGATAAAGGTGATAGCTTTAGTGGTGGATATGTTCCTAGTATGATCCTAGGCTAGTGCAACAAGTAAGGGAACCAAACACAAATAACAAAGATGAGGAAAGGGACAACCGGAGGGCACGGAGTCGAGGCGAGGATTTGTTTCCCGCAGTTCCTCCCACAAGAGGGAGTACGTCTGCGTTGAGGAGGTGCTAGTCTCACACAAGAGACTAGACGGCCACACCACGAAGGAAGGCCTCACCTTCTTCCTCAAGAGAGCTCCACAAAGGGGCTCCCTTTTCTCCACTAAGGCACCGGTCGAGGCGGTGGTTCCTTCACAAGGTTGGGGCGAGCTCCACAACACTAGGAGGCTCCCAACAACCTATGGGGCTAGCACAATTCCAAGCTAGCCTCCATAGGTGCACTTCCTCCAAGATCCCACCATAGGAACCCTAACTCCAAGATAAACTAAGGACTAGCACGAATTGGTGAAATCTCTCTTGGTAGAACTATAGATCAGGGCCCCCTCCACCACTCCTCAAAATTTGGGCAAGATTGGTTGGATGGTTGGGGAGATCCTCAAAGATTAAGCTCAGCAACAATGGAGGAGAGAGAAAGAAGAGATAAAAACGAGCTGGGGAAGAAGGGCCCTTTAAATAGCCCCCCCCCCCCCCCCGAAATCCAACCGTTATATGCGATTTTTGCCTAAGCGGTACTACCGCTTTGGTAAGCGGTACTACCGCTATGGATTCGAAATCCCCACATATCTTGTCCACGTGGACACATAGCGGCACTACCGCTCGTGGTACCGCTTGAGGTACCGCAATGGCCTCTAGAGCTTACTGGATACCAAGCGGTACCACAGCGGTACTGCCGTAACTTAAGTGACGGTACTCAAGCGGTACCGAGGCGGTACTACCGCTCTCAAGCGGTACTACCGCTCAAGGTACCACAAGGGTACTGTACGTTAATCTGTGGGTCATTTTCTCAGGCAAGTCTCCAGAGTAGGGGTAGCGGTACTACCACTACTGGTACTGGTAGTACCGGCCTGACAAAAACCGCTTTCTCCTCTTTTCCTCTCCGACCATGTCACCTCGCGATACACACACAAAACCAGAAAACCTATAAGCTACGCTTCAATCCTCCGATCTTGACGTGTCTAGCGAGGTCACCGTGCACTTGCAAATCTATCAAAGACACTCTTTGCACACGGTGAGATTATTCAAGTGTTGTCATCAAACACACAAAACATGGGTTTTAGACTTTGCTCTTTCAACCGTCTTCTCCAGGCGGTCCATGGCAGGTTCTAGGGGTCGTGATCACAGTCGCCTTGCCAAGGGCAGGCGCTACGATGCAAGATCCCAACCCATCGCCTAAACTCTCACAATCGCCAGAGGAGGAGGAGACGGACTGCTTGCACGACAAGTTCTTCGAGTTCGTCGTCCAGATCACGAAAGACTCTTTCGGCCCAAAGAAGCTACCGGAGAAGTTCTCACAATTTCTTGCCGGTCAGAGTTCACCTGCGAGAAGCCAGCTACGGCTTTTGTCGATGGCATCTCAAGGCCCTATTCGAAGGACAAGGTCAGATGTTCCTCCACACCAGTTGGGAGAGGTTCTCCCCCGCCCACAACCTAGAGGTTAGTTGCTTGTTGAACTTCAAGTGCAAAGGAGACGACGAGCTCAGGGTGAAGGTGATCAGCCCCACATGTTGCCGCAAGCACTACCACGACACTAGCACCGACGATAGTGAGGATGGCGAAATTTAAGTTCTTAGATGTTCTTCCTTTGCAGTAAAGATGGTGAAGGCCAGCAGAAGCCTCTAGTTTAGATTTACGGATGTTCATCCTTTGCAGCGAAGAAGGTGGGGCCAGCAGGAGCCTCTAGTGTAGGTTTGTGGATGTTTGTCCATCACAGCCAAAAGCCAGCAAAAGACTCTAGAAATTTGAATGAAATATAAATGAAATTTTGTAGTTTGTTTACATTTGGATGTTCAAAGCTTATTTTAGAGGCTCTTATCAGGGTCTCTAATATGGGCAATCTCTCCCCAAATTGGGGAGCAAGTGTCAGCACCCCCCATAGTGAATTGTTGGCACACATGTCGGCGCCTCTTTGGTGGAGAGGTGTGCACTGCAGGCCGGCTAGAGCCGTGGGGCGGCAACACTCTAATCCCTCCATGTTGAGCTCGAGGAGGCACATGGCGATGCTTGCGGGCTAAGGGCGCGAAGTAGGAGGTCCCGGGCTGGACTGGCGCCCACTCAGGCTCGGAGCTCCAAGCCATTGCATTGTCGATTGCCTCCTCAAGCCATAGGTGAGGTTGGGCGGGGAATCAAACATCCACTCCGGGAGCCTTTGCGATCCCATCCAAGACGTGTGCGTTGGCCGCTACCGAGGATTCGAGAGAGATGATATCTGTATGCGTGCCTCTACCCCCATCGACAGGGAGGTAGGGGAATGGGCCTGGGTGGTCATCGAGGTAGCGGCCGGGAGGCAAGTGAATGGACGATCGTCGAGGTGGCGGCCGGGAGGCAGGGTCGGAGAAGATCCTCACCGTAGTTGGGGCTAGGGAAGTCAGTGGAAGGGGCCAGTCGTCACGTCTTGTGTTGTTGCGGCGAGACAATGAGAGTGAGGAAGATGACCCGTTGTGGCACTAGCGCAAATGGTGGAGTGGAGATGGAACCAGGGGAGGACGTGGTTGGGTAGGTCCGTGGCCCATCCTAAAATATTGAAAAATGATTTGTATTTACTATTTAGTCATTTAGGGGAAAAATTATCACACATGGGCAGTGCAAAAATAAAAACAGGGGGTTGTGCCCACCCGATAGATTTTTTGTGTCTCCGCCACGGGACGGAACTTAAACCATACTATGTTATAGCTTGTTTTACTTGAGCTTCGCTCACTTTAAGCTGCTAATTGATTGCAACTTTGAGGCATTGACATTTAAACTCAAAGTCATCTGATTTTGGGGCAGGTCAGATTAGCACATATGTGCCCATGTATTCCAATTTCTAAATAAACTGAAACTATGTTGTCCTAGAACCCAAAATCTATACCTACTACAGATGCACACAACAGGATTCAGTAGGGCACATTACATGTCCTTGTCTTCACATCATGCAGTGTGTGCTGCACCACCTCACACGCTCTACCTCCAAGGCCATCGGTATGCTGTAAACTTGGACAACAACCTGAAACTTCTCCACCCCAGGGTATGAAGGGATTCATGGCAGAGCCAAAACAATCATGGGGAATGGGCGCACAGTGACGGCGGCCGGCGTTCATCCCAGCAAACATTTGCAGTTTAGCACTAAGCGCTCTGATTCAACGATTCGAACGGGAACCCCCTCGTCCCCTCTACAGCCTAAACTAACTCCATACAGATTTGGTGATTCTCACTGGATTGACGACGAAATGGCTCACGAAGCCAGGAAATCGACAACACCAAATAAGACGCATCACCAACTACAAACCCTAGTTCCTACTATTAGGCATTCATCAGTCGATTTCTACTGTCCTCACGTGGAAGGGGAACAGACAAGCAAAGGACCAGCGGTAGCGAGGGGAGAGAAGTGGAGGAATTTACCTGAACCTGGTAGAATCAGGCATCGCGAGCTCGTCGGCGAGCTAGACCGGCGTTGCAGCACTCCAAGCGGCCACCCGCCCCTCGCCGGCGAGGCTCCGACCGACAAACCACCGCCACTGCCCTCAAGTCACCGTTGCTTCTCGATTAGCTCGGTGGGGAAACGAGTGAGAAGCTATGCGGTGGCCAACAGAGGCAAAACAATCAGAAACAAAAAAGAAAGAAAGAGAAAATGTGTACTGCAGCTGCCCTATGGGCCATGCTAGTCAGTGACTACAAACATATCAGTATTACACTAAGGGTTACGCTGAGTACGACATCAATGGAGACTACTATGATGACGAAGCGGCTGCGCCTCGCCCTGGTATGGGAGAAGGTTGGCAGGGGGTCGTGAACCAGGAAGTTCCAATCAACTAGTTTCTCTACCTTCCTGGCGTCCTGACACTCTGGCAGCACACCTCTATCCTTGAACGTGTTCCTAGAACCATGTCGGAAGATCCATAGTATCGTCTGGTCGTAGACAACTACGATGTATTGGCTTCTCCCACGAGCACAACCCGGTTTCAAGGACCATACTAGATGCACCCTCATATAAGTTATGAGGTGTCCCGCACCAGGTTCAATAAACTACGGGTTAAGCTCCGTGCCCACTTTGGGGTAGTGTGGTTGCACTGGCTAGGTCCGGTTAGGTACTCAGTTACCAAAGCTTTTCGAAAACCATTTTTATTCACTTGCCTCCATAAAACTTCTTCTCCCAAACATTTCCTTTTCAAAAAATTCTCACTTAGACAGGGTTGCCCCATTTCAAGATTTTCAAAGAACTCCCTTTCTTTAAAACTTTTTTCACAAAGTGACGTGGGCACTACTCTTCGAGTAACCGATGTTGCCCTATCCTGTACCATCTAGTTGGAGGCCCATGAAGACACTCGGAAGCAAGGCGGGCCACTAGGACGGTGCACCAGAAGGTTCCTTGACGGGCAAGACAAGGAAGCAGTCAAACAAGGAAAGATCGGATCTAAACTACTGTAAATCTAGTCGTATTTAGTTAGACCTCTTGAGACCTGGCCTCCTATATAAAGGCTAGGAGAGGGGCTGCCGAGGAGGACAATCAATCTTAGCAATCTTAGCCGGCAAAAGCTTAGAGATAGGTCACCTTAGCGATTAGCCATCTCGACGAGATCTCAGCCGAACTATTCGGCACCCCATTGTAACCCATTGTCATCATAATCAAGAACAGACAGGCAGGACGTAAGGGTTTTACCTCATCGAGGGCCCCGAACCTGGGTAAATTGCTCTCCCCGCTTGTCTGTGAACCGATGTCTCGTGTCAGCTTGCAGGATTCCATCAACCCTAAGCCCCTATCAGAGGGCATTGGCGAGGAGTACCCTCGACAATTGGCGCTGTCTGTGGGAACCCTGTCGGCACAAGATCGGACATCGGCTGAACCCGCCATGTCATCGGCAGCTTCATCAACACCGTCATCGCCTCGTCTGGGAAGCCCGATTCGTTTCGGCTCCTACGAGTTCACCCCACACAGCGATTCGTCTCGCTCGACTTTCTCCGGTCTACAAGGCAACATGGAGATGACCTTCGGGAGCGTCCACTACAACGTCAACTCAGAAGGAATTCTTCGGCTGCTGGAATCTCCCATCTCCAGGTCGACGAGTCCAAGTGCATCGTCGTCACTCGACCTTTCGGCTGGCCTGACAAGCCCGTCGAGTTCGCCCGCGCCTTCGACTCCCTGTTCAGCATCCTCCATGTCGGTCGGATCCGATGATCCCGCGTCCTCGGAGCTAACCTCGTACTACTGCATGAACTGCGACACCAGGCACGGGCTAGGGTCGAGCGACACGCCGTTCATCTGCAATGCCTACTATTCGTCGGGAGAGGACAGCATCGACAGCATCACCCAAGGAGACACCCGAAGAGTGGCGCCCCTCCAAGTTTATGTTGCTAACAGGGGAGATGGAGATCGCACCCCCCATTCCAGCAGGCGAGCTAGTTTTGAGAACAGCGCCAGCAACAACAACAACGACCACACCATCGCAGAGGAGGAGTGGGCAGCAGCCAAGGCAGCCGTGCTTAACAACACACCACTTCCAGCGGGAACCACGGTTGGCACTCTCAATGCTTACCGCTCCATATTGGAGAAAAATCGGGAGCGCCTATCTAAGGAGCAAGCCACCCTCGAGAGACGCCTATCTGCGGCAGACCGATCCAGCGAGCGATGAAGGGGCTCGCATGGAAGTGCCTCTCGAAGTACCCATGGAGGAGGCAAGCATCGATCAAGAATGTCCATGCTCTCAGAAGACGATGCTAGAGAAATAATGTCAAATTTGACCAAGTCCTTCATGACCACAGACACAGCGGGCATGCCGCGACCAAAGACCGTCGCGGGAGCGACCGCCAACCTCGCTGCATATCTCATCAATCAGCGCCCTGAAGGTTCCATGGATCAAGCCCACCGAGGTGCCCTAGAAAGTCTTGCGATATTGGGAGACAATCTGGTCCCAAGAAAGGACAAGACCACGTTGCAAGCAAGTGGCTCAAAACACCACGCGAGAGACGCTCGTGACGAAATTACTCAGAGTAGGATCGACAAAACAAGGCGGCGACGCGCCGCCAAAGAGGAACTCGACAGGGATTCTTCGGATGAAACCCAGGAGAACGACGGCGAGCTTAGGGGAGCCGATTGTTTAAGCTACAAAATTCGGGAGGCGATGCCACCCAAGAAGTTCAAACCCACCCCTACCGACGCCGCCAAGTACGATGGGCAGCAGGAGCCGAGATCCTGGATAGAGGATTATCTGCAGACAGTGATTCTGCAAAAAGGGAACCAGATAGCAGCAATCCAGTGCCTGCAGCTTTACCTAAAGGACTCAGCGCGAGCCTGGCTAAGAGGTCTGCCGAAGGGTTCCATCAAATCATGGGACGACCTAGTGGAAGCCTTCGTCGCCAACTTCCAAGCAACCTACAAAAGGCCCGTCGGGATTGAAGAGTTACGGCATTGTCAGCAAAAGCAGAAGGAGTCGATGCGCGCATACATCGGGAGATTCACCAATCTCCTGAACGCTGCGGAAGACGTATCTGTCGACAGAGCAATCGACGCCTTCAGTGATGGCATCCGACGTGAAAGCTATATAGAAGAACTTGGACGCAAGAAGCCGAAAACCATAACCAAGTTAATGGAAATCGCCAACAGCTGGGCCGATGGCGAAGACAATGTTCGAAAGCCACGACAGCGCAGCGACGACGAAGAAGATGACCAGCCGAAGCATGATTCGGGTGGTCGAAGGGATCGCAACAAGAGAAGGAAGAACCGCAGCTACGATGACAACAACTTGGTAGCCGCAGGCTACTCTGATCGGCAGGATGATCGGTACGATGACAGGCGAGATGATCGACATGACGGTAATCGGAACAGCTCTGGGAACTGTGGTAACTATAAACCACGACAACAGAGAACCCCCGAACTACCCTACGCTGAGCAGATCAACGCCCCCTGCTACCTGCATTCATATACCGATTCCAAGGATGGTAAAATAAAGTCTAGCCACCTGCTCAGGGACTGTCGGCAGTTCATCGATATGCATAAACTCATCCAGCAGGCAGGCCAGCAACAGCTACCACCACCACCACCACCACCCCCACCGCAACACCAGGTCCAGCAAGCTCAACCTCATCAACCCAATGAGGCATTTCCACCACCACGTGGGCAGATGAGTATGATCCACAAGACAGACGTTTCAAGGAGAGAAATGAAGAAGCTCACCCGAGAAATCAACCTGGCAGAAAGCATCATGGCGAACATCCCTGAGTATGTCGAGTGGTCGTCTCAGAACATCACGTTCAGCCGAGCGGATCACCCGATGACTATACCAAAACCAGGACACGCTTCCCTAGTGGTCGAAGCACAGATAGGAGGGTTCAAGATGAGCAAAGTCTTCATGGACGGAGGAAGTGGACTCAACCTGATATTCCTTGACACAATTCAAAGTATGGGGATCACCATGAGAATGCTAGAAGAATCAGACACTCGCTTCCATGGGATCCTCCCTACTTCACCAGCGTACTCTCTTGGCTAAGCGCACCTGAATGTCGTCTTCGGCAAACCCGACAATTTCAGGAAGGAGAAGATCGAGTTCGAAGTCGTGAACTGGGAGTCGCAGTATCACGCTATACTCGGGAGACCAGCTTATGCCAAGTTCATGGATGTACCGCACTACGCATACCTCAAGCTGAAAATGCCTGGGAACAATGGGACAAACATTACAGTCCATGGAAGTTTCTCACGCTCGGACAATTGTGATCGGGACTTTCAGAGGATTGCTGCTAAGTTTGGCCTGAGGCAGGAAATTGCTGACCTTTCGCCGAAGACCTCGTCACGCAGTATTAAGGAAGAAGAACGTGTTAAAGGGGCAAAGAAGAAGTCTGATGACCCCGCTCCTGAAGCTTTGGCAGTACAAACTTCGGCAGCCCAAGTTTCGGCAGCAAAAGCTTCGGCAGTTGACGATGCAGAAGATATAGGAGGCAGCAAGACACTGACAATCGCTGCCTAGATCCCTGGCGAAGTCGACGGCGCTTCAAAAAACACCAACACGGTGACCAAGCCAGAAGATGAGAAGAACCCCTTCAATACTTAAGCAATCTACTAGCATTTAGTTTCATTTTCCTTTCCAAACAGGGCTTCCCCTTTTTCGCCCTTTAGTTTCGTATTTACCCTATTAATGAGAACTTAAGTTTCGATTCCTTGTTGAGCATTGCAGTAATTTAAAGCATCTATGGCCGCGCCACCGTGAACCTTGCTTACAAGCAACGGTACAACGTAACGCGCGGCAGAAGATCGCGCCCAAAGGGGAAAGCCTCTACGAGTGCTGCAAAGAAAAACAAGGACATTAATCCTTCCCTCTGCTTCACATGCCTCTACGAGTGCCGTACAAAGCAAGAGTTCGGAAAATATAAACACAACCCACATTCGATATTTTACTTATGGAAATATCAAAGAACAACGGGCTCATCGGCAGAATCATTGCACCCGAAATATTCGGGAGTGACTGTCGAAACTTACAATCGGTTGAAAGCAAAGTTGCGCATACAATAGGTTTAGCAAAACCTGCAACACGAGCTGATCACTCATAATGATTTGCTGACCAACTAGTATACATACATCTAACGGGCAATTAAGATTTGCTCATTCAAAAATTTGCCAACGGCATCAACATGGTAAAAGTACATATTCATGTATTTACCAAATAAAAAGTTTCGGTTTAACAATCCTAACACTTGGATGGACTAGCCAAAGCAATTTATTTTACAAAAACAACTTTAAACCCTGATATCACCCTTGCGGAGTTTCCCTTTCTTTAGGTACCTTTGACTCCTCCTCAAGCCTGTCGACAATTATATTGGCGGGCAATAATACCTTCGGATACTGTCAACACCCGGATTTTTAAGTCCGAATGCCTATTATGTCATACATCGCAATCCCAGGAATATTGTTGTTGCAAGGTATAATAGTTAAGTATCACAGTCATCATTCATTACAAACCATAATGTCTTACAAGTGGAATCACATCATCCATATTACACGAATAGTTGATCTATCGATCAACGAACAAACACAAGTTCATAGCGGAAGCGTAAGATACAAGGACTCTCTAGTCCACAGGCCAACGCTTGACGTCGGAAGACTCCTAGTTGTCGTAGGCGTCCTGCTGGTCATCTCCTTGTTCCTCTTCATACTCTGGCCATTTGAATAGCCAGGGACAAAGCCGTGAGTACTTCAAGTACTCGCAAACTAATACTAATGTAAGTGCTAGACAATTCTAGTAATGTTTGCTAAGCTCTAGTTTATTTGCATAAAGCCAGTTTTAGTTCACAAGTATTTGAGAAAAGCTTATTCAAGTGCTAACTAACTCAAGGGGGAACATTAGTGTCATTCCCACCATTCAAGTGGTGATTTCAATTCAATTCACCACTTCACAAGTCATTTCACCAACGTTTCAAATATTTGACATCGGAAACTATATGGCCTTTCCAACCGTCCGTAACCGTGGACATGGCTATTCGAATAGATTTACACTCTGCAGAGGTTGCACACTTGTGCCACAACATTTGATTTCATCCGTCGGGATTACCCCGAATCATCGTAACACAATACGCGGATCATCAACCATAACCTTTCACTTACAAATCCTAGTATGAGCACCTCTCCCCATGAGCTTAGCCTCCCAGTGAAGACCAACTGTCAACCCGGAACCGCACAGGCTTGGCCGTACAATTCACCTCAATTTCACATCATTTCTCAACAACGGAGGCAGCCTCAAGCGTAACCCCTATGACGTGTGTTCAGAGGGAACCCATACTAAGATGCATAAACTTCCAGTTAAGCCCTACCCATAATCAGGTATTGTGGGGGTACTCAACATTGGAAAGGTATCGCATTCAAACCAATATCATGTTTATCAAAAATCACCATCTTCTCTTGGTCATATTCACCTTCAAAAATCATTCAATAGAATGCTTCATCATTCCAAGGTTTCAAATTCAATTCAAGTCACATTGTTCCCATCTAGAGTAGTCAAGTTTTACTTCATTAGCACTAGCTCTAAATCATGAGGGGTGCTATCTTGCTTTGCTTGATTGAGACTAACTTCACTACTCTAGTAAACTTCTTTTACTTTAACCAAAGTTAACTATAAAAATAACCTCTTGAGAAAACAAGTAAAAACTTGTAAGGTATAAACTTGGGGTAGGCTTATGTAAGAAAAGATAAGATTCATGGTGCCTTGCCCCAAAGGGCTTTGCACTTTGCAAGAATATTAGCTTGCCTTGGTAGTTCTCAAAATTCTCCTCCTCCTCCTCCTGGTAGCAACCTTCTTCTTCCGTGTACTCTCCGGTGCTAGCGTCTAAATTTGAATACGAGTATAATTACTCACTAATTCAATGGCTATTCCATACATCACATATAATCACACAAACTATTCTATGCACACAAATAATCTAATTAGGGTGCATGGGTTGTGTTGCTTGAGGAGAATTTACTTCTTTTTATTTAATATGTAAATGATAGTTTCCATAGGGTTCTTGAGAAATAATTTCCTCTCATTGAAATCTTCTTAAGATTTAAAATTTCTCAAACAATCATATATGAACTTATATTGACCTAAGTCAAACATTCATCATTATCATTTGAGAAAATGATTTAAATGAGGTAGACCACCTCATACCATTTAATAATGCTACATATGATTTAAATCTCCAAGCAATTCATATAAGTGAGTTTGGCCAGGGGTGCAAACATCACATGAATTCATTTGAGACAAGATTTAAATGAAGTATAAGACTTCATATGATTTGTATAATAGTTTTGGACAATATCACTTAGATAAACTAGCCATATTGTCCATTAATTAAACTAGGGCATGATCATGCAAAGTGACCACACCATTTTCTTGCATAAACAATTAGTGTAAGTCAAATGTGAGCTATTAGAGTTGGAATTAACTTAATATCTATTCTGGTTGATTTTTAATGATTATTTGAATAGGGAAAAGTCCCTGCCTTCTTCTTTTATCAGATTAATTCTACAACTAATCTTGACATGGGACCAGTGGCATTGTGTAGATCTTTTTACTAGCTTCCCAACAATATAAAATTCATTGAATTTGGTTAAGCCAATTTGAATCTATGGATTTTCAAAGTTGGGGCAGTATTGAAATTATTTGGATTTGTTTAAATGCAATTTGAATTACAGGGCCGGCGGGAAAACGAAACTGGGCTGAATTCGAATTAAAACGGCCCAGTCCAGCCCACCACGGTCCACAGACGCGCGGTGTGCTGACAGCGTGGAGTCCACGCGTCAGTGGCTCATAACTACCGAATCGGTATGTTTTAAACTGGCGCGTTGGATTAGAATCTAATCGGACGGCGCTCGTTCATCGTCGTCGCCGGCGAGAGAAGCTCACTGGAGCGGCGGCACTAGGGGGTCGGAGAGCTCACCGTGGCTCCAGCTAGGGTGGGCAGTGTGCTCGAGGACGATGTCGACGACGGCGAAGCTCCTGGTACCGTCGGCTTGTCCTGGGGCGGCTCCAATCGACGGCGAGCTTCGGCGGCGGTCACAGGCAGTGAGGCTTCGATTGGGCGGCGTCAGTGGGTAATGTCGACGGTGGAGTGGCTCTGGTGGTTGAGTGAGAAGAGGGGAAGGCGATGGTGTGCTTAGATTGACGAAGGGAGGTCTCCTTTTATAGGCGAGGAGGTGGCCGTGGTTACTGCGGCGAACTCGACCATGGCGCGGCTTCTCCGGCGGTCTATCGAGCTAGGCGAGGGCGGCGCACTGCTCAGTGCATCATGGCGGTCCTCTAGGTGGCGACAGCTAGGGTAGGCGGTGGCTGGTTTGGTCGCATTGCTTCCGCGTCTGCCGCGGCGTTCACGGGATCATGTCGTCGTCTCCGACGCCGAAGGTCACGGGTCTATGCTACGCGCGTGTCTGGCGGCATCGCGGTGTCACGCAGGTGCTCGACGTGCTCACAGGGGGTCCAGGGCGTGCTCGAGATGGTGGCGCTGCGCGTGTCCAGAGCGCGTCTGCGGCGTGCACGCGCGACGTCCTCGGCATGGCGTGGCCACCACTGGGCGCGCGTTGCACGGCGGCTGTCGAGCTCCTCCTCGACCAGGGCTTGCTCTAGGAGGCTCAGTAGGGTGTGGTGGCGAGCTTTGGCAAGGTGGCCAGGTTGGGGAAGGAAGGAGGAGAGGGGGAGGTGGTCGGGTTGGTGACATGGCCGGCATGGCCATGTCCTAGCCTTGCTCCTCCTCTCCCTAGGGTTGCTATGCCTCATTGATGGTTAAAGTGGACCAGGGGACCATTTAGACTAGGTTTGATGTAGATTAGATGAGGTAGATCACTATTGCAAATAGTGTCAAATAGTTACATAGATGCTATTTGTGAATTTTGTCCAAATTTGATTCAATTCCAATGGTTGCAAGTTTTGAATTGTGAGTATTTCATTGAGTTAGAAATGACCAGAGGTGATGGAGTGTGGTGGTGGAATTGTTAAATTCAAAGTTTTGCAAATTTGGCTGAGTGTGAGATTGTTCCACATATTAAAATGTTGCAACTTTGGATGAGCATAGCTATTGATCTAGAAAGAATTTGACATGGTGATCTTTACAAAAAGTGTTCACCTTGATGTTGTCTTGGATGAGGTGTAAAGAGTTAGCAAGGTTTAGTTTGAAAATTTTGAATTACAGGGGCTCAAAGTGGTGATCAGACTATAATTGGCAGATTTGGCCATTATCATATGTGAGCCAATTTTGTATTTGAAATCCATTTGAATTGTGATCTTTTGATTCCAAAAGTTGTAATAAGTGTTTATAAACATTATTCAACTAATGGTGAAGACCAAATTGTTCTAGGGTCAAAATTTATAAAACTGCCATAGGGCATATGTGAGGGTTTTAGGGTTTTTCCTTTATTTGATTTTCTTCCTCTTTTTGATTTATTTGATTGGTGATCTTCATATGATCACATTAGGGTTTTAGGGTTTAGCATATACATATAATAACAATCATCATGGCATATCAATCAAATGCACAAGTCCTATGCATGGCATTATATGCAATTTAAAAAGTTTTTGTTGGTTTGAAATTTTGCTCTCTGGAATTCTCTAACTTTCTTTTATTGAAATTTGGGATGTTACAAACCCTTCCCCCTTACAAAAGATCTCGTCCCGAGATCGAAAAGAAAGTTAGGTACTAAAGAGATCTGGGTACTCCTTCTTCATGAAGTCTTCGTGTTCCCATGTGGCTTCATCTTCAGTGTGATTGCTCCATTGTATCTTCAGAAACTTGATGCTTCGGGTGCGGGTGGTTCGGTAAGCTTCCTCCAGGATGCGAATCGGCACTTCGCGGTAAGTCAGGTCCTTGTTGATATCGACCGATCGGTGATCGATGTTTTTGAACACTTCGGTCTTCTCAGGGACTTCAAGGCACTTCCGGAGGAGTGAGATATGAAACACGTCGTGCACAGCCGACATTTCTTCGGGTAGCTCCAGTTGATAAGATACTTCGCCTCGGCGGCTTAGAACTTTGAAGGGTCCGACGTATCGGGGTGCGAGCTTTCCTTTCAGCTGGAATCTCTACATTCCTTTCAAGGGGGATACCTTGAGATAGACGAAGTCTCCGATCTCGAAGGTCATCTCCCGACGTCTCTTGTCGGCGTAGCTCTTCTGTCTTGATTGCGTCGTCTTGAGGTACTCGCGAATCTTGTGTACTTTCTCCTCGGCTTCACGAAGAACATCCGGGCCAAAGACTTGGCTTTCTCTGACTTCCGACCAGTTCAGGGGGGTACGGCATTTCCTTCCATACAAGGCTTCAAAGGGGGCCATCTGTAGGCTAGCTTGATAGCTGTTGTTGTAAGAGAATTCTGCATAAGGTAAGTAGTCTTCCCACTTGGATCCATATTCCAGTACACATGCTCTCAGCATATCCTCCAGTATCTGATTGACTCTCTCAGTCTGTCCGTCAGTCTGAGGGTGATAGGCGGTGCTGAAATTCAGACGGGTTCCTAGTCCTTCATGCACTTTCTGCCAGAATCTTGAGGTGAACTGCGATCCTCTATCTGACACTATCGATTTCGGGGTTCCGTGCAGGGCGACTATTCTGGAAATGTACAGTTATGCTAACTTTGGGCCTTGGTATGTGGTCTTGACGGCGATGAAATGGGCGACTTTGGTCAATCTATCGACAACTACCCATATTGAATCATTGCCTTTGCTGGATTTGGGCAGTCCGGTGATAAAGTCCATTCCTACGGAGTCCCATTTCCATTCTGGAATCTGTAGGGGTTGCAATAGTCCGGCGGGTCGTTGGTGTTCTGCCTTGACTCTCTGATAGATGTCACACTTGGCGATGTAGCTGCCGATTTCTCTCTTCATTCCATGCCACCAGAATTGCTCCTTCAGGTCTTGATACATCTTGGTACCTCCGGGTGAATTGAATAAAGGGTGTCATGGGCTTCTTGCAGGATGACTTGCTTCAAGTCTGAGTCCGATGGTACGCAGAGGCGTTCTTTGTACCAAAGAACTCCGGCTTCATCTACGGTGAATCCAGGGACTTTTCCTGCGGCTATCTGTTTCTTGATTCCGTCAATGCTAGCGTTGTCCTTCTGGACTTCCTTTATCTGGCTAACCAAGGTGGGTTGTAGTTCTATGCTGGCTAGGAATCCTTCACTAATAAGTTCAAGTCTGAACTGTTCAAACTCTTGATACAGGCTGGGCTGTTCGGTTGCGAGCATGGAGTTCAACTGACACGGCAGTCGACTCAAAGCATCCGCTACCACATTGGCCTTGCCGGGGTGGTAGTGAATCTCCATGTCGTAATCCTTGATCAATTCGATCCATCGGCGTTGTCTCATGTTCAGCTCCTTCTGGGTGAAGATATATTTCAGGCTCTTGTGATCGGAGTAGATCTCGCATCGGTTACCCATGAGGTAATGACGCCAAACTTTCAAGGCTAGGACCACGGCTGCAAGCTCGAGGTCATGGGTTGGGTAGTTCTGTTCATGTTGCTTTAGTTGTCTTGAAAGATAGGATACAACTTTGCCTTCTTGCATAAGCACACATCCAAGACCAGTCTTGGAGGCGTCGCAATATACGTCAAAGGGCTTGGTGATGTCTGGCATGATAAGGATTGGGGCTGTTGTCAGTCTACTCTTGAGCTGTTGAAAGCTCTCTTCACATTTGTCGGTCAAACTTCTTGTCCTTCTTCAACAGTTGGGTCATTGGTCGAGCAATGCTCGAAAAGCCTTCTACAAATCTGCGGTAATATCCGGCTAATCCAAGAAAAGCGCGGACCTCGGTTTGGGTGGTTGGGGCTTGCCATTCCATAACAGTCTTGATCTTGGCGGGATCTACGACAATTCCTCCTGCAGACAAGATGTGTCCCAGGAATCCAACTTCTTCCAACCAAAACTCACACTTGCTGAACTTAGCATACAACTGGTGATGCCTAAGTGTTTCTAGGACAGTCTCCAAATGCTGTTCATGTTCCTCTTCGAACTTGGAGTACACAAGGATGTCATCGATGAAGACAATGACAAACTTGTCCAAAAAGCTCATGAAGATCTTATTCATGAGATTCATGAAATAAGCGGGGGCATTGGTTAGTCCAAACGACATGACGTTGTACTCATACAACCCATATCTGGTGGTGAAGGCAGTTTTTGGAATGTCGGTGGCTCGGATTTTCAGCTGATGATATCCAGTTCTAAGATCTACCTTGGAGAAAACTCTGGCTCCGGTGAGTTGATCAAACAAGTCCTCTATCTTGGGTAAGGGGTATTTGTTTTTGATGGTGACATCGTTAAGCTTACGATAGTCCGTACATAAACGATTTGCACCATCCTTCTTGTCCTCAAACAAAATTGGGGATCTCCAGGGAGATGCACTTGGTCTAATCAGACCCTTGGCCAACATATCATCAATCTGTTTCTTCAGCTCCACAAGCTCGGTTGCGTTCATGATGTAGGCTCTCTGGGCTATAGGTCCAGTTCCGGGGATTAACTCGATGATGAACTCGATATCCCTATCCGGGGGCATACCGGGTAGATCATCCGGAAACACATCAGGGTAGCGACAAATGACCCTGATTTGATCCAGAGTTGGCTTGGATACACTTTGGTTGCAGGTGAATTTTCTGGGTAGTTTTTCAGAGATATGTTCAACTACGATACCGGTGCTGCTAGTCATGGTTATGGCTTTCTTGGCACAGTCTATCAATCCATTGTGCTTGGACATCCAGTCCATTCCTAGTACTACTTCCAAACCTTTGGTTCCCAAAATGATTAGATTGGCATAGAAATCTACATCATGGATTTTGATAGGTACATTTTTGCAAAATTTTCTGGCTTTGGTGGTTGATCCGGGAATTTGAACTATCATAACATGCTTCAAACTGAGGGGTTGAATTTTACTTGTTGATGCAAAGTCTTCGGTGACAAAAGAATGAGATGCTCCGGAATGAAACAATACTCTAGCAGGGATGTGGTTGACAGAAAACATACCCAGTACCACATCTGGTGCTTCCTGGGCTTCTTCGGCGTTCATGTGGTAGAGGCGGCCGTTGCGGTTATTGGGGTTGTTGGGGGCGAACTTCTTGCCGGTGGAGACACGGCGTTGTTGCTGAGCAGGTGCTGCGGTGTTGCCGGCGAGCTTGGCGAGTTGCTTGGGACACTCGTTGGAGTAGTGCCCCACTACACCACACTCATAACAAGTGATGGTGGCCTTGTCCTTGGTCGCAACGGGGACGGCGTTGCTTCCGGTTCTGGGAGTGGTGTTGGTGTTGTTGTTGTTGCTGTTGGGGACTCTGGGCGGAGCGCGGTTGTAGTTCTTGTTGTTGTTGTAGTAGTTGTTGTTGTAGCCTCCTGGCTTGGAGTTTCCTCCACTCCGGTTCTGATAACCGGGGCGCGAGTTCTGCATCGGGGGTTTGTTGTTGTTTCTTGGAGTGTAACCTCCACCTGAGCTGGGGCGATACTTCTGGGTATGGCTAGACCCACTCTGGTTCATCATGCGGCGCTTGCGGTTCTCCTTGGCTTGGTTCAGCTTGCCCTCCATCTGGATGGCGGAGTCAACAAGGGCTTCAAGGTCGGCGAAGGGGATGTTGACGAGGACAGTCTGCATCTCATCATGCAGTCCGTTCAGGAATCTCTCCTTCCTCTTCTCAACGGTGTCGGTCTCATCAGGGGCGTACCTCAACAGGGTAAGAAACTTGTTGCGGTATTCTACCACCGTCATGTGACCTTGTTTCAGTTCACGGAACTCATCCCTCATCTTTTTGATAAGACCCGGGGGTACATGGTACTTGCTGAACTTGAGCTTGAAATCCTCCCAAGTCATGAACTGACCTCCGTTCATGGCACGGGTGCTTGTCCACCAAGCGCGGGCTGGTTCAGCGAGATAGTGGGTGGCAAACAAGACCTTCTCGTTGGCTTCCACTCCGGCTACTTCCAGGTTGTTCTCCATAGTCTGGAGCCAGTCATCGGCATCGAGGGGTTCCTCCGTCTTGCTAAACACCGGAGGGTTGGTGTTCTGGAAGTTCTTGAGGTTGGATCCGAGGTGGTCATGATTTCCATGGCCTTGGTTGGCAATGTTCTGCAAAGCGGTGAGGTTGGCTTGGCGTTCGGCTCTTTCTGTCTCCCTGTCGGCAAGCAGGGTTTGCAGCAGTTGCATCATTGCGTCGTTGGTGCGATTGGGAGGGGCCATCTGAAGATATAGAAGATCATGAGATAAGAGGGAACATTCTATGGTTCGTTTTGGGTAAGTTTGAAAACATTTGAAAACTTGTAATCTTTTCATGACAAACATAACATTCATTCATTCATTCAACACATAGTACAAACTAACACACTCATACTCCAATGGTTTTAAGAACCATTCTCATGCTATGATACAAAGGACGGGATACAACTCACACCTACATAAGTGAAACTAGTGCAACTACTCCTCATCCTCGACATCGATCGGGACGTAGTCGTCAGGTCCTGCCTCCAGGAACTCGTAGTCCTCCTCCTCAGTGAACTCGTCCTCCTCAAAGTCGTCATCGTCGCTCAGGAAGGCTCCTCCTCCCTGAAGGTCAATACCTCCGTCGTCATCCTCCATCTCTCTGAGCTGATCCTCCTGGGCCTTGACAGTGGCCTCAAGTGACGTGATCTTGGCGCGAAGGCGCACAATCGTAGCGTCCTTCTTGGCACGCTGCTGGCGAAGGCTCTTGCGGTCGTTGTTGATTAGCTTGATCGCCTCACCCTGCTCGATGATGTGAGCATGGGTCTGGTTCGCGTAAGCGCGAGTGGCGTCGAGGTCCTTCTGAGTCTGGTAGAGCATGAAGTCCAGGTGCTCAGCATGGTGCCTGATACGTCTCCGACGTATCGATAATTTCTTATGTTCCATGCCACATTATTGATGTTATCTACATGTTTTATGCACACTTTATGTCATATTCGTGCATTTTCTGGAACTAACATATTAACAAGATGCCGAAGTGCCAGTTCCTGTTTTCTGCTGTTTTTGGTTTCAGAAATCCTAGTAACGAAATATTCTCGGAATCGGACGAAATCAACGCCCAAGTTCCTATTTTCACCGGAAGCATCCAGAACACCCGGGAAGGACCAGAGGGGGGGCACTGGGCCCCCAGACCATAGGCCGGCGCGGCCCAGGCCCTGGCCGCGCCGCCCTATGGTGTCGTCGCCCCTTCTACCCTCCTGCGCTGCCTCTTCGCCTATATAAAGCCCCTGGATCGAAAACCCTGATACGTTCGATGAAAACCACAGAAACCTTCCAGAGCCGCCGCCATCGCGAAGCCAAGATCTGGGGGACAGGAGTCTCTGTTCCGGCACGCCGCCGGAACGGGGAAGTGCCCCCGGAAGGCTTCTCCATCGACACCGCTGCCATCTCCACCGCCATCTTCATCACCGCTGCTGCTCCCATGAGGAGGGAGTAGTTCTCCATCGAGGCTCGGGGCTGTACCGGTAGCTATGTGGTTCATCTCTCCCATGTACCTCAATACAATAATCTCATGAGCTGCTTTACATGATTGAGATTCATATGAGTTTGTATCACAATTTATCTATGTGCTACTCTAGCAAAGTTATTATAGTTTTATTCCTCCTGCACGTGTGTAAAGGTGACAGTGTGTGCACCGTGTTAGTACTTGGTTTATGCTATGATCATGATCTCTTGTATATTGCGAAGTTAACTATTGCTATGATAATATTGATGTGATCTATTCCTCCTACATATGCATGAAGGTGACAGTGTGCATGCTATGTTAGTACTTGGTTTAGTCTTTTGATCTATCTTACACTATAAGGTTACTTAAACATGAGCATTATTGTGGAGCTTGTTAACTCCGGCATTGAGGGTTCGTGTAATCCTACCCAATGTGTTCATCATCCAACAAGAGTGTAGAGTATGCATTTATCTATTCTGTTATGTGATCAATGTTGAGAATGTCCACTAGTGAAAGTGTAATCCCTAGGCCTTGTTCCTAAATACTGCTATCGCTGCTTGTTTATCGTTTTATCACGTTACTACTGCTGCAATACTACCACCATCAACTACACGCCAAAGAAGCTATTTTCTGGCACCATTGCTACTGCTCATATATATTCATACCACCTGTATTTCACTATCTCTTCGCCGAACTAGTCCACCTATTAGGTGTGTTGGGGACACAAGAGACTTCTTGCTTTGTGGTTGCAGGGTTGCATGAGAGGGATATCTTTGACCTCTTCCTCCCTGAGTTCGATAAACCTTGGGTGATCCACTTAAGGGAAACTTGCTGCTGTTCTACAAACCTCTCGCTTCTTGGAGGCCCAACACTGCCTACAGAAAAGGAGGGGGCGTAGACATCAAGCTATTTTCTCGGCGCCGTTGTCGGAGGAAAGGTAAAGGTACTCACACTCCGGACCTCGGCTACTAAGCTATTTTCCGGCGCATTGTAAGTACTCGAAGCTATTTCCTTTAGATCCTGCAATTGCATCTTTTTGTTTCTTGTTTACACTAGTTTGGCATAATGGACAAAAATGAGCTTCTATTTCTATTTCCTGATTTAAAACATGGATTGTTTGATGCGAAAATTAAAAAACCTATGGAATCTTATTTGCATGCTGGTAGTAATATTAGTATGAACACTTTGAACACCATTGTTGATAATAATATAGAAAGTTCTAAGCTTGGGGAAGCTGGTTTTCATGATCTTTTTAGTCCCCCAAGCATTGAGGAGAAAATTTTCTTTGATGATACTTTGCCTCCTATTTATGATGATTATAATGATAGTGGTCTTTTGGTGCCACCTACTATGGAGAGTAAATTTTGTTGTGATTATACTATGCCTCCTACACTTGATGAGAATAATAATGATAGCTACTTTGTTGAATTTGCTCCCACTACTACTAATAATATTTATTATGCTTATGTGGAGAGTAATAATAATTTTATGCATGAGACTCATGATAAGAATGCTTTATGTGATAGTTACATTGTTGAGTTTGCTCATGTTGCTACTGAAAGTTATTATGAGAGAGGAAAATATGGTTGTAGAAATTTTCATGTTACTAAAATACCTCTCTATGTGCTGAAATTTTTGAAGCTACACTTGTTTTATCTTCCTATGCTTATTACTTTGCTCTTCATGAACTTGTTTATTTACAAGATTCCTATGCATAGGAAGCATGTTAGACTTAAATGTGTTTTGAATTTGCCTCTTGATGCTCTATTTTGCTTCAAATACAATTTCTTGCGAGTGCATCATTAAAACTGCTGAGCCCATCTTAATGGCTATAAAGAAAAGAACTTCTTGGGAGATAACCCATGTGTTATTTTGCTACAGTACCTCTATTTTATTTTGTGTCTTGGAAGTTGTTTACTACTGTGGCAACCTCTCCTTATCTTAGTTTTGTGTTTGGTTGTGCCAAGTGAAGCCTCTAATCGAAGGTTGATACTAGATTTGGATTTCTGCGCAGAAACAGATTTCTATCTGTCACGAATCTGGGCTGTTTTCCCTGTAGAAAAATCAGAAAAATATGCCGATTTACGTGCGTGTTCCTCAGATATGTACGCAACTTTCATTAGTTTTGAGTTTTCTGATCTGAGCAACGGAAGTATTTAATAAAAATTCGTCTTTACGGACTGTTCTGTTTTGACAGATTCTGCCTTTTATTTCGCATTGCTTCTTTCGCTGTGTTGGGTGGATTTCTTTGTTCCATTACCTTCCAGTAGCTTTGAGCAATGTCCAGAAGTGTTAAGAATGATTGTGTCACCTCTGAACATGTGAGTTTTTGATTATGTACTAACCCCTCTAATGAAGTTTATGAGAAGTTTGGTGTGAAGGAAGTTTTCAAGGGTCAAGAGAGGAGGATGATATACTATGATCAAGAAGAGTGAAAGCTCTAAGCTTGGGGATACCCAAGGCATCCCCTTCTTCATCGACAAATTATCAGGTTCCTTCTCTTGAAACTATATTTTTATTCGGTCACATCTTATGTGCTTTACTTGGAGCGTCTGTATGCTTTTATTTTTTGTTTGTGTTTGAATAAAATGGATCCAAGCATTCACTTTATGGGAGAGAGACACGCTCCACTGTAGCGTATGGACAAGTATGTCCTTGGTTTCTACTCATAGTATTCATGGCAAAGTTTCTCCTTCGTTAAATTGTTATATGGTTGGAATTGGAAAATGATACATGTAGTAATTGCTATTAATGTCTTGGGTAATGTGATACTTGGCAATTGTTGTGCTCATGTTTAAGCTCTTGCATCATATACTTTGCACCCATTAATGAAGAAATACATAGAGCATGCTAAAATTTGGTTTGCATATTTGGTCTCTCTAAAGTCTAGATAATTTCTAGTATTGAGTTTGAACAACAAGGAAGACGGTGTAAAGTCTTATAATGTTTTCAATATGTCTTTTATGTGAGTTTTGCTGCACCGGTTCATCCTTGTGTTTGTTTCAAATAGCCTTGCTAGCCTAAACCTTGTATCGAGAGGGATTACTTCTCATGCATCCAAATCCTTGAGCCAAACAACACTATGCCATTTGTGTCCACCATACCTACCTACTACATGGTATTTCCTGCCATTCCAAAGTAAATTGCTTGAGTGCTACCTTTAAACAATTCAAAATTTATCACCTCTGATTTGTGTCAATGTTTTATAGCTCATGAGGAAGTATGTGGTGTTTATCTTTCAATCTTGTTGGGCAACTTTCACCAATGGACTAGTGGCTTCATCCGCTTATCCAATAATTTTGCAAAAAGAGCTGGCAATGGGATTCCCAGTCCCAAATTAATTAACAAAAATAGACACTCCTCCATGGTATGTGATTGTTGGACGGCACCCGAAGGATTCGGTTAGCCATGGCTTGTGTAAGCAAAGGTTGGGAGGAGTGTCATCATAATAAAACTAAAATAAAAAAGGCACTCCTTCATGGTATGAGATTGTTGGCAGGCACCCGAGGATTCGGTTAGCCATGGTTTGTGAAAGAAAGGTTGGAAGGAGTGCCACCCAAAAATAAAATAAAATGGGAGCCGCTCTTTGAAGGTTTGTCTGGCAAGGGGGTTAGAGTACCCGCTACCATTCGTTGACAACAACATACACCTCTCAAAACTTTATTTTTATGCTCTCTTTATGTTTTCAAAATCAAAGCTCTAGCACAAATATAGCAATCGATGCTTTTCCTCTATGGAGGACCATTCTTTTACTTTCAATGTTGAGTCAGTTCACCTATTTCTCTCCATCTCAAGAAGCAAACACTTGTGTGAACTGTGCATTGATTCCTACATATTTGCATATTGCATTTGTTATGTTGCTTTGCATTGACAATTATCCATGAGATATACATGTTACAAGTTGAAAGCAACCGCTGAAACTTGATCTTCCATTGTGTTGCTTCAATGTCTTTACTAAGAATTTATTGCTTTATGAGTAACTCTTATGCAAGGCTTATTGATGCTTGTCTCGAAAGTACTATTCATGAAAAGTCTTTGCTATATGATTCAATTGTTTACTCATTGCATTTACATTGTTTCGAATCGCTGCATTCATCTCATGTGCTTTACAATAGTATGATTAAGTTTATGATGGCATGTCACTCCAGAAATTATCTTTGTTATCGTTTTACCTGCTCGGGACGAGCAGAACTAAGCTTGGGGATGCTGATACGTCTCCGACGTATCGATAATTTCTTATGTTCCATGCCACATTATTGATGTTATCTACATGTTTTATGCACACTTTATGTCATATTCGTGCATTTTCTGGAACTAACATATTAACAAGATGCCGAAGTGCCGCTCCTGTTTTCGCTGTTTTTGGTTTCAGAAATCCTAGTAACGAAATATTCTCGGAATCGGACGAAATCAACGCCCAAGTTCCTATTTTCACCGGAAGCATCCGTAACACCCGGAAGGACCGCAGGGGGCACCGGGCCCCCTGCACCATAGGCCGGCGCGGCCCAGGCCCGGCGGCGCCGCCTCTATGGTGTCGTCGCCCTTCGACCCTCCCGCGCCGCCTCTTCGCCTATATAAAGCCCCGGATCGAAAACCCCGATACGTTCGACAAAACCACAGAAACCTTCCGTAGCCGCCGCCATCGCGAAGCCAAGATCTGGGGACAGAGTCTCCTGTTCCGCACGCCGCCGGAACGGGGAAGTGCCCCCGGAAGGCTTCTCCATCGACACCGCTGCCATCTCCACCGCCATCTTCATCACCGCTGCTGCTCCCATGAGGAGGGAGTAGTTCTCCATCGAGGCTCGGGGCTGTACCGGTAGCTATGTGGTTCATCTCTCCCATGTACCTCAATACAATAATCTCATGAGCTGCTTTACATGATTGAGATTCATATGAGTTTGTATCACAATTTATCTATGTGCTACTCTAGCAAAGTTATTAAAGTAGTTTTATTCCTCCTGCACGTGTGTAAAGGTGATAGTGTGTGCACCGTGTTAGTACTTGGTTTATGCTATGATCATGATCTCTTGTAGATTGCGAAGTTAACTATTGCTATGATAATATTGATGTGATCTATTCCTCCTACATATGCATGAAGGTGACAGTGTGCATGCTATGTTAGTACTTGGTTTAGTCTTTTGATCTATCTTACACTATAAGGTTACTTAAACATGAGCATTATTGTGGAGCTTGTTAACTCCGGCATTGAGGGTTCGTGTAATCCTACGCAATGTGTTCATCATCCAACAAGAGTGTAGAGTATGCATTTATCTATTCTGTTATGTGATCAATGTTGAGAATGTCCACTAGTGAAAGTGTAATCCCTAGGCCTTGTTCCTAAATACTGCTATCGCTGCTTGTTTACTGTTTTACTGCGTTACTACAGCTGCAATACTACCACCATCAACTACACGCCAGCAAGCTATTTTCTGGCACCGTTGCTACTGCTCATATATATTCATACCACCTGTATTTCACTATCTCTTCGCCGAACTAGTGCACCTATTAGGTGTGTTGGGGACACAAGAGACTTCTTGCTTTGTGGTTGCAGGGTTGCATGAGAGGGATATCTTTGACCTCTTCCTCCCTGAGTTCGATAAACCTTGGGTGATCCACTTATGGGAAACTTGCTGCTGTTCTACAAACCTCTGCTCTTGGAGGCCCAACACTGTCTACAGGAAAAGGAGGGGGCGTAGACATCAGTGCCTCAACTCCGGGTGCGGCTGCAGCTCCATGGGCACTCCCATGGCATCACGCCTCACGAGATGCGCGAAGCGCGAAGCAAGGATGCACACCACGTTTTGTCCACAGAGGCGTGCTGTGGGGACCCCGGACTAGCTGTCCGAAATACCCTGTTATGTATACAGTCCACGATCCAATGATCAGTGCGTCGTGAACACATAACCGAACTGATATCAAATTACACCATCCATTACAAAGCGGAATAAGAAAATTACAACATGGTCACATGACCAATACTTACATAATAGCCTCGAAGGGCCTAACTAAACATCAGAGTAGCATCATCACTTCAGCAGCGCAGTACCCAAGTCATCTGCCATAACCCTACAGGCAACTGACTGGGAAGACGTTCCTAGCACGCATAGACGTCGCCAACTCCTTCTTCGTTTGTCGAGTTCCTTCAAGTCTGGCCAAGTAAATAGCCAGGGACAAAGCCGTGAGTACATTTGGAATTGTACTCGCAAACCATCAAGAAAGATGCTAACAGAGCTAACTAAAAGAGACAAGAGAGGAAGAATAGTTTCTCTTGTGGATATAGCATGTGAAAGAGATTCAGTTTCTCTTGTGGATAAAGCATGCCGGCATCTCAAGTGATGCGGACACTTTGGTGGTCCTATGACATCTCTATATCTTTATTGAAGAAGAGTTCCTCTACATGAAAACACTAGGAAGGGTCACCCAATTTTGTTTCATTTTCCTCAACCATCTCCACATGGTCGGCCAACATCTTTCCCGTACCCTTCCGGTACTTCCAACACACGCATTTCCTTTGGAAATCATTTTCAAAACCAAAACCCGACACAGCTCGGTAACGGCCATCCCAACCGTCCATGACCGCGGACGCGGCTATTCGAATAGTTTTGACTCTGCAGAGTTTGCACACTTTCACCACAACTATCCGGATACCTATCGTGTGGGCATCATCCCCGCATAACGACATATGCCACGACGGATACCCGGACATAACCTTTCGCCCATTCGACTTAACACGAGGTCCTACCCTATGGAGTATGTACCTCCCCGGCACCGTGGCAGCTCACCTCCTCTTGAGCGTGGCTCCACCGCCAAGCCAGGAGACCCATAGTGTCTTCCGGACGGGTCAGCCCCGAAGGCCTCCCGTTATACTATTGTCCCAACCATGACAACCCGGACTCGGGGGTAACCGTACCCTTGTATAGTTGTGCGGTGCCTCATGCTAAGAAGAACAAATGTCAAGTTAAGCCCCGTGCCCACGTTGGAGTAGCTATGGTTGCGCTGTGTAATTGTTCCGGGCGAATACAAAGAACCATGTGTCGTTTTTCTCAAAACTCAACTCACACACACACATTCCTTTTCTCAACCATCTTTGACAAGATCCCTTTTTGCCTTTATAAACCATACACTTGGGTAAGGTTAACTCACCCAAGGTTTTCATAAACATTTACAACAAGGTAAACCTTGAGGGGTTCCCAACCTAAAGTTTCATGAGTTGAACAACTATTTCACTACGGCCGAGATGAGAGTCATCACGCCATAGATGGTGTAAAAAGGGGTAATGGAGTGGATCATACTTGCTTAAGGTAAGCATGTATTATGACAACACAAGAAGGAATATACTCTTAGATTTGTGGTGCTAACTACACAACTTAGATAGTGGAGTGTCACTATCCAACATATTCTCCAAGATGGTACACGGCATACTCCTCCCAAGTTGAGAATACACCAAGATCATGACATTGATACCTCTATACTACAAAGGGGGTGGGTGTGGTGTAAGTTACTATCTTGAGATGGAACATGCTCAAGTTGAGCATACAAGATAACCAAGTGGGATAGCACGGCCATGTTACCATGCATCCCATAACACAAGGACAATAGTGGAGCATCACCACTAGGGAGTACCCCACTTGCAATCACACATAGAGGACATAAATAGAGATAAATAACACACATAGAATGAAGGTGCTTTGAACATCAACAAATGACATCCAACTAGACACCGGATCAGAGATCAAAAGATGGCTTGCCTTGGCTTATTAGTCCCTGTACTTCTTCAACTCCATCAATATAAGAATCCCAACAATATAAATAAAATCCTTGTCCAATTCCACTTCTTCTTCTTCTCCGGAATTGCTCGCGTCTATCGCCGGAAAATATAAAAGGAACACAATCAATCACATTGCACCAACAAAACAAACATACAACAACCATAATTTAACCATTCAATAAAGAGCTACCATACAAAGGTCTTATAGATACCACCAACTTAAAGAAAACCCATGTTATTTACCTAGTAAAGGTACGAGAGTATCACAGCTTAGCAATTGCCTCTCTCGGTTATCACCATAGTATAAACCAAACATCCCCTGGTAGATAACATCATAAAGAGGACAAGAGCATTAGTTTGACATCAAATACATTCACAAAACATTTTCAAACATTTTTGGAAAAGTAGAAAACAGTTTTCCTAACTTAGTTTGCTCACATAACACCACACAAGAATAGGAAGCAAATGATATGCCCTACCATTAGAAAACTTAAGCAAAACAAAAGAGCTAATGTTAAATTGCAGAGGTTTTGTTTTGCAAGCATAAAACAAAGGTTGCCCATTTCTAATAAAAAGAGTTGGTCAAGGGTTTTAAATAAACCGAAAAGTTTTGCTCCAACAATGCATGTCACACATATACATTACTAACAGTAACAAATATGCATGAACAGAAACTAACAGTATTTTTCCTGGATGGCCAGTACTAATACAAGACTAACCCAATTGGAATCACCCAAAAATATTAAACCTACAATTTTAGGAATTTCTTTGAATCTGACTGTACAGAAAATAAGATCTGTACACCATAAATCGTAGAAAAATCCTAAAAATATGAGACTACTGGCATTTGAAAGGTATTTAAACAGAGATGCACACACAATTAGATTTGGGTTCAAATTGTTTCTGAAACTCTCACAAATGGATTGACAAGTTTACTGCATGTCTGTACCATTTGCTTTCTCTCTGGAGTTACATAACAGACAAAGGTGTGAAACTTGTTTGAGATGATTAAGAAAACATCCATCGGTCCTACAAAATTGGAATCACTCAATTAGGTGCAAAAATGGATTTTTGGTGATTTAAAAGCTAACAGCCATGTCTGCAGAACACACAGAACAAGTTTAATTCACCACAAATCGTACATAACTCATAAAAATATGAAGTCAGCTGCATCTGAAAGGTATTGAGAAGCTGGTTCTTACCCAACTGGTTTCATTCAAAAATTCGTTTCCAAACTCCTAGTTTAATTCGACAAAGTCAGATCTGACCAGACCTTGATCTGTGAACCATTTCAGTTTCAGGAGGTCAATCGAAGTGAAACCACCGCCAAAATGAAGGTATTGAAGAGGGCTTTCACCCACAGTTGAGTTTGTTCAAAAAGGTTTTGTAAAATCGGAACAAATCTAACAAACAGTGAATCTGCATGTCTACAGAACTTTATTTACCACGGACAATCCGTAACGAATTTGAGGATGAGACCAACGCCAAGTTGTAAATCTTTTCCATATCTACCTGCGGAACTTTGAATCACTCGATTTGGATCTGCGCACGAGATTTGGTGGATTTTACAAGCTCGTACCAGAATCTGAAACAGCAAGATTACAGAAATTACTGCAGGGATTTGGACGAACTTTGCTCAAGAACTTCAGATCTGAGGATTGCTCATGCTTCTCCATGCTTGGACCAACATGCACCTGCATCAAGATCCAATCTTAGCAATGGAGGAAGAAGAAGAGGAGATTAAACCATCTAAGGTTGGGGAGAAGATGGAGAGGGAGGCTCTCATGGTGAGGATGAGCTTGAGGGAGGAAGGAGCCGCATCTTGGTGAGCTTTCCATGGCCATGGCCGGCCATGGAGCCTTGGGGGAGCAGCAGCTCGTGGGGAAGAGGTAGGAGAGGAGTGTGAGTGAGTGGAGGAAGGAGTGGAGAGTCAAAAATGAGAGCCAAAGGTGGAGGGGTGGCCGGCCAAGTGAGCTTTATAGAGGGAGAGAGTGGTGGCAGCCCTTCACTTGATTGGCCAAGGTGGGTGGCTGCCCATTTAGTGATTGGGTTAGGTGGGAGGCAAAGCTTGTAAGAGAAGGAAGTGAGGAGGGAGGGCTGGCCGAAAATCTTGTCATGGCCGGCTCCTTCTTGACAATCACAAGTGAACAAGCAAAATACAATGCCACTTCATGAATGTCGACCAAGGTGGAGTGTTGGGAGGGTTAGCTAAAAATGGTTTGATGAAGTATACAAATTTGGGAGGGAGGTGATAGTAAACATTGGTGCCTATGTGGGAGAACAAAGAACTTAGATCAAATTGTCCATTTGGCCAAGAGATGATGGTGATGATGGTGGTCTAGACAATTGCAGAGCAAGACTAAGAGAGATGGTGAGTGAAATATCCATATACTCACAAGGATGAATATGGTGACATGAATCTCCAATTCATGAGGTCAAGGTGATGATGGAAAGAGATGGAGGAGTGGGGTATGTATGATGAAATATAAGTTGCTCTTCAAATAAGAGGTCAAGTGGGAGTGGGTTGAAACACTCCCCGAGTCAAGGGTTTAGTTGAAAAGAGAAGGGAGTCCATAGAAAGTATCAAGAGATCATCTACTTGATCAAGAATTGGTGGATGAAGGAACATTATGGGGTAGATCAGAGGTGTACACAAGAGGTGCATGAGTTTTCATTTGAAATAGAACTTATTTGAAAAGTATTTGAAACACCTCAATTTGTTTAGGGATAATTGGGAATGAACTCAAGTGGAATGAAGTTTGAAAGTGTTGAGATAAAACTAGTTGGAACATAGGGGTTCAAAATGTTCTACTTACTTTCTCAAGTAAAGTAGAGTTTTTTTCTTAAATGTAAAATAAGCAAGAGGAAAACAAGAAATGGTATAAGTACCATAAACAAGCCTTTTGTTAAAAAGAAAACAAAATAGAAAGTAATATTTCAGAAATCAGTACTTGTTAGAAATGGGATGAAAAACAAAGCCCATTTCAGTTCTTTGTTTTCTTTGAAGAATTATCTTGAAAAGAGTTAATAAAACTAGAAGTAGTTTTGTGTTCAGAACTAGAGAAGGAAAAACAATAGGGTTTTTGAGAAAGAAAACTTAATTTAGGGAGGATTGTTCTCAAGGGTAGGTGGTGGCTACAAAATGTACCTATCATTCCCACTCTTGGTTTTGTGAAGATTAAACTTGGATTAGGATAAAAACAAGAGGTAAAAGAGGAAGAAGTGGTCTAGTGCTGAAACACTGGTTAGGGTATAAGAGAAGGATGCAAGTTTGGAATAAAGGATGTTTTGAGCTAGCTTAAACACAAAGAGGAATTTTAAGTAGGCACACTCATGTTGCCATGAGTAGAAAAGTTTGATGTGGAGAAAAAGGAAAACAACTTTTCCTAAGTCACATAGGTGTTTTATTAGGTGATTTGTTTGGCTGACCACTAGAGGTGTTGTTCTTTGAGGTAACTCAAGACAAAACTCAACAAGCAAAACAAAACAATACATCTACCAATAGATCAAAGCAATTCATCTTAACAGACAGATCAAGGCAATTCATCTCAATTAGTCTATAGAAAAAGTTTTTGTTCCCCCTGATTTTTGAAATAAGGATAACTAATCAAGGTTGCAAAAGTTGGGGTGTTACAGATCTTCCACCCTTAAAATAATCTCGTCCCGAGATTACTGAGTGTAGAACTAGAGGGGTTATAAAGTTTAACCAAAGCCAGACTCCATTCTTCTGTAGACGTGCCGTTGTAGAGAAAGTCGTTTGCTTCATCTTCTGGGAGACATGATGGATTTCGGCCGATGGCGAGCTTCATGAAGAGGTTGACTACTCCATGCAGGTGTTGGATCTATAGCTTCTTCACGATCCTGACGGAGGTTCAAGACTGTGGGAGGGTTAGTGCACTCAACGGTGCTTGAGCAGGGCTGAAAACTTTTTTAGAGTTAGCCTGATTTTAGTGGAAGACGAAGTCTTCCACCCTTAAGATTGTTCAGCGGGTTTCCTGAAATCATAGAGCCTCAGCCACGGGTCTTGTCGGGCGCTTTTTGGAGAAGCCATTGATCTCCTGTCTTGAGTTGAAAACATCTTCAGGGGGCGATGCACAGTCCACCACTTCGAGAGGCACTCACGGTGTTAACTCAACCATATGGGACGCGCGGTGAGTTAGTAAGTTGAGGAAATGTCTGGTTGGCATCCATATGAGGCCGCAACAGAGGTTGTTGAAGAAAAACTTCAGCTTGCAGGTCAGTGTTGCTTCTACCAGCTAAGAAGTTGGCGGGTAACTACGCCTAAAGTCTTGAGTCTTGAGGTATCTTCAGGAGCTTCACTTGGTAAGGACCAGATGAACCATGTGATGTAGCTTGGCTTTGACGCTATTGTTCACTCAACGGGTTAGACGGTGTGTTAGGGGGGGAGGGGTTTCAAGAAGATATCCTCGAGGTTAGCACGATTATACTCCAAGGTTAGACCAAGTTAGTAGGTCTTCTCGCAGAGGTGCAGTCACTCTTGAAGGTAGGGCTTCTTCTTTCTTGACGAAGTGGAGATGCTTCAGCGGATCTTGAAGGTATTGGCTTTTTCTTTGTTGGCGTAGTAGAGATGCTTCAGATGACCTTGAAAGTAGTCGGCGAAGATAGGGGTCTGAGTTAGTTTACCTGACAGTTGAAAAACAACTTCTAACGGGTTTAGAGTTAGAGTCTTTCGTTAATCTACCCTACTAACTAGCAGTTAGCAATACATTGACGAGGCAAATTTTAATCCTATCATGGCATGTGACACCCATACAACCATAACCAGAAACAAAATACCACTAACAGAGGCTACCGGTATTTTTTTAGATGCACAGTAACAAAACAAGATCATCACAATTGGAATCATTCAAAAATATTTATTTTTCAATTTTTGAGACTCAAAATACTAACCAGAAACAGTGATCAAGTTTTATTTATTAAAAATCGCACAAAAATCCTAAAAATACAAGGTCAGTGGCGTCTGAAAGATAATTTCATACTGGTTCTAGTGCAATTGGAATCACATCAATCGGAGCTACCAAAATATTTTTATTAGCAAAACAGTACACTGGCAGATTTCCATTTTTAATTTCTGTTTCACAAATTTTAAACAATTAAAAAGGGCGGGAACGTCTAAATAGCAAGACATACATGCACCCAGCAAACAGATACAAACACTCAAGGCAGCACACTAGGGAACTACAAGCAATCATCAAACCAGACATGGTACTCTAAGTACCCAGAAATTCCTAATGCGCGGGGGTAGCTCAATCAAAGCGATTGAGTTTTGTCCTATCCATCCTATAGGTTTGGGGGCCGGTCACATATGTTGGCGTCTTCATCTTGTTGACATCATCTTCAATAAGGATTCTCGAAGCAGAGGGTGGTGAAGCAGGCCTGGTGTTGAGTCGTCGTTGTTGAGGCAGAGGCTAAAACTGTGTAGTCTTCTTGCTCAACATCCCGGGGACGTGAGGTCTTCGAAGGGGTAGCTGTTGAGGTACTCCCGAAGTCGGCAACTTCTGGTGGCTGGCCTAAAAATTTCTAGTCAAGAACTGAGGACTTGATCCCAGACGACTGCAAAAAGTGCAAGCCCATGGAGGAACAAGGTCAGATCTTTGACATACTTTGGTGAAAACCAAAGACATGATGTTATCATCCCTACATGAGCAGGACTAAGTCGGCATCCAGCCTTCAATAGCTGCTGTTGGAGATATGTGAGACTTCATAAAAGGTTGATCCATCTTCGACTTCGAGTCTCCGGTCTGAGTCGGGGACATCGTCCAATATGTAGGTTTGAAGGGGATGAGACAATAGAGCAAGAATTTTCAAACCTTTTTATAAAGCGGAGAGATAAGAATTTAGAAGCTTTGAATAAATAAGAGGAGTAGAAGCTATACTTCCGATTAAAGAAACAATTTGTTTCATAAATAGTTTTTCCCAAGTAATTGTTTTCCTAACTAACGTCCATGCTAACTAAGGTCTCCTACAGTCAGGATAGCTCTGATACCAGCTCTGTGGGGACCCCGGACTAGCTGTCCGAAATACCCTGTTATGTATACAGTCCACGATCCCATGATCAGTGCGTCGTGAACACATAACCGAACTGATATCAAATTACACCATCCATTACAAAGTGGAATAAGAAAATTACAACATGGTCACATGACCAATACTTACATAATAGCCTCGAAGGGCCTAACTAAACATCAGAGTAGCATCATCACTTCAGCAGCGCAGTACCCAAGTCATCTGCCATAACCCTACAGGCAACTGACTGGGAAGACGTTCCTAGCACGCATAGACGTCGCCAACTCCTTCTTCGTTTGTCGAGTTCCTTCAAGTCTGGCCAAGTAAATAGCCAGGGACAAAGCCGTGAGTACATTTGGAATTGTACTCGCAAACCATCAAGAAAGATGCTAACAGAGCTAACTAAAAGAGACAAGAGAGGAAGAATAGTTTCTCTTGTGGATATAGCATGTGAAAGAGATTCAGTTTCTCTTGTGGATAAAGCATGCCAGCATCTCAAGTGATGCGGACACTTTGGTGGTCCTATGACATCTCTATATCTTTATTGAAGAAGAGTTCCTCTACATGAAAACACTAGGAAGGGTCACCCAATTTTGTTTCATTTTCCTCAACCATCTCCACATGGTCGGCCAACATCTTTCTCGTACCCTTCCGGTACTTCCAACACACGCATTTCCTTTGGAAATCATTTTCAAAACCAAAACCCGACACAGCTCGGTAACGGCCATCCCAACCATCCATGACCGCGGACGCGGCTATTCGAATAGTTTTGACTCTGCAGAGTTTGCACACTTTCACCACAACTATCCGGATACCTATCGTGTGGGCATCATCCCCGCATAACGACATATGCCACGACGGATACCCGGACATAACCTTTCGCCCATTCGACTTAACACGAGGTCCTACCCTATGGAGTATGTACCTCCCCGGCACCGTGGCAGCTCACCTCCTCTTGAGCGTGGCTCCACCGCCAAGCCAGGAGACCCATAGTGTCTTCCGGACGGGTCAGCCCCGAAGGCCTCCCGTTATACTATTGTCCCAACCATGACAACCCGGACTCGGGGGTAACCGTACCCTTGTATAGTTGTGCGGTGCCTCATGCTAAGAAGAACAAACGTCAAGTTAAGCCCCGTGCCCACGTTGGAGTAGCTATGGTTGCCTTTGTGTAATTGTTCCGGGCGAATACAAAGAACCATGTGTCGTTTTTCTCAAAACTCAACTCACACACACACATTCCTTTTCTCAACCATCTTTGACAAGATCCCTTTTTGCCTTTATAAACCATACACTTGGGTAAGGTTAACTCACCCAAGGTTTTCATAAACATTTACAACAAGGTAAACCTTGAGGGGTTCCCAACCTAAAGTTTCATGAGTTGAACAACTATTTCACTACGGCCGAGATGAGAGTCATCACGCCATAGATGGTGTAAAAAGGGGTAATGGAGTGGATCATACTTGCTTAAGGTAAGCATGTATTATGACAACACAAGAAGGAATATACTCTCAGATTTGTGGTGCTAACTACACAACTTAGATAGTGGAGTGTCACTATCCAACATATTCTCCAAGATGGTACACGGCATACTCCTCCCAAGTTGAGAATACACCAAGATCATGACATTGATACCTCTATACTACAAAGGGGGTGGGTGTGGTGTAAGTTACTATCTTGAGATGGAACATGCTCAAGTTGAGCATACAAGATAACCAAGTGGGATAGCACGGCCATGTTACCATGCATCCCATAACACAAGGACAATAGTGGAGCATCACCACTAGGGAGTACCCCACTTGCAATCACACATAGAGGACATAAATAGAGATAAATAACACACATAGAATGAAGGTGCTTTGAACATCAACAAATGACATCCAACTAGACACCGGATCAGAGATCAAAAGATGGCTTGCCTTGGCTTATTAGTCCCTGTACTTCTTCAACTCCATCAATATAAGAATCCCAACAATATAAATAAAATCCTTGTCCAATTCCACTTCTTCTTCTTCTCCGGAATTGCTCGCGTCTATCGCCGGAAAATATAAAAGGAACACAATCAATCACATTGCACCAACAAAACAAACATACAACAACCATAATTTAACCATTCAATAAAGAGCTACCATACAAAGGTCTTATAGATACCACCAACAACTTAAAGAAAACCCATGTTATTTACCTAGTAAAGGTATGAGAGTATCACAGCTTAGCAATTGCCTCTCTCGGTTATCACCATGGTATAAACCAAACATCCCCTGGTAGATAACATCATAAAGAGGACAAGAGCATTAGTTTGACATCAAATACATTCACAAAACATTTTCAAACATTTTTGGAAAAGTAGAAAACAGTTTTCCTAACTTAGTTTGCTCACATAACACCACACAAGAATAGGAAGCAAATGATATGCCCTACCATTAGAAAACTTAAGCAAAACAAAAGAGCTAATGTTAAATTGCAGAGGTTTTGTTTTGCAAGCATAAAACAAAGGTTGCCCATTTCTAATAAAAAGAGTTGGTCAAGGGTTTTAAATAAACCGAAAAGTTTTGCTCCAACAATGCATGTCACACATATACATTACTAACAGTAACAAATATGCGTGAACAGAAACTAACAGTATTTTTCCTGGATGGCCAGTACTAATACAAGACTAACCCAATTGGAATCACCCAAAAATATTAAACCTACAATATTAGGAATTTCTTTGAATCTGACTGTACAGAAAATAAGATCTGTACGCCATAAATCGTAGAAAAATCCTAAAAATATGAGACTACTGGCATTTGAAAGGTATTTAAACAGAGATGCACACACAATTGGATTTGGGCTCAAATTGTTTCTGAAACTCTCACAAATGGATTGACAAGTTTACTGCATGTCTGTACCATTTGCTTTCTCTCTGGAGTTACAGAATAGACAAAGGTGTGAAACTTCTTTGAGATGATTAAGAAAACATCCATCAGTCCTACAAAATTGGAATCACTCAATTAGGTGCAAAAATGGATTTTTGGTGATTTAAAAGCTAACAGCCATGTCTGCAGAACACACAGAACAAGTTTAATTCACCACAAATCGTACATAACTCATAAAAATATGAGGTCAGCTGCATCTGAAAGGTATTGAGAAGCTGGTTCTTACCCATCTGGTTTCATTCAAAAATTCGTTTCCAACCTCCTGGTTTAATTCGACAAAGTCAGATCTGACCAGATCTTGATCTGTGAACCATTTCAGTTTCAGGAGGTCAATCGAAGTGAAACCACCGCCAAAATGAAGGTATTGAATAGTGCTTTCACCCACAGTTGAGTTTGTTCAAAAATGTTTTGTAAATCGGAACAAATCTAACAAATAGTGAATCTGCATGTCTACAGAACTTTATTTACCACGGACAATCCGTAACGAATTTGAGGATGAGACCAATGCCAAGTTGTAAATCTTTTCCATATCTACCTGCGGAACTTTGAATCACTCGATTTGGATCTGCACACGAGATTTGGTGGATTTTACAAGCTCGTACCAGAATCTGAAACAGCAAGATTACAGAAATTACTGCAGGGATTTGGACGAACTTTGCTCAAGAACTTCAGATCTGAGGATTGCTCATGCTTCTCCATGCTTGGACCAACATGCACCTGCATCAAGATCCAATCTTAGCAATGGAGGAAGAAGAAGAGGAGATTAAACCATCTAAGGTTGGGGAGAAGATGGAGAGGGAGGCTCTCATGGTGAGGATGAGCTTGAGGGAGGAAGGAGCCGCATCTTGGTGAGCTTTCCATGGCCATGGCCGGCCATGGAGCCTTGGGGGAGCAGCAGCTCGTGGGGAAGAGGTAGGAGAGGAGTGTGAGTGAGTGGAGGAAGGAGTGGAGAGTCAAAAATGAGAGCCAAAGGTGGAGGGGTGGCCGGCCAAGTGAGCTTTATAGAGGGAGAGAGTGGTGGCAGCCCTTCACTTGATTGGCCAAGGTGGGTGGCTGCCCATTTAGTGATTGGGTTAGGTGGGAGGCAAAGCTTGTAAGAGAAGGAAGTGAGGAGGGAGGGCTGGCCGAAAATCTTGTCATGGCCGGCTCCTTCTTGACAATCACAAGTGAACAAGCAAAATACAATGCCACTTCATGAATGTCGACCAAGGTGGAGTGTTGGGAGGGTTAGCTAAAAATGGTTTGATGAAGTATACAAATTTGGGAGGGAGGTGATAGTAAACATTGGTGCCTATGTGGGAGAACAAAGAACTTAGATCAAATTGTCCATTTGGCCAAGAGATGATGGTGATGATGGTGGTCTAGACAATTGCAGAGCAAGACTAAGAGAGATGGTGAGTGAAATATCCATATACTCACAAGGATGAATATGGTGACATGAATCTCCAATTCATGAGGTCAAGGTGATGATGGAAAGAGATGGAGGAGTGGGGTATGTATGATGAAATATAAGTTGCTCTTCAAATAAGAGGTCAAGTGGGAGTGGGTTGAAACACTCCCCGAGTCAAGGGTTTAGTTGAAAAGAGAAGGGAGTCCATAGAAAGTATCAAGAGATCATCTACTTGATCAAGAATTGGTGGATGAAGGAACATTATGGGGTAGATCAGAGGTGTACACAAGAGGTGCATGAGTTTTCATTTGAAATAGAACTTATTTGAAAAGTATTTGAAACACCTCAATTTGTTTAGGGATAATTGGGAATGAACTCAAGTGGAATGAAGTTTGAAAGTGTTGAGATAAAACTAGTTGGAACATAGGGGTTCAAAATGTTCTACTTACTTTCTCAAGTAAAGTAGAGTTTTTTTCTTAAATGTAAAATAAGCAAGAGGAAAACAAGAAATGGTATAAGTACCATAAACAAGCCTTTTGTTAAAAAGAAAACAAAATAGAAAGTAATATTTTAGAAATCAGTACTTGTTAGAAATGGGATGAAAAACAAAGCCCATTTCAGTTCTTTGTTTTCTTTGAAGAATTATCTTGAAAAGAGTTAATAAAACTAGAAGTAGTTTTGTGTTCAGAACTAGAGAAGGAAAAACAATAGGGTTTTTGAGAAAGAAAACTTAATTTAGGGAGGATTGTTCTCAAGGGTAGGTGGTGGCTACAAAATGTACCTATCATTCCCACTCTTGGTTTTGTGAAGATTAAACTTGGATTAGGATAAAAACAAGAGGTAAAAGAGGAAGAAGTGGTCTAGTGCTGAAACACTGGTTAGGGTATAAGAGAAGGATGCAAGTTTGGAATAAAGGATGATTTGAGCTAGCTTAAACACAAAGAGGAATTTTAAGTAGGCACACTCATGTTGCCATGAGTAGAAAAGTTTGATGTGGAGAAAAAGGAAAACAACTTTTCCTAAGTCACATAGGTGTTTTATTAGGTGATTTGTTTGGCTGACCACTAGAGGTGTTGTTCTTTGAGGTAACTCAAGACAAAACTCAACAAGCAAAACAAAACAATACATCTACCAATAGATCAAAGCAATTCATCTTAACAGACAGATCAAGGCAATTCATCTCAATTAGTCTATAGAAAAAGTTTTTGTTCCCCCTAATTTTTGAAATAAGGATAACTAATCAAGGTTGCAAAAGTTGGGGTGTTACACGTGCAAGTGCCTCCTGAAGGCCTCGTGCGAGTCCATCGAGCCAGTTGCTCTCGCGGAAGGAGAAGAGGATCCTCTCCGAGGTGGGAGGCTCCATCTTGCCCCTCAAGTCGGCAGTGATCACCCACTGCAACTCTCCTCCGGGCGTGTCGTCCAACTGAATTCCGTGGAACTCGGGGTGTGGGCGCCCAAGGAAGTCAGAGACGGCGTTGAGGTCGTGCTCGAAGATCAAGCTCCCTCCGTTCTCAAGCTGGTAAAACTTGGTGTTGATGGGTTCATTCGGCTCCATCTGAAAGAGAATTGGATGAGTAAGTTAGAGAGTGCAAAGTGTGGCAAAGTTTTAAGTAGTTTCAAATAAGATAGAACATGATTCATCAAATTTTTAGAAAAGTCTCAAAGACAAGAATGTAAGTAAATTTTCACAAATATTCTCTTCATTTGATTTTCAACGTTAAGTTTTTCAGAACGCCCATTCTAACTAAGGTCTTCTAAGGTCAAACAATGGCTCTGATACCAACTTGTCAACACCCGGAATTTTAAGTCCGAATGCCTATTATGTCATACATCGCAATCCCAGGAATATTGTTGTTGCGAGGCATAATAGTTAAGTATCACAGTCATCATTCATTACAAACCATAATGACTTACAAGTGGAATCACATCATCCATATTACACGAATAGTTGATCTATTGATCAACGAACAAACACAAGTTCATAGCAGAAGCGTAAGATACAAGGACTCTCTAGTCCACAGGCCAACGCTTGACGTCGGAAGACACCTAGTTGTCGTAGGCGTCCTGCTGGTCATCTCCTTGTTCCTCTTCATACTCTGGCCATTTGAATAGCCAGGGACAAAGCCGTGAGTACTTCAAGTACTCGCAAACTAATACTAATGTAAGTGCTAGACAATTCTAGTAATGTTTGCTAAGCTCTAGTTTATTTGCATAAAGCCAGTTTTAGTTCACAAGTATTTGAGAAAAGCTTATTCAAGTGCTAACTAACTCAAGGGGGAACATTAGTGTCATTCCCACCATTCAAGTGGTGATTTCAATTCAATTCACCACTTCACAAGTCATTTCACCAACGTTTCAAATATTTGACATCGGAAACTGTATGGCCTTTCCAACCGTCCGTAACCGTGGACACGGCTATTCGAATAGATTTACACTCTGCAGAGGTTGCACACTTATGCCACAACATTTGATTTCATCCGTCGGGATTACCCCGAATCATCGTAACACAATACGCGGATCATCAACCATAACCTTTCACTTACAAATCCTAGTATGAGCACCTCTCCCCATGAGCTTGGCCTCCCAGTGAAGACCAACTGTCAACCTGGGAACTGCACAGGGCTTGGCCGTACAATTCACCTCAATTTCACATCATTTCTCAACAACGGAGCCAGCCTCAAGCGTAACCCCTATGACGTGTGTTCAGAGGGAACCCATACTAAGATGCATAAACTTCCAGTTAAGCCCTACCCATAATCAGGTATTGTGGGGGTACTCAATATTGGAAAGGTATCGCATTCAAACCAATATCATGTTTATCAAAAATCACCATCTTCTCTTGGTCACATTCAACTTCAAAAATCATTCAATGGAATGCTTCATCATTCCAAGGTTTCAAATTCAATTCAAGTCACATTGTTCCCATCTAGAGTAGTCAAGTTTTACTTCATTAGCACTAGCTCTAAATCATGAGGGGTGCTATCTTGCTTTGCTTGATTGAGACTAACTTCACTACTCTAGTAAACTTCTTTTACTTTAACCAAAGTTAACTATAAAAATAACCTCTTGAGAAAACAAGTAAAAACTTGTAAGGTATAAACTTGGGGTAGGCTTATGTAAGAAAAGATAAGATTCATGGTGCCTTGCCCCAAAGGTCTTTGCACTTTGCAAGAATATTAGCTTGCCTTGGTAGTTCTCAAAATTCTCCTCCTCCTCCTCCTGGTAGCAACCTTCTTCTTCCGTGTACTCTCCGGTGCTAGCGTCTAAATTTGAATACGAGTATAATTACTCACTAATTCAATGGCTATTCCATACATCACATATAATCACACAAACTATTCTATGCACACAAATAATCTAATTAGGGTGCATGGGTTGTGTTGCTTGAGGATAATTTACTTCTTTTTATTTAATATGTAAATGATAGTTTCCATATGGTTCTTGAGAAATAATTTCCTCTCATTGAAATCTTCTTAAGATTTAATTTCTCAAACAATCATATATGAACTTATATTGACCTAAGTCAAACATTCATCATTATCATTTGAGAAAATGATTTAAATGAGGTAGACCACCTCATACCATTTAATAATGCTACATATGATTTAAATCTCCAAGCAATTCATATAAGTGAGTTTGTCCAGGGGTCCAAACATCACATGAATTCATTTGAGACAAGATTTAAATGAAGTATAAGACTTCATATGATTTGTATAATAGTTTTGGACAATATCACTTAGATAAACTAGCCATATTGTCCATTAATTAAACTAGGGCATGATCATGCAAAGTGACCACACCATTTTCTTGCATAAACAATTAGTGTAAGTCAAATGTGAGCTATTAGAGTTGGAATTAACTTAATATCTATTTTGGTTGATTTTTAATGATTATTTGAATAGGGAAAAGTCTCTGCCTTCTTCTTTTTATCAGATTAATTCTACAACTAATCTTGACATGGGACCAGTGGCATTGTGTAGATCTTTTTACTAGCTTTCCAACAATATAAAATTCATTGAATTTGGTTAAGCCAATTTGAATCTATGGATTTTCAAAGTTCGGGCAGTATTGAAATTATTTGGATTTGTTTAAATGCAATTTGAATTACAGGGCCGGCGGGAAAACGAAACTGGGCTGAATTCGAATTAAAACGCCCCAGTCCAGCCCACCACGGTCCACAGACGCGCGGCGTGCTGACAGCGTGGGGTCCACGCGTCAGTGGCTCATAACTACCGAATCGGTATGTTTTAAACTGGCGCGTTGGATTAGAATCTAATCGTACGGCGCTCGTTCATCGTCGTCGCCGGCGAGAGAAGATCACTGGCGCGGCAGCACTAGGGGGTCGGAGAGCTCACCGTGGCTCCAGCTAGGGTGGGCAGTGTGCTCGAGGATGATGTCGACGACGGCGAAGCTCCTGGTACCGTCGGCTTGTCCTGGGGCGGCTCCAATCGACGGCGAGCTTCGGCGGTGGTCACGGACAGTGAGGCTTCGATTGGGCGGCGTCAGTGGGTAATGTCGATGGTGGAGTGGCTCTGGTGGTTGAGTGAGAAGAGGGGAAGGCGATGGTGTGCTTAGATTGACGAAGGGAGGTCTCCTTTTATAGGCGAGGAGGTGGCCGTGGTTGCTGCGGTGAACTCGACCATGGCGCGGCTTCTCCGGCGGTCTATCGAGCTAGGTGAGGGTGGCGCACTTCTCAGTGCATCATGGCAGTCCTCTGGGTGGCGACAGCTAGGGTAGGCGGTGGCTGGTTTGGTCGCATTGCTTCCGCGTCTGCCGCGGCGTTCACGGGATCGTGTCATCGTCTCCGGCGCTGGCGGTCACGGGTCTGTGCTGCGCGCGTGTCTGGCGGCGTCGCGGTATCACGCAGGTGCTCGTCGTGCTCACAGGGGGTCCATGGCGTGCTCGAGATGGTGGCGCTGCGCGTGTCCAGAGCGCGTCTGCGGCGTGCACGCGCGACGTCCTCGGCATGGCGTGGCCACCACTGGGCGCGCGTTGCACGGCGGCTGTCGAGCTCCTCCTCGATCAGGGCTTGCTTTAGGAGGCTCAGTAGGGTGTGGTGGCGAGCTTTGGCAAGGTGGCCAGGTTGGGGAAGGAAGGAGGAGAGGGGGAGGTGGTCGGGTTGGTGACATGGCCGGCATGGCCATGTCCTAGCCTTGCTCCTCCTCTCCCTAGGGTTGTTATGCCTCATTGATGGTTAAAGGGGACCAGGGGACCATTTAGACTAGGTTTGATGTAGATTAGATGAGGTAGATCACTATTGCAAATAGTGTCAAATAGTTACATAGATGCTATTTGTGAATTTTGTCCAAATTTGATTCAATTCCAATGGTTGCAAGTTTTGAATTGTGAGTATTTCATTGAGTTAGAAATGACCAGAGGTGATGGAGTGTGGTGGTGGAATTGTTAAATTCAAAGTTTTGCAAATTTGGCTAAGTGTGAGATTGTTCCACATATTAAAATGTTGCAACTTTGGATGAGCATAGCTATTGATCTGGAAAGAATTTGACATGGTGATGTTTACAAAAAGTGTTCACCTTGATGTTGTCTTGAATGAGGTGCAAAGAGTTAGCAAGGTTTATTTTGAAAATTTTGAATTACAGGGGCTCAAAGTGGTGATCAGACTATAATTGGCAGATTTGGCCATTATCATATGTGAGCCAATTTTGTATTTGAAATCCATTTGAATTGTGATCTTTTGATTCCAAAAGTTGTAATAAGTGTTTATAAACATTATTCAACTAATGGTGAAGACCAAATTGGTCTAGGGTCAAAATTTATAAAACTGCCATAGGGCATATTTGAGGGTTTTAGGGTTTTTCCTTTATTTGATTTTCTTCCTCTTTTTGATTTATTTGATTGGTGATCTTCATATGATCACATTAGGGTTTTAGGGTTTAGCATATACACATAATAACAATCATCATGGCATATCAATCAAATGCACAAGTCCTATGCATGGCACTATATGCAATTTAAAAAGTTTTTGTTGGTTTGAAATTTTGCTCTCTGGAATTCTCTAACTTTCTTTTATTGAAATTTTGGATGTTACAGATACAGTGCTTCCAAATCGCCAGTTACGTTGGCAATAGACAGCAAATTTGCTGAGGGATAACGAGCAAGGACAAGGGCAAGCGTACACTTGGCCCCTGCAAAAACTTGAGCTCGCACTAAGTCCCGAATCTTCTTGGCGCTTCCAAACTCGGACATCAAAGTCAAAAGCGTAGGGGGAATTGCGTTTAAAGGGAACATATTCTTCCAAACCACCCTCATAGCTTTGTAGCACTTGTCAAAGAATTGGTGGACTTGTTGGACCCGATCCTAGAATTTCGCGACAGCCGAAGCCTTCGAGTGTTCCCGCCAGAAAATTTCTTCGGATGAGGATAGCTGGGTTAAAGCATGCACTCGCTCGTGTATCCGCTTGTTCTCTTCCGCATGGTTCAAAGCTATGACTGGCAAAGGAATCAATAAAGAATTAGACAAAGGCGTTGGTGGCAAAAGGGCAAAGGAATCAGGAAACTTACATTTCAAACTCTTGGTAGCTTTATGCAGCTCAGTAAGAGCGTACCGCTCCACGTCGGCTGCAATCTCGCTCTTCTTATTGACAATAGAAGCTAAGGCATAAGTGCTGCACAGGTCCTTTTCCATCTGCGTAATCCGATCCTTCATACGCTGGATCCGATCACCTTGAGGAAGAGCACCCGAAGAGTCGTCGACAAATGAGGGCACTGGGAGACCTGCAGGAAACACCGTTACAAAGGATGATGGATATGGTACAGCTGAGCATCCGAAGTAACTCCCATCGGGATAAATACAAGAAGAAATATCATAACAAAAGTGTGCTAACAACATTGATAGCACGGAGTTTATTACAAGCATAAGTTTTGCAGCAGAACAATGTTTCACATCAGCTCGAGCATAAGTTTGTTACAAAAATCAAGGGGCTTGGGTCTGAGTCGATAAACTGGGTCCAGCCTACGATTTCCTTGATGAAACCAGTTCAAGGAGCTGGCGAGCACAAGTAAGGGCAGACGCTTTAAAGGCACTTAAGTCAACAAGCTGCCCGTCTTGCTCTTTCGGCAGCTCCTTAGTCATCTCTTCGATATCACCCTTAAAGCCGTAACCCATCATAAGCTGGAAGGCAAGGACGGCACCATAAGTGCGCGATGTACGCTTGAATACCTCGATAACCTCATTGGTGTCAACCGCGAAGGCATCGATCAGCTGCCCCAGGGTCTTGTCCTGCTTGGTCTTGGGGAAAATCATCAAGTGCATCCGCGCCAGAGCACCCTTTCTCTTTACAAGAAGCTCCCGCGTAAGTTGGTGAGAGGCAAGATTCATCGACATAGCATTTGCCGGAGAATTGTTTGGAACTCTGTCCAGGGCATCAGCAGGGATGTTCGCCGCTTCTGCAGGGGAAAGAAAGAAAAAAAAATATATTGGCAAAAGGATCGAATCCATAAGTGCATCAATCGACAGAGGTGTACAAAAAGGATTACCAAGTAAAGCCAAGGAAGACTGACGAAGGAGTTCATCCTTTTCGGCTGCCCGAGCTTCAGCAGCCAGCTTGGATGCTTCCTCCTCCTTCAGCTTCTCCTTCAGCTTGCCTAGTTCCTCCTTCAAGGAGTCGACCTCTTGGCGAGCCTCAGCAGCTATCTTGACTGCGCCATCCAATTTCGAGGAGGTAGATTTGACTTCCTTTTGTAGCCGAGCCTTGTCAGCTTCCAGAGAAGTGAATTGGGAGGCGAAGGCTTCCAAAGAGGAAATAACGCCTCGCAGGTCCTTAAGAAAGAAAGATGATTTACCAAAAATTGTTAAACAAAGCACGCTCCAAGAAATTTGCATCACAATCAGAAAAGGACTTACAGAAGGAGGAGTCACGGCGGCAGCAGTTGAAGGAACATCTTTCCCCTTAGAAAGGGAAGAAGCTGTCGATGCTTGAGCCACAGGGGCTGCCTTAGGAGCCGAAGCTTCGGAAGCCACTACGACCGGCGGGGCAGCGCCAGATTTGGCTTTTTTAGACGGAGGCTCGATAAAGCCTTCGTCGCTGCAAAGATGAATGATTGACAATGGTTATAAAAGGAGTATGAAGAATAAAAGGGCTAAATGTAACTTCAGGAAAGAAACTACTTACATGTCGAAGAGATCATCTTCATCGGCAAAGCCGCCGGTTGATCTCTTCGCAGGTGAAGCCCTGGCCTCCTCCGCAGCTGCATTAACAAAGGCATCACGATCAGCGTCGTCATTACGCATTGATCCATCTGCGTCGCGAGCATCATCAGCTGAGGAAGGAAGGTCGGTGTGAGCCACTTCAAAATCTATCGGACCATTATATTCGTCCTCTGGGCCTGTGTGCTCGACAGTGTAAAAATCTACGGGGATTGAGGAACCTCTCCCCTCAGAAGTATCATCCGGCGAATCATGCATATTTCCAGAAACTATGGGGATCTGTCAAAGAAAATAACAAGTAAGAACAATGGTAATTATGTCGGCTAAGTAAAAGCAGCATAATGGGAATGTGAAGAAAGAAAAATTCCTTTGATGGTGGATGGTCAGCGTCAAGGGGAGCATAAGAAGAAATCAACGGAATCGAATCTTCCTGGCTAAAGGAAGTAAGGTGACGGACTTCGTCAAGCAACTCCTTTTCCGACAGATCGGCAGCATTAATCCTGGTTTCGTCCTTTGGACCTGAGTACAACCACATTGGGTGAACTCTGGCCATGATTGGTTGGACTCGACGTTTCAAGAATACCGCTGCCACCTCTGTGCCGATCATAGTTTGGTCGTCGGCCTCTTTGATTCGAAGGAATTTGGCGAATAGTTCTTCGGCTGTTACTCTTTCGTCAGGTGAGAGGGTATTCTTCCAGGAATTCTTGGGCTTGGCTTCGGAGACATCGGCAAAGCAAGGAAGCTGAGATTCGGGTGACAGGGAGTCCTTGATGTAAAACCATTTCAGCCTCCACCCTTGCACGGATTCTCTCATTGGGAAATTGAAGTAATTGACCTCCGAACGGGCTACAAACCCCACTCCTCCGGTGACAAAGTATCCATTACTGCTGCTGTATCTCTTCACATAGAAGATCTTTTTCCACAACCCGAAATGACGTTCGATACCCAGAAACGCCTCGCAAAGGGTGATGAACACAGCAATGTGGAGGATTGAGTTGGGGGTAAGTTGCCATAGTTGAATTTCGTACGTTCGCAAGAGATGGAGGAGGAATTCATGAGTGGGAAGCGAAAGGCCTCGATATAGGAAAGATAAGAACATCACGTTAAAGCCGGCAGGGGGATTAGGCCGAGAAATCGCACCTGGAAAGATCACGTTTCCCTCGTCAGAAGATATTAATCCCAGGCTTCGGGATCTCTTCTCGTCACGCTTGGTGACGGTTGATGCTACCCAATCTCCGGGCTTGACCATTGAACTCGACGGCGCTGGCGGCGCCGGAGCTGGGGGAGGAGCGTTCGAAGCGCTCCCCTTCGGAAGAGAAGAGGAGGACTTGGCGGCGGCGCCTCCGCTGGTGGAGCTGGCGGTGGCGGCAGGATTCTTCTTCTTCACCATTATGAGATCTGACGAAGATTGGAAAAGCAGTGGCGGCGGCGCAGCAACGGCAAGGGGAGGAAGAAGGAGAAGAATGAGAAGATGCTGCGGAAAACGTGGAGAAGATTAGGGATTTCTCGCCCTTTGGAGATTTTGAGGAGAAGTTAAGAGCTGTGTAGGCACGTGTCGTTGCTACCGGTTCCTTTAATGGATCTTTTCAATTAAAGATTGCAGAAATCGAGGAGACGCCTTGGTGGCTGTGCGAAAGGGGCCAGACAAAGAAAGAATAGGCCCAGCCGGATACGTCCTGTCAGTCAGAATCAAGGTCTCAGTATAGCGTCATCAGTGACGTCATGAAAAAAGCTAGAAGCATTCGAAGGAAAAATGAAAAGTTATCGGATGAAGGACTTGAGTCTACGCACGGATTGCAAGCATCCGTACCTAGACTCGGGGGCTACTCCCATCGGGAGCGTTGGCGCGCACCCGATAAAATGAAGACTCGAAGGAAAAATGTTTTTGAGGAAGAGATAATTGCTCGACTTAAGTCTGCACCCGGCTGCAAACACCCACGCCCAGACTCGGGGGCTACTCCCATCGGGAGTGCGTGATGCGCACCCGACAGAATGAGCAGTCGAAGGAAGAAGGGATTGAAGAAAAATTGTTTGAATAGCTCGAGTCTGCACTCGGTTACAAGCACTCGCACCCAGACTCGGGGGCTACTCCCATCGGGAGCGCGTGACGCGCACCCGATAGAAGTTTTTTGCATTCCAGGATCATGCCCGGGGACTTGATTCTGTGTAGGGTAACGTTGTTTTGCCATCGGCAGTTAACCAACAAAAGTTGGGCACGTTACTCATTATCCCTTGCATAAAGAAAATATATCGGATGACCTATGAAGATTTGCAGAAAAACCTTCGGCAGAACGAAATATTCGAGTGGTACAACTTGAGTCTACGCACGGATTGCAAGCATCCGTACCTAGACTCGGGGGCTACTCCCATCGGGAGCGCTGACGCGCACCCGATAGAAGAAGGTGAAGCAGATTCAAGATGAACAAGGACAATAAAGGAGAAGAACATCAGGAGGAGACGTGATTTAGTCTCTACCCGAACTATCTTCGGCTAGACACTCGGGGGCTACTGACGTGGGCACTACTCTTCGAGTAACCGATGTTGCCCTACCCTGTACCATCTAGTTGGAGGCCCATGAAGACACTCGGAAGCAAGGCAGGCCACTAGTGAAAGAACATTTCCCGCCCTTTTGGGTTTTGTGTGTTTGACGTCAACACTATGTATATTTTTATGTGTGTTGATGTAGACAGGTTCAAGCCATCAAAAATTATGTTGGATCGGTGTATTGGTTTCTTTGTTACGAAGTTCTGCGAGGTTTTACGGATGCGGCGGAAGTTTCGGCCTAATCGGCGAAGTTCCGCTGTCATTTTTCAATGAGAAACTTCTCGGCGCGATGCGTGCTCAGTTTTCTCTTCAGGACCGGAAGTTCCGGTGGAGTTGGCCGGAAGTTCCGGCCAGCGGAACTTCCGCCCAACTTCCGGGCAAGTTCCGAAATTCCGAGTTTACGGCTCTGTAAGTTCCAGTAAGGTTTTCGCAAGTTTCTGGAACTTGGCCGGAACTTGGCCGGAACTTCCGGCCACCGGAAGTTCCGCCCAAGTTCCGCCCCTTCATTTGCTTTGCAGGTATTTTACCAGGGGCGGAAGTTCCGGCCCGAGTGGCCGGTACTTCCGGTGGAAGCCGGAACTTCCGGCCATCCTGGCCGGAACTTCCGGCCATCCTGGCCGGAACTTCCGGTGTTAGTGGATTTCGTCCCCAACGGTCAGATCTGAAAGCTCCATCCATATAAATAGCTTTCTCCTCCAAAGGGACAAGTTGCTCAATCATTGCAAGAAAAATCTGCCAAGCTTCATCACCATTAGAGCCACCTCAAGAACACAAGATTTGCAAGATCTCCTTCCTCCCCCAACCAAAGCTCTTGATCTTTGGAGATTCGAAGGAGAAGACACCGATCTACATCCTCACCGAAGCGTTCTTCATTTCCCCCTCTCTTGTTTGAGGGATCTCATGCTAGTGTTCCTATTTGGTTCCCTAGTTGATTTGTGTTGATATATTGTTGTTGATTGTTGTGTTGTAACAGATTTGGGAGCCTCCAATTAGGTTGTGGATGTGTGCCCCAAGAACCTTGTAAAGGCCCGGTTTCCGCCTCGAGGAAATCCCTTAGTGGAAGTGGGCTAGGCCTTCGTGGCGTTGCTCACCGGAGATCTGAGTGAAGCCTTCGTGGCTGTTGGTTTGGCTTTCGTAGCAACCACACTCCTCCAAACGTAGACGTACCTTCTTGCAAAGGAAGGGAACTACGGGAATCATCTCCGTGTCATCGCGTGCTCCACTCTCGGTTACCTCTATCCTATTCTATCTCTATATCTTGCTTAGTTGTTGTCCTTGTCATATAGGTAAATTCACTTAGTTGCATATCTAGAGAATTTACCTTTTGTGTCAAGCCTAAATTGAAAAAGAACTAAAAATTGGTTAGCACCTATTCACCCCCCCCCCCCTCTAGGTGCGGCATACGATCCTTTCAATTGGTATCAGAGCCTCGACTCTTATTTCGGGCTTAACCGCCTAAGAGTATGCCGGACGAGGAGTCCTCGGAAGGGGCCGCCAAGATGGTCTCCGTGGAAGACTTCAATTCGTTGAAGTCCTCCGTGGAAGCCCAAATGGAAAGCATGAAAAAGATGATTGCCGAGCTTTTGGCTCCGGCCCTTCCCAAGGCTCCTAGTGTAGAGGTTAAAGACACGGGTGCGCTAAATGAGGGAGAGGCTTCGGACTTACCCTCATCTACCAAACCCGTGGAAGGTGATAACTTAAACACTATCAAATCCCCCATTGCATCTCCCAAGGGAACTAGTGAAAGTGGGAGCTACAATCGAGTACCTCCACCTTTCCAATCACCCGACATACCGGTTCCCCATCCCCATTTGAACATTCGGGGCGACCCACCTAAGTTTTCTATTGAAAATTTCGATACTTGGCGATTTGAGTTCCTCTCTCATGTTTGTAGTGCCTCCAATGAATTATGGAGAATCATCATGGAGGGCTTCAAGCCATACAACCCCGACAAGTTGACTAGAAGAGAAGCGGTTGATAGTCAACTCAACGTCACCGCCTTGCACATGATTCAAACTAGTGTGGGGACAAAGGAATTGCATCGTGTCCGGAACTACACCACCGCCAAGGAAGCTTGGGATGGTTTGACCTCGAGTTGCATTGGAAGTGAGAGCACAAGGAGGAACAAGTATAATGCTCTCAAGAATAAAGCCGAAGGGTTCATGAGGCTACCGGATGAAGATCATGAAGACATGTATGGAAGACTTCTCACCGTTGCCGATGCCTTCCGGCTTGTTGGTGCCACCCACATCAATGATTCTTGGATCAAGGAGAAGTACATTGAATGCATGATGCCATTTGTACCCATTGATGTCAAGACTCTTGTGGGAAGGGAATGCTATTCCTCTCTCACCTCTCAACAAGTCGTGCACGAGTTGCAAGCTCTCAAGGTGCTTGAGGAAACATCTCATGATTCTCGCAATCGTGCTATTGGGATGGCAAAAGGTTCCAACCTTGCCTTGGTGGTCAACTCCGTTGAAGAAGTGATTCCTCAAGAATCGTATAGGGCATCTTGGAGTATGACCTATCCGGAAGATTTGCAATGCCACTACCATGATCACATGGCCTTCCATGCAAAATCCTTTTGGGTTGATCCCTCCAAGGCCAAGGAAGACAACATCAAGAGGAACAACAAAAATGGGTTCACTAGCTTTGGTTCAAAGACAAGATCATGCTACAATTGTGATGACAAGCGCCACTTCATTGCCGAATGCCCCTATGAGAATAGAGAGCTTCACAATGGGAGGCTCATTCCCAAGGACAAGAGCAAAGACTCAAAGGGCAAATATTCAAAGCCCCTCAACAAGAAGTTCTACAACAACAAGACCAAGAAGGGCAAGAGGCCCTCAAGAGTTGTGCTAGTAACAAGGGAAGAATATTCTACCGATGAAGTTGAAAGTTCTAGTGGTGATGAAGATGAAGAAAGCTCAAAGGAATTAGCCGCCATCGTCACCACCAACACACCCTCTTCATCTTTCTTTGAATCTCCCAATGAGAACCCTCATATCAAGAATGCACATTGCTTCATGGCAAGGTCCTCCTTGGACACACCTATTGTGCTATCAACTCAAGAAGAGTATACCTCCGGAGATGATGATGTTGATGATGAAGAAGATGCAACCTCTAATGGATTGGTCGCTCTTGCCTCCCTCTCCACCAACTCTTCATCACCAAGTGAATCCCCCAATGAGGTCATTCATGTGGAGGAAGAAAGTTGCCTTATGGCTAAATCCTCCGAGGTATCATCCCCTAACCCCTCTATGCCTAACTTATCTAGTGATCTAGGGGTTGATGATGCTAGTCTAAAAGTGAAACAAGAAATGCTAGAGTTTGATGATTTCATTCTTAACCTACAAGGTAACACTAAGAAGCATGTTTCTAGCCTCATGGTTCGTATAGCTCAACAAAGTGATATGCTTGAGAAAAAGGGTCAAATAGAGAGAGAAGACTCTCTTGAAATCCATGCTCTTAAAAATGCTCTTGAGGAAAGTCAAGAAACTATAGCTTCTCTTGAGGAGAGGCTAGAAACTCTTGAAGAGCCTCAAGATAAAATTAACAAGCTCACTAAAGCTAGAGATCTTGCTAGGGCTAAGTCTAAAGTGCTTAAAAAGGAAAAGGCCCAATTTGAGGCTGATCATGAGAAACTTGTGAAAGATCTAGATGAACTAGACAAAGCTCACAAAGCTTTGAAGAGTGAATACACTCTCTTATCCAAGTCTTATGAGCAACTTCAAATTAGGCTTGCCTCTTATGATGTGCCTAGCTCCTCTACTCCTTCATGTGATCATGCAAAAGTTATTGAGGAAAATGCTAGGTTGAAAGATGAACTTGCTAGGACCTCCTCTCCCCAAAGTAAACTTTCCTTGGATGATCTTTTGAGTAAGCAAAGGTCAAACAATGGGAAGGAGGGACTTGGTTTTAATTCCAAGGCTAAAAAGGCAAACAAGAAAAAGACCAAGCCCGCACATGAGAAAGCTAATGGTGAACCCCGAAAGGGCAACACCATTAATGATGATGGTGCGGGAATAGGTAATCCTCACTATGTTCTCTTTAAAGATTATTATGGTGATGTTTATGCTAAGTATGTTGGTCCATATGATGGTTATGTTGCTTGGTCTATTTGGGTTCCAAAGACCCTTGTTGCTAACAAAAGAGGACCCATTGAAAAATGGGTACCTAAATCCAAGAATTGATCTCATGTAGGACTATGCCACCGGAGGTTCAAAATGGGTACTTGATAGTGGATGTACAAGTCATATGACCGGCGGCAAGAACCTCGTAAAGGAGTTGAGGCCTAACATAAATGATATCACCGTCTCCTTTGGCGATAATTCTACATCCGAGGTATTGGGTTTTGGCAAGGTTGTGGTTGCACACAACATTACTCTTGTGGATGTCATGCTTGTCAAAACCCTTGGTTACAATTTGCTTTCCGTTTCCGCCCTTGGCAAGATGGGTTTCGCCGTCTTTATTGATAATGATATTGTGGTCCTCTTGTGGAGCAAGACTCTAAAAGTCGTATTCGTTGGGTATCGCGAACACAACTTGCATGTGGTGGACTTTTCGGGGACCACCACGTCGAGTGCGATGTGCCTATTTGGAAAGGCGGACGTGGGTTGGTTGTGGCATCGCCGCCTAGCCCATGTCAACATGAGGAACTTTGCAAAGTCTTCACAAGGGGAACCATATTGTGGGACTAATGGAAAATGTGTCTTTTGCCAAAGATCGTGTTTGTAGGGCTTGTGTTGAAGGCAAAATGCATGACTCTCCGCATCCAAGCAAGACCATCATCTCTTCCAAGAGGATCTTGGAGCTCCTTCATGTGGATCTCTTTGGTCCCGTTACTCATGCAAGTCTTGGTGCGAAGAAACATTGCTTGGTGATTGTCGATGACTACTCAAGATACACTTGGGTCTACTTTCTCAAGACGAAAGATGAGACTCAACAAGTATTCATTGATTTTGCTACCGAGGTGCAACGCCAACACAACCTCCTCATTATGGCAATAAGAAGTGACAACGGCTCCGAGTTCAAGAACTACACACTCAATGATTTTCTTAGTGATGAGGGGATTTGTCATCAATATTCCGCTGCTTACACCCCTCAACAAAATGGTGTTGCGGAGAGGAAGAACCGGACTCTTATGGATATGGCAAGGTCTATGATGGCGGAGTATAAATCCCGCTATAACTTTTGGGCCGAAGCCATCTCCACCGCCTGTCACTCCTCCAACCGGCTCTATCTCCGCAAGGGCTTGAACAAGACTCCATATGAAATACTCACCGGGAACAAGCCTAATATCTCATACTTCAAGGTGTTCGGGTGTAAGTGTTTCTACAAAATCAAAGGGGTTCGTTTGTCTAAATTTGCTCCTAAAGCTTTGGAGGGTATATTTGTTGGTTACGGTGCCGATTCTCACACTTATAGAATCTTTGATGTATCCTCCGGGATTATCATTGAATCTTGTAGTGTGAAGTTCGAAGAAAATGATGGCTCCCAAGTGGGGCAAGTTGATGTTTGTGCAGGTGATGAAATACCTCAAGATGCCATAGTAAGAATGGGTGTGGGATTTTTCCGCCCCATTGAGGGACACGGTGTGGCGTCTCGGGAAGGACTATGCTCTACCACGGTGGAGCCCTCATCTTCTCAACATCAACAAACCCCATCAAGTGAAACAAATGATGCACCAACCCAAGAACAAGAACAAAACCCTCCCCCTTGTGTGCAAGATCAAGGACAAGATCAAGGACAAGATCAACCACGGATTCATGATGGATCCGATGAATATCCTTTCAACATTCTACTCTCACCGGATAATGTCCAAGATCAAGCACATGAGGATGAGCAACCTCAAGTGATTGAGGAAGCTCAAATTGAAGGTCAAGACGGGGACCCAAATGATCAAGTTGATCAAGTGACACCTCCAAGGCCAAGAAGAACCAAGGAGGAGATCGAGGCCCGTCGTTTGGCAAGAAGAGAAAGGACCCTTGAAATTCGTGGACACACTCATGATAAGGTCCTCGGTGATGTTCGAGCAAAAGTCTCCACAAGAAGGCAATTGGCTAATTTTAGCAATCATCATGCCTATATCTCCGTAGTGGAACCCAAGAAAGTGTTTGAAGCCCTTGAAGATTCGGATTGGGTGGAAGCTATGCATGAGGAACTCAACAACTTCAAGCGCAACAAAGTGTGGACCTTAGTAGAGAAACCAAAGGAGTGCCGCAATGTTATAGGCACTAAATGGATATTCAAGAACAAGCAAGATGAGTTTGGAAATATTGTGAGGAACAAGGCAAGATTGGTGGCTCAAGGTTTCTCTCAAGTTGAAGGGATTGACTTTGGAGAGACCTATGCTCCCGTGGCTCGTCTTGAGTCCATCCGTATCCTTCTTGCTTATGCATCGCATCATAACTTTAAGCTACAACAAATGGATGTGAAAAGTGCTTTTCTTAATGGTCCTTTGCATGAAGAGGTGTATGTTAAGCAACCCCCGGGGTTCGAGGATCTCAACTTTCCTAACCATGTCTACAAGCTTGATAAAGCACTTTATGGTCTCAAACAAGCTCCTAGAGCTTGGTATGAGCACCTTAAGGAATTGTTGGTAGACCGTGGGTTTGATGTTGGGCTAATCGACCCCACTCTTTTTACTAAGAGGGTCAATGGGGAGCTTTTCGTTTGCCAATTATATGTTGATGATATTATATTTGGCTCTACTAACAAAGCTTTCAATGATGAATTCTCAAAGCTTATGACCGATAGGTTTGAGATGTCTATGATGGGAGAGATGAAGTTCTTCCTTGGTTTTGAGATCAAGCAATTGAGAGAAGGAACCTTCATCAATCAAGCAAAATATCTCCAAGACATGCTCAAGAGGTTCAAGATGACCGAGATGAAGGGTGTTGCCACTCCTATGGTTACCAAATGTCATCTTGCACTTGATCCCAATGGTAAAGAGGTGGATCAAAAGGTATATCGCTCCATGATTGGATCCTTGCTTTACCTTTGTGCATCTAGACCGGACATAGTGTTGAGTGTTGGTGTGTGTGCAAGGTATCAAGCTTCTCCTAAGGAGAGCCACATGATAGCTCTCAAGAGAATCTTTCGATATTTGGTTGATACCCCAAGATATGGTATTTGGTACCCCAAAGGCTCAAGTTTTATTCTCAATGGGTACACCGATGCGGATTGGGCGGGAGACAAGGATGATAGGAAATCAACCTCGGGGGCTTGCCAATTTCTTGGTATGTCCTTGGTGTGTTGGTCATCTAAGAAGCAAAATTGCATATCTCTCTCCACCACCGAAGCCGAATATGTTGCCGCCGCAAGTGGATGCACTCAATTGTTATGGATGAGGCAAACTTTAAAGGAATACGGTGTCATTTGTGACAAAGTGCCTCTTTTATGTGACAATGAAAGTGCTATCAAGATTGCCTATAATCCGGTGCAACATTCAAGAACGAAGCATATTGAGATCCGGAATCACTTCATTAGGGATCATGTTGCCCGTGGTGATATTGAGCTCATCTATGTTCCTACCAAAGATCAACTTGCCGATATATTCACGAAGCCTCTTGATGAAGCAAGGTTCACTTATTTGAGGAATGAGCTAAATATCATCGATTCAAGGAGTATAGCTTGACCATCTTGCAAACACACCTTCGTCTCAAAACTTTATTTGGTTTAGATGTGGGCATGGAAATAGGGGGAGTGCGGTTTAAATTATTGAGCTATCCCTCCCCCCATAATGCCAACATTAAAGATTTCATTCTCGGTATATCATATGTTGATATGTGAGCTTAAATGATGAGTATTGATTTGGACCCTAGATATATCTTCGCGGTGCCATACCATAACACTCATATATGGTGGCCTAGGCCACCACACTCTTCTTCGTGAAGAGTTGGAGTTGTTTGGATTTTCATTGGTTTTTATTGACATCTCCTTGTTTATGGGAAATCACTCATTTTTGGCCTTCATTTGATTTATTTGCAAAAATGAGTGATCATGTACCATTTCACAGTTTGGCGTATCTGTCCTAAGCCTATCTCATCTAAGACATATCCTTCACCTTCTCCAAGTGCACCTCGTTCGTGTCAAAATCCTGTTTTTGGGCACAATTTCCTGTTCCACCGGAAGTTCTGGTCGTTTCGACCGGTACTTCCGGCCGGCATCCTTTGAGCCTGTTCAGCCTTTCGTGTCCCGGCGGGTGGTTCTGAGAGACGGAAGGTCCGGCTCCAACGAGCGGAACTTCCGGCCTTAAGTGGCCACTATATATATGGGCCGAACGGGTGAGCAGTTCCATCTTCCCCACTTTTCCCCTTTCCAAGATCTATTTGGTGGTGCTCCTCCCTTGTGACGGCTGCTGCTCCTCCGGCCGGATCTCCCTCCTCCGGCGCTTCCCGCCGGATCGTCTCCGTGGATCGGCATCCTCTCCTTCTTCTCCTCCATGGCTCCCCCCCGGTTTGTGCCCTCTCCCTCTCTATGTGTGGGTAGACCTCACTAGATGAAATATAGGGCATACTCTAGGCAAAGCTATGGTAGAAATCCTCTAGATGCCTTTCCTCTACTAGATCGTGCTTAGGATGTCGTGGTAATGCGGGTCTCTTAGCCATTGCCTCAGATCTGGTGAGAAACTACCGCTGTTTTCGAACAGCCGGAAGTTCCGGCCCTTCACGCCGGAACTTCCGCCCGGGGCGGAACTTCCGCCGGTTCTCACCGAACTTCCGGCCTGCAAATTTTTCTCGTTACCCGATATCCTGTGCATGCTCTGGTGTTTGGCCTCCTTGCTTATGTGTTCTCTTTCATCATTCCTATCATGTTGATTCCGTCATCAGGTAGTTCCAAGAAGAGAGGCAAGGATCATGTGGATGAAGTTGAGGAAGAGCTTGAGCAAACCCGACCATCCAAGCTCACCGCTCGTCAGCAAGCTGCTCAGAGGCACAAGTCACCGGCTGTTCGTGGGAGGAACGTCCACATATCCGTGAAGGGCATGCAATACAATGAGTACAAGGAGCTCCGTGACATGAACCCTTACCTCACCCCTCGGAGCAATAGGGTTGGGGATAAGCGGTTCCACAACAAGACCCAAGAGGAGATATTCTATGAGATCTACATACCATTCAAGAAGGGGGTCGCTCCTCAACATGCTATTGACACCGGGAAGATGGCCGCCAACAAGTATTTTGACGAAGCCTATGCCATGTGTGGAGAGTTTGGGCTCTATCCCATTATGGAGCTCAACAAGGACTATGATGTTGGGTTGATTCAACAATTCTATGCCACCGTCCACTTTGAGCAAGATGAAGCAAAAACTTTTCGGTGGATGACTCATGAGAAGCTCCTTGATTCTAACTTGGCAAAGTTTGGACTCGCCCTTGGTTATCCTCACTACCCGGGTGTGGATGCAAATGGTTGGAGGTGCCATGATAGCTCATGGGCTCAAACAAGGGAAGTCTTGGAGAACCTCTACATCCCCGGTTGGGGTATCGCGGGCAAGAGTGCGGATCTTCTCCCTACTTGGGATATTATGCTTAGAGTCTACCGGGAAACCATTGGACCAAAGGGTGGCAACCTTGATGAGATACATCTTTATGAAGTGGATCTAATGGCAAACTCGTTTGCTAAGAAGGGCACCGGTGAGAAGCTTGATGTGATGGACTACATCTATCATGAGATGTGGTCATGTGTGTATGAGAAGAAGCTTCCCGCCTTTGCTCCGTACATTATGAAGCTCATTGAGGACACTTGGATGGAGACTTGCAATGCTAGACTTGTTCAATCCATTCCACTCACTCTCACATCCCATGAAGTGAAGACATTGAGGGCCAAGCGCCACAACTCTGCTCTTGAAGAGGTTAACCCCATGGATGAGAAGCCACCGAGTTGGGCTTCCAAGCTAGCACGCCGCATGAGACAGATTTTTTGCCTCACCTCTGCAGTCAACCATCGTCAGTATCAGCAGCATGTTGAAGCCAAGAAGTCAAAGGTCCGTCAGAAGAGCATCATGAGGGCACTTGAGGTGGAAGTGTCTCCTCCCGGATCCGAGGAGAACATCACTCCGGAGGCAGAATGGGTCTCTCAGCATGGCATGCCTCTCCCTCCAGATGGTCTTGAGATCGAGTCTCCTCCGCACACTCCTCCCTACCCCGGCGCCACATCGAACCTCCCTCCCGGCTGGGCTAACGCCGACCCTTGGGACGCGTAGATTCTCTTTTTCCTTTTTGGTGCTTTGGTGCCAAAGGGGGAGAATGAGACCTTGTTAGGTTGCTCTTCGGTGGGTATTTGCATGGGGGAGTCACAAGCTCGTGTTGGCTTTGGTTTTTATTGCTTGTGATTCTAGTTATCTTTATGATGTCGAACTATGTCTTAGCTATTTGGTTTGTAAACTCTATCTATGTGCTTGGAACCTTATTTGTGTATGGTAAACTCCGCATGTGAGTCTTCCTTGGTTATCTATGTGTGCATGATCTCATTATTCATATGCTTATCACTATGTTGTATTGCTAACCTTTGGAAGACGGATGCAAGATATAGGGGAGCTTCTTATGTACCATTGCTCACATCTAGGGGGAGCTCCTCTATATCTCTCACATTGTTGTTTACATTGTCTATTCCTTGCAAATACTTGTGTTGTCATCAAACACCAAAAAGGGGGAGATTGAAAGAACATTTCCCGCCCTTTTGGGTTTTGTGTGTTTGACGTCAACACTATGTATATTTTTATGTGTGTTGATGTAGACAGGTTCAAGCCATCAAAAATTATGTTGGATCGGTGTATTGGTTTTGCTGTTCTGAAGTTCTGCAGGTTTTCTGGATCTGGCGGAAGTTTCGGCCTAATCTGGCCGAAGTTCCGGCCTGTCATTTTTCAGCAGAAACTTCTCAGCGCGATCTCCAGTGCTCGCTTTTCTCTTCAGACCGGAAGTTCGGTGGAGTTGGCGGAAGTTCCGGCCAGCCGGAACTTCCGCCCAACTTCCGGCAAGTTCCGAATTCCGAGTTTACTGACTCTGTAAGTTCCAAAGAAGGTTTTCGCAAGTTTCAGTAACTTGGCGGAACTTGCCGAACTTCCGCCACCGGAAGTTCCGCCCAAGTTCCGCCCCTTCATTTGCTTTGCAGGTATTTTACCGTGGGCGGAAGTTCCGGCCCGAGTGGCCGGTACTTCCGGTGGAAGCCGGAACTTCCGGCCATCCTGGCCGGAACTTCCGGTGTTAGTGGATTTCGTCCCCAACGGTCAGATCTGAAAGCTCCATCCATATAAATAGCTTTCTCCTCCAAAGGGACAAGTTGCTCTATCATTGCAAGAAAAATCTGCCAAGCTTCATCACCATTAGAGCCACCTCAAGAACACAAGATTTGCAAGATCTCCTTCCTCCCCCAACCAAAGCTCTTGATCTTTGGAGATTCGAAGGAGAAGACACCGATCTACATCCTCACCGAAGCGTTCTTCATTTCCCCCTCTCTTGTTTGAGGGATCTTATGCTAGTGTTCCTATTTGGTTCCCTAGTTGATTTGTGTTGATATATTGTTGTTGATTGTTGTGTTGTAACAGATTTGGGAGCCTCCAATTAGGTTGTGGATGTGTGCCCCAAGAACCTTGTAAAGGCCCGGTTTCCGCCTCGAGGAAATCCCTTAGTGGAAGTGGGCTAGGCCTTCGTGGCGTTGCTCACCGGAGATCTGAGTGAAGCCTTCGTGGCTGTTGGTTTGGCTTTCGTAGCAACCACACTCCTCCAAACGTAGACGTACCTTCTTGCAAAGGAAGGGAACTACGGGAATCATCTCCGTGTCATCGCGTGCTCCACTCTCGGTTACCTCTATCCTATTCTATCTCTATATCTTGCTTAGTTGTTGTCCTTGTCATATAGGTAAATTCACTTAGTTGCATATCTAGAGAATTTACCTTTTGTGTCAAGCCTAAATTGAAAAAGAACTAAAAATTGGTTAGCACCTATTCACCCCCCCCCTCTAGGTGCGGCATACGATCCTTTCAACTAGGACGGTGCACCAGAAGGTTCCTTGACAGGCAAGACAAGGAAGCAGTCAAAAAGGAAAGGTCGGATCTAAACTACTGTAAATCTAGTCGTATTCGGTTAGACCTCTTGAGACCTGGCCTCCTATATAAAGGCCAGGAGTGGGGCTGCCGAGGAGGACAATCAATCTTAGCAATCTTAGCCGGCAAAAGCTTAGAGCTAGGTCACCTTAGCGATTAGCCATCTCGACGAGATCTCAGCCGAACTATTCGGCACCCCATTGTAACCCATTGTCATCATAATCAAAAACAGACAGGCAGGACGTAAGGGTTTTCCCTCATCGAGGACCCCGAACCTAGGTAAATTGCTCTCCCCGCTTGTCTGTGAACCGACGTCTCGTGTCAGCTTGCAGGATTCCATCAACCCTAAGCCCCTATGAGAGGGCATTGGCGAGGAGTACCCTCGACACAAAGCATTTTTAAAAGGGCTCCCAACCTATAGTTCGTCTTTCTTCAAAAAGGGGCGACAAAGGAGATGAGGTGTTAAGCACATTATCACTATGTGGTTGTTCAGTAGGTATCAACGAGGGCAGCACCCATAAGGGTGGATTATTAAACTCCGAGTGGCATGACCACTCACATAAATAAATAAAACCATGCAATTTATAAAACCTGTAACAATGCAAGAGCAAGATAATTAGGACAAAGTATGCATCAAGAGGTGGCTTGCCTTGGTTGTCTTATTTGTCCCCGGACTTCTTCTTCGCGAATCCCTGCTCTTCCTTCCTCTTCTAGATCCTCACCAAGATCCTCTCATTCTTCTCCGATGGTGATCGCATTCTAACGTCGCCAAATAAAAGGAGAACAATCAACACATAGCCATAGCATCAACCACACACACACAATCAAGTAGCAAATAATTCAATCAAAGATATTGAACATTTCAACAATTAGCACCTAGGGCAAGCTTATCATTTTATTCATAAAAGGACTATTTGTTTACTATCACAAGAAAAGACCTTAACAAAACATCTATTCGCTAAAAAGGCTTTGCGTCACACCAGGATATAATCCACACAGTTACTAGTAGGTAATGAATTTTGGAAACGGGGTCTAGTGCTAAAGTTTATTATAAAACATTTGAAACAAAAACAACTCAAATTCCCTAGGGGTAAAATAATCAACAACACAAAATTAACAAGCTACTCCAGAACAATGCCCATAAAAATTTGGTAAAATCACAGAGTAAGAACTGATTTTATAAAACGACGGGAACTGGATTCACTAAATTTGAGTTTTTAAAACAAAAGAGATGTTTTTTCTAATACCAGAGATGGCTTAGGAGGAATAAAAATGGTCTAAAACTTTATGTGACTCACAAAAATACAAACAGGTATCTACAAGAAGCTAACAACATGTCGAACTCACATCCACTGGAATATCTCAAAAGATAAGCTTCTAATTTTTTTTAAACATTTTAATAAACTAGAGCAATCTACTTTTAAGGCACACAGATATCAGACCATAGCAAACCAGTAACAAACATACCACTGGGTAGACACTGGAAGATGTGATCTATCAAAATTAGTTTTCTGTCTTGCCTTGTTACGTATTGTTACCAACCTTTAATCATGCCAGATTGTAGCACTAGGACAGCACGATCGTTTGCGGTAGTGATACATGCTTCTGTTTCATTTGCGTTCTTTTCGGGGGCAAAATTGTTATCTCGTCATATCAAAGTATTTTATGGATCAGGGTTGGAGGAGGTTGTTAGGACGTTTGGTTGGTCGTGCAACCGAAGGGATCATATTCTTTTGGTGGGCTGTATCTTAGACTTGGAACATGGATAATGTGGGGTGGCTCTCAAAATAAAAAGGATAGTGCTGAGCGTCCCCCGGGGGATCAAATCCCCCGATCCCCCGGGTCGCTAGCCGTCCGATGGGGCTGATCCAAGCCGTGCATTTAGGGTCAACGCACCAACCCAACAAAAAATAAAAGGAAAACAGACACCCACGATCTAGCTGCGCCATCCTCCTGGAACTCCCGCACATGGCGTTGCTGCGCAGCGCCTCTCTTCCCCGTCCCTGCTCCTCCCGTGAGCCCCACCGAGAGCGCCACCGGAGAACTTGTCGTGGGCGTCGCCGGAAAACCTCGCCAAGGGCGCCGCCGGAGAACTTGTCGCGGGCGTCGCTGGAAAACCCCGCCAAGGGCGCCGTCGGAGAGCTCCACTGACGGCGCTGCCGGAGAACTTGTCGCGGGCGTCGCTGGAAAACCCCGCCGACGGCGCCACCGGAGAACTATTGCAGCATCTTCTTCGTCGGAGAAACCTGACACGGCGTCGCCGGTGAAGTAGCTTCACCGTCCACCGAAGCATCAATGTTGTTGGCACCTGTAGCACCACCGCACCCCTCCGATAGCAACGCCTCTGCTTGCAGCAACGACGCCTCACCATGGGTAGCAACGCCGCCACGCCAAGGTAGCGACGTCTGCCGCCCCTTGTAGCAAAACCAGCCGTCGTTCGTAGCAGCGCCACTGCGCCATGGTAGCAAGGTTGGTCGCACCTCGTAGCAAGGATGGTCTCCCTTCGTAGCAATGTCAGCCTATATTTGTAGCAGTGCCGACAAGACATGGTAGCAAGGTAACAACACGGACCTCCAGTAGCATCACCTCCTCCCGCTTGCAGCAACGCCGTCGCGCCATGGTAGCAAGGTCAGCCGGCCTTTGTAGCAAGGTCGGCCACCCTTTGTAGCAGCGCCGGCCTCTGCTCGGAGCAACGCTGGCCTGCTGGCAGAGCAACGCCTGACTCTGCTCGGAGCAACACCGACTTGTTGTCGCAGCACCGCCGGACGCCCGCTCGAAGCAACCGCGGACGCCGCTCGTAGCAAAGTCGGCTGCCACGCCGAGCACTTGCAGCAACTCCTGGAGTTGGCGGTCCTGGTCCCGCTGCCCATCGATCTGCAGCAGCACCTGCACCGGTTGCGCGGTGCCGCCGCTCACGGCTCGCAGCGGCGTCGGCTGCCACCCGGCAGTCGTCATCTCATCAACGTGCTCGGGATTATTGGAGATAGCAAGATGCAAGATGGGGGCAGTGGGGTGACGGCGTCGCGGCGCTGAGGCTACAGAGGAGCGACGGAGGCGCGTCGGCATCAGAGAAGGTAGTGGAGGCGGAGGTAGAGGGAAACAGGAACATGGAGGAGCGACGGAGTGGGGAATTCCATGGAGTGGAGGGGAAATAACGCTTCTGTGCGGAGGAGCAACGGAGAAGACGAGCCAAGAAGAAGATAAGGCTCAAGAGAAAAAGGCAATGGGACCCACCCACATGTCTCGTTTCTTTTTCTGCCAGCAAACCAGACACGCGTCACGCTCACGAGGCGGACGATGCAAGTGCTCGTTCCCCCGGGGGATAGAGAGCATTTTCCAAATAAAAACGACGGTTTGGTAGGATTATATGTTTAATTGCCAGTGCTAGGTTCTAGAACATATTTGGGATAAAGTCGAGCTAACCTTTTCTGCAATTTTGAAACAAAGTAGTATATGATGTGGGAGTGTTGTTCCAAAAAACAGAGGAAAAAAAGTCATAGCCTGTCAGTACTACACACGTAGCAGTAATCTGCCAATCAGCTGTTTCACTCCTGGATAATTTCTAGGCCGATTGGAGATTATCATGCCAAGTTAGGAAGGTGAAATTTTCAATCTTGTATTCTTGTGTGATTTTCAATAAATTCAGCCAGCAATCTCCTCTCCAGAACTCCTGGCACATGTGAAATCTGAAGTTGTGAACAGTGAAACAGCAGTTCAGTGTGAATTTTAGACATTTTCAGACGCTCACTGCATCATGAAAGAATTGAATTTTTTCTTCAGAATGCATTACTGAACCACAGTGCCAAACCTGAACAGACAACAAGATTTTTGTTCTGATTTTTTGTACGTCTTGTCAATGGCCATGATCTCTCACAAGCTGAGCTTCTGTGTTGCAGGTACGTGGCCGTCGGCAACGAGCCATTCTTGGGAGCATACAACGGCTCCTTCATCAAGGTCACCTTACCGGCTCTCGAGAACATCCAGAACGCCCTAAACGACGCCGGCGTCGGTGACCGGATAGGCCACGGTACCTCTTAACGCCGATGTGTACAACTCCCCAGCCAAGAACCCTGTGCCGTCGGCGGGCCGCTTCCGCTCCGACATCTCGGGCATCATGACGGACATCGTCAAGTTCCTGGCGAAGAACAAGGCGCCCTTCACCGTCAACATCTACCCGTTCCTCAGCCTCTACCTCAACGACAACTTCCCGCTCGACTTCGCCTTCTTCGACGGGGCCGCCACGCCTGTGCACGACAACGGCGTCACCTACACCAACGTGTTCGAGGCCAACTTTGACACGCTGGTGGCGGCGCTGGCGGCGGTGGGTCTCGGCGAGGTCGGCTGGACCACCGACGGCGACAGGCGCGCCAAGTCGTCCCACGCGCAGCGGTTCTACGACGGGCTGCTGAAGCGCCTGGCGTCGAACCGCGGCACGCCGGCGCGGCCGAGCCAGCACCTGGATGTGTACCTGTTCGGGCTCGTCGACGAGGACCAGAAGAGCGTGCAACCCGGCAGCTTCGAGCTGCACTGGGGCATCTTCCGGTACGATGGCCAGCCCAAGTTCGCCATGGACCTGAGCGGGCACGGCCGGAACACGGCGCTCGTGCCGGCGAAGGGAGTGCAGTACCTGTCCAGGACGTGGTGCGCGCTCAACCCCAAGGCCAGCAGGAACGACCTCGGCAAGCTCCTCGGCGCCAAGATCGACTACGCGTGCACCAACGCCGACTGCACGCCGCTCGGCTACGGCTCGACGTGCAACGGCATGGACGCCAAAGGCAACGCGTCCTACGCCTTCAACGCATACTACCAGGCGCAGAGCCAGAAGGACGAGGCCTGCGACTTCCAAGGCCTCGCCCTGCCCACCGAGACGGATCCCTCCACCGCTGCGTGCAACTTCACCATCCAGATCGCCACCTCGGCGGCGGCGGCGGCGGGACGGCTCAGCGTGGCGGCGGTTGCTGCCGCGCTGGTGGTGGCGTCGGTCTAGCTCTCGCTGTCGTGGTAGTGTTAGACGCTGCTGCCGTGTTTGTGTTTTCATTCTAGAGAAGATCAACGGCGATTGTTGACTTGTATTCTGCCTCGTTTTGGACGCGATCGTAGATGTTTTTCTTCCATTTAAATCTGGTACGGAGTACCATAGTTTGTAGAAGCTTTACAAGCCCAAAAATCATATTTCAAAGTGTTGAATTTTTTTTACACAAATTCTACATGTACATCCCCCATGCTATATGTACTTTTTGTTCAATTTTTTTGAAATTCAAAATATGTGCAAGAAGCATTTTAAAATAGAGGAAGCATATGTGTTCCAAAACACCTCCCTAGTATATATGTAGTGTCCAAAGGGACTCTGCCAAGAGCGGGAATGTTCAACCAAGTAAGTTTTTCAGCGAGTGTTCAAGCATTTGCCATGGTGGACATGTTCAGCACGGCAGCAGGCTAACAAAAGCTGGGTGCCCGACGAACCCAGCGCAGCTTTTCATTGATCATTATTAGAGGAAAGGAGAGTTTTACAAGGGTACATCGCTTAACGAAGATACAAGCAGCTACTAGTTGTCAAAAAAAAAAAAGGAGAAAGAAACAGCTACTCCATGCGATCAGGAAAAATTGCGGTGAAAACTACCTGGCTAACTAAATTCAGTCCCGCTCTCGGGATGTGTCTATCAGCTTCCTGGTTTTGTTGCATCCGGACTGACACCACATTGATAGCTCATCTATGATTTTGGGCGAACACCTAGAATAAACTAGCCTTGCTTCTGAACACCCTCTCATTACGCTCCTTCCATTTTGACCACCAAACTAACCGAAGGAGAGACCTCCAAGCCCGACAATGAGGCTCTTGAACGGAATAGGCTGAGTCAGATGTGCACTGAAATCTCGGGCATAATTCTGCAAAGGGAGCACATGAGATTGCAAGTCCAGCATGCTTCAGCGGGTTATCTGCTATCACACTTGCCACGGACAGGGACAGCAAGCCATGAGAAAATCTGGAATCCGATTTCCCGGCCAGGGACTGAAAACTGCAGCAGTTTGCACCTTCGAACTGAATTGAGTACGCGGATGCAACCGAAAAGGATCCATCATCCGTCCAACTTCCAAGTCACCAAGTCGGGGACGTCAGCGTTCGGCAGAATATGTTCCAGCAGAGTCCAAATCTGAGTGAGCTGGGTGATTGCATTGCCAGAGAGTGTCCACCGCAGGTGTCTCGTCCATCTTGCATCCACAAGGACTTCTCTGACCCATAGCGTCTTCCTGGTACAATGAGCAGGCAGCACAGCAGCAGCAGATGAGGAGGACTGGAGGAGGTAGAAGCTGGCAAGCTGCACAAGAAGCATTTGAGGGGTCCGTCAAATAAGAGAAAAAAGGCTAAACGACTAGTGCATGCTTCGTCCCTTGCATATTGCATTTTCATCATTTAGCACTGAAAGTTTTACTGATCCACTAACAATCTAAGTGTAGGAATTGTTCTGTTCTTTCCTTCCGAAATGTTGACAGAATAAATTGACGAATTCGCTGGAAGAAATGCAAAGTTAAAACTTAACTGAAGATCCAACTTACCAGGATCTGAAGAAACCGCCTAACCAAGGTCCCCCAAAATCAGGACCACCAGCAAATCAAGGACCCCAAGGTTGTACCAGACACCACCCTCCAGGTCCTTCAGGCACATGCACATCACTACATCAGCTGTTGAATGCTAAATCACAACTTTGGAAGAACTCAACCAGGACACAATCCATCTCCTGATGGATGATGCAACAGTTCGTCGAGGTGATAAATTGATATATGTATGTACGGTGAGAACTAGTAGCTGTGCATTCAAGTGTCGTTCCATGGATCACCTGCCACACTCAGTCAGTGGCCTATATTCCAACCAGGGTCACTAACCATGTGTATGTCCAGCTACTAGTCTGAATTTACCACACAAGATGCCCTACTTAAGACATGAACCAACATGAGACCTGAGCTAGACGCTGTCAAGCCTTTCTTGTGCTTAGTAGTAAAAGTTTTGTTTCTCGAATTTACATTCAGATGCGTCATAGTCAAACGGTTAGCAGGAAGTAAATAGTAAGAAAACAAAAGTCTTATTTGATTCTGTAACAGTAGGAATGGTACCTCTTTATTTGCAAGAATATGATACAATTAATTGCCATTGAGATGTAACCAGAACTTTCTTGTTGCAACCTGTAATTTTTACAAATGGTGTTCCCTGTACATCTAGCCGCATAGCTGCATGAGGAATTCAGCTAGTTCCATAGTAAAAAGGAGGGCCTAGCTAGCAAGATGGTAAATACTTTGCTGGAAAACCATAAGATACTGCACATCTTCCTGTCAGAGTATAAAGTATGTGGACACTGAGCAACTTCTAAATTTCGCAAACTATCCATTCCAAGAATATGGAGCACGCTCAACTACTAAGTAGTACCCTCTTATGTCCTTCACCACACGGATTTCATCATCCAAACAGACGGTGTCAAACCTGAAAATGAAAATGTATCTAGTATGCTATTGCAGGAAAGCGAAGGAGAACTGAGAAATTGTAATAAATGTTGACCCAACAAAAATGATTAATTTTTCTAGCATGCTACATCGAAGGAAGGATCAAGGCCAAGTTAACATTACATAAATATTTTGCAATATGCGCATTATAGGTAACCTAATCTGGTTAAGTAAAGACAATAGCACCTAAATATCCACATTAAATTTGACATTAGGCTCTTCTCCCAAGTCCTAGCGATATATAGACAAGGAAAGAACAAAGGAAATGCAAACAGTTGATGTTACATAGAAGGAAAGAGACAAACATTATTCAAACAAAATCCACTTCTCTTTTACTTAAACATCCAGCTCTTTTACAGGAATAAATTGAGTTCTATTTGAAAGGGGGGAACTAGAGAACCTAGCAAACTTGGATTCATGCCAACTGAGACCCAAAATGTCACAGTTCTCCAGTTTTCAAGATTGTTACTGTAGTTGTCAAGCACCAATCCACTATCGTGAAGACAATACAACAATACCAAGCAGATGAGCATTGTTCAGACAAAACACTACGGCATTCCAATGGAGCCATCTGATTCAGTAATAGAAATACCCTCAGAGCTCGTTTGGCACCCAGGTATTCATACATGAATTCATTTCATTTGTATTTGGATTCCAAAAACGCACACATGTTTGGCTGCCACACGAATTTGCAAATGACTCTAGAATTCAAAATAGAATTGCTACATTATCACTTGCATGTGAGCATCAAATGAACTGCAACAAGTATTATTCGTAACTTTTTGAACTCAAAACATACATTCAGATACTAAAACATAGATTATCATCCAAAGTATGATTGAAAATATAAAGCCATGCTCTAGTCCACGAAATATAGATTCATCAAAATAAGAAATACAAGTTCCAAAGTTTAAATAAGTCGAACAAGTTGCAAATGGCAGGCTGCTACATCACAAATTCAGATCTGAATCATGTGTTTATCTGCTTGAGCACCCACTTCTTCTTCATTCGTTCAGGAAGTGCTATCAAAAAACAAGAACATCATATATTGCAAACTGCTGATCATCTTCCAAATCAAGTATATGTCACCAAGAACAGTCAATTATTTAGCAAGTATAATTTCAAAGAATCAATCAGCAGAAGAACTAGTTGAGTAGAGCTCATTTAATATTGCTAGTGACTGAATAAATACAAATCAGGAGCAATACATCGACAACCAGAATACAATTCTCTATTTTGGGGCCAATACATCGACAGCAAGTACATACAAATCAACTGACAGCTGAGCGAATTATGTTAGCACGCAAAGGCTAAGGCTTGGCTTTCTAGTCACAACAAAGGGGCTACTTGACAAAGAGGATTAAAGCCTCAAAAGTCAAAACTAACTGCTATTTCTATTTACTATGGCATTGTTTATCATAATAGGTACTAAAACTAGTAAAACTGGAGAGAGTGTAATTGGAAATAAAGACAAAACAAGTATGATTCTGAACATAGTAGAGTTATCTATCTAAAAGAGGTGGTAATGCATCCTAGCAACCAGTTCACAGCTACTTGATTCATCAGCAATGTCGAGGGCGTAACTAAATGCATAGCAGAACTTCTGCAACAAATGTAATGTGTTGTTCTTTTTTAGATTCTGACCAATAATATGACGGTGCAATTCCGTGGCAACCAAACAACATAACGCTAGAATTGCCAAATGAATTCTGCGATTCCGGGGCCAATTCCTGGATACCAAACGAGCTCACAGTTTCTTTCGAGGAATCACAGTTTCTTTTGACGAAACACAATTTCAGTCTCCTCGTAAGGGCAGACCAAGATACTCACTAGAGCAGCTGATTTCACCAGAAAGATTCAGCAGCCTCACACAAGGGAAGCTCTCAATGTTTACATACATTGCCTTCACAAGATCTGGAACAGATTCCAGTGTGGCACCATCGCTAGAAAAACACAAAGGCAGCATGAACCTCTTGGTAGAGTACAGCAAGTGAGAGAAAAATAAAATTGAAAGAGATACTAGATATAGAGAAGCAAGAACTAATCATACTGTTTTTCAAATCGAGTTCCCAGCTATAATTAATTTCAAGCAAATGGCATGACTGAGAAGCATGTGGGAACTTTCATAACTAATCACTTGTCGTAACAGCACATGATCACATTGGAGAGATTGTGGCCTCTGGACAAATATGTGAAATTTACAGCGGATAACTCCCTAGAAAATGCCACTGAGAGACTAAAGAATGGAACCTCCCAGTCTCCTATATTATCTAAAAAGCATTCCTACTGAATCAAAACACTGAGTCAGAGGTTCTTTGAGAGCAGTATGCTATTTCGCAGATCTATGCTTCTACTTCTACCTTATATTTGAGAGCACTGTACGTCACACTTTTTATTCAAGATGAAATAGATTTCAGAAAGTTGGAAGGGAAATCAAAATAGTACCAGTGATTAAGGACAAATTAGGATGTTATAACTTATGAGGTGCTTAAAATGATAACACTATTAAATATAGCTAGAGTGATTGCTAAGAAGCGAAACAAGTATATTGCTGTGACATTAAGCCCAATCGGAGTACAAACGTTATTTTATTAATTAAAAATAATAATCGTACTACTCATCTCTATATATCCAGTGGTTGGATTCTTAGATCAATATAATTCATGTGTAAATAATTATCCCAATGCAAGGGTACAAAATGACTGACTTTCAGCTGCAACAAATGTTTTCAGTTGTAATTAATCATGAGCAGGAAGCATATATGCCACTATATGATCAGATCTATGATAGCTAGAGAAAAACACCTTATATGAGCAGCTTTGGAAGAAAACAAGTTGTGCATCTGCAAGCGCACTCATCTAGGTACAAATCTTTGTATTAAAGAATAGGATTATTGATCTTGCAAGCGCACCCATCAGGTCTTTATAGCTTTGGCCTTGCTGCCATGGCCAGCCTAATCTGCACATATCGAAGAACAACAAAGTCATAGCAAAGAAAAAGAAATAAAGCTTAAAGAGTTCTGTATGTATAAGAAATGACTAAACTGTAGAAATATGCAAAGAAATTAGTGCATAAGACTTCTCCACTAATTAAAGATACTTGCTGGAAGCATTTAAATATTAACATAGGGGGCTACAAATCCATTAGAATTACCGATCTACAAACATAATACCAATTTCAGAAATATCTTTAGATTCTTTTCGCCAATTAGAGGTAGCATTTAGATATCAATTAGCAGAAAAGGATAAATGTGCTTTGGATCCACCTGATTTGAGCAGTGGCTGCTCAATATGTTCATCCAAGACCATCGGTGGTAGCATATATACAAGTGATTCCACCTTTAACTTTGGTCAGCAATTATTTAATTTTAATCACAAACTGATGAAAATTAGAAGACAGACATTGCTCGATGTTGAAGAATTTCGTAGAGAAGAAGGGTCATAATTAAACCAAAACTTTTATTAATATTCATAATTCAGACACCGATTACATAGGGTAGCTACTCCCCTGGGCCATAGGTTTCGGTGACCCATTCACAGTACACATGAACTAAGCTAATAGTAGCTGGGTCACATTTGATTCCAGTGCCAAATCACACCAAGAGTCAACTAGGCTGCCATCGATCCTGACTAGAGTTAACACAAGCATTCATCTAGACTGAGCCTCAAATCTCAACCGGAGGAGCAACTGATTCAATTGCTCCAGAGGAAGTAGGGGCAGACGGCTCCCATGGTGGGCGTCCAGTTGCCGCACCCCCAGTAGCACCTAGCCTGCATGGGCCCTGGCATCGCTACAACGCCCCCTCTGCTGGCCACTCCGCAGTAGCACGCCCCGGCGGCGCCACCACACAGACTTGTGTGAGGCTGCTGCTGCTGCTCCTCCTCCTTGTGGTGGATCGGCAGCGGCGCCAAGGAGCCGGTAATCGCGATCTTGGCGCCCCTCCGCATAATCTCCACAAGAAGAGACGCAGTGTTGCGCGCGTCATCGAGCCCGCAGTGCAGGCGGCCCTCCCACTGTAACCCCGCAGCCCGCCCTCCACCCCCGATCACCGCCTGGAAGGGAACCCTGAGGTTGACCCAGCGATCGAAGTAGGCCGGCTTCTCGATCCCCTTGAAGACACACTCCGATTCAAGCATAGTCCGGCAGTCCCAATCACCCCACGTCACGACGGCCAAGCTGCCGCCTTTCCTGGCCCCCGCCGTCGCCGCCTGCAGCCAGCGGTCGTGCAGCAGGAGCGCCTCCCCGAGATCCACCCCTCCATCGACGTCCTCCTGACTGATCCCTGTGAGATCCCTGCAAAATGGAGTCAGCACGGGATGGTACTTAGGGCGGACGTACCTGCGGAAGGCGGACTGGATGCGGCCGGTGGCGCCGTCGACGAGCACGGAGGGGAACTCAATGATCTCTTGCGGGTAGATGCGTTTGTCCTTCTCGCAGGTCGCCTCGAAATCCAAGACCAGGAAGAACTCGAACTCTTGCTGCAGGTGGTGGGGCGCCTGAGCCCACGGCGCCGCCGCGCTCGACATCGTCCTCCGCCGCGGAGGGAAAGCGATCACCGGGAACGAATTGCTGAGAAGCAGGAGAATGATTGTCGAGAGCTAGGGTTTCGATCCAATCGAGATCTCGGGCGGGAGGAGGGAGCTAGGGTTTCGATCCCGCGGGCGAATCGCGGGCTTAAATCCACCGGAAGGCGGCTCCGTCTCCGACATGAATTCGAACTCAGACTGCGTAGACTCTACGCGGGATTCAGACGTCGGTCGCGTTGACCCAAGCGACATCGTTTTTTTTTTTCCTGAATTGGTTCGTCACGTTTTTTTTTTATAACATGGCTCGTCACGTTTTTGTTTGGCACTTGGCAGTCGAGTCGACTGGTCTGAGTGCTTGTGCTCATATGGACACGTGAATGTGACATTCTTTTTTTTTTTTTGGTTGCGATCCCAATAGTGGGTTTAGAGCATCTCCACCGGCGGTCGGATAGTGGCCCCGATAGTGCTTTGAGGGCCGGCGCGGTTTTTAAGCTCGCACCAGTGCGTCCCAAACGGCGCCGATATCCCCGTGCCGGCCCGGCCCCTTCGCGTAGGGCGCGAAATGGGCGCGTCGGCGCCTCGCGGCACCACGGTTTTCACGGATGGGGACGCATTGTCAGCGATGGGACGCGACGGTTCGCATCGGCCGCGACGCGGGAAGGTTGGTCGTCGGCGTTTAATGGTCTCCCGGCGAACACCGAGGCGGCCACAAGGGCAGCGACTGACCACGCAGCGTCCAGTCGCTTACGCCGCCGTAAATGCGGGTTGCCACCGCTATATAGTATGTACGCCGTCTACCACCGCGGTGCTATCCTCTCATCTCCACCACCGCTGCCGCTCCATTCTCTCCTCTCCGCGGGTAGTTGCCAAGCCATTGCATTGGCGATTGCCTCCTCAAGCCATAGGCGAGGTTGGGAGGGGAATCAAACATCCACTCCGGGAGCCTTTGCGAGCCCATCCAAGACGTGTGTGCGTTGGCCGCTATCGAGGATTCGAGAGAGATGATATCTGTATACGTGCATCTACCTCTATCGACAGGGATGCAGGGGAATGGGCCTGGGTGGTCGTCGAGGTAGCGGTCGGGAGGCAGGGGAATGGACGATCGTCGAGGTGGCAGCCGGGAGGCAGGGTCGGAGAAGATCCTCGCCGTAGTTGGGGCTAGGGGAGTCAGTGGAAGGGGGCAGTCGTCACGTCTTGTGTTGTTGCGGCGAGACAATGAGAGAGTGAGGAAGATGACCCGTTGCGCCACTAGCGCAAATGGTGGAGTGGAGATGGAACTAGGGGAGGACGTGGCTGGGTAGGTCCGTGGCCCATCCTAAAATATTGAAAAATGATTTGTATTTACTATTTAGTCATTTGGGGAAAAAATTATCACACATGGGCAGTGCAAAAATAAAAATAAAGGGTTGTGCCCACCCGATAGATTTTTTTGTGTCTCCGCCACTGGACGGAACTTAAACCATACTATGTTATAGCTTGTTTTACTTGAGCTTCACTCACTTTAAGCTGCTAATTGATTGCAACTTTGAGGCATTGACATGTAAACTCGAAGTCATCTGATTTTGGGGCAGGTCAGGTTAGCACATATGTGCCCATGTATTCCAATTTCTAAATAAACTGAAACTATGTTGTCCTAGAACCCAAAATCTATATCTACTGCAGATACACACAGTAGGATTCAGTAGGGCACATCACATGTCCTTGTCTTCACATCATGCAGTCTGTGCTGCACCACCTCACACGCTCTACCTTCAAGGCCATCTGTATGCTGAAAACTTGGACAACAACCTGAAACTTCTTCACCCCAGCCCCCAGGGTATGAAGGGATCCAGTGACAGACCCAGAGCAATCATGGGGAATGGGCGCACAGCGACGGCAGCCGGCGTTCATCCCCAGCAAACATTAGCAGTTTAGCACTAAGCGCTCTGATTCAGCGATTCGAACGGGAACCCCCTCGTCCCCTCTACAGCCTAAACTAACTCCATACGAATTTGGTGATTCTCCCTGGATTGACGACGAAATGGCTCACGAAACCAGGAAATCGACAACACCAAATAAGACGCATCACCAACTACAAACCCTAGTTCCTACGATTAGGCATTCATCACTCGATTTCTACTGTCCTCGCGTGGAAGGGGAACAGACAAGCAAAGGACCAGCGGCAGCGAGGGGAGAGAAGTGGAGGAATTTACCTGAACCTGGTAGAATCAGGCATCGCGAGCTCGTCGGTGAGCTAGACCGGCGTTGTAGCACTCCGGGCGGCCACCCGCCCCTCGCCGGCGAGGCTCCGGCCGACAACCCACCTCCACTGCCCTCAAGTCTTCGTTGCTTCTCGATTAGCTCGGTGGGGAAACGAGCGAGAAGCTACGCGGTGGCCAACAGCGGCAAAACAATCAGAAACAGAAAAGAAAGAGAAAATGTGTACTCCAGCTGCCCTATGGCCCATCCTAGTCAGTGACTACAAACAGATCGTATTAGGGCATCTCCAACGCGCCGACGCATTTCGGACGTCCAAAATGTCCGTTTGCGTTGGCCCGCGAACGACATGCGGTCCAGAGCAATCGTTTGCGTCGGGGGTACCTCCAGCGGTGCGGACACATTTTTTTAGCGAAGACAGCGTCAAGCTCGTTAATGGCGTTTTACGTCCCGTCGAGAACTGCCGGCGGCGATTAACTGTTCCCGCGCGACGACGGTCGTTCCCACGCGTGCCCAATACATTGGCAAGTTTCACCAGCGTTTTGCGCGCGCGGGAAACGACCTGCGCCCCAACGCCTTTTCCCGCCCCGCCGTGGCTATATATGGTTGACACCGCGGGATGACGGGCACACCTCAAGCTAAACCCTAGCATCCATCCATGGCCGACCACAACCTTAGTTGGGAACACTTTGTTCACATGTGCCGCCACCTCCACCTGGAGGAGGACGAGGAGGTAGTCGCCGCTGGCGTTCAGGCCGAGCAGCTGGACCTGCAGGCGGCGATGACGGAGGCGGAGGTTGCGGAGGCGGAGGCGACAGAGCACGCGGAAGGGTGCCTCGTGGCGACCAGGGCGGAGATCGCCAACGCCATGGCCGAGCTCGTCGATGCCAGGGCGGAGCTCGCGGAGGCGCGGGCGGTGATGGCGGCCCCTCCGGCGGCCCCACCAGTGGACGCCGTCATCCACGACATCGCGGACGACGACGCCCCCGTGCCCCGCCGCTTCAAGTGCGCCGGCGACCAGTTCGTTCTGGTCGCGTCCTTCGACACCTTGGCTGGGGACGCCCTGCGCCGTCAGGCTTGGTTGGCGGAGGAGGCAGCCCACAACCATGCGATCGCCATGGCTCGGGGGTTACTGTGCTCCGACCTGGACTCGCTCCAGCGGAGGGCCCCTTCTCCCGCGAGAACCGGGAGCTGGCGGGCCAGGGACGAAGCGGTGGAGGAGGCGGCTAGGGACAGGGCCCGCTTCCTCGCCCAGCTGATGGGGTTGCAGGCGGCGGCCCAGGCGAAGGAGGAGGAGGCGGCGGAGGCCCAGGCGGCGACGGAGGAGGAGGAGGCCAACTCTATTGCCAGGACAGTCCTGTAGGACTCCTCTCTGGCCGAGGCCCTCGAACGCCGCAGACGGCAGGACGAAATGTCCGGTCGCCGCCGTGCGCGGTGTGCGGAGTGCGCGAAGCGCTCGCGCTTCGACGACGGCGCCAGCCCCTCCGGCGGCAAGTAGTAGGCGCGCGACTGCGAGTAACCGAGGCCGGTGTAGGCCACGCGACGGCGAGTAGGTACGGCCATTGTAATTTTAGGTTAACTCGACTAACCATCTCTGTAAAGATGGTCCTTTTGGCCAATCAATAGTAATGAAAAAAGAATTTGATTACCTAGTCACTGCAAACCGGGCCCGGATGCACCGAACGCGGACACTTTCCATGACCGCGCAGCGTCCGCGAAGACGCAAACATGGCGCATATTTGGGCCGGCCGCTGCCCCGGCTGGGCCGCTTTGCCCACCGCGCCGGCCTGCTCTCCCGTCCGGTCGGTGCCCCGGCTGGGTCGGACTGCTGGCCGGCCTCCTCAGCCCAGGATCCGGTCAGCCGGCCTGTGCACCCGGTGGGTTGTTTTTTCCTGTGCGATTTTTTGTGTCTTTTTTCCCCAACGGTTATTTCTCCTCCTTAGCTATAAATAGCTTTCTTCCACCTTGAGCTGAGTTAGTTCTTCCCCTTTCTTCACCTCCATTGTTGCTATTCGAAGAACTAGCTTCCCCTCTTCATTCCTCCCATGATTCTTGCCCATTCTTGAGGATTTGAGAGAGTAGATCTAGATCTACAATCCCCACCAATCAATTTCTCCTCTAAGTGAGGGAACCCTTTGGATCTAGATCTTGGAGTCTTTTGTTGACTTTCCCCATTGTTCTTCCTCTTCAATCTCATCCTAGCATTTGTTGCTTGGGTGGGATTTGAGTGTGAAGGACTTGAACACCTCTAGTGTTCTTGCTGTGCATCATTGCATAGTGTTGAGCTCTCTACCACGATTAGTTCGAGTGAGAGACCGTGAGCTTGTTACTTTTGGAGGGAGACCTCCTAGTTGGCTTGGCAGTTGGTGCTTCGGTGATCTCTTCAAGGAAGATTGTGAAGAGGCACGGGCTTCTCCTTCGTGGAGCTTGTGAAGTGGTTGTGGAGCTTGCCATCTCCGGAGCGGAGGAAAAGCTAACCATAAGGAAAGGGCCATTATCCTTCATGGGTGTGGCTCGGAAAATAGGGTGAGCCTTCGTGGCGCAGGGAATCCTTCGTGGGACCTCCACTCCTCCAAACGTGACGTACCTTCTTGCAAAGGAAGGGAACACGGGAATACATCCTCGTCTCCGCGTGCCTCGGTTATTTCTATACCCGAGCTCTCTTTCCTTGTGATAGCCATCGTGCTTGAAGTACATATATCTTGCTATCACTTGTGCTACATATATCTTGTGCCTATCTTGCTTAGCTCTAGTTGTTACTGTTACACTTAGTTGAGCTTAGCATATTTAGTGTTTGTGCTTGTAAACTAAACGTTAGTTTAATTCCACATTCTTACAAGACAAATCCACAAGAGTTTTTAAATGCCTATTCTCCCCCCTCTAGGCGACATCTCGTCCTTTCAAGCAGGATTCATCAAAGAATTACACACCGAAGCCACATGGGTCGCTAACCCTGTGCTGGTCCCGAAGAAAAACACGGAGGTCCTTCGTATGAGCGTCGACTTCACGTGTCTCAATAAACATTGTTCAAAGGATCACTTCCCTCTCCCGAGGATCGATCAAATTATCGACTCCACGGCGGGTTGTGAACGTCTCTCCTTCCTGGATGCGTATTCTGGTTATAACCAGATCCGTTTAAAAGAAAAAGATGAAGTCAAAACAACTTTCATAACCCCTTATGGCGTGTTTTGTTACAGAATAATGTCTTTCGGGTTGAAAAACGCGGGAGCAATATATCAGCGGATGATGCAGAAGTGTCTCGCCACACAAATCGGCAAGAACGTTCAAGTATACATTGACGATGTTGTCATAACAGCAAAGCAAGGAACATCATTGATCGACGATCTCAAGGAAACCTTCGACAACCTTGACAAGTTCTGCCTCAAGATGAACCCGACAAAATGGTCCTTTCTTGTTCTCGCGGAGATCTCCTCGGGTTTCTGGTATCAGCAAGAGGAATCGAGGCTAACCCGGAGAAAATTCAAGCCATCGTAACGATGAGAAAGCCAACCAAGCTCAAGGAAATACAGCAGCTAACTGGATGAGTCGTGGCTTTAAGCAGATTCGTCGCCAGGCTAGGAGAAAAAGCATTGCCGTTTTACGCACTGATCAAGCAAGGTGAAAAGTTCGAGTGGAATGAAGAAGCAGACAGAGCTTTTGAAGATCTCAAGTGCACAATCTCGACACCCCCCATACTGGTGGCTCCAAAGGACAAAGAACCTCTCTTATTATACATCGCGGCCACACCTCAGGTGGTTAGCACGGTCCTTGTGGTGGAAAGAGAATAAGAAGGCAAAATCCATGGAGTTCAGCGTCCGGTATACTTCATCAGTGAAGTTTTATCGCCATCAAAGCAACGCTACCCGCAGTACCAGAAGTTAGCATATGGCGTGTTCACAACAGCAAGAAAGTTGCGACACTATTTTTCGGCACATCCGATAGTAGTGGTCAATGAAGCACCCCTTTCCAACATCCTGAACAACCCAGAAGCTACAGGACGTGTCTCCCTCTGGGGAATAGAACTTTCTCCTTGGGACATCACTTATGAAAAAAGAAAAGCAATAAAATCGCAGATCCTACCAGACTTCGTGGCAGAGTGGATGGAGCTGCAAAACAGGGGACCTCCAGATTTATCGAGTACTTGGACCATGAACTTCGACGGATCCAAAAGATTGGAGGGAGCTGGAGCAGGCGTTATACTCGTATCACCTCAAGGCGACAAAATGAAGTACATACTGCAGATGACGTTCCTCAACGCGTCCAATAACAAAGCGGAATATGAAGCACTTATACATGGGATGAAGATGGCAAAAGCGTGTGGTGCTACTCGCCTTAAAACCTTTGGCGACTCCCAGTTGGTAGCTCAAGAGGTGATGAACAAGTGCGACACAGTCAATGACAGCATGATCGCATATAAGGAAGTCTACAATGAACTCGAGAAACTCTTTGACGGATGCGAAGTTAACCATATAAGCAGACTCATCAATGATGAAGCCGATGTTTTAGCAAACATCGGGTCGCAATGCCTGCCGATACCACCTGGCGTATTTTGGGAAGAAATAAGCGAGAGATCCACCAAGCCAAAGAAAATACCGAAGCAGCCAAAGAAACATGAGAAACCAAGAAAGACTAGGGGGCTCCAGAAAACCCCGAAGAAAACGTATCGGAAGATGAGGACGAACCGCACGAAGTTATGATAATACAAGTTCCTTGGATGCAGGTTTACGTGGCATATATTATGAGGAAATAAATACCCGAAGATCCAGTTGAGGCAAGACGGGTCATCTGACGATCTAAAGCTTTTACTGTGATCAAGGGAGAGTTGTACAAACGAAGTATATCAGGAGTATTGCAAAGATGCGTCACACCCAAAGAAGGGAGGATTATACTGAAGGATGTACATGAGGGAATATGCGGTCACCATGCAAGCAGCCGAGCAATAGCAGCCAAAGTCTTCAGAGCAAGTTTTTATTGGTTGACAGCAATAGAAGATGCAAAAAACATAGTACGCACCTACGATGCGTGCCAAAGGTTTGCGGCAAAACCTCATTCCCCGGCAGCAGAGTTGATGCCAATACCATTGGCGTGGCCCTTCGCACAATGGGGTCTCGACATGGTGGGGAAATGATGACTGATGACCCACAAGTATAGGAGATCGCAACAGTCTTCGAGGGAAGTAAAACCCAATTTATTGATTCGACACAAGGGGAGCCAAAGAATATTTGTAAGCCTTAACAGCGGAGTTGTCAATTCAGCTGCACCTGGAAACAGACTTGCTCGCAAGAGTTTATCAGTAGCAACAGTTTTATAGCAGTAGCAGTAGTGAAATATGAGCAGCAATGTAACAAAGACAACAGTAGTGATTATAGTAAACATCAGGATTAAAATACTGTAAGCACAGGGATGGATGAACGGGCGCTGCATGGATAAGAGAACTCATGTAACAATCAAGTTAGGGCATTTGCAGATAGTAATAAAACAGTATCCAAGTACTAAACAATTATAGGCATGTGTTCCATATATAGTCGTACGTGCTTGATGCGTGTAGTTGACACGTCCGTTGGGAACCCCAAGAGGAAGGTGTGATGCGCACAGCGGCAAGTTTCCCTCAGTAAGAAACCAAGGTTTAATCGAACCAGTAGGAGTCAAGAAGCACGTTGAAGGTTGATGGCGGCGGGATGTAGTGCGGCGCAACACCAGAGATTCCGGCGCCAACGTGGAACCTGCACAACACAACCAAAGTACTTTGCCCCAACGAAACAATGAGGTTGTCAATCTCACCGGCTTGCTGTAACAAAGGATTAGATGTATAGTGTGGATGATGATTGTTTGCAGAAAATACAGTATTGCAGTAGATTGTATTTCAGTATAGAGAATTGGACCGGGGTCCACAGTTCACTAGAGGTGTCTCTCCCATAAGATAAACAGCATGTTGGGTGAACAAATTACAGTTGGGCAATTGACAAATAGAGAGGGCATGACCATGCACATACATATTATGATGAGTATTGTGAGATTTAATTGGGCATTACGACAAAGTACATAGACCGCTATCCAGCATGCATCTATGCCTAAAAAGTCCACCTTCAGGTTATCATCCGAACCCCCTCCAGTATTAAGTTGCTAACAACAGACAATTGCATTAAGTATTGCGCGTAATGTAATCAGTGACTACATCCTTGAACATAGCACCAATGTTTTATCCCTAGTGGCAACAGCACATCCATAACCTTAGAGGTTCTTGTCACCCCTCCAGATTCACGGATACATGAACCCACTATCGAGCATAAATACTCCCTCTTGGAGTTACTAGCATCAACTTGGCCAGAGCATCTACTAATAACGGAGAGCATGCAAGATCATAAACAACACATAGACATAACTTTGATAATCAACATAACAAGTATTCTCTATTCATCGGATCCCAACAAACGTAACATATAGAATTACAGATAGATGATCTTGATCATGTTATGCAGCTCACAAGATCCGACAATGAAGCACAATGGGGAGAAGACAACCATCTAGCTACTGCTATGGACCCATAGTCCAGGGGTAGACTACTCACACATCACTCCGGAGGCGACCATGGCGGCGTAGAGTCCTCCGGGAGATGAATCCCCTCTCCGGCAGGGTGCCGGAGACGATCTCCTGAATCCCCCGAGATGGGATTGGCGGCGGCGGCGTCTCAGTAAGGTTTTCCGTATCGTGGTTCTCGGTACTGGGGGTTTCGCGACGGAGGCTTTAAGTAGGCGGAAGGGCAGGTCAGGAGGGGGCACGAGGGCCCCACACCCTAGGTCGGCGCGGCCAGGGCTTGGGCCGCGCCGCCCTATGGTGTCGCCACCTCGTGGCCCCACTTCGTCTCCTCTTCGGTCTTGTGGAAGCTTCGTGGCAAAATAGGACCCTGGGCGTTGATTTCGTCCAATTCCGAGAATATTTCGTTACTAGGATTTCTGAAACCAAAAACAGCAGAAAACAACAACTGGCACTTCGGCATCTTGTTAATAGGTTAGTTCCAGAAAATGCACGAATATGACATAAAGTGTGCATAAAACATGTAGATAACATCAATAATGTGGCATGGAACATAAGAAATTATCGATACGTCGGAGACGTATCAGTGCTCGCAATGAGAAACTTGCACAACATGTTTTGTCCTACCAGCCGGTGGCAGCCGGGCCTCTAGAATCTACTGAAAATTAAGGTACTCCTTTTAATAGAGCACCGGAGCAAAGCATTAACACTCCGTGAACACATGTGATCCTCATATCACCGCCTTCCCCTCCGGTTGTCCCAATTTATGTCACTTTGGGGCCTCGGGTTCCGGACAGCAATATGTGTATACAACTTGCAGGTAAGATCATAAAGCAATGAATATCATCATGAATTGATAACATGTTCAGATCTGAGATCATGGCACTCGGGCCCGACAAGCATTAACCATAACAAGTTGCAACAATATCATAAAAGTACCAACAATGGATACTAGACACTATTCCCTAACAATCTTATGACTATTACATGATCAATCTCATCCAATCTCTACCATCCCCTTTAGCCTACAGCGGGGGAATTACTCACACATGGATGGGGGAAACATGGATGGTCGATGGAGAGGCGTCGGTGGTGATGATGGCGATGATCTCCTCCAATTCCCCGTCCCGGCGGAGTGCCAGAGCGGAGTTTCTGGTCCCGAGACGGAGTTTCGTGATGGCGGCGGTGTTCTGGATGCCTTCTGGCAATTTCGTCCAACCCCCGTGCGTTTTTAGGTCGAAGCCCTTAAGTAGTCCAGAGGGGGGCGTCGGAGGCTGGCCGAGGCGCCGCCACCATAGGCCAGCGCGGCCCAGGGGCCCACCGTGCCGCCTTGTGGGGTGGGCACCTCGTGGCTCCCCTCCTTCTGGTCTTATGGCTCCGTTAATCTTCTGTGAAAATAGGCCCATTGGAATTAATCCAGGGGATTTTCCTGAAAGTTGAGTTTATGCACAAAAACAAGACACCAAGAAAATTCTGCTGAAAACAACGTTAGTCCGTGTTAGTTGTATCCAAAATACACAAATTAGAGGCAAAACAATAGCAAAAGTGTTCGGGAAAGTAGATACGTTTTGGACGTATCAACTCCCCCAAGCTTAGCTTATTGCTTGTCCTCAAGCAATTCAGTTAACAACTGAGTGCGATAAAAGAACTTTCACGAACACATTTGTTCATATGATGTAAATATTCTCATGATATGGACAATTCATAATAAGATACATGCAAATAAAGTCATCTAATAGCTATGTCAATCATGGAAAAGGTACCAACAAATTAATAATAAGTATCATGAATCATGAATATCAGCAAGATTGCAATGTTCATAAAAGGATATGATAAAGTGGTATCTCGCTTGCCCGTATTTGTACAGCAAAACATAAATGCCCGGACACCTTTGAAGTTCATGGAAAGACTGGAAGTAGAGATTATCAAAGATAAAAGCGTCAAAGTTATACCACAGTTAATCACATTTTGGGACAAGCATATTATACTAAGAATGACAGTTGTGCTCTCAAGAAAGTGCTCAAAGAAAGGATGGTGACTCAACATAAAGTAAAAGATTAACCCTTCGCAGAGGGAAGCAGGGATTAACATGTGCTAGAGCTTTTCATTTTTTCTAAAGACAGAAGTAAAAATTGTTTTGAGAGGTGTTTGTTGTTGTCAACGAATGATAGTGGGCACTCTAACTACCTCATCAACTAGACTTTCAAGAGCGGCTCCCATGAAGGACGTTATCTTTACCAGCAAGGTAAATCATCCCTCTTCTCTTTTGTTTACACATGTATTTTAGTTTCATTATGGATGACACTCCCCCCAACCTTTGCTTACACAAGCCATGGCTAACCGAATCCTCGGGTGCCTTCCAACATTCACATACCATGGAGGAGTGTCTATTTGCAAATTAAGTTGCTTACTGATAAATCAGGGCAAAACATGTGAAGAGAATTATTGATGAAAGTTAATTAATCGGGGCTGGGAACCCCGTTGCCAGCTCTTTTTGCAAAATTATTGGATAAGCGGATGTGCCACTAATCCATTGGTGAAAGTCTGTCAGGAGTAAATGACAAGGTTGAAAGATAAAACACCACATACTTCCTAATGAGCTATAAAACATCGACACAAATTGAGAAGTATTTTGAAGGTTTAAAGGTAGCACATGAGAATTTACTTGGAATGGTTTGAAATGCCATGCATAGGTATTTATGGTGGACACTTTGGAATAACTTGGTTTTCAGGGGTTTGGAAGCACGAGCAGCGTTCCCGCTCAGTACAAGTGAAGGCTAGCAATAGACTGGGAAGCGACAATCAAGAGAGCAATAACTGTCATAATCATGCTTGCGACAAAATAAAATTAAAGGAGGCATAAAAGTGATACAAGAACTCTGAGGCAAAGTAAATCATCGAGGCTTAATTGACTTTTGTTCAGTCATATGCATGCGTGAGCATGTACCAAGTCGATTCAAGTGAATTATTCAGAGGAGGATACCATAATGTCATATCTATCTATGAATAAAACAATACAAGCAAATATTTATGACATGCTACTCATATTAATAAATTGGAGCTAAACATGAGAGATCATGAACTACTAGACTTTCTTAAATGACATATACCTCATATGAACCAACTAAGCATGCTCACATGGATGAGTATATGTACAAAAATGAAAACAAATAGAGCTCATACCAGCCTCTCACCACAGTCAAATTGTCGTAGATCGTCATTATTGCCTTTCACTTGTGTCGCTTGAATAATATGGAATGAAAACCAAGCTCCAGCCACCGGAGACTGCTGAACTCCATAATGAACTTTACAAAACCAAAAAAAGAACAACAAATATTTTTGATGTTTTCGAATTGGAAACAAGAACAAAAAGGAAACAAGCAAACAAAGCAAAATCTTTTTGGATTTTCTCATAGCAAACTAACGATAGCAAATAAAGCAAAATAAGAACAAGAAACCAAAATAAACAAATGGTAAAGAGAAACAACAGAAATATTTTTGGTATTTTTGTGTTTTAGGAAAGAAACAAAGCAAAAACAAGAAAATGAAAACTAAAAGAGTCACATAAACACAAAGTAGCAGAAATTCGTCAAACTTGACAGCAGTACAGTAATCTATTTTTACGAAAATCTTCCGCTGCTCAAATCGAAAAGTGCTCAACTAATGAAAGTTAGATAATAACTTGGGGAACATGCACAAAAATTGGCTTCGCAAAATAACGTTCTGGCTGTTTTTGGGAAAAAAAATTTGGTATCAGTCTAGAATCTGTTTTCAAACAGCACTTCCCCAAATATCATCTCCCCCTTATTAGAAACCACCTTAAGAAGCTAAACAATTATGTACAAGTATCCGGCAATTGTAATATGCAATGAATGAGTGATGCCGGCATAACCCCCCCAAGCTTAGGCTTTTGGCCTAAGTGGAGATCAATCCCATGGTGCCCATGAAGTGGCACCTCCGTAGTATGACGAAGAAGGATCCTGTTCTGAGTATGTGCTGGAAGACGCACCAGGATAGGTGTCGGTGTACCCGTAGGAGGGCTCGGCGTCCTCGGAGTCATGCTGCTGGTGGAAACCATGTATCCTCAGCTGCTCATCCACCTCCTCCTTAGAGCGCGACCACGGTTTCCTGTGAACACTGAACAAATCGGCCTGCGGCAAAGGGATTTCTCTCTCATCCCCGTCAATAAACAACTTTTTATAGACAATATTTTCTAAACTAGAGTCAGTTGTGACAAATTGGTGACTCTTCATAGCAGCAATATCAAGCCTTATAGGAGTTAATTTCTCATCAGTAGGATCAAGAGGAAGATCTAGATGTGCCATAATACGTGAGGCAACAATTCCTCCAAAAATAGGCCCCTTATTGGATAAACGATGAGCAACAAGAGCACCAAGATGATAAGGTGTATTCCCAGTAAGTGCAGCAACTAGAAAAGCAAGATGATAACTAGAAATGTTGCTAGTGTTCTCCCTACCAAGAATGCTAGTAGCAAGATAGTAAGAGAAATATCTAATGGCAGGGAGTTGAATGTTTCTTATCTTGCCGCGCTGAATAGCGCGGTCGTCATCATTGGTAACTTCTCGATAGAGCTCCGTCAAAGCTTTGGGGCTTTTCTCAATCTTCTTCGCTGTACCTACAGGAGCAATATCCAATGCAACACAAAAATCCTTCAACTTCATAGTAATAGGCCGATCATAAATCCTAAATGAAACTGATGGTGCGAAGTGTGTGTTGTTGAACTTAAAGCTTTCAACAAAGATTTTAGTTAGCATGTAGTATTGACTCCTCTCATCTTCCATATAGGTAGATAAGCCCACATTATTGATGAGGAACAAGAAGTCATCAAGCAGCCCTGCATTACGCAAAAAGTCATAGCATGGAAAGGATGAAGCATTAGGAACTCCATTATCCTCTTCAACTTCGAAGCTCGGTGCGATGACATTCTCATTATAGGATCGTCTAATTCGAGTGGCTGCCCTTGAGGGCCTCCCCGTGCTTGTCGTCTCTCTTTCGAAAACCTTTCCAAAGGTATGGTTATTCATTTTCTTTTTCTGAAATTTTTCAACAAACATTATAAAAGTTGATTTGGAGACATATAAATGAGGGAAACTACTATAGGAACTTGGTTGAGTACTAAACATGCATCAAAACTAATTTTTAAACCTTAGAACAAGCATGCAAGCTCACTTATCATGTTACCTACAGCAGCAAAATATTCAAGATATACTCAACCAATCAAAATTCTATTTGGATAATCGGAGGAGTCACATACCTGAGAGAAAATGTGCCAAATTCCAGACAGAAATCTGGGCTGAGCAAAGAGATCGAAGAATCCTGAGCTCTTGAGCAAAAACGCGAGTGAGAGAAAGCTGGTACGAGTTTTTTTTGGGAGAGAGAGTAGAATGGGAGGAAGAGATGACTTAGTGAGGCAAGGAGGGGCCCACACCACAGGGTGGCGCGCCCCCCTCCTTGGTCACGCCGGCTCATGGGGGGCAGCCCTGGGGTGCCCCACTGGTCAGCCCCAGGCACTCCCAGGTTGCTCTTCGAAAAGTAAGACCAACGGTATAATTTTTGTAAATTTTTTAGAATTTCGAAAAATGCACATTTCTGGGTGTTAAAATTATTATTACAGGACAGAAAAAGATTTTTCAAACCTCTAAACAACTAAGGATCTTGCAAAACAAGTAGTGCTACAGCGAGTAAAACAAGTGGAGAAAGAAAGAAATGTTGTTTAGCTCTTCTATGCATATAAAATATACTTGTTAACAAGGTTGATCAAGTCTTGCCACCAAATAATTTTTACATGTCATAAGAAGAAATAAGCCTCAAATCAATCATGTTACCTTATATTGTATTGATATGGATCCAATCACAAGAGTTTGATATTCTTCTTTAGGCTCATATATTGGACAATCAATATCTCCCACTTTGATAGATCTCAAATTAGAAATTGTATTAACTCCATATACTTTATCAATCCTCTTGGGAAAATAAATAGTATGTTCCTTGTCATCAACATTGAAAGTAACTTTTCCTTTATTGCAATCAATAACAGCCCCTGCAGTGTTAAGAAAAGGTCTTCCAAGAATAATAGACATATTATCATCTTCAGGCATTTCCAACACAACAAAATCAGTTAATATTAAGCAGTTTTGAGTAACTTGAACAGGAACATCCTCACATACACCAACAGGAACAACAGTGGATTTATCAGCCATTTGCAAAGATATATCAGTTGGTATCAATTTATCTAAATCAAGTCTCTTGTAAAGAGAAAAAGGCATAACACTAACTCCTGCTCCCAAATCACATAGAGCAGCTCTAACATATTTATTCTTGATGGAACAAGGAATAGTCGGTATACCTGGGTCGCCCAGCTTCTTTGGAACCTTGCCATTGAAAGAGTAATTAGCAAGCATAGTGGAAATCTCCTCATTAGGAATTTTCCTTTTGTTAGAGACAATATCTTTCATATACTTTGAATAAGGAGGAAATTTAATAGCATCAGTCAAAGGAATTTGCAAGAACAAAGGTTTCATCCAATCACAAAATTTATTATAGTGTTCTTCCTCCTTTGATTTTAGTTTCTTAGCAGGAAAAGGCATTTGCTTTTGAACCCAAGGTTCTCTTTCATTACCATGTTTCTTAGCAATAAAATCTTCTTTAGTATACTTTTTATTTTTAGCATGCTTTTGGGGTTCATCTTCAACCTCTTCTTTATCAGAAGCATCATTCTTATCATTATCTTTATCATGTTCATTACCACTTTCAGTTTCAGCATCAGAAATAGAAATACTATTAGGATCATTAACAGGTTCAGATGATTCTACAACAGTTTTATGTTTCTTCTTCTTTTTCTTAGAAGGAGCACTAATTTCAGTTCGTTGAGAATCTTGTTCAACTCTTTTGGGATGCCCCTCGGGATATAGAGGGTCCTGAGTAGAAACACCACCTCTAGTTGTTACTTCATAAGCATGTTTTTCTTTAGAACAATTTTTCAACAATTCATTTTGCACTTTAGTGAGTTGATCAATTTGAGTTTGAACCATATGAAAATGTTTAACAAGCATCTTAACATCATTGGAGGTTCTCTCCACAATATCATGCAATTCACTAATAGCTTGAGAATTTCTCATTAAATGATTCTCTACTCTCATATTAAAATTATCTTGCTTAACAACATCATTATCAAACTCATCTAAACATTGATCAGGAGGTTTTGAGTACGGAATATCTTCCCTACTAAAGCGTTGAAGAGAATGTACCTCAATCATGGATGAAGGGGGAGTTATCTTACATAAATCTTCTATAGGAGGTAAATTCTTCACATCTTCAGATTTTATACCTTTCTCCTTAAGAGATTTCTTGGCTTCCCTCATATCTTCATCATTTAATTTAATCATACCCCTCTTCTTCAATATTGGCGTTGGAGTTGGTTCAGGTGTAGTCCAATCATCATGATTCCGGCCTATTTTAGCGAATAATTCTTCCGCTTCATCTGGAGTTCTTTTTCTGAAAACACAACCAGCACAACTATCCAGGTATGCCCTCGACTCAATGGTTAGTCCACTATAAAATATATCAAGTAAATCATGCTTTTCCAAATCATGTCCAGGTCGAGCTCTGATAAGAGAGCAAAATCTTGCCCAAGCTTCAGGCAATTTCTCTCCATCTTCCTGGTCAAAACTATAAATTTTCTGCAAAGCAATATGTTGAGCACTAGCAGGAAAGTATTTTCGAAAGAAAACACCAAGCAAACCACTTGGACTATCAATAGAATCAGGAGGCAAACTATTATACCAAATTTTAGCATCATCCTTTAATGAGAAAGGAAAAAATTTAGCAACAAAATAAGTACGCTTCTTAATATCATCAGAAAACAAGCTACTCAAAGTAGAAAGCTCATTCATGTGCTCTACAGCACTTTCTTTTTCAGTACCACAAAAAGGTGTTTTCTCAATAATAGATATATGAGATAAATCAAGAGAAAAATCATAATCCTTATCCTTAATGTTTATTGGAGATGTGGCAAATTTAGGATCAGGAGACAGTTTATATCTAACAGCACGTTGTGCAATAAGCTTTTTAAGGTTACTTGTACCAGTAGTAGCATTGCATTTATCAATAAAATCATCATCAAGTTCCACATAATCTTCATCAAGATCATCACTAGAGTATTCAACAGACTCAGGTGAATTAACAGGTGTAACAGTATTTTCATTAGGAATTTCAGTATTTTCAATTTGTCTAGACCTAGCAATTGTAGCATCTAGAAAAGGACCTAATGAACCATTATCATCAAGCACAGTAGAAGCATCATAAAAATTATCAGAAGAATTTTCAGTTTCAGCAGAAGTACCAACACGTGAAGCTTGTGGTGGTGAAACAAGTTGACTTATCATAGATGGTGAATCAAGAGCAGCAAAGGTACTCAGAGTTGTACCTTTTCTTGTAGTGGATGGTAATATGGCGACTTTAGCATCGCGAGGTTTACCCATGATGGAGAATTTGCAGCGAACAATATCAATCCAGGTGAACTTGCAAATAAAGCTATGCTCCCCGGCAACGGCGCCAGAAAATAGTCTTGATGACCCACAATTATAGGGGATCGCAACAGTCTTCGAGGGAAGTAAAACCCAATTTATTGATTCGACACAAGGGGAGCCAAAGAATATTTGTAAGCCTTAACAGCGGAGTTGTCAATTCAGCTGCACCTGGAAACAGATTTGCTCGCAAGAGTTTATCAGTAGCAACAGTTTTATAGCAGTAGCAGTAGTGAAATATGAGCAACAATGTAACAAAGACAGCAGTAGTGATTATAGTAAACAGCAGGATTAAAATACTGTAGGCACAGTGATGGATGAAACGGGCGCTGCATGGATAAGAGAACTCATGTAACAATCAAGGTAGGGCAATTTGCAGATAGTAATAAAACAGTATCCAAGTACTAAACAATTATAGGCATGTGTTCCATATATAGTCGTACGTACTCGCAATGAGAAACTTGCACAACATCTTTTGTCCTACCAGGCGGTGGCAGCCGGGCCTCTAGGGAATCTACTGGAAATTAAGGTACTCCTTTTAATAGAGCACCGGAGCAAAGCATTAACACTCCGTGAACACATGTGATCCTCATATCACCGCCTTCCCCTCCGGTTGTCCCAATTTCTGTCACTTTGGGGCCTCGGGTTCCGGACAACAATATGTGTATACAACTTGCAGGTAAGATCATAAAGCAATGAATATCATCATGAATTGATAACATGTTCAGATCTGAGATCATGGCACTCGGGCCCTAGTGACAAGCATTAAGCATAACAAGTTGCAACAATATCATAAAAGTACCAACAACGGATACTAGAAACTATGCCCTAACAATCTTATGACTATTACATGATCAATCTCATCCAATCCCTACCATCCCCTTCAGCCTACAGCGGGGGAATTACTCACACATGGATGGTCGATGGAGAGGCATCGGTGGTGATGATGGCGATGATCTCCTCCAATTCCCCGTCCCGGCGGAGTGCCAGAACGGAGTTTCTGGTCCCGAGACGGAGTTTCGCGATGGCGGCGGTGTTCTGGATGTCTTCTGGCAATTTCGTCCAACCCCCGTGCGTTTTTAGGTCGAAGCCCTTAAGTAGTCCAGAGGGGGGCGTCGGAGGCTGGCCGAGGCGCCGCCACCATAGGCCGGCGCGGCCCAGGGGCCCACCGCGCCACCTTGTGGGGTGGGCACCTCGTGGCTCCCCTCCTTCTGGTCTTATGGCTCCGTTAATCTTCTGTGAAAATAGGCCCATTGGAATTAATCCAGGGGATTTTCCTGAAAGTTGAGTTTCTGCACAAAAACAAGACACCAGGGCAATTCTGCTGAAAACAACGTTAGTCCGTGTTAGTTGTATCCAAAATACACAAATTAGAGGCAAAACAATAGCAAAAGTGTTCGGGAAAGTAGATACGTTTTGGACGTATCAACTCCCCCAAGCTTAGCTTATTGCTTGTCCTCGAGCAATTCAGTTAACAACTGAGTGCGATAAAAGAACTTTCACGAACACATTTGTTCATATGATGTAAATATTCTCATGATATGGACAAGTACTTAGGCAATTCATAATAAGATACATGCAAATAAAGTCATCTAATAGCTATGTCAATCATGGAAAAGGTACCAACAAATTAATAATAAGTATCATGAATCATGAATATCAGCAAGATTGCAATGTTCATAAAAGGATATGATAAAGTGGTATCTCGCTTGCCCGTATTTGTACAGCAAAACATAAATGCCCGGACACCTTTGAAGTTCATGGAAAGACTGGAAGTAGAGATTATCAAAGATAAAAGCGTCAAAGTTATACCACAGTTAATCACATTTAGGGACAAGCATATTATACTAAGAATGACAGTTGTGCTCTCAATAAAGTGCTCAAAGAAAGGATGGTGACTCAACATAAAAGTAAAAGATTAACCCTTCGCAAAGGGAAGCAGGGATTAACATGTGCTAGAGCTTTTCATTTTTTCTAAAGACAAAAGTAAAAATTGTTTTGAGAGGTGTTTGTTGTTGTCAACGAATGATAGTGGGCACTCTAACTACCTCATCAACTAGACTTTCAAGAGCGGCTCCCATGAAGGACGTTATCTTTACCAGCAAGGTAAATCATCCCTCTTCTCTTTTGTTTACACATGTATTTTAGTTTCATTATGGATGACACTCCCCCCAACCTTTGCTTACACAAGCCATGGCTAACCGAATCCTCGGGTGCCTGCCAACATTCACATACCATGGAGGAGTGTCTATTTGCAAATTAAGTTGCTTACTGATAAATCAGGGCAAAACATGTGAAGAGAATTATTGATGAAAGTTAATTAATCGGGGCTGGGAACCCCGTTGCCAGCTCTTTTTGCAAAATTATTGGATAAGCGGATGTGCCACTAATCCATTGGTGAAAGTCTGTCAGGAGTAAATGACAAGGTTGAAAGATAAAACACCACATACTTCCTAATGAGCTATAAAACATCGACACAAATTGAGAAGTATTTTGAAGGTTTAAAGGTAGCACATGAGAATTTACTTGGAATGGTTTGAAATGCCATGCATACGTATTTATGGTGGACACTTTGGAATAACTTGGTTTTCAGGGGTTTGGAAGCACGAGCAGCGTTCCCGCTCAGTACAAGTGAAGGCTAGCAATAGACTGGGAAGCGACAATCAAGAGAGCAATAACTGTCATAATCATGCTTGCGACAAAATAAAATTAAAGGAGGCATAAAAAGTGATACAAGAACTCTGAGGCAAAGTAAATCATCGAGGCTTAATTGACTTTTGTTCAGTCATATGCATGCGTGAGCATGTGCCAAGTCGATTCAAGTGAATTATTCAGAGGAGGATACCACAATGTCATATCTATCTATGAATAAAACAATACAAGCAAATATTTATGACATGCTACTCATATTAATAAATTGGAGCTAAACATGAGAGATCATGAACTACTAGACTTTCTTAAATAACATATACCTCATATGAACCAACTAAGCATGCTCACATGGATGAGTATATGTACAAAAATGAAAACAAATAGAGCTCATACCAGCCTCTCACCACAGTCAAATTGTCGTAGATCGTCATTATTGCCTTTCACTTGTGTAGCTTGAATAATATGGAATGAAAACCAAGCTCCAGCCACCGGAGACCGCTGAACTCCATAATGAACTTTACAAAACCAAAAAAAGAACAACAAATATTTTTGATGTTTTCGAATTGGAAACAAGAACAAAAAGGAAACAAGCAAACAAAGCAAAATCTTTTTGGATTTTCTCATAGCAAACTAACGATAGCAAATAAAGCAAAATAAGAACAAGAAACCAAAATAAACAAATGGTAAAGAGAAACAACAGAAATATTTTTGGTATTTTTGTGTTTTAGGAAAGAAACAAAGCAAAAACAAGAAAATGAAAACTAAAAGAGTCACATAAACACAAAGTAGCAGAAATTCGTCAAACTTGACAGCAGTACAGTAATCTATTTTTACGAAAATCTTCCGCTGCTCAAATCGAAAAGTGCTCAACTAATGAAAGTTAGATAATAACCTGGGGAACATGCACAAAAATTGGCTTCGCAAAATAACGTTCTGGCTGTTTTTGGGAAAAAAAATTTGGTATCAGTCCAGAATCTGTTTTCAAACAGCACTTCCCCAAATATCATCTCCCCCTTATTAGAAACCACCTTAAGAAGCTAAACAAGTATGTACAAGTATCCGGCAATTGTAATATGCAATGAATGAGTGATGCCGGAATACCTCCCCCCAAGCTTAGGCTTTTGGCCTAAGTGGAGATCAATCCCATGGTGCCCATGAAGTGGTACCTCCGTAGTATGACGAAGAAGGATCCTGTTCTGAGTATGTGCTGGAAGACGCACCAGGATATGTGTCGGTGTACCGTAGGAGGGCTCGGCGTCCTCGGAGTCATGCTGCTGGTGGAAACCATGTATCCTCAGCTGCTCATCCACCTCCTCCTTAGAGCGCGACCACGGTTTCCTGTGAACACTGAACAAATCGGCCTGCGGCAAAGGGATTTCTCTCTCATCCCCGTCAATAAACAACATTTTATAGACAATATTTTCTAAACTAGAGTCAGTTGTGACAAATTGGTGACTCTTCATAGCAGCAATATCAAGCCTTATAGGAGTTAATTTCTCATCAGTAGGATCAAGAGGAAGATCTAGATGTGCCATAATACGTGAGGCAACAATTCCTCCAAAAATAGGCCCCTTATTGGATAAACGACGAGCAACAAGAGCACCAAGATGATAAGGTGTATTCCCAGTAAGTGTAGCAACTAGAAAAGCAAGATGATAACTAGAAATGTTGCTAGTGTTCTCCCTACCAAGAATGCTAGTAGCAAGATAGTAAGCGAAATATCTAATGGCAGGGAGTTGAATGTTTCTTATCTTGCCGCGCTGAATAGCGCGGTCATCATCATTGGTAACTTCTCGATAGAGCTCCGTCAAAGCTTTGGGGCTTTTCTCAATCTTCTTCGCTGTACCTACAGGAGCAATATCCAATGCAACACAAAAATCCTTCAACTTCATAGTAATAGGCCGATCATAAATCCTAAATGAAACTGATGGTGCGAAGTGTGTGTTGTTGAACTTAAAGCTTTCAACAAAGATTTTAATTAGCATGTAGTATTGACTCCTCTCATCTTCCATATAGGTAGATAAGCCCACATTATTGATGAGGAACAAGAAGTCATCAAGCAGCCCTGCATTACGCAAAAAGTCATAGCATGGAAAGGATGAAGCATTAGGAACTCCATTATCCTCTTCAACTTCGAAGCTCGGTGCGATGACATCCTCATTACAGGATCGTCTAACTCGAGTGGCTGCCCTTGAGGGCCTCCCCGTGCTTGTCGTCTCTCTTTCAAAAACCTCTCCAAAGGTATGGTTATTCATCTTCTTTTTCTGAAATTTTTCAACAAACATTATAAAAGTTGATTTGGAGACATATAAATGAGGGAAACTACTATAGGAACTTGGTTGAGTACTAAACATGCATCAAAACTAATTTTTACAACTTAGAACAAGCATGCAAGCTCACTTATCATGTTACCTACAACAGCAAAATATTCAAGATATACTCAACCAATCAAAATTCTATTTGGATAATCGGAGGAGTCACATACCGGAGAGCAAATGTGCCAAATTCCAGACAGAAATCTGGGCTGAGCAAAGAGATCGAAGAATCCTGAGCTCTTGAGCAAAAACGCGAGTGAGAGAAAGCTGGTACGAGTTTTTTTGGGAGAGAGAGTAGAATGGGAGGAAGAGATGACTTAGTGAGGCAAGTAGGGGCCCACACCATAGGGTGGCGCGCCCCCTCCTTGGCCGCGCCGGCTCATGGGGGGGCAGCCCTGGGGTGCCCCACTGGTCAGCCCCAAGCACTCCCAGGTTGCTCTTCGAAAAATAAGACCAACGGTATAATTTTTGTAAATTTTTGAGAATTTCGAAAAACGCACATTTCTGGGTGTTAAAATTATTATTACAGGACAGAAAAAGATTTTTCAAACCTCTAAACAACTAACATCTTGCAAAACAAGTAGTGCTACAGCGAGTAAAACAAGTGGAGAAAGAAAGAAATGTTGTTTAGCTCTTCTATGCATATAAAATATACTTGTTAACAAGGTTGATCAAGTCTTGCCACCAAATAATTTTTACATGTCATAAGAAGAAATAAGCCTCAAATCAATCATGTTACCTTATATTGTATTGATATGGATCCAATCACAAGAGTTTGATATTCTTCTTTAGGCTCATATATTGGACAATCAATATCTCCCACTTTGATAGATCTCAAATTAGAAATTGTATTAACTCCATATACTTTATCAATCCTCTTGGGAAAATAAATAGTATGTTCCTTGTCATCAACATTGAAAGTAACTTTTCCTTTATTGCAATCAATAACAGCCCCTGCAGTGTTAAGAAAAGGTCTTCCAGGAATAATAGACATATTATCATCTTCAGGCATTTCCAACACAACAAAATCAGTTAATATTAAGCAGTTTTGAGTAACTTGAACAGGAACATCCTCACATACACCAACAGGAACAACAGTGGATTTATCAGCCATTTGCAAAGATATATCAGTTGGTATCAATTTATCTAAATCAAGTCTCTTGTAAAGAGAAAAAGGCATAACACTAACTCCTGCTCCCAAATCACATAGAGCAGTTCTAACATAATTATTCTTGATGGAACAAGGAATAGTCGGTATACCTGGGTCGCCCAGCTTGTTTGGAACCTTGCCATTGAAAGAGTAATTAGCAAGCATAGTGGAAATCTCCTCATAAGGAATTTTCCTTTTGTTAGAGACAATATCTTTCATATACTTTGAATAAGGAGGAAATTTAATAGCATCAGTCAAAGGAATTTGCAAGAACAAAGGTTTCATCCAATCACAAAATTTATTATAGTGTTCTTCCTCCTTTGATTTTAGTTTCTTAGCAGGAAAAGGCATTTGCTTTTGAACCCAAGGTTCTCTTTCATTACCATGTTTCTTAGCAATAAAATCTTCTTTAGTATACATTTTATTTTTAGCATGCTTTTCAGGTTCATCTTCAACCTCTTCTTTATCAGAAGCATCATTCTTATCATTATCTTTATCATGTTCATTACCACTTTCAGTTTCAGCATCAGAAATAGAAATACTATTAGGATCATTAACAGGTTCAGATTATTCTACAACAGTTTTATGTTTCTTCTTCTTTTTCTTAGAAGGAGCACTAATTTCAGTTCGTTGAGAATCTTGTTCAACTCTTTTGGGATGCCCCTCGGGATATAGAGGGTCCTGAGTAGAAACACCACCTCTAGTTGTTACTTCATAAGCATGTTTTTCTTTAGAACAATTTTTCAACAAGTCATTTTGCACTTTAGTGAGTTGATCAATTTGAGTTTGAACCATATGAAAATGTTTAACAAGCATCTTAACATCATTGGAGGTTCTCTCCACAATATCATGCAATTCACTAATAGCTTGAGAATTTCTCATTAAATGATTCTCTACTCTCATATTAAAATTATCTTGCTTAACAACATAATTATCAAACTCATCTAAACATTGATCAGGAGGTTTTGAGTACGGAATATCTTCCCTACTAAAGCATTGAAGAGAATGTACCTCAATCATGGATGAAGGGGGAGTTATCTTACATAAATCTTCTATAGGAGGTAAATTCTTCACATCTTCAGATTTTATACCTTTCTCCTTAAGAGATTTCTTGGCTTCCCTCATATCTTCATCATTTAATTTAATCATACCCCTCTTCTTCAATATTGGCGTTGGAGTTGGTTCAGGTGTAGTCCAATCATCATGATTCTGGCCTATTTTAGCCAATAATTCTTCCGCTTCATCTGAAGTTCTTTTCCTGAAAACACAACCAGCACAACTATCCAGGTCTGCCCTCGACTCAATGGTTAGTCCACTATAAAATATATCAAGTAAATCATGCTTTTCCAAATCATGTCCAGGTCGAGCTCTGATAAGAGAGCAAAATCTTGCCCAAGCTTCAGGCAATTTCTCTCCATCTTCCTGGTCAAAACTATAAATTTTCTGCAAAGCAATATGTTGAGCACTAGCAGGAAAGTATTTCCGAAAGAAAACATCAAGCAAACCACTTGGACTATCAATAGAATCAGGAGGAAAACTATTATACCAAATTTTAGCATCATCCTTTAATGATAAAGGAAAAAAATTTAGCAACAAAATAAGTACGCTTCTTAATATCATCAGAAAACAAGCTACTCAAAGTAGAAAGCTCATTCATGTGCTCTACAGCACTTTCTTTTTTAGTACCACAAAAAGGTGTTTTTTCTCAACAATAGATATATGAGATAAATCAAGAGAAAAATCATAATCCTTATCCTTAATGTTTATAGGAGATGTGGCAAATTTAGGATCAGGAGACAGTTTATATCTAACAGCACGTTGTGCAATAAGATTTTTAAGGTTACTTGTACCAGTAGTAGCATTGCATTTATCAATAAAATCATCATCAAGTTCCACATAATCTTCATCAAGATCATCACTAGAGTATTCAACAGACTCAGGTGAATTAACAGGTGTAACAGTATTTTCATTAGGAATTTTAGTATTTTCAATTTGTCTAGACCTAGCAATTGTAGCATCTAGAAAAAGACCTAATGAACCATTATCATCAAGCACAGTAGAAGCATCATCAAAATTATCAGAAGAATTTTCAGTTTTAGCAGAAGTACCAACACGTGAAGCTTGTGGTGGTGAAACAAGTTGACTTATCACAGATGGTGAATCAAGAGCAGCAAAGGTACTCAGAGTTGTACCTTTTCTTGTAGTGGATGGTAATATGGCGACTTTAGTATCGCGAGGTTTACCCATGATGGAGAATTTGCAGCGAACAATATCAATCCAGGTGAACTTGCAAATAAAGCTATGCTCCCCGACAACGGCGCCAGAAAATAGTCTTGATGACCCACAAGTATAGGGGATCGCAACAGTCTTCGAGGGAAGTAAAACCCAATTTATTGATTCGACACAAGGGGAGCCAAAGAATATTTGTAAGCCTTAACAGCGGAGTTGTCAATTCAGCTGCACCTGGAATAAGACTTGCTCGCAAGAGTTTATCAGTAGCAACAATTTTATAGCAGTAGCAGTAGTGAAATATGAGCAGCAATGTAACAAAGACAGCAGTAGTGATTATAGTAAACAGCAGGATTAAAATACTGTAGGCACAGGGATGGATGAACGGGCGCTGCATGGATAAGAGAACTCATGTAACAATCAAGGTAGGGCATTTTGCAGATAGTAATAAAACAGTATCCAAGTACTAAACAATTATAGGCATGTGTTCCATATATAGTCATACGTTCTCGCATTGAGAAACTTGCACAACATCTTTTGTCCTACCAGGCGGTGGCAGCCAGGCCTCTAGGGAATCTACTGGAAATTAAGGTACTCCTTTTAATAGAGCACCGGAGCAAAGCATTAACACTCCATGAACACATGTGATCCTCATATCACCGCCTTCCCCTCCGGTTGTCCCAATTTCTGTCACTTTGGGGCCTCGGGTTCCGGACAGCAATATGTGTATACAACTTGCAGGTAAGATCATAAAGCAATGAATATCATCATGAATTGATAACATGTTTAGATCTGAGATCATGGCACTCGGGCCCTAGTGACAAGCATTAAGCATAACAAGTTGCAACAATATCATAAAAGTACCAACAACGGATACTAGACACTATGCCCTAACAATCTTATGACTATTACATGATCAATCTCATCCAATCCCTACCATCCCCTTTAGCCTACAGCGGGGGAATTACTCACACATGGATGGTCGATGGAGAGGCGTCGGTGGTGATGATGGCGATGATCTCCTCCAATTCCCCGTCCGGTGGAGTGCCAGAACGGAGTTTCTGGTCCCGAGACGGAGTTCCGCGATGGCGGCGGTGTTCTGGATGTCTTCTGGCAATTTCGTCCAACCCCCGTGCGTTTTTAGGTCGAAGCCCTTAAGTAGTCCAGAGGGGGGCGTCGGAGGCTGTTCGAGGCGCCGCCACCATAGGCCGGCGCGGCCCAGGGGCCCACCGCGCCGCCTTGTGGGGTGGGCGCCTCGTGGCTCCCCTCCTTCTGGTCTCCTGGCTCCGTTATTCTTCTGTGAAAATAGGCCCATTGGAATTAATCCCGGAGATTTTCCTGAAAGTTGAGTTTCCGCACAAAAACAAGACACCAGGGCAATTCTGCTGAAAACAGCGTTTCCAAAATACACAAATTAGAGGCAAAACAATAGCAAAAGTGTTCGGGAAAGTAGATACGTTTTGGACGTATCAATGACCCACAAGTATAGGGGATCGCAACAGTCTTCGAGGGAAGTAAAACCCAATTTATTGATTCGACACAAGGGGAGCCAAAGAATATTGGGATTTCTATTTTCGTGCCCTCGGTTCCTTAGTTGTGCTCAGTTTTCCCCAGCTCCTTAGTTTTCCTCAGTTTTCCCCAAGACCTTGTCTGAAACCACACAGGTGCTGTAACGGCCGGTTGCCCGACGGTTGACCGTTATCTTCTGACTAGTGGGGCCACGTAGAGCCTGCAAAGAAACGTCAGACCATCCATCTTTGTTTGACCGTAAGCATCGGTGTATCCCTGACCAAAACGCGCACGAGTGGGGCTGCGGTATATCGAATGACAAGTGGGCCATGGCGCTGATTCAAGGGGCAATACACGGGTAGGAATAGATTTTTAAACGGAGCTCTACAGCGATGGCACGGAGGAGGTGGCCTGCAGGGTGCCGAGATGAGATCGACGTCCACAAAGAACTGCATGAGGAGAGACCAGACGCATTAGATAGATATGAACTAGATGCGTTTAACCATGCAAATAAGAGAAGAAATGGTCGACAACATCGACGACTACCTCAAAACTTTGACTGACCGTGTCCGACACGAACGCGAGAAATGTAGAGAAAACTAGTGTCTCTCCTTTTTGGCGTGTATAGATGGGTGCTAGAAGAGCGTGGTGGCGAAGGGAAAGACCTCGCGGTGGTTTGTGGCGTCCAGCATAGCAGGGCGGCGTGGCCGTGCCCACAGCGGCGTGCATGCATATTCGGCATTGGCATCAGCATGTACGTTCGGCATTGGCCTCGGGTATCTCTGGTGTGTCAGTGATCGAATGAGGGGACGGGATTGACGGTGCATCCTGACGGTGACCTAGCAGTGGCGGCGAGCATAGTCATTCTGACCATGCCGATATCGGCATCGACATCATTTGGAGGCTGTGGTGCTCGAATCAAGGTGGGATTTGTTTTTTGTACGCCAAAAGTGATTTGAAACAAGTTTCGTGTTGAAGGTTAGGTAACGAAAGTTTGTAACTAAGCCCAAAATTATACTAGCGCCATGGTGAGGTTCTTTTTGATAGAGCTATACGGTTGGGCAAACTTTTTTGACACTTTTTAGATAGGGTTCCTTGTTGTTACACGTATGGCATCATGTATGGCAAATTTGGGGTCATTTGGAGATGTTCGAAAAAATCACTTTGCTTAAAGGCATGCCGTTTCGTCTCACTGAAACCAGCTTTTCTAACAAGGTGATTTTTTCTACATTCTCTAAATGACCTCAAATTTCATACAGCTGATCTTCTATACATAGATAGATGGGATCCCTAGATAGATAGATTGTTTCGTTTTTACATTTTTCGAACTTTTTATTTCCCTTTATAATACCCAATTGATTTTCAGGTCAAAACCTCGAAAAATAGCATCATGTATGGCATCATTTTCGCCCTAAATTTCAAATTTTGTGAAACTTTCCCTTTTAGATATTCCTTGTTGTTATAGATATGGCATCATGTATGCCAAATTTGGTTAGGTCTCACTGAAACCAGCTTTTGTAACAAGTTAGGGTTTTTCGACCTTCTCAAAAGTGATTTTTTTTCTACCTTCTCTAAATGACCTCAAAAATCATACAGCCGATCTTCTATACAAAGATAGGTAGATTTTTTGCATGAAAAGTAATGGATACAACAAATCAGTGATGGTTTATCATTTTTTTCGTGAAAATTAATGGCTACAACAAATCGGTGATGGTTTATCATTTTTTGCGTGAAAATTAATGGCTACAACAAATCGGTGATGGTTTATCATTTTTTGCGTGAAAATTAATGGCTACAACAAATCGGTGATGGTTTATCATTTTTTGCATGAAAAGTAATGCCTAAAAGAGTTTATAATTTTTAGCGCGTGAAAATGAATACAGAAAACCGCCCTTTAGCATACTTAGAGAGTGGAAGGTAACCGCCGACAGAGAGAGAGAGAGAGGGGTTATCCTGCCCGTTAGATCATACGATCAACGGTCGGCGGGCACGATCCACGTGACATGGGGTAGACCAATTAGGGCAATGTTGCACGTCTGCGAGAATTTGTGGAGGGAGAGGGCAAAACTGAGTAGTATCAAGAAACCAAGGGCACCTGTGTAATAAACAGACTAAGGGATTCAAATATGAGATTTAAAAATGGAAAATGCGTGTTTTGTACAATGAAACCCATCTTGGCCTACCTCATACTATTTGCAATACAAATATACATGAGTGTGAGAATTGTGGCCTCATTTAGACAAAGTATGTTTTGGGGAAAGCTGCTTTGGGAAGGGCTTATTGTGGAAAACCATGCACCTTCATAGCTACTAGGTGATTTGAGAAGGCCTTTGAGAAGTGGCAATTTGTGGTAAAACTTGATTTATCTATGACTTATCTATGTTTTGAGAACTGGCAATTTGTGGTAAAGACTCCATGAGTATGTGCCACTATTTTTCGGAATTTTTTGCACATTAAATGACTCATTTAACTAGTTAATCCCATTTGTTGACTGTCTATTGACCAGCCACTTGAGGGTAAAACTGAGCATATTGCACTAGCCAGTATTAGCACTCAAGGGGAAAACTGAGCACACAAAAAATGCTAGTATATGACTCGAGGTTAAACCTGAGTATATCTAAATTTCCAGGGTTAGACTCGAAGACGCGTGTTGCGGTGCAGAAATGGAAGACGTGCAATTGTTGACGCGTAGACGTGGGTCGCGGTGCAGAAGTCGAAGACGTGCAATCGTGGACGCGTGTTGCATTGCAGAAGTCCAAGACATGCAGACGTGCAGCAGTGGACGCGTAGGACGCGGGTCGCATTAACCACCCCTCGCCTTTATAGACGCCTCCTCCCACTATCTCTGTCACTCTCACTCGCCCACGCAACGCCGCCTCTTTCACGTCCCATCATCTTCTCCAAAGAAAAAAACCCTCTCCCTCTCCCTCTCCTCTGCCGGCGAGATGGACAAGGAGAATGCCAATCCCATCGTCCACGGAGCCGTCGGCTCCAAGCGTGACGCCTCCCTCTTCGACGCCATCCCCTCAACGGACGTTGCCGCCGCCGCCGGTGCATCGGAGTCTGCTGCCACCGGTGGCGGTCAGATCCCACCGGGATTTGACCCCTATGAGCCGGTGCCGTACGTCCCGCCCCCGAACCCCTACGACACCTTCCTGGAGGACCCATGGAACGAGGTAACTACGGTTTGCTTCCTTTTTTGTTCCCCATTCCTTTTTGAACCCTATTTTTGCTGGTGTAGATGGATTTGTAGATGGATGAGTATTGGGCTAATATTTGCGCCGATTTTATTCCATTTTGTTTTGATCACTTCTTGATTTCCTTTAAGATTTGAGGTTCGGCCGTTCGGTTAATTTATGCAAGTAATAACTGGATCTCAATCAGTTAATTTATGCAAGTAATCATGGGATCTCAATCAGTTATTTTATGCACTAATAAAAAGATATCAACCGTTTAATTTTGCAAATAATCTGGAATGTGTTCAAGTTCAGATCTGGAATCTGTTTCTTTGCCTATGATGAATCGTTGGGCACAATTTTTTACAGGGAGGGTTCAGCGAACCATTGCTATGTACAAATCTGTTGTGCATGAGCTTTGGTTCGCTAACACCTTCCCTGTAGATATATAATCATGCCCACTCTAACTGAGGCTGACTCTATTTTTCCTAACTTTGTTATCATGCACGTTCGTCATCGTTGCAACTCATTCACTCATAGTTTCTGTTTGATATGGATCAGCTGTCTGGCAGCGACATCGGCAGCGACGAGGAGGAGGAGGACGTCAAGACTCGCCAGGTGCTGCGGAGGCTGCAGGTCGGCCAGTACATCTCCTACTTCGCCAAGGGTGTCTACAGGTGCCCCTTCTGCACTAGGAGACTCGGCGGCATGGACTTCAACTGCCTCGTCACGCATGCCGAGAACATCAGCAACACCTTCCCCAAGGTCGGCACGACGGTGAACGTCTACTCCTTCCGCGCCAAGCACAGGGCACTCGGCATGCACCTCCGCAGCATGCAGCGGGTGGAGATCTCCGCCGGGCGCATGCCTCCGCTCAAGCCCAAGGCTCCCAAGGGGAGCAGCAGCAACAAGTGGAGGGAGAGCTAGATGGGGTAGGCGGAGTCCTGCACGTGTGCTGCTGCTGCCTCCCATTTTGTTGTTGGGATCCCTTTGTTGTTAGCTAGGGATCCCTTGTTGTTATGTTGTTAGTATGATGGCGCTGTGAAGAACCTCGAACCTGTTACTATGTTGGCTGCTGTGTATGCAGCTTATTATCTAGGGAGGGATCCCTAATATCTATCCCTATTCTACTATATTTTGTTGGCCCTACTTTGTTTCTCGATTTACTATGACTGTGAATTTATCGTACATTACCCTGGAGATTTGCTTCTAGATTTAACTACATACATATGGACCAGAGGGAGTACTAGATTTGCTGCCATATTGGGCAAACAACGAGGGCCAAAAGGCACAAATAATTGAAGAAAGACAGAAATGCGAACTTCTCTAGATTTGATACTAATTTGGTGAAAAGGACAGAGAGAAAGAGGGGAAAAAGGTGCTCTTAATAATGCCAATTTGGGGCCGAGAGAGACAAAACCCAGCTCCTGCTCACGTGCACAACCAAACGCGGTCTCGTCCTGTCCCACGCGGTCCCTTTCTACCAGCCCCACGCGACGCGGCCCCACACGACGCGGCCCCACACGTGATAGAACGGTCAACTAAACGGGAATCCTGCCATCTGAGCTGCTTCTGCGGGTTTCAAACAAGGGCTTGGAGAAAACTGAGGAAAAACTAAGGAGCTGGGGAAAACTGAGTACAACTAAGGACCTGAGGGCACGAAAATAGAAATCCCAAGAATATTTGTAAGCCTTAACAGCGGAGTTGTCAATTCAGCTGCACCTGGAAACAGACTTGCTCGCAAGAGTTTATCAGTAGCAACAGTTTTATAGCAGAGCTTGATAGTGAAATATAAGCGACGAGTAACAAAGACAGCAGTAGTGATTATAGTAAACATCAGGATTAAAATACTGTAGGCACAGGGATGGATGAACGGGCGCTGCATGGATAAGAGAACTCATGTAACAATCAAGGCAGGGTATTTGCAGATAGTAATAAAACAATATCCAAGTACTAAACAATCATAGGCATGTGTTCCGTATATAGTCGTACGTGCTCGCAATGAGAAACTTGCACAACATATTTTGTCATACCAGCCGATGGCAGCCGGGCCTCTAGGGAAACTACTGGTAATTAAGGTAATCCTTTTAGTAGAGTACCGGAGCAAAGCATTAACACTCCGTGAACACATGTGATCCTCATATCACAGCCATCCCCTCCGGTTGTCCCAATTTCTGTCACTTTGGGGCCTCGGGTTCCGGATAGAAATATGTGTATACAACTTGCAGGTAAGATCATAAAACAATGAATATCATCATGAATCAATAACATGTTCAGATCTGAAATCATGGCACTTGGGCCCTAGTGACAAGCATTAAGCATAACAAGTTGCAACAATACCATAAAAGTACCAACAACGGATACTAGGCACTATGCCCTAACAATCTTATGACTATTACATGATCAATCTCATCCAATCCCTACCATCCCCTTCAGCCTACAGCGGGGGAATTACTCACACATGGATGGGGGAAGTATGGATGGTCGATGGAGAGGCGTCGGTGGTGATGATGGCGATGATCTCCTCCAATTCCCCGTCCCGGCAGGGTGCTAGAACGGAGTTTCTGGTCCCGAGATGGAGTTTTGCGATGGCGGCGGAGTTCTGGATGTCTTCTGGAAATATGGTCGAACCCCTGTGCGTTTTTAGGTCGAAAGCGTTAAGTAGTCCAGAGGGGAGCATCGGGGGCTGGCCGAGGCGGCCCCACCATAAGGCGGCGCGCCCCCCTCCTTGGCCGCGCCGGCCTATGGTGTGGGGGCCGTGGGCCTCCCCCAGGCCTGCCCTTCTGGCTCCGTAAGTCTTCTGGGAAAATAGGCCCTTCGCAATTATTTCCGGGGATTTTCCTGAAAGTTGAGTTTCTGCACAAAAATAAGACACCAGGGCAATTCTGCTGAAAACAGCATTAGTCCGTGTTAGTTGTATCCAAAATACACAAATTAGAGGCAAAACAATAGCAAAAGTGTTCAGGAAAGTAGATACGTTTTGGACGTATCAGGAAGCTACACAAGGCTTGGCCAGGAGGATACGTATATTTACTTGTGGCTGTCGACAAGTTCACCAAATGGATTGAAGCAGTACCAGTAACTTCGGCAGATGCAGCATCGGTGGTGAGCTTCATCAAGGGCATAGTCTTTCGATTCGGTGTCCCCAACATCATAGTTACTAACAACGACAGTAATTTCACATCCAAAGAATTCAAAGCATACTATGCAGAGGTAGGCATCAAACTGCACTTTGCATCGGTGGCGCACCCGCAAACCAATGGCCAAGTCGAAAAAGCAAATGACATTATCTTCAATGGTATCAAGAAACGACTGTTAACACCATTGAAGAAAGCTCAACACACTTGGCCAGATGAGTTTCCTAGCGTGATATGGAGCATACGAACAACACCCAACACAGCGATGCAAGAAACCCCGTTCTTTTTGGTCCATGGAGCTGAGGCGGTACTCCCGATAGAAATAGAACATGATTCTCCGAGAGTGGAAGAGTATGATGAAGAAACTTCGAGAAAGGCACTGGAAGATGATGTTGATGCACTCGACGAAGCTAGAGACGAGGTGTTATCGAGAGTCACCACGTACCAACAGAACCTGAAAAATTACCATAGTCGACGTTTGCGACCAAGGTCCTTCCAAGTTGCCGACTTGGTTCTTCGGCTCACCCAGGACAGTCATGAAAAATTTGAATCTCCTTGGATAGGACCATACATCGTTACGGAAGTAATTCCAGGAGGTGCATACATATTAAAGGACAAGAAGACAGGGAAGGAGGAACCAAACCCCTGGAACGTGGCGCAGCTCCGGCGTTTTTATGCATAGAAGCCGAAATATAGTTACATATGTAAGCACACAATGTACTGAAAAGCTCGCTTTCAGACGCACTCTTTTTCTTTCAGGGCACCGAGTGGAGCTGAAAGGTTTTTAATGAGGCGGGCTCGCGATGCTGCAATATAGTAAAAATATTGGTGATATATATTTTTTTCAGGCTCGAGGGCTTGCACCCCGCAGATTCAACAATATACACTCGATCCTTACAATATATCTCACAAATTATTCGCCTTGGTTCCAACACCTCGTGAGTAATAAACATACATACACCCACCGAAAACGCTCGGGGGCTAGAGAAAAAGAAAAAAATAAACAAATTTGCTTTGACTATACATGGTTCTCGCAATATACAAGATCTCTCTTTTATTTCAGATAAAACTCGACAGCAGAAAAAGAAGACAGGGCTTATATCAAATCATCTATATTTATTCTTTCATCTTCCAGAGAAGCACCCATGGTATCAGCATAATGGTATTCCTTGAAGAAAGCAGCGTCCATCCGAAGAAGATCCTCAATCATTTTCTCAGCTACGGGTGTTACCACGTCATTGATCTTGTCGACGTCCCTTCTTCTTTTCCACAATTTGGCGTGGCAGAGATCAACAACGTTGGACATATCCAACTTCGGGTAGCAGACTTGCAACATGATCAAGGAAAACCTAGCATCAGCCATTAATTGAGCCTTCACAAACCCATGGACTCGACGAACACTGTTGAATTTATCCATCAAGTCAGGAAGAGTTTTAGGCTGAAGATTCCGAGGAAACATGGCATTGTAAACCATGGCCAGTGTCTTCGTACAGAAGTCAAGATACTCCCGAACCTGAGTCGCGCGGTCTTGGAATCGTACAATCCGACGGGTGTGATCCAGGGTCGACCAAAAGCCAGCATCGTTCTGTCGAGCAAGTTGAACAAGAACATCGGATCTTGCCTCAACACGAAGTTCTTCGGCAGCAACGTCCAAAAAGGAGCCTAACCATGTCAAAGGGAACAATGAGGCGTGAACAAGGTACATACAGATAGACAAAGAGAGTCAAAAGGCGAAGCTTACCCACCATATCCAAACTTGCATCGGTCAGAAGGTCGAGCATATATTCTTCGCGGTTGGTGGCGCGTAAAAGCTTCGGTAGTAGCAGTTTCTTTCAACTTCAGAGCTTCTTGGGCCTGCTGAAGCACAGCTCGTTCGCGATCCAAGGATTTTTGGGATTGATCCATAATAACGACATCTTGTTTCTTCATTGATTGAATTTGTTGTCGAAGTTCATTTAACTCTTGAGATAGCTCAGCAGATGAAGAATCAGCAGCAAAATCGTCGACAAGAGCTTCTCTCTAATAAGAGGTAGCGGGCAACGCATCAGAAGGCTAAGCAGCCGCGATATAGTTATAAAATACCAACTGGAAAAAGGAAATATCAACATCAATCTTTCGGCAGGCGGTTCTTCATTAATCATCAAGATACTTACATGTTCATTACAAAAGTCGACTCCTACTGAGCCGATAAAGGTTGTCTCAAGTAATTACAAGAGCGACAACCACAAAAAGGCATAAGAAAAAGGAAACATAGGGACTAGAGGGTCTACTTGACCTCCGTCTTTGCGGTGCTAGCGGAGGCAGTAGGCTTTGTGCCGATGAAGGCAAGGATCTTCTTCGAGTGAGGCTTGGCATCCTTCACCAACGCTTTCCGCTTCTCTTTGTTCATCTTGCCAGGGTTACCAGCCTTTGCCCAGTCGACCTCTTGATGGTTGTTAGCAATCAAGGCAATGGTACCTTCGATTCCAATCTTCAGGTTGTCCTGTCGATAAGCCAACGCAAAGTCTTCCTGGGGAAGGAAACGCCTGACAAGCTCAGAGAAGATTTGCGGCTGCGTCTGCTTAGGGAAGAAATGGGGGAAGAGGCGCGTAAACGCGGCTCGCGCATCGGAAATATTGGTGCGCGCCAGATCCCTTGCAACTCAAGGATGGAGAGGGTGTCAAGAAGATGATCCTCCTCAGCCTCATGCTGGGTAAATTCTTCACCCATCCTTCCCGCTGGAGCAAAGTGGAAGTTCATCAATATCTAGAAAGACAAGAAGTGATCAAAACAGAGAGAGGCAAAAGAGAATACTTACTAACGAATCGCCGGTTTTGGGTTTCCAAGCGATTTATGATGGATTTCTCACGCGCGATTTGCTGAGAAACCCTCTCGCTCAAGGCATTTTCAGCAGTGTGGAGCCTCTGGCGAAGATCTCCAACAGCAGCAGCATCCTGTTCAGCCTTCTCACGAGCTTTTTTGCTTTCTTCAAGCTTGACAGCCAACGATTCAGCGCGTTTTTTTTGGCTTTGTCAAGGGCCTCTGCAAGGAAGGTCGAAGACGAGAATTCGTTGTTAGAACACAAAAAAGGGTTGCCGATGAAAATAGACTACTAAGAGTAAAGCGAAACTTACCCCTCAAATCTTCGGCTGCATCACGAAACCCAATAAATTGGGTCCCAAGCTTGATGAGATGCTTCATCAAAGGCTATACAGAAGATATGGGGAAACAAACTTAGAAAGTAGAAAAACTCGACAAATAATAAGAGTTAGAATGGAAAAAACAAACCAGCGAATCAAAGACTTACGTCGTTCAACGAAGAAGTCGAGGAACCCCCATCAACATTCTCATATCTCTCGTCAGCCCAAGTCCTTACGCTCTTCGGTGAAGGGGCTCGGGGGCTGGTCGCAGGAGTCGATGTTTCCACATTTTGTTGAGGGGGAGGGGTGGATTCCTCGGTAGCTCGGCGTGCTTCGGAGAGAACCACGGTGTTTGACGTGCTCGTGTGAGCCGCGTCATGGATCACTGTGTCATTTTTTTCTCCTTCTTCTTCAGACCTGTGAATACAAGAAAATATGCATTTTTGACGCAAAAAGGGATGAACACAACACGACAAGTGTGGAAGCTTACGAGCTAATAGAGCCAGCATCATCGTAAGGGCAGAAGGTACCCTCTTCTTCGGGAGAAGTTTCCTCGGCAGGTGACCCACTGGGTTTGGAGGTGCCAGAATCTTCCGACTTCATCCCTCTTCCTCTTACGACTTGGAGAAACAGCGGAAGGAGGAGAGTGCACTGATTCAGAAGCTTCGGAGTCAGTTTCTTTTTCGGAGGAAGCCGCGGATTTGTGAGATCCCGCAACTTCACTCTCTGGACAAGAGGATTCTTGCGATTCATCGGTAACGACGGTTCGCTCATCCACCTCTCCACCTTCAGGAAGGGGAGGAAGAGAAGACAGAACTTGATGGTTCCGTAGGATGAAAAAGTAACACCAAGGAAAAAATAAGGAAACAAGAAAGCAGCCGAAAAATAGAAGTGAAACTCGAGAGAGATGCTACTTACTTCGGGAAGGGCGTGGCTACCACTATACGGCTCCACGCGACAAGAGGCCGGAACCTCCTGTTTCTTGCTCAGCGAAGAAAAACGTCGAACAAGCCTCTCCAAGTCCTTCACAGAAAGGTCCTTGGATGTGCGATCAACATCTTCCTCGCCAGCATACATCCAGAGGGGGTTTTTGCGAGCCTGCAGAGGCTGCACCCTGATCCTAAGGAAGTAAGCAGTAATTTGAACACCTGACAGTTCTTTACCGCAGGTGTTCTGAAGCTCATGGATGCGCTTCACCTGTAGCCGTCTTTTCTTCATCGGTAGCTTCGGCGTCCCATGATCGGCATCGGAGGATTTTTGCGGCACCATCAAAAGGAGCGATGTTGTATTGTTGCAAGTTGATGTACTCCTCTTTGACGTACAACCATCTCCTGCGTCATCCTTGGACGGAGTCGGGGAATTTGACGTCGAAGTAGTCAACTTTGGGTCGGACGCAGATGACAATGCCGCCCACATTGTAGGCGACATTGCGAGAGGTGTTGCGGCGGAGATAAAAAAATGTGTTTCCACAGGCCCCAATGAGGATGGGTCCCGAGAAAGCACTCACACAAAGTGATGAAAATCGAGATGTGGAGGATGGAGTTAGGGGTCAGCTGGTGTAGCTGAATCCCATAAACAAAAAGAAGTCCACGAAGGAATTCGTGGATAGGTGTGGAGAGGCCGCGAATGAGGTGGCCGATGAAAGTTACCCAATATCCAATCCGAGGCGTTGGGAAACTTTCGTCGCCAGGAAAGATTAGCGCGTCTTCCTTCTTCAACAGCCCCAGCGTCTTGAGGGTCTTCAGATCTTGGTTGGAGATTTTGGATCTCTCCCATCCAGAGATCTCCGCATTCTCCATCGACGAATTATTTCCTGGAGCGGTGTGCGTGGTGAGTTTTGTGCGCGGTGGCATCAAAGCGAGCGTTGGGGGAGAACAGAGGTGAGCGAGAGCGCGAAAGCATAGGAACAACAATGGTGATTTTGGCGAGAGAAGGAAAAGGTGAGCGGCGCAGCGAAGGGGATGAATGAGGACGAAGGAAGAGATTTATAGCAAGCCATCGAACCGTTGCACCTACAATGATTGTTTAAAAGAAGATAAAAGTTGAGCCTACAGCCAAGTATAAATACTCGACTGTAGCCTCGGGGGCTACTCCCATCGAGAGCGCTGGTCGCGCACCCGATAAAATAAAGGTGGAGCAGAAAGTCGCCATTTTCAAAAATAGAATAAAGAAACAATACAAGTTGAGCCTACAGCCAAGTATAGATACTCGACTGTAGCCTCGGGGGCTACTCCCATCGGGAGCGCTGGTCGCGCACCTGATAATTTGTGCCGAGGAGAATGTTCGATAAAATACAAGGAGCATGATTATCGTCGTACATCTTCGAGTTACATATAACTCTTCATGTACTCCCATCGGGAGCGTCAAGATATTGTCATTATATGACTCGACAAAATTGGCTATTCCAGCAGCCGATAAAGGTAGTCGACAATATATTCCTGGAGTGCGTCCGCCGTGATAAAGCCTCTGGATGCCGTAAAACTTTACGGAGGTAAGACCCCAGGTTCTGTCCTGAGTGGCGTGGTATCGCACCCGAATGCACTCTGCTACTTTTTTCCGTATCAACAGATACGAAGAAATATTCCTAGCGGACGCGCTATGGATTTTATAAACATGACTGGAATTCGATTCGTGAACAAGTCCTAAAGCGGCACATGTCGAATTACGCCAGTATCCCGGGGTCATGTCCAGGGACTTGACCTTGAAGTAGGTTTTTGCGGGTTTGCCACGAGAGCAGTTAACTGGTACCTGATCTGTCAGATGAACCAGCCCCATCTACCATTATCCCTGTGCAATATATATATGTCTCGAATAGTTTGTTTGTATTACTCAAAGAATTGGTGGATGGATTATACTATGGAGATTTTACTCGAATCTACGATTCAAGCAAAATCTTGGGGGCTACTGACATAGGCAACCTGGATGGGCCTGCCGAAGAAGGTACTCGGAGTTTACTGAAGGCCCACGACTCGAAGTTATGAAGCCCGGAAGCCCACTAAATCATCGACTAAATAGAGATAGATTAGGAATAAAGAGACTTGTAACTTCACAGGACGAACTCAAAGAGTCTCCCGGCGTTTTGTAACTTGTGTAATACGAAACCCTTGGCTCCGCCTCCTATATAAGGGGGAGTCGAGGGACAAAGAAAGGATCAATCTCATTGTCAACTCAACCCTAGTTTTTAGCAGTCGAGCACCTTTTCGGCTGAAACCTTCGAGATCTACTTGCCCTCTACTTCCGCGAAACCCAAGTCTACAACTTTTAGGTATTGACAAGTTGATACCTTGTCACCCGGTCCTGGAACTTTGCAATAGTGGAGGCCTTTGACTTGTTCATCCAGAAAACTTCATTGAATTGCGAGAGATTAGTCAAAGCATCTACATGTTCATGCACTCGCTTGTTTTCTTCCGATAAATTCAGAGCTATGACTGACAAAGGCAATGATGCAAAAAAATCATAAGAATTATCACAGTAATCGAAGGAAACAAAGGGGTAACAGACACTTACTAGTAAGGGATTAACTTGTCAATGCCTACGGATTATGGACTTCGGGTTTCGTAAGAAGTAGAGGGCAAGTAGATCTCGAAAGTTTCAGCCGACAAAGGTGTTTCGACTAAGTTATGGTGGCTCTATTGACAATTGATTCGATCCTTCTCTTCCCTCGGCTCCCCTTTATATAGGAGGTGGAGCCGAGGCTTTTCGTGCCGTGTAAGTTACAAACTGCGAGAGGCGTATTGGACCTTTCCTATATTTCTACATTACTCCTAATACAACTCTACTTTCCCTATCAAAAGTTCTCTGGGCTTCTGGGCCTCCAAAGCTTCGGGTCGTGGGCCTCACGTCTTCTCCAAATAACCCGGGTGCTTTATTCGGCATGCCTATTCGGCATACCTATGTCAGTAGCCCCCCGAGATTTTGCTTGAATCGCAAAGTCGAGTAAAATCTCCATCGTAAAACTGAGTTGCATGTTTATAGAACTTTCGAATCACAATGAATATTTTGCCCAATGTCTATTTTGTATAGGTATAATGGCAAATGGGGCTGGTTCATCTGACGGATCAGGTACCAGTTAAATGCTCTTGTGGCATACCCGCATAAACCTACTTCAAGCTCAAGTCCCTGGACTCGAACTCGGGATACTGGCGTAATTCGACACGTGACGCTTAAGGACCTATCGTGAACCGAATCCCAGTTGTGTTTTATCGAGCACCTAACGCGTCCGTTAGGATTTTTCTTCGCATCTGCTGATACGGATAAAGTGGGAGAGCGCATTCGGGTGCGATACCACGCCACACATGACAGATCCTGGGGCCTTACCTTCGCAATCTCTTTCGAGTTATATGGCATTCAAAGTTTTTACCGCGGCGGACGCGCTCTGAGAATATTTTGTCGAGTGCCTTTGTCGGCTGTTGGAATTCTTTATTTATTCGAGTTGATAATATCTTGATGTCCCGATGGGACTCGAATATGTACGAAGGGAGTTCTTCGTCTGCAATTCTATATTGACTTGTTACTTTCTCTTCTTTTTCTTCTTCATATTTCATCGGGTGCACGACCAGTGCTCCTGATGGGAGTAGCCCCCAAGGCTACAGCCGAGTGTTTGCACTTGGTTGTAGGCTCAACTTTTGTTATTTTGATCAACTCTGTATTTTTTCCTTCACCATGTCATCTTATCAGAAGTATGCACAATACTTCTGATAAGTGTAGCCCCCGAGCATATGAACATGTGCTTGCATCTAGGCATAGGCTCCCGAATTTTCTTTTTAACCGTACATTCCTTCAGATCCTGAAGTTATCTTTCCATTATATTTTGATCCATTACTCGAAGATTTTTTGACAATGACGTCGTTGCTGACGACATCCATGTATGGCCACCTTGGGAAGCCACGACTCCTGGCAAACCACTGTTCCGTGGGTCAAAAGGTTTGCACTTCCAACACGTCGCGCGAGTGGGGCGCACACGTCCTCCGGAATTCCCGGCACGCGCGCGGTAACTTCCCTCTAGTAAAATTGAAGCACAAAGACCATTCTAACCCTTGGACACGCATAAGGTTCAGAATTCTTCCCTTTTCACCCGATGGCTGAACGCATCGTCTTCTTCCTATAAATTGGACCCATGTCCTCAGTTTTCCCCCTTCGCTTCATTGCACAACTTCTCTCTCTGCCCTTCTTCCTCCTCGAGCACCTCACGCACGCACTCTGCTTCCACTCTCTTTTTTCTCCACTGTGCCTTCCGCCATGGCTCCACGCTCCAAGCAGTGCAAGAACCGCGCCCCAGACACCGAAGAGCGCGTGGAAAAGGCCAAGATCTCCGAACAGGAGAGGTCAAAACTCTCCGCGCAGGACAAGAAGATGCTGAAGAAGATGGGTGATGACCCACAAGTATAGTGGGTGTATCGTAGTACTTTTGATAAATAAGAGTGTCGAACCCAACGAGGAGCAGAAGGTGTTGACAAGCAGTTTCGATGAAGGATTCACTGTAAATGCTCACAGACAAGTATTCTGGGGGTTTTGATATAGCAGATAAATAAAGTACAAGTAAATAAAATGCGAGAGTAATAGTTGCAGCGAGTGGCCCAATCTTTTTTAGCACAAAGGACAAGCCGGTTTGTTTACTTATGATGACCAAACGTTCTTGAGGACACACGGGAATTTACTCTAGTGCTTTCGCTTCATATAATTGATTAATCTTCATTGTTTTGATAAGTGTTGTGTGGGTGAACCTATGCTAATGCATCGCCCTTCCTAGGACTAATACATACTTGTGATTATACCCCTTGCAAGCATCCGCAAATACAAGAAAGTAATTAAGATAAATCTAACCACAGCCTTAAACTCTGAGATCCTGCTATCCCTCCTGCATCGATATACCAACGGGGGTTCAGGTTGTTGTCACTCCGGCAACCCCACAATTAGCAAACGAATACAAGATGCATTCCCCTAGGCCCATAAAGGTGAAGTATCATGTAGTCGACGTTCACATGACACCACTAGAAGAATAACACCACAACTTAAATATCAAACCATTAAATATTACTCAACATAGTTCACTACTAACATTTAGACTTCACCCATGCCCTCAAGAACTAAACGAACTACTCACGAGACATCATATGGAACATGATCAGAGGTGATATGATGATGAATAACAATCTGAACATAAACCTTGGTTCAATGGTTTCACTCAATAGCATCAATAACAAGGAGCAATTAATACCGGGAGAGTTTCCCCTATGAAATAATCAAGATTCAACCCTAGATGTTACAGCGGTGACGAGGTGCAGCGGTGGAGATGACGGTGACGGTGGTGGAGATGATGGTGATGATGATCCCAGTGAAGTCCAGCTCGATGACGGTGACGATGGCGTCGATTTCCCCCTCCGGGAGGGAATTTCCCCGGTGGATTTCAGCCTGCCGAGAGCTCTTTTCTCTCTGGTGTTTTCCGCCCCGCAGAGGCGGCTGTGTATCCTCGCGATTATTTCCCGTACCTTAGGTTTTCGGGTAGATGAAGTACGCGAAAGAGAGGCGGCCGAAGGGGGCTATGGGCCCCCTCCCCACAAGGCGGTGCGGCCAGGGTGGAGCCTGCGCCGGCCTATGGGGGGCCTATGGCGGCCCTCCTCGGCCCCTCCTTTTGGCTGGTTCCTTCTTCTGGAGAAATAAGACCTTCGGTGTAATTTCCGTCAGCTGTTGATCTTCAGAAATATTGCATTCTGACGGTGCTTTTTCCAGCAGAATCCTGACTCCGGTGAGTGATTCTCCAATAATCATGAAACATGCAAAATAGGTGAAATAACATAAGTATCATCTCTAAATATGAAATATATCAATGAATAACAGTAAATTATGATATAAAATAGTGATGCAAAATGGACGTATCAACTCCCCCCAAGCTTAGACTTCGCTTGTCCCCAAGCGAAACTGAACTCAGTAAACAAGACCACATGTTTATGGAGGGAAGAGTCGATAAATAAAATACGGACAAGAAGCATCACATTAATTCACACAAGACATTCTAGTGAACAACTTCCTCATATAGTTCAACTTGAAACAAGTAGAAGGAAATCACAAATAAAGGTGCATAGGAAATCATAGTTGGTGATGGCAAACTTCGTTCTTGGTCAAAGAACAATTAACAGATTGTACTTATCTGTCGAGCAGCGCTCTTATATTAAAGCTTATACAGCAAAACTTGCATACTCAATCATAATAATCTCCTCATAATCATTGATAACTTTCAAAGCTATATTCATTCGGATAAAACTTGTACTAAACAAGGAAGAATAAAAGGCATGATTAAATAGATCACAATATAGATGGTTGGATCACAACAACTCAATTGCTTGCTTAAGATGGAGGGAAATAGGTTTAGTGACTCAACATAAAGCAAAAGATAGGCCCTTCGCAGAGGGAAGCATGGATTAAATCATGTGCTAGAGCTTTTTAAGTTTTGAAATCATATAGAGAGCATAAAAGTAAAGTTTGAGAGGTGTTTGTTGTTGTCAATGAATGGTAGTGGGTACTCTAACCCCCTTGCCAAACAGACTTCCAAAGAGCGGCTCCCATGAAGGACGTTATCTCTACCAGCAAGGTAGATCATCCCTCTTCTCTTTTGTTTACACATGTACTTTAGTTTATTTAAGGATGACACTCCTCCCAACCTTTGCTTTCACAAGCCATGGCTAACCGAATCCTCGGGTGCCTTCCAACATTTCACATACCACGGAGGAGTGTCTATTGCAAAATTTAGTTGCTTACTGATGAATCAGGGCAAAACATGTGAAGAGAATTATTAATGAAAGTTAATTAATTGGGGCTGGGAACCCCGTTGCCAGCTCTTTTTGCAAAATTATTGGATAAGTGGATGAAGCCACTAGTCCATTAGTGAAAGTCTGCCCAACAAGATTGAAAGATAAAACACCACATACTTCCTCATGACCTATAAAACATTGACACAAGGGATTTCTATTTTCGTGCCCTCGGGTCCTTAGTTGTGCTCAGTTTTCCCCAGCTCGTTAGTTTTTCCTCAGTTTTCCCCTCCCTCTAGTTTGAAACCCCTCGCAGACGCTCGGACGGGAGGGTTGCCGTCAGGTCAGAGGCCTTACCGTTACCGTTAATCTGACGGGTGGGGCTGCACAGAGGGCAGTTCCTCTCTGACCCATCTCGTGCTGACAAATGGGGCTGCTCTATAGGGCTGCCGCAGCAATTGACCAGTGGGGTCATCTATTTTTCAGGAAAAGTCATATATTGCCGCTCTGAGGGGCTGCCGCAGCCAATGACCAGTGGGGTCATCTATTTTTCAGGAAAAGACATATATTTGCCGCTTCGTGGGCTGCCGCAGCCAATGACCAGTGGGGTCGTCTATTTATTTATAGAAAATCATATATTGCCGCTCTGTGGGGCCTCCGCAGCCAATGACCGCTGGGGTTGTCTATTTATTTAGAGAATATAATATAGAGCCGCTCTGTGGGGCCGCCTCAGCCCATGGCAGGTGACTATTTTCGTAGCTTAATCTAAAGTGACTCTTATGCTAAACATTGTGCATAATATATAGAAAATAGCTAGATCTCTAAATATATAGAAAATAGCTAGTAGATCTCTAAATCGATGCATATGAAGCTACATATATATTCTTGGTCATAATCCCCTTATCTAAAGGGGATGGATGCATGGCTTCACGTCGTCGTCACTTTCATCATCAGTATCTTCATCGTCTGAGTAGTAGTACTTCCTGCACATTGTTCCGTCGAACACCTTCACTGTGAGCACATCATCGCCTTCATATTTGAAGTGTACGTAGCAGCCGAAATCCACACCGTGCGCGATGGCGAAATTCTCCCAGCCCTTGTCGAGATACATCCGGCCTTGTCCGTCAAATAGGACCTCCACGGTCCAGAGATGAGGACCGCAGTCAGCTGCTCGCAGATACATCTTAGCTGGCTCCTGGCCGTCAAGATAGTCCGCAAACTTTTTTGGGAGTGCCTGCAAAGAGATCGAGCGCCGATCGTTTGAAATTAAAGGTTTTTTAGAACATGCCCATAATTAATCACATGCATCATATATGTGTGAACGCGTACGTACCTTCTTGACCAAAGGGTCTTCGTAGATGACGATGAAGAACTCCTCTATGATCAATGGTAGTGTTGACGACGGTGGTGGTGGCAATGATGGTGATCCACCACCCCGGCCGCCCCTTCCCCTTCCCCTTCCCCTTCCCCTTCCGGTCCGCGTCCGAGACGTGGAAGCCATGGCAATGGATGATCAAGTGTATGTGAACGAAGAAGAGAGAGGCAGAACCTATTGACACAAGGGATGGCCGTTGTGGGTGTTTATAAGGGAGAGATGACCGTTGTAGGGGTTTACACAATAAATTAAGGAGGAGGTGACCATTGTGGGGGTTTACACAATAATTTAAGGAGGAGATGACCGTTGTGGGGGTATATATCTCAACAAAAAAGTAATGCGGACTATTTTGATGGAAATGGAACTTCGTGATTTAGTTTATCATTTTACCGTGAAAAGTAATGCCTAAAAGAAATTGTAATTCGTGATAGTTTATCATTTTACCGTGAAATGGCTACAAGAAATGGGTGATGGTGTATCATTTTTTGCGTGAAATGGCTACAAGAAATGGGTGATGGTGTATCATTTTTTGCGTGAAAAATAATGGCTACAAGAAATGGGTGATGGTGTATCATTTTTTTGCGTGAAAAGTAATGGCTAAAAGAAATGGTGATGGTGTATCATTTTTTGCGTGAAAAGTAATGGCTAAACAAATTGGTGATGGTGTATCATTTTTTGCGTGAAAAGTAATGGCTAAACAAATTGGTGATGGTGTATCATTTTTTGCGTGAAAAGTAATGGCTACAACAAATTGGTGATGGTGTATCATTTTTTTGCGTGAAAAATAATGGCTAAACAAATTGGTGATGGTGTATCATTTTTTTTGCGTGAAAAGTAATGGCTACAATAAATTGGTGATGGTGTATCATCTTTTTCGTGAAAAATAATGCCTAAAAGAGTTTATAATTTAGCTCGTGAAAAATAATGCAGAAAACCAACCTTTAGCATACTGGGTAACCGCCCTTAAGCATACATAGAGGGTGGAAGCTAACCGCCGACAGAGAGAGAGGGTGGTGGCCCCGACCAGAGAAAGAGAGAGATAGGGGTTATCCTGCCCGTTAAATCCTACGATCAACGGTCGGCGGGCACGATCCGCGTGACATCGGCTAGACCAATCAGGGCAATATTGGGCGTCTATGAGAATTTGTGAAGGGAGAGGGCAAAACTGAGTAGTATCAAGAAACCAAGGGCAAGTGAGTAGTAAACAGACTAAGGGATTCAAATATGAGATTTAAAAAATGGAAAATGCGTGTTTGGTACAATGAAACCCATCTTGGCCTACCTCAAACTATTTGCAATACAAATATACATGAGTGTGAAAATTATGGCCTCATTCAGACAAAGTATGTTTTGGGGAAAGCTGTTTTGGGTAGGGCTTATTGTGGAAAACCATGCACCTGCATAGCTACTAGGTGATTTGAGAAGTGGCAATTGGTGGTAAAACTTGATTTATCTATGATTTGAGAAGTGGCAATTTGTGCTAAAGACTCAATGAGTTAGTGCCACTCTTTTTGGGAATTTTTTGCACATTAAATAACTCATTTAACTAGTTAATCCCATTTGTTGACTCTCTGTTGACCAGCCACTTGAGGGTAAAACTGAGTATATTGCACTAGCCAGTATTAGCACTCAAGGCGAAAACTGAGCACATAAAAAATGCTAGTATATGACTCGAGGGTATACCTGAGTATATCTAAATTTCCAGGGTTAGACTCGAGGACGCGTGTTGCGGTGCAGAAGTGGAAGACGTGCCATTGTTGACGCGTGTCGCGGTGCAGACGTGCAATAGTGGACGCGTAGGACGCGGGTCGCATTTAGGACGCGTAAGTCTCCCTCCCTCTGGACACAGTACGTCTCATTCTCGCTCACGCACGAAACCACCCCTCTCACGTCCCATCAACTTCTCCAAAAAACCCCAACCGCCGTACGAGCGCTCCCCTGCCGGCGATGGAGAAGAAGAATGCGCCGGCGGCCATCGCCCCCGAGCCCGTCGCCTCCGAGCCCGTCGCCTCCCAGCCCGTCGCCTCCCAGCCCGTCGCCGCCGAGCCCGTCGCCTCCGAGGGCAGCGCATCCAAGCGCGGCGCCTCCGTGAACTGGGCCTGTCTCACGGCTGACAGACCACTTCACAAGATCGGCGAATGCTTATTGGCGAATGAGGAGTACGTGGGCACCTACTCTGCTATGAGGCAAGTCTGTAGAAATTGGCGCTCAGGTTTACCTGATCCCGACGTGCACCTGCACGAATGGATCATGCTAGACCACGCCCTTCCACGCGCCGCTGAGTTCACCTTCCTCCATCTCGGCACATCCCGCTACGTCACCATAGATCTATCTGCAGTTTGTGCAAGGTTCAAATTCCTCCATATCTATAGGGTTAATCTATTCTTATTTTTAGTCTTAGTGCTAAATGTTATCTTCATCAATATATTTTAGATTCTACTTCGTCGGCTTTTCACGTGGCGTCATCGTGCTTGCCCAGAAGAACCCGCCGCACAAGATACGGCTTCTGAACCCACTCACAAAGACATCGAACACTATGTTTGAGCTGCAGATGCCAACTGTTTTTCTGAATTCAGTCGCTGCAATCAACTCCCCGACTATGGTCTTCGCTTGCAGACATTACCCGGAGGAACTTGGTTGGGTCGATGAGAGCACTCCAACTAAGGATATATATGAACATGGTTGGGGAGAAGGAAGATTTTTGATCAAGAACCATAGTATGCGTTGCATTACCCCGTTCAATGGTGAACTGTATGCAATAGCTTCGGACAATTTTGAGTCCGGAAGAATAGTGTGCACCAATGTACAGAAGCAGCAGCGCGTGAGCAATGTCAAGATGGAGACACTAATTTCATTTCCAGAACTTGGACGTGACAAGTTCTACCTTGTGAAGTCGGATGGTGATCTGCTGCTTGTGTTGATGAAAAACACGCCTGTGGTGTACCGTGTGGACACTCAGAGCCGCTCTCTCCATCTGGTCAGTAACATTGGCATTCATGCCTTGTTCGTGCATTATATCCGGTGTATATCTTTCGACACCAGAGTGCACCCGACTCTTCGACCTGGCTGCATCTACTACGCGGATTTGGGTTATACCAGAGAGTACTTTCATGATACAAATTCCTGGGATGAGTCGCCACAATATGTGCATAGATTAGGAAGCTACGGTCTGAGAAATGAACACAGGCCATACCGTTTGGAGGATGTATTGGCCGCACACTGCAGACGGCGGGAGTTCAATGAATATTTCCTCGGGATAATGCACGACTGGAGCGACGGAGAAATATATAAGGAATGAATAACAAATTCATTCATCCTGGGGTATCCTAATCTTCTTGTTGGCCATACATTGCGTGCGTCTTGTATTTTTTCAGCTTAGTTTGTCGTGAACATTAACAATGTTATTGGCTGCTTTTGGCTACTGTATGCAGTTTACCTATGTATTATACTTAGTTTTCTGATTATGCTGCTGTGAATTTATCATATAATAGCTTCTAGATTTGCTACTAGATTTGCTGCCATATTGGGGAAAAATGAGGGCCAAAAGGCATAAATAATTGAAGAAAGACAGAAATAGAAGCTTCTCTAGATTTGATACTAATTTGGTGAAAAAGACAGAGAGAGAAAGAGGGGAAAAGGTGCTGTTAAAAATGCCAATTTGGGCCGAGAGAGACAAAACCCAGCTCTCACGTACAACCAAACATGGTCTCGTGCTGTCCCACACGGTCCCTTCCTACCAACCCCACACGACGCGGCCCCACATATGACGCGGCCCCACACGTCAGCACCGAACGTTCAAATAAACGGATTCCTTCCGTCTGAGCTCTTTCTGCGGGTTTCAGACAAAGGCTTGGGGAAAACTGAGGAAAAACTAAGGGGCTGGGGAAAACTGAGTACAACTAACGGCCCGAGGGCACAAAAATAGAAATCCCTTGACACAAATAAGAGATAATAACTTTGGAATTGTTTAAAGGTAGCACATGAAATATTTACTTGGAGTGGCGCAAAATACCACATAATAGGTAGTTATGGTGGACACAAATGGCATAAGTTTGGTTTAAGGTTTTGGATGCACGAGAAGCATTCCCTCTCAGTACAGGTTTTTGGCTAGCAAGGTTGATTAGCAAGCATAAGAGTTGAGGGAAACAAACAAATATACGCGTGATAGAAACAATCATGCATCTTTCTTGTAAGCACAAATAATTTTAACTTCAGAATACTAAGCTCATAGCTAACAAGAAAGAAAGATAATGAAATAACATATCTACATGTATTTCCTCTTTTCTACTTAAACTCAAAGTGTTGTTGCTATTGACCAATATGCCAAGTTTGCCAAAACCAAATAGATTTACTCAATGCTCCCAAAGTGATACCAATACTAACAACAAGATCAATCATATAATAAAGATTGCAAACTAAAATAAGGTGTGCAAAAAGTAAATGATAAAACTTTTCATTTATATTCCGTAACGATAACTCACACCAAGGGATACATAGATAACCAACTAAAGAGAGATACTTCCACACTGCAACCATCTTATATGATAACTTCCCTACTCATGATATGACACTACTTGATAATAAAAAGATAAAAGATAGTGATGATGTGATACTGCGGCACTCCCCCAAGCTTGGAACAAACCAAGGGGATGCCAATACCAATGATGAATTACTCCTTCGGTGGTGATGGTGGAACGACCCTGATGGGAGTGAGGGACCGCTCTAGCATTCTGCGAAGTCGGTTGTTCTCCTCCCGAAGTATCTCCACTTCCCTTCTCAGAACACAGTATTGATCACAAAACTCATCAGCAACCCGTAATGCTTCCTCCACAGCAGGGAAAGTGTTGAGGCTAGGAGCAGGTGGTAAAGGTCCCTGCAAGTTATGAGAAAAAGAACATCCAGTGTTAACCGATCCCACCAAGATTGGCTTACTCCTCACAGTTTGCCGCTCTCTTTTTATTGATGACATCTCCTTCATTTCCTCCTTGACTTCTTCTTTCAACTCGGGATCTTGAATATCTTCCTCCGAAAGCCCTTTGCCCTTGTTGTTGGAGACCATGGTGTAGGGATTCGTTGCATAGAAAACAAAAATTTTCCTACCACGAGAACGCAATCCAAGCCAAGATGCAATCTAGAAGACGGGAGCAACGAGGAGATGATCGAGACTCACCCTTGAAGATTTCCAAAGCCTACAAGATGAGGCTCTTGTTGCTGCGGTAGACGATCACTTGCCGCTTGCAAAAGCGCGTAGAAGATCTTGATCACGGTGCCACGATCGGGCAGCACCTCCGTACTCGGTCACACGTTCGGTGTTGATGAAGACGACGTCCTTCTCCCTGTTCCAGCGGGCAGCGGAAGTAGTTCCTCCTCCTTGAATCCGGCAGCACGACGGTGTGGTAGCGGTGGCGATGGAGAACTCCGGTGGAGCTTCGCTAAGCGTTTGAGGGAGAGGTGGAGGAGGTGGGGCGGCTAGGGTTTGGGAGAGGGGGAGGTGGCCGGCCACTATGAGGGGTGCGGCCACAATGGCTTTGGTGTGGCCGGCCCCCTCCCCTTGCTCCTCATTATATAGGTGGAACACCCAAGAGTTGGTCTACAAGTCTTCGAATAAGACCCCAAACCAAAACCTTCCATATGACATGAAACCTACCCAAGGTGGGATTCCCACTTGAGGTGGGATTCCCACCTTTCCTTGGGAGGGGGTGGCCGGCCACCTTAGGTGGAGTCCACCTGGGACTCCACCCCCTAGGGTTGGCCGGCCATGGTGGTGGAGTCCCTCCGGGACTCTGCCTTCTGATACGTCTCCGACGTATCGATAATTTCTTATGTTCCATGCCACATTATTGATGATATCTACATGTTTTATACACATTATATGTCGTATTTATGCATTTTCCGGCACTAACCTATTAACGAGATGCCGAAGAGCCAGTTGTTGTTTTCTACTGTTTTTGGTTTCAGAAATCCTACAAAGGAAATATTCTCGGAATTGGACGAAATCAACGCCCAGGGTCCTATTTTTGCACGAAGCTTCCAGAAGACCGAGGGGGAAAGGAAGTGGGGCCACGAGGCGCCGCCACAACAGGGCGGTGCGGCCCAGCCCTAGGCCGCGCGGCCCTGGCATGTGGGGCCCTCGTGTGGCCCCCCGCGTTGCCCTTCCGCCTACAAATAGCCTTCGTCGTGAAACCCCCAGTACCGAGAGCCACGATACGGAAAACCTTACTGAGGCGCCGCCGCCGCCAATCCCATCTCGGGGGATTCTGGAGATCACCTCCGGCACCCTGCCGGAGAGGGGAATCATCTCCCGGAGGACTCTTCACCGCCATGATCGCCTCCGGAGTGATGAGTGAGTAGTTCACCCCTGGACTATGGGTCCATAGCAGTAGCTAGATGGTTGTCTTCTCCTCATGTGCTTCATTGTCGGATCTTGTGAGCTGCCTAACATGATCAAGATCATCTATCTGTAATTCTATATGTTGTGTTTGTCGGGATCCGATGGATAGAGAATACTATGTTATGGTGATTATCAATCTATTACCTATGTGTTGTTTATGATCTTGCATGCTCTCTGTTATTAGTAGAGGCTCTGGCCAAGTTTTTGCTCTTAACTCCAAGAGGGAGTATTTATGCTCGATAATGGGTTCATGCCTCCATTAAATCTGGGACAGTGACAGAAAGTTCTAAGGTTGTGGATGTGCTATTGCCACTAGGGATAAAACATTGATGCTATGTGTTGTGGGTATACTTCATGGGTGTACCATCGACAGTGCCTAGATCCGGCAAGCCCGGGTGGCCCACAGATGGTGATGAGGCATGTGGCCCATCGGGCGGCCCAGTTGCTGTTGATCATGAAGGGAGAAGTCCGGCCCAGGATCAGTAAGCCGGATCCGTACCGACATTAGGAGTAACCCGGATCCACGGAGGCCCATGAGGAACCCGGATCCGGTACGACGTATATGGAAGGCGGATCCGTGACGTGCACGGCAAGATATAGTACCGTAGCTAGGCTGTCTGTAATCCGGCTAGGACTCTCCATGTAAACCCTAGATCCGTGCGCCTTTATAAGCCGGATCCCGGGAGCCCTAGAGGCACAACCACAACTCATTGTAACAACGCGAAAGCGCCCAGATAATTCCAGACAAGCAGCAGTAGGCCCTGTCATCGTGCAGGTGTTCCGAAGCTGGGTAAATCGTGTACCACCGTCCCGTGTGCACTCCGCCCTATGGCCCCTACTTCTTCTCCCCCTCGTGAGGATCCCTCCTCCGGGGTACCGTCGATTAGGCAACGACTGTTGGCGCCCACCGTGGGGCCTGTGGCGTCTGGAGGCCGGAACCGGGAGGGTTCCGCCATGGGAAGCTACGACGACACCATCGCTGTGGGGCGCGTCCTCTACGCCGGAAATCTGCCGATCGTCCCTCCGGATGAGTGCTGGATTCCGGCTAGGACAAACCCCGTCAAGCTCTCCATCGTCCCAATAGGCGGCATACACATCTTCATCGGGGAAACCGTCGATTCCGACGGAAACCCACTGGTAAGTAACGCAGACGCAACCGCCGCAGAGCTGGACGCTGTCGCGAAGATCCGATCTGAGATGCAGGAGCTTCCCAAGGAAGATTCCGCCTCGGATCTGGAAATTTCAAAACCCACCCAATCCGCCCCTGAGCAGGAAACAACGGTGGAAGACCAATGCAGATCCGCCTGGGTCTCCCAGGTGTTAGAAAAGCAGAGGTGCCACTTCGTACACTTCTTGGCCCATACCGCCGGAACCGCCCCTGAAGTAGCCGGAGCTGGTCCTGAGCAGGTAGAGGCACCGAAAAACGGCGCAGATCCGGATCAGGCTGAGCCTGTCGGAGAAAGCGAAGCTCCGGTAGAAGAGTCGATTTTGGGCAATCTGAGCCCAATTTCCGGAGATACCCCCTCCATGGATACTGACGAGTTTAACCGCAAGCTAGGGGAGTACGGTTTCGGCGATCAGCCCGAAGTCGACTCCGCCCAGCCTAAGCAGGTTCTCGCAACTGTAGCAGCGCTGGGACAAACTGGATCTGAAGAGCCAACCAGCCAATCCGACCCTCAGCCATCCCATCAAGGATCTCCAATGTCGCGGGAGCGACCCCGCAGGGATTCTCCCTCGGAGGAAATCCTGTCGGCCGAAGAGATGGTTGCGCGAGCAGTTCTTAACACACCTATAACACCGGGCGACGCCGCAGATCTGGAGGCCCTAGAGGCCACTAGAAAGGAAATGCTGGCCACAGCCAAGAAGCTCGCCGACACCGAAGCCGCGTTGAGGGAAGAGAGGGCAAAAGCTGCAGGATTGGCGGAAAATTTCGACAGACAGGATCGCGAGATTACTGCCACACTCGAGCAGGTCAAGAGCATGAGGGCAGAGTGGGAAGTAAAGATGATCTATGCGCAGGCGGAGGCCGATCGAATTGTCAGAGAAGCAATTCCGCCTCGCAGGATACCCTTCAACACGCCCGCAGAGCACCAGCCGCTGGAAACCCCAAAGGACAACATGCAAAAAGCTGCGGAACTGTTGAAGAAGAAGGACGAAGAGGTTGATATCAATTACCTCCGCACATTTGTCGCTTCCGCAATGCAGCAGCAAAGCAAGGCGGATACTTCGCGCAGGTTGGAATCCAACCCGGATAACTGTGTATCTACCGCGCAGAAGGACGCCCGCGCCGATCGGCATCTCGATGATGAATCACACACCGGATCCTCGGAGCGCAGAAGAAGAGTCAGGGAACACCCAAATCCGATCCCTGTTCCGTCAAAGACGCCTTCGTCAGATCCAAGAAAGGGAAAGGATGCGATGTACTCTGGACGAGACAAATACCGCAACCCCTCTCCTCCGCCTAACGGTTACCCGCGACCCCCTCGCCGCCGTAGTCCAGCCGGAAACACCAGGCCCCCAGGGCATGGTGGGATTGTTATCCGCGACAACGTGCTGCCAAGAAACAGAAACAGGGAGCGCTCGCCGGAACCTCGCCGGAACCAGAACAATGTTCATGAGCCCGAGCCCAGGAGGAGTCGGAATGAGGACCGCGGCCCAGAACCTCGCCGGAGCCGCGACCCAGAACCTCGCCGGAGCCGCGACCCAGAACCTCGCCGGAGCCACGACCCAGAACCTCGTCGGAGCCGGGACCCAGAGCCTCGCCGGAGCCGTGACCCGGAGCCTCGCCGGAACGACCAGGGCAGCCAGCGCCAGGGCGAAGGCAGCCACAGGAGCCGGATCCAGCACCAGGAAGGCCGAGGAGAATCAGATGGCGGAAGCAAGAAATCGAACCGCCCACCTCACAGGTCTCGCTCACCACCACCTAGCGGTGGCGGCGGAGGTGGAGGCGGAGGCAACGGTCGGAGATCTCGCTCTCGTTCACAAGCCCCTCGCCACGGCCCGCGCGACGCACGGGATCGCCTTAACGAATACAGAACCGACTACATTGGTCCAAAGTGCTTTGGCAGGATGATTCGAGAGGAACCAAAGCCAAGGATGAATCTCAAGCTACCCGGAAATCTGAAGAATTATGATGGCACGGAAAGGCCGGATACCTGGATTGAGGATTACTATAATGCTGTAACCTTCGCCGGAGGAACCCCTAACATTGCCTGCCGCATGCTTCAGTTGTACCTTGTAGGTCCAGCCCGGATCTGGCTCAGCGACCTCGAGAAGAATTCCATCTTTTGCTGGTTTGACCTGAAGAACGCTTTCGAGAAACACTTCAGGGGCACCTACAAGAGACCTGCCACAACAAGCGACCTGCATGCTTGTATCCAGAAGAAGGGCGAAACATCGAGGAATTTCCTCACCCGATGGTTGGCATGCAGAAACGAGTGCGAGAACATCGACAACCGCACAGCAATGCACGCTTTCATTGGGGGCTTGCAGCGAGGAGGATTGCTACGACACAATCTAACTTGCTTGGTCAATGCAAACAAACTGACGTTGGATGACATGATCACCATCGCCAGCGATCACACTGCCGCCGATGATGACGCAGGCGGTGATCTTGCAGCTACAGCAATCCCCTTGCATCAACAAAAGAAGAACCGTGATAACGGTAGTAGCAGCAGCCATAAGCGCAAGAACCCTGATGACCAGAAGAATGGCGGATCCGAGATGGTCGCCATGGCGTTTCAACGCGGAGGTTCAGGAGGCGGAAGAGGACGCGGACGTGGAGGCGGAGCCGGCAGGTCGGCAAAGCATACCTTCCGAGGTCACCGGCGGATCCCGCGCTCCGCAAACCTACGAGGAGTATAGAGACATGCCCTGCCTGGCCCATCTGGATCCGGTTATAGGGAAGTCCACTCATACCGACCGCAACTGCAAGTGGGTCAATGATCTAAAGAACGACCCGGAGGCAGGATACAAGCGCGCCCGGAAGCACTGCCCACGCGACAAAGGAGGCAAGGGCAAGAACAAAGACAAAGAGGAAGATAGTTCCGAGGCGATGGATGAGGATGATAACTCGCCGGATCCCAAGGCAGGATCCGCAGGTAAATCCAACCCTTTCGACAAAAAGAGTGTGGGGGCTTACCACACTTTCCTCGGGACTTCAACAGTACGCACCTCCAAGTCAGCTACCCGGATCCTGAACGCCATAGTTCCGGCTGTGCCGCAGTACGTCAGGTGGTCAGAAATCCCGTGCACATTTGATAGGAAGGATCACCCCGCAATTGTGCCAAAAGAATGCTACGCCTTGGTTGTAAGTCCCCGCATAGATGGGTATGACTTCTCCAAGTGCCTCATGGATGGCGGAGCTAGCCTGAACATCATGTACCTGGAGACTCTAGAGCGGATGAACCTCACCAAGGAACAGCTCAAACACAGCACCACTGAGTTTCATGGCGTGGTTCCGGGTAAGAAGGCGAATTCCCTCAGCAGCATAACACTTCCCGTGGCTTTTGGCGATGTTCATAATTTCCGCGAAGAAAAGATCACGTTTGAAGTTGTGCCCTTCAAGAGCTCCTACCACGTCATCTTCGGCAGGCCCACCTACCACAAGTTCCACGCAAGAGCGTGCTACATCTACAACAAGCTCAAGATTCCGGGTCCTAAAGGTATGATTACCATATCCGGAGACTACAAAAAGGCTCACGAGTGCGAGTTAGGCGAAGCCGCTTCGCAGAGTCTGTGATATCTGGAGAAGAGCTGAAAGGCTACAGAGCCGCGGTGGATCCGACTGAGATGCAGACCACCAAGAAGCAGATCTCCGAGCAAAAAAACTCCTTCAAGGCCGCGATAGAAACCAAGAAGCACGACCTCATCAAAGGCGACTCTTCCAAGCAGGTTTCAGTCGGAGCCAACATGGACCCCAAATAGGAAGACGCGCTCGTCGAGTTCCTCCGCGCTAACATGGATATCTTCGCATGGCAACCTTCTGACATGTCCGGAGTACCTAGGGAACTCGCCGAGCACTACCTCAACATAAATCCGGGGGCTAAACCGGTGAAGCAAGCTATGCGACGCTTTGGAGATAAGAAGCGCCGCGCCATAGGAATGGAACTAGCAAAGTTACTAGAAGCAGGTTTTGTAATAGAAGTTATCCACACCGATTGGGTCGCGAATCCCGTCCTTGTACCCAAAAAGAACACTGAAATACTAAGAATGTGCATCGATTACTCTGGCTTGAACAAGCATTGCCCGAAGGATCCGTTCCCCTTGTCGCGCATTGACCAAGTCATTGATTCGACGGCGGGGGCGGAACTTCTGTGTTTTCTTGATGCGTATTCCGGGTATCATCAGATCCGGATGAAGGAATCCGACCAAAAGGCGACTTCATTCATTACCCCGTTTGGTACTTACTGCTATGTTACTATGCCTTTTGGTTTGAAAAATGCAGGTGCCACCTACCAACGTACGATGCAGCGATGCCTGAAGGACCAAATTGGCCGGAACGTGCACGCTTACGTCGACGACATCGTGGTCATGACCCGGAAGGGATCCGACTTGATCAGCGACCTCACAGAAACCTTCAACAACCTCCGCAGGTACAAGATGATGTTAAATCCGCTGAAGTGCGTCTTTGGCGTGCCAGCCGGAAAACTCCTTGGCTTCATAGTCTCTCACAGAGGCATTGAGGTTAACCCGGAAAAGATCAAGGCAATCCTGTGCATCAAAAGGCCAACTTGTCTCAAAGATGTGCAACGACTAACTGGTTGTGTTGCAGCAATCAGTAGGTTTGTTAGCCATCTTGGCGAGAAGGCGCTACCTCTGTACAAGTTGCTGAAGAAAACAGACAAATTTGTCTGGGACGACGCAGCTGACGCAGCTCTTCGGGGGTTGAAGGAAATACTCACCTCCCCACCTATCTTGGCAGCTCCAGCAGAGTCAGAGCCAATGCTCCTTTATCTGGCAGCTACCAACAAAGTCATCAGCCTCGTCATCGTGGTGGAGCGAAAGGAAGAAGGTCATGAATATGACGTCCAAAGACCTGTCTACTACATTAGCGAGGTACTGACGGAGTCAAAACAAAGATACCCTCACTTTCAGAAGCTAGCCTATGGAGTGTTTCTAGGCAGCAGGAAGCTGAGACACTACTTCCAAGAGCACCCAGTAACAGTTGTGAGCAAGGCTCCGCTGTCAACAGTTCTCAACAACGCTGACGCAACAGGACGTACGGCTAAATGGGGCATCGAATTATCTGCCTTCGACATCGCTTACAAGCCTAGGACTGCGGTTAAATCCCAAGTCTTGGCAGATTTCGTCGCAGATTGGACAGAAGCTCCGGATGCAAGTCTGGAGCCGGAACCAGAGACATGGGTCATGCACTTCGATGGATCCAAGCAGCATCAAGGCTCAGGAGCCGGAGTCACCCTGAAGTCCCCTACCGGAGAAGAACTGCAGTACGTTCTGCAGATCCACTTCGAAGCTACAAATAACATGGCGGAATATGAGGCTCTACTACACGGTCTGCGCATCGCTAAGGAAATTGGGATCAAGCACAACATATGCTGTGGAGATTCCGACCTGGTGGCACAACAAGTAGCCAGAACCTGGAACGCCAGAAACTCCGTCATGGCGGCCTACAGAGACGAAGTTGATGAGATCGCCAAGTGCTTCCTCGGATACGAAGTCAAGTACGTCAGGAGAGACGATAACACAGCGGCAGACATGCTATCCAAGCTCGGATCCGGCAGGAAGCAAATTCCGCCTGGCATTTTCCTGGAGCATCTCCGGATACCCTCTGTGAAGGGCGCTAACCCGGAAAACCCAGAGGTGGCAGTGTCTCCGACTAGGGAGGTAATGGCTATCATTCCGGCTTGGACACAGCCTTTCCTGGACTACCTCATCGATCAGAAGTTGCCTGAGGACGAGGTCCTCGCAAGACAGATCGTCAGACGAGCGAGATCCTACACAATTGTTGATGGACAGCTCTACAAACGAAGTGCAGCAGGGATATTTCTCAAATGCGTCTCCAATCAAGACGGCATTGAAATCCTCAGAGAGATCCACGCAGGGGACTGCGGGCATCATGCCGCCCCCAGATCGCTCGTTGCAAAAGCTTTTCGGTTAGGTTTCTACTGGCTCACAGCTAAAGAAGACGCTGACAAAATAGTCAAGACCTGCCGAGGTTGTCAGTACTACGCTACTCAACCAAACGCTCCAGCCCAAGAGCTGAAGACCATACCTATCACCTGGCCATTTGCGGTCTGGGGGCTTGATATGGTTGGTAAGTTAAAAAGATCATCTCCTGGCGGTTTTGAATACCTCCTGGTCGCTGTTGACAAGTTCAGCAAATGGATCGAGGCTAAGCCAGTGAGAAAAGCCGATGGTTCTACGGCACTAAAATTCGTCTGCAGCCTCGTGATGAGATTCGGCATCCCACACAGCATAATCACAGATAATGGCACAAACTTCGCTCAAGGAGAGTTGAGGGATTATTGTGAAACAATGGGGATACGGCTGGACCTTGCATCTGTGGCTCACCCACAATCCAATGGTCAGGTTGAAAGGGCTAACGGCCTAATATTATCAGGAATTAAACTGCGCCTTGAAGGACCGCTGCGACGAGCAGCTGGAGCTTGGGATGATGAGTTGGAAGCTGTTCTGTGGAGTTTACGAACTACCCCTAACAGATCAACAGGGTTTACCCCATTTTTCCTGGTATACGGATCTGAAGCCGTGCTTCCCTCCGACATCATCCACGATTCACCGCGAGTTTCCGCCTACAATGAAGAAACAGCTGATGAGGCCAGACAGCTATCTGTGGACCTGATCGAGGAAGCTCGGAACTTAGCTGACCAGCGCTCCGCCATCTACCAGCAGAAGCTCCGACGTTATCACAGTCGTCGAGTTCGGAATCGCTCCTTCATGGCAGGAGACCTGGTCCTCCACCTTCGACAGGTGAAAGACCATAAGCTGCAATCTCCATGGGAAGGACCCTTCGTCGTTAGCAAAGTGCTTCATAACGGGTCGTACTACCTTGTTGATTTCCGCGAGCTGAGGGATAGACCTGCTAATTGGCACCGGAAACGCAAGCGTGAGGATCCGGATGATATCTACGACGAGACAGATCGCCCTTGGAACATCGCACAGCTACGTCCTTTCTACACTTAGCATATTTTTTCCGAGTTGCAAACTCTGTAATAGTTATACATGATCAATGAAATAAAGCTTATGGTTCACTCTCTGAGTCTTTTACCTCCTTTACTTGTTCATTTTTAGATCGTGTATGTTTTCCGACTAAAACCGCAGAGCTGGTTTTTTCCGCCTAGGCGTGTATAAAAGTTGTGATTTTCAAAAATCGTCCTTTAGGGCGTGAGCTTAAGTTTTCTGATTAAGTTGTTGTCTGTTGCGAACTCGTGGATTCCTAGTAGCGATTTCCGGCACCTATGCTTGGGGGCTTGTTTCCGCGGTTATTGACGGATTGCCATTGGGCTTCGTCGCCGCTGGCGAGCGTTTCCGGCTAAGGTCTTCCGGCTCGCGGAAGGTCAAGCGGGCAAGCCGGAAAACAACGAAATCAGCACTTGCTTTCCGACACAAAACGAAACATGCACATAACATTAACGGATAGCAGGATAAGTGTTTCCGCCCCATGCATAATCGTTTCGTTCCTAGCTACTTAAGAATTTAAAGTATTATTACAAACCCACTCCGGGGCCAAAATGATGCAATTTGTTTCATTGTCTAAAACAGGAACTCTACTCGGAGTCCTCCTCTTCAGATTGCTGGTAGGTGGAGCCGTCGTCGCTGTCACCAGATCCGGCTTCGGAGTCGTCACCAGAGTTTCCTCCGGAATGCTCGCCGCTTGACCCGGATCCTTCCCCATAATACTCCGGCTCACCTGCCTCCTCCTCTGCATCGGAAAATCCTTCGGGCAGGTCATGCTTGTTATACCAGAATGAGTGATCCACTCGCCTGACAAACAACTGCTCGTAGCCTTCGGTTTCCGCGAGGAGGGCACCCATGTCGGAATCCTTGGGGGCTCCGCGTGCAACATCCGCCAGGTTGAGTGAGGGGAAGTGAGCCTTGCAGGTGGCCAGGACTAGGGAGGCGGCTCCGCGTGCTGAAGATTTTTGCTAGTCCTTGATGAAATCCGGCACCTGTTGCATAAGTTTGGTCATCGTGTCGATGATCGTGGTTTTGGCCTTCTTCAGAAACAGAGTCTTGGCAATTCCGCGATAGGCTTCGAATAACGCGTCGATTGAAATCCGCGCTTCATCGTATGCCTCCGTCCTCTTCAGGTTTGACTCTTTTGACCACTCAAAGCCGAGGCTTGCTGTGGAAGAAGGAGGTTCAGTTCCGTTAGAGAAAGCATACAAGATAGTCGGAGCACGACACGGAAAAACGCTTACGGAAGATAAGTTTGTCAATGGCCTCCGCCTCCGCTTCCAGAACTCTGTTCTTGGATATCACGGAAAGCACGCGGCCCTGGCTTTTCTCTAGTTTTTCATTCAGCTCCGCCAGGTCGCGGGCATGCTTCTCGGAAAGCTCTTTCCTCGCCTCAGTCTCCTTACTGGAAGATTCTTGGATAAAGGCTTTGAGGGACTCGTTCTCCGCCTCAAGCACCTTAACCTTGGCGGAAAGCTCATCGAACGAGGAGTGCTTGGCAGTTTCTTCTGAAGGCAGAAAGTTGAACATATTATGCATCCTAAACAACTATGTCAGCACAAAAAGTAAAAGACCCGGATCTCGTACCTTGAAGGCGGGTCTCAAGCAGCTGGATATCTTTCTTGCTATTTTCCGCATGCTGGCGCAGCCCCTCGATTTCCGCGATCTGCTCCAGCACGTGCACGCGCAGATCTTCGTGCAGTTTCCGCGTGGTCTGCGAAGCAGCAAAGAGTTAGTCGGATATTAAAAGTCTAGGGAGCTAGCGAAGAATCCGCCTAAAGGTACATTTTGGGAAAGCATCGGCTAATACATGTTACACGGAACTATATCACCCAATGCTTGGGGGCTAGTATTACCTGCCGCACTTCCTTGTGCTTGGCGAAAAAATCCTTCAGGCTGTCCTCCAGATCCGCGAGCTCTCGCATCTCCTCGTCCGGCTTTCCCCACACCTTGTTCAGCATGGCGGAAACTTCCGCGTGACGTTGTGCAAGGGTAAGCTTTTGGAGGGACGGAGTTGGTTGGAGGTTGACTCGAGTCGCGTTGGTAACTTGGAGGAGCTTAGCTTTTTGCTCCTGTTCTTCTCCAGTGGGCCCCGCGAAAGCGGAGCTTGGCTGATTTGGCGGAGGAACGGGTGAGGAGGTCCCCTTGGCGGAGTCGCCATGGTGGGCGGGATCCTCAGGAAGGTCATCAAGGTCGATGACGTCTTTCGGATCCGGCTTGGTGGCAGATGAAGCTTTGGGCGGAACTTCAACCTCAGGAGTAATAGGAAAGGAAGCCGGAGATGGCCTGGCTCTCTTCTTTGGGACCCTTGGGGCCTTGGGGGGCTGGCTTCCGGAGCTTCAGAAAAAACATAAAAGTATAAGAGTTTGAGCATGAAACCAGAACTTGGATCTCGGAAATAGGAGCTTACCCGGAAGGCTTGAAGAAATGCTGGATGGCAGGCTGCCCTTTGTTGCTGGTATTAATCAGCGAGAGGCGCTTCTTTTCCGCCTCCGCTTTCCGAGTAGCCGCAGTGCTAAGCACTTCGCGGGGGCGTTTCGCATGGGGGCTGGAAGGGGCTGGCTTCTTCCTCTTAGCAGGGCGTGGGGCTTCAGGAGCTTCCGCCTCCGATGCGACATCCGGATCCGTGTTGCCGGTGGAAGGAACCCGGAGGAGAATTCCGAGTTCGCTTTCTTCAAGCGCCTCGAGCTAATGCAAAGTTAAACACTTAGACAAAAAAGTTTAGATGTAAAGAGAAACAAAAGATTAAAGTTGAGACGACGTACCACGGTTCCGGAATCATTCGTATGAATGTCTTTGTTGCACACGTGAACGTGAAGTTCACGTGGGATTTTGATGAGGAGCCAGATCCTCTTGTCGATGGCGTCGGCGGAAAGATTATCTTTTGTAGCGCGCATTGCGTCGTCGCGCCCTGTGTATTGGAACATCAGGCGGTCCCTTTGTTGGAGCGGCTGGATCCGCTTGGTGAACCAGGAAAGGGTTAAGTCCTTCCCCGTCAACCCCTCCTCCGTCAGCTTACAGATCCGCCTGACAGCGCGTGTGAGCTGGGGCGATTCGGAAAGGTGGGGGCAGTGCGACCATGCTGGAATCTCGGTGGCGGGGCAGTTCTTGAAAGGCGGCAGCTTCTTTTCGCTCGCGGGGTCAGAGACGTCCTTCAAGTAGAAGAAACCCCCGGACCAGTACCTCGCGGATTCGTGGCGGTCGGTGGGGGGGTAGACGCGACCTGGGCGGAGTATGAAGGTGATGGATCCGCAAGTTGCCAACTCGGAAGTCTGGCGGATCTTCTCCTTCTTGACAGTAAAGAAATATTGGAACAGAGAGAGCTCGGGGGTTACCCGGAGATGGCCTTCGCAGAGGGTGACGTGGTTGCTGATGGCAAGCACGCTGTTCGGAGATATGTTGTGGGGTTGGAGTCCATACGTCTTCAGAATCTCCAGGAAGAAGTCCGAAGGCGGAAAGGAAAAACCGCGCTCCACCAGTGCCTTCATCAGCACCATCTCGTCATCCCTCGGAGCTGGAGCTAGTTCATTGGGAACTGACCTCCAGCTTCCGGGTTGCAGGAAACCCTCCGCCTCGAGGTTCTTCAGCTCCATCTCGATGGTGGTGCAGGGCCACCATTTTCCCTTAGCTTCGGAGTCTCGTTTGCGAGCTTTCGACTTTTTGGCGACTTCTTCCGCCTGGTGCTCTGTTTGACCCGCCCCGGAGGCTTTCTCCGGGTGAGCAGAGGTCCCCTCAGTCTCCTTGCCGAAATCCTTTGGAGGATCCAGCATGACTGGAACAAAGGGTGGAGGGGCGGAGGAGATTGGGGTCGCCATGATAGGATCCGAGGTCGGAGGCGGAGTCGTTGAAGACATCTGATGAAAAGGTTTTGGCGGAAAGTGCTCTTTAGTCGGATCCAATGTCATCTTCCCCAAATTCATCCCTACCAACTATGGTGCGTAAGTGAAGCTCGAAGACTTACCGTAATGGCGTATGTGGTGGTCGGGGTTGCCGGCGACGAGTTTTCCGCGCGGTGGCTCGCCGGAGTTAAGAACACGAAGAACACTGCGGTGGTGGGCTCGCTCCGGTGATGCTCCGGCGACTATTCCGGTGGGTTCCGGCACGGCGGAGGAAGAGCTCACGGGCGGCGCTCGGCAGAGAGGTGAGAAGGGGGGTGAATGAGGGGTAAAGGGTCGACGGCGGATATTTATAGGCTGAGGGACGAGATTCGTGCTCCGCATCCTGTGGTCGGAACGCAAGTGTCGCGCCGTTGGATGTGTGACACGTGTCCCAAACCCTAACAGTAAAAATGGCTAGAGATAAGTTACCGCACAAATCGCGCGAAAATGGCGCCAGAATTGGCGGAACCGTCTGAGTCTGTTAAGATTCCGGGTAAAAGCGTGAAGATAAGCAATTCTCATTCGCAAGCAGGGGAGTAACCCGGAGACGTGTTTGAAATTGTCGATGGATGAAGTCCCGCAGGATGGGGGATTTTCTGACTAAAGGTTAGGAAAGAAGCAAATGTGAAGTCGGAGTTCTTCAAATTTCTCCGCGTTACCAACGATGCCGGAAACCTAAGGTGCAAGCATGGCGGAAACTGCAGGCGAAACTCGGAGAACTCTGGGGGCTACTGTTGTGGGTATACTTCATGGGTGTACCATCGACAGTGCCTAGATCCGGCAAGCCCGGGTGGCCCACAGATGGTGATGAGGCATGTGGCCCATCGGGCGGCCCAGTTGCTGTTGATCATGAAGGGAGAAGTCCGGCCCAGGATCAGTAAGCCGGATCCGTACCGACATTAGGAGTAACCCGGATCCACGGAGGCCCATGAGGAACCCGGATCCGGTACGACGTATATGGAAGGCGGATCCGTGACGTGCACGGCAAGATATAGTACCGTAGCTAGGCTGTCTGTAATCCGGCTAGGACTCTCCATGTAAACCCTAGATCCGTGCGCCTTTATAAGCCGGATCCCGGGAGCCCTAGAGGCACAACCACAACTCATTGTAACAACGCGAAAGCGCCCAGATAATTCCAGACAAGCAGCAGTAGGCCCTGTCATCGTGCAGGTGTTCCGAAGCTGGGTAAATCACGTACCACCGTCCCGTGTGCACTCCGCCCTATGGCCCCTACTTCTTCTCCCCCTCGTGAGGATCCCTCCTCCGGGGTACCGTCGATTAGGCAACGACACTATGTCCGAGGATGTAGTTATTGATTACATTACGCACCATACTTAATGCAATTGTCTGTTGTTTTGCAACTTAATACTGGAAGGGGTTCAGATGATAACCTGAAGGTGGACTTTTTAGGCATAGATGCATGCTGGATAGCGGTCTATGTACTTTGTCGTAATGCCCAATTAAATCTCACAATACTCATCATATCATGTATGTGCATTGTTATGCCCTCTCTATTTGTCAATTGCCTGACTGTAATTTGTTCACCCAACATGCTATTTATCTTATGGGAGAGACACCTCTAGTGAACTGTGGACCCCGGTCCTATTCTTTACATCTGAAATACAATCTACTGCAATACTTGTTTTACTATTTTCTGCAAACAATCATCATCCACACTATACATCTAATCCTTTGTTACAGCAAGCCGGTGAGATTGACAACCTCACTGTTTCGTTGGGGCAAAGTACTTTGGTTGTGTTGTGCAGGTTCCACGTTGGCGCCGGAATCCCTGGTGTTGCGCCGCACTATACTTCGCCGCCATCAACCTTCAACGTGCTTCTTGGCTCCTCCTGGTTCGATAAACCTTGGTTTCTTTCTGAGGGAAAACTTGCTACTGTCTGCATCACACCTTCCTCTTGGGGTTCCCAACGGACGTGTGTCAACTGCACGCATCAAGCTCTTTTTCTGGCGCCGTTGCCGGGGAGATCAAGACACGCTGCAAGGGGAGTCTCCACAATCCAATCTCTTTACTTTGTTTTTGTCTTGCTTTATTTTTTTTTGTTTGCTGCACTTAAACAAAACACAAAAAAATTAGTTGCTAGCTTTACTTTATTTACTGTCTTGCACTCTATATCAAAAACACAAAAAATTAGTTACTTGCATTTACTTTATCTAGTTTGTTTTATTTACTGTTGCTAAAATGGCTACTCCTGAAAACACTAAGTTGTGTGACTTCACAAACACAAATAATAATGATTTCCTATGCACACCTATTGCTCCACCTGCTACTACAGCAGAATTCTTTGAAATTAAACCTGCTTTACTGAATCTTGTTATGAGAGAGCAATTTTCTGGTGTTAGTTCTGATGATGCTGCTGCCCATCTCAATAATTTTGTTGAATTGTGTGAAATGCAAAAGTATAAAGATGTAGATGGTGACATTATAAAATTAAAATTGTTTCCTTTCTCATTAAGAGGAAGAGCTAAAGATTGGTTGCTATCTCTGCCTAAGAATAGTATTGATTCATGGACTAAATGCAAGGATGCTTTTATTGGTAGATATTATCCTCCCGCTAAAATTATATCTTTGAGAAGTAGCATAATGAATTTTAAACAATTAGATAATGAATATGTTGCTCAATCATGGGAGAGAATGAAATCTTTGGTAAAGAATTGCCCAACCCATGGACTGACTACTTGGATGATCATCCAAACCTTCTATGCAGGACTAAAATTTTCTTCACGGAACCTTTTGGATTCAGCTGCTGGAGGTACCTTTATGTCCATCACTTTGGGGGCGGCTACAAAGCTTCTTGATGATATGATGATCAATTACTCTGAATGGCACACGGAAAGAGCTCCACAAGGTAAGAAGGTAAATTCTGTCGAAGAAACCTCCTCCTTGAGTGATAAGATTGATGTGATTATGTCTATGCTTGTGAATGGTAGATCTAATGTTGATCCAAATAATGTTCCGTTAGCTTCATTGGTTGCCCAAGAAGAACATGTTGATGTGAACTTCATTAAAAATAATAATTTCAACAACAATGCTTATCGGAACAATTCTAGTAATAACTATAGGCCATATCCTTATAATAATGGTAACAGTTATGCTAATTCTTATGGGAATTCTTACAACAATAATAGGAACACACCCTCTGGACTTGAAGCTATGCTTAAAGAATTTATTAGTACACAAACTGCTTTTAACAAATCTGTTGAGGAAAAGCTCAATAAAATTGATATTCTCGCTTCTAAGGTTGATAGTCTTGCCTCTGATGTTGATCTTTTGAAGTCGAAAGTTATGCCTAATATGGATATTGAAAATAAAATTGTTACTAAAGCAAATGCCATCCAAGTTAGAATTAATGAGAATATAAGATTAATGGCTGAATTGCGTGCTAGGTGGGATAGAGAAGAAAATGAAAAACTAGCTAAAGAGAATAATGTAGCTAAAGTTTGGACTATTACCACCACTAGTAATGATAATGATTCACATGTTGTTACACCTCCTACTATCAATGGTAAAATAATTGGTGTTGGCAATGTTTCTACTCCTAGTGCAAAGCGTACAAAACTGCCTGAAATTGCTAAAACTGCTGAAACTGCCTGTGATAAAACTGCTGAAATTTTTTCCAACATTGGGGATGATGATCCCATTGCTGTAGCTCATAATGATTTAGATTTTGATGATTTTCACATCTCTGAAGTTATAAAGTTCTTACAAAAACTTGCTAAGAGTCCCAACGCTAGTGCTATAAACTTGGCTTTCACAAAACATATTACAAATGCTCTCATAAAAGCTAGAGAAGAGAAACTAAAACTTGAAACTTCTATTCCTAGAAAGTTAGAAGATGGTTGGGAGCCCATCATTAAGATGAAGGTCAATGATTTTGATTGTAATGCTTTATGTGATCTTGGTGCAAGTATTTCTGTTATGCCTAAGAAAGTCTATGATATGCTTGACTTGCCACCATTGAAAAATTGTTATTTGGATGTTAATCTTGTTGATAATGCTAAAAAGAAACCTTTGGGGAGAGTTGATAATGTTCGCATTACCGTTAACAATAACCTTGTCCCCGTTGATTTTGTTGTCTTGGATATTGAATGCAATGCATCTTGTCCCATTATATTGGGAAGACCTTTTCTTCGAACTGTTGGTGCTACCATTGATATGAAGGAAGGTAATATTAAATATCAATTTCCTCTCAAGAAAGGTATGGAACACTTCCCTAGAAAGAGAATGAAGTTACCTTATGATTCTATTATTAGAACAAATTATGATGTCGATGCTTCATCTCTTGATAACACTTGATACACACTTTCCGCGCCTAGCTGAAAGGCGTTAAAGAAAAGCGCTTATGTGAGACAACCCATGTTTTACTACAGTATTTTTGTTTTATATTTGAGTCTTGGAAGTTGTTTACTACTGTAGCAACCTCTCCTTATCTTAGTTTTGTGTTTTGTTGTGCCAAGTAAAGTCTTTGATAGTAAGGTTCATACTAGATTTGGATTACTGCACAGTTACAGATTTCTTTGCTGTCACGAATTTCGACCTGCCTCTCTGTAGGTAGCTCAGAAAAATATGCCAATTTACGTGCGTGATCCTCAGATATGTACGCAACTTTCATTCAATTTGAGCATTTTCATTTGAGAAAGTCTGGTGCCATTTTAAAATTCGTCTTTACGAACTGTTCTGTTTTGACAGATTCTGCCTTTTATTTCGCATTGCCTCTTTTGCTATGTTGGATGAATTTCTTTGATCCATTAATGTCCAGTAGCTTTATGCAATGTCCAGAAGTGTTAAGAATGATTATGTCACCTCTGAACATGTTAATTTTTATTGTGCACTAACCCTCTAATGAGTTGTTTTGAGTTTGGTGTGGAGGAAGTTTTCAAGGATCAAGAGAGGGAAATGATGCAATATGATCAAGGAGAGTGAAAGCTCTAAGCTTGGGGATGCCCCGGTGGTTCACCCCTGCATATTTTAAGAAGACTCAAGCGTCTAAGCTTGGGGATGCCCAAGGCATCCCCTTCTTCATCGACAACATCATCAGGTTCCTCCCCTGAAACTATATTTTTATTCAGTCACATCTTATGTACTTTGCTTGGAGCGTCTGTTGTTTTTGTTTTTGCTTTTGTTTGAATAAAATGGATCCTAGCATTCATTGTGTGGGAGAGAGACACGCTCCGCTGTTGCATATGGACAAATATGTCCTTAGGCTTTACTCATAGTATTCATGGCGAAGGTTGAATCTTCTTCGTTAAATTGTTATATGGTTGGAATTGGGAAATGCTACATGTAGTAATTCTAAAATGTCTTGGATAATTTGATACTTGGCAATTGTTGTGCTCATGTTTAAGCTCTTGCATCATATACTTTGCACTTATTAATGAAGAAATACATGGAGCTTGCTAAAATTTGGTTTGCATATTTGGTCTCTCTAAAGTCTAGATAATTTCTAGTATTGAGTTTTGAACAACAAGGAAGACGGTGTAGAGTCTTATAATGTTTACAATATGTCTTTTATGTAAGTTTTGCTGCACCGGTTCATCCTTGTGTTTGTTTCAAATAACCTTGCTAGCCTAAACCTTGTATCGAGAGGGAATACTTCTCATGCATCCAAATCCTTGAGCCAGCCACTATGCCATTTGTGTCCACCATACCTACCTACTACATGGTATTTCTCCGCCATTCCAAAGTAAATTGCTTGAGTGCTACCTTTAAATTTCCATCATTCGCCTTTGCAATATATAGCTCATGGGACAAAATAGCCTTAAAAACTATTGTGGTATTGAATATGTACTTATGCACTTTATCTCTTATTAAGTTGCTTGTTGTGCGATAACCATGCTTCTGGGGACGCCATCAACTCTTTGTTGAATATCATGTGAGTTGCTATGCATGTCCGTCTTGTCTGAAGTAAGAGAGATCTACCACTTTAATGGTTAGAGCATGCATATTGTTAGAGAAGAACATTGGGCCGCTAACAAAAGCCATGAATCATGGTGGAAGTTTCAGTTTTGGACATATATCCTCAATCTCATATGAGAACACTAATTGTTGCCACATGCTTATGCATTAAAGAGGAGTCCATTATCTGTTGTCCATGTTGTCCCGGTATGGATGTCTAAGTTGAGAATAATCAAAAGCGAGAAATCCAAAATGCGAGCTTTCTCCTTAGACCTTTGTACAGGCGGCATGGAGGTACCCCTTTGTGACACTTGGTTAAAACATGTGTATTGCGATGATCCGGTAGTCCAAGCTAATTAGGACAAGGTGCGGGCACTATTAGTATACTATGCATGAGGCTTGCAACTTGTAAGATATAACTTACATAATACATATGCTTTATTACTACCGTTGACAAAATTGTTTCATGTTTTCAAAATAAAAGCTCTAGCACAAATATAGCAATCGATGCTTTCTTCTTTGAAGGACCTTTCTTTTACTTTTATGTTGAGTCAGTTCACCTATCTCTCTCCACCTCAATAAGCAAACACTTGTGTGAACTGTGCATTGATTCCTACATACTTGCATATTGCACTTGTTATATTACTTTACATTGACAATATCCATGAGATATACATGTTATAAGTTGAAAGCAACCGCTGAAACTTAATCTTCCTTTGTGTTGCTTCAATACCTTTACTTTAATTTATTGCTTTATGAGTTAACTCTTATGCAAGACTTATTGATGCTTGTCTTGAAGTACTATTCATGAAAAGTCTTTGTTTTATGATTCATTTGTTTACTCATGTCATTACCATTGTTTTGATCGTTGCATTCATTACATATGCTTACAATAGTATGATCAAGGTTATGATGGTATGTCACTCCAGAAATTATCTTTGTTATCGTTTACCTGCTCGGGACGAGCAGGAACTAAGCTTGGGGATGCTGATACGTCTCCGACGTATCGATAATTTCTTATGTTCCATGCCACATTATTGATGATATCTACATGTTTTATACACATTATATGTCGTATTTATGCATTTTCCGGCACTAACCTATTAATGAGATGCCGAAGAGCCGATTCTTGTTTTCTCTTGTTTTGGTTTCAGAAATCCTACAAAGGAAATATTCTCGGAATTGGACGAAATCAACGCCCAGGGTCCTATTTTTGCACGAAGCTTCCAGAAGACCGAGGGGGAAAGGAAGTGGGGCCACGAGGCACCGCCACAACAGGGCGGCGCGGCCCAGCCCTAGGCCGCGCGGCCCTGGCGTGTGGGGCCCTCGTGTGGCCCCCCGCGTTGCCCTTCCGCCTACAAATAGCCTTCGTCGCGAAACCCCCAGTACCGAGAGCCACGATATGGAAAACCTTACTGAGGCGCCGCCGCCACCAATCCCATCTCGGGGGATTCTGGAGATCACCTCCGGCACCCTGCCAGAGAGGGGAATCATCTCCCGGAGGACTCTTCACCGCCATGATCGCCTCCGGAGTGATGAGTGAGTAGTTCACCCCTGGACTATGGGTCCATAGCAGTAGCTAGATGGTTGTCTTCTCCTCATGTGCTTCATTGTCGGATCTTGTGAGCTGCCTAACATGATCAAGATCATCTATCTGTAATTCTATATGTTGTGTTTGTCGGGATCCGATGGATACAGAATACTATGTTATGGTGATTATTAATCTATTACCTATGTGTTGTTTATGATCTTGCATGCTCTCCGTTATTAGTAGAGGCTCTGGCCAAGTTTTTGCTCTTAACTCCAAGAGGGAGTATTTATGCTCGATAGTGGGTTCATGCCTCCATTAAATCTGGGACAGTGACAGAAAGTTCTAAGGTTGTGGATGTGCTGTTGCCACTAGGGATAAAACATTGATGCTATGTCCGAGGATGTAGTTATTGATTACATTACGCACCATACTTAATGCAATTGTCTGTTGTTTTGCAACTTAATACTGGAAGGGGTTCGGATGATAACCTGAAGGTGGACTTTTTAGGCATAGATGCATGCTGGATAGCGGTCTATGTACTTTGTCGTAATGCCCAATTAAATCTCACAATACTCATCATATCATGTATGTGCATTGTTATGCCCTCTCTATTTGTCAATTGCCTGACTGTAATTTGTTCACCCAACATGCTATTTATCTTATGGGAGAGACACCTCTAGTGAACTGTGGACCCCGGTCCTATTCTTTACATCTGAAATACAATCTACTGCAATACTTGTTTTACTATTTTCTGCAAACAATCATCATCCACACTATACATCTAATCCTTTGTTACAGCAAGCCGGTGAGATTGACAACCTCACTGTTTCGTTGGGGCAAAGTACTTTGGTTGTGTTGTGCAGGTTCCACGTTGGCGCCGGAATCCCTGGTGTTGCACCGCACTATACTTCGCCGCCATCAACCTTCAACGTGCTTCTTGGCTCCTCCTGGTTCGATAAACCTTGGTTTCTTTCTGAGGGAAAACTTGCTACTGTCTGCATCACACCTTCCTCTTGGGGTTCCCAACGGACGTGTGTCAACTGCACGCATCACCTTCCAAAGTGATTTCTTCCGGACTTTTCTAGAACCTTCTAGAACCTTCCATAAAATGACTTCCTATATATGAATCTTATTCTCCGGACCATTCCGGAACTCCTCGTGATGTCCGGGATCCCATCCGAGACTTCGAACAATACTTCGAACTCCATTCCATATTCAAGTTCTATTATTACAACATCAAACCTTAAGTGTGTCACCCTACGGTTCGCGAATTATGTAGACATGGTTGAGATCTCTCTCCGACCAATAACCAATAGCGGGATCTGGAGATCCATAATGGCTCCCACATATTCAACGATGACTGATACGTCCAAAATGTATCTACTTTCCCGAACACTTTTGCTATTGTTTTGCCTCTAATTTGTGTATTTTGGATGCAACTAACACGGACTAACGCTGTTTTCAGCAGAACTGTTCTGGTGTCTCGTTTTTGTGCAGAAATCCAACTTTCGGGAAAATCCTCGGAATTTATGCAGAAGGCCCTATTTTCCCAGAGAACTGACGGAGCCAGAAGGACAAACCAGGTGGAGGCCCGAGGGCCCCACACCATAGGGCGGCGCGGCCCAGGGGGGGCCCGCGCGGCCATATGGTGTGGCCCCCTCGGCCGGCCTCCGACGCCCTCCTTCGGACTATTTATCGGCCTCGACCTAAAAACGCACGGGGAGAAGTCGAAGTCGCCAGAAACCCTCCAGAACGCCGCCACATCGCGAAACTCCGTCGCGGGAGCCAGAAGTCTCCGTTCTGGCACTCCGCCGGGACGGGGAATTGGAGGAGATCATCGCCGCCATCACCGCCAACGCCTCTACATCAACCATCAATGTTTCCCCCATCCATGTGTGAGTAATTCCCCCGCTGTAGGCCGAAGGGGATGGTAGGGATTGGATGAGATTGGTCATGTAATAGCATAAGATTGTTAGGGCATAGTGCCTAGTGTCCGTAATTGGTACTTTGATGATATTGTTGCAACTTGTTATGCTTAATGCTTGTCACTAGGGCCCGAGTGCCATGATCTCAGATCTGAACATGTTATTGTTTCATCAAGATATTCATTGTTTATGGTCTTACCTATAAGTTGTATACACATGTCGCTGTCCGGAACCAATGGCCCCGAAGTGACAAGAATTGGGACAACCGGAGGGGATGGTAGTGATGTGAGGATCACATGTGTTCACGGAGTGTTAATGCTTTGCTCCGGTACTCTATTAAAAGGAGTACCTTAATATCCAGTAGTTTCCCTTGAGGCCCGGCTGCCACCGGCTGGTAGGACAAAAGATGTTGTGCAAGTTTCTCATTGCGAGCACGCACGACTATATATGGAACACATGCCTATTGATTGCTTTGTACTTGGACACCGTTTTATTATTATCTGCAAATGCCCTGCTATGATTGTTACATGAGTTTCTCTCATCCATGCAACGCCCGTCATTCGTCCCCGTGCCTACAGTATTTTAATCCTGCTGTTTACTAAAATCACTACTGCTGTCTTTGTTACTCTGCTGCTGTTATTTCACTACTGCTATAAAACTGTTACTACTGATAAACTCTTGCGAGCAAGTCTGTTTCCAGGTGCAGCTGAATTGACAACTCCACTGTTAAGGCTTCCAAGTGTTCTTTGTCTCCCCTTGTGTCGAATCAATAAATTGGGTTTTACTTCCCTCGAAGACTGTTGCGATCCCCTATACTTGTGGGTCATCAAGACTATTTTCTGGCGCCGTTGCCGGGGAGCATAGCTTTATTTGGAAGTTCACTTGGATTAATATTGTTCGCTGCAAATTCTCCATCATGGGTAAACCTCGCGATACTAAGGTCGCCATATTACCATCCACTACAAGAAAAGGTACAATTCTGAATACCTCCGCTACACTTGATTCACCATCTGTGATTGATAAACTTGTTTCACCGCCACATGCTTCACATGCGGGTACTTCTGCTGAATCTGAAAACTCTCATAATATTGATAATATTTCTGCTGTGCTTGATGATAGTGGTTCTTTGGGATCCCTTCTAGATGCTACGATTGCTAACAAATTGAAAATACTGAAACTCCTAATGCTACTACACCTGTTAATTCACCTGAACTTGATTATTTTAGTGATGATCCTGATGAAGATTATGTGGAGCTTAATGATGATTTTATTGAAAAATGCAATGCTACTACTGATGCAAGAAAAATTAAAAAGTTGCTTGCAGAACATCTTCATTAGATATAAACTGTCTCCTGATCCTAAGTTTGCCACATCTCCTATAAACATTAAGGATAAAGATTATAATTTTTCTCTTGATCTATCTCATATAGCTATTGTTGAGAAAACACCCTTTTGTGGTACTGAAAAAGAGAGTGCTGTTGAACACATGATTGAGTTATCTACTCTAAGTAGCTTGTTTTCTGATGATGTCAAGATGCGTACTTACTTTGTTGCGAAAATCTTTCCATTCTCATTAAAGGATGACGCTAAAACTTGGTATAATAGTTTGCCACCTAATTCTATTAAAAGTCCGAAAGAATTGCTTGATGTTTTCTTCCGTAAATACTTTCCTGCTAGTGCTCAACATATTGCTTTGCAGAGAATCTATAATTTTAACCTGGAAGATGGAGAGAAATTGCCTGAGGCTTGGGCGAGATTTTGCTCTCTTATTAGAGCTCGGCCTGACCATGATTTGGAAAAGCATGATTTACTTGATATATTTTATAGTGGACTAACCATTGAGTCTAGGGCATACCTGGATAGTTGTGCTGGTTGTGTTTTCAGGAAAAGAACTCCAGACGACGCTGAAGAATTATTGGCTAAAATAGGCCGGAATCATGATGATTGGACTACGCCTGAACCAACTCCAACGCCAATATTGAAGAAGAGGGGTATGATTAAATTGAATGATGAAGATATGAGGGAAGCCAAGAAGTCTCTCAAGGAGAAAGGTATTAAACCTGAAGATGTGAAGAATCTTCCTCCCATAGAAGATATATGTGAGATAATTCCCCCTTCATCCATGATTGAGGTAAACTCCCTTCAACGCTTTACTAGGGAAGATATTCCGTATTCGAAACCTCCTACACAATGCTTAGATGAGTTTGATAATTATATTGTTAAACAAGAAAGTTTTAATATGAGAGTAGAGAATCATTTAATGGAAAATTCTCGAGCTATTAGTGAATTGCATGATATTGTAGAGAGAACCTCCAATGATGTTAAGATGCTTGTTAAACATTTTCATATGGTTCAAACTCAAATTGATCAACTCACTAAAGTGCAAAATGACTTGTTAGGGAATAATTCTAAAGAGAAACATGCTTATGAAGTAACAACTAGAGGTGGTGTCTCTACCCAGGATCCTCTATATCCTGAAGGGCATCCCAAAAGAATTGAACAAGATTCTCAACGCATTGAACCTAGTGCTCCTTCTAAGAAGAAAAAGAAGAAGAAACATAAAAATGTTGTAGAATCCTCTGAACCTGTTAATGATCCTAATAGTATTTCTATTTCTGATGCTAAAACTGAAAGTGGTAATGAACATGATAAAGATAATGATAAGAATGATGCTCCTGATAAAGAAGAGGTTGAAGAAGAACCTGAAAAGCATGCTAAAAATAAAAAGTACACTAAAGAAGATTTTATTGCTGAGAAACATGGTAATGAAAGAGAACCTTGGGTTCAAAAGCAAATGCCTTTTCCTGCTAAGAAACTAAAATCAAAGGAAGAAGAACACTATAATAAATTTTGTGATTGGATGAAACCTTTATTCTTGCAAATCCCTTTGACTGATGCTATTAAATTGCCTCCTTATTCAAAGTATATGAAAGATATTGTTACTAACAAAAGGAAAATCCCCAATGAGGAAATTTCCACTATGCTTGCTAATTACTCTTTCAATGGCAAAGTGCCAAAGAAATTGGGCGATCCAGGTATACCTACCATTCCTTGTTCTATCAAGAATAATTATGTTAAAACTGCTCTATGTGACTTGGGAGCCGGTGTTAGTGTTATGCCTTTTTCTCTTTATAAGAGACTTTATTTAGATAAGTTGATACCTACTGATATATCTTTGCAAATGGCTGATAAATTTACTGCTATTCCTGTTGGTATATGTGAGGATGTTCCTGTTCAAATTACTACTAACTGCTTGATATTAACTGATTTTGTTGTGTTGGAAATGCCTGAAGATGATAATATGTCTATTATTCTTGGGAGACCTTTTCTTAACACCGCAGGGGCTGTTATTGATTGCAATAAAGGAAAGGATACTTTCAATGTTGATGATAGGGAGCATACCGTTTATTTTCCCAAGAAGATTGATAAAGTATGTGGAGTCAATACTATTTTTAATGTGAGAACTATCAAAGTGGGAACTATTGATTGTCCTATATATGAGCCTAAGGAAGAATATCAAACTCTCGTGATTGGATCCATATCAATACAATTCAAGGTAACATGATTGATTTGAGGTTTATTTCTTCTTATGCTATGTAAAATTTATTTGGTGGCAAGACTTGATCAACCTTGTTAACGAATACCTTTTATATGCATAGAGGAGGTAAACAACATCTCTTTCTTCCTCCACTTGCTCTAGTTGCTGTAGCATTTTTAATTTGCAAAGTTCCTTAGTTAATTGGAGATTTCAAAATTTTTCCTGGCCAGTAATAATAAACTAAATACCCAGAAATGTGCATTTTTCAAAGTTTTCAAAAATTCACAAAAATTATACCGTTGGTCCTATTTTTCGACGAGGCACCTGGGAGCACCAGAGGATGACCTGTGGGGCACCAGAGGGTGCCACACCACAGGCCGGCGCGGCCAAGGAGGGGGGCGCGCCACCCTGTGGTGTGGGCCCCTCCTTGCCCCACTACTTCATCTCTTTCTCCCAGCATCTTCTCTCTCCCGAAAAAACTCGTACCAGGTTCCTCTCACTCGCGTTTTTGCTCAAGAGCTCCAGATTTTTTGATCTCTTTGCTCAGCCCAGATTTCTTGCTGAAATTTGGCACATTTGCTCCTTGGTATGTGACTCCTCCACCCATCCAAGTAGAATTTTGTTTGGTTGAGTATATCTTGAATATTTTGCTGCTGTAGGTAACATGTTTAGTGAGCTTGCATGCTTGTTCTAAGTTGTATAAACTAGTTTTGATGCATGATTAGTACTCTAGCAAGTTCCTATAGTAGTTCCCCTTGATTATATGTCACCAAATCAAATTTTTATATTGTTTGTTGAAATTTCAGAAAATGGAGTGGAATAGATATCAATTGAACCAACAAGAATTGGAAGTCCAACAAGTTATGAGAGTCAATCGTGAAGAGGGAATATACCCCTCCTACTACCCATGTGCAGATTTCATGAGAAGCGCGGGAATATTTGAAGATGTTCAAAGTCTAATTTCTCGTGCAGGGCTGAGTGACTTTGTTGAAGGAGAGCCAAGAAAATATGCAAAATTAACTATGTCTTTTGTGCAGGACTTTAAGTTCAATTGGTCGCGATCTAACCCCACGGTCCAGTATAAAATTTACAATAAAGCTGTCAACTTGCCATTCAGTGATTTTTGTGCAGCAATTAGAGTACCGCAATGGGGATCATGCGAGAAGATAAGGGGATCGCCGCAAGAACTCTTAAACCTCTTCAAGATGATTTGCTATGGAAGGAGTTTCTCAGAGGATAGTGGTAAAATCACTAGCATTCAGCTCCCGGCTATCCGCTACTTTGCCTATTTTATTAGTAAATGCGTTCTTGCTAAAAAGATTGGTGGTAAACTTTCTATCCCGGATTTAGCTTTTCTAGCTGCGGCACTGCAAAGTAGTAAGACTTATAATTTGGGGGCATTGATAGCTTATAGACTTGCTACTAAACGTGAGAAAGGTGGAATTTGTGGAGGTCTCATCGCCTCTCGTTTACTAGCTTTTCATAATGTAGAACCTCATCATTTTGATATTCCATTCCCCATAGAAAAACTTGACATAGCCTCTATGATTAAACATGAATTTGTTTCTGATTCCTCCAACTTGGGTAACCTGTTTTACAAGATGACATTTTATAAGAAAGTCTGGAGAATAACTAAGAAAACTGAGAAATTAGTAAGATTGCCTGCGCTTGTTCTGTCTAACCTTGATTCCAGGGGAGATTGGTCGGTCACAGAAGGTGCACTGGATGCACACATAGAGGGAGGAGGCCAACATGCAAGAGACGACACGGAGGTCGAGGAGCACCTCGACTCATCATCCGATGCAGCAAGTTCCTCGCATCAACATGGTGGACATGTGGAGCCTCCACGCTTTTCTTCTGCACAGGAACTTTACTATGACTACTCCATGAATTATCCACCGGCGAGAAACAGCGACCCTCGTTGGGGTTGAACTCCACTTAGGCCAAAAGCCTAAGCTTGGGGGGAGGTATACCGGCATCACTCATTCTTTGCATATTATGGTTGCTGGGTACTTGTACATATTTGTTTTGTTCGTTTGAGTGGTTTTCTAATGAGAGGAAGATGATATTTGGGGAAGTGCTGCCTGAAAACAGATTCTGGACTGTTACTAGAAAAATTCGTGCGCACAGCCAGAACGTTATTTTGAGCTGCCAATTTTTGTGCAGGTTCCCCAGGTTATTATCTAACTTTAATTAGTTGAACACTTTTCGAGCTGAGCAACGTAAGATTTTTGTAAAAATCGATTTCTGTACTGCTGTCAGGTTTTGGCAGATTTCTGCCATCTCGCTTTTCTGTGTTTCTTCTAGTTTGCTATTTCTTGTTTTTGTTTTGTTTCCTTTCCAAAACACAAAAAGACCAAAAATATTTCTGTTGTTTCTCTTCACCATTTGTTTGCTTTGGTTTCTTGCAATTGTTTCGCTTTATTTGCTATTGCCAGTTTGCTATAAGAAAACCCAAAAAGATTTTGCTTTGTTTGCTTGTTTCCTTTTGTTCTTGTTTCTAATTCGAAAACACCAAAAATATTTGCTGTTCTTCTTTGGTTTGTAAAGTTCATTATGAGTTCAATGGTCTTCAGTGGCTGGAGCGTGGTTTTCATTTCATATTATCCAAGCTACACAAGTGAAAAGGCAATAATGATGATCTACGACAATCTGATTGTGGTGAGAGGCTGGTATGAACTCTATTTGTTTTCATTTTTGTACATATACTCATCCATGTGAGCATGCTTAGTTGGTTCATGTGAGGTATATGTTATTTGAGAAAGTCTAGTAGTTTATGATCTCTCATGTTTAGCTCCAATTTATTAATATGAGTAGCATGTCATGGATGTTTGCTTGCATTGTTTTATTCATAAGTAAGTATGGCATTGTGGTATCCTCCTCTGAATAATTCATTTATATCGACTTGGCACATGCTCACGCATGCATATGACTGAACCAAAGTCAATTAAGCCTCGATGATTTATATTGCTTCAGAGTTCTTGTATCACTTTTATGCCTCCGTTAATTTATTTTGCCGCAAGCATGATTATGACGATTCGCTCTCTTGATTTGTCGCTCCCTAATCTATTGCTAGCCTTCACTTGTACTGAGCGGGAACGCTGCTCGTGCTTCCAAACACATGAAAACCAAGTTATTCCAGAGTGTCCACCATAAATACCTATGCATGGCATTTCAAACCATTCCAAGTAAATTCTCATGCGCTACCTTTAAAACCTTCAAAATGCTTCTCAATTTGTGTTTATGTTTCATAGCTCATGAGGAAGTATGTGGTGTTTAGCTTTCAACCTTGTCATTTACTTTTGACGGACTCTCATATGGACTAGTGGCACATCCGCTTATCCAATAATTTTGCAAAAAGAGCTGGCAATGGGATTCCCAGTCCCAAATTAATTAACTTAGACACTCCTCCATGGTTTGTGATTGTTGGACGGCACCCGAAGGATTCGGTTAGCCATGGCTTGTGTAAGCAAAGGTTGGGGGGAGTGTCATCATCATAATAAAATTAAAATAAAAAAAGGGGCACTCCTTCATGGTATGAGATTGTTGGCAGGCACCCGAGGATTCGGTTAGCCATGGTTTGTGTAAGAAAGGTTGGAAGGAGTGCCAAATAAATATGCAATAATTCATGGGAGCCGCTCTTGGGAGTCCGGTTGGCGAGGTAGTTGGTGTACCCATTACCATTCGTTGACAACAACAAACACCTCTCAAAATGATTTTACTCCTAATTTCAAAAATGAAAAGCTCTAGCGCATGTTAATCCCTGCTTCCCTCTGCGAAGGGTCAATCTTTTACTTTCATGTTGTGTCTCCATTATTTCTTTGAGCACTATCTTGAGAGCACAACTGTCATTCTTAGTATAATATGCTTGTCTCAAAATATGATTGATTGTGGTATAACTTTGATGCTTTTATCTTTGACAATCACTACTTCTAGTCTTTCTATGAACTCCAGAGGTGCCCGGGCATTTTTGTTTTGCCAATCAAATACAGGCAAGCGAGATACCACTTTATCATACTCTCTTATGAACATTGCAATCCTGCCTATATACATGATTCATGATGCTTATTATTAATTGTTGGTACCTCTCCATGATTGACATAGCTGTTAGATGATCTTATTTGCATGTATCTCATTATGAACTGCTTAAGTATTAGCCATAGCATGAGAATATATACATCATATGAGCAAGTGTGTTCGTGAAAGTTCTTTTATCGCTCAGTTGTTAACTGAATTGCTTGAGGACAAGCAATAAGCTAAGCTTGGGGGGAGTTGATACGTCCAAAACGTATCTACTTTCCCGAACACTTTTGCTATTGTTTTGCCTCTAATTTGTGTATTTTGGATGCAACTAACACAGACTAACGCTGTTTTCAGCAGAACTGTTCTGGTGTCTCGTTTTTGTGCAGAAATCCAACTTTCGGGAAAATCCTCGGAATTTATGCAGAAGGCCCTATTTTCCCAGAGAACTGACGGAGCCAGAAGGACAAACCAGGTGGAGGCCCGAGGGCCCCACACCATAGGGCGGCGCGGCCCGGGGGGCCGCGCGGCCATATGGTGTGGCCCTCGGCCGGCCTCCGACGCCCTCCTTCGGACTATTTATCGGCCTCGACCTAAAAACGCACGGGGAGAAGTCGAGTCGCCGAAACCCTCCAGAACGCCGCCACATCGCGAAACTCCGTCGCGGGAGCCAGAAGTCTCCGTTCTGGCACTCCGCCGGGACGGGGAATTGGAGGAGATCATCGCCGCCATCACCGCCAACGCCTCTACATCAACCAGCAATGTTTCCCCCATCCATGTGTGAGTAATTCCCATTTGTAGGTCGAAGGGGATGGTAGGGATTGGATGAGATTGGTCATGTAATAGCATAAGATTGTTAGGGCATAGTGCCTAGTGTCCGTAATTGGTACTTTGATGATATTGTTGCAACTTGTTATGCTTAATGCTTGTCACTAGGGCCCGAGTGCCATGATCTCAGATCTGAACATGTTATTGTTTCATCAAGATATTCATTGTTTATGGTCTTACCTATAAGTTGTATACACATGTCGCTGTCCGGAACCAATGGCCCCGAAGTGACAAGAATTGGGACAACCAGAGGGGATGGTAGTGATGTGAGGATCACATGTGTTCACGGAGTGTTAATACTTTGCTCCGGTACTCTATTAAAAGGAGTACCTTAATATCCAGTAGTTTCCCTTGAGGCCCGGCTGCCACCGGCTGGTAGGACAAAAGATGTTGTGCAAGTTTCTCATTGCGAGCACGCACGACTATATATGGAACACATGCCTATTGATTGCTTTGTACTTGGACACCGTTTTATTATTATCTGCAAATGCCCTGCTATGATTGTTACATGAGTTTCTCTCATCCATGCAACGACAGTCATCCGTCCCACGTGCCTCTGATATTTTAATCCTGCTGTTTACTAAAATCACTACTGCTGTCTTTGTTACTCTGCTGTTATTTCACTACTGCTACTGCTATAAAGCTGTTACCTCTTACGATAAACTCTTGCGAGCAAGTCTGTTTCCAGGTGCAGCTGAATTGACAACTCCGCTGTTAAGGCTTCCAAGTGTTCTTTGTCTCCCCTTGTGTCGAATCAATAAATTGGGTTTTACTTCCCTCGAAGACTGTTGCGATCCCCTATACTTGTGGGTCATCAATGACTTAGTGATCGAATGAACCATTCACATACGATACCAATTCCCTTTGTCACGCGATATTTTACTTGTCCGAGGTTTGATCATCGGTATCACTCTATACCTTGTTCAACCTCGTCTCCTGACAAGTACTCTTTACTCGTACCGTGGTATGTGGTCTCTTATGAACTTATTCATATGCTTGCAAGACATTAGACGACATTCCACCGAGAGGGCCCAGAGTATATCTATCCGTCATCGGGATGGACAAATCCCACTGTTGATCCATATGCCTCAACTCATACTTTCCGGATACTTAATCCCACCTTTATAACCACCCATTTACGCAGTGGTGTTTGATGTAATCAAAGTACCTTTCCGGTATAAGTGATTTACATGATCTCATGGTCGAAAGGACTAGGTAACTATGTATCGAAAGCTTATAGCAAATAACTTAATGACGTGATCTTATGCTACGCTTAATTGGGTGTGTCCATTACATCATTCATATAATGATATAACCTTGTTATTAATAACATCCAATGTTCATGATTATGAAACTAATCATCTATTAATCAACAAGCTAGTTAAGAGGCTTACTAGGGACTCATTGTTGTTTACATAACACACATGTATCAATGTTTCGGTTAATACAATTATAGCATGGTATATAAACATTTATCATAAACATAAAGATATATAATAACCACTTTTATTATTGCCTCTTGGGCATATCTCCAACACATGGTGCTTCTAGATCAAAAATAGATCCTGGCAGAAAACAGCTCGAAACAAAACACGACGAGAAAACGATATACGGACCTCCAGGGGTCCGGGAGATTATATAGCAAAAAAATTCACGACAGAAGGAAAGTACCAGGTCGAACCAGAGTTGGAGAGGGACTCCGAGGGGCCATCCTCATAGGGTGGCGCGGCCAGGCTGGGGCCCGCGCCGGCCTATGGGGGCACGCCCTCGTGCGTCTCATCCTCTCCATTTCGATCTCGTAATTTTTCATATTTTCCGAAAATAGCAAAAATATTGTTCGGAAAGTTAAACGCGGACTTTTTATTACCAGAACTGTTACCTATTCAAAGTCGAACTCTGCAGAACTATCAATTTGACCTTTGATGAAAGCTTCCGGAGTCACCACTCGAATAGCATCAACATCTTCATTATAAGAATCTCCAGAAATATAGTGCTTGAGCCTTTGTCCATTCACTACTTGTGTGGCATCACCTTTCAGAGAACCAATCTTAATTGCCCCTGAACGATACACCTCCACAATGACATACGGTCCTTCCCATTTTGAGAGCAATTTCCCTGCAAAAAAATCTGAGACGAGACCGATACAATAGGACTTTGTCCCCAACATTAAATTCTCTTTTGATAATTCTTCTATCGTGCCATTTCTTAACTTTCTCCTTAAAAAGTTTAGCATTTTCATAAGCTTCACTTCTCCATTCATCTAGAGAACTCAATTGTAGCAATCTTTTCTTACCAGCAAGTTTAGGATCTTTATTTAGTTCTCTCATAGCCCAATAAGCTTTGTGCTCTAGTTCTAAAGGTAAATAACAAGCTTTCCCATAAACCATTTTATAAGGTGACATCCCCATAGGATTCTTATAAGCAGTTCTATAAGCCCATAGTGCTTCCTTCAATTTACTAGCCCAGTTCTTTCTAGATTTATTAACAGTCTTTTGCAAAATAGATTTAATCTCTCTATTTGATAGTTCTACTTGCCCACTAGTTTGAGGATGATAAGCGGAAGCAATCCTATGATTAATACCATATTTAGCAAGAGTTTTTCTAAAACCACCATGAATAAAATGAGAACCTCCATCAGTCATAAGATATCTAGGAACTCCAAATCTAGGAAAAATAATATCTAAAAGCATTCTTAAAGAGGTCTCACCATCAGCACTTTTTGTGGGTATGGCTTCCACCCATTTAGTAACATAATCAACAACGACAAGTATATGAGTGTTACCTTCTGAAGAAGGGAAAGGTCCCATGAAGTCAAACCCCCAACAATCGAATGGTTCAATAACAAGAGTATAATCTATAGGCATTTCATTGCGTCTGGAGATATTACCAACTCTTTGACATTCATCACAAGATAAAATAAACTTTCTTGCATCTTTAAAGAGAGTTGGCCAATAGAAACCTGATTCTAGAACCTTTTGCGCGGTTCTATCTCCGGCGTGATGTCCTCCATAAACACTACCATGACACTTACTCAATATCTCTTGTTGTTCATATTCGGGAACACATCTTCGCATAATACCATCCACTCCTTCTTTATATAAGTGTGGGTCATCCCAAAAATAATGCCTCAAGTCGTAAAAGAATTTCCTCCTTTGCTGAGCTGAAAAGGTCGGAGGCAAGTACTTGGAAACAATAAAGTTAGCATAATCAGCATACCAAGGACTATCTCGCGAGCTCACCTTTATTACAGCCAATTGTTCATTTGGAAAACTATCATTAACAGGAACAGGATCATAAGCAATATTTTCCAATCTAGATAAGTTATCAGCAACAGGATTATCAGCACCTTTCCTATCTATAATATGTAAATCAAATTCTTGCAAAAGAAGCACCCATCTAATAAGCCTTGGCTTAGCATCTTTCTTTTCCATAAGGTATCTAATTGCAGCATGATCAGTATGAATCGTAACTTTTGAATCAACAATATAAGATCTAAACTTGTCACAAGAAAAAACTACAGCTAATAATTCTTTTTCAGTTGTAGCATAATTTCTTTGAGCAACATCAAGAGTTTTACTAGCATAATGAATAACATTCAATTTTTTATCTACTCGCTGTCCAAGAACAGCACCAACAGCAAAATCACTAGCATCACACATAATTTCAAAAGGTAAATTCCAATCAGGAGGTTCAACTACTGGAGCAGTTGTTAAGGCTTTCTTTAGAGTTTCAAAAGCTTCCTTACAATCATCATAAAAAACAAAAGGTACATCTTTTTGAAGAAGATTAGTAAGAGGCTTTGAAATCTTAGAGAAATCTTTAATAAATCTCCTATAGAACCCAACATGACCAAGAACACTACGAATACCTTTAACATCCCTCGGATAGGGCATCTTCTCAATTGCTTCAACTTTAGCTCTATCAACTTCAATACCTCTCTCAGAAATTTTATGTCCCAATACAATTCCTTCGTTAACCATAAAGTGGCATTTCTTCCAATTAAGAACAAGGTTAGTTTCTTCACATCTCTGCAAAACTTTATCAAGGTTTCGCAAGCAATTATCAAAAGAATTCCCATAGACAGAAAAATCATCCATGAATACCTCTACAATCTTTTCACAAAAGCCATGAAAAATAGCAGACATGCATCTTTGAAAAGTAGCAGGAGCATTACATAAACCAAAAGGCATACGCCTATAAGCATAAGTTCCATAGGGACAAGTGAAAGTGGTTTTCTCTTGATCTTTAGTTTTAACAACAATTTGTGAAAACCCAGAATAACCATCAAGAAAGCAGAAATGAGTATTTTTAGATAACCTTTCTAGCATTTGATCAATAAAAGGTAAAGGGTAATGATCCTTCTTAGTAAACTTTACTAACTTTTCGATAATCAATGCACATTCTATACCCTACAACTACTCTTTGAGGGATAAGCTCATCATTATCATTAGGCACAACAGTTATTCCTCCTTTCTTAGGAACACAATGCACAGGACTAACCCATCTACTATCAGCAATAGGATATATAATACATGCTTCAAGAAGTTTTAATACCTCATTCCTTACCACATCCTTCATCTTGGGAATTAGACGACGCTGATGTTCAACAACAGACTTTGCATCATCTTCCATGTTGATGGCATGTTGGAAAATAGAGGGAGAAATTCCCTTCAAATCATCAAGAGTGTAGCCAATAGCTCCTCGGTGTTTCTTCAACATTTCCAATAACCTTTTCTTCCTCAAAATCTGAAAGCTTAGAACTAATAATAACAGGATATATTTTCTTATCATCAATATGAGCATACTTAAGATTATCAGGCAACGGTTTTAAATCAAAAACAGGATCTTCCTTTGGTGGTGGTGTTGTACCTAGATCTTCAACCGGCAAGTCATGTTTAAGAATGGGTTGATGAAGGAAAATTTCATCAAGCTCATTCCTTTCTTCCCTAAAGACTTCACTCTCATGAGCCTCCAAATGTTGCTGCAAAGGATTATTAGGAGCAAGAGCAATAGATGCAAGCTATGCAACTCTAAAATCATTATTAGGCAAATCAGCTTTATAAGGAGTTTAGGCAAATTTAGAGAAATTAAACTCATAAGATTCACCAGAAAATTTAGTTACAATTTTCTCTTTCTTGCAATCTATAATAGCTCCACAAGTATTAAGAAAAGGTCTACCAAAAATAATAGGACAAGACTTACTAGCAGCAGAACCAAGTACCAAAAAGTCAGCAGGATATTTAATCTTACCACATAGAACTTCCACATCTCGAACAATACCAATAGGAGAGATAGTTTCTCTATTAGCTAGCCGAATAACCACATCAATATCTTCAAGTTCACAAGAACCAATTTCATGCATGATTTCCGTGTAAAGCTCATAAGGAATGGCACTAATACTTGCACCAATGTCGCATAAACCATAATAACAATGATCACCAATTCTAACAGAGAGCATAGGAACACTGGCTTTCCTAGACTTATTAGGATGCGAAACAATATTAGAAGCATCTTCACAGAAAATGATATGACCATCTTCTACATTTTCAGTCACAAGATCTTTAACTATTGCAATAGCAGGTTCAACCTTTATTTGCTCTTCAGGTTCTATAGGTTTCTTTGCACTTTTATTAACCGCACTAGTTATAACAAAATACTCCTTCATTTTAGCAGGAAAAGGAGTTTTTTCAATATAAGCTTCAGGAAGAATATGATCAACAGTTTTAATTTCAACACATTTATCTATAGGTGAATCAGTTTTATGTTTGTAAGGTTCATGATACTTATCAAAATTCTTCCTAGGCAATTCAAAATGAGAGGAAAAAGCTTTATAAAAATTTGCAACAACTTGAGAGTCAAGACCATAAATAGCACTCATATTACGAAATTTATCAGTATCCATAAAAGTTTCAATGCATTCATAATCATAAATTATACCTGACTCTCTATCTTTGTCGTTCTCCCATCCTTCAGTATTCTCCTGAATCCGATCAAGAAGGTCCCATTTAAACTCTTCTTTGTTGCGTGTAAATGATCCAGAACAAGTAGTATCCAGCAAGGTTTTATCTTGAAAAGAAAGTCTTGCATAGAAATTATCAATAATGATATTACTGTTGGAGATATGCCCAAGAGGCAATAATAAAATGGTTATTATAATATATCTGTGGGTTTATGATAATGTTTACATACCATGCTATAATTGTATTAACCGAAACATTGATACATGTGTGTTATGTGAACAACAAGGAGTCCCTAGTAAGCCTCTTGTATAACTAGCTTGTTGATTAATAGATGATCATAGTTTCATGATCATGAACATTGGATGTTATTAATAACAAGGTTATGTCATTATGTGAATGATGTAATGGAAACACCCAATTAAGCGTAGCATAAGATCACGTCATTAAGTTATTTGCTATAAGCTTTCGATACATAGTTACCTAGTCCTTATGACCATGAGATCATATAAATCACTTATACTGGAAAGGTACTTTGATTACATCAAACGCCACTACGTAAATGGGTGGTTATAAAGGTGGGATTAAGTATCCGGAAAGTATGAGTAGAGGCATATGGATCAACAGTGGGATTTGTCCATCCCGATGATGGATAGATATACTCTGGGCCCTCTCGGTGGAATGTCGTCTAATGTCTTGCAAGCAAATGAATAAGTTCATAAGAGACCACATACCACGGTACGAGTAAAGAGTACTTGTCAGGAGACGAGGTTTGAACAAGGTATAGAGTGATACCGATGATCAAACCTCGGACAAGTAAAATATCGCGTGACAAAGGGAATTGGTATCATATGTGAATGGTTCATTCGATCACTAAGTCATCGTTGAATATGTGGGAGCCATTATGGATCTCCAGATCCCGCTATTGGTTATTGGTCGGAGAGAGATCTCAACCATGTCTACATAGTTCGCGAACCGTAGGGTGACACACTTAAGGTTTGATGTTGTAATAGTAGAACTTGAATATGGAATGTAGTTCAAAGTATTGTTCGAAGTCTCAGATGGGATCCCGGACATCACGAGGAGTTCCGGAATGGTCCGGAGAATAAGATTCATATATAGGAAGTCATTTTATAAGTTTGGAAATGATCCGGTGCATTTATGGAAGGTTCTAGAAGGTTTTAGAAAAGTCTGAAAGAAATCACTAAGGAAGGAAGAGTCCCGGAGGGACTCCACCTCCCCATGGCCGGCCAACCCTAGAGGGGGGAGTCCAAGGTGGACTCCACCAAGGGGGCCGGCCACCCCCCTTCATGGAAGAGTGGGAATCCCACTTGGGTGGGAGTCCCACCTTGGGTAGGTTTCCCTACAACATGGAAGGTTTTGGGTTGGGGTCTTATTCGAAGACTTGTAGTCCAACATTTGGGGTTCCACCTATATAATGAGGGGCATAGGGGAGGGGGCCGGCCACCACAAAGCCACAAGCTGGCCGCACCCCTTGAGGCCGGCCACCCCCTCTCCCAAACCCTAGCCGCCCCCTCTCTCCTCCACCTCTCCCGCACGCTTAGCGAAGCTCCGCCGGAGTTCTCCATTGCCACCGCCACCACGCCGTCGTGCTGCCGGAGTCAAGGAGGAGCTACTACTTCCGCTGCCCTCCAGAACGGGGAGAAGGACGTCGTCTTCATCAACACCGAACGTGTGACCGAGTACGGAGGTGCTGCCCGATTGTGGCATCGTCAAGATCTTCTACGCGCTTTTGAAAGCGGCAAGTGATCGTCTGCCGCAGCAACGAGAGCCTCCTCTTGTAGGCTTTGGAAATCTTCAAGGGTTAGTCTCGTTCATCCCCTCGTTGCTCCCATCTTCTAGATTGCATCTTGGCTTGGATTGCGTTCTCGCGGTAGGAAAATTTTTGTTTTCTATGCTTCGAATCCCTATAATTACTAGGAAGCTCATGAATGGGGCATTTGAGCATGAAAGACTTCAATCTCCCCCATGCTTGGGCAATACTCTCTCCATCATGAGGCTAGAAATTATATATGCGGTTCCGGTCTTTGTGAATTTCACTTGGAGGATAGAATTTAGAATAAAATAGAGGCACAATATCCTTCCAATAAAGAGAATCCCCATTCTTCAGCAATTTATACCAATGCGCCGCTTTACCAGACAACAATATAGAGAATAGTTTCTTCCTAACTTCATCCATAGCAATACCTGCACACTTGAATTACCCGCATAATTCATGTAAAAATAGTAAATGATCTCCAGGATGGACAGTTCCATCCCCTTCATAGCGGTTATCCACAACACGTTCAATAATTTTCATAGGTATTTTGTATGGAACCTCTTTCTCACCTGGCACCTCATCCACTACCGTTGCAGTAGTGGTAGATTTTCCAAATAGGAATTCAAGAGAAGACCTCTCCATAATGAATTATAGCAGCAGGCAGAAATAAAAACAGCACGTACAGTAAAAGTTTTCCTTACCGATTCCGCTTACCAATAGCGCTTCACTCCCCGGCAACGGCGCCAGAAAATAGTCTTGATGACCCACAAGTATAGGGAGTGTATCGTAGTACTTTCGATAAATAAGAGTGTCGAACCCAACGAGGAGCAGAAGGTGTTGACAAGCATTTTCGATGAAGGATTCACTGTAAATGCTCACAGACAAGTATTCAGGGGGTTTTGATATAGCAGATAAATAAAGTACAAGTAAATAAAATGCGAGAGTAATAGTTGCAGCGAGTGGCCCAATCCTTTTTAGCACAAAGGACAAGCCGGTTTGTTTACTTATGATGACCAAACGTTCTTGAGGACACACGGGAATTTAGTCTAGTGCTTTCGCTTCATATAGTTGATTAATCTTCATTGTTTTGATAAGTGTTGTGTGGGTGAACCTATGCTAATGCATCGCCCTTCCTAGGACTAATACATACTTGTGATTATACCCCTTGCAAGCATCCGCAAATACAAGAAAGTAATTAAGATAAATCTAACCATAGCCTTAAACTCTGAGATCCTGCTATCCCTCCTGCATCGATATACCAACGGGGGTTCAGGTTGCTGTCACTCCGGCAACCCCACAATTAGCAAACGAATACAAGATGCATTACCCTAGGCCCGTAAAGGTGAAGTATCATGTAGTCGACGTTCACATGACACCACTAGAAGAATAACACCACAACTTAAATATCAAACCATTAAATATTACTCAACATAGTTCACTACTAACATTTAGACTTCACCCATGTCCTCAAGAACTAAACGAACTACTCACGAGACATCATATGGAACATGATCAGAGGTGATATGATGATGAATAACAATCTGAACATAAACCTTGGTTCAATGGTTTCACTCAATAGCATCAATAACAAGGAGTAATTAATACCGGGAGAGTTTCCCCTATGAAATAATCAAGATTCAACCCTAGATGTTATAGCGGTGACGAGGTGCAGCGGTGGAGATGACGGTGACGGTAGTGGAGATGATGGTGATGATGATCCCAATGAAGTCCAGCTCGATGACGGTGACGATGGCGTCGATTTCCCCCTCCTGGAGGGAATTTCCCCGGTGGATTTAAGCCTGCCGGAGAGCTCTTTTCTCTCTGGTGTTTTCCGCCCCGCAGAGGCGGCTGTGTCTCCTCGTGATTATTTCCCGTACCTTAGGTTTTCGGGTAGATGAAGTACGCGAAAGAGAGGCGGCCGAAGGGGGTTGTTGGCTCCCTCCCCACAAGGCGGCGTGGCCAGGGTGGAGCCCGCGCCAGCCTATGGGGGGGCCCATGGCGGCCCTCCTCGGCCCCTCCTTTTGGCTGGTTCCTTCTTCTCGAGAAATAAGACCTTCGGTGTAATTTCCGTCAGCTGTTGATCTTCAGAAATATTGCATTCTGACGGTGCTTTTTCCAGCAGAATCCTGACTCCGGTGAGTGATTCTCCAATAATCATAAAACATGCAAAATAGGTGAAATAACATAAGTATCATCTCTAAATATGAAATATATCAATGAAATATATCAATCAATGGGCCTGCTCAGCAATGAAGCTATGAGGATGCCAGGAGACGAGAGTTCTCCCCATCCTACTTCCGGTTTCCGGGTAATCTTGGTTGACTTCCTCATTCGCGACCTCTCTATTCCCGTTCAGGAATTTCTTCGTGGCCTCCTCTTTATCTATGGGATCCAGCTGCACCAGCTGACCCCCAATTCTCTCCTTCACATCTCCATTTTCATCACTCTTTGCGAGTGCTTCCTTGGCATCCAACCTCACTGGGGCCTATGGAAGCGCATCTTTTACCTCCGCCGCAACAATTCGAAGAATGCCATCTACAACGTAGGTGGTGTGTGCATCTGCGTCCGTCTAGAGGTCGGATATTTTGATGTGAAGTTCGCCAACTCCATCCAAGGCTGGCGCAGGAAGTGACTTTATGTCAAGGGCGAATCTTCGGATGCTCAGGAATATGGGCTTGCCCCCTTTGATGCTTCCGAAGATATTCAAAGGCACAAGTCTTGGGACATGATGCGTGCAATTAACACACGTCCGTTGGGAACCCCAAGAGGAAGGTGTGATGTAGACAGTAGCAAGTTTTCCCTCAGAAAGAAACCAAGGTTTATCGAACCAGGAGGAGCCAAAAAGCACGTTGAAGGTTGATGGCGGCGAAGTGTAGTGCGGCGCAACACCAGGGATTCCGGCGCCAACGTGGAACCTGCACAACACAACCAAAGTACTTTGCCCCAACGTAACAGTGAGGTTGTCAATCTCACCGGCTTGCTGTGAACAAAGGATTAACCGTATTGTGTGGAAGATGATTGTTTGCGAAGAACAGTAAAGAACAAGTATTGCAGTAGATTGTATTTCAGATGTAAAGAATAGACCGGGGTCCACAGTTCACTAGCGGTGTCTCTCCCATAAGATAAATAGCATGTTGGGTGAACAAATTACAGTTGGGCAATTGACAAATAAAGAAGGCATAACAATGCACATACATATATCATGATGAGTACTATGAGATTTAATCAGGGCATTGCGACAAAGTACATAGACCGCCATCCAGCATGCATCTATGCCTAAAAAGTCCACTTTCAGGTTATCATCCGAACCCCTTCCGGTATTAAGTTGCAAGCAACAGACAATTGCATTAAGTATGGTGCGTAATGTAATCAACACAAATATCCTTAGACAAAGCATCGATGTTTTATCCCTAGTGGCAACAGCACATCCACAACCTTAGAACTTTCTGTCACTGTCCCAGATTTAATGGAGGCATGAACCCACTATCGAGCATAAATACTCCCTCTTGGAGTCACAAGTATCAACTTGGCCAGAGCCTCTACTAGCAACGGAGAGCATGCAAGAACATAAACAACACATATGATAGATTGATAATCAACTTGACATAGTATTCAATATCCATCGGATCCCAACAAACACAACATGTAGGATTACAAAGAAACGATCTTGATCATGATAGGCAGCTCACAAGATCGAGCATGATAGCACAATTAGGAGAAGACGACCATCTAGCTACTGCTATGGACCCATGGTCCAGGGGTGAACTACTCACACATCGATCCGGAGGCGATCATGGCGATGAAGAGACCTCCGGGAGATGATTCCCCTCTCCGGCAGGGTGCCGGAGGCGATCTCCTGAATCCCCCGAGATGGGATTGGCGGCGGCTGCGTCTCTGGAAGGTTTTCCATATCGTGGCTCTCGGTACTGGGGGTTTCGCGACGAAGACTTTAAGTAGGTGGAAGGGCAGGTCAGGGGGCCACACGAGGGACCCACATGCTAGGGCCGCGCGGCCAGCACCTAGGCCGCACCGCCCTGTTGTGTGGTCGCCTCGTGGCCCCACTTCTTATCCTCTTCGGTCTTCTGGAAGCTTCATGGAAAAATAGGACCCTGGGCGTTGATTTCGTCCAATTCCGAGAATATTTCCTTACTAGGATTTCTGAAACCAAAAACAGCAGAAAACAACAACTGGCTCTTCGGCATCTCGTCAATAGGTTAGTGCCGGAAAATGCATAATAATGACATATAATGTGTATAAAACATGTGAGTATCATCATAAAAGTAGCATGGAACATAAGAAATTATAGATACGTTTGGGACGTATCAAGCATCCCCAAGCTTAGTTCCTACTCGCCCTCGAGTAGGTAAACGATAACAAAGATAATTTCTGAAGTGACATGATATCATAATCTTGATCATACTATTGTAAAGCACATGAGATGAATGCAGCGATTCGAAGCAATGATGAAGATAATGAGTAAACAAATGAATCATATAGCAAAGACTTTTCATGAATAGTACTTTCAAGACAAGCATCAATAAGTCTTGCATAACAGTTAACTCATAAGCAATAAATTCTTAGTAGAAAGCTTTGAAACAACACAAAGGAAGATATAAGTTTTAGCGGTTGCTTTCAACTTCAACATGTATATCTCATGGATAATTGTCAACACAAAGTAATATAACAAGTGCAATAGGTAAACATGTAAGAATCAATGCACACAGTTTACACAAGTGTTTGCTTCTGGGATAGAAAGAATAGGCAAACTGACTCAACAATAAAGTAAAAGATAGGCCCTTCGTAGAGGGAAGCATTGATTACTATATTTGTGCTAGAGCTTTTCATTTTGAAAACAAAAAACAATTTTGTCAACGGTAGTAATAAAGCATATGTGTTATGTATAAGACATCTTATAAGTTGCAAGCCTCATGCATAGTATACTAATAGTGCCCGCACCTTGTCCTAATTAGCTTGGGTTAACACGGATTATCATTGCATAACATATGTTTCAACCAAGTGTCACAAAGGGGTACCTCTATGCCGCCTGTACAAAGGTCTAAGGAGAAAGCTCGCATTGGATTTCTCGCTTTTGATTATTCTCAACTTAGACATCCATACCGGGACAACATAGACAACAGATAATGGACTCCTCTTTAATGCATAAGCATTCAACAACAGTTAATATTCTCATAAGAGATTGAGGTTTTATGTCCAAACTGAAACTTCCACCATGAATCATGGCTTTAGTTAGCGGCCCAATGTTCTTCTCTAACAATATGCATACTCAAACCATTTGATTGTGAAAACCGCCCTTACTTCAGACAAGACGAACATGCATAGCAACTCACATGATATTCAACAACGGTAAAAAGTTGATGGCGTCCCCAGAAAACATGGTTACCGCACAACAAGCAACTTATTAAGAAATAAGACACATAAGTACATATTCTTCACCATGATAGTTTTTAAGCTATTTTGTCCCATGAGCTCTATATTGTAAAGGTAAAGAATGGAATTTTAAAGGTAGCACTCAAGTAATGTACTTTGGAATGGCGGAGAAATACCATGTGGTAGGTAGGTATGGTGGACACAAATGGCATGGATTTTGGCTCAAGGATTTGGATGCACGAGAAGAATCCCTCTCAATACAAGGCTAGGCTAGCAAGGTTGTTTGAAGCAAACTCAAGTATGAAATGGTGCAGCAAGACTCACATATAAACATATTGTAAGCATTATAAGACTTTACATCGTCTCCTTGTTGTTCAAACACATCACCCAGAAAATATCTAGACTTAGAGAGACCAATCATGCAAACCAAATTTTAACATGCTCTATGTAGTTATTCATTAATGGGTACAAGGTACATGATGCAAGAGCTTAAACAAGATCTATATGAGCACAACAATTGCCAAGTATCACATTATTCAAGACATTAACCCATTTACCACATGCGGCATTTTCCGTTTCCAACAATATATCAATGAATGAAATAGTTCAAATTTCGCAATGAACATTAAAGATAAAGCTAAGAACATATGTGTTCATACGAAACAATGGAGCGTGTCTCTCTCCCAAACAAAGAATGCTAGGATCCGATTTATTCAAACAAAAACAAAAACAAAAACAAACAGACGCTCCAAGTAAAGCACATAAGATGTGACGGAATAAAAATATAGTTTCACTAGAGGAACATGATAAGTTGTCGATGAAGAAGGGGATGCCTTGGGCATCCCCAATCTTAGACGCTTGGGTCTTCTTAAAATATGCAGGGATGAACCACGGGGCATCCCCAAGCTTTGACTTTTCACTCTTCTTGATCATATTGTATCATATCCTCCTCTCTTGACCCTTGAAAACTTCCTCCACACCAAACTCGAAACAAACTCATTAGAGGGTCAGTGCATAATTCATCTATTCAGAGGTGACATAATCATTCTTAACACCTCTGGACATTGCACAAAGCTACTGAAAGTTAATGGAACAAAGAAATCCATCAAACATAGCAAAACAGGCAATGCGAAATAAAAGGCAGAATCTGTCAAAACAGAATAGTCCGTAAAGACGAATTTTACAGGGGCACTTAACTTGCTCAGATGAAAATGCTCAAATTGAATGAAAGTTGCGTACATATCTGAGGATCACGCACGTAAATTTGCAGATTTTTCTGAGTTACCTACAGAGAATTCTGCCCAGATTCGTGACAGCAAGAAATCTGTTTCTGCGCAGTAATCCAAATCTAGTATTGACTTTACTATCAAAGACTTTACCTGGCACAACAATGCAATAAAATAAAGATAAGGAGAGGTTGCTACAGTAATAACAACTTCCAAGACTCAACAAAACAGTAGCAAAATAAACACATGGGTTATCTCCCAAGAAGTTCTTTCTTTATAGCCATTAAGATGGGCTCAGCAATTTTAATGATGCTCACATAAGGATGAGAGTTGAAGAAAAAGAGAGCATCAAAAAGCAAGCATGAAACAAATTTAAGCCTAACCCACTTCCTATAAAAAGGAATCTTGTAAATAAATAAATTCATGAAGCATAATGCAACAAGCATAGAAAGATAAAACAAGTGTAACTTCAAGATTTTCAGCAAAAAGAGAGGTGTTTTCACTACAAGAAAAGTTCTGATAGACAACGTCTCAAAATCGTCCGCTAAGGGGTATTTTTCATCGCCTATGGGCCTAACCCAACGATATGGGTTCTGTTGTGGAAACTGCGTCAGGCAAACTCCTACGACGATTTTTTCGGTCCGTCGCGCTTGGGCGCCCTTCCGCCACGGAAAATCGGACCGTTGCCCAAGTGTTTCCGGGAGCCCGTTGACTGCTGACGTCATGCAAACTGACACGTGGCAGACGCCGTTAACTGGCAGTTAACGGCGTTAACCGGCTGAAACCCCGTGGTAGATGGTAGGCCCACACGAGGCCTGCCACGTCTTAAGCGGGCCGGCCCATTAAGTTTGCGGGCCGGGCCAGCTGACTTAGTTTGACCGGTCAACTATATAGCTGGGCTGGTCCATTAGTTACGTGGGCCGGGCCTAACCTCTAAGGTTGACTGGTCAAAACATTAACGGGCCGGCCCAGTAAGCATGTGGGCCGGGCCGAATGCACTCGTTTGACCGGTCAACAGGCAAAAGGGCCGGCCCACAAGACATGCGGGACCCACTTTCCTGTTATCGGGCTGGCCCATTTACCAAGTGGGGTCCACCTTAAAGCAAGTGGGCCGGCCCAAGAAGATATTGGGCCGGTCCAATTAGCATGTGGGTCCCACTTTCCTGCTATCGGGCCGGCCCACTTAGTACGTGGGATCCACATTAGATCAAATGGGCTGGCCCAACAAGCAAGTGGGCCGGGCCAAAAGCACAGGTGGGTCCCACTTTCCTGTTTAAGGTCCGGCCCATTTAGTACGAGGGTCCACCATATAGCAAGTGGGCCGGCCCAACAAGATAGTGGGCCGGGCCAAAACCACAGGTGGGTCCCACTTTCCAGTTAAAGGGCCGGCCCATTTAGTATGTGGGGTCCACCATATAGCAAATGGGCCGGCCCAATGATGCGTGTGGTTGGCACGTCCGTTGGGAACCCCAAGAGGAAGGTGTGATGCGCACAGCGGCAAGTTTCCCTCAGTAAGAAACCAAGGTTTAATCGGACCAGTAGGAGTCAAGAAGCACGTTGAAGGTTGATGGCGGCGAGATGTAGTGCGGCGCAACACCAGTGATTCCGGCGCCAACGTGGAACCTGCACAACACAACCAAAGTACTTTGCCCCAACGAAACAGTGAGGTTGTCAATCTCACCGGCTTGCTGTAACAAAGAGTTAACCGTATTGTGTGGAAGATGATTGTTTGCGAAAAACAAGAGAACAAGTATTGCAAGAGATTGTATTTCAAGAAAGAGAATTGGACCGGGTCCACGATTCACTAGAGGTGTCTCTCCCATAAGACGAACAGCATGTTGGGTGAACAAATTACAGTTGGGCAATTGACAAATAAAGAGGGCATGACCATGCACATACATATCATGATGAGTATAGTGAGATTTAATTGGGCATTACGACAAAGTACATAGACCGTCATCCAACTGCATCTATGCCTAAAAAGTCCACCTTCAGGTTATCATCCGAACCCCCTCCAGTATTAAGTTGCTAACAACAGACAATTGCATTAAGTATGGTGCGTAATGTAACTAGTGACTACATCCTTGAACATAGCACTAATGTTTTATCCTAGTGGCAACAAGACAACACAACCTTAGAACTTTCTCACATCGTCCCGGTGTCAATGCGAGGCATGAACCCACTATCGAGCATAAGTACTCCCTCTTGGAGTTACAAGCATCTACTTGGCCAGAGCATCTACTAGTAACGGAGAGCATGCAAGATCATAAACAACACATAGCATAACTTTGATAATCAACATAACAAGTATTCTCTATTCATCGGATCCCAACAAACGCAACATATAGAATTACAGATAGATGATCTTGATCATGTTAGGCAGCTCACAAGATCCGACAATGATAGCACAATGGGGAGAAGACAACCATCTAGCTACTGCTATGGACCCATAGTCCAGGGGTAGACTACTCACACATCACACCGGAGGCGACCATGGCGGCGTAGCGGCCTCCGGGAGATGAGTCCCCTCTCCGGCAGGGTGCCGGAGGCGATCTCTGGATCCCCGAGATGGGATCGGCGTTGGCGGCGTCTCCGGAAGGTTTTCCGTATCGTGGCTCTCGATGCGGGGGTTTCGTCACGGAGACTTTTTATAGGCGGAAGGGCAGGTCAAGAGGCGGCACGGGGGCCCCACACCACGGGCCGCGCGGCCAAGGGGGCCGCGCCGCCTAGGGTGTGGCCCCTCCGTGGCCCCTCTTCGTCTCTCCTTCGGACTTCGGAAGCTTCGTGAGAAAATAGGCCCCCGGGCTTTGATTTCGTCCAATTCCGAGAATATTTCCTTACTAGGATTTCTGAAACCAAAAACAGCAGAAACAAAGAATCGGCACTTCGGCATCTTGTTAATAGGTTAGTTCCAGAAAATGCACGAATATGACATAAAGTGTGCATAAAACATGTAGATAACATCAATAATGTGGCATGGAACATAAGAAATTATCGATACGTCGGAGACGTATCAGCATCCCCAAGCTTAGTTCTCGCTCGTCTCCAGCAGGTAAAACGATAACACGAGATAATTTCTGGAGTGACATGCCATCATAATCTTGATCATACTATTTGTAAAGCATATGTAGTGAATGCAGCGATCGAAACAATGTATATGACATGAGTAAACAAGTGAATCATATAGCAAAGACTTTTCATGAATAGCACTTCAAGACAAGCATCAATAAGTCTTGCATAAGAGTTAACTCATAAAGCAATAATTCAAAGTAGAGATATTGAAGCAACACAAAAGAAGATTAAGTTTCAGCGGTTGCTTTCAACTTGTAACATGTATATCTCATGGATATTGTCAACATAGAGTAATATAATAGATGCAATAAGCAAGTATGTAGGAATCAATGCACAGTTCACACAAGTGTTTGCTTCTTGAGGTGGAGAGAAATAGGTGAACTGACTCAACATTGAAAGTAAAAGAATAGTCCTCCATAGAGGAAAAGCATCGATTGCTATATTTGTGCTAGAGCTTTGATTTTGAAAACATGAAACAATTTTGTCAACGGTAGTAATAAAGCATATGCATCATGTAAATTATATCTTATAAGTTGCAAGCCTCATGCATAGCGTACTAATAGTGCCCGCACCTTTTCCTAATTAGCTTGGACTACCGGATCATCACAATGCATTGTTTTTACCAAGTGTCACAAAGGGGTACCTCTATGCCACAGTACAAAGGTCTAAGGAGAAAGCTCGCATTGGATTTCTCGCTATTGATTATTCTTCAACTTAGACATCCATACCGGGACAACATAGACAACAGATAATGGACTCCTCTTTTATGCATAAGCATATACCAACAATTAATAATTTTCTCATTTGAGATTTGAGGATTGTTGTCCAAAACTGAAACTTCCACCATGGAGCATGGCTTTAGTTAGCGGCCCAATGTTCTTCTCTAACATATGCATGCTTAACCATATGGTGGTAGATCTCTCTTACTTCAGACAAGACGGACATGCATAGCAACTCACATGAAATTCAACAATGAATAGTTGTTGGCGTCCCCAGTGAACATGGTTATCGCACAACAAGCAACTTAATAAGAGATAAAGTGCATAATTACATATTCAATACCACAATAGTTTTTAAGCTATTTGTCCCATGAGCTATATATTGCAAAAGTGAATGATGGAATTTTAAAGGTAGCACTCAAGCAATTTACTTTGGAATGGCGGAAAATACCATGTAGTAGGTAGGTATGGTGGACACAAATGGCATAGTGGTTGGCTCAAGTATTTGGATGCATGAGAAGTATTCCCTCTCGATACAAGGTTTAGGCTAGCAAGGCTTATTTGAAACAAACACAAGGATGAACCGGTGCAGCAAAACTCACATAAAAGACATATTGAAAACATTATAAGACTCTACACCATCTTCCTTGTTGTTCAAACTCAATACTAGAAATTATCTAGACCTTAGAGAAACCAAATATGCAAACCAAATTTTAGCATGCTCTATGTATTTCTTCATTAATGGGTGCAAAGCATATGATGCAAGAGCTTAATCATGAGCACAACAATTGCCAAGTATCACATTACCCAAGACATTAATAGCAATTACTACATGTATCATTTTCCAATTCCAACCATATAACAATTTAACGAAGGAGAAACTTCGCCATGAATACTATGAGTAGAAACCAAGGACATACTTGTCCATATGCTACAGCGGAGCGTGTCTCTCTCCCATAAAGTGAATGCTAAGATCCATTTTATTCAAACAAAACAAAAACAAAAACAAACCGACGCTCCAAGAAAAAGCACATAAGATGTGATGGAATAAAAATATAGTTTCAGGGGAGGAACCTGATAATGTTGTCGATGAAGAAGGGGATGCCTTGGGCATCCCCAAGCTTAGACGCTTGAGTCTTCTTGATATATGCAGGGGTGAACCACCGGGTGCATCCCCAAGCTTAGAGCTTTCACTCTCCTTGATCATGTTGCATCATACTCCTCTCTTGATCCTTGAAAACTTCTTCCACACCAAACTCGAAACAACTCATTAGAGGGTTAGTGCACAATATAAATTGACATATTCAGAGGTGACACAATCATTCTTAACACTTCTGGACATTGCATAATGCTACTGGACATTAATGGATCAAAGAAATTCATCCAACATAGCGAAAGAGGCAATGCGAAATAAAAGGCAGAATCTGTCAAAACAGAACAGTTCGTATTGACGAATTTTAAAATGGCACCAGACTTGCTCAAATGAAAATGCTCAAATTGAATGAAAGTTGCATACATATCTGAGGATCATGCACGTAAATTGGCTTAATTTTCTGAGCTACCTACAGGGAGGTGGACTCAGATTCGTGACAGCAAAGAAATCTGGAACTGTGCAGTAATCCAAATCTAGTACTTACTTTTCTATCAACGGCTTAACTTGGCACAACAAAACACAAAACTAAGATAAGGAGAGGTTGCTACAGTAGTAAACAACTTCCAAGACACAAATATAAAACAAATTACTGTAGGTAAAAAAAAGGGTTGTCTCCCATAAGCGCTTTTCTTTAACGCCTTTCAGCTAGGCGCAGAAAGTGTGTATCAAGTATTATCAAGAGACGAAGTGTCAACATCATAATTTGTTCTCATAATGGAATCAAAAGGTACCTTCATTCTCTTTCTAGGAAGTGTTCCATACCTTTCTTGAGAGGAAATTGATATTTTATATTACCTTCCTTCATATCAATAACAGCACCAACAGTTCAAGAAAAGGTCTTCCCAATATAATGGGACAAGATGCATTGCATTCAATATCCAAGACAACAAAATCAACGGGAACAAGGTTATTGTTAACGGTAATGCGAACATTATCAACTTTACCCAAAGGTTTCTTTGTAGAATGATCAGCAAGATTAACATCCAAATAACAATTTTTCAGCGGTGGCAAGTCAAGCATATTATAAATTTTCTTAGGCATAACAGAAATACTTGCACCAAGATCATATAAAGCATTACAATCAAAATCTTTAACCTTCATCTTAATGATGGGCTCCCAACCATCCTCTAGCTTTTTAGGAATAGAGGCTTCGCGCTCTAGTTTCTCTTCTCTAGCTTTTATAAGAGCATTTGTAATATGATGTGTAAAAGCCAAATTTATAGCACTAGCATTAGGACTTTTAGCAAGTTTTCGCAAGAACTTTATAACTTCAGAGATGTGGCAATCATCAAAATTCAAACCATTATAATCTAAAGCAATGGGATCATCATCCCCAATGTTGGAAAAAATTTCAGCAGCTTTATCAAAGGCAGTTTCAACAGTTTTAGCAGTTTCAGGCAGTTTTTCGCGCTTTGCATTAGAAGTGGAAACATTGCTAACACCAATTCTTTTATTAGTATGAGTAGGAGGTGCAGCAACATGTGTAGCATTAGCATTACTAGTGGTGGTAATAGTCCAAACTTTAGCTATATTCTTTTCTTTAGCTAGTTTTTCATTTTCTTCTCTATCCCACCTAGCACGCAGTTCAGCCATTAATCTTATATTCTCATTAATTCTAACTTGAATGGCATTTGCTGTAGTAACAATTTTATTATGATGATTCTCATTAGGCAAAACTTTTGATTTTAAAAGATCAACATCAGCAGCAAGACTATCGACTTTAGAAGCAAGTATATCAATTTTCCCAAGCTTTTCTTCAACAGATTTGTTAAAAGCAGTTTGTGTACTAATAAATTCTTTAAGCATGGCTTCAAGTCCAGGGGGTGAACTCCTATTATTGTTGTAAGAATTCCCATAAGAATTACCATACCCGTTGCCATTATTATAAGGATATGGTCTATAGTTGTTACTAGAATTGTTCCGGTAAGCATTGTTGTTGAAATTATTATTTTTAATGAAGTTTACATCAACGTGTTCTTCTTGTGCAACCAATGAAGCTAACGGAACATTATTAGGATCAATATTAGTCCTATCATTCACAAGCATAGACATAATAGCATCAATCTTATCACTCAAGGAAGAGGTTTCTTCGACGTAATTTACCTTCTTACCTTGTGGAGCTCTTTCCGTGTGCCATTCAGAGTAATTGATCATCATATTATCAAGAAGCTTTGTTGCTTCACCAAGAGTGATGGACATAAAGGTACCTCCAGCAGCTGAATCCAATAAATTCCGTGAAGAAAAATTTAGTCCTGCATAGAAGGTTTGGATGATCATCCAAGTAGTCAGTCCATGGGTTGGGCAATTTTAACCAAAGATTTCATTCTTTCCCAAGCTTGAGCAACATGTTCAGTATCTAATTGTTTAAAATTCATTATGCTACTCCTCAAAGATATAATTTTAGCAGGGGGATAATATCTACCAATAAAAGCATCCTTGCATTTAGTCCATGAATCAATACTATTCTTAGGCAGAGATAGCAACCAATCTTTAGCTCTTCCTCTTAATGAGAAAGGGAACAATTTTAATTTTATAATATCACCATCTACATCTTTATATTTTTGCATTTCACATAATTCAACAAAATTATTAAGATGGGCAGCAGCATCATCAGAACTAACACTTAAAATTGCTCTCGCATAACAAGATTCAAGAAAGCGAGGTTTAATTTCAAAGAATTCTGCTGTAGTAGCAGGTGGAGCAATAGGTGTGCATAAGAAATCATTATTATTTGTGGTTGTGAAGTCACACAACTTAGTGTTTTCAGCGTTGGCCATTTTAGCAACAAGAATAAGACAAACTAGATAAAGTAAATGCAAGTAAACTAATTTTTTTGTGTTTTCGATATAGCAAACAAGATAGCAAATAAAGTAAAACTAGCAACTAATTTTTGTATTTTGATTTAGTGCAGCAAACAAAGTAGTAAATAAAACTAAGCAAGACAAAAACAAAGTAAAGAGATTGAGAAGTGGAGACTCCCCTGCAGCGTGTCTTGATCTCCCGGCAACGGCGTGTAAATTTGCTTGATGCGTGTGGTTGGCACGTCCGTTGGGAACCCCAAGAGGAAGGTGTGATGCGCACAGCGGCAAGTTTCCTCAGTAAGAAACCAAGGTTTAATCGGACCAGTAGGAGTCAAGAAGCACGTTGAAGGTTGATGGCGGCGAGATGTAGTGCGGTGCAACACCGGTGATTCCGGCGCCAACGTGGAACCCGCACAACACAACCAAAGTACTTTGCCCCAACGAAACAGGTGAGGTTGTCAATCTCACCGGCTTGCTGTAACAAAGAGTTAACCGTATTGTGTGGAAGATGATTGTTTGCAGAAAATAGTAGAACAAGTATTGCAGTAGATTGTATTTCAAGAAAGAGAATTGGACCGGGGTCCACAGCTCACTAGAGGTGTCTCTCCCATAAGACGAACAGCATGTTGGGTGAACAAATTACACTTGGTCAATTGACAAATAAAGAGGGCATGACCATGCACATACATATCATGATGAGTATAGTGAGATTTAATTGGGCATTACGACAAAGTACATAGACCGTCATCCAACTGCATCTATGCCTAAAAAGTCCACCTTCAGGTTATCATCCGAACCCCCTCCAGTATTAAGTTGCTAACAACGAGACAATTGCATTAAGTATGGTGCGTAATGTAACTAGTGACTACATCCTTGAACATAGCACTAATGTTTTATCCCTAGTGGCAACAAGACAACACAACCTTAGAACTTTCTCACATCGTCCTGTGTGTCAATGTGCATGAACCCACTATCGAGCATACGTACTCCCTCTTGGAGTTACAAGCATCTACTTGGCCAGAGCATCTACTAGTAACGGAGAGCATGCAAGATCATAAACAACACATAGCATAACTTTGATAATCAACATAACAAGTATTCTCTATTCATCGGATCCCAACAAACGCAACATATAGAATTACAGATAGATGATCTTGATCATGTTAGGCAGCTCACAAGATCCGACAATGATAGCACAATGGGGAGAAGACAACCATCTAGCTACTGCTATGGACCCATAGTCCAGGGGTAGACTACTCACACATCACACCGGAGGCGACCATGGCGGCGTAGAGTCCTCCGGGAGATGATTCCCCTCTCCGGCAGGGTGCCGGAGGCGATCTCCTGGATCCCCCGAGATGGGATCGGCGTTGGCGGCGTCTCCGGGAAGGTTTTACGTATCGTGGCTCTCGTGATCGGGGGTTTCGTCACGGAGACTTTTTATAGGCGGAAGGGCAGGTCAAGAGGCGGCACGGGGGCCCCACACCACAGGCCGCGCGGCCAAGGGGGGCCGCGCCGCCCTAGGGTGTGGCCCCTCCGTGGCCCCTCTTCGTCTCTCCTTCGGACTTCGGAAGCTTCGTGAGAAAATAGGCCCCGGGCTTTGATTTCGTCCAATTCCGAGAATATTTCCTTACTAGGATTTCTGAAACCAAAAACAGCAGAAACAAAGAATCGGCACTTCGGCATCTTGTTAATAGGTTAGTTCCAGAAAATGCACGAATATGACATAAAGTGTGCATAAAACATGTAGATAACATCAATAATGTGGCATGGAACATAAGAAATTATCGATACATCGGAGACGTATCACCCAACAAGATAGTGGGCCGGGCCAAAAACACAGGTGGGTCCCACTTTCCTGTTAAAGGGCCGGCCCATTTAGTATGTGGGGTCCACCATATAGCAAGTGGGCCGGGCCAAAAACAAAGGTGGGTCCGACATTCCTGTTAAAGGGCCGGCCCATTTAGAATGTGGGGTCCACCATATAGCAAGTGGGCCGGCCCAACATGCTAGTGGGCCGGGCCAAAAACACAGGTGGGTCCCATTTTCCTGTTAAAGGGCCGGCCCATTTAGTATGTGGGGTCCACCATATAGCAAGTGGGCCGGGCCAAAAGCACAGGTGGGTCCCACTTTCCTGTTAAAGGGCCGGCCCATTTAGTATGTGGGGTCCACCACAAAAGCAATTGGGCTGGCCCAACTAGTTAGTGGGCCGGCCCAGTAGTGGGTGGGGTCCACCTTAAAGCAAGTGGGCTGGCCCAATTAGAGTGTGGGGTCCACCGTAAATCAAGTGGGCTGGCCCAATAAGTAAGTGGGCCAGCCCATTTAGTTGTCGTTGTTATATGCTCTTAGGCATAATAGGCGCTTTAGGAATTTGCGGGCCGGCACATATGTGATTTCGCTTAATTGGGCCGTTTAAGGGATGGGAATTCGTGATTTAGATACTGAGAATATTTACGCATCATTGATTTCTATCGGATAGCCTCACTTACCACAAGCACCAAAGAAAAAATGCGCGAAAGAACTATAAAAACTAACTAAATATTACATCAGCTGCAAGGCTTTGAAAAAATATTACAGAACCCAGAGAAATTGAATGGTAATTAAACCTAGCGATACAATGAAGCGATCCAGCAATCTTTTAAGTTGTCCATGCAGCACCTATATCTGAAACAAAGACATTACAAGTTAAGACAGCAACAATGGAAAGGCAAAGACACTACAATATTGTTTGCCAAAGAATTTGGAACTCATCATTTCATCGTTATAACAAGATCATTGTAATGCGCACAATAAGCAAACAAAGAGTGCATGCCGCATACCAACAGCCAATATAACAGAGCATGTTAGAATGAAACAGCAGGCTTACTACTGTCGAGTCCCATGCAAACCAACATGTTTAGGGAGTACAAAATTGGCATGAACAACATAGTAGCAGGCTATAAATTTTGTAACAACGGCTGAGCAAGATGAAGTTATGATGGCTACATCTACAGAGCAGGGAATGTAAACCAAAAATAGAAGTTACGATGGCAAAAGCTAAAGAGGAGGGAATATGAACCAACATGTGGCAAGTGCAATTACTTCATTTTGTCCGTGAACTAAATAATACTCCTGAACTTATAGTGAAGGGGATGCAAATCAAGATGTTTCGGGATATAAACTTGTAATGAGCAACACATATAGGATAGTTAATGCTGGAGCTTAGGATGGACCAGATACAGAATATAGTGGGATCACCTGTGAACTTGTATAAGAGGGAATGCAAACCAATATGTTCAGCATTCCATATGTGAGCGTCATGCCAAGTCAAAGAAACAAGTCAATAAAGCAGCTTTTGAAGAACAAGATGACACGCAAAATTATTATCTAGTAGTACGACAAGTTTATTTGTACTACAGGCTAGATAGCAGAGTGATAGCATGCCAAACTAAGTACTTACTTTGTTAGCTTACAATGAACTAGATACAAAACAATGGCATCACCTGTTGTACAGGGAATGCAAGCCAACATGTTCATGGAGTAAAAAATTGGCACAAACAACATAGTAGCAGGCCATAATTTTTGTAACAATGACTGAGCAAGATAAAGTTATGATGGCTAGATCTACAGAGCAGGGAATGTAAACCAAATATAGAAGTTACGATGCCAAAAGCTATAGAGCAGGGAATGCGAACCAACATGTGCAATTACTTAAAATTGGCCATGAACTAAATAATAGCAGGATGTTACTATAATACCTATAATTTTTGTAACAACGACTGAGCAAGATAGAAGTTATGATGGCTACATCTACAGAGCAGGGAATGCAAACCAAAATGTTCAATCGCTTAAAGTTAGCAATGAAGTAGAAAATAGCAAGGTGTTACGATCATAGCTAGGAATGAACTAAAAGAGCTTCAGACAAACAAGCATCTGAACCCAGAACATGGCGCTAAAACAAGGGACTTACATTAGGAGAAGCACTCTGTGGGAGTCACAGCAGATCTTCCTGGGGTTGATAGATCCGGTGATGAAGTATGCTACATGTGCTACTTGGGGTTGGAGAGACGGCCATTACACTTCATGGTTACTCATCTCATCTGCAAAAACGTAACGGCGCGTCGTTAGCACAAATAGGTTCCCCCAAGATTAAACAAGAACTTGCAGGCAAGCAATAGAAAAGCGACAGTAGAAGAGTTTAGATCATGCACGGCACCAGTGAAGTAGATCTGGTTCATGCACAGCGGTGTCGGTGAGCAAGATCCGATGCGGTGGAAAACGGATCCGGCGAAGCGGCTCCGGTGGGGTGGACGATACCGCAGCTAAAGCGACAGCGGTAGACTGCTGGATGAGCATATGGTTTCGAGGTTCGGCGGGGATGATCCGGTCCGGTTGATGATGGCGTCGATGAAGCGGCTCCGGCAGGCAGTCGGATGACGAGGATCGCGAGGGCTCGGGTAGGCCAGGGAAGTCCGGCGGGGATGTTCCGGTGCGGTGGTCGTGGAGGTGGGAGAGAGGGACTTGGGAAGTTCCGGTGGGTGGTCTGAGGGAAATGAATTTTTTTGGGAGGGTTTCCGGGCTAGGGAGGTGGTGATCCAAAAAATGACGGGCAGACCCCCCCACCAACCGACTTTGCTGCCATCTCCACAGGGGTAGAATGGGAATTTGGAAGCGTGTGAAATTTTTGTATTTTGTGGGCGGGAAGTTTTGCCGCTGTGAGATTTTGAATTTGGCTACCGTCCAAGTATAATGATAAAAAATTGTGACACCGTACTAGTACCTCTGTTCAAGGCCGAGTGCAAAATCAAATCATCATCACATTAAATACCGGTCACTACCATGATCATGATCTATCTCTGAAATCAGCGTATCTGCTAGATCTTGCAAAGTATAATGATAAAAAGAATTGTGAGACCGTACTAGTACTTCTCTTCTAGGCCGAGTGCAACAGCAAATCATCATCACGTTGAAAATTTGTTACCATGATCATGATCTATTTCTGAAATTGGCGCATCCGCTATATCTTGCAAAGTACAATGATAAAGAATTTGTGAGACGGTACTTCTGTTCAAGCCCGAGTGCAACATCAAATCATCATCATGTTGAAAATTTGTTACCATGATCATGATCTATCTCTAAATTTGGCGCATCCGCTAAATCTTGCAAAGTATAATGATAAAGAAATTGTGAGACAGTAGTAGTACTTCTGTTCAAGGTCACTGCAACATCAAATCATCATCACGTTGAAAATTTGTTACCATGATCATGATCTACCTCTGAAAATGGGCGCATCCGCTAAAACTTGCAAAGTATAATGATACAAAATTGTGAGACCGTACTAGTACTTATGTTCAAGGTCGAGTGCAACATCAAATCATCATTACATTGAATATTGTGTTACCATGATCATGATCTATCTCTGAATTTGGCGCATCCGCTAAATCTCGCAAAGTATAATGATAAAAAATTGTGAGACTGTACTAGTACTTAATTATGTTCAAGGCCGAGTGCAGGATCAAATCATCATCACGTTGAAATTTGTTACAACGATCATGCCATATCTCTAAAATTGGCGCATCCGCTAAATCTTGCATGTGGCGCATCTCGGTGCGGAGCAACAGGACGGTGATATCAAGGTTGAGGCGTCGATAGCGTCATCGGGCTCTCTTCTCTTCATAGATCTTCTACATGGCGCGGCGCACCGCCTGCCGAGAAGAAGTCACATTTGAGATCGAGGTGGAGACGTCGCCGGCATCCTCGAGGCGCGGCCGCCCTTCTACGAGCCAGCCTCGACTCAAGGTATGAATCCATGCGTTGTCGCGCCCTTCTGCCAATGAAGTGGGGTGCCTTAGATTTATTGTTCTTCTCTTACAATTATTTCGAGCCGAACATGTGTGCTCTTTCTATGAATATATTGCTTGAAAAGCTAACCAAGTTACTTAAATTCACTTTGTTCTTAATCTTGCGTGCTAATTTTGTTATTTTTGCTGACGGTGGTGCGCGCAATGAGATTTATTTGTGGGTGTGTTGAGCTGTTAGGCCTAAGTCGAAATCCTCAGCTCAACGAGGCCTCAGCTTAACACATAAAAAAAGGTGTTCAATCTCGCCCACAATGTCCTCTTCTTTCCTCTTCCTTTATTGGAACTTGTTTTGCAGACAAGGAAAGTGACACGTGTAATGTGAGTAAAACCCTCTTAGCCAAAATTAGCTACGAGCAATATTTTCTGTATTGTAGATGCCTCAATTGACTCTCATCCCCAGTGTAGTCTTTTTTTATGTCAGTATAGACTTCTTTACTGGATGTATACTATCGTACATGGCATGCATTTGCCTAATGAGCAGCATTGTATTGCTATTCTAGCCAACCTGGTCGATCTGTCAAGCTTCATGCACGAGATGCCATGTTTAATTTACTCCCTCGCTCTGAACTTTAAACAGGACCAGGAGCATGAGGGCCACATTAACCCACGATCCTGAAAAACTGTTGGTCTATCCCGAGAAACGAGGAGGTTTAAGGAAACGAGGAGTCCAGCGCGTGCGGAAGGTGCTTTAATCGTGCGAGCATGCAGGGGCAAAATGAGGAAACTAGCGATTACTTTCTCTCCTGCCAGTCTTATACCTTAATAAATGGGCAAACTGAGCACGTTGTAGCTAATCCTTTTATTAAATAAGCAGCTATATTAGTCAATAAGATTGCCTTATGTTTTTCCTCAGTTTTCCCCAAGCCCTTATTTGTAACCCGCAGAAGGAGCTCAGACGGGAGGATTCCCGTTTAGTTGACCGTTCCGTGCTGACGTGTGGGGCTAGTAGAAAGGGACCGCGTGGGACAGGACGAGACCGCGTTTGGTTGTACGTGAGCAGGAGCTGGGTTCTGTCTCTCTCGGCGCGAATTGGCATTTTTAAGAGCACCTTTTCCCCCTCTGTCTCTTTGTCTTTTTTAACCAAATTAGTATCAAATCTAGAGAAGCTTGCATTTCTGTCTTTCTTCAATTATTTGTGCCTTTTGGCCCTCGTTGTTTGCCCAATATGGCAGCAAATCTAGTACTCCCTCTGGTCCATATGTATGTAGTTAAATCTAGAAGCAAATCTCCAGGGTAATGTACTCCGTACAACAAATTCACAGTCATAGTAAATCGAGAAAACAAAGTAGGGCCAACAAAATATAGTAGAATAGGGATAGATAATAGGGATCCCTCCCTAGATAAGCAGCCAACATAGTAACAGGTTCGAGGTTCTTCACAACACCATCATACTAACAACATAACAACAAGGGATCCCTAGCTAACAACAAAATAGAAGCTGCTTTGCAGCAGCAGCACACGTCCAGGACTCCGCCTACCCCATCTGCCTCTGCCTGCACTTGTTGCTCCCCTTGGGAGCCTTGGGCTTGAGCGGAGGCATGCGCCCGGCGGAGATCTCCACCCGCTGGATGCTGCGGAGGTGCATGCCGAGCGCCATGTGCTTGGCGCGGAAGGAGTGGGGGTTCACCGACGCGCCGACCTTGGGGTTGGTGTTGCCGATGTTCTCGGCATGCGTGAGGAGGCAGTTGAAGTCAGTGCCGCCAAGCCTCCTAGTGCAGAAGGGGCACCTGTAGACACCCTTGGCGAAGTAGGAGAAGTACTGGCCGACCTGCAGCCTCCGCAGCACCTGGCGAGTCTTGATGTCATGGTGCTCGTCGTCGCTGCCGACGTCGCTGCCAGACAGCTGATCCATATCAAACGGGAACTATTAGTGAATGAGTTGCAACGATGACTAACGTGCATGATAACAAAGTAAGGAAAAACAGAGCCAGCCTCAGTTAGAGTGGACACGATTATATGTCTACAGGGATGGAGTAAGTGAACCAAAGCTCATGCACAACAGATTTGTACACAGCAATGGTTCGCTGAACCCACCCTGTAAAAATTTGTGCCCGACGATTCATCATAGACAAAGAAACAGATTCCAGATCTGAATTTGAACAGATTCCAGAATATTTGCAAAATTAAACGGTTGATATCTTTTGATTCGTGCATAAAATAACTGACTGAGATCCCATAAATTAACTGATTGAGATCCCATTATTACTTGCATAAATTAACCAAACGGCCGAACTCCAAATCTTAAACGAAATCAAGAAGGGATCAAAGCAAAATGGAATAAAATCGGCGCAAATATTAACCCAATACTCATCCATCTACAGATCAGCACTAATAGTTACTAGGGAACCAGCAAAAATAGGGTTCAAAGAGGAATGGGGAACAAAAAAGGGAGCAAACCATAGTTACCTCGTTCCATGGGTCGTCCATGCAGGTGTCGTAGGGGTTCGGAGGCGAGATGTACGGCACCTCCTCATAGGGGTCCCATCCCGGCGGGATCCGACCGCCACCGGCGGCGGCGACGGCCGTTGAGGGGATGGCATCGAAGAGGGAGGCGTCGCGCTTGGAGCCGACGGCGTCATTGACGATGGGATTCGCATTCTCCTTGCACATCTCGCCGGCAGAGAGGGAGAGGGTTTTTTGCTTTGGAGAAGATGATGGGACGTGAGAGGAGGCGTTGCATGAGCTAGTGTGAGTGACAGAGAGAGTGCGAGGAGGCGTCTATAAAGGCGAGGGCTGGTTAATGCAACCCGCGTCCTAAGCGTCCACCATTGATCGTCTGCACGTCTTGGGCTTCTGCAACGCGACACGCGTCTACGATTGCACGTCTTCCACTTCTGCACCGCAACACGCGTACTCGAGTCTAACCCTGCAAATTTAGCATTTTTTATGTGCTTAGTTTTCCGCTTGAGTACTAATACTGCCTAGTGCAATATACTCCGTACTCAGTTTTACCTCAAGTGGATGGTCAACAGAGAGTCAACAAATGGGATTAACTAGTTAAATGAGTCAACAAATGGGATTATCAAGCTTACTTATTCATTTTCACGTGTTAAACTTGTCTAAATCTTGGTCAAACCTAGGATTTGACCAAGATTCAAATGGGCAGAAAATTCAAAAAAAAAACAGAAAAATGAAAAACCAAAGCACATAGTCTTGTTATGTCATATAGTAAGCATTACAGTTGATAAACAAGGTCTAGACATATTCAAACCATACAAATCATGTATCTACCCTCTAACCCCTAAACTATGTCTTATGAAGTCAAGCATGAAGAGAAGTGGTTTTGGGTTTCAAACATGGAAATTTCAAAAACCTCCCAAAAACTTCATTTTAGAGTGACTAAGAAGGATACATGCTTCCCTTTTCATTTTCATGTTTTAAACTTGTTTAAATCTTGGTCAATCCTAGTATTTGACCAAGATTCAAATGGGCATCAAATTTTCAAAAAAATCAGAAAAATGAAAAACCAATGCACATAGTTTTCTTATGTCATATAGTAAGCATTCAAGTTGATAAACAAGGTCTATACATATTCAAACCAGACAAATCATGTATCTATACCCCTAACCCCTAAACTTTGTCTTATGAAGTCAAGCATGAAGAGAAGTGGTTTTGGGTTTCAAACATGGAAATTCAAAAACCTCCCAAAAGCTTCATTTTAGAGTGACTAAGAAGGATCCATGCTTACCTTTGCATTTTCATATTTTAAACTTGTTTAAATCATTGTCAAACCTAGGATTTGACCAAGATACAAATGGGCACAAAATTAAAAAAATCAGAAAAATGAAAAACAAAAGCACATAGTCTTCTTGTGTCATATCGTAAGCATTCAAGTTGATAAACAAGGTCTAGATATATCCAAACCAGACAAATCATGTATCTACCCCCTGTCGATCTTATGAAGTCTAGCATGAAGAGAAGTCGTTTTGGGTTTCAAACATGGAAATTTCATGAACATCCCAAAAGCTTCATTTTAGAGTGACTAAGAAGGATCAAGGCTTACCTTTTCATTTTCATGTTTTAAACTTGTTTAAATCCTGGTCAAATCTAGGATTTGACCAAGATTCATATGGGCATAAAATAAAAAAATGAAAAAATGAAAAACCAAACCACATAGTCTTCTTATGTCATATAGTAAGCATTCAAGTTGATAAACAAGGTCTAGACATATTCCAACCAGACAAATCATGTATCTATACCCCTAACCCCTAAACTTTGTCTTATGAAGTCAAGCATGAAGAGAAGTGGTTTTGGGTTTCAAACATGGAAATTCAAAAACCTCCCAAAAGCTTCATTTTAGAGTGACTAAGAAGGATCCATGCTTACCTTTGCATTTTCATATTTCAAACTTGTTTAAATCATTGTCAAACCTAGGATTTGACCAAGATACAAATGGGCACAAAATTAAAAAAATCAGAAAAATGAAAAACAAAAGCACATAGTCTTCTTGTGTCATATCGTAAGCATTCAAGTTGATAAACAAGGTCTAGATATATCCAAACCAGACAAATCATGTATCTACCCCTGTCGATCTTATGAAGTCTAGCATGAAGAGAAGTCGTTTCGGGTTTCAAACATGGAAATTTCATGAACATCCCAAAAGCTTCATTTTAGAGTGACTAAGAAGGATCAAGGCTTACCTTTTCATTTTCATGTTTTAACTTGTTTAAATCCTGGTCAAATCTAGGATTTGACCAAGATTCATATGGGCATAAAATAAAAAAATAAAAAACCAAAGCACATTGTCTTCTTATGTCATATAGTAAACATTAACGTTGATAAACAAGGTCTAGACATATTCAAACTAGACAAATCATGTATCTACCCCCTAACCCCTAAACTCTGTCTTATGAAGTCAAGCATGAAGAGAAGTGCATGGTTTGGGGTTTCAAACATGGAAATTTCAAAAAACTCCCAAAAACTTTATTTTATAGTGACTAAGAAGGATACATTTTCCCTTTTCATTTTCATGTTTAAACTTGTTTAAATCTTGGTCAAACCTAGGATTTTACAAGATTCAAATGTGCATCAAAATTCCAAAAAAATCAGAAAAATGAAAAACCAAAGGACATAGTTTTCTTATGTCATATAGTAAGCATTAAAGTTGATAAACAAGGCCTAGACATATTCAAACAAGAAAAATCATGAATCTACCCCTACCCCTAAACTCTGTCTTATGTAGTTAAGCATGAAGAGAAGTGGTTTTGGGTTTCAAACATGGAAATTTAAAAAACCTCCCAAAAGCTTTATTTAAGAGTCACTAAGAAGGATCCATGCTTACCTTTTCATTTTCATATTTTAAACTTATTTAAATCATTGTCAAACCTAGGATTTGACCAAGATTCAAATGGGCATAAAATTAAAAAAGATCAGGAAAAATGAAAAACAAAAACACATAGTCTTCTTATGTCATATATATAGTAAGCATTCAAAAGTTGATAAACAAGGTATAGACATATTCAAATAATACAAATCATGTATCTACCCCTAACCCTAAACTCTGTCTTATGAAGTCAAGCATGAAGACAAGTGGTTTTTGGTTTCAAACACGGAAATTTCAAAAACCTCCCAAAAGCTTCATTTTAGAGTGACTAAGAAGGATCCAGGCTTACCTTTTCATTTTCATGTTTTAAACTTGTTTAAATCTTGGTCAAACCTAGGATTTGACCAATATTCAAATGGGCATAAAATAAAAAATAAGAAACCAAAGCACATAGTCTTCTTATGTCATATAGTAACCATTCAAGTTCATAAACAAGGTCTAGACATATTCAAACCAGACAAATCATGTACCCCCTAACCCTAAACTATATCTCATATATGAAGTCAAGCATGAAGAGAAGTGTGGTTTTGGGTTTCAAACATGTAAATTTCAAAAACCTCTCAAAAGCTTCACTTTAATTAGACTTAATTATTAATTAAGAAGGATCCAGGATTAATTACCTTTTCATTGTCACTTTTAAACTTGTTTAAATCTTGGTCAAACCTGGGATTTTACCAAGATTCAAATGGGCACAAAAATTCAGAAAAAAAAATCGAAAGAATGAAAAACCAAAGCACATAGCCTTCATATGTCATATAGTAAGCATTCAAATTGATAAACAAGGTCTAGACATATTCAAACCAGAAAAATCATGTATCTACCCCTAAGCCCTAACCCTAAACTCTGTCTTATGAAGTCAAGCATGAAGAGAAGTGGTTTTGGGTTTCAAACATGGAAATTTCAAAAACCTCCCAAAAGCTTCATTTTAGACCAACTAAGAAGGACCGATGCTTACCTTTTCATTATCATGTTTTTAACTTATTTGAATCTTGGTCAAATCCTAGGTTTGACCAAGATTTAAACAAGTTTAAACATGAAAATGAAACGGGGAGTCTGTATCCTTCTTAGTCACTCTAAAATGAAGCTTTTGGGATGTTCTTGAAATTTCCACGGTTGACTTCATAAGACGGAGTTTAGAGTTAGGGTAGACATATACATGATTTGTCTGGTTTGATTATGTCTAGACCTTGTTTATCAACTTTAATGCTTACTATATGACATAAGAAAACTATTTGCTTTTGTTTTTCATTTTTCTGTTTTTTTTTATTTTGATGCCCATTTGAATATTGTCAAATCCTAGGTTTGACCAAGATAATTTAAACAAGTTTAAAACATTAAATGAAAAGGGAAGCATGTATCCTTCTTAATCACTCTAAAATGAAGTTTTTGGGAGGTTTTTGAAATTTCCATGTTTGAAACCCAAAACCACTTCTCTTCATGCTTGACTTCATAAGACAGAGTATGTGATTTGGTTTTTCATTTTTCTGTTTTTTTCTGCCCTTTTGAATCTTGGTCAAATCCTAGGTTTGACCAAGATTTGGACAAGTTTAACACGTGAAAACGAATAAGTAAGCCTGGATCCTTCTTAGTCACTCCAAAATGTACCAATTGATAGATGTGTTAACTTTGCTTCATAGGAAACTTTTTTCTAATGCACTATAATAATCAATCGAGTTTTTACACCAACAGGTCTGTCACTTACGTGTGGTGCCCACTTATGAGGTCCCACACTTTAGTGAGCACAAGTCACGTGCAATAGGTACGCAAACTCCCAGCCATCTTCTTTGTCAAGAGAAGACGCATCAGGATGCGTATCGGTTGTCCCTCTCACAAAAAAAATCCTAGTAACAGAGGTTCGAGCGATGCCAAACATCCAAATCCAGATGCAACCCAACTTGCTACTATCTCCTTCCCTAATTACGATACATATATTTTTTCAGCCAAGTCAAAATTCAAAAGATTGAGGAACTCTACATAAAAAATATCAACATCTACAATTTTAGAAGCACATACTACGAAAGTATTATTCAGAGGGGGTACTGAATAATACATTTTTAGTGAGTACAAATAATGTCAGTTGGAACTAGACTTGTAAGGCACATGGCCACAAATCTTTCGTCAGAAGAGTCGAATCTGCAAATCAGTAGGTACAAAAGCGACCCAGCTTAGGGATGGATAATAAGACTTAGGCAATATAAACGTTGAAATATATGTATCTTGACATATTTCAGTTGTAGATACATCCATTTTAACATCAAGTAATATGGATCGGAGGACTAGCTAAAGAACAATGAGAGTCAGTGCTTCTCTCCCCCAGCCTACCTGGCGGAGCGGCCCTCCTTCAGGTCAGGTGGAGATTCCGCGTCTCTCCCTGGAATTCCTTACCCCCCAGCCTACTCGGCGACGTGCGCTCCTCAGCAACCTGCGCGAGGGCGCCTCGGCGACCTACACAAAGGTGGCTAGACTCGGAGCACATCGACTTCCTTCTGCGGTGCCTGGATTGGATCGACCATCCCGCGCGTGTCCTCCACCATATTGTTTTTCTTCAAGATGTTGTCATCCATCATCTTCTTCACCGCATCATGTTGGGTGTTGAGGCTCCCGTTGAGAGCTTGAACGCACCTGTTCGATAGCTCGTCGTTTTCTTCGTGAAGAAAGCCGCACTCGATCTTAAGCATCAAATTCTCGCCCTTGAGCTTCTTGATGACAGAGTTCGTTTCCTCACTTGATGGAACGCTCACATCATGCAGCTTGCCCCGGCCGGTGACCTCGTCCTTCAAAGTATCGAGATCATCGCGAAAGTTGGAGGCGAGTTCCACGAGAGTTTTAAGCTCATCTCTGAAACACGCCGACGCTTCCTGCATGGCAATATCATCAGTACCAAACAAAGTGTGACGAGAGGAAGACGAAAATGTCCAATCAGTGGTAACCTCTAAGCGCAGGAGACATGGGTTGAAATCGTCATGAGAAGATGGCAGGGTGCGTCGTGGGGCACTGAGATATGTATAAAAAGGATTAATACGGAATAAAGAGTTGGGACCTCCGGGCCAGGAAGAATCAAGAAACATGGCGATGGAAACCAACCAGGAATCTTCGATCGCACGACGGACGCCGTTCCGAGACGAGCGCGAAGCAGGGCCTTCGTTTTCTGGCAGGTCCTTTCTCGCGGCCAGCATCTGGATAGACCGCCGGCGGGAACTCTCCGCGGCCCTGGTCAACACTAGATGGTGCTTCTTCAAGCGAGATGGTGGCCTTGACTTCGGAGGCATCGCTGGAAGTGGAAGGAGACTGGAAGTGAAGAAAGAAGGGAATGGAAGAAGTACTCCCCCCTATTAAAACCAGACAGCCGTCTCCTGCCCTCACTTCGAGCAACCTGGTCCGCCCATCCTAAATCAACGGCCGAGAGGGGGCTCCCTTGCGAACTCAGATCCAGTGACTTGACCCAACAGAAGTTACCATGAACTTTACCTATACGAGCCATCAGATTAAGATCCAATGCACATGGTTGATCTAAAATTTGAAATTAAAATTTATGTTGCTCAGGAAAAAAAGAAAATCCCTTTATCGAAAAAAAAAGTTTACATTAAGACGTATATATTCCCTTGAGTATTCTCGGAAAGTTCCAGTCCATTTAAAAATTTAGTTTAGTTTAAGTTCGAAATTTGGATCAACCGCGAGCGTTGGATCTTGATCGAATGGCTCATGTGTGTAAAGTCGCATGGTGACTTCTCTTACTGAAGTCACTGGATGTCAGTCCCTGGTCAGGACTCGGGAGCAGAAGCAAATGAATCGAGAGCAGTCCGGAGTAGTACGTATGCTTCAACACAGAGACGTTCTATCCTGTCCGTCCACCGTAAATCAACGGGACAGAGCAGCTACCTTCTCTTCGAAGGCTCTGGCGCGCAACCCGAGGAATGGACATCTGTCGGCTAGTATAGAATTTTATAGCACGCCATTAATCGAGCTAGCGATCAGACGTATCGACTACTACTACTCTGATGGACGTCCAAAGCTCTGAATAGTCAGGGGAAACAATGAATGCGCGCCAGGGTAGTACTGTAGTAGTGAAGCAATGGGGATTATGTGGAGCAAGTACAGAGTACCGAGTACAGTACTACAAAAGTGCTGTTCGTTGTTTTCGCAGTTCATTTTAGCGTAACGTTGATACGTCTTCGACGTATCGATAATTTCTTATGTTCCATGCCACATTATTGATGTTATCTACATGTTTTATGCACACTTTATGTCATATTCGTGCATTTTCTGGAACTAACCTATTAACAAGATGCCGAAGTGCCAGTTGCTGTTTTCTGCTGTTTTTGGTTTCAGAAATCCTAGTAAGGAAATATTCTCGGAATTGGATGAAATCAAAGCCCAGGGGCCTATTTTCTCACGAAGCTTCCAGAAGTCCGAAGGAGAGACGAAGAGGGGCCACGGAGGGGCCACACCCTAGGGCGGCGCGGCCCCCCCTTGGCCGCGCGGCCCTGTGGTGTGGGGCCCCCGTGCCGCCTCTTGACCTGCCCTTCCGCCTATAAAAAGTTTCCGTGACGAAACCCCCAGTACCGAGAGCCACGATACGGAAAACCTTCCAGAGACGCCGCCAACGCCGATCCCATCTCGGGGGATCCAGGAGATCGCCTCCGGCACCCTGCCGGAGAGGGGAATCATCTCCCGGAGGACTCTACGCCGCCATGGTCGCCTCCGGTGTGATGTGTGAGTAGTCTACCCCTGGACTATGGGTCCATAGCAGTAGCTAGATGGTTGTCTTCTCCCCATTGTGCTATCATTGTCGGATCTTGTGAGCTGCCTAACATGATCAAGATCATCTATCTGTAATTCTATATGTTGCGTTTGTTGGGATCCGATGAATAGAGAATACTTGTTATGTTGATTATCAAAGTTATGCTATGTGTTGTTTATGATCTTGCATGCTCTCCGTTACTAGTAGATGCTCTGGCCAAGTAGATGCTTGTAACTCCAAGAGGGAGTACTTATGCTCGATAGTGGGTTCATGCCTGCATTGACACTGGGGACGGTGTGAGAAAGTTCTAAGGTTGTGTTGTGCTTGTTGCCACTAGGGATAAAACATTAGTGCTATGTTCAAGGATGTAGTCACTAGTTACATTACGAACCATACTTAATGCAATTGTCTTTTGTTATCAACTTAAAACTGGAGGGGGTTCGGATGATAACACGAAGGTGGACTTTTTAGGCATAGATGCAGTTGGATGACGGTCTATGTACTTTGTCGTAATGCCCAATTAAATCTCACTATACTCATCATGATATGTATGTGCATGGTCATGCTCTCTTTATTTGTCAATTGCCCAACTGTAATTTGTTCACCCAACATGCTGTTCGTCTTATGGGAGAGACACCTCTAGTGAACTGTGGACCCCGGTCCAATTCTCTTTACTGAAATACAATCTACTGCAATACTTGTTCTACTGTTTTCTGCAAACAATCATCTTCCACACAATACGGTTAACTCTTTGTTACAGCAAGCCGGTGAGATTGACAACCTCACTGTTTCGTTGGGGCAAAGTACTTTGGTTGTGTTGTGCAGGTTCCACGTTGGCGCCGGAATCACTGGTGTTGCGCCGCACTACATCTCGCCGCCATCAACCTTCAACGTGCTTCTTGACTCCTACTGGTCCGATTAAACCTTGGTTTCTTACTGAGGGAAACTTGCCGTTGTGCGCATCACACCTTCCTCTTGGGGTTCCCAACGGACGTGCCAACCACACGCATCAAGCAAATTTCTGGCGCCGTTGCCGGGGAGATCAAGACACGCTGCAAGGGGAGTCTCCACTTCTCAATCTCTTTACTTTGTTTTTGTCTTGCTTAGTTTTATTTACTACTTTGTTTGCTGCACTAAATCAAAATACAAAAAAATTAGTTGCTAGTTTTACTTTATTTGCTATCTTGTTTGCTATATCAAAAACACAAAAAAATTAGTTTACTTGCATTTACTTTATCTGGTTTGCTTTATTGTCTTGCACTCTATATTAAAATACAAAAAAAAAAATTAGTTACTTTTGTTACCATGTCTAGCTCTGAACCTGTTACTTCTTCGCCTGAAGAATTAGTCTTCACTTTTAAACAAGGGGACGAGGAGAGTTTTAAGGATGCTTGGTCTAGAATTTTTACTTCTTATCGTAAAACTGAACCTCAAATGACTCTAAGTTTGCTCCTCAGTAATTTTTATTTTGGTCTTATGGTTCGCTATAGATATGCTTTGGATACTTTAGTGGGAGGAGATTTCCTTCATTGCAATGGGGATCAAGCTTTTAATGCCATAAAGAAGTTGGTTGCATCACATGATTCAGCTAATAACTTTGATTCAGTCCTCACTAGCATTTATAGTAGATTAAATAATCTCGAGATAAGTACATCTCGCTTGAATGATAATTATTGCCACGTTCGTAATCGTCTTGAACAAGTCTTAGTGAACTCTAAACTCTCAATGTGGGATCCTGCTGTTAAAATTGTCATCGGTGATCGAACTCTCCACGCCTACTGTGATATTATGTATGAATTTTGCCTTATGCCTGAAAGTATTTATAAATATTTGAAACTTTGGGGAGTCGAGGAAGGAGGAGAAGAAATAACTCTCATTGATAACTCTACTATAATTCCTAAAGGAATAGCCGCAGGTGTGCATACAATCATTCTTGGAAGAACAATATCCATTGATTATCTTGTTGTTGAAACAGGAAAACTCACACTCGGAAGATCCCTGCTGAAACTATTGGGAGCAGTCATTGATGTTGGAGAAGGCACTCTGAAATTCACCTCTATACCGGGGGAAACTCATACATTTCCTAAACCAAAGGGAAAGAAAAACAATAAGAAAGGTAAGGGTAAAGCCCAAGGTAATGTTGACACTTCGTCTCTTGATAATACTTGATACACACTTTCTGCGCCTAGCTGAAAGGCGTTAAAGAAAAGCGCTTATGGGAGACAACCCATGTTTTTACCTACAGTACTTTGTTTTATATTTGTGTCTTGGAAGTTGTTTACTACTGTAGCAACCTCTCCTTATCTTAGTTTTGTGTTTTGTTGTGCCAAGTTAAGCCGTTGATAGAAAAGTAAGTACTAGATTTGGATTACTGCACAGTTCCAGATTTCTTTGCTGTCACGAATCTGAGTCCACCTCCCTGTAGGTAGCTCAGAAAATTAAGCCAATTTACGTGCATGATCCTCAGATATGTACGCAACTTTCATTCAATTTGAGCATTTTCATTTGAGCAAGACTGGTGCCATTTTAAAATTCGTCAATACGAACTGTTCTGTTTTGACAGATTCTGCCTTTTATTTCGCATTGCCTCTTTCGCTATGTTGGATGAATTTCTTTGATCCATTAATGTCCAGTAGCATTATGCAATGTCCAGAAGTGTTAAGAATGATTGTGTCACCTCTGAATATGTCAATTTATATTGTGCACTAACCCTCTAATGAGTTGTTTCGAGTTTGGTGTGGAGGAAGTTTTCAAGGATCAAGAGAGGAGTATGATGCAACATGATCAAGGAGAGTGAAAGCTCTAAGCTTGGGGATGCACCCGGTGGTTCACCCCTGCATATTCTAAGAAGACTCAAGCGTCTAAGCTTGGGGATGCCCAAGGCATCCCCTTCTTCATCGACAACATTATCAGGTTCCTCCCCTGAAACTATATTTTTATTCCATCACATCTTATGTGCTTTTTCTTGGAGCGTCGGTTTGTTTTTGTTTTTGTTTTGTTTGAATAAAATGGATCCTAGCATTCACTTTATGGGAGAGAGACACGCTCCGCTGTAGCATATGGACAAGTATGTCCTTGGTTTCTACTCATAGTATTCATGGCGAAGTTTCTCCTTCGTTAAATTGTTATATGGTTGGAATTGGAAAATGATACATGTAGTAATTGCTATTAATGTCTTGGGTAATGTGATACTTGGCAATTGTTGTGCTCATGATTAAGCTCTTGCATCATATGCTTTGCACCCATTAATGAAGAAATACATAGAGCATGCTAAAATTTGGTTTGCATATTTGGTTTCTCTAAGGTCTAGATAATTTCTAGTATTGAGTTTGAACAACAAGGAAGATGGTGTAGAGTCTTATAATGTTTTCAATATGTCTTTTATGTGAGTTTTGCTGCACCGGTTCATCCTTGTGTTTGTTTCAAATAAGCCTTGCTAGCCTAAACCTTGTATCGAGAGGGAATACTTCTCATGCATCCAAATACTTGAGCCAACCACTATGCCATTTGTGTCCACCATACCTACCTATACTACATGGTATTTTCTGCCATTCCAAAGTATATTGCTTGAGTGCTACCTTTAAAATTCCATCATTCACCTTTGCAATATATAGCTCATGGTACAAATAGCTTAAAAACTATTGTGGTATTGAATATGTAATTATGCACTTTATCTCTTATTAAGTTGCTTGTTGTGCGATAACCATGTTCACTGGGGACGCCATCAACTATTCATTGTTGAATTTCATGTGAGTTGCTATGCATGTCCGTCTTGTCTGAAGTAAGAGAGATCTACCACCATATGGTTAAGCATGCATATGTTAGAGAAGAACATTGGGCCGCTAACTAAAGCCATGCTCCATGGTGGAAGTTTCAGTTTTGGACAACAATCCTCAAATCTCAAATGAGAAAATTATTAATTGTTGGTATATGCTTATGCATAAAAGAGGAGTCCATTATCTGTTGTCTATGTTGTCCCGGTATGAATGTCTAAGTTGAAGAATAATCAATAGCGAGAAATCCAATGCGAGCTTTCTCCTTAGACCTTTGTACAGGCGGCATAGAGGTACCCCTTTGTGACACTTGGTAAAAACAATGCATTGTGATGATCCGGTAGTCCAAGCTAATTAGGACAAGGTGCGGGCACTATTAGTACGCTATGCATGAGGCTTGCAACTTATAAGATATAATTTACATGATGCATATGCTTTATTACTACCGTTGACAAAATTGTTTCATGTTTTCAAAATCAAAGCTCTAGCACAAATATAGCAATCGATGCTTTTCCTCTATGGAGGACTATTCTTTTACTTTCAATGTTGAGTCAGTTCACCTATTTCTCTCCACCTCAAGAAGCAAACACTTGTGTGAACTGTGCATTGATTCCTACATACTTGCTTATTGCATCTATTATATTACTCTATGTTGACAATATCCATGAGATATACATGTTACAAGTTGAAAGCAACCGCTGAAACTTAATCTTCTTTTGTGTTGCTTCAATGCCTTTACTTTGAATTATTGCTTTATGAGTTAACTCTTATGCAAGACTTATTGATGCTTGTCTTGAAGTGCTATTCATGAAAAGTCTTTGCTATATGATTCACTTGTTTACTCATGTCATATACATTGTTTCGATCTGCATTCACTACATATGCTTTACAAATAGTATGATCAAGATTATGATGGCATGTCACTCCAGAAATTATACGTGTTATCGTTTTACTGCTCGGGACGAGCAGAACTAAGCTTGGGGATGCTGATACGTCTCCGACGTATCGATAATTTCTTATGTTCCATGCCACATTATTGATGTTATCTACATGTTTTATGCACACTTTATGTCATATTCGTGCATTTTCTCGGAACTAACCTATTAACAAGATGCCGAAGTGCCGATTTGCTGTTTTCTGCTGTTTTTGGTTTCAGAAATCCTAGTAAGGAAATATTCTCGGAATTGGACGAAATCAAAGCCCGGGGGCCTATTTTCTCACGAAGCTTCCAGGAAGTCCGAAGGAGAGACGAAGAGGGGCCACGGAGGGGCCACACCCTAGGGCGGCGCGGCCCCCCTTGGCCGCGCGGCCCTGTGGTGTGGGGCCCCCGTGCCGCCTCTTGACCTGCCCTTCCGCCTATAAAAAGTCTCCGTGACGAAACCCCCAGTACCGAGAGCCACGATACGGAAAACCTTCCGGAGACGCCGCCAACACCGATCCCATCTCGGGGGATCCAGGAGATCGCCTCCGGCACCCTGCCGGAGAGGGGAATCATCTCCCGGAGGACTCTACGCCGCCATGGTCGCCTCCGGTGTGATGTGTGAGTAGTCTACCCCTGGACTATGGGTCCACAGCAGTAGCTAGATGGTTGTCTTCTCCCCATTGTGCTATCATTGTCGGATCTTGTGAGCTGCCTAACATGATCAAGATCATCTATCTGTAATTCTATATGTTGCGTTTGTTGGGATCCGATGAATAGAGAATACTTGTTATGTTGATTATCAAAGTTATGCTATGTGTTGTTTATGATCTTGCATGCTCTCCGTTACTAGTAGATGCTCTGGCCAAGTAGATGCTTGTAACTCCAAGAGGGAGTACTTATGCTCGATAGTGGGTTCATGCCTGCATTGACACCTGGGACGGATGTGAGAAAGTTCTAAGGTTGTGTTGTGCTGTTGCCACTAGGGATAAAACATTAGTGCTATGTTCAAGGATGTAGTCACTAGTTACATTACGCACCATACTTAATGCAATTGTCTGTTGTTAGCAACTTAATACGGAGGGGTTCGGATGATAACACGAAGGTGGACTTTTTAGGCATAGATGCAGTTGGATGACGGTCTATGTACTTTGTCGTAATGCCCAATTAAATCTCACTATACTCATCATGATATGTATGTGCATGGTCATGCTCTCTTTATTTGTCAATTGCCCAACTGTAATTTGTTCACCCAACATGCTGTTCGTCTTATGGGAGAGACACCTCTAGTGAACTGTGGACCCTGGTCCAATTCTCTTTACTGAAATACAATCTACTGCAATACTTGTTCTACTGTTTTCTGCAAACAATCATCTTCCACACAATACGGTTAACTCTTTGTTACAGCAAGCCGGTGAGATTGACAACCTCACTGTTTCGTTGGGGCAAAGTACTTTGGTTGTGTTGTGCAGGTTCCACGTTGGCGCCGGAATCACTGGTGTTGCGCCGCACTACATCTCGCCGCCATCAACCTTCAACGTGCTTCTTGACTCCTACTGGTCCGATTAAACCTTGGTTTCTTACTGAGGGAAATTTGCCGCTGTGCGCATCACACCTTCCTCTTGGGGTTCCCAACGGACGTGCCAACCACACGCATCAAACGTCCAGGTACAAAAATGTGGGTTTTCTGGAGCAAGTACTCTGTCTTAAGTGGTTTTGGGTTTCAAACATGGAAATTTCACAAACCTCTCAAAAGCTTCATTAAATAGTGACTAAGGAGGATCCAGGCTTACCTTTTCATTTTCATGTTTTAAACTTGTTTAAATCTTGGTCAATCCTAGGATTTGACCAAGATTCAAATGGGCATAAAAATCAGAAAAAATGAAAAACCAAAGAACATAGCCTTCTTATGTCATATATATAGTAAGCATTCAAGTTGATAAACAAGGTCTATACATATTCAAACCAGAAAAAAACATGTATCTACCCCTAACCCTAATCTCTGTCTTATGAAGCCAAGCATGAAGAGAAGTGATTTTGGGTTTCAAACATGGAAATTTCAAAAACCTCCCAAAAGCTTCATTTTAGAGTGACTAAGAAGGATCCATGCTTACCTTTTCATAGCCATGTTTTAAACTTGTTTTAACCTTGGTCGAACCTAGGATTTGATCAAGATTCAAATGGGCATACAAAATTCAAAAAATTCAAAAAACAATTGAAAAACCAAAGCAAATAGTCTTCTTATATATGTCATATAGTAAACATTCTAGTTGATAGACAAGGTCTAGACATATTCAAACTAGAAAAAGCATGTATCTACCCTTAACCCTAAACTCTGTCTTATGAAGCCAAGCATGAAGAGAAGTGGTTTTAGGTTAATTTCAAGCATGGAAATTTCAAAAACCTCCCAAAAGATTCATTTTAGAGTGAGTAAGAAGGATCCATGCTTACCTTTTCATTTTCATGTTTTAAACTTGTTTATACCTTGGTCAAACCAAGGATTTGACCAAGATTCAAATGGGCGTAAAAATTCAGAAAAAAATCAAAAAAATGAAAAACCAAAGCACATATATAGCCTTCTTATGTCATATAGTAAGCATTCAAGTTGATAAACAAGGTCTAGACATATTCAAACAAGAAAAATCATGTATCTACACCTAACCATAAACTCTATCTTAAGTGGTTTTGGGTTTCAAACAAGGAAATTTCACAAACCTCCCAAAAGCTTCATTTTACAGTGACTACTTAATTAAGCAGGATCCACCTTTTCATTTTCTTGTTTTAAACTTGTTTAAATCTTTGTCAAACCTAGGATTTGACCAAGATTCAAATGAGCATAAAAATTTAGAAAAAAAATAGAAAAAATGAAAAACCAAATAACATAGCCTTCTTATGTAATATAGTAAGCATTAGTTGATAAACAAGGTCTAGACGACATATTCAAACCAAAAAAAAATGTATCTACCCCTAACCCTAAACTTTGTCTTATAGTAAGCATTCAAGTTGATAAACAAGGTCTAGACATATTCAAACTAGAAAATCATCTATCTACCCTTAACCATAAACTTTGTCTTATGAAGTCAAACATGAAGAGAAGTGGTTTTGGGTTTCAAACATAAAATTTCAAGTACCTCCCAAAAGCTTCATTTTAGAGTGAATAATTAAGAATGATTCATGCTTACCTTTCCATTTTGATATTTTTAACTTGTTTCAATCTTGGTCAAACCTAGGATTTGACCAAGATTCAAATGGGTTTAACAAATAAAAAATTAGAAAAATGAAAAAGCAAAGCACATAGTATTCTTATGTCATATAGTAAGCATTCAAGTTGATAAACAAGGTCTAGACATATTCAAACTAGAAAAATCATCTATCTACCCTTAACCATAATCTCTGTCTTATGAAGTCAAACATGAAGAGAAGTGGTTTGGGGTTTCAAACATAAAATTTCAAGTACCTCCCAAAAGCTTCATTTTAGAGTGAATAATTAAGAATGATTCATGCTTACCTTTCTATTTTGATGTTTTAAACTTGTTTCAATCTTGGTCAAACCTAGGATTTGACCACCAAGATTCAAATGGGTTTAATAATTAAAAAAATTAGAAAAATGAAAAAGCAAAGCACATAGTATTCTTATGTCATATAGTAAGCATTCAAGTTGATAAACAAGGTCTAGACATATTCAAACAAGAAAAATCATGTATCTACACCTAACCATAAACTCTATCTTAAGTGGTTTTGGGTTTCAAACATGGAAATTTCACAAACCTCCCAAAAGCTTCATTTTACAGTGACTACTTAATTAAGCAGGATCCAGGATTACCTTTTCATTTTCTTGTTTTAAACTTGTTTAAATCTTGGTCAAACCTAGGATTTGACCAAGATTCAAATGAGCATAAAAATTTAGAAAAAAATAGAAAAAATGAAAAACCAAATAACATAGCCTTCTTATGTAATATAGTAAGCATTAGTTGATAAACAAGGTCTAGACGACATATTCAAACCAAAAAAAAATGTATCTACCCCTAACCCTAAACTTTGTCTTATAGTAAGCATTCAAGTTGATAAACAAGGTCTAGACATATTCAAACTAGAAAAATCATCTATCTACCCTTAACCATAAACTTTGTCTTATGAAGTCAAACATGAAGAGAAGTGGTTTTGGGTTTCAAACATAAAATTTCAAGTACCTCCCAAAAGCTTCATTTTAGAGTGAATAATTAAGAATGATTCATGCTTACCTTTCCATTTTGATGTTTTAAACTTGTTTCAATCTTGGTCAAACCTAGGATTTGACCAAGATTCAAATGGGTTTAACAAATAAAAAATTAGAAAAATCAAAAAGGAAAGCACATAGTATTCTTATGTCATATAGTAAGCATTCAAGTTGATAAACAAGGTCTAGACATATTCAAACAAGAAAAATCATCTATCTACCTTAACCATAAACTCTGTCTTATGAAGTCAAACATGAAGAGAAGTGGTTTTGGGTTTCAAACATAAAATTTCAAGTACCTCCCAAAAGCTTCATTTTAGAGTGAATAATTAAGAATGATTCATGCTTACCTTTCTATTTTGATGTTTTAAACTTGTTTCAATCTTGGTCAAACCTAGGATTTGACCAAGATTCAAATGGGCATAAAAATTCAGGAAAAACAAAAAGAATGATAAACCAAAGCACATAACATTCTTTATGTCATATAGTAAGACATTAAAGTTGATAAACAAGGTCTAGACATATTCAAACCAGAAAATCATGTATATATCTGCCCCTAACCTTAAACTCTGTCTTAATTATGAAGTCAATCATGAAGAGAAGTGGTTTTGGGTTTCAAACATGAAAATTTCAAGAACATCCCAAAAGCTGCTTCATTTTAGAGTGATTAAGAAGGATCCAGGCTTACCTTTTTGTTTTCATATTTTATACTTGTTTAAATCTTGGTCAAAAACCTAGGATTTGACCAAGATTCAAATGGGCATAAACATTCAGAAAAAAATGAAAAATGAAAAACCAACGCACATATAGTCTTGTTATGTCATATAGTAAGCATTCAAGTTGATGAACAAGGTTTAAACATATTCAAAACAGAAAAAGCATGTATCTACCCCCTAACCCTTAACTTTGTCTTATGAAGTCAAGCATGAAGAGAAGTGGTTTTGGGTTTCAAACATGGAAATTTCAAAAACTCCCCAAAAGCTTAATTTTAGAGTGTGGGAAGGATCCATGCTTACCTTTTCATTTTCATGTTTTAAGTTTGTTTAAATCTTGGTCAAACCTAGGATTTGACCAACAAGATTCAAATGAGCATAAAAAGTTAGAAAAAATTAAAAAAAAAGAAAAGAAAAACCAAAGCACATAGTATTCTTACGTCATATATATAGTAAGCATTCAAGTTGATAAACAAGCAGGTCGATCTAGACATATTCAAACCTAGCAAATCATGTATCTACCCTTAACCCTAAACTCTGTCTTATGAAGTCAACCATGAAGAGAAGTGGTTTTGGGTTTCAAACATTGAGATTTCAAGAACCCCCAAAAAGCTTCATTTTAGAATGACTAAGAAGGATCCAGGCTTACCTTTTCATTTTCATGTGTTTTAAACTTGCTTAAATCTTGGTCAAATTAACCTAGGATTTGACCAAGATTCAAATGGCCATAAACATTCAGAAAAAATCAAAAAATGAAAACCAAAGCACATAGCCTAGCTTCTTATGTCATATATATATAGTAAGCATTCAAGTTGATGAACAAGGTCTAGACATATTCAAAACATAAAATCGTATGTATCCACCCCCTAACCCTTAACTATGTCTTATGAAGTCAAGCATGAAGAGAAATGTTTTTGGGTTTCAAACATGGAAATTTCAAGACCCCCCCCCCCCCAAATTTTCTTATGTCATATAGTAAGAATTGAACTTGATAAACAAGGTCTACACATATTCAAACCAAAAAAAATCATGTATCTCTACCCCTAACCCTAAACTCTCTGTCTTATGAAGTCAAGCAAGAAAAGAAGTGGTTTTGGGTTTCAAACATGGAAATTTCAAAAACCTCCCAAAAGCTTCATTCTAGAGTGTGACTAAGAAAGATCCATGATTATCTTTTCATTTTCATGTTCTAAACTTGTTTAAATCTTGGTCAAACATAGGATTTGACCAAGATTTTAATGGGCATAAAAAATTCGAAAAAAATCAAAAAATGAAAAACCAAAGGACATATATAGCCTTCTTATGTCATATATATAGTAAGCATTCAAGTTGATAAACAAGGTCTATACATATTCAAACCAGAAAAAGCATGTATCTACCCCTAACCCTAAACTCTGTCTTACGAAGTCAAGCATGATGAGAAGTGGTTTAATTTGGGTTTCAAACATGGAAATTTCAAAAACCTCCCGAAAGCTTCATTTTAGAGTGACTAAGAAGGATCCATGGTTACCTTTTCATTTTCATGTTTTAAACTTGTTTAAATCTTTGTCAAACCTAGGATTTGACCAAGATTCAAATGGGCATAACAATTCAGGAAAAACAAAAAGAATGATAAACCAAAGCACATAACATTCTTTATGTCATATAGTAAGACATTAAAGTTGATAAACAAGGTCTAGACATATTCAAACCAGAAAATCATGTATATATCTGCCCCTAACCTTAAACTCTGTCTTAATTATGAAGTCAATCATGAAGAGAAGTGGTTTTGGGTTTCAAACATGAAAATTTCAAGAACATCCCAAAAGCTGCTTCATTTTAGAGTGATTAAGAAGGATCCAGGCTTACCTTTTCGTTTTCATATTTTATACTTGTTTAAATCCTTGTCAAAAACCTAGGATTTGACCAAGATTCAAATGGGCATAAAATTCAAAAAAATTAGAAGAATGAAAAACAAAATCACATAGTCTTCTTATGTCATATAGTAAGCATTCAAGTTGATAAACAAGGTTTAAAAATGTGTTCAAACCAGACAAATCATGTATCTACCCCCTAACCATAAATTCGGTCGATCTTATGAAGTCTAGCATGAAGAGAAGTCGTATGGGTTTCAAACATGGAAATTTCAAGAACATCCCAAAAGCTTCATTTTAGAGTGACTAGAAAAGATCCAGGCTTGCCTTTTCGTTTTCATGTTTTAAAATTGTTTAAATCTTGGTCAAATCTAGCTAGTATTTGATCAAGATTCAAATGGTCATAAAATTCAAAAAAAATAAAAAAATAAAGCACATAGCCTTCGATCTTATGTCATATATATATAGTAAGCCTTCAAGTTGATGAACAAGGTCTAGACATATATATTCAAAACAGAAAAAGCATGTATCTACCCGGCCCCTAACCCTTAACTATGTCTTATGAAGTCAAGCATGAAGAGAAGTGGTTTTGGTTTCAAACATGGAAATTTCAAAAACTTCCCAAAAGCTTAATTTTAGAGTGAGTAAGAAGGATCCAAGCTTACCTTTTCATTTTCAGGATTGTTGACTGCCAGAAACCCACCGGCGGGCAGCGACGGTCAACACGGTAGAGCCGGGAAGAGCCTAGAGCTGCGGCTGGCTGAGGCCCCTCCGAGCGACGGCCCGCAAAGCACTTCTGGTCACACGTCCGATGCTGAGTGCAAGGGCGTGCTACCTGACCTATACCTGGTCAGGAAGGTGATGGAGATGCCTCGCTTAGTTTCCTGCATGGCATACACGTAAACATTAAATACGAGCCTCGATCGGCTCTCAGGTTATCCTGTGAATCGGCTCAGGGAGCCGATCCACCCATGATTCGTACGGGGTGCACGAATATATGGTGGTCCTGCTTGATCAAGACAAAGCTAATTAGATCTATGACGATTTAGGGTTTTCACCGCATAATCGGATCATCCTACTCCAGGTTGGGCCTCGCGGCCACGCACGGTGATCGTAAGCCGATCCTAAACAAGGCCTAAAAACCAACACGAAGTTGATCCCCGGAACATCCTGTTTAGGACTAGCGAACGACACCCTACGTGCCGCTGGATCCTCCACCCCTTTGTAAGGCCTAACTATTGCAGATATTAAACTAATCCTTGTAGAACAAGGAGCAATCGTAACGGATCAGATCTACTAAATAATGATCAAGCGGGGTGCCGCCCCCACACCTAAGATAGGTGTGAGGGCGGCTAGACATGCAAGGGTTGCACTACGATAGCATGTTACGCGAAGAACTATGCTAACCCTAACACATCTATGATAACTACGTTGCTCGCCATCAACAAGGCTTCAGTACGAGCAACGCATGAACAACGTGGAGCTTGTGCTGCCTAGATCGCAAGATGCGATCTAGGCAGCATGTCGCTTACCGGATAGAAACCCGCGAGACGAAGGAGTTGGCGATGCGCCGAGATTGATTTGTTTGGTTGAACGTGAGTTGTTGTTTATTCCATAAACCCTAGATACATATTTATAGTCCAGGGGACTTTCTAACGAGGGAATAATCCCACCGTGCACGAGACAAACTCTAACTTTTAATCTACGATACAATCTACTATAATAAAAGATACACGGGCAATCTAGCCCAAATTCTTCATGCAAGGCCGCTCCAGAGATCCTTCACGTGTAATCTTCCAAGCCCATCTCTCTTACGGCCCACCTCCTGATTTGACCAAAATCTGGTGATAACACATGCCCCCCTGGTTTTGGCAATGATAATTCCAAAACCACTCTGTTTTTCCTTCGAAGGGTCATGTCATGGCAGAGCAGAGCCGTTGCAGCATCCGTCATCATTATGCCCTGTCTTCCCAGCTTCTCTGCAAATTCTGATAGCTTTGGCATCGAATCCTTGGAAACCGTAATGGCATTAAATCTCCACCAGATTTCTCATTATTTAACTGTGCCGATTGATTAGCTCTCTTCACCCCCTTCCTCTGTTCCAGCCATCGGCACCAAAAAAACCCTCTTCTCCCTCAGTCATGTCGTCTTCCTCCTTGTCTTCCGCCTCTCTCCAATCCTCTCCCTCAAGCGAGTCGGTCCCAGAGCACGACAAGATGGAGGCGTACAACCGCCGGGCTCCCAAACATTGGGACAAGCAGGAGTTGAATTTCGACTTCGTGCCGGAGGGTGAGGACCTCGTCTGGTCAGATGGGGACATGCCCCTAACCGACGGGGAAGATGACCTCCGGTACCTGGTTAACGGAGCACTGGAGGCGGAGAGCGGCGACGACGACCCTCCCTTCCGGGGTAAGTTCACATCCGTCACCAAAAGAGATGAAGAGGATATCGAAGACGAAGACATCTCCTCCGACATGAAGAAGGAACAGGAGGACGACACCTCCTCCGACGAACCACCGGCGAAACGCATCCGGGGCTGGGCTTGGTCAGACGAGGACGATGATGATGACGAGGAAGAAGCCTCTGCTGAAGGTCACAGTAGCATCACCGAGGGATTCGTCGACAGCAGCAATGAGGGCAGCTACCCCAGCGACGGCGAAGACGGCAACAGCCCTTAGAATAGGGACCTACTAGCATAGGATTAGCAGTAGCAATCTGTCCCTTTTGCCGAACAATCGGCTCCTCTTTGTAAGAAATCTTATTATCAATGAAAATTTCTTTTTGATTTTGCCGATGTTCTTTATGCCGACTCAGCCGATTTTCCCCAACTGACCTTGACGGTCGCTAGCCAATGCTTAATGACCAGCGAGATAAGCTAATCCAGTCATCCTTCCAAGTTAACTAGCCCTGCCGATGACGATAGTACTGGGTGCAGCCGATCGCAGCAGACCGGCTTCCTTTGATTTTGAGCGGACGTCCCCAAGAGAGTCCCGGAACTGTTGCTGAATCAGCTTGGATGCTGAAACTGATGACTCTGTAACCAAGCATCATTCTTCAGAACAGCCGCAACGTAGAACCAGCTGATTCCAACAAAATCGGCTCCCAAAGCCAAGAACCTCTCGGGCGAGTCACCCTCGGAGCCCCATCCAAAGCGAGCCAACTGCATCACCATTGGTTTCCATGTTGTAATGTAGAAACAGCCGATTCCAACAAAATCGGCTCTCTAAAGATATTTTAGAACGAGCTGCCCCCCGAGCCTTAATCAAGGCGAGAATATAGGCGAGGATGCACAGGTCGCTGATCAGCTTCTACTGAAACATCGATTTTGATGTAAACTTTGAGCACATAGCCAGTAGGCCTTGGTCTTGTGTAACTGTACTAGAGTCGATGGCTGCGCATCGGCTTCGCTTCTTGCGTAATTTTTTTTTTATTTGGCCGATTTTTCTTAATCGGCCCCCAATGTTTCACTGCACGCATGTTCCTCCTGCACCTGTTCCCATGTTTAGGTGCCCCCCCGAGCTTCTTCAGTCCACCTCTCGCGCCTTGCAAGTCAGATCGACTCCTTTCCTTTGGTGGATCTGATGCAACCCATCCTTAACCTGATCTGTACGCCCCGTTTTTTTTTACGGCCGATTTTCTCCTATCGGCTCCAATATTTCGCTGCACACATGTTTACACACGTTTATCTGCACAGTGTTCATCTGACTATATGCCCCCCGAGCCGAATCTGCCAGATGACTGCAGATATCGGCTCTTATGGTTAGCCAGGGTACTGCACTTGCACATCGGCTCCGCGAGGATTCGTGCTAACTTTCATCCGCCGACGTGGCCGCTGCCCAGTGGATCGATGCTGAACACAAGCAGAACATGTGGTGAAGATAATTTTGGCCGATTGCTGGAATCGGCCTCCATACCCATTGGAGCGCTGACTGAAGGTTCTGTAATGTTCCCTCATAATTTTTTTGGGGCCGATCACAAGGATCAGCCTCGCCACGTTTGCTCATCGGTTTGTCCTTGCTACTCGGTCAGGCTGGATAAAACCAACCCAACCTCTGACTTGATGCGCCTACTGTCGTCCACCTTGAGTGCATCGTAGAATCGTGGAGCACTAGGCTCCGTCGGAAGGACGAGCACCATGTTTGTGCCAGCCGATGTCTCATCCTCGGCTTTCCTTTGCTTGGGGCGCCACTCCACTTTCCGTGGACGACCCTCTTCATCCAGGGTTCGCTGAACTTTCGCGGCCAGATCAGGTCGTGCCTTCCTTAGCGTATGCAAGTATAACCTTTCAGCTTCCTCCAGACCGCGCAATCGCTGAACCCTGCGCTTTTGTGAACGGCTGAGTCCGTCAGGGCACCACCTTGGCCGGTGGTACCTGTCTTCTTCTTCTTCTCCCTCGTCTTCTGAATCCTCAAGATCTGCCCAACAAGGTGACTCAGCGCGTTTGCTTTGTGGCGGGAGAGGCCCTAGGCGCCTGAACACAGACACATTGGCTGCCTCCTTCTTCTTCTGGTTGCATTCTGGGCAATTGCCGATTGTGGGCAATCGGCTCATTCCTGAATCCCAGCAGTGTCTGAAGAAGGGGCAGTCCCAGTGCCTGGCGTTGTCATCTTGCTCCCTTGATTTTTCCGTGGCACGGCGCTCGTGCTCCTCCTCATCGCGATCATGCCGACGATGTCTTCTGGCTTCTCTAGCCAGACGATCTCTCTCATCATCATCGCTGGATCGTCGGCGTTGGTCATACTGCCTTACATACTTGTTGAGGAGGTGATCAGAGAGGGGTCGCTGATATCTTATGTTCTTCACCTCTCCCTCTGTGACGTAGCGCTTGCCATCATGATGGAGCCGATCGCGTGGAGCGGCCTCCTCTGTGTCCTTGCTGCGAGAGCAGCTGCCCTCGTCTCCATCTTTGCCAGAGTGGTTCCCAGGTCCTACCATGTTGATGCTGAACGAGGATCCTGGCTGGCAACCTTCAAGGTAGGTGAACTCTACCATGTTAACGGCGGGGAAGGGCTAGGTATCGACCTTCATGGCGTACTGGCTGAAAATTAGACGCCCCTTCTCTATCGCCGCTTGGATGTGCTGACGCCACACCCTGCAGTCGTTGGTGGCATGGGAGAGCGAGTTGTGCCATTTGCAGTATGACTTTCCGTTCAGCTCTTGCACCGTGGGGAATTTGAGACCTTCAGGAATCGTCAACTGTTTCTCCTTGAGCAGGAGGTCGAAGATTTGTTCAGTCTTGGTCACGTCAAAATCAAATCCCCTGGGTGGGCCTGGTGGCTTTACCCATTTGCAGGACACGGGGGTTCCTCCCCGAGTCCATTCAGCCACTTCTACCTCTTGGTCTCCCGCAGGAACTTCGTCTTCCTCTGCATCGACCAGGACTACTGCACGCTTGAACTTGTCTTGGTACAGGTCCGGGTGGCGCTGTTCATATGCTGACAGTTTCTGAACCATGTGCGCCAATGAGGGATAATCTGCTTGGGAGGCCATGTCCTTGAGCTGCGTTGCAAGGCCTGCTACTGCCAACTGGACTGCTTCTTTTTCAGTTATACGAACCGAATAACAACGGTTCCTAAGATTCCTGAAGCGCTGGATGTACTCTGTCATAGTTTCTCCGCTCTTCTGACGTAGTTGTGCTAGATCGGCAATGCCAGACTCGGAAGCCTCTGAATGGTACTGCATATGGAACTGCTCTTCCAACTGCTTCCAAGTCCGGATGGAGTCTGGTGGCAAAGAGGTGTACCATCCGAAAGCCGATCCCGTGAGGGACTGTGAGAAGAGCCTCACGCGTAGCTGATCCGACACTGAAGCCGGTCCTAGTTGTGCCAAATATCGGCCGACGTGCTCGATGGAACTGGAACCATCTGATCCACTGAACTTGGAGAAATCAGGGAGCCGATATTTAGGTGGCAGCGGGATCATCTTGTACTCGTCGGGGTACGGCTTGGAATAGCCGATTGCCCTCCTTTTCGGCACCATGCCGAACTGGTCTCTCAGTATGGTACTGATTTGATCCGCTGTGCTGGCCGCAGGAGTTGAACTCTGAAGATTCGCCGGGGTGGCGTACTTAGCCAGCCATGTTTGCTTTTCCAGCTCTGAGCCAACTGCAGGAGCTGAGCTCTGGAGGTTCGTCGGGGTGGCGTACTTAGCTAGCCACGTCTGCTTCTCAAGCTCTGTCGCTGACGTTCCTCCTGTTTTCCCGAAGTCCACGATGTTGTGGCATGGTTTGTGAGTGCCCGATTGCCACAATCTGGCAAATACGATGCACGCGTATCCGTGAGGGATCTCCTTAGGCGCCTCGAGCAAGAACTGGTAGTCACTAGGGTCACCACCAATCTTGTAGATTTACGAATGCCGGTGTAGCCGGCACTTCTGGTGCTGCCAACGCATATGGCAGCGGTGGACGGGACTGGAGTGGCAACTCTCCTTGATGCGTCCCGAGAGCTGGTCCTGACGGCGAGTACTGGTGCTTCATGATCTCCTGGATCACGCGAAGAGCGACACGCTCCAACGTGTTGACCAGGTTCTCAGAGTGGCGGTGTAGCGAATGAGCCACCAAGTAGTTGATCTCCTGCCGCAGGGACCTGGTGCGTTCCTCCGACGGGGCAGAGAGGTCTATCCCATCGAGTGCACCTTCCGGTGAGAACCCCTTCCATCTGATGCCATGGGAACGGGTTCTCTGAAAAGAGCCGATGAGGTCGGCTTCGAGGGTGACTTTGATCTCGTCATACCTCTTCTTGAGCTCGTCGGGCAGCTCCTCGTAGGTGACTGGCGTGCCGTCCGCCATCTCAGATGTAGATGGCGATGTGGTTGATGTAGACGATGGTCCCACCGGGCATGCCAGAATGTGTTGACTGCCAGAAACCCACCGGCGGGCAGCGACGGTCAACACGGTAGAGCCGGGAAGAGCCTAGAGCTGCGGCTGGCTGAGGCCCCTCCGAGCGACGGCCCGCAAAGCACTTCTGGTCACACGTCCGATGCTGAGTGCAAGGGCGTGCCACCTGACCTATACCTGGTCAGGAAGGTGATGGAGATGCCTCGCTTAGTTTCCTGCATGGCATACACGTAAACATTAAATACGAGCCTCGATCGGCTCTCAGGTTATCCTGTGAATCGGCTCAGGGAGCCGATCCACCCATGATTCGTACGGGGTGCACGAATATATGGTGGTCCTGCTTGATCAAGACAAAGCTAATTAGATCTACGACGATTTAGGGTTTTCACCGCATAATCGGATCATCCTACTCCAGGTTGGGCCTCGCGGCCACGCACGGTGATCGTAAGCCGATCCTAAACAAGGCCTAAAAACCAACACGAAGTTGATCCCCGGAACATCCTGTTTAGGACTAGCGAACGACACCCTACGTGCCGCTGGATCCTCCACCCCTTTGTAAGGCCTAACTATTGCAGATATTAAACTAATCCTTGTAGAACAAGGAGCAATCGTAACGGATCAGATCTACTAAATAATGATCAAGCGGGGTGCCGCCCCCACACCTAAGATAGGTGTGAGGGCGGCTAGACATGCAAGGGTTGCACTACGATAGCATGTTACGCGAAGAACTATGCTAACCCTAACACATCTATGATAACTACGTTGCTCGCCATCAACAAGGCTTCAGTACGAGCAACGCATGAACAACGTGGAGCTTGTGCTGCCTAGATCGCAAGATGCGATCTAGGCAGCATGTCGCTTACCACATAGAAACCCTCGAGACGAAGGAGTTGGCGATGCGCCGAGATTGATTTGTTTGGTTGAACGTGAGTTGTTGTTTATTCCATAAACCCTAGATACATATTTATAGTCCAGGGGACTTTCTAACGAGGGAATAATCCCACCGTGCACGAGACAAACTCTAACTTTTAATCTACGATACAATCTACTATAATAAAAGATACACGGGCAATCTAGCCCAAATTCTTCGTGCAAGGCCGCTCCAGAGATCCTTCACGTGTAATCTTCCAAGCCCATCTCTCTTACGGCCCACCTCCTGATTTGACCAAAATCTGGTGATAACAAGGATTTATGCTTGTTTAAATCTTGGTCAAACATAGGATTTGACCAACACACATATAGTCTTCTTATGTCATATTGTAAGCATTCAAGTTGACAAACAAGCATGCATGTCTAGACATATTCAAACCCGACAAATCATGTATCTACCCCAAACCCTAAACTGTCTTATGAAGTCAACCATGAAGAGAAGTGGTTTTGGGTTTCAAACATTGAGATTTCAAGAACCCCCCAAAAGCTTCATTTTAGAATGACTAAGAAGGATCCAGGCTTACCTTTTCATTTTATGTTTTAAACTTGTTTAAATCTTGGTCAAACCTAGGATTTGACCAAGATTCAAATGGGCATAAACATTCAGAAAAAAACAAAAAATGAAAAACCAACGAACATATAGTCTTCTTATGTCATATAGTAAGCATTCAAGTTGATGAACAAGGTCTAGACATATTCAAAACAGAAAAAGCATGTATCTACCCCCTAACCCTTAACTTTGTCTTATGAAGTCAGGCATGAAGATAAGTGGTTTTGGGTTTCAAACATGGAAATTTAAAAAACATCCCAAAAGCTTAATTTTAGAGTGACTAAGAAGGACCCAAGCTTACCTTTTCATTTTCATGTTTATGCTTGTTTAAATCTTGGTCAAACATAGGATTTGACCAAGATTCAAATGGGCATAAACATTCAGAAAAAATTAAAAAATAAAAAACCAACGCACATTAGTAGCCCAAAATCGAAACAGTAGTTGGATATTTTTGAACTTGATCTGTAGTAGTGGGAAAAACCCTAGATTAACCTTTTAATGGAGTACTTTTTTATTATTACTATGCAGCACATGTGTGTTTGCCCGTCGAGTGAAACTCGGAGGAAGAGGGATCACTCGGAAGGAGAGAAGAAGGGAGTGCATTCTGGTGTCTCCCCTTTTTCGGGTGATGATGTTGACTGTTGTGCAGGTTTTGTCAGTGAGCAGGAGGTGCGAGCGAGCGAGCGAGCGAGGCCGAGAATGAGAGATTTTTTTTGTGAGAGGGACAACCGAAGGATCCTGAAGGACCCAGAGACTTCCAATACGCATCCTGATGCGTCTTCTCTTGACAAAGAAGATGGCTGGGAGTTTGCGTACCTATTGCACGTGACTTGTGCTCACTGAAGTGTGGGACCTCACGCATGGGCACCACACGTAAGTGACAGACCTGTTGTGTAAAAACTCAGTTGATTATTATAGTGCATTAGAACAAAGTTACCTATGGATTAAAGGGTAGGAAATCCAAGTTAACTCATTTACATGACATTAATTTTTCCATGAAGCAAAGTTAACACATCTATCAATTGGTACATTTTGGAGTGACTAAGAAGGATCCAGGCTTACTTATTCGTTTTCATGTGTTAAACTTGTTTAAATCTTGCTCAAACCTAGGATTTGACCAAGATTCAAATGGGCATGAAAATAAAAAAAATGAAAAAATGAAATACCAACCCACATAGTCTTCTTATGTCATATAGTAAGCATTCAAGATGATAAACAAGGTCTAGACATATTCAAATCAGGCAAATCATGTATCTACTCCCTAATGACCCTAAACTCCGTCTTATGAAGTAAGGCATGAAGAGAAGTGGTTTTAGGTTTCAAACATGGAAATTTCCAAAACCTCCCAAAAGCTTCATTTTAGAGTGACTAAGAAGGATCGAGGCTTACCTTTTCATTTTCATGATTTAAACTTGTTTAAATCATGGTCAAACCTAGCTAGTATTTGACCAAGATTCTAATGGGCATAAAATTAAAAAAAAAATCAGAAAAATGAAAAACCAAAGCACATAGCCTTCTTATGTCATAAAGTAAGAATTCAAGTTGATATACAAGGTCTAGACATATTCAAATTAGACAAAATCATGTATCTACCCCTAACACTAAACTCTGTCTTATGAAGTCAATCATGAAGAGAAGTGGTTTTGGGTTTCAAACATGGAAATTTCAAGAACCTCCTGAAAGCTTCATTTTAGAGTGACTAAGAAGGATCCATGGTTACCTTTTCATTTTCATGTTTTAAACTTGTTTAAATCTTTGTCAAACCTAGGATTTGACCAAGATTCAAATGGGCATAAAAATTCAGGAAAAACAAAAAAGAATGATAAACCAAAGCACATAACATTCTTTATGTCATATAGTAAGGCATTAAAGTTGATAAACAAGGTCTAGACATATTCAAACCATAAAATCATGTATATATCTGCCCCTAACCTTAAACTCTGTCTTAATTATGAAGTCAATCATGAAGAGAAGTGGTTTTGGGTTTCAAACATGAAAATTTCAAGAACATCCCAAAAGCTGCTTCATTTTAGAGTGATTAAGAAGGATCCAGGCTTACCTTTTCGTTTTCATATTTTATACTTGTTTAAATCCTTGTCAAAAACCTAGGATTTGACCAAGATTCAAATGGGCATAAAATTCAAAAAAAATAGAAGAATGAAAAACAAAACCACATAGTCTTCTTATGCCATGTTGTAAGCATTCAAGTTGATAAACAAGGTTTAAAAATGTGTTCAAACCAGACAAATCATGTATCTACCCCCTAACCATAAACTCAGTCGATCTTATGAAGTCTAGCATGAAGAGAAGTCGTATGAGTTTCAAACATGGAAATTTAAAGAACATCCCAAAAGCTTCATTTTAGAGTGACTAGAAAAGATCCAGGCTTGCCTTTTCATTTTCATGTTTTAAAATTGTTTAAATCTTGGTCAAATCTAGCTAGTATTTGATCAAGATTCAAATGGGCATAAAATTCAAAAAAATGAAAAAAAAGCACATATAGCCTTCTTATGTCATATATATATATATATATATATATATATATATATATATATATATATATATATATATATGTCTGCTATTCTCGAACCGGTTCGAGAATAACTATTCTCGAACCCTTTCTGAACTTCCCGGTACGTGGATGTGAACTTCTTCTTCCCTGAATCTGAACTTCCCGACGGACTTCAATATTGTACATGCGAACTTCCGAAAATTCAGTCTAGTTTGAAGTGAACTTCAGAAAATATAGCGAACTTCCGTCGCATCTGAACTTCCCTGGACACAGACCTGAACTTCCCCTTATCTGCATCTGAACTTCCAGACAGACGTCAATGTTTTAAGGAGTGAACTTTCGTTTCAAATATGAACTTCTATACGGGGATTAAATTTCCGTACGAATAGCCTCGAATCACTTGTGAACTTCCTGTTTTTCTGAAGTGAACTTCTCGACGAAATACAAGAATTGCATGTTTGTGCGGACAATATTTTCATGTTGGTTTTCAAACCGCTTGTCGGAATGATGCTTATAATATACCGTTGAATTCGTACAGAAATTTCGCAACTTTTTCATGTTCATTGTTTTCCCAAATTCGGTATTGTTTAAAAGTAATTTTAAATATAAAAAACAACGTTTTCGCGGATTTCTCTATTTTCGTTAAGTTTTGGGGTTCTAGTTTTCAAACAGTTTATCGGATTGGTGTGTATGATATACCATTGGAAAGCTATTGACTAGGCGCAACTTTTTCATGTACAACATGTTTCCAAATTCCCTGTGGTTTAAGAGCAGATTTGAAAATACGTGATTCCGTTTTTTTAACTTCTCGGTTTTTCGTACTGTTTTTGGGGTCTTATTTCCGAACCACTTGTCGGAATGTTCCAAATGATATTGCGTTGGAAAGATATTGACTAGGCGCACCTTTTTCATGTTGAAGATTTTTCCAAATTCTAAATTGTTTAAGTTTAATTTTTAAAATACGCAAAAGCGGAGATAACGCCGACACAAGAACATTTTGAAATTGGCTCATCTAGATTGATTATGTGTAGCATTGTGGGGTGTTAGAGTATTAATAGAGTTATATTAGTGCTGATTGTACGTAGCGCCATTCGATTTGCGGAATAAGAGGTCGTATGGACAATTTCTATATGTATGATTTCCGCCAAAAAAAAAAGAGTACACGGAGTTGCTTGATTATGGAAGTGAACCTCGGGATATCTGTTAGTGAACTTCCGATCGTGGTATAGAAGTTACATACATGCTCAAAATGAACTTCCAACATTTTCGAAGTGAACTTTCACACTCGGAACAAAGTGAAGTTTGACAAAAGAAAATTTCCGGCATGTTCATGGTGAACTTCCTACGCTTACAAAGTTAAGATTGAGAAAGATAAATTACCATCTTTGTTTAAAGTGAACTATGGCTTGGTACAAAATGAACTTCCACTTTTTCAGAGAAGTGTACAAGGCATAAATATATTAACTTCCACTTTGGTAGAATTTACAACCAAAAAAAAAAACTACAAGCGGAGTGAATTTCCTCTTGGAGACGACGTGAACATATACAAGATAAAACTGCAAACAGCTATAGTTTCCTGAACTTGAGATGCTACCAGATATTCAATGACTACATATAACAATTCAGAATAACTCTGCCGAGGCATGTCTCTAAACTTCACACATGCTGGTCTCTTTCTGAACTCCACGACTCTATCTGTCTCAACTTCACGACCAACTGTGTGCCACAGAGTAGGTGGCCAAAATAAACAAGTGTATCACTTTTACAGGAACATGACCTCCCTCCTTCGCCGTAAAGACAAGGCCAAACCGAACTTCAGAAAAAGAGAAGAGTGAACTCCATATGAGAATAGAGCGAACATCCATACACACAGCTAACAAGAGAAGAGTGAACTTTACGGGGAAAAATAAGTGAATTTCTCTGTAGCAAACAGGAAATAAACCACACATGAATTGCTTTTATGTATATAAGTGGAGATGCTAATTTTTCTAGACGAGCTGACAATGAACTTTTGGAGAAGCTTTCACCAGCAGAAAGAAATCACAGCAAGAGGTAGTGAACTTCTACAAAATGAAATGTAAACTTTCTTTGTAAGCAAACTAGACTTCTACGTTGTTATATAATCAGAAACACATCAGCACATACATACTAGTAAGAATGAATCCCCAGTACATAAGTCGTGAACTACCCAGCAATGGTTTCTTTTAACACGGTGAACTGTCGTTAATTTTCAGAGGGTACGTTTTATAATGAAAGTGAACTTCAGGGCAAGGAAATACTAAACTTCGTATCATGCATTTTGTACACATCATTTTTCATTTACACCAAAAGAATAAACTTCAAATTTGTTACATTTTCTAATCCTATTTTATGTGTCGATGCAAATATGTAATTAATAAATTTAAAAGAGTTAACGCAAATTTACCAACTTTTGTCAAGTCTGAACTCATTCACATATAGAATTATAGAAAATTTGCATATGATTGAATCTACCTGTTGCTCGCTTCTTCTGTTGCTTATCCATCCAAATATCCCACATAAGCATCTTTTAATCTGATGAAGAGAAAGAAAAGTACCAACACTTAGTGTGGAATCAGCAACATGAATTAGTTTAGTAGCTCCAGTAGAAGCACCTACAACCAGACGCCTCACAATCCTATATTGACTCCTGCTGCTTGACAAATTGCTATTACTTCAAACTTTTCGCACCAACAAATTAAGTTGAATACAATGTGAACTTTTCTAACATAAAGAATTGAACTTCTAGCGTGGGATTATTACTCTGCCCCTAATTTGGATCCATTAATCAATACATTTTTTATACTTCAATAGGTTTCAGAGTGGATACATGAAATAAACCAACAGTATAAAGACATTATAGGGTAGCAACAAGGATGGGAAAAACCGAGCAGGAGAGCGGTACTGCTGCGATGCTGGTTTACCTGCCTGAGGAAGGCTCCGATGGAGGATGTTGGCGGTGGCGAGTGAACTGTTGAGCTGGACGACATGAACTCCCCTGCTGCTTCACATTTTTAACGAACCTCTGTAGGTTAAGTGAACTTCCTTTTTTACTTGTACAATAAACATAAATTCTTTTCTGTAGGGTCAAATGAAATTGTTCCAACCAAAAAATAGTTTTGTATATAGAGAAAACATGAGAATACCAGCAAAGGTGAGCTAGTATTTTGCCTCATACATAGACATATCAAATGAAAAAACGTGAGAATATTAATCAAGCACTAATCTGAACTGTCGACGTACATAAAGTGAACTGAAATACACATAGGTGAGCTCACTAAAACAAACTCCGCGGAAATAAAAGGTGACATTTTTCCATGTGAATAGTGTGAACTTCTTTCTTTTAGTTAATGAACGACACATCAACAGTATATGTATCAAAAGCAAGATCCAACTAAGATCAGACAATATGCATATATTTCGAGGTGGACTCATGTATTGGAGATTGGAGAGTTCAGAAGTAGTAGAGAAAAAAGTCAACTAAAAACGATTCAAACTCATGGGATTAAAAAAGTGAACGCCGTGAATGAAAAAAAGAGTGAATCCCCACGCTGGCAGAACATAACTTCTCAGACAAATAAACTGAACCAAAAGACTTCACTTCACTGTTAGGTGGACAAAACGATCAGCCAAAGAATAAAAGCTGAACTTGTTCAGAGAACTATGTGAACTTCTTTTTCACTACCAGCTACATCAACACATACACAATTATTCTTCACCCCATATGTCAATCTATGAGCGAAGCATAATAAGAAATTAGCCTAGTTACTACAACATCGGCTGCTCCACGTACCTCTATGCATGCCTCACGCTGCTACACCATCTTACTACTTGTTTTCACTTGACATGGATAAGTACTGTGAGGAGGAGGCAGAGGAGGAGCAGCATGGTGTAGCAGCAATACCTGTGCTTTAGATGATAGGCTCGAATACAGAGCATCAGCGCACCTCCCCGCCCAACAACACCGTCAGCCCCTCTCCGACCTCCCATCCACACCGCATGATGCAACTCGAAATCTATCTCGTGCAGCTCACCGTGCAGCAGTTCAGATGCAACGCACGAAGCCAGACTCTCTGCCCTGCAATGTTGACTTTTACATCAGCTTAATTTTTGTTCTACATATTTGAAAAGAACTGAAACCGAACTTCGTACATACAAAATGTGAACTTCTGAATTCGTACATAAATTATAAATTGCAGGAGAGAACCAGGATCTACGAATATGTTATGAAATGATTCATTAATGATTTACCTAGCAAGCATTTATAATGTTTCTAAGGAACTTCAGCAGAAGTTGAGATTGGGACACCATAGGAATTTGTAGTGGCAACACACTTGAGTCCCAAGAAAAAAGATGCACCAACCGACCGATTGAATGGTTCCGACCGAGACTGAACTTATGCTAATAGATGAAACGAACTTACTACTAATAGATGCATTGTAGTGCCCCGATAATAATGAACTTCAGGCACATACGGGGTGAACTTCCCGACAAAACAAGACTTCGGGACAAAAAAAGATGAACACCTTGAGTTGGACTAGCGAACTTGCATTTTAAATAAAAGCGGACTTCACAGTTTTGTGTATACTTAATTTCTGATTATTATTTTCAAGAGGAAGAACAAATGCATGCTCAGTACTTTGTGTATACACACTGAGTTCCTAGATTGAGAATATGAACTGCTGGGACAATTATTAGAAGTAATTCATTTTGGATAATCCAATTTTTTAAAATAAAATGAACTCATTTTCACTATATTCAAACTTCCATATTTCAAAATAGTGAACTATGTGCAAAAAAATGCGAACGTTTTTACACATGGGTGAATTGAACCCATTTGGCTGAAAAAGTGGAACTTATGTGCTGCGATCGTCCAACATTTGATCAAATACAAAGCTGAACAATCTTTATGAACAAAATCACACAAGGCAGCAGTTAAGAAATATAGTACAACACTAGCAACAGTTTTTATATCTGAATTTTCCGCACTAACTCTCTGAACGAACTGTGCACCAAACTGAACTTCAGAAAAATAAAAGTGTGAACTCCATCAAAAAATAAAAGAGTGAACTCCAGATGAGAATAGACAGAACACACATACACACAGCTAACCGCAGAAGAGTGAACTTTTCAGGAACAAATAAGTGAACTTCTCCATAGCAAAGAACAAATAAACCACATATGAATTAATTTTATGTGTATAAATAGAGATGCTATTTTTCTAGATGGGCTGACAGTGAACTTATGGCAAAGCTTTCACCATAGAAATAAAACTTCTACAAAATGATATGTAAACTTTTCTTCGTAAGCAAAATGAACTTCTACCTTTTTATAGTCAGAAACACATCAGGACATACATAGTAAGAATGAATCCCCATTCTAGATGTCGTGAACTACCCAACAATGGTTTCTTTTAACATGGTGACCTTGCACGACATGGTATTCGCGGTATAAACCTAATGTGGACTTCATATTATAAATACATGGGAGTTACTTTGAGCTGAACGACTCTACTTCCTGCAATTTCCCCGGTTCTATTTATCGGTCTGAGGCAATCTAACACGATTGAATTGATCTATCAGGCCAGCTTCTGTACAAGAGGAATAGGTAAAAAAGAAACATAGCTGCATGTGGCCATACTGCACCACAGGACAGTAGCAAGCTCGTGGACATGGATTCGCTGGCATGGTGCCATGAACTTGCAAAAATATATTTTTGTGAGTTCCAATCGACCAAACTTTACCAAAAAAAAATTGTTGCTCCTTATCTAACTGCAGGGTGCAGACGGGCTGCATATGCAGATGAGGAATCAAATATTCAGAATTTCATAGCATCACATGGTACATTAATCATCATCTTAGTTTTTATAGAAAAGAAACAACAAATAAAAGAGCATTTTCAGAAGTAAACTGGTGTAATATACGCACGTGCTAAACTGCTGTTTTTTCTGCAAGTCGACTTTGTATTTCTCAAAATTTATGAGTCTATTTCCAAACACATTCTTATATGTATCTGCACAGGTGCACATCTCATAAACTAGCACTGAATATCTCTCTCGTTTTGATGAAGTTAGTTAATCGAACATATGATGTAAACGTCCAATCTAAACCTCGTGGGTGCTCCTGGCAGCTGGGTTGCTTGCTTAGCTAGAGGTCTGAATCATCGAGAGCTTGTGATAAATGATTAAAATTAGCAATACGTGGAGAGGAGGTAGGTCCAACCTGAGATATCGCACTTTCTCATGTGAAGTTCTCCTGGAGCACGGCAACCTGCACGAGAAGCTCGTGAATGTCAGAGGAGCCAGTCAGTGACTCCGTGGCGAGGTGAACTAAACTGCAATAGCGCTGAACTACACTTTCAGAATGAACACTGAAAATCAGAAAAGCAATGAACTGAACCTGGACGAAGGCGTGAACTTCCCCGCGCTGCCCCTTTACAATGTCGCTCCTTTCACCAGAGGAAATTGGACCGGGACGTGCAGCGTAGCAGGGGGGTTGAGGCTGCCAGCAAAGCTCGGGAGGGCCAGACCATCGGGGTCCTGAGCAGCGATGAGGAACAGCACTAGGGCGAGGAGGCCTAGCACGATCTCCGGTGGATTCCCGTGGTGAGGATAGGGAACTCTCGTGGCCTCGGAGTTCAGAGCTATGATGCGAGCCGGCCATGGCGTCCTTCACCTCGACCTCGCAGGTTGCAGCTGCGGTGTAGGGCGGCGCATGATGGAGGTGGGATCCCCGGAGCGCGCGATGGAGGCTGGATCCCGGCGGCGCGCGATGGAGGCGGGATCCCCGGCGGCGGGCGATGGAGGCGGGATCCCCGGCGGCGGGCGATGGAGGCGGGATCCGGGCGGCGGGCGATGGAGGCGAGATCCCCAGCGGGCGAAGGAGGCAGGATCCCGACGGCGTGCGATGGAGGCAGCAGCTCCGGTGCTGCAGGTGGACGGGGCTGGCTCCCGCCGGCGCTGCGAGGCGGGCCTCCGTCGGGGAAGAAGGCACGCAGCGTCGCAGGCTACCGCCGGGAAGAAGGCAGAGCGGGAGTTGGGGTCGGAGCGGCGTCGCGGGTTGCCGCCGGGAAGAAGGCGGAGCAGGAGCTGGGGTCGGGCGGCGAGCGGCGAGCGGGCTCTCGCCGGGAAGAAGGCGAAGCAGGATCTAGGGTCAGGCGGCGAGCGGCGAACGGGCTCTCGCTGGGAAGAAGGCGGGGAGGGAGTTGGGGTTGGGGCGGCGCGATGGCCCCGTCGGTAGGAAGAAGGTTGGGGGAGATTGGGGAGTTTGGGTACGGGTCGTGTGGTTTGGGGTCGGGGGAGATTTTTTCCTCATGGGCGGTGGGTCGGGTGGGTTGGGGTTTTCGGATGGATGCAAGGGGGTTCGAGAATAGCTATTCTAGAACCCCTCTTAAGGGGGGTTCGAGAATAGTTGGGCTCTATATATATATATATAGTAAGCCTTCAAGTTGATGAACAAGGTCTAGACATATATATTCAAAACAGAAAAAGCATGTATCTACCCGGCCCCTAACCCTTAACTATGTCTTATGAAGTCAAGCATGAAGAGAAGTAGTTTTGGTTTCAAACATGGAAATTTAAAAAACTTCCCAAAAGCTTAATTTTAGAGTGAGTAATAAGAAGGATCCAAGCTTACCTTTTCGATCATTTTCAGGATTTATGCTTGTTTAAATCTTGGTCAAACATAGGATTTGACCAACACACATATAGTCTTCTTATGTCATATAGTAAGCATTCAAGTTGATAAACAAGCATGCATGTCTAGACATATTCAAACCCGACAAATCATGTATCTACCCCTAACCCTAAACTTTGTCTTATGAAGTCAACCATGAAGAGAAGTGGTTTTGGGTTTCAAACATTGAGATTTCAAGAACCCCCCAAAAGCTTCATTTTAGAATGACTAAGAAGGATCCAGGCTTACCTTTGCATTTTATGTTTTAAACTTGTTTAAATCTTGGTCAAACCTAGGATTTGACCAAGATTCAAATGGGCATAAACATTCAGAAAAAAAAATGAAAAACCAACGCACATATAGTCTTCTTATGTCATATAGTAAGCATTCAAGTTGATGAACAAGGTTTAGACATATTCAAAACAGAAAAAGCATGTATCTACCCCCTAACCCTTAACTTTGTATTATGAAGTCAAGCATGAAGAGAAGTGGTTTTGGGTTTCAAACATGGAAATTTCAAAATCTTCCCAAAAGATTAATTTTAGAGTGTGGGAAGGATCCATGCTTACCTTTTCATTTTCATGTTTTAAGTTTGTTTAAATCTTGGTCAAACCTAGGATTTGACGAACAAGATTCAAATGAGCATAAAAAGTTAGAAAAAATCAAAAAAAAAAACCAAAGCACATAGTATTCTTACGTCATATATATAGTAAGAATTCAAGTTGATAAACAAGGTCGATCTAGACATATTCAAACCTGGCAAATCATGTATCTACCTATAACCCTAAACTCTGTCTTATGAAGTCAACCATGAAGAGAAGTGGTTTTGGGTTTCAAACATTGAGATTTAAAGAACCCCCCAAAAGCTTCATTTTAGAATGACTAAGAAGGATCCATGCTTACCTTTTCATTTCATATGTTTTAAACTTGCTTAAATCTTGGTCAAATTAACCTAGGATTTGACCAAGATTCAAATGGGCATAAACATTTAGAAAAAATCAAAAAATGAAAACCAAAGCACATAGCCTAGCTTCTTATGGCATATATATATATAGTGAGCATTCAAGTTGATGAACAAGGTCTAGACATATTCAAAACATAAAAGCATGTATCTACCCCCTAACCATTAACTATGTCTTATGAAGTCAAGCATGAAGAGAAATGTTTTTGGGTTTCAAACATGGAAATTCCAAGAACCCCCCCCCCCCCCCCCAAATCTTCATTTTAGAGTGACTAAGAAGGATCGAGGCTTACCTTTTCATTTTCATGTTTTAAACTTGAACTCTTGGTCAAACATAGGATTCGACCAAGACTCAAATGGGCATAGAAATTCAAAAAATGAAAAAATGAAAAACCATAGCACATAGCCTTCTAATGTCTTATATAGTAAGCAGCATTCAACTTGATGAACATGGCCGGTTGATACGTCTCCGACGTATCGATAATTTCTTATGTTCCATGCCACATTATTGATGATATCTACATGTTTTATGCACACTTTATGTCATATTCGTGCATTTTCTGGAACTAACCTATTAACAAGATGCCGAAGTGCCAGTTGCTGTTTTCTGCTGTTTTTGGTTTCAGAAATCCTAGTAACGAAATATTCTCGGAATTGGACGAAATCAATGCCCAGGTTCCTATTTTGCCCGGAAGCATCCAGAACACACGAGAACCGCCAAAAAGGGGGCACTGGGCCCCCAGACCATAGGCCGGCGCGGCCCAGGCCCTGGCCGCGCCGCCCTATAGTGTCGTCGCCCCTTCGACCTTCTGACGCGGCCTCTTCGCCTATTTAAGCCCCCTCGACCTAAAACCTCGAGACAGAAAAGCCACGGTACGAGAAACCTTCCAGAGCCGCCGCCATCGCGAAGCCAAGATCTGGGGGACAGGAGTCTCTGTTCCGGCACGCCGCCGGGACGGGGAAGTGCCCCCGGAAGGCTCCTCCATCGACACCACCGCCATCTCCATCAACGCTGCTGTCTCCCATGAGGAGAGAGTAGTTCTCCATCGAGGCTCGGGGCTGTACCGGTAGCTATGTGGTTCATCTCTCTCCTATGTACTTCAATACAATAATCTCATGAGCTGCCCTACATGATTGAGATTCATATGATGATGCTTGTAATCTAGATGTCATTATGCTAGTCAAGTGAATTTTACTCATGTGATCTCCGGAGACTCCTTGTCCCACGTGTGTAAAGGTGACAGTGTGTGCACCGTGTGGGTCTCTTAGGCTATATTTCACAGAATACTTATTCACTGTTATGAATGGCATAGTGAAGTGCTTATTTATATCTCTTTATGATTGCAATATGTTTTGTATCACAATTTATCTATGTGCTACTCTAGCAATGTTATTAAAGTAGTTTTATTCCTCCTACACGGTGTAATGGTGACAGTGTGTGCATCCGTGTTAGTACTTGGCATATGCTATGATTATGATCTCTTGTAGATTATGAAGTTAACTATTGCTATGATGGTATTGATGTAATCTATTCCTCCTACATAGTATGAAGGTGACAGTGTGCATACTATGTTAGTACTTGGTTTAGTCGAATTGATCTTTCATGCACTCTAAGGTTATTTAAATATGAACATTGAATTGTGGAGCTTGTTAACTCCGGCATTGAGGGTTCGTGTAATCCTACGCAATGTGTTCATCATCCAACAAGAGTGTAGAGTATGCATTTATCTATTCTGTTATGTGATCAAAGTTGAGAGTGTCCACTAGTGAAAGTCTAATCCCTAGGCCTTGTTCCTAAATACTGCTATCGCTGCTTGTTTACTGTTTTACTGTGTTACTACTGCTGCGTTACTACTGCTGCGTTGCTACTGCTTATTCATACCACCTGTATTTCACTATCTCTTCGCCGAACTAGTACACCTATTAGGTGTGTTGGGGACACAAGAGACTTCTTGCTTTGTGGTTGCAGGGTTGCATGAGAGGGATATCTTTGACCTCTTCCTCCCTGAGTTTGATAAACCTTGGGTGATCCACTTAAGGGAAAACTTGCTGCTGTTCTACAAACCTCTGCTCTTGGAGGCCCAACACTGTCTACAGGAAAAGGAGGGGGGCGTAGACATCAAGCTATTTTCTGGCGCCGTTGCCGGGGAGGAAAGGTAAAAGGTACTCACACTCCGGATCTCGGCTACTAAGCTATTTTCCGGCGCCGTAAGTACTCGAAGCTATTTCCTTTAGATCCCGCAATTGCATCTTTTTGTTTCTTGTTTACACTAGTTAGGCATAATGGAAAACAACAAAAATATGAGAGATCTTTATGAACTTTATCTTGAATTAGGACATGATGTGTTTGAAGAGAGAATTAAAAAACCCATGGAACTTTATATGCATGCTAATGGGAATGTTATTACTATGAATGCTTTGAACACTATTGTTGCTAATGCTATGGAAAATTCTAAGCTTGGGGAAGCTGGTTTTGATGAGCATGATCTTTTTAGTCCCCCGGGCAATGAGGAGGGAATTTACTTTGATGATACTTTGCCTCCTATTTATGATGATTATAATGATAGTAGTCTTTTGTTACCACCTGTTATGGAGGATGAATTTGATTATGATTACAATATGCCTCCTATATTTGATGATGAGAATAATAATGATAGCTACTTTGTTGAATTTGCTTCCACTAGTACTAATAAAATTGATTATGCTTATGTGGAGAGTAATAATTTTATGCATGAGACTCATGATAAGAATGCTTTATGTGATAGTTATTTTGTTGAGTTTGCCCATGATGCTACTGAAAATTATTATGAGAGAGGAAAATATGGTGGTAGAAATTTTCATGTTACTAAAACACCTCTCTATATGCTTAAAATCTTGAAGTTGAGCTTGTCTAGTTTTTCTATGCTTGTTGCATTATGCTTCTTGAATTTGTTTATTTACAATATTCCTTTGCATAGAAAGCATGTTAGACTTAAATGTGTTTTGAATTTGCCTCTTGATGCTCTCTTTTGCTTCAACTACTATTTCTTGCGAGTGCATCATTAAAACTGCTGAGCCCATCTTAATGGCTATAAAGAAAGAACTTCTTGGGAGATAACCCATGTGTTATTTTGCTACAGTACTTTGTTTTATATTTGTGTCTTGGAAGTTGTTTACTACTGTAGCAACCTCTCCTTATCTTAGTTTAGTGTTTTGTTGTGCCAAGTAAAGTCGTTGATAGTAAGGTTCATACTAGATTTGGATTACTGCGCAGAAACAGATTTCTTTGCTGTCACGAATCTGGGCAAAATTCTCTGTAGGTAACTCAGAAAATTATGCCAATTTACGTGAGTGATCCTCAGATATGTACGCAACTTTCATTCAATTTTAGCATTTTCATTTGAGCAAGTCTGGTGCCCTTTTAGAATTCGTCTTCACGGACTGTTCTGTTTTGACAGATTCTGCCTTTTATTTCGCATTGCCTCTTTTGCTATGTGGGATGGATTTCTTTGTTCCATTAACTTCCATTAGCTTTGGGAAATCTCCAGAAGTGTTAAGAATGATTGTGTCACCTCTGAACATGTGAGTTTTTGATTATGAACTAACCCTCTAATGAGTTGTTTTGAGTTTGGTGTGGAGGAAGTTTTCAAGGGTCAAGAGAGGAGGATGATACAATGTGATCAAGAAGAGTGAAAAGTCTAAGCTTGGGGATGCCCCGGTGGTTCATCCCTGCATATTTCAAGAAGACTCAAGCATCTAAGCTTGGGGATGCCCAAGGCATCCCCTTCTTCATCGGCAAATTATCAGGTTCCTCCCCTGAAACTATATTTTTATTCGGTCACATCTTATGTACTTTACTTGGAGCGTCGGTTTGTTTTTGTTTTTGTTTTGTTTGAATAAAATGGATCCTAGCATTCATTGTGTGGGAGAGAGACACGCTCCGCTGTTGCATATGGACAAATATGTCCTTAGGCTTTACTCATAGTATTCATGGCGAAGTTTCTTCTTCGTTAAATTGTTATATGGTTGGAATTGGAAAATGATACATGTAGTATTTGCTATAATGTCTTGGGTAATGTGATACTTGGCAATTGTTGTGCTCATGTTTAAGCTCTTGCATCATATACTTTGCACCTATTAATGAAGAAATGAACAGAGCATGCTAAAATTTGGTTTGCATATTTGGTCTCTCTAAGGTCTAGATAATTTCTAGTATTGAGTTTTGAACAACAAGGAAGACGGTGTAGAGTCTTATAATGTTTACAATATGTCTTTTATGTGAGTTTTGCTGCACCGGTTCATCCTTGTGTTTGTTTCAAATAGCCTTGCTATCCTAAACCTTGTATCGAGAGGGAATACTTCTCATGCATCCAAAATACTTGAGCCAACCACTATGCCATTTGTGTCCACCATACCTACCTACTACATGGTATTTCTCCGCCATTCCAAAGTAAATTGCTTGAGTGCTACCTTTAAAAATTCCATCATTCACCTTTGCAATATATAGCTCATGGGACAAATAGCTTAAAAACTATTGTGGTATTGAATATGTACTTATGCACTTTATCTCTTATTAAGTTGCTTGTTGTGCGATAACCATGTTCACTGGGGACGCCATCAACTATTCTTTGTTGAATTTCATGTGAGTTGCTATGCATGTTCGTCTTGTCTGAAGTAAGAGAGATCTACCACCTTATGGTTAAGCATGCATATTGTTAGAGAAGAACATTGGGCCGCTAACTAAAGCCATGATCTATGGTGGAAGTTTCAGTTTTGGACATATATCCTCAATCTCATATGAGAAAATTATTAATTGTTGTTACATGCTTATGCATAAAAGAGGAGTCCATTATCTGTTGTCTATGTTGTCCTGGTATGGATGTCTAAGTTGAGAATAATCAATAGCGAGAAATCCGATGCGAGCTTTCTCCTTAGACCTTTGTACAGGCGGCATAGAGGTACCCCTTTGTGACACTTGGTTAAAACATGTGCATTGCGATGATCCCGGTAGTCCAAGCTAATTAGGACAAGGTGCGGGCACTATTAGTATACTATGCATGAGGCTTCCAACTTATAAGATATAATTTACATGATACATATGCTTTATTACTACCGTTGACAAAATTGTTTCTTGTTTTCAAAATCAAAGCTCTAGCACAAATATAGCAATCGATGCTTTCCTCTTTGAAGGACCATTCTTTTACTTTTATGTTGAGTCAGTTCACCTATTTCTCTCCATCTCAAGAAGCAAACACTTGTGTGAACTGTGCATTGATTCCTACATATTTGCATATTGCATTTGTTATATTGCTTTGCATTGACAATCATCCATGAGATATACATGTTACAAGTTGAAAGCAACCGCTGAAACTTAATCTTCCATTGTGTTGCTTCAATGCCTTTACTTTGAATTATTGCTTTATGAGTTAACTTTTATGCAAGACTTATTGATGCTTGTCTCGAAGTACTATTCATGAAAAGTCTTTGCTTTATGATTCAGTTGTTTACTCATGTCATATACATTGTTTTGATCGCTGCATTCATTACATATGTTTACAATATGATCAAGTTTATGATGGCATGTCACTCCAGGAATTATCTTTGTTATCGTTTTACCTGCTCGGGACGAGCAGAACTAAGCTTGGGGATGCTGATACGTCTCCGACGTATCGATAATTTCTTATGTTCCATGCCACATTATTGATGATATCTACATGTTTTATGCACACTTTATGTCATATTCGTGCATTTTCTGGAACTAACCTATTAACAAGATGCCGAAGTGCCAGTTGCTGTTTTCTGCTGTTTTTGGTTTCAGAAATCCTAGTAACGAAATATTCTCGGAATTGGATGAAATCAACGCCCAGGTTCCTATTTTGCCCGGAAGCATCCAGAACACGCGAGAACCGCCAGAGAGGGGGCACTGGGCCCCCAGACCATAGGCCGGGGCGGCCCAGGCCCTGGCCGCGCCTCCCTATAGTGTCGTCGCCCCTTCCACCTTCGGACGCGGCCTCTTCGCCTATTTAAGCCCCCTCGACCTAAAACCTCGAGACGGAAAAGCCACGGTACGAGAAACCTTCCAGAGCCGCCACCATCGCGAAGCCAAGATCTGGGGGATAGGAGTCTCTGTTCCGGCACGCCGCCGGGACGGGGAAGTGCCCCCGGAAGGCTCCTCCATCGACACCACCGCCATCTCCATCAACGCTGCTGTCTCCCATGAGGAGGGAGTAGTTCTCCATCGAGGCTCGGGGCTGTACCGGTAGCTATGTGGTTCATCTCTCTCCTATGTACTTCAATACAATAATCTCATGAGCTGCCCTACATGATTGAGATTCATATGATGATGCTTGTAATCTAGATGTCATTATGCTAGTCAAGTGAATTTTACTCATGTGATCTCCGGAGACTCCTTGTCCCACGTGTGTAAAGGTGACAGTGTGTGCACCGTGTGGGTCTCTTAGGCTATATTTCACAGAATACTTATTCACTGTTATGAATGGCATAGTGAAGTGCTTATTTATATCTCTTTATGATTGCAATATGTTTTGTATCACAATTTATCTATGTGCTACTCTAGCAATGTTATTAAAGTAGTTTTATTCCTCCTACACGGTGTAATGGTGACAGTGTGTGCATCCGTGTTAGTACTTGGCGTATGCTATGATTATGATCTCTTGTAGATTATGAAGTTAACTATTGCTATGATGGTATTGATGTAATCTATTCCTCCTACATAGTATGAAGGTGACAGTGTGCATACTATGTTAGTACTTGGTTTAGTCGAATTGATCTTTCATGCACTCTAAGGTTATTTAAATATGAACATTGAATTGTGGAGCTTGTTAACTCCGGCATTGAGGGTTCGTGTAATCCTACGCAATGTGTTCATCATCCAACAAGAGTGTAGAGTATGCATTTATCTATTCTGTTATGTGATCAAAGTTTAGAGTGTCCACTAGTGAAAGTCTAATCCCTAGGCCTTGTTCCTAAATACTGCTATCGCTGCTTGTTTACTGTTTTACTGTGTTACTACTGCTGCGTTACTACTGCTGCGTTGCTACTGCTTATTCATACCACCTGTATTTCACTATCTCTTCGCCGAACTAGTACACCTATTAGGTGTGTTGGGGACACAAGAGACTTCTTGCTTTGTGGTTGCAGGGTTGCATGAGAGGGATATCTTTGACCTCTTCCTCCCTGAGTTCGATAAACCTTGGGTGATCCACTTAAGGGAAAACTTGCTGCTGTTCTACAAACCTCTGCTCTTGGAGGCCCAACACTGTCTACAGGAAAAGGAGGGGGGCGTAGACATCACCGGTCTAGACATATTCATAACATAAAATGCATGTATCTACCCCCTAACGCTTAACTCTGTCTTAATTATGAAGTCAAGCATGAAGAGAAGTGGTTTTGGGTTTCAGACATGGAAAATTCAAAAACTTCCCAAAAGCTTAATTTTAGAGGGACTAAGAAAGATCCAAGCTTACCTTTTCATTTTCATGTTTTAAGCTTGTTTAAATATTGGTCAGACATAGGATTTGACCAAGATTCAAATGGGCATAAAAATTCATGAAAAATAAAAGAATAAAAAACCAAAGCACATAGTCTTCTTACGTCATATATATATATAGTAAGCATATTCAAGTAGATAAAGAAGGTCTAGACATATAGTAAGTAATATGTATCAAAAAATGATTTTTGGGGATTTATAGGACGAAGTTATAACACACCTACATTTCAAATTGGAATTACTTTTAATAAATCAGCATAAAGTCATTTAAATGTGTGAAACTAGCTAGAAAGCACTAAAAAACGTAAAGAGTTGGGAATTTTCACTAATATGTGGCCTAATTTATCTTTAAAATGTAGAGGTGCCATTTTGAGCTGTATCTTATGTACCCCATTCACAAAATAAACCTATTTTGACATTAGAAAATGAAAAATGAGTTTTTATATACCGAAAAGTTGAAAAGTCTAGTCAGCAACATTGTTGGGAATGGAAAGATGCACCACCATGCCCAATTTGGGCACATTATAACAAACTATGCCACAAATATGGCCATAACTACGCCATTTGTTGGCTTGAAACCCATGAATCTTCATACACGATAGTCCGTTTTGTGAAGACATTTTGTTTCTTACTACCCTATCACAGGTTTCTTATTTTCCCTGTCAACTAGTACACCTATAAGCACTCAATGCGGAAGGGTTTCATTTTTGAGGTTTTCTTCATTTTCATTTATTTATTTCAAAACCAGGTAAAAATGGTCGACATGATTATCCATGCAAAGGGGTCGAATATTTCTAGGCAGCACATGTGTTTGCCCGTCCAGTGAAACTCGGAGGAAGAGGGATCACACGGAAGGAGACGAAGGGAGAGAAGTGAGTGGGGCCCTCTTATTTATGGTGTCTGACCTTTTTCAGGGTTTGTCAGTGCGCAGGAGGTGCGAGCGAGCGAGGCCGATAATGAGAGAGATTTTTTTTTTGAGAGAGGGACAACCGAAGGATCCTGAAGGACTCAGACTTCCGAAAGACGCACCGAGCACAGTTTACAACAAGACACAGAATAAACAGGAAATTTCATCTAAATCCCTAACTTTTACATGGAAGACCCCACGCTGAAAGCAAGAAATGCGATCGGGTCCTTAACAGCCACCGCCCAGATTGATCCTCGTCGCAGCCGGGACGAACCACTTAGCGCGACCAAATCGCCATGGCTACAGTGCGTGCACACCATGGCCTCCGAGCTGAGCTAGAAACGCAATGCCAAAACCGGCAGCCAGCGGAGGTGGATAACTGGAGAGAGAGAGAGAGAGAGGGGGGAGTTTTGATGCGTCTTCTCTTGACAAAGAAGATGGGAGTTTGCCTACCGACCGCACATGACTTGTGCTCACTGAAGTGTGGGACCTCACGCATGGGAACCACATGTAAGTGACAGACCTGTTGGTGTAGTAACTCGGGTGATCATTATACTGTATTAGTACTCCTATGGATTCAAGGGTGGGAAAGCCAAGTTAACTCATTTACATGACCTTATTTTTTCCATGAAGCTAAGTTAACTCATCTATCAATTGGTACATTCTGGTTATATTCGAAATTTTACTTGAAACTTGTTGTTCATGCCATTTTACTACTCGCCTAACACTTTTTCCGCGCGTGAAGGGAGGGGGGTGGGCATGATGCTACCCTGAATTTGTGTGACCCCCCAAAACTAGCAAATACGAGAGATGCATCCAAAGAAACACACTCGTCCCCTACCCCCCCCCCTCCCTAAATTTCAAATCCAGCCAAAGCAGGTGGATCAAAAAAGGCAATCGAAAAGCATGGCCGGATTGTTCATATTTTTCTATATAGTTATGGTTAGGGTTTATGGTTTATAGAGATGCACATATTTTCATTTCACATTTGTGATGTACAATAATACATAGGTAAGATTCCAAGCATGACCTTTGTTAGAATAACCTTTAACGTGTTCTCTCACCTTTAGATTCAAATGTGCATAAACATTCAAAAAAATCAAAAAATGAAAAACCAAAGCACATAGTCTTCTTATGTCATATAGTAAGAATTGAAGTTGATAAACAAGGTCTAGACATATTCAAACCAAAAAAAATCATGTATCTCTACCCCTAACCCTAAACTCTCTGTCTTATGAAGTCAAGCAAGAAAAAAAAGTGGTTTTGGGTTTCAAACATGGAAATTTCAAAAACCTCCCAAAAGCTTCATTCTAGAGTGTGACTAAGAAAGATCAATGATTACCTTTTCATTTTCATGTTCTAAACTTGTTTAAATCTTGGTCAAACATAGGATTTGACCAAGATTTTAATGGGCATAAAAAATTCGAAAAAAATCAAAAAATGAAAAACCAAAGCACATATATAGCCTTCTTATGTCATATATATAGTAAGCATTCAAGTTGATAAACAAGGTCTATACATATTCAAACCAGAAAAAGCATGTATCTACCCCTAACCCTAAACTCTGTCTTACGAAGTCAAGCAGAGAAGTGGTTTAATTTGGGTTTCAAACATGGAAATTTCAAAAACCTCCCGAAAGCTTCATTTTAGAGTGACTAAGAAGGATCCATGGTTACCTTTTCATTTTCATGTTTTAAACTTGTTTAAATCTTTGTCAAACCTAGGATTTGACCAAGATTCAAATGGGCATAACAATTCAAGAAAAACAAAAAGAATGATAAACCAAAGCACATAACATTCTTTATGTCATATAGTAAGACATTAAAGTTGATAAACAAGGTCTAGACATATTCATACCAGAAAATCATGTATATATCTGCCCCTAACCTTAAACTCTGTCTTAATTATGAAGTCAATCATGAAGAGAAGTGGTTTTGGGTTTCAAACATGAAAATTTCAAGAACATCCCAAAAGCTGCTTCATTTTAGAGTGATTAAGAAGGATCCAGGCTTACCTTTTCGTTTTCATATTTTATACTTGTTTAAATCCTTGTCAAAAACCTAGGATTTGACCAAGATTCAAATGGGCATAAAATTCAAAAAAATTAGAAGAATGAAAAACAAAATCACATAGTCTTCTTATGTCATATAGTAAGCATTCAAGTTGATAAACAAGGTTTAAAAATGTGTTCAAACCAGACAAATCATGTATCTACCCCCTAACCATAAATTCGGTCGATCTTATGAAGTCTAGCATGAAGAGAGGTCGTATGGGTTTCAAACATGGAAATTTCAAGAACATCCCAAAAGCTTCATTTTAGAGTGACTAGAAAAGATCCAGGCTTGCCTTTTCGTTTTCATGTTTTAAATTTGTTTAAATCTTGGTCAAATCTAGCTAGTATTTGATCAAGATTCAAATGGGCATAAAACTCAAAAAAAATAAAAAAATAAAGCACATAGCCTTCGATCTTATGTCATATATATATAGTAAGCCTTCAAGTTGATGAACAAGGTCTAGACATATATATTCAAAACAGAAAAAGCATGTATCTACCCGGCCCCTAACCCTTAACTATGTCTTATGAAGTCAAGCATGAAGAGAAGTGGTTTTGGTTTCAAACATGGAAATTTCAAAAACTTCCCAAAAGCTTAATTTTAGAGTGAGTAAGAAGGATCCAAGCTTACCTTTTCATTTTCAGGATTTATGCTTGTTTAAATCTTGGTCAAACATAGGATTTGACCAACACACATATAGTCTTCTTATGTCATATTGTAAGCATTCAAGTTGATAAACAAGCATGCATGTCTAGACATATTCAAACCCGACAAATCATGTATCTACCCCAAACCCTAAACTGTCTTATGAAGTCAACCATGAAGAGAAGTGGTTTTGGGTTTCAAACATTGAGATTTCAAGAACCCCCCAAAAGCTTCATTTTAGAATGACTAAGAAGGATCCAGGCTTACCTTTTCATTTTATGTTTTAAACTTGTTTAAATCTTGGTCAAACCTAGGATTTGACCAAGATTCAAATGGGCATAAACAGTCAGAAAATAACAAAAAATGAAAAACCAACGAACATATAGTCTTCTTATGTCATATAGTAAGCATTCAAGTTGATGAACAAGGTCTAGACATATTCAAAACAGAAAAAGCATGTATCTACCCCCTAACCCTTAACTTTGTCTTATGAAGTCAGGCATGAAGATAAGTGGTTTTGGGTTTCAAACATGGAAATTTAAAAAACATCCCAAAAGCTTAATTTTAGAGTGACTAAGAAGGACCCAAGCTTACCTTTTCATTTTCATGTTTATGCTTGTTTAAATCTTGGTCAAACATAGGATTTGACCAAGATTCAAATGGGCATAAACATTCAGAAAAAATTAAAAAATAAAAAACCAACGCACATTAGTAGCCCAAAATCGAACCAGTAGTTGGATATTTTTGAACTTGATCTGTAGTAGTGGGAAAAACCCTAGATTAACCTTTTAATGGAGTACTTTTTTATTATTACTATGCAGCACATGTGTGTTTGCCCGTCGAGTGAAACTCGGAGGAAGAGGGATCACTCGGAAGGAGAGAAGAAGGGAGTGCATTCTGGTGTCTCCCCTTTTTCGGGTGATGATGTTGACTGTTGTGCAGGTTTTGTCAGTGAGCAGGAGGTGCGAGCGAGTGAGCGAGGCCGAGAATGAGAGATTTTTTTTGTGAGAGGGACAATCGAAGGATCCTGAAGGACCCAGAGACTTCCAATACGCATCCTGATGCGTCTTCTCTTGACAAAGAAGATGGCTGGGAGTTTGCGTACCTATTGCACGTGACTTGTGCTCACTGAAGTGTGGGACCTCACGCATGGGCACCACACGTAAGTGACAGACCTGTTGTGTAAAAACTCAGTTGATTATTATAGTGCATTAGAACAAAGTTACCTATGGATTAAAGGGTAGGAAATCCAAGTTAACTCATTTACATGACATTAATTTTTCCATGAAGCAAAGTTAACACATCTATCAATTGGTACATTTTGGAGTGACTAAGAAGGATCCATGCTTACTTATTCGTTTACACGTGTTAAACTTGTTTAAATCTTGCTCAAACCTAGGATTTCACCAAGATTCAAATGGGCAGGAAAATAAAAAAATAAAAAAAATGAAAAACCAATGCACATAGTCTTCTTATGTCATATAGTAAGCATTCAAGATGATAAACAAGGTCTAGACATATTCAAACCAGGCAAATCATGTATCTACTCCCTAACGACCCTAAACTATGTCTTATGAAGTAAGGCATGAAGAGAAGTGGTTTTGGGTTTCAAACATGGAATTTTCAAAAACCTCCCAAAAGCTTCATTTTAGAGTGACTAAGAAGGACCGAGGCTTACCTTTTCATTTTCATGTTTTAAACTTGTTTAAATCTTGGTCAAACCTAGCTAGTATTTGACCAAGATTCAAATGGGCATAAAATTCAAAAAAACCAGAAAAATGAAAAACCAAAGCACATAGCCTTCTTATGTCATAAAGTAAGAATTCAAGTTGATAAACAAGGTCTAGACATATTCAAACTAGACAAATCATGTATCTACCCCTAACACTAAACTCTGTCTTATGAAGTCAAGCATGAAGAGAAGTGGTTTTGGGTTTCAAACATGAAAATTTCAAGAACATCCCAAAAGCTGCTTCATTTTAGAGTGACTAAGAAGGATCCAGGCTTACCTTTTTGTTTTCATGATTTAAACTTGCTTAAATCATGGTCAAACCTAGCTAGTATTTGACTAAGATTCTAATGGGCATAAAATTAAAAAAATCAGAAAAATGAAAAACCAAAGCACATAGCCTTCTTATGTCATAAAGTAAGAATTCAAGTTGATAAACAAGGTCTAGACATATTCAAATTAGACAAAATCATGTATCTACCCCTAACACTAAACTCTGTCTTATGAAGTCAATCATGAAGAGAAGTGGTTTTGTGTTTCAAACATGGAAATTTCAAGAACCTCCCGAAAGCTTCATTTTAGAGTGACTAAGAAGGATCCATGGTTACCTTTTCATTTTCAGGATTTATGCTTGTTTAAATCTTGGTCAAACATAGGATTTGACCAACACACATATAGTCTTATTATGTCATATAGTAAGCATTCAAGTTGATAAACAAGCATGCATGTATAGACATATTCAAACCCGACAAATCATGTATCTACCCCAAACCCTAAACTCTGTCTTATGAAGTCAACCATGAAGAGAAGTGGTTTTGGGTTTCAAACATTGAGATTTCAAGAACCCCCCAAAAGCTTCATTTTAGAATGACTAAGAAGGATCCAGGCTTACCTTTGCATTTTATGTTTTAAACTTGTTTAAATCTTGGTCAAACCTAGGATTTGACCAAGATTCAAATGGGCATAAACATTCAGAAAAAAAAAATGAAAAACCAACGCACATATAGTCTTCTTATGTCATCTGGTAAGCATTCAAGTTGATGAACAAGGTTTAGACATATTCAAAATAGAAAAAGCATGTATCTACCCCCTAACCCTTAACTTTGTCTTATGAAGTCAAGCATGAAGAGAAGTGGTTTTGGGTTTCAAACATGGAAATTTCAAAAACTTCCCAAAAGCTTAATTTTAGAGTGTGGGAAGGATCCATGCTTACCTTTTCATTTTCATGTTTTAAGTTTTTTTAAATCTTGGTCAAACCTAGGATTTGACCAACAAGATTCAAATGAGCATAAAAAGTTAGAAAAAATCAAAAAAAAGAAAAACCAAAGCACATAGTATTCTTACGTCATATATATAGTAAGCATTCAAGTTGATAAACAAGGTCGATCTAGACATATTCAAACCTGGCAAATCATGTATCTACCCCTAACCCTAAACTCTGTCTTATGAAGTCAACCATGAAGAGAAGTGGTTTTGGGTTTCAAACATTGAGATTTCAAGAACCCCCCAAAAACTTCATTTTAGAATGACTAAGAAGGATCCATGCTTACCTTTTCATTTCATGTGTTTTAAACTTGCTTAAATCTTGGTCAAATTAACCTAGGATTTGACCAAGATTCAAATGGGCATAAACATTTAGAAAAAATCAAAAAATGAAAACCAAAGCACATAGCCTAGCTTCTTATGGCATATATATATATAGTAAGCATTCAAGTTGATGAACAAGGTCTAGACATATTCAAAACATAAAAGCATGTATCTACCCCCTAACCCTTAACTATGTCTTATGAAGTCAAGCATGAAGAGAAATGTTTTTGGGTTTCAAACATGGAAATTTCAAGAACCCCCCCAAATCTTCATTTTAGAGTGACTAAGAAGGATCGAGGCTTACCTTTTCATTTTCATGTTTTAAACTTGAACTCTTGGTCAAACCTAGGATTCGACCAAGACTCAAATGGGCATAGAAATTCAAAAAATGAAAAAAAGAAAAACCAAAGCACATAGCCTTCTAATGTCATATATAGTAAGCAGCATTCAACTTGATGAACATGGCCGGTCTAGACATATTCATAACATAAAATGCATGTATCTACCCCCTAACGCTTAACTCTGTCTTAATTATGAAGTTAAGCATGAACAGAAGTGGTTTTGGGTTTCAGACATGGAAAATTCAAAAACTTCCCAAAAGCTTAATTTTAGAGGGACTAAGAAGGATCCAAGCTTACCTTTTCATTTTCATGTTTTAAGCTTGTTTAAATATTGGTCAGACATAGGATTTGACCAAGATTCAAATGGGCATAAAAATTCATGAAAAATAAAAGAATAAAAAACCAAAGCACATAGTCTTCTTACGTCATATATATATATATATAGTAAGCATATTCAAGTAGATAAACAAGGTCTAGACATATAGTAAGTAATATGTATCAAAAAATGATTTTTGGGGATTTATAGGACGAAGTTATAACACACCTACATTTCAAATTGGAATTACTTTCAATAAATCAGCATAAAGTCATTTAAATGTGTGAAACTAGCTAGAAAGCACTAAAAAATGTAAAGAGTTGGGAATTTTCACTAATATGTGGCCTAATTTATCTTTAAAATGTAGAGGCGCCATTTTGAGCTGTATCTTATGTACCCCATTCACAAAATAAACCTATTTTGACATCTAGAAAATGAAAAATGAGTTTTTATATACCGAAAAGTTGAAAAGTCTAGTCAGCAACATTGTTGGGAATGGCAAGATGCACCACCATGCCCAATTTGGGCACATTATAACAAACCATGCCACAAATATGGCCATAACTACGCCATTTGTTGGCTTGAAACCCATGAATCTTCATACACGATAGTCCGTTTTGTGAAGACATTTTGTTTCTTACTACCCTATCACAGGTTTCTTATTTTCCCTGTCAACTAGTACACCTATAAGCACTCAATGCGGAAGGGTTTCATTTTTGAGGTTTTCTTCATTTTCATTTATTTATTTCAAAACCAGGTAAAAATGGTCGACATGATTATCCATGCAAAGGGGTCGAATATTTCTAGGCAGCACATGTGTTTGCCCGTCCAGTGAAACTCGGAGGAAGAGGGATCACACGGAAGGAGACGAAGGGAGAGAAGTGAGTGGGGCCCTCTTATTTATGGTGTCTGACCTTTTTCAGGGTTTGTCAGTGCGCAGGAGGTGCGAGCGAGCGAGGCCGATAATGAGAGAGATTTTTTTTTTGAGAGAGGGACAACCGAAGGATCTGAAGGACTCGGACTTCAGACGCACCAGAGCACAGTTTACAACAAGACACAGAATAAACAGGAAATTTCATATAAATCCCTAACTTTTACATGGAAGACCCCACGCTGAAAGCAAGAAATGCGATCGGGTCCTTAACAGCCACCGCCCAGATTGATCCTCGTCGCAGCCGGGACGAACCACTTAGCGCGACCAAATTGCCATGGCTACAGTGCGTGCACACCATGGCCTCCGAGCTGAGCTAGAAACGCAATGCCAAAACCGGCAGCCAGCGGAGGTGGATAACTGGAGAGAGGGGGGAGTTTTGATGCATCTTCTCTTGACAAAGAAGATGGGAGTTTGCCTACCGACCGCACATGACTTGTGCTCACTGAAGTGTGGGACCTCACGCATGGGAACCACATGTAAGTGACAGACCTGTTGGTGTAGTAACTCGGGTGATCATTATACTGTATTAGTACTCCTATGGATTCAAGGGTGGGAAAGCCAAGTTAACTCATTTACATGACCTTATTTTTTCCATGAAGCCAAGTTAACTCATCTATCAATTGGTACATTCTGGTTATATTCGAAATTTTACTTGAAACTTGTTGTTCATGCCATTTTACTACTCGCCTAACACTTTTTCCGCGCGTGAAGGGAGGGGGGTGGGCATGATGCTACCCTGAATTTGTGTGACCCCCCAAAACTAGCAAATACGAGAGATGCATCCAAAGAAACACACTCGTCCCCTACCCCCCCTCCCTAAATTTCAAATCCAGCCAAAGCAGGTGGATCAAAAAAGGCAATCGAAAAGCATGGCCGGATTGTTCATATTTTTCTATATAGTTAGGGTTAGGGTTTATGTTTTATAGAGATGCACATATTTTCATTTCACATTTGTGATGTACAATAATACATAGGTAAGATTCCAAGCATGACCTTTGTTAGAATAACCTTTAACATGTTCTCTCACCTTTAGATTCAAATGTGCATAAACATTCAAAAAAATCAAAAAATGAAAAACCAAAGCACATAGTCTTCTTATGTCATATAGTAAGAATTGAAGTTGATAAATAAGGTCTAGACATATTCAAACCAAAAAAATCATGTATCTACACCTAACCCTAAATAACTTTATCTTATGAAGTCAAGCATGAAGAGAAATGGTTTTGGGTTTCAAACATGGAAATTTCAAAAACCTCCCAAAAGCTTCATTTTAGAGTGACTAAGAAGGATACAGGCTTACCTTTTCATTTTCATGTTTTAAACTTGTTTAAATCCTGGTCAAAACTCTGTATTATGAAGTCAAGCATGAAGAGAAGTGGTTTTGGGTTTCAAACATGGAAATTTCAAAAACCTCCCAAAATCTTCACCTTAGAGTGACTAAGAAGGATCCATGATTACCTTTTCATTTTCATGTTTTAAATTAACTTTTTTAAATCTTGGTCAAACCTAGCTAGTATTTGACCAAGATTCAAATGGGCATAAAATTCAAAAAAACCAAAAAATGAAAAACCAAATTAAGCACATAGCCTTCTTATGTCATATATATATAGTAAGCATTCAAGTTGATAAACAAGGTCTAGACATATTCAAAACAGAAAAAGCATGTATCTACACCCGTAACCCTTAGCTATGTCTTATGAAGTCAAGCATGAAGAGGAAGTGGTTTTGGGTTTCAAACATGGAAATTTGAAAAACTTCCCAAAAGCTTAATTTTAGAGTGAATAAGGAAGGATCCAAGCTAGCTTACCTTTTCATTTTCAGGATTTATGCTTGTTTAAATCTTGGTCAAACATAGGATTTGACCAACACACATATATATAGCTAGTCTTCTTATGTCGATCATATAGTAAGCTAGCATTCAAGTTGATAAACAAGCATGTGATATAGACATATTCAAACCTGACAAATCATGTATCTCCCCTAACCCTAAACTCTGTCTTATGAAGTCAACCATGTAGAGAAGTGGTTTAATTTGGGTTTCAACCATTGAGATTTCAAGAACCCCCCAAAAGCTTCATTTTAGAATGACTAAGAAGGATCCAGGCTTACCTTTGCATTTTATGTTTTAAACTTGTTTAAATCTTGGTCAAACCTAGGATTTGACCAAGATTCAAATGGGCATAAACATTCAGAAAAAAAAAATGAAAAACCAACGCACATATAGTCTTCTTATGTCATATAGTAAGCATTCAAGTTGATAAACAAAGTCTAAACATATATATTCAAACAAGAAAAATCATGTATCTACCCCTAACCCTAAACTCTGTCTTATGAAGTCAAGCATGAAGAGAAGTGGTTTTGGGTTTCAAACATGGAAATTTAAAAAACCTTCCAAAAGATTCATTTTGGAGTGACTAAGAAGGATCCAGGCTTACTTTTTCATTTTCATGTTTTGAACTTGTTTAAATCTTGGTCAAACCTAGGATTTGACCAAGATTTAATTGGGCATTAAAAATTCAAAAAATTAAAACCAAAGCACATAGTCTTCTTATGTCATACAATAAGCATTGAAGATGATAAACAAAGTCTAGACATATTCAAACGAAAAAAATCATGCATGTTTGGGTGGAATTAAGCTGGACGGTGTCCAACATGGTGCCAAACTACTTGAAGGGCTCTTCTCTAAAACACTAATATATATGACATTCTGGTATACACCAAGATTCAATTAGGCATTAAAAATTCAAAAAATTAAAACCAAAACACATAGTCTTCTTATGTCATACAATAAGCATTGAAGATGATAAACAAAGTGTAGACATATTCAAACGAAAAAAATCATGTTTGGGTGGAATTAAGCTTGACGGTGTCCAACATGGTGCCAAACTACTTGAAGGGCTCTTCTCTAAAACACTAATATGACATTCTGGTATTTTCCCTAGCTATGTACAAACTGATGAACAATCCATGTTTTTCGATTGCCTTTTTGAACCACTTGTAGTTTGATTTCATATCTAGGACAAATCACTGGGGGAGGGGGACGGATGTGTTTCTTTTTGTTGCATCGCTCGTATCCTTCCCGCGTAGAAAAAGTGTTAGGTGAGTAGTAGAATGGCATGACCTACAAGTTTCAAGTAAAATTTTGAATATAACCAAAATATACCAATTGATTTTTTTCGAAATGGGGGAAAAATCGCCCCAGCTTCTGCATCCAAAGGATGCACACGACTTTTTTTATTATATTATTCACGAACCTTACAAGAAACAATACAAAAGATCAAACTCGAAGCAAACCTTACTATGCCTACAGTCGGATGAAGAGGGTGACAATTGATAGATGAGTTAACTTGGCTTCATGGGTGTGTGACCTGAGATTGAGCCATGGTACATTTTTCCAACAAAGTAGCAACTGAGTTGGCTTTCTACCTTAGCTGGCGTATACGTTGGGTACGTAGGCGTGCATTGGAAGGATGTATTATGCTGGCAAAGTTTTCAAACGTTCAAACTTTTCCGGATTCTCATACAGTATTTGGCTCCTTGAGAAGCATTGATGTGATCACAAAACTTCCCCTTTCCCGTACTTGCCCGAGCACTCGACACCCCTCGTCCCATGGCGACTCCTCCAGCCTTAGCCCCGTGCACCCAGGCTCCACGACTCAGCCTCGGAGGGGTGTGCGCTAAAAGCTCGCAAATATCTGTGTGCCATTGGTGTGCGATGAAGCAGGTGGCTCTGTGTCTTGCTGTGGCTAGACTCCTGGCGCCCTTTGATCTAGGAGAGGGAGAGGAGGGAGGGGGGTCCCATGAAGCGGCGGTGGCCCAGGTATCGGCGGCAGCCCAGGCAGCAGCGGCAAAGTGGGCTGGTCGGAGCAGAGGCATGCGCCGGGGGCGAACCTCGCCAGGTGAGGATGCTTCCATTGTGAAGAAGCACGTGCCATCCAGGGCTTCGGGTTCGTCAACAAACTCAGCGCCTCGTTCCATGGCGATGTCGTCGTGGGGACGTCGGGGGCGGCGGCGACGTGCTGTAGCCCCAGCCTTTAGTGGGGACCAAAGTGCGACCGACCACATCACGGCGTCGGCAGCATTGGGGATGCCGATGGGCATCCACTGCCACACACAGATTTGGGAGGTTCTGGCCGGGCCGAGTTCCAAACTTCCACCATCGGAGCCGAGGGCTTGGTACTTCAAATTCCGAATCAGGCAATCCTTCGACCCCAATCAGCTTCTGCCTGTGGTCCAAATCCGAGATATCTTGGCGGCAGCTATGCTGGTTAAGCTTAGCCGGACAGCGGAAATCGATGATCCGCAAGACCTAGATGCCTTCCGAGGATTTGCAGCAGCCGTCAATGCACTCGTGGAGGCATCGCATGCTGGTAGCAGCGGCGAATACGGGTATGTTGGTTTTACTCGCTTTGTATGCTTTTGTCATAGAAATCAATTTGCTAATTCTCATTCGATTGAAAATTAGACCCATTCACCATCAACTCTCAAATAGTGGACACTAGTAATGTGTAGAACTAGAAATTACACAAGATTTCTGTACTCCTAGTACTACTACTTCGACGCTACATGTTGTTTACACGAGGAAATTGCACAAACTACCGCTTATTGCTGCCTTCGTTGCGTAAACACTTATTTAAACTGTTATTTTTTTCGCACAAACCACCAACTATCGTGTTCTGTTGCAGGGAGGTTCAAATTTAGGATTGAGCTGTTTAAGAACAAATCAGATGATCGGGGATCACCAACTACTAGTTTTAATTGCAAATAGAATCGATTTTCCAAAATTATGAAACGCACTTAACGGTCGAATTACTACAATTATTTTGAAGGTTTGATATTTTTCATCATTTTTGTGTGAATCTCACACCAAGTGACACAACTTTCAGACGGAATACAAAATATTTTCAAACTTCATAGATTTGTTAGCTCAAATATTTTTAATTACTAGCTTTTTCAGTATTTTAGAAAGTCGAAACACTATATTTTGGCTGAATGTTAGAAAATATATTTCATGATTATCCCATATTAGTTAAGAAGTACATAAACTAGTAGTAGTAATAAAGAACAGAGGGAGTTTATGGAGATACATCCATTAAGGGCATGTTAGTGTGTGTTGGTGTATTACTTATGCCTTCTTTGGTTAATACACTTCTCAAGTGATCCCCGCAAACCCTCTATTCTTGCATAGAATAAAAAAACTCCCCATCAAAGTATTAGTGCATTTTTTTGGATGAGTATTCGAGAGGATTGGGTGAACACCAAGGATTTGCATAGGAAATTGGTAGAATTGAATCCTTGGCTGTTTGATTTGTAGGATTGTTTCCGATAGGAATTTTCCTATGGATTCCTTTGCACATATTCCATAGGAAATTAAACATCTACTCATGCCTCTTTTTAAGAATCATTTACTTTTCCTATGGTGGAATCAAAAAAAGTTTGGTTTCTATGAATTCCTATAGGATTGGAGTGGACATGACATTGCAATCCTACATTTTTCCTATTCCTACATCTTCCGGTAGGCATTTGCCTAGAATAAATAACCATGTGTATTAGCAATAAAATAGAGGTTTATTTCTCTAAAGCATCTTGCACTGTAATACATGGCTTAAGAGACAATATTATTACGATAGTTACTACATTTTATTGGATGATGAAGTGATAGCCCTCATCAATGCATTGTGAATTATTAGGGCATGGGTCGCACGTGATTTACGAGTGCACCGCACGATCGAGAGCCGCCGTTCCTCTTTGCTTTCTACCGATGCGGCGGAGCTCCTCCCCACACCCACGAACAACTGAAAGCCACAACTGCTGGGGAAAAGTCTTGCGCCGAGAAAATCTACAACCGTGGTTGAGTACATGTGTTTCTTAAGATACGAGTGCTCCAATGCATTTTTTCTTTCCTTTTACTAATTTACCTTGAAAATCCCGCACGTCCACTTATTTGTGGACAGAGGGAGTATCACGCCAAGAGGAATTAGGATAATAGTGGGCGCTTATAGCCCGCCTACATGGCACTTTTGCTAGCTGTTGGCTCTTGTGTTGTTCTTGCTCTGCCTTCCACAATGTAGCCGGTGCCCAATTGCTGAAAAAGCTAACACGTCACCACCGATCCCAAATAAAAGTTTTGAGGCACCGAGTTCACAACGTAGAGCATCGCTTGTCAGAAAGGAAGAGAGCCCACATTTGATAAAGGATCCATTCAGCTAACCATCAGTGTACCTGTGGACAGAGAAAGGAGCTGAATAGAGGAAGGTTTGCTGCGGGTGAGCAGGAAAATAATACGGAGTAGTATTCTATCCACAGCTGAGTAGATGATTTGATTCCCTGGAAATAAATTGGGACACCGGTTGTGCAGCGTAGGGCACCGATGCCCAAAGCCTGAAAAGTTGTTTGGGCACCGAAAATGTGCAACGTTGTGGAGGGCCTAGAAACCCCGATTGTGAAAGGCACCAAGGCGTACTTCTTTTGGTCACGCAAAATTCGAAATACTGCCATGGACATTGAATTGACATGACAACACAGAGCTTGGGATGTCCAAATTTGCACGTTAGACCAGTGACTTGTCTTCACCTTTTCAGAGGGAACAGTGACTTTTTATTATGGGTCTATACACTTTCCAAGAAACAGGAGGAGATGCTGTAGAGTGTAGAGGAGCGAAGTCAAGCGCCCCGCCCCCACCTGCCCTATTTCGGTTCACCTCCATCGTCTACCTCCGCCCCCGCCCCCGCCCGCACCCACTCTCCAATCGACCACCTTCCATAGCACGCGCCAGTGCCGCCGCCATGCAGCTTTAGAATCAATCCCACCGCCCAGTTTGAGAGCCTCCGTTCTTCATCTTCCCCCCCCCCCCACCTGCCGCCATCGAACCCAAATTAAACTCCAATCAGTTGAACCCAAACCTCATAGCCCACCCCCTGCCCTGCGATGGCGGCATCGAACAAGGAAAATGATGACTCTGAACTGTTTCAGAAGGTCTTTTCCAAAGGTCCCCTTGAAGAACTCGTAACAAGATGCGACGTCATCACCGTCGCGAGCCTCGTCAGTTCGTCCAAACTATTTTTCGACTCTGCAAATGATAGTGCAACTCTATCTGTTTCTCTCCCGTTTGGGCTCCCATGTGTTCTTCATTCTCACCCGACGAAGGTAGCACGGGATTGCAAGCTGACGCCGCTGGACAGGTTCTCCTCCGACGCTGTGATGCCAGACGGTACGGGTAAGCAGTGGGTAGGTGCCAATGGAGATTGGGTTGCCATGGTTGACACTGGCTTTCCTGCTTGCAAATGGAAACTTGTCAACGTCTACACTCGCCGTGAAATTCCTCTCCCTGTGCCGTTTGAAACCACCCACATTCCAAATATATACCACCACAACCTTCGTGCTATTATATTTCACAAGATATATATTTGCCAAGTTCCCACAGCTGCTGGGGGTACAAAAATTTCTCTCTTGTTGCTGTTTTTGACATCAGATTTGCCCTCCTTTACGGCGCTGATTCTGGATGGACAGTTCTTACAGAGCCCAAGTCCCACATCTTTTACAATTACAGCGATGCAATTCTCCACAATGGGCTTGTGTTTTCCACAACTCATACTGGCACTGTTCACGCATGGAAACCTCAGCAAGCTGGTAATTTTCCTCCGGACGTAGTGTATGATGAGCTTCATTATTCATGGCTGTAAAGATAATTTTAATGCACAAACTTATTAATTTTCGAACCTGACTGATCTCACTTGGGGCATATTTGCTTCGGATGAAATTTCATTGGTATTTAGACTTTTTATTCGAGATGATTACCATAGAAAAATTTGAGGATTGCATAATTAGGAGTTTTATTCTCAGATTGAATTATGTTGGATTTTGACCTCTACTTTAACTTCTTGAAATGAATCCTTTGGTTTCCCATGTGATGTACTCAAATACACCAATATGCTGTATTATTCAATGGAAATGACATTATATCATCCCATCTGAATCCTAATGCGTTTTCCCAATTCTTACGTTTTCAAATTTGTGCAAACCAAACATGCCCTTCTTAACAGTAATTTCGTTTTCAAGCAGGTCCTCCACTGATCGTAGAGCCACCATCCATTGTGTTTGAATGGCGGTGTGCACTTGATGATGCTCTTGGCCATGATCATGAGGTCGATTATGGTGTGTGGTGGTTAGCAAGATCTATAGATGGTTCTAGACTTCTTCTGATCCATACACTGGGCATTGCTGATGAAAGGGAATATTCATGTAAAGTTTGCCATACTGCTTCTGATCGTCATGTTCATCATGGTCGCACTGTTGGCAACTATGCTTCTGGGTTTGGTTGCCTGGTGTTCACGAAGGACACTAGTAAGTTAAATGAAGGTATTCCATGGGAAAAGATTGATGACCTTGGAGAATATTCTCTTTTCCTTGGAGTGAACTATCCGATTATGCTGCCATTAGGCGGTGCAGATGTTGTCCCAGGATGTCTGACGAGAAGAAATTGTGTGTACACCTTGCCGAATGAAGCATGGCTTCGCAATTCGCAGCTGCCTGAAATATGCCGATTCAGTCTGAATCCTGAAGATTGCGCCGTTGGTTTCCAAACCAACGCCTTGGAGAAAACATGCAAAACAAAAAAAGATAGGTACCTAGTAAAGACACCGCTTCGGTTCATCCCAAACTTCGCCAACGCCCCGGATTGGAACAAGTGTGATGTTTAATTATGAAACAGGTCATGCAGCCATTGTAGCTACTGATAGTATGTAATTTCATAGCTAATGAACGATGCACTTGTGGTCTACTAATTACAACTGTTTTGTAAAGAGGTGGTCTATAAGTATACCCCTCTCTTCATTGATGCATTTGTGGTCTACATGATGGTACTCTTAAATATATGGGTGTGGCTCCTCAACACATAATGTGGGGGTATTATTGTGTTAAAGTTGAAGGCTTGATCAACTATAGGTTCACTTCTCTAGTTACACTACTAGGTACTCCGGTTGGCTATGTTGTGATGAACACATTGTGTTCTGTTGTTTGGTGAAGACAAAAGTACAACTATGGTATGCTTATGTTTAAGACCAAGCGAGGGTTTAGCTTGAGATGTTAAAATTCAGATTTGAACTATTTTTTTATATGGAAATTTGAAATATATATGGTACTGCATATGATTATGTATAGCAACAAGCGACGAAAGGGCTGATGCTCCTATTCCTTGTCGGCGGGAGGGCTATGTGTGCGGCGACTTGAGCCAAATTAGAAGGCCATAGCTATGTCGATTGGTCCTTGAAGTTGGAGGGGCTAGGATTTCGGACGAGCGGAGTGGGGGAAGTTGTTGCTCATGGAACAAAAGTCCTTAAAATAATAATATTGGTATATACAAGGTATATAGTTGTACTATTTTAGTACTATAATAAGTATATCAGGTTCATCAAAAAGAAAATTATCTCGGGTCACAACCACGTGGGGTCAAGGTGAGGGAAAGTTGGTCAATACCTCGGAATCTGTTACCACTATATCCCCGCCCCAAGTTCTAATGAGCAAGTGCGGTTATTTTTTTACTCCGTAAAAGGGAAATAGTGGTTCCTATCCCCCGGAAACATATGCCCCGCATCTCCATCTCCTAGTATCGTAGTACTACTGCATCTTCTCCAAAAAAAACCCTCTTCTGTCTCTTTCTCCCATTCACCCCTCTCTCCCTTGCATTAGATTACCGACTCCAATGAAGCAGAAGCGTAAGGTTGAGGAGATTCCTGATTGCTACCACCAGTCCATGGGGTGGGGCAACCTCCACTACCCACTGGTGGAGAACATAGCCGAGCGGGTGGATATCCTCAGCACTGGTCGCCTCGCTCGAGGCATGATCGGCATGCGGCATGCCATCCGCGGAGTGCATAAGGTTCCGTTCGGTGTACCGAGCCTGCTCCACTGCGACCCCGAGACATGGCCAGACGACCGCGACAATACTGTAAGAGTATTTATTTATTTACTCATCTCGTTTCAGCTTGTGTTTTTTCAATCAACTTTTCTTACTGCCAAACATCATGCATATATTTAGACTCAACATCATCACCTAATTTGGGAGTACTGTAAGGTTTGCTGCCTTCACTATGCACATGTACTCTTCGGAATTGCTTTATTTATCCATTGCATTTGTGCTTCAGTTCTGCACAATCCGCTCTTCATTCTGTCGAATACCTTGCATGCATAGACAATATTGAAACAAATCCTATTTGCAGGGCATTCACGCGTTGCTGATGCCATTAGACAAGCCGACAGTTCCAGCATTTATCCATACCAAGGAGGAACTGGATGGACATGGACCCATGCCTTTGGGTGGGTTGTAACAGCGGCCCAGGTGGCATTTGTCCAGCAGGACGGGCACTTGACGATCCGCAACATATACATATCAGATACTATTATACCTCTTCCATCTCTGCAAGATGCAGGAATTTCTTTGGGCCCTACTCGTGAATGGTGGCATGCCAGCCCACCATTCCTCTTCAAATACAAAATAGATAAAAGTTTGGAACTGCTCAAAGTACGGATCGTCAAGAGGCCGTACAAAGATGATCTAGCAGGGCCATGGCATTACGAGGTAATCGTTGTATTTGACTACTTGATCGCTATCCTACAAGCGCCCCTAGAAAAGGAGTGGAATATCCTGGGAAACCCCAAATTCTTTGAAGGAACCAGCTATGTCGATGCCATGGGCATTCCTGGATATGGTACAAGTTCACACCTGCATCGTGTATACGCAGTTACATATCCGTACGGAGATATTCTGGTTTGGGAACCATATACCTGGGGTGAGTCTTTGTTTTATGTCTTAACTAGTAAATGGCATGCTGCACATGTTGGACCAATTACGATTCACAATACTAATGTAAGTTGCATTCTAAATGTTGTTCAAACTTTCAATACAACTAATAGTTTGGTTATACCATCAAAATAAGTGTGAGCATACAGTTTATAAATATGAACAAAAAATTGGAACCTTTCTTAATCACTATCAAGTGGGACGTGTGATATCGGTGTGAGACTGCTCTGATTTTTCTTCATAATGGAAACATGACGGTTCTAGAAACACGTGGACACTGGTGTGGTATTTTTTTCACGTGAATACCTCTAATCCCAACCGTTAGATTTTGGACACCAACTGTTGGAATTGCTGCTACATGTCTTGTTCAAAACTGGTGCCTTATAGTAGTAGAAGATAGAAGATAGAATATAGAAGAGAAGAGATAATTTACAGTGTAGTTCCTCCTACTTGCTGCATTGTGGTTGATCTTTGTCCATTGCAGGGACACATGCAGCCCCGCGTCTCATTGACGCTCCTGTCATTGAAGACGAAGAAGCAGAAGCGGCTGCAATTTTGGCTCAAATCGAGGGAGATGCTGTCATGGAAGATGATGAAGCAAATGTGGCTCAAGGCGATGGAGGTGCTGATGAAGATAATGATGCTGATGTAGAAGAATTAGAAGAAGAAGAATTAGAAGAAGAAGAATTAGAAGAAGATGAATTAGATGATGAAGAATTAGATGATGAAGAATTAGATGATGAAGAATTAGATGATGAAGAATTAGATGATGATGGTGATAATCATAATGATGAAGATGAAGATGTATTTCTTGGATTTTCTGACCAGCGCACTTGGTTCCTGGCACCAATGAGAGCAGAGTCCATTACTGGTGAATCTGATCTCGCGTGGATTCAGGTTAAGGGTTATCGGCCCATCCTCGATCCTCCAATATTACATATGGGTAACAAGCTGAGGTCTTATCCTTTGGTACGGTGCTACGTTTTCTTGAGATCTGCACATACCTTGGACCCTGTAGAAGAGGCAAGGTGGGAAAGATTGAACAATTTGAAGGGGCATTCTTTATTTCTTGGACTCAATCACCCAATTTTCATGCTACCCCCGCCAATCGACGCAGAGGCTGCAGAACCAGATTTCCAATTGTTCAAACCTGACTATGTCTTTGCTACCCACAATCGCGCCCGTGATACATGGATACGTCCAAGGTCAAATTGGTGCATAATGCACGTCAATGGAGGTCCTGCCATAGGCTCAAGATTGCAATACAAAAAAGAGAAGATTGAACATAGAGCTGAAGCACCCATGTGGTTCGTCCCAACACTTCCACCTATTTTTCCTTGAGAAATAAGAGACGGATGGTGACCTTATTTTATAGAGAAAACATAGTGTTCGTGAACTTAACCTCATGAACATTCGCTGTTCGGTTTTTGGTGAAATCAAAATTTTGCAGAGATGAAGATCTTTGTTTGAATCCCGTGATGAATACATGCTGGTCTGTTGTTTGGTGGAGTAGCAGATATGAAGATCTTTGTCCTGAATTCCACAATGGACATCTTTTTTTCTTCAAAAATTAGCTAAGCTCGCGCTATTAGGTGCAAATGCCTAAGAGATTTGGTGCTCTTGGGCACCAGTGCTCCTGCTATTTTAGAAAAAATAAAAAACATATTTATGTGTTTCAAAAAAAATAGAAAAAAATCATGGTGTAGCTAATGAATTGTCCCATAAGCGTGCAAAATTTCAGTTTCAAATACAAAAAATTCTGGGCTACACAAAAATAACAAACGTGTGGATCTGGGTATGCATATTTCAGATCTCCAAATTTCAACAGATTTTGTCTTTTTTGTGTAGTGGGACCTATCTTGCAGCCGCGGCCACAACATTTATCATTCAGAGAGGATGACATGTGGGACCCATGAACCAGCATCGTTCTCGACATTTCTCAAAGGGGGCAGGAGATCGAAAGAAAAAGGCAAGTAGCTCGAAATCAAGTGTCCAAAAAAAATCCAAGAAAGGAAAGGTTTATCGCACATAGATGCTGACATATTGGACCCGATTTGCAGCAGCGTCATCAACATTTCAAAGGCGGTGGAGCTCGAAAGAAAAAGGCAAATAGCCAGAAATTAGGGGTCAAAAATAAATCCAGCAAAGGAAACTTTTATCGCACAAAGAGGCTGACATGTGGGACCCATGAGCCATCAGCGTCCTCAACGTTTCTAAGGCGGCAGGTGATCGAAAAAAGGCAAATAGCCAGAAATTAGGGGTCAAAAATAAATGCAACAAATGAAACTCTTATTGTTCATAGAGGCTGACATGTTGGACCCATGAGCCAGCAGCGTCCTCAACGTTTCAAAGGCGGCTGGGGATCGAAAAAAAACGAAGTAGCCATTAATTAGGGGTCAACAATAAATCCAAGAAAAGAAAGGTTTATTGTTCATAGAGGCTGACATGTGGGACCTATGCGCGAGCAGCGTCCTCATCGTTTCAAAGGCGGACGGGGATCCAAAGAAAAATGCAAATAGCCAGAAATCAGGGGGTAAAAAAAATCGAAGAAAAGAAATATTATTGTTCATAGAGGCTGGCATGTGGGACCCATGAGCCAGCAGCGTCCACAATTTCAAAGGCGGCACAGGATCGAAAGAAAAAGGCAAGTGACCAAAAATCAGGGGGTAAGAAATCCATGAAAAAAAACTTTATTGTACATAGAGGATAACATGCGGGTCCCATGAGCCAACAACTTACTCGACATTTCAGAGGGCCGAGGCGGCATGAGATCGAAAGAAAAAGGAAAGTGACCAAATATCAGGAGCAAAAAATAATCCATGAAAAGAAACTTTCATTGTACATAGAGGATGACATATGGGTCCCATGTTGTAGCAGCGGTCTGAACGTTTCAAAGACGGCATGAGATCGAAAGAAAAAGGCAAGTGACCAAATATCAGGAGCCAAAAATAATCCAAGAAAAGAAACTTTTATTGTACATTGATAATGACATGCGGGTCCCATGAGCCAGCAGCTTACTCAACGTTTGAGAGTCGGCATGAGATTGAAAGAAATAGGCAAGTGACCAAATATCAGGAGCCAAAAATAGTCCAAGAAAATAAACTTTTAGTGTACATAGAGTATGACATGCGGGTCCCATGACGCAGCAACATCCTCAACGTTTCCAAGGCGGCAGGGGATCAAAACAAAAGGGAAATAGCCAAAAAGCAGAGGGTGAAAATAATCGAAGAAAAGAAACTTTTATTGTTCATAGTGGATGACTGATACGTCTCCGACGTATCGATAATTTCTTATGTTCCATGCCACATTATTGATGTTATCTACATGTTTTATGCACACTTCATGTCATATTCGTGCATTTTCTGGAACTAACCTATTAACAAGATGCCGAAGTGCCAGTTCCTGTTTTCTGCTGTTTTTGGTTTCAGAAATCCTAGTAACGAAATATTCTCGGAATCGGACGAAATCAACGCCCAAGTTCCTATTTTCACCGGAAGCATCCAGAACACCCGGGAAGGACCAGGAGGGGGCACTTTGGGCCCCCAGACCATAGGCCGGCGCGGCCCGGGCCCTGGCCGCGCCGCCTATGGTGTCGTCGCCCCTTCGACCCTCTGCGCCGCCTCTTCGCCTATATAAAGCCCTGGATCGAAAACCACGATGCGTTCGACGAAAACCACAGAAACCTTCCGAGAGCCGCCGCCATCGCGACGCCAAGATACGGGGACAGGAGTCTCTGTTCCGGCACGCTGCCGGAGCGGGGAAGTGCCCCCGGAAGGCTCCTCCATCGACACTGCTGCCATCTCCACCGCCATCTTCATCACCGCTGCTGCTCCCATGAGGAGGGAGTAGTTCTCCATCGAGGCTCGGGGCTGTACCGGTAGCTATGTGGTTAATCTCTCTCCATGTACTTCAATACAATGATCTCATGAGCTGCTTTACATGATTGAGATTCATATGAGTTTTGTATCACTACTATCTATGTGCTACTCTAGCAAAGTTATTAAAGTAGTTATATTCCTCCTGCACGTGTGTAAAGGTGACAGTGTGTGCACCGTGTTAGTACTTGGTTTATGCTATGATCATGATCTCTTGTAGATTGCGAAGTTAACTATTGCTATGATAATATTGATGTGATCTATTCCTCCTACATATGCATGAAGGTGACAGTGTGCATGCTATGTTAGTACTTGGTTTAGTCTATTGATCTATCTTACACTATAAGGTTACTTAAACATGAGCATTATTGTGGAGCTTGTTAACTCCGGCATTGAGGGTTCGTGTAATCCTACGCAATGTGTTCATCATCCAACAAAAGTGTAGAGTATGCATTTATCTATTCTGTTATGTGATCAATGTTGAGAGTGTCCACTAGTGAAAGTGTAATCCCTAGGCCTTGTTCCTAAATACTGATATCGCTACTTGTTTACTACTGCTGCGTTACTACCGCTTGTTTACTGTTTTACTGTGTTACTACTGCTGCAATACTACCACCATCAACTACACGCCCGAAAGCTATTTTCTGGCACCGTTGCTACTGCTCATACTTATTCATACCACCTGTATTTCACTATCTCTTCGCCGAACTAGTGCACCTATTAGGTGTGTTGGGGACACAAGAGACTTCTTGCTTTGTGGTTGCAGGGTTGCATGAGAGGGATATCTTTGACCTCTTCCTCCCTGAGTTCGATAAACCTTGGGTATCCACTTAAGGGAAAACTTGCTGCTGTTCTACAAACCTCTGCTCTTGGAGGCCCAACACTATCTACAGGAAAGGAGGGGGAACGTAGACATCAAGTACTTTTCTGGCGCCGTTGCCGGGGAGGAAAGGTAAAAGGCACTCATACTCCGGTTCCAGGTAACAGTACTTTTCTGGCGCCATTGTGTTTGTGCTCGAAGCTATTTCCTTTAGATCCTGCAATTGCAACTTTTTGTTTCTTGTTTACACTAGTTAGGCATAATGGAAAACATCTGTGAGCTTTTTATTCTATTTCCTGAGTCAAGACATGAATGGTTTAATGCGAAAATTAAAAAACCTATGGAATCTTATTTGCATGCTAGTAGCAATGATATTAGTATGAACGCTTTGAACACCATTGTTGCTAATGATATGGAAAATTCTAAGCTTGGGGAAGCTGGCTTTGATGAGCATGATATTTTTAGTCCCCCAAGCATTGAGGAGAAAATTTTCTTTGATGATACTTTGCCTCCCATATATGATGATTATAATGATAGTGGTCTTTTGGTGCCACCTACTATGGAGAGTAAATTTTGTTGTGATTATACTATGCCTCCAACACTTGATGAGAATAATAATGATAGCTACTTTGTTGAATTTGCTCCCGCTATTACTAATAAAATTGATTATGCTTATGTGGAGAGTAATAATTTTGTGCATGAGACTCATGATAAGAATGCTTTATGTGATAGTTATATTGTTGAGTTTGCTCATGGTGCTACTGAAAGTTATTATGAGAGAGGAAAATATGGTTGTAGAAATTTTCATGTTACTAAAACACCTCTCTATGTGCTGAAATTTTTGAAACTACACTTGTTTTATCTTCCTATGCTTGTTACTTTGCTCTTCATGAACTTGTTTATTTACAAGATTCCTATGCATAGGAAGCATGTTAGACTTAAATGTGTTTTGTATTTGCCTCTTGATGCTCTCTTTTGCTTCAAATACTATTTCTTGCGAGTGCATCATTAAAACTGCTGAGCCCATCTTAATGGCTATAAAGAAAAGAACTTCTTGGGAGATAACCCATGTGTTATTTTGCTACAGTACTTTGTTTTATATTTGTGTCTTGGAAGTTGTCTACTACTGTAGCAACCTCTCCTTATCTTAGTTTTGTGTTTTGTTGTGCCAAGTAAAGCCGTTGATAGAAAAGTAAGTACTAGATTTGGATTACTGCACAGTTCCAGATTTCTTTGCTGTCACGAATCTGGGTCCACCTCCCTGTAGGTAGCTCATAAAATTAAGCCAATTTACGTGCATGATCCTCAGATATGTACGCAACTTTCATTCAATTTGAGCATTTTCATTTGAGCAAGTCTGGTGCCATTTTAAAATTCGTCAATACGAACTGTTCTGTTTTGACAGATTCTGCCTTTTATTTCGCATTGCCTCTTTTGCTATGTTGGATGAATTTCTTTGATCCACTAATGTCCAGTAGCATTATGCAATGTCCAGAAGTGTTAAGAATGATTGTGTCACCTCTGAACATGTGAGTTTTTGATTATGCACTAACCCTCTAATGAGTTGTTTCGAGTTTGGTGTGAAGGAAGTTTTCAAGGGTCAAGAGAGGAGGATGATATACCATGATCAAGAAGAGTGAAAGCTCTAAGCTTGGGGATTCCCCGGTGGTTCACCCCTGCATATATCAAGAAGACTCAAGCGTCTAAGCTTGGGGATGCCCAAGGCATCCCCTTCTTCATCGACAAAATTATCAGGTTCCTTCTCTTGAAACTATATTTTTATTCGGTCACATCTTATGTGCTTTACTTGGAGCGTCTGTATGCTTTTATTTTTGTTCGTGTTTGAATAAATTGGATTACATCATGCTTGTGTGGGAGAGAGACACGCTCCGCTGTTGCATATGAACACATGTGTTCTTAGCTTTTAGTATTCATGGCGAAGTTTCTTCTTCGTTAAATTGTTATATGGTTGGAATTGGAAAATGATACATGTAGTAATTGCTATAAATGTCTTGGGTAATGTGATACTTGGCAATTGTTGTGCTCATGTTTAAGCTCTTGCATCATATGCTTTGCACCCATTAATGAAGAAATACATAGAGCATGCTAAAATTTGGTTTGCATATTTGGTTTCTCTAAGGTCTAGATAATTTCTAGTATTGAGTTTGAACAACAAGGAAGACGGTGTAGAGTCTTATAATGTTTTCAATATGTCTTTTATGTGAGTTTTGCTGCACCGGTTCATCCTTGTGTTTGTTTCAAAAAAGCCTTGCTAGCCTAAACCTTGTATCGAGAGGGAATACTTCTCATGCATCCAAATCCTTGAGCCAAACAACACTATGCCATTTGTGTCCACCATACCTACCTACTACATGGTATTTTCCGCCATTCCAAAGTAAATTGCTTGAGTGCTACCTTTAAAATTCCATCATTCACCTTTGCAATATATAGCTCATGGGACAAATAGCTTAAAAACTATTGTGGTATTGAATATGTAATTATGCACTTTATCTCTTATTAAGTTGCTTGTTGTGCGATAACCATGTTCACTGGGGACGCCATCAACTATTCATTGTTGAATTTCATGTGAGTTGCTATGCATGTCCGTCTTGTCTGAAGTAAGAGAGATCTACCACCTTATGGTTAAGCATGCATATGTTAGAGAAGAACATTGGGCCGCTAACTAAAGCCATGATCCATGGTGGAAGTTTCAGTTTTGGACATATATCCTCAATCTCAAATGAGAAAATTATTAATTGTTGTTACATGCTTATGCATAAAAGAGGAGTCCATTATCTGTTGTCTATGTTGTCCCGGTATGGATGTCTAAGTTGAAGAATAATCAATAGCGAGAAATCCAATGCGAGCTTTCTCCTTAGACCTTTGTACAGGCGGCATAGAGGTACCCCTTTGTGACACTTGGTAAAAACAATGCATTGTGATGATCCGGTAGTCCAAGCTAATTAGGACAAGGTGCGGGCACTATTAGTGCACTATGCATGAGGCTTGCAACTTATAAGATATAATTTACATGATGCATATGCTTTATTACTACCGTTGACAAAATTGTTTCATGTTTTCAAAATCAAAGCTCTAGCACAAATATAGCAATCGATGCTTTCCTCTTTGAAGGACCTTTCTTTTACTTTATGTTGAGTCAGTTCACCTATTTCTCTCCACCTCAAGAAGCAAACACTTGTGTGAACTGTGCATTGATTCCTACATACTTGCATATTGCACTTATTATATTACTCTATGTTGACAATATCCATGAGATATACATGTTACAAGTTGAAAGCAACCGCTGAAACTTCATCTTCCTTTGTGTTGCTTCAATGCCTTTACTTTGAATTATTGCTTTATGAGTTAACTCTTATGCAAGACTTATTGATGCTTGTCTTGAAGTGCTATTCATGAAAAGTCTTTGCTTTATGGTTCACTTGTTTATTCATGTCATATACATTGTTTTGATCGCTGCATTCACTACATATGCTTTACAAATAGTATGATCAAGGTTATGATGGCATGTCACTCCAGAAATTATCTTTGTTATCGTTTTACCTGCTCGGGACGAGCAGAACTAAGCTTGGGGATGCTGATACGTCTCCGACGTATCGATAATTTCTTATGTTCCATGCCACATTATTGATGTTATCTACATGTTTTATGCACACTTCATGTCATATTCGTGCATTTTCTGGAACTAACCTATTAACAAGATGCCGAAGTGCCAGTTCCTGTTTTCTGCTGTTTTTGGTTTCAGAAATCCTAGTAACGAAATATTCTCGGAATCGGACGAAATCAACGCCCAAGTTCCTATTTTCACCGGAAGCATCCAGAACACCCGGGAAGGACCGAGAGGGGGCACTGGGCCCCCAGACCATAGGCCGGCGCGGCCCAGGCCCTGGCCGCGCCGCCCTATGGTGTCGTCGCCCCTTCGACCCTCCTGCGCCGCCTCTTCGCCTATATAAAGCCCCTGGATCGAAAACCCTGATGCGTTCGACGAAAACCACAGAAACCTTCCAGAGCCGCCGCCATCGCGACGCCAAGATCTGGGGGACAGGAGTCTCTGTTCCGGCACGCTGCCGGAGCGGGGAAGTGCCCCCGGAAGGCTCCTCCATCGACACCGCTGCCATCTCCACCGCCATCTTCATCACCGCTGCTGCTCCCATGAGGAGGGAGTAGTTCTCCATCGAGGCTCGGGGCTGTACCGGTAGCTATGTGGTTAATCTCTCTCCATGTACTTCAATACAATGATCTCATGAGCTGCTTTACATGATTGAGATTCATATGAGTTTTGTATCACTACTATCTATGTGCTACTCTAGCAAAGTTATTAAAGTAGTTATATTCCTCCTGCACGTGTGTAAATGTGACAGTGTGTGCACCGTGTTAGTACTTGGTTTATGCTATGATCATGATCTCTTGTAGATTGCGAAGTTAACTATTGCTATGATAATATTGATGTGATCTATTCCTCCTACATATGCATGAAGGTGACAGTGTGCATGCTATGTTAGTACTTGGTTTAGTCTATTGATCTATCTTACACTATAAGGTTACTTAAACATGAGCATTATTGTGGAGCTTGTTAACTCCGGCATTGAGGGTTCGTGTAATCCTACGCAATGTGTTCATCATCCAACAAAAGTGTAGAGTATGCATTTATCTATTCTGTTATGTGATCAATGTTGAGAGTGTCCACTAGTGAAAGTGTAATCCCTAGGCCTTGTTCCTAAATACTGATATCGCTACTTGTTTACTACTGCTGCGTTACTACCGCTTGTTTACTGTTTTACTGTGTTACTACTGCTGCAATACTACCACCATCAACTACACGCCCGAAAGCTATTTTCTGGCACCGTTGCTACTGCTCATACTTATTCATACCACCTGTATTTCACTATCTCTTCGCCGAACTAGTGCACCTATTAGGTGTGTTGGGGACACAAGAGACTTCTTGCTTTGTGGTTGCAGGGTTGCATGAGAGGGATATCTTTGACCTCTTCCTCCCTGAGTTCGATAAACCTTGGGTATCCACTTAAGGGAAAACTTGCTGCTGTTCTACAAACCTCTGCTCTTGGAGGCCCAACACTGTCTACAGGAAAGGAGGGGGAACGTAGACATCAATGACATGTGGGACCCATGAGGTAGCAGCATCCTCAACGTTTCCAAGGCAGCAGGGCATCGAAAGAAAAAGGAAATAGCCAAAAATCAGAGCGTGAAAAATAGTCCAAGAAAAGAAACTTTTATTTTACATAGAGGATGACATGTGGGTCCCATTTTGCAGCAGCGGTCTCAACGTTTCAAATGCGGCTTGAGATCAAAAGAAAAATAAAGTAGCCAGAAATTATGGGGAAAACACTCCAAGAAAAGAAAGTTTACTGTACATGCGGGTCCCAAGGTAGCAGGGGAACAAAAGAAAAAGGAAATAGCCAAAAATCAGACGGTGAAAAAAAACCAAGAAAAGAAACTTTTATAGTTCATAGAGGATGACGTGCCATGAGGCAGCAGAGTCCTCAACGTTTCCAAGGCAGCACAGGACCAAAAGAAAAAGGATGTATCCCTGCTGGGGCTGCATGGCCCTCTGGGCTTTCTAACCTGCTGGACGCCTTTTGACTCGTACAATTTCAGCCCACTCCAAAATAGGAAAGTCCTATGCTTCGCAAAAACAAAACAAAACAAGGAGATTCAACATATTAGTTTGTTTACGTAAAAAAAAGATATAATTTATCCGTTTGCAATAGCTCAGAGCGAAATACACTTTTTATTGTCTGCAAAATAATCAAGATATCACATGATTCTTGTACGGGGAGGCTGACATCGGGACCCATGAGCCAGCAGCATCGTCAAAGTTTTAAAGGCGGCAGGGGATCGAAAGAAAAAATAAATCAAAAATCAGTTGGTAAAAAAATCGAAGAAAAGAAACATTTATCGTTCTGAGGGGATGACATGCGGGACCCATGTGGCTTACCATGCTTCACGAGGAGAGTCCGAAAAACTCGAGTCCCCTCAGGATTCAAGTTACCCGACAATTTCAAGAAGTTCGACGGCCTTCAAGATCCAGAGGATTGGCTAGTTGATTATCTCGAGACAGTGAAGCTCACAGGAGGAACCAGGGCAACAGCTATGCAAAGCATCCAGGTGCATTTGAGTGGAGCCGCACGATCTTGGATAAAGAAACTCACTCCAGGATCTATCGACTGCTGGGAAAGTTTCGAGGACGTGTTCGTCAAGAACTTCAGATCCACGTGCAAAAAACCTGCGTCGTTAGAGGAGTTGAGAGCATGTCGACAAAAGCCAGATGAGTCAATGAGAAAGTACATCCAAAGGTGGAATATCATCAAAAACTCGGCAGAAAATATATCTGACGAGAGAGCAATAGATGCATTTGTCGTAGGAATCAGGCGTGGAGATTTTGTTGAGGACTTGGGAAGGACCAATCCAAAGACAGTATCCGCGTTAATGGAGATAGCAAACAGATGGGCAGATGGAGAAGACGCTGTCCACAACAAACGGCACAGGTCGCCAGAGGAGGACCGTGGTCGAAACTATCAACCGAGGCGACGATTTCCTCGGCAGTACCCGAACTATGACGCTCCAGGGCAAATTTCAGCAGGTTTTCGGGCAAACACAGGAGGAAACAACAGAGATGATTATCAGAGAAGCAGTGAACAGCGAGGTGATAACAGGGATGATTCTCGCAATAACAGGCAAAATAGCGGGCCTAGGTTCCCAAGGCCTTTCGTGTCCCCTGAAGAGATGATGAATGGGCCGTGTCAAATGCACTTTTTCCTCGACAGCAACGGTAAAAGACAGTCAGGGCACCTGCAGAAAGACTGTCGAAATTTTCAGGCAATGCTAAGGTATGCAGAGCACGCTAACGCGCGGGCAACACAGAGAAATCCTCGAGAACCCAGAAGCGAGATTCACTTGCCGCCTCCTCCCGCGATTACAGACGACAATCGGCACCAGCTCAGAATAGCGGCAGCACCTCCACCACCACCTTATGTTGATCCTAACTCCAACGGAGCGGTGTCGATGATTCAGAAGGGAAGGCCGTCCAATAGAGCTCAGAAAGTAATCTCACGACAGGTGTTTATGGCAGAAAAAATGCCTCCACCAACAGTTGAGTATCTTAATTGGCCAGGACAAGATATTGGTTTCACCATAGCAGATCATCCGCAGCAAGTTCCTCGACCAGGGCAGTCAGCACTTATTCTGCCAGCAGTTATCGCGGGATTTGATGTCTCTCGAGTGTTCATAGACGGCGGTAGCAGCCTAAACCTTATGTATGCAGATACATTGAGGAAGATGAACATATCCTTAGCAAACTTGAAACCAACAGACACAAGGTTCCACGGCATCACACCGGAGAAACCAAGTTATCCATTGGGGAAGATCAATCTCGACGTTCAGTTTGGGACCCGAGAAAATTATAGAATCGAGAGGCTGGAATTTGAAGTCGTGGACTTTCCGTCGCAATACCACGCTCTGTTGGGACGACCAGCATATGCTAGATTTATGGCGGTGCCACACTATACATACTTATTGTGGAGGTTGCCTGGACCAAAGGGACCAATCACAGTCAAAGGAAGCTTTGCCTTAGCCGATAAGTGTGACAAGGATTTTCACCGGCTATCAGAAACTTTCGGGATGCAAGCTGAGTATTTGGCGTCGAAAAGTATGACTGACTACGACGTGCTGCCAGACGTTGGAAGGCCAAATAAAGAATCAACTTTCAATACTAAGAAAAATTCTAAGGAGGTGCAGATTCACCCGACAGACCCGAAAAAGACGACATCTATCGCAAACGACATGGATATCGCATAGGAAAGCGCGCTCGTCGAGTTCCTCCGTGAGAACTGGAAAATCTTCGCATGGTGTCCAGCTGACATGCCAGGAGTACCCAGGGAACTTTCCGAGCACCACCTAAACTTGGATCCAATAGCGAGACCAATCAAACAACCTTTGCGGCGTTTTTCGGAACCAAACCGCAAAGCTATGCTGTCAGAAATCAATCGACTACGAGAAGCTGGTTTTATCAAAGAGATATTCACAGAAGCCACATGGGTAGCAAATCCTGTGTTGGTGCCGAAGAAAAACACTAAGGTCCTTCGCATGTGCGTCGACTTTACGTGTCTCAATAAACATTGTCCAAAGGATCACTTTCCCCTTCCGAGGATCGATCAAATTATCGACTCCACGGTTGGATGTGAACGTCTTTCCTTCCTGGACGCATATTCTGGTTATAACCAGATCAGATTAAAAGAAGAAGATGAAGTAAAGACCGCGTTTATTACACCTTACGGCGTGTTTTGCTACAGAACAATGCCCTTTGGTCTAAAAAATGCGGGAGCAACATATCAGAGGATGATGCAGAAGTGTTTGGCGACACAGATTGGGAAAAACGTGCAAGTATACATCGACGATGTCGTCATAACGTCAAAAAAGGGGACAACACTGATCGAGGATCTCAAGGAAACTTTTGACAACCTCGACAAATTCTGCCTGAAGTTGAACCCGACGAAGTGTTCTTTTGGCGTCCCAGCAGGAGAACTTCTGGGGTTTCTAGTCTCAGCAAGAGGGATTGAAGCAAATCCCGATAAAATACAAGCTATCGTAACCATGAGAAAGCCAACAAAGTTGAAAGAAATACAACAGCTAATCAAGCAGTCGCAGCTTTGAGCAGATTCGTCGCCAGGCTGGGAGAAAAAGCGTTACCATTCTACGCTCTGATAAAGCAAGGAGATAAATTCCAGTGGAACGAAGAGGCCGACAGAGCTTTCGAGGATTTGAAGCGCACAATCTCGACACCACCAATTTTGGTGGCGCCGAAGGAAAAGGAACCTCTCCTGCTGTATATCGCAGCCACGCCCCAAGTGGTGAGCACGGTGCTAGTTGTCGAAAGGGAGGAAGAAGGAAAACTCCACGGCGTGCAGAGGCCAGTATACTTCGTCAGCGAAGTTTTATCGCCCTCAAAACAAAGGTACCCTCAGTACCAAAAGCTAGCATACGGAGTGTTCACAACAGCACGAAAATTGCGCCACTATTTTTCGGCACACCCGATCATAGTGGTCAATGAAGCTCCCTTGTCAAATATACTAAACAATCCAGAAGCTACGGGTCGTGTCTCCCTTTGGGGAATAGAACTTTCCCCTCGGGACATCACGTATGAAAAAAGAAAAGCAATCAACTCGCAAGTTCTGCCGGACTTCATCGCAGAGTGGATGGAGTTGCAAAACACAGGACCTCCAGACTTGTCGAGAACCTGGACCATGAACTTTGATGGGTCCAAAAGACTAGAAGGAGCTGGCGCAGGAGTAGTACTTATATCACCTGAAGGCGACAAGTTGAAGTACATCCTTCGGATGACGTTCCCTAACGCATCTAACAATGAAGCAGAATATGAAGCTCTCATACACGGGATGAAGATGGCGAAAGCTTGCGGTGCAACTCGATTAAAAATCTTTGGCGACTCACAATTGGTGGCTCAGCAAGTCATGAACCAATGTGACGCAGTCAATGATAGCATGATGGCATACAAGGAGGTGTACAACGAGCTCGAAAAGTTGTTCGATGGATGCGAAGTAAATCATATTAGCAGATTGAGCAACGACGAAGCTGACGTTCTTGCAAACATCGGGTCGCAATGCCTTGCAGTTCCGCCAGGTGTATTTTGGGAAGAGATAACAGAGAGATCTACAAAATCGACAAAATCAAAAAAGAAGGAGAAGAAACCCTCGGGGGCTACCAAGGAAGAGCAAGAGGAAGAAGAAGATCAGAACCTGGTCATGGTGATACAAATACCATGGATGCAGATGTACATATCGTACATCCTCAGGAAAGAAATACCCGATGATCCAGTGGAGGCAAGGCGAGTAATTCGACGCTCCAAAGCTTTCACGGTGATCAAAGGAGAATTGTACAAGCGAAGTATTTCAGGCATCCTGCAAAGGTGTGTTACACCCGAAGAAGGAAGAATAATTCTGAAGGATGTACATGAAGGAATATGTGGCCACCACGCAAGTAGTCGAGCTATTGCAGCCAAGGTATTTTGGGCAGGATTCTACTGGTTGACAGCAATCGAGGACGCCAAGGAAATAGTAAGAACTTGTGACGCGTGTCAAAGGTTTGCCGCAAAACCTCACTCTCCAGCAGCAGAACTAACACCAATACCATTGTCGTGGCCTTTTGCCCAATGGGGACTTGATATGGTGGGCAAGTTACACAAATCCTGGCCAGGAGGAAAGGAGTACATGCTAGTAGCTGTTGACAAATTTACAAAGTGGATAGAAGCGAAGCCGATAAATTCACCAGACGGAGCATCTGCAGTAAAATTCATAAAAGGCCTCGTCTTCAGATTTGGAGTGCCCCACAGCATCGTCACAGACAATGGCAGTAACTTCACATCCCACGAGTTTAAAGATTATTGCGAAGAAGTGGGTATCAAGTTACACTTTGCGTCAGTTGCGCACCCGCAGACCAACGGCCAAGTCGAGAAAGCTAATGGAATCATCTGCAACGGCATTAAGAAACGCTTATTAGCGCCACTAGAGAAAGCTCGACACACATGGCCAGAGGAGCTGCCCAGTGTATTATGGAGCATACGAACAACACCAAACACAAAGAACACAGGAAACTCCGTTCTTCTGGTTCATGGAGCGAAGCGATGTACCACTCGAGATAGAGCATGACTCTCCACGAGTCGTAGAATATGATGAAGAGGTGTCGAGAAAAGCGCTAGAAGATGACGTCGATGCACTTGATGAAGCTAGAGATGAAGTACTGTCTCGGGTAACCAAATACCAACAGGACTTGAAGAATTACCACAGTCGACATTTGCGGCCAAGATCCTTTCAGGTGGGAGACCTAGTTCTTCGGCTCACGCAAAAAAGTCATGAAAAACTTGAGTCACCATGGCTAGGCCCCTACATTGTCACGGAAGTAATCGGAGGAGGAGCATACAGGATAAAGGACAAGAAGACAGGGGTGGAGGAGCAAAACCCCTGGAACGTGGCGCAACTCAGGCGGTTCTACGCCTAGAGTCGAAATATAGTCCTTGTAAAACTTCAATGTACTGAAACGCCCGCGAGTTTTCAGACGCACTCTTTTCCTTTTTCGGGGCACCGAGTGGGGCCGGAAAAGGTTTTTAATGAGGCGGGCTCGCGGTGCTGCAATATAATAAAGATAGTGTCAATATAACTTTTATTTATCGACATGCTCAAAGTCTCTGACCCGACGAATTTCAATATAGTTCCTCGAAAAAGAAAAAGCCTTGCATTGGTATTAAAATACCTCGTGAGTCAATAAAAATACAAAATAGTACTCAATAAAGAAGCTCGGGGGCTGATATTCGCCATAAATACATATTAAATAAATGCCTTGGTTCAAAACCTCGCAATATACAAATACAGTAAATAGCCACCGAAACACTCGGGGGCTAGACAAATATAGAAATATGATGATTGTTTCACAATATAATCACAATCATGGGTTACAAAGAAGAGTTATCTACCAAAGGAAAATAATTAGTCATGATTCAGTATGTCATCAAGGGTAATTCTGTTTTCTTCAGGAGCAGCGCCAAGAAAATCAGCATAATGACCATCTGCAAAAAAGTCGGCATCCATCCGAAGAAGGTCTTCAATCATTTCTTCGGCTATAGGCGAAACCTTCGTGTTGATTCGATCGACACCAACTCTTCGGCGCTTTACCTTCTCATGAACTTTCGCAACAACTTGGGTCAGGTCAAGATTTGAGTGGCAGATCTGAATCATGATAAGAGCAAATCTGGCGCCAGCTACCAGTTGAGCTCTGACAAAATCATGAATCCTGTGGGCATCCTTGAATTTCTCCATTAGCTCGGGAAGAGTTTTTGGTTGAACGTTCCGAGGAAACATGGAGTTATAAACCATAGACAGGGTCCTGGTACAGAAGTCAAGGAAATCGCGAGTTTGAGAGGTGCGATCCTGAAATCTGACAATCTGGCGGGTCCTCTTCGGGGTAGCCCAAAACAGAGAACCATGATCAAGGGAAAGGTTAACAAGGAGGTTCGTCCTAGTATTTACCCTCTCTTCTTCGGCAGTAGCATCAATAAAGGAACCTATTAAAACAACGGAGCATAAAACTGTAAGAGACGTAGCATGAAGACGAAAGATATCGGAGGATGAAACAAGCATACCCGACATATCCGCACTGGCTTCATTCATTAACTCGAGCATGAAATTTTCTCGAGTAGTCGCCTTTTCAGCCTCGGAAGCAGCGATTTCCTTAGCAGCCACGGCCTCGCGAGCTTGCTGAAGTGCAATTTTTTCAGCTTCAGATGACTTACGAGATTTTTCCATCATCACAAGTGTTTGCTTCTTCGCATACTGAAGTTGTTGCCGAAGTTCATCCAATTCTCGCGGCAAGGAATCTTCGACAGGTGCAGCATCAGCAAGAAGTCTCCTTGAGTGAGAAGAAGAAGGCGAAACATTGGAAGGAGCGGAAGATGGAGTATAGTTATCAAATATCAACTGAAAATTAACAAAACAAGACAACATCAAACAACAAGCAAAGATAGAGTTTTCATTAATCTTTCGGAATAATTACAAAGGCCTTACAGTGGAGTTAATGAAGTACGTGTCACCAAATAACTACTTTGGCGACAAGAGCGAAAGAAACAGAGAAAGAAAAACAAAGAGGCATGCAACTAGACCTCCGGCCTTGATGAGCTAGGAGTCGAAGCTGGTTTGATCCCGAGATATGCCAAGATTTTCTTCGTGTTGGGCTTGGCTGCCTTAATCAGCGACCTCCATCTCGATTGCTCTATTTGATCGGTGTCGCCAACTTTCGTCCAATCAACGATGCGTTGATCGGCAACAACCAGGGCAACAGTGCTTTCGACAGCAATCTTCATGTTTTCTTGACGCATCTTCAGTCCAAGGTCTTCTGATGAATTGAAGCTCTTGGCAAGGGTAAGGAAAGTCGGGGGCTCCTCTTTCTTCGGGAAGAAGTAGGGGAACAGCGCCGACAATCCTGCATTAGCATTTGCCACGCCTTCATGAATTTTGGACCCATGAAGCTCCAGATAAGAAAGTGCATCAAGGAGAGGATCATTGACGGGATTCTCCAGATCAAAGTCTTGGTTTGTTTGATCTGCCACAGGAAACAAAACATTGGTCAACAGCAAGAAACAGCGGTTCTCATAAAAATAGAAGGGATCAATGGTATTACTTTGAGTACGTCGACTTTGTGATTTCAGGCGCTTGAGGATCCCTTGTTCACGAGCAGCTTGTGCAGCTATATGCTCAGTTAAAGCAGATTCAGCATCCTCAAGTTTTTTCTGCAGTTCCTCGACACTAGCAGCTTTTGCTTTGGCTTCATCAGCCTCGGCTTTAGCTTCGCTAGCAACAAGTTCGGCTTTCTTGCGAGCCGCCTCACTTTGCTCCAATTTTTGAGCAAGTGCATCGGAACGTTTGTTGGCCTCTGCAAGTTTCTCTGTCGAGATAAAAAAAAAGAAGAAAGATCAAAAATCGCGACAAAGCAACAGGAGCAAAAAGTCAAGAAAAAACGGCAAGTATAAAAGTTGTTACCTTCGGCTCTGCTAGCATACTCACGGTACCCAATAAATTGGGATCCGATGCGGAGAAGCTCTTTGATCATGGGCTGTTAAAGAAGAACACAGCAAGAGAAACATCGGCATGAAAAAAAGAGTGAAGGCGTGAAAAAGCAAAATAGAAGAAATATAGATATCGACAAACTTACATCATCTAATAGCAGAGTCGAAGAGCTGCCCAATTGAGGGGCAGGTTCAACAATCGTTTCAATCCTTGTCCTTTTTGGTGAAGGAGCAAGGGGGCTTGCTGGCGGAGTTGTGGTGACGATGTTTCGTTGAGGAGGCGAGGATTCTTCTCCTTCAACTAGCGTGTCTGAGGCAAGTACAGTATGTGACGTGCTTGTCCGAGGAGCCACGTCAACAGTTGGTATTTCTTCCTCGTCATCACTGTTGATCAAAAATCGGCAGCATAAAGAGCAAGACAAGATAAACATTTCGAGTACAGAAATAGGAAGAAATAAAGATGACTTACGAGCTGACGAGGGATTCAATATAAGGATCATAAGCTGCCTTCGGATGAGAAGGAACAACTTTTTCAGCCTTAGAAGTGCCAGAATCCTCGGCATCATTCCTTTTCCTTTTGTTCCTTGGGGAAACAGCAGGAGGAAGGGATTGCGTCGACTCGCTGGTTTCAGATTCAACTTCTTTTTCATGGGAAGCCGCAGATTTGTGAGAACCTGCGACTTCACTTTCAGGAATAGAAGAACCTTGGGTGTCTTCGGCAACGATAGCCTGTTCTTTGACTTCTCCATCCTCAGGAAGAGGAGGAAGGGAAGCCATAGTAGGATGGTTCTGCAAGAAAATAGCGACAAAAGAAAAATTAGAGAGATATCAATACAATGAGATGCAGGGAAAATTCGGAACAAGACAGAAACTCGAGAAGACAAAATACCTCGGGGAGAGGATTGGCGGAGCTGTATGGTTCCACGCGACAAGAGGAGGGAATAGGATCCTTCTTGTTCAAACGGGAAATTCTTCGAATCAGCTTCTCCAAGTCCTTTGCAGAAAGATCACTGGAGAGTCTATTGGCGTCGTTTTCACCAGAGTACGTCCAAAGGGGATTTTTGCGAGCCTGAAGAGGCTGTACTCTAATCCTAAGGAAGTAGGCAGTGATTTGAACACCAGACAGTTCTTTGCCTCGAGTATTCTGAAGCTGATGAATACGAGACATAAGTGCTTCTGTCGCCTTTTTCTCTTCTTCGGAAGCTTCAGCATCCCAGGAGCGGCGGCGCTGAATTTTGGCACTTCCGTCGAAAGGGACTATGTTGTGTTCCATAGAATTGGCACTTTCTTCGTGAATGTAGAGCCACCTTTTGCGCCATCCTTGGACAGAATCAGGAAATTTGACGTCAAAGTAATCAACGTCAGTTCGGACACAGATAACAACGCCGCCTATGTTATAGGTGGCGTTGTGGGAGCCATTGCGGCGGAGGCAGAAAATGCGTTTCCACAGAGCCCAGTTAGGAGGGATTCCAAGGAAGCATTCGCACAGCGTGATAAAAATGGAAATGTGGAGAATGGAATTGGGGGTCAACTGGTGCAGCTGAATCCCGTAAACAAAAAGAAGGCCGCGGAGGAAATCGTGAATTGGGGCAGAAAGGCCGCGGATGAGGTGATCAACGAAACTAACCCGGTACTCCATTGGAGGGTTTGGGTAGCTTTCTTCGCTGGGAAAGCGGATGGCGTCCTCTTTCTTCATCAGGCCAAGCCTCTTCAGCGTGTTGACGTCTTGGTTGGAGATTTTAGATCTCTCCCACTCAAGATCTTCAGCGGCCATCTTGGACTCTGGAGTCCTGTGGCGAGTGAGTCGCGTGCGCGGTGGCATCAACGGCACTGGAAAAGCAACGTTCGTGAGTGCGGAAGATCAAAGAGAGTTGGGTGCAGGGGAAGTTTTTGCAAAGAGGAACAGATGTGCGGCGCAAGCGAAGGAGTGAACGGAGGTTGAAGAAAGGTTTATATAAGAATCGGGCGAAGCAATGCACCGTTGGATGAAGAAATCGTGTGGTGAAAAAAGATCTTGTAGATAAAAGGGTAAAAAGGTATTTTTACTGAGATGGAATAGAATAGGCGTTACCGTACATGCGCCAGGAAAAGCGGAGGACGTGTGTCCCCCACTTGCACGATGTGTCAACGTGGTGGAAACAATGGACCCACAAGGCAGAAAAATCACGACTATTAACAGAGATGAAGTAAATTTGATTAAGGGAAGCATGCCGACAAGAAAAATAAAAGAAGATTGGCGACAGGAGAAGTTATTAAATACTTCGGGAGCCTTTGATCAAATACAAGTTTTTGCCCAAATGCTCGGGGGCTACTTCGACAAAAAGAAAAATTTCGAGTATGGCAGTATAGAAATTGCGGGAGCCTACAACCAAGCACAAGTCCTTGGCTGTAGCCTCGGGGGCTACTCCCATCGGGAGCGCTGTTCGCGCACCCGAGAGATGAAAAGAAGATCATATTGGGAAATAATGACAAAATAGCGACAAGGTGGACTAAAATGTTGAGCCTACAACCAAGCACAAGTTCTTGGTTGTAGCCTCGGGGGCTACTCCCATCGGGAACGCTGTTCGCGTGCCCGATGAAATTAAAAAAGAAAAGATAGAAAAGCAAGAGAGTATATGTCGAGTTATAATTAACTCTACATATACTCCCATCGGGAGAGCAATATAAGTCATACCTGACTCGATAAAATGTGCCATTCCAACAGCCGGAAAAGCACTCGACAATATATTCTCAGAACGCCAAAGTTGCAATCAATTTCTGAATGCCGCAAATTTGCGAAGGTAAGACCCCAGATCCGTTCTGCTGGGCGTGGCATCGCCGAAGACTGCGCTCTGCTACTTTTATCCGTATCAACAGATATGAAGAAAAATCCTAACGGACGCGTTAGGTACTCGATAAATTTGACTGGGACTCGACAGAATGGTAAGACCTTAAGCGGCACCTGTCGAAGTTTACACCAGTATCCCGAGATCATGTCCAGGGACGTGATCTTGAAGTAGGTTTTTGCGGATTGCCACTAGAGCAGTTAACTAGTACCTGATCCGTCAGATGAACTAGCCCCAACTACCATTATCCCTGTACAATATAGAATTTTATGTGAAGAAATATAAAAAAGTTAAAGCTCTCGAATAAAAATAAACAGTGGAGATTTTCCCTGACTCTACGATTCAAGCAAAATCTCGGGGGCTACTGACATAGGCATCCCAAATGGGCCTGCCGAAGATAGTACCCGGGGTTTACTGAAGGCCCAATACCCGAAGAATAAGAAGATTCGGGAGCCCAAGATATATTAAGGAAAGTTAGAGTTGTAATAGGAAGTATTATTTGTAATTTGGCGGGATGAGTTAGAAACCGTCTCGGACTCTGTAACTTGTACAAAACGAAACCCTCGGCTCCGCCTCCTATATAAAGGGGGAGTCGAGGGACGAAGAGATCATCGAATCATTGTTGCAAACCCTAGTTCTCATAATCGTCGAGTACTTTTCGGCTGAAACCTTCGAGATCTACTTGCCCTCTACTTCCAACTAAACCCTAGCCTACAATCCATAGGCATTGACAAGTTGATACCTTGTCACTGACATGTGGGACCCGTGAGCCAGCAGCGTCCTCAATGTTTTAAAGGCTGCAGGAGATCGAAAGAAAAAATAAGCCAAAAATCGTTTGGTCAACAAAATCCAAGAAAAGAAAACATTTACCGTTCTGAGAGGATGCCATGCGGGACCCATGAGGCAGCAGCATCCTCAGCGATTTCAAGGCGGCAGGGGATCAAAAGAAAAAAAAGGAAATATCCAGAAATTGATTAGGGGTTCAAAATAAATCCATCAAAGGAAACTTTTATTGTTCATAGAGGATGACATGTGGGACCGACCTGCCATCAGCGTCTTCATCGTTTCAGAGGGGGCAGGAGATCAAAAGAAAAAGGCAAATAGCCAGAAATTAGGGGTCAAAAATAACTCCAAGAAAGAAAACTTTTATTGTCGTAGAGGATGACATGCGGGACCCATGAGTCAGCAGCTTAGTCAACGTTTCAAAGGCGGCATGAGATCGAAAGAAAAAGGCAAGTGACCAAATATCAGGTGCCAAAAAAAATCCAAGAAAAGAAAGTTTTATTGTACATAGAGGATGACATGCGGGTCCCATGAGCCAGCAGGTTCCTCAACGTTTCAAACGTGGCATGAGATCGAAAGAAAAAGGCAAGTGACCAAATATCAGGATCCAAAAATAATTCAATAAAAGAAACTTGATTGTACATAGAGGCTGACATGTGGGACCTATGAGCCAGCAGCTTACTAAATGTTTCAAAGGCGGCAGGGGATCAAAAGAAAAAGGAAATAGCCAAAAATCAGAGGGTGAAAAAACCAAGAAAATGAACTTTTATAGTACATAGAGGATGACATGCGGGTCCCATGAGCTTGCAGGTTCGTCAACGTTTCAAACGTGGCATGAGTTCGAAAGAAAAAGGCAAGTGACCAAATATCAGGAGCCAAAAATAATTCAAGAAAAGAAACTTGATTGTACATAGAGGATGACATGCGGGTCCCAATTAGCAGCAGCGGTATCACCGTTTGAGAAGCGGCAGGGGATCGAAAGAAAAAGGCAAGTGACCAAATATGAGGTGCCAAAAAAAATCCAAGAAACAAGTCAAAAAAATCCAAGAAACGAATGTTTTATAGTACATAGAGGATGACATGCGGGTCCCATGAGCCAGCAGGTTCCTCAACGTTTCAAACGTGGCATGAGATCGAAAGAAAAAGGCAAGTGACCAAATATCAGGATCCGAAAATAATTCAAGAAAAGAAACTTGATTGTACATAGAGGATGACATGTGGGACCTATGAGCCAGCAGAGTCCTCAACGTTTCAAAGGCGGTAGGGGATCAAAAGAAAAAGGAAATAGCCAAAAATCAGAGGGTGAAAAAAACCAAGAAACGAATGTTTTATAGTACATAGAGGATGACATGCGGGTCCCATGAGCCAGCAGGTTCATCAACGTTTCAAACGTGGCATGAGATCGAAAGAAAAAGGCAAGTGACCAAATATCAGGATCCAAAAATAATTCAAGAAAAGAAACTTGATTGTACATAGAGGCTGACATGTGGGACCTATGAGCCAGCAGAGTCCTCAACGTTTCAAAGGCGGCAGGGGATCAAAAGAAAAGGGAATAGCCAAAAATCAGAGGGTGAAAAAAAACCAAGAAAATAAACTTTTATAGTACATAGAGGATGACATGCGGGTCCCATGAGCCAGCAGGTTCCTCAACGTTTCAAACGTGGCATGAGATCGAAATAAAAAGGCAAGTGACCAAATATCAGGATCCAAAAATAATTCAAGAAAAGAAACTTGATTGTACATAGAGGATGACATGCGGGTCCCATTTAGCAGCAGCGGTATCACCGTTTGAGAGGCTGCACGGGATCGAAAGAAAAAGGCAAGTGAACAAATATGAGGAGCCAAAAATAATTCAAGAGAAGAAAGTTTTATAGTACATAGAGGATGACATGCGGGTCCCATTTAGCAGCAGCGGTATCACCGTTTGAGAGGCGGCAGGGGATCGAAAGAAAAAGGCAAGTGACCAAATATCAGAAGCCAAAAATAATTCAAGAAACGAAAGTTTTATAGTACATAGAGGATGACATGCGGGTCCCATTTAGCAGAAGCGGTATCACCGTTTGAGAGGCGGCAGGGGATCGAAAAAAAAGGGCAAGTGACCAAATATGAGGTGCCAAAAAAAACTCCAAGAAAAGAAAGTTGATTGCACATAGAGGATGACATGCGGGTCCCATTTAGTAGCAGCGGTCTCAACGTTTCCAAGGCGGCAAGGGATCAAAAGAAAAAGGAAGTAGCCAGAAATCAGGGGGTCAAAAAAAATCCAAGAATAGAAATTTTTTTGGTTCATAGAGGATGACATGCGGGACCCATGATCCCGCATCGTAAACGGCTCGATCGGAGAGCGTTGAACGAGATGGCGCGATCGAGAAAAAAAACAATGCCAGAGAGGCTGCCATCTGGGCCCTACATCCCTCGGCGGTGCGGATTTGCGTTGACTCGGCCGGCGAACCCGAGATTTCGAGATGCACCACGTCCCGGGACACCAAACGCCACGTTTTGGCCGTTTTCGTCGGGCTAGGTGGCCTCAAAAATGAGAAAAAAAACGTTTTGACATGCACAACGGAGAGACCAAAAATCGTCGGCCATGGTACACCAGCAACCACGGCGCGACTTCAACTTCGTCGGCCATGGCAACTTTTCTTGTAGTGTTTAGTAACACGAAAATTTCTACAACCATATTTTCCTCTCTCATAAAGATTTTCAGTAGCATCATGAACAAACTCAACAATATAACTATCAAATGAAACATTCTTATCATGAGCTATATGCATAAAATTATTACTCTCCACATAAGCATAATCAATTTTTTTAGTTGTAGTGGGAGCAAATTCAACAAAGTAGCTATCATTATTATTCTCATCAAGTGTAGGAGGCATAGTATAATCATAATAAAATTTACTCTCCATAGTAGGTGATACGTCTCCGACGTATCGATAATTTCTTATGTTCCATGCCACATTATTGATGTTATCTACATGTTTTATGCACACTTTATGTCATATTCGTGCATTTTCTGGAACTAACCTATTAACAAGATGCCGAAGTGCCGATTCTTGTTGTTTCTGCTGTTTTTGGTTTCAGAAATCCTAGTAAGGAAATATTCTCGGAATTGGACGAAATCAAAGCCCAGGGGCCTATTTTCTCACGAAGCTTCCAGAAGTCCGAAGGAGAGACGAAGAGGGGCCACGGAGGGGCCACACCATAGGGCGGCGCGGCCCCCCCCTTGGCCGCGCCGGCCTGTAGTGTGGGGCCCCCGTGCCGCCTCTTGACCTGCCCTTCCGCCTATAAAAAGTCTCCGTGACGAAACCCCCAGTACCGAGAGCCACGATACGGAAAACCTTCCAGAGACGCCGCCGCCGCCGATCCCATCTCGGGGAATCCAGGAGATCGCCTCCGGCACCCTGCCGGAGAGGGGAATCATCTCCCGGAGGACTCTACACCGCCATGGTCGCCTCCGGTGTGATGTGTGAGTAGTCTACCCCTGGACTATGGGTCCATAGCAGTAGCTAGATGGTTGTCTTCTCCCCATTGTGCTATCATTGTCGGATCTTGTGAGCTGCCTAACATGATCAAGATCATCTATCTGTAATTCTATATGTTGCGTTTGTTGGGATCCGATGAATAGAGAATACTTGTTATGTTGATTATCAAAGTTATGCTATGTGTTGTTTATGATCTTGCATGCTCTCCGTTATTAGTAGATGCTCTGGCCAAGTTGATGCTAGTAACTCCAAGAGGGAGTACTTATGCTCGATAGTGGGTTCATGCCTGCATTGACACCTGGGACAGTGACAGAAAGTTCTAAGGTTGTGTTGTGCTGTTGCCACTAGGGATAAAACATTAGTGCTATGTTCAAGGATGTAGTCACTAGTTACATTGCGCACCATACTTAATGCAATTGTCTGTTGTTTGCAACTTAATACTGGAAGGGGTTCGGATGATAACCTGAAGGTGGACTTTTTAGGCATAGATGCAGTTGGATGACGGTCTATGTACTTTGTCGTAATGCCCAATTAAATCTCACTATACTCATCATGATATGTATGTGCATGGTCATGCTCTCTTTATTTGTCAATTGCCCAACTGTAATTTGTTCACCCAACATGCTGTTCGTCTTATGGGAGAGACACCTCTAGTGAACTGTGGACCCCGGTCCAATTCTCTTTACTGAAATACAATCTACTGCAATACTTGTTCTACTGTTTTCTGCAAACAATCATCTTCCACACAATACGGTTAATCCTTTGTTACAGCAAGCCGGTGAGATTGACAACCTCACTGTTTCGTTGGGGCAAAGTACTTTGGTTGTGTTGTGCAGGTTCCACGTTGGCGCCGGAATCACTGGTGTTGCGCCGCACTACATCCCGCCGCCATCAACCTTCAACGTGCTTCTTGGCTCCTCCTGGTTCGATAAACCTTGGTTTCTTTCTGAGGGAAAACTTGCTGCTGTGCGCATCATACCTTCCTCTTGGGGTTGCCCAACGAACGTGTGAAATACACGCCATCAAGCTCTTTTACGGCGCCGTTGCCGGTGAGATCAAGACACGCTGCAAGGGGAGTCTCCACTTCTCAATCTCTTTACTTTGTTTTTGTCTTGCTTAGTTTTATTTACTACTTTGTTTGCTGCACTAAATCAAAATACAAAAAATTAGTTGCTAGTTTTACTTTATTTGCTATCTTGTTTGCTATATCAAAAACACAAAAAAAATTAGTTTACTTGCATTTACTTTATCTAGTTAGCTTTATTTACTGTTGCTAAAATGGCCAACGCTGAAAATACTAAGTTGTGTGACTTCACAACCACAAATAATAATGATTTCTTATGCACACCTATTGCTCCACCTGCTACTACAGCAGAATTCTTTGAAATTAAACCTGCTTTACTGAATCTTGTTATGCGAGAGCAATTTTCTGGTATTAGTTCTGATGATGCTGCTGCCCATCTTAATAATTTTGTTGAATTATGTGAAATGCAAAAATATAAAGATGTAGATGGTGATATTATTAAACTAAAATTGTTCCCTTTCTCATTAAGAGGAAGAGCTAAAGATTGGTTGCTATCTCTGCCTAAGAATAGTATTGATTCATGGACTAAATGCAAGGATGCTTTTATTGGTAGATATTATCCCCCTGCTAAAATTATATCTTTGAGGAGTAGCATAATGAATTTTAAACAATTAGATACTGAACATGTTGCTCAAGCTTGGGAAAGAATGAAATCTCTGGTTAAAAATTGCCCAACCCATGGACTGACTACTTGGATGATTATCCAAACCTTCTATGCAGGACTAAATTTTTCTTCGCGGAATTTATTGGATTCAGCTGCTGGAGGTACCTTTATGTCCATCACTCTTGGTGAAGCAACAAAGCTTCTTGATAATATGATGATCAACTACTCTGAATGGCACACGGAAAGAGCTCCACAAGGTAAGAAGGTAAATTCTGTCGAAGAAACCTCTTCCTTGAGTGATAAGATTGATGCTATTATGTCTATGCTTGTGAATGATATGACTAATATTGATCCTAATAATGTTCCATTAGCTTCATTGGTTGCACAAGAAGAACATGTTGATGTAAACTTCATTAAAAATAATAATTTCAACAACAATGCTTACCGGAACAATTCTAGTAACAACTATAGGCCATATCCTTATAATAATGGCAACGGCTATGGTAATTCTTATGGGAATTCTTACAACAATAATAGGAGTTCACCCCCTGGACTTGAAGCCATGCTTAAAGAATTTATTAGTACACAAACTGCTTTTAACAAATCTGTTGAAGAAAAGCTTGGGAAATTGATATACTTGCTTCTAAAGTCGATAGTCTTGCTGCTGATGTTGATCTTTTGAAATCAAAAGTTTTGCCTAATGAGAATCAACATAATAAAATTACTACTACAGCAAATGCCATTCAAGTTAGAATTAATGAGAATATAAGATTAATGGCTGAACTGCGTGCTAGGTGGGATAGAGAAGAAAATGAAAAACTAGCTAAAGAAAAGAATATAGCTAAAGTTTGGACTATTACCACCACTAGTAATGCTAATGCTACACATGTTGCTGCACCTCCCACTAATACTAATAAAAGAATTGGTGTTAGCAATGTTTCCACTTCTAATGCAAAGCGCGAAAAACTGCACTGAAAGCTGCTAAAACTGCTGAAATTGCCTGTGATAAAGCTGCTGAAATTTTTTCCAACATTGGGGATGATGATCCCATTGCTTTAGATTATAATGGTTTGAATTTTGATGATTGCCACATCTCTGAAGTTATAAAGTTCTTGCAAAAACTTGCTAAAAGTCCTAATGCTAGTGCTATAAATTTGGCTTTTACACATCATATTACAAATGCTCTTATAAAAGCTAGAGAAGAGAAACTAGAGCGCGAAGCCTCTATTCCTAAAAAGCTAGAGGATGGTTGGGAGCCCATCATTAAGATGAAGATTAAAGATTTTGATTGTAATGCTTTATGTGATCTTGGTGCAAGTATTTCTGTTATGCCTAAGAAAATTTATAATATGTTTGACTTGCCACCGCTGAAAAATTGTTATTTGGATGTTAATCTTGCTGATCATTCTACAAAGAAACCTTTGGGGAAAGTTGATAATGTTCGCATTACCGTTAACAATAACCTTGTTCCCGTTGATTTTGTTGTCTTGGATATTGAATGCAATGCATCTTGTCCCATTATATTGGGAAGACCTTTTCTTCGAACTGTTGGTGCTTTTATTGATATGAAGGAAGGTAATATAAAATATCAATTTCCTCTCAAGAAAGGTATGGAACACTTCCCTAGAAAGAGAATGAAGGTACCTTTTGACTCTATTATGAGAACAAATTATGATGTTGACACTTCGTCTCTTGATAATACTTGATACACACTTTCTGCGCCTAGCTGAAAGGCGTTAAAGAAAAGCGCTTATGGGAGACAACCCATGTTTTTACCTACAGTACTTTGTTTTTATTTTGTGTCTTGGAAGTTGTTTACTACTGTAGCAACCTCTCCTTATCTTAGTTTTGTGTTTTGTTGTGCCAAGTTAAGCCGTTGATAGAAAAGTAAGTACTAGATTTGGATTACTGCGCAGTTCCAGATTTCTTTGCTGTCACGAATCTGGGTCCACCTCCCTGTAGGTAGCTCAGAAAATTAAGCCAATTTACGTGCATGATCCTCAGATATGTACGCAACTTTCATTCAATTTGAGCATTTTCATTTGAGCAAGTCTGGTGCCATTTTAAAATTCGTCAATACGAACTGTTCTGTTTTGACAGATTCTGCCTTTTATTTCGCATTGCCTCTTTCGCTATGTTGGATGAATTTCTTTGATCCATTAATGTCCAGTAGCATTATGCAATGTCCAGAAGTGTTAAGAATGATTGTGTCACCTCTGAATATGTCAATTTATATTGTGCACTAACCCTCTAATGAGTTGTTTCGAGTTTGGTGTGGAGGAAGTTTTCAAGGATCAAGAGAGGAGTATGATGCAACATGATCAAGGAGAGTGAAAGCTCTAAGCTTGGGGATGCACCCGGTGGTTCACCCCTGCATATATCAAGAAGGCTCAAGCGTCTAAGCTTGGGGATGCCCAAGGCATCCCCTTCTTCATCGACAACATTATCAGGTTCCTCCCCTGAAACTATATTTTTATTCCATCACATCTTATGTGCTTTTTCTTGGAGCGTCGGTTTGTTTTTGTTTTTTGTTTTGTTTGAATAAAATGGATCCTAGCATTCACTTTATGGGAGAGAGACACGCTCCGCTGTAGCATATGGACAAGTATGTCCTTGGTTTCTACTCATAGTATTCATGGCGAAGTTTCTCCTTCGTTAAATTGTTATATGGTTGGAATTGGAAAATGATACATGTAGTAATTGCTATAAATGTCTTGGGTAATGTGATACTTGGCAATTGTTGTGCTCATGATTAAGCTCTTGCATCATATGCTTTGCACCCATTAATGAAGAAATACATAGAGCATGCTAAAATTTGGTTTGCATATTTGGTTTCTCTAAGGTCTAGATAATTTCTAGTATTGAGTTTGAACAACAAGGAAGACGGTGTAGAGTCTTATAATGTTTTCAATATGTCTTTTATGTGAGTTTTGCTGCACCGGTTCATCCTTGTGTTTGTTTCAAATAAGCCTTGCTAGCCTAAACCTTGTATCGAGAGGGAATACTTCTCATGCATCCAAAATACTTGAGCCAACTGATACGTCTCCGACGTATCGATAATTTCTTATGTTCCATGCCACATTATTGATGTTATCTACATGTTTTATGCACACTTTATGTCATATTCGTGCATTTTCTGGAACTAACCTATTAACAAGATGCCGAAGTGCCAGTTGCTGTTTTCTGCTGTTTTTGGTTTCAGAAATCCTAGTAAGGAAATATTCTCGGAATTGGACGAAATCAAAGCCCAGGGGCCTATTTTCTCACGAAGCTTCCAGAAGTCCGAAGGAGAGACGAAGAGGGGCCACGGAGGGGCCACACCCTAGGGCGGCGCGGCCCCCCCTTGGCCGCGCGGCCCTGTGGTGTGGGGCCCCCGTGCCGCCTCTTGACCTGCCCTTCCGCCTATAAAAAGTCTCCGTGACGAAACCCCTCAGCATCGAGAGCCACGATACGGAAAACCTTCCAGAGACGCCGCCAACGCCGATCCCATCTCGGGGGATCCAGGAGATCGCCTCCGGCACCCTGCCGGAGAGGGGAATCATCTCCCGGAGGACTCTACGCCGCCATGGTCGCCTCCGGTGTGATGTGTGAGTAGTCTACCCCTGGACTATGGGTCCATAGCAGTAGCTAGATGGTTGTCTTCTCCCCATTGTGCTATCATTGTCGGATCTTGTGAGCTGCCTAACATGATCAAGATCATCTATCTGTAATTCTATATGTTGCGTTTGTTGGGATCCGATGAATAGAGAATACTTGTTATGTTGATTATCAAAGTTATGCTATGTGTTGTTTATGATCTTGCATGCTCTCCGTTACTAGTAGATGCTCTGGCCAAGTAGATGCTTGTAACTCCAAGAGGGAGTACTTATGCTCGATAGTGGGTTCATGCACATTGACACAGGACGATGTGAGAAAGTTCTAAGGTTGTGTTGTGCTGTTGCAACTATGGATAAAACATTAGTGCTATCTTCAAGGATGTAGTCACTAGTTACATTACGCACCATACTTAATGCAATTGTCTCGTTGTTAGCAACTTAATACTGGAGGGGGTTCGGATGATAACCTGAAGGTGGACTTTTTAGGCATAGATGCAGTTGGATGGCGGTCTATGTACTTTGTCGTAATGCCCAATTAAATCTCACTATACTCATCATGATATGTATGTGCATGGTCATGCTCTCTTTATTTGTCAATTGCCCAACTGTAATTTGTTCACCCAACATGCTGTTCGTCTTATGGGAGAGACACCTCTAGTGAACTGTGGACCCCGGTCCAATTCTCTTTACTGAAATACAATCTACTGCAATACTTGTTCTACTGTTTTCTGCAAACAATCATCTTCCACACAATAGGGTTAACTCTTTGTTACAGCAAGCCGGTGAGATTGACAACCTCACTGTTTCGTTGGGGCAAAGTACTTTGGTTGTGTTGTGCAGGTTCCACGTTGGCGCCGGAATCACTGGTGTTGCGCCGCACTACATCTCGCCGCCATCAACCTTCAACGTGCTTCTTGACTCCTACTGGTCCGATTAAACCTTGGTTTCTTACTGAGGGAAACTTGCCGCTGTGCGCATCACACCTTCCTCTTGGGGTTCCCAACGGACGTGCCAACCACACGCATGAAGCAAATTTCTGGCGCCGTTGCCGGGGAGATCAAGACACGCTGCAAGGGGAGTCTCCACTTCTCAATCTCTTTACTTTGTTTTTGTCTTGCTTAGTTTTATTTACTACTTTGTTTGCTGCACTAAATCAAAATACAAAAAAATTAGTTGCTAGTTTTACTTTATTTGCTATCTTGTTTGCTATATCTAAAACACAAAAAAATTAGTTTACTTGCATTTACTTTATCTAGTTTGCTTTATTTACTACTACTAAAATGAGTAATCCTGAAGTTGAAGTTCGCACGTTTAAGCAACGAGGGGGAGAATGTTTGAGAGATGCTTGGTATATAATTAGCGATGCTCATAATAGATGCACTAAGAAGCACTCCACCATTATTTTACTCAGGAATTTTTATGTTGGTATCTCTAGCTGGAATAGATATGTTCTTGATAGTCTCGCAAAAGGTGACTTCCTAAGTACTCCTGCATTAGAAGCTAGTTGCATTATTGAGAGCTTATTTGGAATACCCCCTGTTGATAAAGTTAAAACTGAAATCTCTCTTGAAGATGTTATGAAAAAATTGGAAACCATAGAGAAAAATTTTCCAAGTATTGAAGCTAAATTGGAAATATTACTTGATAAAACTGATGAACTTGATAAATCCTTAGGAGGAATTGATGAAAGAATTAGTGTCCTAGGAACTTGTGTTGTCCATGATGATCAAATTAATAGGATTGATGAACTTGAAAAAGCTATGGGAACCTTGGGTTCAACATTTTCTTCTCTTAAATATAAGGAGAAAGCTTATGTGGGTAAGGAGCAAAAGTTTATGTATGTCTCTAAAGTGCCTAAACCAAAGAAATATTACTATAGGCCTAAAATTGATAAAGCCCTTAGTACCACCACGGATGGGGGAGCTTGTGATAACGATACACCATCTCTTGATAATACTTGATACACACTTTCTGCGCCTAGCTGAAAGGCGTTAAAGAAAAGCGCTTATGGGAGACAACCCATGTTTTTACCTACAGTACTTTGTTTTATATTTGTGTCTTGGAAGTTGTTTACTACTGTAGCAACCTCTCCTTATCTTAGTTTTGTGTTTTGTTGTGCCAAGTTAAGCCGTTGATAGAAAAGTAAGTACTAGATTTGGATTACTGCACAGTTCCAGATTTCTTTGCTGTCACGAATCTGAGTCCACCTCCCTGTAGGTAGCTCAGAAAATTAAGCCAATTTACGTGTATGATCCTCAGATATGTACGCAACTTTCATTCAATTTGAGCATTTTCATTTGAGCAAGTCTGGTGCCATTTTAAAATTCGTCAATACGAACTGTTCTGTTTTGACAGATTCTGCCTTTTATTTCGCATTGCCTCTTTCGCTATGTTGGATGAATTTCTTTGATCCATTAATGTCCAGTAGCATTATGCAATGTCCAGAAGTGTTAAGAATGATTGTGTCACCTCTGAATATGTCAATTTATATTGTGCACTAACCCTCTAATGAGTTGTTTCGAGTTTGGTGTGGAGGAAGTTTTCAAGGATCAAGAGAGGAGTATGATGCAACATGATCAAGGAGAGTGAAAGCTCTAAGCTTGGGGATGCACCCGGTGGTTCACCCCTGCATATATCAAGAAGACTCAAGCTGTCTAAGCTTGGGGATGCCCAAGGCATCCCCTTCTTCATCGACAACATTATCAGGTTCCTCCCCTGAAACTATATTTTTATTCCATCACATCTTATGTGCTTTTTCTTGGAGCGTCGGTTTGTTTTTGTTTTTGTTTTGTTTGAATAAAATGGATCCTATCATTCACTTTATGGGAGAGAGACACGCTCCGCTGTAGCATATGGACAAGTATGTCCTTGGTTTCTACTCATAGTATTCATGGCGAAGTTTCTCCTTCGTTAAATTGTTATATGGTTGGAATTGGAAAATGATACATGTAGTAATTGCTATTAATGTCTTGGGTAATGTGATACTTGGCAATTGTTGTGCTCATGATTAAGCTCTTGCATCATATGCTTTGCACCCATTAATGAAGAAATACATAGAGCATGCTAAAATTTGGTTTGCATATTTGGTTTCTCTAAGGTCTAGATAATTTCTAGTATTGAGTTTGAACAACAAGGAAGATGGTGTAGAGTCTTATAATGTTTTCAATATGTCTTTTATGTGAGTTTTGCTGCACCGGTTCATCCTTGTGTTTGTTTCAAATAAGCCTTGCTAGCCTAAACCTTGTATCGAGAGGGAATACTTCTCATGCATCCAAATACTTGAGCCAACCACTATGCCATTTGTGTCCACCATACCTACCTACTACATGGTATTTTCCGCCATTCCAAAGTAAATTGCTTGAGTGCTACCTTTAAAATTCCATCATTCACTTTTGCAATATATAGCTCATGGGACAAATAGCTTAAAAACTATTGTGGTATTGAATATGTAATTATGCACTTTATCTCTTATTAAGTTGCTTGTTGTGCGATAACCATGTTCACTGGGGACGCCATCAACTATTCATTGTTGAATTTCATGTGAGTTGCTATGCATATCCGTCTTGTCTGAAGTAAGAGAGATCTACCACCATATGGTTAAGCATGCATATGTTAGAGAAGAACATTGGGCCGCTAACTAAAGCCATGCTCCATGGTGGAAGTTTCAGTTTTGGACAACAATCCTCAAATCTCAAATGAGAAAATTATTAATTGTTGGTATATGCTTATGCATAAAAGAGGAGTCCATTATCTGTTGTCTATGTTGTCCCGGTATGGATGTCTAAGTTGAAGAATAATCAATAGCGAGAAATCCAATGCGAGCTTTCTCCTTAGACCTTTGTACAAAGTGCATACAGGTACCCCTTTGTGACACTTGGTAAAAACAATGCATTGTGATGATCCGGTAGTCCAAGCTAATTAGGACAAGGTGCGGGCACTATTAGTACGCTATGCATGAGGCTTGCAACTTATAAGATATAATTTACATGATGCATATGCTTTATTACTACCGTTGACAAAATTGTTTCATGTTTTCAAAATCAAAGCTCTAGCACAAATATAGCAATCGATGCTTTTCCTCTATGGAGGACTATTCTTTTACTTTCAATGTTGAGTCAGTTCACCTATTTCTCTCCACCTCAAGAAGCAAACACTTGTGTGAACTATGCATTGATTCCTACATACTTGCTTATTGCATCTATTATATTACTCTATGTTGACAATATCCATGAGATATACATGTTACAAGTTGAAAGCAACCGCTGAAACTTAATCTTCTTTTGTGTTGCTTCAATATCTCTACTTTGAATTATTGCTTTATGAGTTAACTCTTATGCAAGACTTATTGATGCTTGTCTTGAAGTGCTATTCATGAAAAGTCTTTGCTATATGATTCACTTGTTTACTCATGTCATATACATTGTTTCGATCGCTGCATTCACTACATATGCTTTACAAATAGTATGATCAAGATTATGATGGCATGTCACTCCAGAAATTATCTGTGTTATCGTTTTACCTGCTCGGGACGAGCAGAACTAAGCTTGGGGATGCTGATACGTCTCCGACGTATCGATAATTTCTTATGTTCCATGCCACATTATTGATGTTATCTACATGTTTTATGCACACTTTATGTCATATTCGTGCATTTTCTGGAACTAACCTATTAACAAGATGCCGAAGTGCCGATTCTTGTTTTCTGCTGTTTTTGGTTTCAGAAATCCTAGTAAGGAAATATTCTCGGAATTGGACGAAATCAAAGCCCAGGGGCCTATTTTCTCACGAAGCTTCCAGAAGTCCGAAGGAGAGACGAAGAGGGGTCACGGAGGGGCCACACCCTAGGGCGGCGCGGCCCCCCCCTTGGCCGCGCGGCCCTGTGGTGTGGGGCCCCCGTGCCGCCTCTTGACCTGCCCTTCCGCCTATAAAAAGTCTCCGTGACGAAACCCCCAGTACCGAGAGCCACGATACGGAAAACCTTCCAGAGACGCCGCCAACGCCGATCCCATCTCGGGGGATCCAGAGATCGCCTCCGGCACCCTGCCGGAGAGGGGAATCATCTCCTGAGGACTCTACGCCGCCATGGTCACCTCCGGTGTGATGTGTGAGTAGTCTACCCCTGGACTATGGGTCCATAGCAGTAGCTAGATGGTTGTCTTCTCCCCATTGTGCTATCATTGTCGGATCTTGTGAGCTGCCTAACATGATCAAGATCATCTATCTGTAATTCTATATGTTGCGTTTGTTGGGATCCGATGAATAGAGAATACTTGTTATGTTGATTATCAAAGTTATGCTATGTGTTGTTTATGATCTTGCATGCTCTCCGTTACTAGTAGATGCTCTGGCCAAGTAGATGCTTGTAACTCCAAGAGGGAGTACTTATGCTCGATAGTGGGTTCATGCCCGCATTGACACCGGGACAAAGGATGTGAAAGTTCTAAGGTTGTGTTGTGCTGTTGCCACTAGGGATAAAACATTAGTGCTATGTTCAAGGATGTAGTCACTAGTTACATTACGCACCATACTTAATGCAATTGTCTGTTGTTAGCAACTTAATACTGGAGGGGGTTCGGATGATAACCTGAAGGTGGACTTTTTAGGCATAGATGCAGTTGGATGACGGTCTATGTACTTTGTCGTAATGCCCAATTAAATCTCACTATACTCATCATGATATGTATGTGCATGGTCATGCTCTCTTTATTTGTCAATTGCCCAACTGTAATTTGTTCACCCAACATGCTGTTCGTCTTATGGGAGAGACACCTCTAGTGAACCGTGGACCCCGGTCCAATTCTCTTTCTTGAAATACAATCTACTGCAATACTTGTTCTACTGTTTTCTGCAAACAATCATCTTCCACACAATACGGTTAACTCTTTGTTACAGCAAGCCGGTGAGATTGACAACCTCACTGTTTCGTTGGGGCAAAGTACTTTGGTTGTGTTGTGCAGGTTCCACGTTGGCGCCGGAATCATTGGTGTTGCGCCGCACTACATCTCGCCGCCATCAACCTTCAACGTGCTTCTTGACTCCTACTGGTCCGATTAAACCTTGGTTTCTTATCGAGGAAACTTGCCGCTGTGCGCATCACACCTTCCTCTTGGGGTTCCCAACGGACGTGCCAACCACACGCATCAAGCAAATTTCTCGGCGCCGTTGCCGGGAGATCAAGACACGCTGCAAGGGGAGTCTCCACTTCTCAATCTCTTTACTTTGTTTTTGTCTTGCTTAGTTTTATTTACTACTTTGTTTGCTGCACTAAATCAAAATACAAAAAAATTAGTTGCTAGTTTTACTTTATTTGCTATCTTGTTTGCTATATCTAAAACACAAAAAAATTAGTTTACTTGCATTTACTTTATCTAGTTTGCTTTATTTACTACTACTAAAATGAGTAATCCTGAAGTTGAAGTTCGCACGTTTAAGCAACGAGGGGGAGAATGTTTGAGAGATGCTTGGTATAGAATTAGCGATGCTCATAATAGATGCACTAAGAAGCACTCCACCATTATTTTACTCAGGAATTTTTATGTTGGTATCTCTAGCTGGAATAGATATGTTCTTGATAGTCTCGCAAAAGGTGACTTCCTAAGTACTCCTGCATTAGAAGCTAGTTGCATTATTGAGAGCTTATTTGGAATACCCCTGTTGATAAAGTTAAAACTGAAATCTCTCTTGAAGATGTTATGAAAAAATTGGAAACCATAGAGAAAAATTTTCCAAGTATTGAAGCTAAATTGGAAATATTACTTGATAAAACTGATGAACTTGATAAATCCTTAGGAGGAATTGATGAAAGAATTAGTGTCCTAGGAACTTGTGTTGTCCATGATGATCAAATTAATAGGATTGATGAACTTGAAAAAGCTATGGGAACCTTGGGTTCAACATTTTCTTCTCTTAAATATAAGGAGAAAGCTTATGTGGGTAAGGAGCAAAAGTTTATGTATGTCTCTAAAGTGCCTAAACCAAAGAAATATTACTATAGGCCTAAAATTGATAAAGCCCTTAGTACCACCACGGATGGGGGAGCTTGTGATAACGATACACCATCTCTTGATAATACTTGATACACACTTTCTGCGCCTAGCTGAAAGGCGTTAAAGAAAAGCGCTTATGGGAGACAACCCATGTTTTTACCTACAGTACTTTGTTTTATATTTGTGTCTTGGAAGTTGTTTACTACTGTAGCAACCTCTCCTTATCTTAGTTTTGTGTTTTGTTGTGCCAAGTTAAGCCGTTGATAGAAAAGTAAGTACTAGATTTGGATTACTGCACAGTTCCAGATTTCTTTGCTGTCACGAATCTGAGTCCACCTCCCTGTAGGTAGCTCAGAAAATTAAGCCAATTTACGTGCATGATCCTCAGATATGTACGCAACTTTCATTCAATTTGAGCATTTTCATTTGAGCAAGTCTGGTGCCATTTTAAAATTCGTCAATACGAACTGTTCTGTTTTGACAGATTCTGCCTTTTATTTCGCATTGCCTCTTTCGCTATGTTGGATGAATTTCTTTGATCCATTAATGTCCAGTAGCATTATGCAATGTCCAGAAGTGTTAAGAATGATTGTGTCACCTCTGAATATGTCAATTTATATTGTGCACTAACCCTCTAATGAGTTGTTTCGAGTTTGGTGTGGAGGAAGTTTTCAAGGATCAAGAGAGGAGTATGATGCAACATGATCAAGGAGAGTGAAAGCTCTAAGCTTGGGGATGCACCCGGTGGTTCACCCCTGCATATATCAAGAAGACTCAAGCGTCTAAGCTTGGGGATGCCCAAGGCATCCCCTTCTTCATCGACAACATTATCAGGTTCCTCCCCTGAAACTATATTTTTATTCCATCACATCTTATGTGCTTTTTTTTGGAGCGTCGGTTTGTTTTTGTTTTTGTTTTGTTTGAATAAAATGGATCCTAGCATTCACTTTATGGGAGAGAGACACGCTCCGCTGTAGCATATGGACAAGTATGTCCTTGGTTTCTACTCATAGTATTCATGGCGAAGTTTCTCCTTCGTTAAATTGTTATATGGTTGGAATTGGAAAATGATACATGTAGTAATTGCTATTAATGTCTTGGGTAATGTGATACTTGGCAATTGTTGTGCTCATGATTAAGCTCTTGCATCATATGCTTTGCACCCATTAATGAAGAAATACATAGAGCATGCTAAAATTTGGTTTGCATATTTGGTTTCTCTAAGGTCTAGATAATTTCTAGTATTGAGTTTGAACAACAAGGAAGATGGTGTAGAGTCTTATAATGTTTTCAATATGTCTTTTATGTGAGTTTTGCTGCACCGGTTCATCCTTGTGTTTGTTTCAAATAAGCCTTGCTAGCCTAAACCTTGTATCGAGAGGGAATACTTCTCATGCATCCAAATACTTGAGCCAACCACTATGCCATTTGTGTCCACCATACCTACCTACTACATGGTATTTTCCGCCATTCCAAAGTAAATTGCTTGAGTGCTACCTTTAAAATTCCATCATTCACTTTTGCAATATATAGCTCATGGGACAAATAGCTTAAAAACTATTGTGGTATTGAATATGTAATTATGCACTTTATCTCTTATTAAGTTGCTTGTTGTGCGATAACCATGTTCACTGGGGACGCCATCAACTATTCATTGTTGAATTTCATGTGAGTTGCTATGCATGTCCGTCTTGTCTGAAGTAAGAGAGATCTACCACCATATGGTTAAGCATGCATATGTTAGAGAAGAACATTGGGCCGCTAACTAAAGCCATGCTCCATGGTGGAAGTTTCAGTTTTGGACAACAATCCTCAAATCTCAAATGAGAAAATTATTAATTGTTGGTATATGCTTATGCATAAAAGAGGAGTCCATTATCTGTTGTCTATGTTGTCCCGGTATGGATGTCTAAGTTGAAGAATAATCAATAGCGAGAAATCCAATGCGAGCTTTCTCCTTAGACCTTTGTACAAAGCGGCATAGAGGTACCCCTTTGTGACACTTGGTAAAAACAATGCATTGTGATGATCCGGTAGTCCAAGCTAATTAGGACAAGGTGCGGGCACTATTAGTACGCTTATGCATGAGGCTTGCAACTTATAAGATATAATTTACATGATGCATATGCTTTATTACTACCGTTGACAAAATTGTTTCATGTTTTCAAAATCAAAGCTCTAGCACAAATATAGCAATCGATGCTTTTCCTCTATGGAGGACTATTCTTTTACTTTCAATGTTGAGTCAGTTCACCTATTTCTCTCCACCTCAAGAAGCAAACACTTGTGTGAACTGTGCATTGATTCCTACATACTTGCTTATTGCATCTATTATATTACTCTATGTTGACAATATCCATGAGATATACATGTTACAAGTTGAAAGCAACCGCTGAAACTTAATCTTCTTTTGTGTTGCTTCAATATCTCTACTTTGAATTATTGCTTTATGAGTTAACTCTTATGCAAGACTTATTGATGCTTGTCTTGAAGTGCTATTCATGAAAAGTCTTTGCTATATGATTCACTTGTTTACTCATGTCATATACATTGTTTCGATCGCTGCATTCACTACATATGCTTTACAAATAGTATGATCAAGATTATGATGGCATGTCACTCAGAAATTATCTGTGTTATCGTTTTACCTGCTCGGGACGAGCAGAACTAAGCTTGGGGATGCTGATACGTCTCCGACGTATCGATAATTTCTTATGTTCCATGCCACATTATTGATGTTATCTACATGTTTTATGCACACTTTATGTCATATTCGTGCATTTTCTGGAACTAACCTATTAACAAGATGCCGAAGTGCCGATTCTGTTTTTCTGCTGTTTTGGTTTCAGAAATCCTAGTAAGGAAATATTCTCGGAATTGGACGAAATCAAAGCCCAGGGGCCTATTTTCTCACGAAGCTTCCAGAAGTCCGAAGGAGAGACGAAGAGGGGCCACGGAGGGGCCACACCCTAGGGCGGCGCGGCCCCCCCCTTGGCCGCGCGGCCCTGTGGTGTGGGGCCCCCGTGCCGCCTCTTGACCTGCCCTTCCGCCTATAAAAAGTCTCCGTGACGAAACCCCCCGTACCGAGAGCCACGATACGGAAAACCATCCAGAGACGCCGCCACCGCCGATCCCATCTCGGGGGATCCAGGAGATCGCCTCCGGCACCCTGCCGGAGAGGGGAATCATCCCCCGGAGGACTCTACGCCGCCATGGTCACCTCCGGTGTGATGTGTGAGTAGTCTACCCCTGGACTATGGGTCCATAGCAGTAGCTAGATGGTTGTCTTCTCCCCATTGTGCTATCATTGTCGGATCTTGTGAGCTGCCTAACATGATCAAGATCATCTATCTGTAATTCTATATGTTGCGTTTGTTGGGATCCGATGAATAGAGAATACTTGTTATGTTGATTATCAAAGTTATGCTATGTGTTGTTTATGATCTTGCATGCTCTCCGTTACTAGTAGATGCTCTGGCCAAGTAGATGCTTGTAACTCCAAGAGGGAGTACTTATGCTCGATAGTGGGTTCATGCCTGCATTGACACCTGGGACAGTGACAGAAAGTTCTAAGGTTGTGTTGTGCTGTTGCCACTAGGGATAAAACATTAGTGCTATGTTCAAGGATGTAGTCACTAGTTACATTACGCACCATACTTAATGCAATTGTCTGTTGTTAGCAACTTAATACTGGAGGGGTTCGGATGATAACTTTGAAGGTGGACTTTTTAGGCATAGATGCAGTTGGATGACGGTCTATGTACTTTGTCGTAATGCCCAATTAAATCTCACTATACTCATCATGATATGTATGTGCATGGTCATGCTCTCTTTATTTGTCAATTGCCCAACTGTAATTTGTTCACCCAACATGCTGTTCGTCTTATGGGAGAGACACCTCTAGTGAACTGTGGACCCCGGTCCAATTCTCTTTACTGAAATACAATCTACTGCAATACTTGTTCTACTGTTTTCTGCAAACAATCATCTTCCACACAATACGGTTAACTCTTTGTTACAGCAAGCCGGTGAGATTGACAACCTCACTGTTTCGTTGGGGCAAAGTACTTTGGTTGTGTTGTGCAGGTTCCACGTTAGCGCCGGAATCACTGGTGTTGCGCCGCACTACATCTCGCCGCCATCAACCTTCAACGTGCTTCTTGACTCCTACTGGTCCGATTAAACCTTGGTTTCTTACTGAGGGAAACTTGCCGCTGTGCGCATCACACCTTCCTCTTGGGGTTCCCAACGGACGTGCCAACCACACGCATCACCAACCACTATGCCATTTGTGTCCACCATACCTACCTATACTACATGGTATTTTTCCGCCATTCCAAAGTAAATTGCTTGAGTGCTACCTTTAAAATTCCATCATTCACCTTTGCAATATATAGCTCATGGGACAAATAGCTTAAAAACTATTGTGGTATTGAATATGTAATTATGTACTTTATCTCTTATTAAGTTGCTTGTTGTGCGATAACCATGTTCACTGGGGACGCCATCAACTTTTCATTGTTGAATTTCATGTGAGTTGCTATGCATGTCCGTCTTGTCTGAAGTAAGAGAGATCTACCACCATATGGTTAAGCATGCATATGTTAGAGAAGAACATTGGGCCGCTAACTAAAGCCATGATCCATGGTGGAAGTTTCAGTTTTGGACAACAATCCTCAAATCTCAAATGAGAAAATTATTAATTGTTGGTATATGCTTATGCATAAAAGAGGAGTCCATTATCTGTTGTCTATGTTGTCCCGGTATGGATGTCTAAGTTGAAGAATAATCAATAGCGAGAAATCCAATGCGAGCTTTCTCCTTAGACCTTTGTACAGGCGGCATAGAGGTACCCCTTTGTGACACTTGGTAAAAACAATGCATTGTGATGACCCGGTAGTCCAAGCTAATTAGGACAAGGTGCGGGCACTATTAGTACGCTATGCATGAGGCTTGCAACTTATAAGATATAATTTACATGATGCATATGCTTTATTACTACCGTTGACAAAATTGTTTCATGTTTTCAAAATCAAAGCTCTAGCACAAATATAGCAATCGATGCTTTTCCTCTATGGAGGACTATTCTTTTACTTTCAATGTTGAGTCAGTTCACCTATCTCTCTCCACCTCAAGAAGCAAACACTTGTGTGAACGTGCATTGATTCCTACATATTTGCTTATTGCACTTATTATATTACTCTATGTTGACAATATCCATGAGATATACATGTTACAAGTTGAAAGCAACCGCTGAAACTTAATCTTCTTTTGTGTTGCTTCAATATCTCTACTTTGAATTATTGCTTTATGAGTTAACTCTTATGCAAGACTTATTGATGCTTGTCTTGAAGTGCTATTCATGAAAAGTCTTTGCTATATGATTCACTTGTTTACTCATGTCATATACATTGTTTCGATCGCTGCATTCACTACATATGCTTTACAAATAGTATGATCAAGATTATGATGGCATGTCACTCCAGAAATTATCTGTGTTATCGTTTTACCTGCTCGGGACGAGCAGAACTAAGCTTGGGGATGCTGATACGTCTCCGACGTATCGATAATTTCTTATGTTCCATGCCACATTATTGATGTTATCTACATGTTTTATGCACACTTTATGTCATATTCGTGCATTTTACGGAACTAACCTATTAACAAGATGCCGAAGTGCCGATTCTGTTTTTTCTGCTGTTTTGGTTTCAGAAATCCTAGTAAGGAAATATTCTCGGAATTGGACGAAATCAAAGCCCAGGGGCCTATTTTCTCACGAAGCTTCCAGAAGTCCGAAGGAGAGACGAAGAGGGGCCACGGAGGGGCCACACCATAGGGCGGCGCGGCCCCCCCCCCTTGGCCGCGCCGGCCTGTAGTGTGGGGCCCCCGTGCCGCCTCTTGACCTGCCCTTCCGCCTATAAAAATTCTCCATGACGAAACCCCCAGTACCGAGAGCCACGATACGGAAAACCTTCCAGAGACGCCGCCGCCGCCGATCCCATCTCGGGGGATCCAGAGATCGCCTCCGGCACTCCACGGAGAGGGGAATCATCTCCCGGAGGACTCTACGCCGCCATGGTCGCCTCCGGTGTGATGTGTGAGTAGTCTACCCCTGGACTATGGGTCCATAGCAGTAGCTAGATGGTTGTCTTCTCCCCATTGTGCTATCATTGTCGGATCTTGTGAGCTGCCTAACATGATCAAGATCATCTATCTGTAATTCTATATGTTGCGTTTGTTGGGATCCGATGAATAGAGAATACTTGTTATGTTGATTATCAAAGTTATGCTATGTGTTGTTTATGATCTTGCATGCTCTCCGTTATTAGTAGATGCTCTGGCCAAGTTGATGCTAGTAACTCCAAGAGGGAGTACTTATGCTCGATAGTGGGTTCATGCCTGCATTGACACAGGGACGTGTGAGAAAGTTCTAAGGTTGTGTTGTGCCGTTGCCACTAGGGATAAAACATTAGTGCTATGTTCAAGGATGTAGTCACTAGTTACATTACGCACCATACTTAATGCAATTGTCTGTTGTTTGCAACTTAATACTGGAGGTTCGGATGATAACACGAAGGTGGACTTTTTAGGCATAGATGCAGTTGGATGACGGTCTATGTACTTTGTCGTAATGCCCAATTAAATCTCACTATACTCATCATGATATGTATGTGCATGGTCATGCTCTCTTTATTTGTCAATTGCCCAACTGTAATTTGTTCACCCAACATGCTGTTCGTCTTATGGGAGAGACACCTCTAGTGAACTGTGGACCCCGGTCCAATTCTCTTTACTGAAATACAATCATCGCAATACTTGTTCTACTGTTTTCTGCAAACAATCATCTTCCACACAATACGGTTAATCCTTTGTTACAGCAAGCCGGTGAGATTGACAACCTCACTGTTTCGTTGGGGCAAAGTACTTTGGTTGTGTTGTGCAGGTTCCACGTTGGCGCCGGAATCACTGGTGTTGCGCCGCACTACATCCTGCCGCCATCAACCTTCAACGTGCTTCTTGGCTCCTCCTGGTTCGATAAACCTTGGTTTCTTTCTGAGGGAAAACTTGCTGCTGTGCGCATCATACCTTCCTCTTGGGGTTGCCCAACGAACGTGTGAAATACACGCCATCAGTAGGCGGCACCAAAAGACCACTATCATTATAATCATCATAAATAGGAGGCAAAGTATCATCAAAGAAAATTTTCCCCTCAAAACTTGGGGCACTAAAGATATCATGCTCATCAAAACCAGCTTCCCCAAGCTTACAATTTTCCATAGCATTAGCAACAATGGTGTTCAAAGCATTCATACTAATAACATTCCCATTAGCATGCATATAAAGTTCCATGGGTTTTTTAATTCTCTCTTCAAACACATCATGTCCTAATTCAAGATAAAGTTCATAAAGATCTCTCATTTTGTTGTTGTTTTCCATTAAGCCTAACTAGTGAAGTCACACAACTTAGTGTTCTCAGGAGTATTCATTTTAACGTAGTAAATAAAGCAAACTAGATAAGGTAAATGCAAGTAACTAATTTTTTTGTGTTTTTGATATAGAGAACAAGACAGTAGATAAAGTAAAACTAGAACTAATTTTTGTGTGTTTTGTTTTAGTGCAGCAAACAAAGTAGTAAATAAAATAAAGCAAGACAAAAACAAAGTAAAGAGATTGGAAGTGGAGACTCCCCTTGCAGCGTGTCTTGATCTCCCCGGCAACGGCGCCAGAAAAAGAGCTTGATGCGTGCAATTAACACACGTCCGTTGGGAACCCCAAGAGGAAGGTGTGATGCGGACAGTAGCAAGTTTTCCCTCAGAAAGAAACCAAGGTTTATCGAACCAGGAGGAGCCAAGAAGCACGTTGAAGGTTGATGGCGGTGAAGTGTAGTGCGGCGCAACACCAGGGATTCCGGTGCCAACGTGGAACCTGCACAACACAACCAAAGTACTTTGCCCCAACGTAACAGTGAGGTTGTCAATCTCACCGGCTTGCTGTGAACAAAGGATTAACCGTATTGTGTGGAAGATGATTGTTTGCGAAGAACAATAAAGAACAAGTATTGCAGTAGATTCTACTTCAGATGTAAAGAATAGACCGGGGTCCACAGTTCACTAGCGGTGTCTCTCCCATAAGATAAATAGCATGTTGGGTGAACAAATTACAGTTGGGCAATTGACAAATAAAGAAGGCATAACAATGCACATACATATATCATGATGAGTACTATGAGATTTAATCAGGGCATTACGACAAAGTACATAGACCGCCATCCAGCATGCATCTATGCCTAAAAAGTGCACTTTCAGGTTATCATCCGAACCCCTTCCGGTATTAAGTTGCAAGCAACGGACAATTGCATTAAGTATGGTGCGTAATGTAATCAACACAAATATCCTTAGACAAAGCATCGATGTTTTATCCCTAGTGGCAACAGCACATCCACAACCTTAGAACTTTCTGTCACTGTCCCAGATTTAATGGAGGCATGAACCCACTATCGAGCATAAATACTCCCTCTTGGAGTCACAAGTATCAACTTGGCCAGAGCCTCTACTAGCAACGGAGAGCATGCAAGAACATAAACAACACATATGATAGATTGATAATCAACTTGACATAGTATTCAATATCCATCGGATCCCAACAAACACAACATGTAGGATTACAAAGAAACGATCTTGATCATGATAGGCAGCTCACAATATCGAGCATGATAGCACAATTAGGAGAAGACGACCATCTAGCTACTGCTATGGACCCATGGTCCAGGGGTGAACTACTCACACATCGATCCGGAGGCGATCATGGCGATGAAGAGACCTCCGGGAGATGATTCCCCTCTCTGGCAGGGTGCCGGAGGCGATCTCCTGAATCCCCCGAGATGGGATTGGCGGCGGCTGCGTCTCTGGAAGGTTTTCCGTATCGTGGCTCTCGGTACTGGGGGTTTCGCGACGAAGACTTTAAGTAGGCAGAAGGGCAGGTCAGGGGGCCACACGAGGGACCCACAAGCTAGGGCCGCGCGGCCAGCACCTGGGCCGCTCCGCCCTGTTGTGTGGTCTCCTCGTGGCCCCACTTCTTATCCTCTTCGGTCTTCTGGAAGCTTCGTGGAAAAATAGGACCCTGGGCGTTGATTTCGTCCAATTCCGAGAATATTTCCTTACTAGGATTTCTGAAACCAAAAACAGCAGAAAACAGCAACTGGCTCTTCGGCATCTCGTCAATAGGTTAGTGCCGGAAAATGCATAATAATGACATATAATGTGTATAAAACATGTGAGTATCATCATAAAATTAGCATGGAACATAAGAAATTATAGATACGTTTGGGACGTATCAGGACACAGAGGCTACAGTCGAAGAAAAGGCAGACACTGATGCTCTTATTGCTCGCATCCGAGAGCTTCAGAACACCGATGGTGCAGAACTGTCAGGTGTGCAAATCATTGCACACTTTCTATGGATTCGAGTGCAGCCTCTGCAAGCTCGCAAAAATCCCCTCTGGACGTACTCGGGTGCTAAAGACGGTGCCAGGATCTCCGACGATCTTTCCTTTAAGGACTTGGAGAAGCTTGTCCGCCGCTTCACCTCCTTGAGCAAAAATCATGAAGTTCCTTCTTCCTGCCGCGTGGAACCGTTCAGCGGTGAATACGCCCTTCCCGAAGTAAGTACTGTCTTTTCGAGTTGTATTCCTGTTTTTCGACTGCAATTGTTCTTCCTTCATGCTTTGGTAATTTTCCCTTTCGTTCTCATTCTTTTTTGCATAGGGCCATCAATCTCTTTCCTCTCTTCCCCCACTACCTGAGAGTGAACCCGCATAATGTCAAAGAACTGTGGGTTACTCTGACAAAGACTCAGAATCACAGCAGCACTCTGACTCTGCTCAATCTGTTTCTCCTCCTCCTGCCGCTTCTCCGGATAAACGCAAGAGGAAAAGAGACGACGACGAAGAAGATTCCGGCGCGTCCAAGCTCTCTGAACCAGCTGCTGAAGAATCTTCTCCCGACGATCAAGAGGTATTCGACCCCTACGCCATGACATGCGTTGTTAACTCGTAAGTTGTTCTTTCTTGTCCCTTCCTATCTTCTTTCTTTCGGTTCCCTTATTTTTATTTTGTTGCTATATTGATAGAGCTGACGAAGAAGAAGAAGAAGAAGAGCCTGAAGCTCATGGGCCAGCCAATACGAGCACCTCCAACACGTTGGTCCTTTCTGAGGATCGTCGTGTCGCACCGAAAGTGTCCCCCCCCCCCCCCCCGCAAGTTGATCCAGAAGCATCGACTCCAGTGCCCAGCCCCCGAGCACCGAAGCCGAAGAAGGCTAAAACCAGGGCTGCTGGCAAACAGGAGTTTGCTATCGGGAGTATGTCGGCTCCTCTCCTTGAGGATGTAAGTTACCTTTTCCTGTTTGTCGCCTTTTTTGTTTAGCCCGAAGGATTTTGTACTTCTTGGTACTCCCTCCATCCTCAAATAAGTGGACATCTAGCTCTAAACTTTGTCCACAAAAGAGTGTACTCCTATCTTCCGAATGCACTTTATTGTTTCTCTCTCATCGCACGGAAATCAAACCCAATAATATTAAGCACATATTCTTCTTGTTTTCTACATGCACTTAGCTTATTGGAGGTGAAAGAATTAAAGCGGAGAGATGCATGCTTCCAATGTATTTTTTACTCCACTTTATAATTTGTCTTGAAAAACTCGCATGTACACTTATTTGTGGCCGGAGGGAGTACTATATTTCTTTCTTGTCGACTTTTTCCCAGCCCTTGATGAAGGAGCTAGTCAACCTGGGCTCTCTGTTTATCGGGTTCCACGACGAGGCCGCAACTTTAAGAGGTAAAGCTTTGATGCTCTTTGCATTTTGTATATTCCTATCTTGTATTTGGGTCCTCTCTTTCCTTTTTCTTCCAGAGGCGCTGCGTCGTGCCGAGGAACGCGCTGATGATCTGGAGGCCAAGCTTAAAGCCATCGAGGAAGCTCGCAAGAGGGCTAAAAAGAGTGCTGCCTGTGTCGAAGATCTTCGCCGAAGGCTTCAAGCCGCAGAAGACGCTTTGAGCGACAAGGAGGCCAAGCAGGTCGAGCGCGATAATGATATAATCACGCGCCTCGAGACGCAATCCCGAAGATTCTCGAGTAATAATATCTTTCCTTTTGTCGTTCCACTTTTCTTTGTGCTAAAGTTAACTTTGGTGTTGACGAAGTCTTGCTTTTCTCCAGCAGGGAAGATGGGTGAGCAGTACACCTTGAGCCAAGAATCGGATGATCGCCTCCTGGACGCTCTCGATATCCTTCAGTTGAATTGCGACCTGGCGCGCAAGTGCATAACTTCCGCGCGGAATGCGTTGAAGTGCGTCTTCCCCCACTTCTTCCCCAAGGACACTCAACCCGAGTTTTTTTCTCAGCTTGCCCAGCATTTTCTGGAAAAGGATGATCCAGCTTTGGCCTATCGTCAAGCGAGCTTGAAGATTGGAGTCGAAGGGACCATCGCTCTTGTGGCGGCCAGTGGCCAAAAAGTCGACTGGGTGAAGACTGGTGCTCCCAAGGGTTTGAATTCTGAGAAGTGGAAGGCTCTGGTGAAGGACGCCAAGCTTTACTCGAAGAAGCTTATCGCCTTCCTTAACCCGAAGTCCTCCGCCTCTGCTAGCGCTGCCCAAACGAAGGTCAAGTAGACCAACTTGCACTTCCTTTTCTTTTCCTTTTTGTAGATACTGCTGCCTTTTGCTGATGTCGTGCAACTGAAGGGATCATATTCTTTTGGTAGTTGTATCTTAGACTTGGAACATGGATAATGTGGGGTGGCTGTCAAAAAAAATCGACCGTTTGGTAGGATTATACTTATGTTTAATTGCCAGTGCTAGGTTCTAGAACATATTTGGGATAAATTCGAGCTACCTTTTCTGCAATTTTGAAACAAAGTAGTATATGATGTGGGAGTGTAGTTTCAAAATGCAGCGGAAGAAAAGTCTGTCAGTACTACACACCACACGTAGCAGTTATCTGCCAATCAGCTGTTTCACTCCTGGATAATTTCTAGGTCGATTGGAGATTATCATGCCAAGTTAGGAAGGTGAAATTTTCAATCTTGTATTTTCTTGAAATTTTCAGCGAGTGTTCAGGCATTTGCCATGGTGGACATGTTCAGCACGGCAGCAGGCTAACAAAAGCTGGGTGCCCGACGAACCCAGCGCAGCTTTTCATTGATCATTATTAGAGGAAAGGAGAGTTTTACAAGGGTACATCGCTTAACGAAGATACAAGCAGCTACTAGTTGTCAAAAAAAAAAAAAAAAGGAGAAAGAAACAGCTACTCCATGCGATCAGGAAAAATTGCGGTGAAAACTACCTGGCTAACTAAATTCAGTCCCGCTCTCGGGATGTGTCTATCAGCTTCCTGGTTTTGTTGCATCCGGACTGACACCACATTGATAGCTCATCTATGATTTTGGGCGAACACCTAGAATAAACTAGCCTTGCTTCTGAACACCCTCTCATTACGCTCCTTCCATGTTGACCACCAAACTAACCGAAGGAGAGACCTCCAAGCCCGACAATGAGGCTCTTGAACGGAATAGGCTGAGTCAGATGTGCACTGAAATCTCGGGCATAATTCTGCAAAGGGAGCACATGAGATTGCAAGTCCAGCATGCTTCAGCGGGTTATCTGCTATCACACTTGCCACGGACAGGGACAGCAAGCCATGAGAAAATCTGGAATCCGATTTCCCGGCCAGGGACTGAAAACTGCAGCAGTTTGCACCTTCGAACTGAATTGAGTACGCGGATGCAACCGAAAAGGATCCATCATCCGTCCAACTTCCAAGTCACCAAGTCGGGGACGTCAGCGTTCGGCAGAATATGTTCCAGCAGAGTCCAAATCTGAGTGAGCTGGGTGATTGCATTGCCAGAGAGTGTCCACCGGAGGTGTCTCGTCCATCTTGCATCCACAAGGACTTCTCTGACCCATAGCGTCTTCCTGGTACAATGAGCAGGCAGCACAGCAGCAGCAGATGAGGAGGACTGGAGGAGGTAGAAGCTGGCAAGCTGCACAAGAAGCATTTGAGGGGTCCGTCAAATAAGAGAAAAAAGGCTAAACGACTAGTGCATGCTTCGTCCCTTGCATATTGCATTTTCATCATTTAGCACTGAAAGTTTTACTGATCCACTAACAATCTAAGTGTAGGAATTGTTCTGTTCTTTCCTTCCGAAATGTTGACAGAATAAATTGACGAATTCGCTGGAAGAAATGCAAAGTTAAAACTTAACTGAAGATCCAACTTACCAGGATCTCAAGAAACCGCCTAACCAAGGTCCCCCAAAACCAGGACCACCAGCAAATCAAGGACCCCAAGGTTGTACCAGACACCACCCTCCAGGTCCTTCAGGCACATGCACATCACTACATCAGCTGTTGAATGCTAAATCACAACTTTGGAAGAACTCAACCAGGACACAATCCATCTCCTGATGGATGATGCAACAGTTCGTCGAGGTGATAAATTGATATATGTATGTACGGTGAGAACTAGTAGCTGTGCATTCAAGTGTCGTTCCATGGATCACCTGCCACACTCAGTCAGTGGCCTATATTCCAACCAGGGTCACTAACCATGTGTATGTCCAGCTACTAGTCTGAATTTTCTGCCTACTCTAACCTCACAACAGGTCCCTAACCACACAAGATGCCCTACTTAAGACATGAACCAACATGAGACCTGAGCTAGACGCTGTCAAGCCTTTCTTGTGCTTAGTAGTAAAAGTTTTGTTTCTCGAATTTACATTCAGATGCGTCATAGTCAAACGGTTAGCAGGAAGTAAATAGTAAGAAAACAAAAGTCTTATTTGATTCTGTAACAGTAGGAATGGTACCTCTTTATTTGCAAGAATATGATACAATTAATTGCCATTGAGATGTAACCAGAACTTTCTTGTTGCAACCTGTAATTTTTACAAATGGTGTTCCCTGTACATCTAGCCGCATAGCTGCATGAGGAATTCAGCTAGTTCCATAGTAAAAAGGAGGGCCTAGCTAGCAAGATGGTAAATACTTTGCTGGAAAACCATAAGATACTGCACATCTTCCTGTCAGAGTATAAAGTATGTGGACACTGAGCAACTTCTAAATTTCACAAACTATCCATTCCAAGAATATGGAGCACGCTCAACTACTAACTAGTACCCTCTTATGTCCTTCACCACACGGATTTCATCATCCAAACAGACGGTGTCAAACCTGAAAATGAAAATGTATCTAGTATGCTATTGCAGGAAAGCGAAGGAGAACTGAGAAATTGTAATAAATGTTGACCCAACAAAAATGATTAATTTTTCTAGCATGCTACATCGAAGGAAGGATCAAGGCCAAGTTAACATTACATAAATATTTTGCAATATGCGCATTATAGGTAACCTAATCTGGTTAAGTAAAGACAATAGCACCTAAATATCCACATTAAATTTGACATTAGGCTCTTCTCCCAAGTCCTAGCGATATATAGACAAGGAAAGAACAAAGGAAATGCAAACAGTTGATGTTACATAGAAGGAAAGAGACAAACATTATTCAAACAAAATCCACTTCTCTTTTACTTAAACATCCAGCTCTTTTACAGGAATAAATTGAGTTCTATTTGAAAGGGGGGAACTAGAGAACCTAGCAAACTTGGATTCATGCCAACTGAGACCCAAAATGTCACAGTTCTCCAGTTTTCAAGATTGTTACTGTAGTTGTCAAGCACCAATCCACTATCGTGAAGACAATACAACAATACCAAGCAGATGAGCATTGTTCAGACAAAACACTACGGCATTCCAATGGAGCCATCTGATTCAGTAATAGAAATACCCTCAGAGCTCGTTTGGCACCCAGGTATTCATACATGAATTCATTTCATTTGTATTTGGATTCCAAAAACGCACACATGTTTGTCTGCCACACGAATTTGCAAATGACTCTAGAATTCAAAATAGAATTGCTACATTATCACTTGCATGTGAGCATCAAATGAACTGCAACAAGTATTATTCGTAACTTTTTGAACTCAAAACATACATTCAGATACTAAAATATAGATTATCATCCAAAGTATGATTGAAAATATAAAGCCATGCTCTAGTCCACGAAATATAGATTCATCAAAATAAGAAATACAAGTTCCAAAGTTTAAATAAGTCGAACAAGTTGCAAATGGCAGGCTGCTACATCACAAATTCAGATCTGAATCATGTGTTTATCTGCTTGACCACCCACTTCTTCTTCATTCGTTCAGGAAGTGCTATCAAAAAACAAGAACATCATATATTGCAAACTGCTGATCATCTTCCAAATCAAGTATATGTCACCAAGAACAGTCAATTATTTAGCAAGTATAATTTCAAAGAATCAATCAGCAGAAGAACTAGTTGAGTAGAGCTCATTTAATATTGCTAGTGACTGAATAAATACAAATCAGGAGCAATACATCGACAACCAGAATACAATTCTCTATTTTGGGGCCAATACATCGACAGCAAGTACATACAAATCAACTGACAGCTGAGCGAATTATGTTAGCACGCAAAGGCTAAGGCTTGGCTTTCTAGTCACAACAAAGGGGCTACTTGACAAAGAGGATTAAAGCCTCAAAAGTCAAAACTAACTGCTATTTCTATTTACTATGGCATTGTTTATCATAATAGGTACTAAAACTAGTAAAACTGGAGAGAGTGTAATTGGAAATAAAGACAAAACAAGCATGATTCTGAACATAGTAGAGTTATCTATCTAAAAGAGGTGGTAATGCATCCTAGCAACCAGTTCACAGCTACTTGATTCATCAGCAATGTCGAGGGCGTAACTAAATGCATAGCAGAACTTCTGCAACAAATGTAATGTGTTGTTCTGTTTTAGATTCTGACCAATAATATGACGGTGCAATTCCGTGGCAACCAAATAACATAACGCTAGAATTGCCAAATGAATTCTGCGATTCCGGGGCCAATTCCTGGATACCAAACGAGCTCACAGTTTCTTTCGAGGAATCACAGTTTCTTTTGACGAAACACAATTTCAGTCTCCTCGTAAGGGCAGACCAAGATACTCACTAGAGCAGCTGATTTCACCAGAAAGATTCAGCAGCCTCACACAAGGGAAGCTCTCAATGTTTACATACATTGCCTTCACAAGATCTGGAACAGATTCCAGTGTGGCACCATCGCTAGAAAAACACAAAGGCAGCATGAACCTCTTGGTAGAGTACAGCAAGTGAGAGAAAAATAAAATTGAAAGAGATACTAGATATAGAGAAGCAAGAACTAATCATACTGTTTTTCAAATCGAGTTCCCAGCTATAATTAATTTCAAGCAAATGGCATGACTGAGAAGCATGTGGGAACTTTCATAACTAATCACTTGTCGTAACAGCACATGATCACATTGGAGAGATTGTGGCCTCTGGACAAATATGTGAAATTTACAGCGGATAACTCCCTAGAAAATGCCACTGAGAGACTAAAGAATGGAACCTCCCAGTCTCCTATATTATCTAAAAAGCATTCCTACTGAATCAAAACACTGAGTCAGAGGTTCTTTGAGAGCAGTATGCTATTTCGCAGATCTATGCTTCTACTTCTACCTTATATTTGAGAGCACTGTACGTCGCACTTTTTATTCAAGATGAAATAGATTTCAGAAAGTTGGAAGGGAAATGAAAATAGTACCAGTGATTAAGGACAAATTAGATGTAATAACTTATGAGGTGCTTAAAAGGATAACACTATTAAATATAGCTAGAGTGATTGCTAAGAAGTGAAACAAGTATATTGCTGTGACATTAAGCCCAATCGGAGTAAAACCGTTCTTTTATTAATTAAAAATACTGCTCATCTCTATATATCCAGCAGTCAGATTCTTAGATCAATATAATTCATGAGTAAATAATTATCACAATGCAAGGGTACAAAAGGACTGACTTTCAGCTGCAACAAATGTTTTCAGTTGTAATTAATCATGATCAAGAAACATATATGCCACTATATGATCAGATCTATGATAGCTAGAGAAAAACACCTTATATGAGCAGCTTTGGAAGAAAACAAGTTGTGCATCTGCAAGCGCACTCATCAAGGTACAAATCTGTGTGTTAAACAATAGGATTATTGATCTTGCAAGCGCACTCATCAGGTCTTTATCGCTTTGGCCTTGCTGCCATGGCCAGCCAGCTTGTAAGGTGACTGTAATCTGCACATATCGAAGCACAACAAAGTCATAGCAAAGAAAAAGAAATAAAGCTTAAAGAGTTCTGTATGTATAAGAAATGACTAAACTGCAGAAATATGCAAAGAAATTAGTGCATAAGACATCTTCACTAATTAAAGATACTTGCTGGAAGCATTTAAATATTAACATAGGGGGTTACAAATCCATTGGAATTACCGAACTACAAACATAATCAAGCACAAAATACCAATTGCAGAATTATCTTTAGATTCTTTTCGCCAATTAGAGGTAGCATTAATATCAATTAACAGAAAAGGATAAATGTGCTTTGGATCCACCTGATTTGAGCAGTGCAATATGTTCATCCAAGACCATCGGTGGTAGCATATATACAAGTGATTCCACCTTTAACTTTGGTCAGCAATTATTTAATTTTAATCACAAACTGATGAAAATTAGAAGACAGACGTGGCTCGATGTTGAAGAATTTCGTAGAGAAGAAGGGTCATAATTAAATCAAAACTTTTATTAATATTGATAATTCAGACACCAATTACATAGGGTAGCTACTCCCCTGGGCCATAGGTTTCGGTGACCCATTCACAGTACACATGAACAAAGCTAATAGCAGCTGGGTCACATTTGATTCCAGTGCCGAATCACACCAAGAGTCAACTAGGCTGCCATTGATTCTGACTACAAGCACTCATCTAGACTGAGCCTCAAATCTCAACCGGAGGCGCAACTGATTCAATTGCTCCAGAGGAAGTAGGGGCAGACGGCTCCCATGGTGGGCGTCCAGTTGCCGCACCCCCAGTAGCACCTACCCTGCATGGGCCCTGGCATCGCTACAACGCTCCCTCTGCTGGCCACTCCGCAGTAGCACGCCCCGGCGGCGCCACCGCACAGGCTTGTGTGAGGCTGCTGCTGCTGCTCCTCCTCCTTGTGCTGGATCGGCAGCGGCGCCAAGGAGCCGGTAATCGCGATCTTGGCGCCCCTCCGCATAATCTCCACAAGAAGAGAAGCAGTGTTGCGCGCGTCATCGAGCCCGCAGTGCAGGCGGCCCTCCCACTGTAACCCCGCAGCCCGGACGGCCTCCTGCAGGTTGAACCGCCCTCCACCCCCGATCACCGCCTGGAAGGGAACCCTGAGGTTGACCCAGCGATCGAAGTAGGCCGGCTTCTCGATCCCCTTGAAAACGCACTCCGATTCAAGCATAGTCCGGCAGTCCCAATCACCCCACGTCACGACGGCCAAGCTGCCGCCTTTCCTGGCCCCCGCCGTCGCCGCCTGCAGCCAGCGGTCGTGCAGCAGGAGCGCCTCCCCGAGATCCACCCCTCCATCGACGTCCTCCTGACTGATCCCTGTGAGATCCCTGCAAAATGGAGTCAGCACGGGATGGTACTTAGGGCGGACGTACCTGCGGAAGGCGGACTGGATGCGGCCGGTGGCGCCGTCGACGAGCACGGAGGGGAACTCAATGATCTCTTGCGGGTAGATGCGCTTGTCCTTCTCGCAGGTCGCCTCGAAATCCAAGACCAGGAAGAACTCGAACTCTTGCAGCAGGTGAGGCGCCTGAGCCCACGGCGCCGCCGCGCTCGACATCGTCGTCCGCCGCGGAGGGAAAGCTCGCGCGCGCGATCACCGGGAACGCAGGAGGATGATTGTCGAGAGCTAGGGTTTCGATCCAATCGAGATCTCGGGCGGGAGGAGGGAGCTAGGGTTTCGATTCCGCGGGCGAATCGCGGGCTTAAATCCACCGGAAGGCGGCTCCGTCTCCGACATGAATTCGAACTCACACTGCGTACAGTCTACGCGCGATTCAGATGTCGGTCGCGTTGACCCGGGCGATGCTCCAAGCGACATCGTTTTTTTTTCCTGAATTGGTTCGTTACGTTTTTTTTCTTTTGATAACTTGGTTCGTTACGTTTTTGTTTTTGTTTGGCACTTGCAGCAGTTGAGTGCTCTGACTGTTTGTGCTCATATGGACACGTGCTTGCGACATTCTTTTTTTGGTTGCGATCCCAATAGTGGGTTTAGAGCATCTCCACTGGCGACCCGATAGCGTCCCAAACGGCGCCGGTATCCCTGTGCCGGCCCGGCCCCTTCGCGTAGGGCTCGGCCCCTTCGCGTACGGCGGCCACCCCGCCACCGCCTGTGCCTGCCCTGCCCGTGCATGTGGCCTGTGCCCGCTCCACCTCCTACTGCGAGGCACGAGCCGCAATTCTTGCACGGGCTCGCCCTCGCCCGTGCCCGCGCGTGGCCGATGCGGCCGGCGGCGCCCCCGCCCGTGCCTCGCGGCCGGCTCCACCACCGCCTGTGGCCGACTCCCTTGCCCATGCCTCGCGCGGCCGGCTCCGCCACCGCTCGTGCTCCGCCGCAGCTCGACGTCGAGGCGCGCATGGACAGCACGGCCCGCTCCACCCCCGCTGCCGACGCCCGCCCCACGCCGAGACACCCACGCCGGCTTGCCCGCCCGGCGACTTTCGTCGTGGCGTGGCGAGCTATGCCCCGGCTCGCCCGGCTCGGCGACCTCCGCGCCCGCCCCCGCCTGTGCGACCTCCACCCAGGTGAGCCACGCCCCCGCCCTGGCGACCTCCACGCAGGTGAGCCACGCCCCGTCGAGCCCCGCCCCGGCTACCTCCACACAGGTGAGCCATACGCAGGTGAGCCATACACTGCGAGGCACGTCTAGGGTGGCGCGGGGAGCCTCCCGCGAGGCCACCGCGTGGCGAGGCTCGGCCGCTGCGAGGCACGGCGTGGGCATGGCTCTGCCATGGCGGGCTCATCGGCGTCAAGTCCGGCGGCACCACGACCATTTCGGCTCCGGCGACTTCTAACTGGGATGAAAAAAAAGGAGGTGGCGGCGCCGGGAGTCTCCAGGCGAGGGCGACGACGAAGCTTAGCTAGCCGAGCTCCAATCCGACGGGAAGAATGGAGGTATCCATGGCAAAAAAGCAAACAGATAGGGATAGAGGAGAGAGAAGATATGAGACTTTTTTTTGTCACTGCCAAATGGGCCACGAACGGACATGTGCGGATGGAAAAGCACGCCCACGCTCGTCCGGCTCGCCCCAAAAACCACGCAAATTTGGGCTGGCTTTGGGTCGTTCCGGACGCGGTAGCAGTCCGTTTTTGGTTTGGGTCCACACATTGGGTGATGGTTTTACCCATCCGGACGCGCGCGGATGGTTTGGGTCTCCCTGTTGGAGATGCCCTAATAGTGGGTTCAGCGCTGTTTTTGGACCATACATAGCCATGGGCAGCCCGGCCCGAAATTCCCGTGCCAAGCCCAACCCAACCATGTCTCCGGGCCAGGTCTGGGCCTGATTTTTTGGCCCCACGCTTGGGCCGGGCCAGGCTCGGGCCGTGATTTTATGCCATTTACTGAAGCGCCACAGACTGAGGCCCGACAGGCTTTCTATGTGATGGGCCGGGCTTGGGCCAACTTTTTCGGCTCGACGGTCGGGTCGGGCCGGGCACGGGCCAAGATTTTTTGCGTCGGGGTTTGGTCGGCCCGGCCCGACCCGAGTGCACAAGTATATTTTGGACACACTGGCGCCCAATAATACGCGGGGACCTTCCAGCAGGGCATCGTCGATTGCCTCCTCAAGCCATAGGCGAGGTGAGGAGGGGAATCAAACATCCACTCCGGCTGGGAGCCTTTGCGAACCCACCCAAGACATGTGTGTTGGCCGTTGTCGAGAATTCGAGAGAGATGATATTCGTATACGTGCCTCTACCTCCATCGACATGGAGGCAGGGGAATGGGCCTGGGAGGAATGGACGATCGTTGAGGTGGCGGCCGAGAGGCATGGTCGGAGAAGATCCTCGCCGTAGTTGGGGCTAGGGGAGTCACTGGAAGGGGGCAGTCGTCACGTCTTGTGTTGTTGCGTCGAGACAATGAGAGAGTGAGAACGCTTGAGAGTGGGAGCGATGAAGCGGTGGCCTTGTGGGTATGTGCATTTCTTGGTGTTAATAGATGACCCATTGCGCCACTAGCGCGCAGATGGTGGAGTGGAGACGGAACCAGGGGCGGACGTGGCTGGGTGGTCCGTGGCCCACAAGTTGTTAGCATAGAACCACCACAATTCCAGCTAAATGTCTATTTTGATAGCATTTTATGTTTCGGGTGCAAAAAACCACTTCATTTTGTCAAGATTTCCGCAAAAAGCATTAATCGTCAACTGACAACAAATTGACACGGAAATTGGCAGGTGGGACCCACATGGCAGTGTTGTTTTGCTGATGTGGAGTGGAATCCACTTATCTGCTCATGTTAGGAAAATGAAAATCTCTACTACTTATCTCTACTACTTAAATATCTCTACTACTCCCTCCGTTCCTTTTTAATTGACTCAAATTTAGTACAAAGTTGTACTAAATCTGAGTCAATTAAAAAAAATGGAGGGGGTACTTAAAAAGACTAAAGTGGTTCCTTATTGTGCCATGATACGTCTCCAACGTACCTATAATTTCTGATGATTGATGTCTACGGGTGCTTCTATTCTTGTAGACAGTGTTGAGCCTCCAAGAGCAGAGGTTTGTAGAACAGCAGCAAGTTTCCCTTAAGTGGATCACCCAAGGTTTATCGAACTCAGGGAGGAAGAGGTCAAAGATATCCCTCTCATGCAACCCTGCAACCACAAAGCAAGAAGTCTCTTGTGTCCCCAACACACCTAATAGGTGCACTAGTTCGGCGAAGAGATAGTGAAATACAAGTGGTATGAATGAATATGAGCAGTAGTAACGGCGCCAGAAAAGTGCTTGTCAAGGCGTGCGATTGATGGTAGTAATATTACATGAAGTAAAGATGCAGTAATACAGTAAACAAGCAGCGATAGCAGTATTTAGGAACAAGGCCTAGGGATCATACTTTCACTAGTGGACACTCTCAACATTGATCACATAACAGAATAAATAGATAGATGCTAGACTCTACACCCTCTTGTTGGATGATGAACACCACTAACTGTGTAGGATTACACGAACCCTCAATGCCGGAGTTAACAAGCTCCACAATATTCAATGTTCATATTTAAATAACCTTAGAGTGCATGACAGATCAACATAACCAAACCAAGTACTAACATAGCATGCACACTGTCACCTTCACACTACGAAAGGAGGAATAGATCACATCAATACTATCATAGCAATAGTTAACTTCATAATCTACAAGAGATCACAATCATAGCCTACGCCAAGTACTACACGATGCACACACTGTCACCATTACACCGTGCAGGAGGAATAAACTACTTTAATAACATCACTAGAGTAGCACACAGATAAATTGTGATACAAAACACATTGCAATCATAAAGGGATATAAATAAGCACTTCACTATGCCATTCATAACAGTGAATAAGTATTCTGTGAAATATAGCCTAAGAGACCCACACGGTGCACACACTGTCACCTTTACACACGTGGGACAAGGAGTCTCCGGAGATCACATAAGTAAAACCCACTTGACTAGCACAATGACATCTAGATTACAAGCATCATCATATGAATCTCAATCATGTAAGGCAGCTCATGAGATTATTGTATTGAAGTACATAGGAGAGAGATGAACCACATAGCTACCGGTACAGCCCCGAGCCTCGATGGAGAACTACTCCCTCCTCATGGGAGACAGCAGCGTTGATGAAGATGGCGGTGGTGTCGATGGAGAAGCCTTCCGGGGGCACTTCCCCGTCCCGGCGGCGTGCCGGAACAGAGACTCATGTCCCCCAGATCTTGGCTTCGCGATGGCAGCGGCTCTGGAAGGTTTCTCGTACCGTGGCTTTTCCGTGTCGAGGTTTTAGGTCAGGGACCTTTAAATAGGCGAAGAGGCGGAGTCGGAGGGTCGACGAGGCGGTGTCACAGTAGGGCGGCGCGGCCAAGGCCTGGGCCACGCCAGCCTATCATCTGGTGGGCCTGTGGCCCCCCTCTGGCCTCTCTCGGGTGTTCTGGAAGCTTCGAGTGATCCTAAGATGCTGGGCGTTAATTTCGTCCGATTCCAAGAATATTTCCTTACTAGGATTTCTGAAACCAAAAACATAGAAATGACAAGCGGCCCTTCGGCATCTCGTCAATAGGTTAGTTCCGGAAAACGCATAAATATGACATAAAGTATGCATAAAACATGTAGATATCATCAATAATGTGGCATGGAACATAAGAAATTATCGATATGTCGGAGACGTATCAGCATCCCCAAGCTTAGTTCCTGCTCGTCCCGAGCAGGTAAACGATAACAAAGATAATTTCTGGAGTGAGATGCCATGATAACCTTGATCATACTATTGTAAGCATATGTAATGAATGCAGCGATCAAAACTATGGTAATGACATGAGTAAACAAATGAATCATAAAGCAAAGACTTTTCATGAATAGTACTTCAAGACAAGCATCAATAAGTCTTGCATAAGAGTTAACTCATAAAGCAATAAATCAAAGTAAAGGTATTGAAGCAACATAAAGGAAGATTAAGTTTCAGCGGTTGCTTTCAACTTATAACATGTATATCTCATGGATAGTTGTCAATGCAAAGTAATATAACAAGTGCAATATGCAAGTATGTAGGAATCAATGCACAGTTCACACAAGTGTTTGCTTCTTGAGGTGGAAAGAGATAGGTGAACTGACTCAACATAAAAGTAAAAGAAAGGCCCTTCGCAGAGGGAAGCATTGATTGCTATATTTGTGCTAGAGCTTTTATTTTGAAAACATGAAACAATTTTGTCAACGGTAGTAATAAAGCATATGTATCATGTAAATTATATCTTACAAGTTGCAAGCCTCATGCATAGTGTACTAATAGTGCCCGCACCTTGTCCTAATTAGCTTGGATTACCGGGATTATCATCGCAATACACATGTTTTAACCAAGTGTCACAAAGGGGTACCTCTATGCCGCTTGTACAAAGGTCTAAGGAGAAAGCTCGCATTTGGATTTCTCGCTTTTGATTATTCTCAACTTAGACATCCATACCGGGACAACATAGACAACAGATAATGGACTCCTCTTTAATGCATAAGCATGTAGCAACAATTAATGTTCTCATATGAGATTGAGGATATATGTCCAAAACTGAAACTTCCACCATGATTCATGGCTTTAGTTAGTGGCCCAATGTTCTTCTCTAACATTATGCATGCTCTAACCATTAAATGAGTGGTAAATCTCCCTTACTTCAGACAAGACGGACATGCATAGCAACTCACATGATATTCAACAAAGAGTAGTTGATGGCGTCCCCAGGAACATGGTTATCGCACAACAAACAACTTAATAAGAGATAAAGTGCATAAGTACATATTCAATACCACAATAGTTTTTAAGCTATTTGTCCCATGAGCTATATATTGCAAAGGCGAATGATGGAAATTTAAAGGTAGCACTCAAGCAATTTACTTTGGAATGGCGGAGAAATACCATGTAGTAGGTAGGTATGGTGGACACAAATGGCATAGTGGTTGGCTCAAGGATTTTGGATGCATGAGAAGTATTCCCTCTCGATACAAGGTTTAGGCTAGCAAGGTTATTTGAAACAAACACAAGGATGAACCGGTGCAGCAAAACTCACATAAAAGACATATTGTAAACATTATAAGACTCTACACCGTCTCCCTTGTTGTTCAAACTCAATACTATAAATTATCTAGACTTTAGAGAGACCAAATATGCAAACCAAATTTTAGCAAGCTCTATGTATTTCTTCATTAATGGGTGCAAAGTATATGATGCAAGAGCTTAAACATGAGCACAACAATTGCCAAGTATCACATTATCCAAGACATTTTACCAATTACTACATGTAGCATTTTCCGTTTCCAACCATATAACAATTAACGAAGCAGTTTCAACCTTCGCCATGAAAATTAAAAGCTAAGAACACATGTGTTCATATGAACCAGCGGAGCGTGTCTCTCTCCCACACAAGCATTTATTCAAACAAAAACAGAAACAAAAACAAACAGACGCTCCAAGTAAAGTACATAAGATGTGACCGAATAAAAATATAGTTTCAAGAGAAGGAACCTGATAAGTTGTTGATGAAGAAGGGGATGCCTTGGGCATCCCCAAGCTTAGATGCTTGAGTCTTATTGAAATATGCAGGGATGAACCACCGGGGCATCCCCAAGCTTAGACTCTTCACTCTTCTTGATCATAGTATATCATCCTCCTCTCTTGACCCTTGAAAACTTCCTCCACACCAAACTCGAAACAAACTCATTAGAGGGTTAGTGCATAATCAAAATTTCACATGTTCAGAGGTGACACAATCATTCTTAACACTTCTGGACATTGCCCAAAGCTACTGGAAGTTAATGGGACAAAGAAATCCATCCAACATAGCAAAAGAGGCAATGCGAAATAAAAGGCAGAATCTGTCAAAACAGAACAGTCCGTAAATACGAATTTTAAAGTGGCACCAGACTTGCTCAGATGAAAATGCTCAAATTGAATGAAAGTTTCGTACATATATGAGGATCACGCACGTAAATTGGCAGATTTTTCTGAGTTACCTACAGAGAATTCTGCCCAGATTCGTGACAGCAAGAAATCTGTTTCTGCGCAGTAATCCAAATCTAGTATCAACCTTGCTATCAAAGACTTTACTTGGCACAACAATGCAATAAAATAAGATAAGGAGAGGTTGCTACAGTATTAACAACTTCCAAGACACAAATACAAAATAAAAGTACTGTAGTAAAATAAACACATGGGTTATCTCCCAAGAAGTTCTTTCTTTATAGCCATTAAGATGGGCTCAACAGTTTTAATGATGCACTCGCAAGAAATAAGAGTTGAAGCAAAAGAGAGCATCAAGAAGCAAATTCAAAACACATTTAAGTCTAACATGCTTCCTATGAAAAGGAATCTTGTAAATAAACAAGTTCATGAAGAGCAAAGTAACAAGCATAGGAAGATAGAACAAGTGTAGCTTCAAAAATTTCAGCACATAGAGAGGTGTTTTAGTAACATGAAAATTTCTACAACCATATTTTCCTCTCTCATAATAATATCCAGTGGCATCATGAGCAAACTTAACAATATAACTATCACATAAAGCATTCTTATCATGAGTCTCATGCATAAAATTATTACTCTCCACATAAGCATAATCAATTTTATTAGTTGTAGTGGGAGCAAATTTAACAAAGTAGCTATCATTATTATTCTCATCATCAAATATAGGAGGCATATTGTAATCATAATCAAATTTATCCTCCATAACAGGCGGTACTAAAAGACCAATATCATTATAATCATCATAAATAGGAGGCAAAGTATCATCAAAGTAAATTTTCTCCTCAATGCTTGGGGGACTAAAAATATCATGCTCATCAAAGCCAGCTTCCCCAAGCTTAGAATTTTCCATATCATTAGCAACAATGGTGTTCAAAGCGTTCATACTAATATGTTCCATAGGTTTTTTAATTTTCGCATCAAACCATCCATGTCTTAAATCAGGAAATAGAATAAGAAGCTCATTGTTGTCCATTATGCCTAACTAGTGTAAACAAGAAACAAAAAGATGCAATTGCAGGATCTAAAGGAAATAGCTTCGAGCACACACACAATGGCAACAGAAAAGTACTTAGTTACCTGGGACCGAAGTATGAATGCCTTTTACCTTTCCTCCCCGGCAACGGCGCCAGAAAATAGCTTGATGTCTACGGGTGCTTCTATTCTTGTAGACAGTGTTGAGCCTCCAAGAGCAGAGGTTTGTAGAACAGCAGCAAGTTTCCCTTAAGTGGATCACCCAAGGTTTATCGAACTCAGGGAGGAAGAGGTCAAAGATATCCCTCTCATGCAACCCTGCAACCACAAAGCAAGAAGTCTCTTGTGTCCCCAACACACCTAATAGGTGCACTAGTTCGGCGAAGAGATAGTGAAATACAAGTGGTATGAATGAATATGAGCAGTAGTAACGGCGCCAGAAAAGTGCTTGATGGCGCGTGCGATTGATGGTAGTAATATTACAGAAGTAAAGATGCGTAATATCTGATAAACAAGCAGCGATAGCAATATTTAGGAACAAGGCCTAGGGATCATACTTTCACTAGTGGACACTCTCAACATTGATCACATAACAGAATAAATAGATAGATGCTAGACTCTACACCCTCTTGTTGGATGATGAACACCACTAACTGTGTAGGATTACACGAACCCTCAATGCCGGAGTTAACAAGCTCCACAATATTCAATGTTCATATTTAAATAACCTTAGAGTGCATGACAGATCAACATAACCAAACCAAGTACTAACATAGCATGCACACTGTCACCTTCACACTACGAAAGGAGGAATAGATCACATCAATACTATCATAGCAATAGTTAACTTCATAATCTACAAGAGATCACAATCATAGCCTACGCCAAGTACTACACGATGCACACACTGTCACCATTACACCGTGCAGGAGGAATAAACTACTTTAATAACATCACTAGAGTAGCACACAGATAAATTGTGATACAAAACACATTGCAATCATAAAGGGATATAAATAAGCACTTCACTATGCCATTCATAACAGTGAATAAGTATTCTGTGAAATATAGCCTAAGAGACCCACACGGTGCACACACTGTCACCTTTACACACGTGGGACAAGGAGTCTCCGGAGATCACATAAGTAAAACCCACTTGACTAGCACAATGACATCTAGATTACAAGCATCATCATATGAATCTCAATCATGTAAGGCAGCTCATGAGATTATTGTATTGAAGTACATAGGAGAGAGATGAACCACATAGCTACCGGTACAGCCCCGAGCCTCGATGGAGAACTACTCCCTCCTCATGGGAGACATCAGCGTTGATGAAGATGGCGGTGGTGTCGATGGAGAAGCCTTCCGGGGGCACTTCCCCGTCCCGGCGGCGTGCCGGAACAGAGACTCCTGTCCCCCAGATCTTGGCTTCGCGATGGCGGCGGCTCTGGAAGGTTTCTCGTACCGTGGCTTTTCCGTGTCGAGGTTTTAGGTCAGGGACCTTTAAATAGGCGAAGAGGCGGAGTCGGAGGGTCGACGAGGCGGTGTCACAGTAGGGCGGCGCGGCCAAGGCCTGGGCCGCGCCAGCCTATCATCTGGTGGGCCTGTGGCCCCCCTCTGGCCTCTCTCGGGTGTTCTGGAAGCTTCGAGTGATCCTAAGATGCTGGGCGTTAATTTCGTCCGATTTCGAGAATATTTCCTTACTAGGATTTCTGAAACCAAAAACAGCAGAAAACGGCAACTGGCCCTTCGGCATCTCGTCAATAGGTTAGTTCTGGAAAACGCATAAATATGACATAAAGTATGCATAAAACATGTAGATATCATCAATAATGTGGCATGGAACATAAGAAATTATCGATACGTCGGAGACGTATCAATGATCCATGCTTGTTTTATGACAATACTTACATGTTTTGCTTGCACTTTATAATGTTTTTATGCATTTTCCGGAACTAACCTATTAACGAGATGCCGAAGGGCCAGTTGCTGTTTTCTGTTGTTTTTGGTTCCAGAAAGGCTGTTCGGGCAATATTCTCGGAATTCGACGAAACGAAGACCCAACATCTTATTTTTCCCGGAACCTTCCAGAAAGTCAGAGTGGGACCAGAGGGGAGCCCTGGGGGCCCCACACGTGGTGGCGGCGCGGCCCAAGGGGGGCGCGCCCCCCTAGTGTGAGGAGGCCCCGTGGCCCCTCCGACTCCGACTCTTCGCCTATTTAAGCCGTCCTGACCTAAAACATCGATACGAATTGACGAAACTCCAAAAAGACTCCAGGGGCGCCGCCGCCATCGCGAAACTCCAATTCGGGGGACAGAATCTCTGTTCCGGCACCCTGCCGGGACGGGGAAGTGCCCCCGGAAGCCATCTCCATCGACGCCACCACCTCCATCATGCTCCGTGAGTAGTTCCCCCATGGACTACGGGTTCTAGCTGTAGCTAGTTGGTATTCTCTCTCCCATGTACTTCAATGCAATGATCTCATGAGCTGCCTTACATGATTGAGATTCATCTGATGTAATCGGTGTTGTGTTTGTTGGGATGAGATGGATTGTTACATTATGATTAGTCTATCTATAAAGTTTGTGAAGTTATTGTTGCTGCAATCTTGTTGTGTTTAATGCTTGTCACTAGGGCCCGAGTGGCATGATCTTAGATTTAAGCTCTATACTTATTGCTTAGATTGTATCTACAAGTTGTTTGCACATGTCTATGTCCGGAACCCGAGGCCCCAGAGTGACAGCAACTGGGATAACTGGAGGGGAAGGCTTAGGTATGAGGATCACATGTTTTCACGGAGTGTTAATGCTTTGCTCCGGTGCTCTATTAAAAGGAGTACCTTAATTTCCAGTAGATTCCCTAGAGGCCCGGCTGCCACCGGCTGGTAGGACAAAAGATGTTATGCAAGTTTCTCATTGCGAGCACGTATGACTATATATGGAAAACATGCCTACATGATTAATAAGCTTGATGTTCTGTCTTAATGCTATTTCAATCCTATCAATTGCCCAACTGTAATTTGTTCACCCAACACTTGTTATTGGAGAGTTATCACTAGTGTAGATAGCTGGGAACCTCGGTCCATCTTTCATCATCATATACTCGTTCCTACATGTCATTGGAAGTAGTATCAACTATTTTCTGGTGCCATTGCTCTCATATTATTGCTACTGCTGCTGTGTTACTGTTACCACTGCTCTCATATTACTGCTGCTTTCACATCACCCCTGTTACTAGTGATTTTCCAGGTGCAGCTGAATTGACGACTCAGTTGTTAAGGCTTATAAGTATTCTTTACCTCCCCTTGTGTCGAATCAATAAATTTGGGTTTTACTTCCCTCGAAGACTGTTGCGATCCCCTATACTTGTGGGTTATCAAGACTATTTTCTGGCGCTGTTGCCGGGGAGGCATAGCTCTACTCATAAGTTCACCTGGGGAGTACACTCCACCTCTCTCTCTGTTTTATTTTGTTTTGCTTAGTTTACTTCTGTCTAGTTTATTTGTGCTTAGTTTATTTCTGTTTAGTATTATTTTGCCTAGTTTACTTTTGTTTAGTTTGTTTTTGTTTTGTTTTACTTTTCTCATATACCCAAAAATCCATAAAAATTTGAAAAACCTAAAAATTAAAAACTGTTGTTATGGAAGAACCTACAACCTATTTGGAGCTTATTGAATTATATAATAATTATAGAGAATCAAGAACAGGAAAAGTTATGAGTGCTGTGATAGAAAAACTGAATACAATTGCTAAAATCTTGCTTAAACGCCATGATATAAACTGTTGCTCTAAATAGGATACTAAACATCTTAAATTTCAATGTGGCTTTAGTGAGGAAGTTTTAATTAAGAACTATAATTGGAATAACTATATTCATTTTGGGTTCGAAGAGGTAGAACAATTTGTCTTATTTATGGGTGCTTCTGAGATAGAATCCTTCATGGCTCAAAATTATGAAACTTGTGTTGTTTGTAAGGACCTTAAAGATTATGTCTCTTCTATCCTTAATTTTTGCATAGAAAGTTACAGTGATAATCCTTATATCATTGATTATAACGAGAGACTCATTAATGCACAAGAATGCACTCACAATTTGCAGGAACCAGTGGAAGAAGAAATTGATGAAACTGAAGGCTCATTGGATGAAAAAGAAGAGGAGAGTGGTGAACAAAAGGAGGAAGAATGTATTAGCTACCCATGCCAACCTTCTAATGAGAGTAACTCTTTATCTCTTACACTATTTGATTGTCCTCCATGCTTACCAAAGGAGGTTGAATGTTATGTTCCTGTGGATTCTCTTGAAATATTCCCTATGAGTAAAACTTGTGAGAATAATTATGCTACTGTTATCTATGATAATCCATGCTACTTTGATAAATCTTATGATAATGTTTTGTTTGTGCCTGATCTCGAAATGCATGGTACGAAAGAGTTTTGCTTGGCAAATGTTTATGATAAATCTCTAGATGATGGTCCTATGTTACTTGATAATATTAATTGTACTACTAATAAAAATGGGATTGAAGAAGTCTTGACTTTATCTATGAGTCCCATATCTCTTGAGATTGATCAATCATCTTGTTATATTATTGATAAAAGTGGGTTTGAAAGTTTTAATCCCGCTATTTTTGAGCTTGATAAAATTATATATTTATGGATCATGAGAAACATGTTTTATGTGATAGTTATATTGTTGAGTTTATCCATGAAGCTACTGACAACTATTATGAGAGAGGAAAATATGGTTGTAGAAATTTTCATGGTACTAAAACACCTCTCTATATGCTGAAAATTTTGAAGTTACTCTTGTTTTATCTTCTTATGCTTGTCACTTTGTTCTTCATGAATTTATTTGTGTACAAGATTCCTATGCATAGGAAGTGGGTTAGACTTAAATGTGTTTTGAACTTGCTTTTTGATGCTCTCCTTTGCTTCAACTCTTATTTCTTGCGAGTGCATCATTAAAATTGCTGAGCCCATCTTAATGGCTATAAAGAAAGAACTTCTTGGGAGATAACCCATGTCTTTATTTTGCTACTGTTTTGTTGTGTCTTCGAAGTTGTTACTACTGTAGCAACCTCTCCTTATCTTTATTTTATTGCAATGTTGTGCCAAGTGAAGTCTCTAATAGAAGGTTGATACTAGATTTGGATTACTGCGCAGAAACAGATTTCTATCTGTCACGAATTTGGGCAGGGCTCTCTGTAGGTAACTCAGAAAAATCTGCCAATTTACGTGCGTGTTCCTCAGATATGTACGCAACTTTCATTAGTTTTGAGTTTTATGATTTGAGCAACGGAAGTACCTCTTAAAAATTCGTCTTTACTGGCTGTTCTGTTTTGACAGATTCTGTCTCTGTTTTTTTGCATTGTCTCTTGTGGACTTTAAGTGAGGCTTTCTAGACGTGGAGAGCTGTAGCTAATGTTTTATTGAGTTCTTGCAATGTGAAACTACAGGACTAAAGTGGATTAAAGTTTTTTTGAGTACTAACCCCTCTAATGAAGTTTATGAAAAGTTTGGTGTGGCAGAAGTTTTCAAGGGTCAAGAGAGGAGGATGATATATGATCAAGAAGAGTGAAAAGTCTAAGCTTGGGGATGCACCCGTGGTTCATCCCTGCATATTTCAAGAAGACTCAAGCGTCTAAGCTTGGGGATGCCCAAGGCATCCCCTTCTTCATCAACTTATCAGGTTTCTTCTATTGAAGCTACATTTTTATTCGGTCACATCTTATATTCTTTACTTGGAGCGTCTGTGTGTTTTTATTTTTGTTTATGTTTGAATAAATTCGGATCCTAGCAATCCTTGTTTGGGAGAGAGACACGCTCCACTTTTTCATATGAACACTCGTGTTCTTCGCTCTTACTTTTAATGTTCAATGACAAAAGTTGGAAGCTATTGCACTTATTGTTATTTGGTTGGAAACAGAAAATGCTTCATATTGTCTTGGATAATTTGATACTTGGCAATTGTTTTGAGCTCTCAAGTAGGTCATGATTAAGCTCATGCATCATGTAGTTTAAATATATTAGTGGAGAATTACCGTAGAGCTTGTTGAAATTGGTTTGCATGATTGGTCTCTCTAAGGTTTAGATATTTTCTGGTAAAAGTGTTTGAGCAACAAGGAAGACAGTGTAGAGTTTTATAATGCTTGCAATATGTTCTTATGTAAGTTTTGTTGTACCGGTTGATGTCTACTTCCCCCTCCTTTTCCTGTAGACAGTGTTGGGCCTCCAAGAGCAGAGGTTTGTAGAACAGCAGCAAGTTTTCCCTTAAGTGGATCACCCAAGGTTTATCGAACTCAGGGAGGAAGAGGTCAAAGATATCCCTCTCATGCAACCCTGCAACCACAAAGCAAGAAGTCTCTTGTGTCCCCAACACACCTAATAGGTGTACTAGTGCGGCGAAGAGATAATGAAATACAGGTGGTATGAATATATATGAGCAGTAGCAACGGTGCCAGAAAATAGCTTGCTGGCGTGTAGTTGATGGTGGTAGTATTGCAGCAGTAGTAACGCAAAGAAACAAGAAACAAGCAGTAGTAACGCAGCAGTATTTAGGAACAAGGCCTAGGGATTAGACTTTCACTAGTGGACACTCTCAACATTGATCACATAACAGAATAGATAAATGCATACTCTACACTTTTGTTGGATGATGAACGCATTGCGTAGGATTACACGAACCCTCAATGCCGGAGTTAACAAGCTCCACAATTTGTTCATATTTAAGTAACCTTATAGTGTAAGATAGATCAACAGATTAAACCAAGTACTAACATAGCATGCACACTGTCACCTTCATGCATATGTAGGAGGAATAGATCACATCAATATTATCATAGCAATAGTTAACTTCGCAATCTACAAGAGATCATGATCATAGCATAAACCAAGTACTAACACGGTGCACACACTGTCACCTTTACACACGTGCAGGAGGAATAGGACTACTTTAATAACATTGCTAGAGTAGCACATAGATAGTAGTGATACAAAACTCATATGAATCTCAATCATGTAAAGCAGCTCATGAGATCATTGTATTGAGGTACATAGGAGAGAGATTAACCACATAGCTACCGGTACAGCCCCGAGCCTCGATGGAGAACTACTCCCTCCTCATGGGAGCAGCAGCGGTGATGAAGATGGCGGTGGAGATGGCAGCGGTGTCGATGGAGGAGCCTTCCGGGGGCACTTCCCCGTTCCGGCGGCGTGCCGGAACAGAGACTCCTGTCCCCCAGATCTTGGCCTCGCGATGGCGGCGGCTCTGGAAGGTTTCTGTGGTTTTCGTCGAACGTATCAGGGTTTCTGATCCAGGGGCTTTATATAGGCGAAGAGGCGGCGCAGGAGGGTCGAAGGGGTGACGACACCATAGGGCGGCGCGGCCAGGGCCTGGGCCGCGCCGGCCTAGGGTCTGGGGGCCCAGTGCCCCCCCCTCTGGTCCTTCCCGGGTGTTCTGGATGCTTCCGGTGAAAATAGGAACTTGGGCGTTGATTTCGTCCGATTCCGAGAATATTTCGTTACTAGGATTTCTGAAACCAAAAACAGCAGAAAACAGCAACTTACACTTCGGCATCTTGTTAATAGGTTAGTTCCAGAAAATGCACGAATATGACATAAAGTGTGCATAAAACATGTAGATAACATCAATAATGTGGCATGGAACATAAGAAATTATCGATACGTCGGAGACGTATCAGCATCCCCAAGCTTAGTTCTGCTCGTCCCGAGCAGGTAAAACGATAACACAGATAATTTCTGGAGTGACATGCCATCATAACCTTGATCATACTATTTGTAAAGCATATGTAGTGAATGCAGCGATCAAAACAATGTGTATGACATGAGTAAACAAGTGAATCATAAAGCAAAGACTTTTCATGAATAGCACTTCAAGACAAGCATCAATAAGTCTTGCATAAGAGTTAACTCATAAAGCAATAATTCAAAGTAAAAGCATTGAAGCAACACAAAAGAAGATTAAGTTTCAGCGGTTGCTTTCAACTTGTAACATGTATATCTCATGGATATTGTCAACATAGAGTAATATAATAAGTGCAATATGCAAGTATGTAGGAATCAATGCACAGTTCACACAAGTGTTTGCTTCTTGAGGTAGAGAGAGATAGGTGAACTGACTCAACAATAAAAGTAAAAGAATGGTCCTTCAAAGAGGAAAGCATCGATTGCTATATTTGTGCTAGAGCTTTTATTTTGAAAACATGAAACAATTTTGTCAACGGTAGTAATAAAGCATATGTATCATGTAAATTATATCTTACAAGTTGCAAGCCTCATGCATAGTATACTAATAGTGCCCGCACCTTGTCCTAATTAGCTTGGACTACCGGATCATCACAAGGCACATGTTTTAACCAAGTGTCACAAAGGGGTACCTCCATGCCGCCTGTACAAAGGTCTAAGGAGAAAGCTCGCATTGGATTTCTCGCTATTGATTATTCTCAACTTAGACATCCATACCGGGACAACATAGACAACAGATAATGGACTCCTCTTTTATGCATAAGCATGTAAGAACAATTAATAATTTTCTCATTCGAGATTGAGGATATTTGTCCAAAACTGAAACTTCCACCATGGATCATGGTTTTAGTTAGCGGCCCAATGTTCTTCTCTAACAATATGCATGCTTAACCATAAGGTGGTAGATCGCTCTTACTTCAGACAAGACGAACATGCATAGCAACTCACATGAAATTCAACAATGAATAGTTGATGGCGTCCCCAGTGAACATGGTTATCGCACAACAAGCAACTTAATAAGAGATAAAGTGCATAATTACATATTCAATACCACAATAGTTTTTAAGCTATTTGTCCCATGAGCTATATATTGCAAAGGTGAATGATGGAATTTTAAAGGTAGCACTCAAGCAATTTACTTTGGAATGGCGGAAAATACCATGTAGTAGGTAGGTATGGTGGACACAAATGGCATAGTGGTTGGCTCAAGTATTTTGGATGCATGAGAAGTATTCCCTCTCGATACAAGGTTTAGGCTAGCAAGGCTTATTTGAAACAAACACAAGGATGAACCGGTGCAGCAAAACTCACATAAAAGACATATTACAAGCATTATAAAACTATACATCGTCTTCCTTGTTGTTCAAACTCAATACTACAAATTATCTAGACCTTAGAGAAACCAAATATGCAAACCAAATTTTAGCATGCTCTATGTATTTCTTCATTAATGGGTGCAAAGCATATGATGCAAGAGCTTAAACATGAGCACAACAATTGCCAAGTATCACATTACCCAAGACATTAATAGCAATTACTACATGTATCATTTTCCAATTCCAACCATATAACAATTTAACGAAGAAGAAACTTCGCCATGAATACTATGAGCTAAGAACACATGTGTTCATATGAACCAGCGGAGTGTGTCTCTCTCCCACACAAGCATGATGTAATCAAATTTATTCAAACACAAACAAAAACAAAAACAAACCGACGCTCCAAGTAAAGCACATAAGATGTGACCAAATAAAAATATAGTTTCAGGGGAGGAACCTGATAATGTTGTCGATGAAGAAGGGGATGCCTTGGGCATCCCCAAGCTTAGACGCTTGAGTCTTATTGATATATGCAGGGGTGAACCACCGGGTGCATCCCCAAGCTTAGAGCTTTCACTCTCCTTGATCATGTTGCATCATACTCCTCTCTTGATCCTTGAAAACTTCCTCCACACCAAACTCGAAACAACTCATTAGAGGGTTAGTGCACAATATAAATTTGACATATTCAGAGGTGACACAATCATTCTTAACACTTCTGGACATTGCATAATGCTACTGGATATTAGTGGATCAAAGAAATTCATCCAACATAGCAAAAGAGGCAATGCGAAATAAAAGCAGAATCTGTCAAAACAGAACAGTTCGTATTGACGAATTTTAAAATGGCACCAGACTTGCTCAAATGAAAATGCTCAAATTGAATGAAAGTTGCGTACATATCTGTGGATCATGCACGTAAATTGGCTTAATTTTCTGAGCTACCTACAGGGAGGTGGACCCAGATTCGTGACAGCAAAGAAATCTGGAACTGTGCAGTAATCCAAATCTAGTACTTACTTTTCTATCAACGGCTTTACTTGGCACAACAAAACACAAAACTAAGATAAGGAGAGGTTGCTACAGTAGTAAACAACTTCCAAGACACAAATATAAAACAAAGTACTGTAGCAAAATAACACATGGGTTATCTCCCAAGAAGTTCTTTCTTTATAGCCATTAAGATGGGCTCAGCAGTTTTAATGATGCACTCATAAGAAATAGTATTTGAAGCAAAAGAGAGCATCAAGAGGCAAATTCAAAACACATTTAAGTCTAACATGCTTCCTATGCAAAGGAATCTTGTAAATAAACAAGTTCATGAAGAGCAAAGTAACAAGCATAGGAAGATAAAACAAGTGTAGCTTCAAAAATTTCAGCACATAGAGAGGTGTTTTAGTAACATGAAAATTTCTACAACCATATTTTCCTCTCTCATAATAACTTTCAGTAGCAACATTAGCAAACTCAACAATATAACTATCACATAAAGCATTCTTATCATGAGTCTCATGCATAAAATTATTACTCTCCACATAGGCATAATCAATTTTATTAGTTGTAGTGGGAGCAAATTCAACAAAGTAGCTATCATTATTATTCTCATCAAGTGTAGGAGGCATAGTATAATCACAACAAAATTTACTCTCCATAGTAGGTGGCACCAAAAGACCACTATCATTATAATCATCATAAATAGGAGGCAAAGTATCATCAAAGAAAATTTTCTCCTCAATGCTTGGGAGACTAAAAATATCATGCTCATCAAAGCCAGCTTCCCCAAGCTTAGAATTTTCCATATCATTAGCAACAATGGTGTTCAAAGCGTTCATACTAATATCATTGCTACTAGCATGCAAATAAGATTCCATGGGTTTTTTAATTTTCGCATTAAACCATTCATGTCTTGACTCAGGAAATAGAATAAAAAGCTCACAGATGTTGTCCATTATGCCTTACTAGTGTAAACAAGAAACAAAAAGATGCAATTGCAGGATCTAAAGGAAATAGCTTCGAGCACAAACACAATGGCGCCAGAAAAGTACTTTACCTGGAACCGAAGTATGAGTGCCTTTTACCTTTCCTCCCCGGCAACGGCGCCAGAAAAGTGCTTGATGTCTACTTCCCCCTCCTTTTCCTGTAGACAGTGTTGGGCCTCCAAGAGCAGAGGTTTGTAGAACAGCAGCAAGTTTTCCCTTAAGTGGATCACCCAAGGTTTATCGAACTCAGGGAGGAAGAGGTCAAAGATATCCCTCTCATGCAACCCTGCAACCACAAAGCAAGAAGTCTCTTGTGTCCCCAACACACCTAATAGGTGTACTAGTGCGGCGAAGAGATAATGAAATACATGTGGTATGAATATATATGAGCAGTAGCAACGGTGCCAGAAAATAGCTTGCTGGCGTGTAGTTGATGGTGGTAGTATTGCAGCAGTAGTAACGCGATAAAAACGATAAACAAGCAGTAGTAACGCAGCAGTATTTAGGAACAAGGCCTAGGGATTAGACTTTCACTAGTGGACACTCTCAACATTGATCACATAACAGAATAGATAAATGCATACTCTACACTTTTGTTGGATGATGAACGCATTGCGTAGGATTACACGAACCCTCAATGCCGGAGTTAACAAGCTCCACAATTTGTTCATATTTAAGTAACCTTATAGTGTAAGATAGATCAACAGATTAAACCAAGTACTAACATAGCATGCACACTGTCACCTTCATGCATATGTAGGAGGAATAGATCACATCAATATTATCATAGCAATAGTTAACTTCGCAATCTACAAGAGATCATGATCATAGCATAAACCAAGTACTAACACGATGCACACACTGTCACCTTTACACACGTGCAGGAGGAATAGGACTACTTTAATAACATTGCTAGAGTAGCACATAGATAGTAGTGATACAAAACTCATATGAATCTCAATCATGTAAAGCAGCTCATGAGATCATTGTATTGAGGTACATAGGAGAGAGATTAACCACATAGCTACCGGTACAGCCCCGAGCCTCGATGGAGAACTACTCCCTCCTCATGGGAGCAGCAGCGGTGATGAAGATGGCGGTGGAGATGGCAGCGGTGTCGATGGAGGAGCCTTCCGGGGGCACTTCCCCGTTCCGGCGGCGTGCCGGAACAGAGACTCCTGTCCCCCAGATCTTGGCCTCGCGATGGCGGCGGCTCTGGAAGGTTTCTGTGGTTTTCGTCGAACGTATCAGGGTTTCTGATCCAGGGGCTTTATATAGGCGAAGAGGCGGCGCAGGAGGGTCGAAGGGGTGACGACACCATAGGGCAGCGCGGCCAGGGCCTGGGCCGCGCCGGCCTAGGGTCTGGGGGCCCAGTGCCCCCCCTCTGGTCCTTCCCGGGTGTTCTGGATGCTTCCGGTGAAAATAGGAACTTGGGCGTTGATTTCGTCCGATTCCGAGAATATTTCGTTACTAGGATTTCTGAAACCAAAAACAGCAGAAAACAAGAATCGGCACTTCGGCATCTTGTTAATAGGTTAGTTCCAGAAAATGCACGAATATGACATAAAGTGTGCATAAAACATGTAGATAACATCAATAATGTGGCATGGAACATAAGAAATTATCGATACGTCGGAGACGTATCACCGGTTCATACTTGTTTGCTTCAAACAACCTTGCTAGCCAAAGCCTTGTACTGAGAGGGAATGCTTCTCGTACATCCAAAACCTTAAGCCAAAACCTATGCCATGTGTGTCCACCATATCTACCTACTATGTGGTATTTCCTGCCATTCCAAGCAAATACTTCATGTGCTACCTTTAAACAATTCAAAAGCTATTATCTCTTATTTGTGTCAATGTTTTATAGCTCATGAGGAAGTATGTGGTGTTTTATCTTTCGATATTGTCATTTACTTTTGACAGACTTTCACAATGAACTAGTGGCTTCATCCGCTTATCCAATAATTTTGCAAAAAGAGCTGGCAATGGGGTTCCCAGCCCCGATTACTTGCATTAATAATTCTCTTCACATGCTTTGCCCTGATCAATCAGTAAGTAACTTAATTTTGCATATAGACACTCCTTCATGGTATGTGAATGTTGGAAGGCACCCGAGGATTCGGTTAGCCATGGCTTGTGAAAGCAAAAGGTTGGGAGGAGTGTCATCATAAATAAAACTAAAATACATGTGTAAACAAAAGAGAAGAGGGATGATCTACCTTGCTGGTAGAGATAACGTCCTTCATGGGAGCCGCTCTTTGAAGGTCTGGTTGATAAGGTAGTTAGAGTACCCATTACCATTCGTTGACAACAACAAACACCTCTCAAAACTTTACTTTTATACTCTCTATATAATTTCAAAACTTAAAAAGCTCTAGCACATGATTTAATCCCTGCTTCCCTCTGCGAAGGGCCTATCTTTTACTTTATGTTGAGTCAGTTTACCTACTTCCTTCCATCTTAGAAGCAAACACTTATGTCAACTGTGCATTTATTCTTACATACTTGCTTATTTGCATTCATCATATTACTTTGTGTTGACAATTATCCATGAGATATGCATGTTGAAAGTTGAAAGCAACTGCTGAAACTTACATCTTTCTCTGTGTTGCTTCAATGCCTTTACTTTGAATGTATTGCTTTATGAGTTAACTCTTATGCAAGACTTTTGATGCTTGTCTTGAAAGTACTATTCATGAAAAGTTTTGCTATATGTTATCTATTTGTTAGCAACTATAGATCATTGCCTTGAGTCACTGCATTCATCTCATATGCTTTATAATAGTATGATCAAGATTATGTAAGTAGCATGTCACTACAGAAATTATTCTTTTTATCGTTTACCTACTCGAAGGCGAGTAGGAACTAAGCTTGGGGATGCTGATACGTCTCCAACGTACCTATAATTTCTGATGATCCATGCTTGTTTTATGACAATACTTACATGTTTTGCTTGCACTTTATAATGTTTTTATGCATTTTCCCGGAACTAACCTATTAACGAGATGCCGAAGGGCCAGTTGCTGTTTTCTGTTGTTTTTGGTTCCAGAAAGGCTGTTCGGGCAATATTCTCGGAATTCGACGAAACGAAGACCCAACATCTTATTTTTCCCGGAACCTTCCAGAAAGTCAGAGTGGGACCAGAGGGGAGCCCTTGGGGCCCCACACGTGGTGGCGGCGCGGCCCAAGGGGGGGGCGCGCCCCCCTAGTGTGAGGAGGCCCCGTGGCCCCTCCAACTCCGACTCTTCGCCTATTTAAGCCGTCCTGACCTAAAACATCGATACGAATTGACGAAACTCCAGAAAGACTCCAGGGGCGCCGCCGCCATCGCGAAACTCCAATTCGGGGGACAGAATCTCTGTTCCGGCACCCTGCCGGGACGGGGAAGTAACCCCGGAAGCCATCTCCATCGACGCCACCACCTCCATCATGCTCCGTGAGTAGTTCCCCCATGGACTACGGGTTTTAGCTGTAGCTAGTTGGTATTCTCTCCCCCATGTACTTAAATACAATGATCTCATGAGCTGCCTTACATGATTGAGATTCATCTGATGTAATCGGTGTTGTGTTTGTTGGGATCCGATGGATTGTTACATTATGATTAGTCTATCTATAAAGTTTGTGAAGTTATTGTTGCTGCAATCTTGTTGTGTTTAATGCTTGTCACTAGGGCCCGAGTGGCATGATCTTAGATTTAAGCTCTATACTTATTGCTTAGATTGTATCTACAAGTTGTTTGCACATGTCTATGTCCGGAACCCGAGGCCCCAGAGTGACAAAGAATCGGGATAACTGGAGGGGAAGGCTTAGGTATGAGGATCACATGTTTTCACGGAGTGTTAATGCTTTGCTCCGGTGCTCTATTAAAAGGAGTACCTTAATTTCCAGTAGATTCCCTAGAGGCACGGCTGCCCCCGGCTGGTAGGACAAAATATGTTATGCAAGTTTCTCATTGCGAGCACGTATGACTATATATGGAAAACATGCCTACATGATTAATAAGCTTGATGTTCTGTCTTAATGCTATTTCAATCCTATCAATTGCCCAACTGTAATTTGTTCACCCAACACTTGTTATTGGAGAGTTACCACTAGTGTAGATAGCTGGGAACCCCGGTCCATCTTTCATCATCATATACTCGTTCCTACATGTCATTGGAAGTAGTATCAACTATTTTCTGGTGCCATTGCTCTCATATTATTGCTACTGTTGCTGTGTTACTGTTACCACTGCTCTCATATTACTGCTGCTTTCACATCACCCCTGTTACTAGTGCTTTTCCAGGTGCAGCTGAATTGACAACTCAGTTGTTAAGGCTTATAAGTATTCTTTACCTCCCCCTGTGTCGAATCAATAAATTTGGGTTTTACTTCCCTCGAAGACTGTTGCGATCCCCTATACTTGTGGGTTATCATGCCACAATATGTTTCATAGTTCTTGGTTGTCCCACCTACCTACGTCCATCGATCCCTACATGCAAACATCCCAGATCGCTACGTGAACATGGGCCGCGAGCCTGCATCATGGGCCATCTCATTTAAAAGGCAAATTGATGTGCATCACCTGGGTTGTCCACGCAGACCTCCGCCGCCCCAAATCACTGGCTCCTTCCCATTGCCGCCCCGCCCCCGCCCCTGCACCTGCACCCCTGGCGCGCCATGTTGGACCGGATCGATGCCGCCTCACCCCAGCTCCGGTGCTCCATTCTCGTTGCGGGCCGCGCGACCCCGACCTCGCCACAGTCTGGCGCAGCTCCGGCACCGCCCCTCCCGCAGAATCCATCACCGACGCGCCTCCAATCGAACCTCAAACCTCGCTGAGGCGAAACCCTAGGTCGTCGGCGTCGAGGACGGCGTGGGCCAGGCCACGCGCGGCATCTCCCCCATGTCTTCCACTTACCCTTCCTCGCCTCGCTGCTCCGTCCCCTTGCTCGCTTCACCACCGAGTCCTCGCACCTGCAGGCCGTGGCCGTGCGGATGGTGCCGTCCAACGGCGTCGCCGGCGCCGGGATGTCGACCACCGTAGGTGCTTCTCGAGATATGACCCGTGCCCCAACCCGTAGCCACCAATGTTATTCTCCCCAATTCTGAAAAAATGGGATCTTCCTTTTGCAGGTAGCCGGAGGAGGGATCCGGGATGTTTTGCTGATGGTCACCACCGTCTGCGGGATGCACTGGTAGCACGACGCAAGCGACACGAATTCTTCGATCTCCTGCACAGATTTGTATCTGCGTCTTCTTGGGCTCCACGCGCATAGGGAAGTTTCTGGTTCCTCATTGCTGGTCATGGAACATCTTTATGTCCAGTGTATTCCTGGAAGTTTGAGGTTGCTGGTCATCCAGCGAGTGGATATGCAGCTAGCTAGCTGTTTATGTTTTTTCCCGTAGCTCGCTCTGGAGTCTGGATCCACCCCCTAATCAAACCTTGATGTGCCTATTAGTCCTCATTGCCATCGGCGGTAATCAAACCTTTCATTCCCCAAACACAGTTTCAGATAATTTGAATTCAAATAGTTTTCTGTACTACCCTGTCCAGAAACTTGATGTTACAGGCACAATTTCATCAAACTAGAATTCATGGTAGTGCATTGCATGTTGAGTTAAATTTGGCTATAGTTGAAAGTTTGTTCGTGATGCAGATTGTGGGCAATCATGGATAGGAGATACAATTGTTGTTTAGTAATATTCACTTAATGGTATGTTTCCCCTTTCATTGTATTTTTGTATACTAGAGAAAATATGTCAGTGACCTTCTGGTCTTGCTAGCAGATGCTTCTTGATTTGAGGACCAAGCACTTCAATTGATTCGTTTTCAAGTCCATGTAGATTACTCATTTGAATAACAATAACAGGATCTTCTACCAGGTTGTTTGAGCATCCTCTATCAGATAGTGAAGCATAGGTATATTCCATGTTAGTTCCTGGTTCACGTTTTCCTCTTATTGTTGTACTGTTTGGTTGTCTGTAGTTTTTATGCATTGCCACCTCCTTTGGTTGCCTTCCCTTTATTTTGAAAATTTTTCTGGACTCATATATGTATGTCCATATATGCAGAACAATTATGCCTTAAACGGATCTGATTTCTCAAAAGTAAAAGTTCATATTTTGATTGTAAAATTACTATTTTCATGTGCATGCAGAAATTGATGAAAGTACTGTCAAGCACTTCCACAGAGGTATTCAGTTGATCTCTTTAAGGTCAATGATATTGTAATCTGACTGGTACTTCCATCATCGTGCCTCCTACACTCTACGTGGCTGGCTAAAATGACTGTCCCAGCTATTTCCATTACCTACTCTCATGCATTGTGCCTCCTTCGCCCCCAACTTGAAGTATGTGATTATTTTCAGCCAATTAGTGACATACTATTAAGATCAGTCCACAATAGAGCTTAGACATGTCAAAATCACCTTTATATGGTCTCTAAATACTTCACATATATTTTGGAATTTCTTTTACAGAATTAAGTGCTAAATGCTCAGAACTAGCACTTTCAGGGATTATTAGGTTCTCTCTCTAAGTATACATATCCTAATGGCCCTTGGTGGTATAGCTTAAGATTAAAATATGTTGAAAAGTTGTAGCTTCTAAATGTAATGTACTAACTTTAAATTTGTACTTGAATTATTTTGTCAAGAATTTTTGTGATCCATATCTACACAATAGCAGGTCGATCGGTGGACACGGAAGGAAGAGAAGAGAAAAGGAGAATAAAACCTCTCCCGAGCATAAAACGTGAAAGAATTGTTGATGATATTCTCAATTATACTGTGCATATATGCATACTAGAAGATTAACAATCCATTGAGAAGCTTAAGATAAAGCTGTAAGACTAATTGTTTCCCATGCCCTGTAGAAGTCTCACAGTTCCATTCTTCTATTTTTTGTTTGTTTGTCCACGAAAAGGTAGCTGCCCCTAAAATTCACATGATGATTTTAGATCATAATTGGCCAGTTCAGTATAAATCCAATCCATCTATTTCTTATTGCAAAATTCAAGTATTATGTTGCCTTATGTTTAGAGACCATCCTCAAAAGGGTGTACACGCTTCTGAAGTTCACACACAATAAGGTGGTTAGAAGCATTAGTGTCTCATGCTTAGGGCTGATGTATTTAAAGCTTCATTTCAGATTACTCATGCTTGAATAGTTGTGTGGATGGTAACAGAGATAAAAGTCCAGGTGACTTCAAATACCAAATCAAAGCCATGGAGAACATCATAGACAATGTTTAAACAGGTAGAATTACATTGGTTTCACAATTGTCAGCTTCTCCTTTTTTTATTAACCCAAGATTCAAGGTAAAGCCGCTAAAGGGATTTTGAAGTGAATATGTTATACCCTCCTCTGCCATTTCATTTTATTTCTTATGTTTGTAGCAGTTTCAAGAAAGTTAATTTGTTCATATCCGGCACTAAATGAGGCTATTGTCAAAATTTAATATAATTTAACGATACTATCTGGGTCCTATAAAAACAATGCTAGACAAGTTTTCATACTGGTACTTTTAACGAGTTAAATATAATTTAAACGACCAGCTTCGCCACATTCACTAGAACGACGCCGCCGCGGCTGAGCTCGGCCTCGGAATCAGCAAAGTTGGGTGGGCGGTCTGGGGATTTTTTTTGTTCAGTTTTTTTGCTTGGGGGAGTTTGCGTTCTGATTTGTGTGAAAATTTCTGGTTTCTTGGGGGAGGTTTTGTGCGAGATCTGCGTATATTTTTGAAATTTCGGGTGATCTAGGCTGGAATTTGAGGCGGGCGCCGGGAATTGAGGATTCATCTATGCCATCTGAATATGGCTTTGTTTGTTGTGTTTTAGGTGAGGTTGAGGCAAATATTACCTTGCCCGGAGCATAGGGTGAGGAGGCTGAGAGGAAGGAGACCATGGAGCTGTTCCCGCAGAGTAGGGGCGGAGCTACACCCCGGGCAACCAGGGCCATGGCCCGGGGCGCAGCAATTGTACCTCCATACAACTATGGAGATTATCGAATCGGCCTGGGATTGACCCATCTCAGCTGCCAATGGTGCATCGTCGTCGATCGAATTGCTCGAACCCTTCCTTTCTCTGCTAGATACTCTGCTTAGATGCTTTTGCTGCTACTGCTGGTCCGCCCTGCCTTGTCGCGTCCTGCCCTCCTCCATGCGAGCGTTCCGGCCGGCACCCTCGAAGGCTGGTGCGATGCTATGCCTCTGCTCTAAGTCTTTTCTTTCCTAGTTCTCCTAGTACATGCTTCGCCCAATGGGAGTAGGTAATTGATTCAGCTGCGGCTCCCTGTCTGAGCTACGTGATTGACTAATTCTGTTCTATCTCAGTGGCTCAGTTGAATAGATCAATAGACTGTCCAGAAATCAAGCACTGATTTTTGTAGTACTATCTTTTTTATCTTCGTATTACCATTACTCTTTTATGATCTTTTGTGTACTTTGTTGGATTTGTTAACAATTCAGATAAAATTTTATGTTCAGTTTTTGCAATTGTGCCTAAAAAGTTGTGATATTACAAGATTTTTTTTGGAGTAGTGTCGTGGTATCGTCACGGCATATGCCATAGGGTGGCTAATCGAAGTGGTTCCTGAGGGATCTCACGGCGGTATCCGGATGCGGGTATGGGGACGAGCGACACGACGACGTACCCAGGTTCGAGGCCCTCCGATGGAGGTAAAACCTCTACTCTTGCTAGAGTGTATACGATGATCACACAATACAATGGTGCTCCTAGAGCTGTGTCCGGCTGCTCCTGGGAGGTTAAGGGAGACGATGGTCTCTCTCACAGGGCAGCGCTATGGGTGGAATGAAGTGAGAATGATCGATCCCCTGCACGAGAGGGGGTAGTGCGGCTTATATAGGCACCGGCACTTTACATATAAGACCCTATAGTCTACTGGCCGGCTTGGCCGGCTCCGGCTTCCGCTCCTTCCCGAGGCGGTGACGTCAGGAGCCGTTGAGGCATCGTGGCCTGTCCCATCCGGCTGCCAAGGTCAGCGGTATGGAGAGGAGGTGTTCCTGTCGCCGTCAGCCACTGTAGCCAGTACGGATCGTCGTAGGCCATGATGGCCTGTCCGGCGCGTGGCACTATTGCTCCACAGTGCCCCGCGCTTTACGGAAGGTGAAGTCAGCGTGGACTTTGGGAACCCGGATCACCAACCCGGTTCCTTCCAGTGCAAGACTCGCCAGCCTCGAGTCGGTCTGAGGTACAAACCCCCAGTCGGATATGGCTTGGAGAAGCCGGCCCAGCTACAGCATTGGTGGCCGTAGCCAGGCCGACTAGGACCTAGAGCCAGCCAGCTTCCAGACCAGCCGGCCACGGCGCAGCCGGCTGCTCCTCAGCCGGCCTTGCCGCGAGCCGGCCAGTGGCCAGCCGGCTGCTCCGCGTCCATTGCCCTACCCGGGGTCTTCCCCCCGACAAGTAGCTTTTTTGCGCTTAGTTTCTGGCCCGGGGCTTGCTTCAATCCTGGCTCCGTCACTGCCGCAGAGCGCCGGCTTGGGTGGTGTGCAAGATGCTCGCTCTTTTCTAAAGTAAACTTTCAACCAGTACATGATTGATCATGCTTGTTTTCTTTTGAAAACTATTGATCATGTTTGCTTACTGTAGCTCCGGTAACAATGAAAATAAGATACGTGAGTGCAAAACCAGATCAACAATGGAATATTTGGATTTACCATTTATTTACTTACTACCGTGAATATGAGTTGCAGCATGGCATTGAATGGTTGCATTAACTTGCATCAACTTGATCCTTATTGGGCACATGAAATTTGTAAAGGTAAAAAGAAGCAACTTTTTATTTTGCAGGGAGTAAAACAGAAGCAACTTAATCATCCATGTGCATGGATTCTATAACATAAATTGAGATCCAGATGAAGAGCCGGTGGACGCATGGCCACTGACGGAGAATATCGGTGAGGTAGTGGGGATCTGGAGGAGACTGCCTAAAACACAGGAGAGGGTCACCTGGCGAGCTGCCCGTGAGGCATCGCTGTTACGGAAATAGAGGACGCCGAGGAGAACCGATATCGGTAGCAGTTGGGGTCGAGATCAGAAGCGGTCGCTCAACCCGGCTAGCTCTCGTAACGTGTTTCGTTTTCGGTGGGGACTGACCGGTAATAGTTTTGAGCTGCGCTGGGACTCAATTGCAAGATACCTGTTTTTGGAGGAACTGAATCAAACATGATTAACGGTAAGTGGTAACGATGTAATGGACGAAAACACGATTTCAAACGCGAACCAAATACCTCCTTGGAGGAAAGAAAATGAGGATAAGTTTTTTACTAGGTTGTATGCATTGCAAGAAATTTTAAATGTATTTTTGAATAAGTTACTATTCTTGCAAAAAAAATGTTGTCGGTGTATAAAATAATTAGTATGCTATATTTCTTTCCCGTTGCTTCACATTCAGTGTCATATTGCACTTTTGTAATTGATTTAGACAATTAATTAGGATCAACAAAGTTTTTCTTACGGACTTAGGCAATGAAAATACCAATAATTGTCCTACGCAAAAGTGGCCAATATGGTGGAAATTGCAAGATTGTATGCTATAGAAAAAGACACATACATGTTGAAAAGGGTATAAAAGTATTGTTGTTGGTCCTCAAAGGGTTAATAAGAAGATAAAAATGTGTTTCAAAAACTATAAGTGAGTATGCACAACAAACTGAATTCACCTTTCAATATATTTTGTCTTCCCGTGGCAACGCATGGGCATTTGTCCCAGTAACTACGGAAAAAGGAAAAAGAACAATCTCACACCCGATGCCTGCCTGCCCACCACCCCCACCGCCGATGTGCTCCGGCCAGGCAGGCCGCCGCCACCGTGCTCCGCCCCGCGTTGTCGTGCTCCGCCCCTTACTCTTCCCGGCCTGCGCCGCCCGGAGCTCGTCCGCGCCAGATCACCGGAGCCGCTCGCGCCGGCGCCGCCCGAGCTCGCCCCGCCGGCCCCTGCCAGAGCTCGTCCGCGCCGCCCATCGCCGGGAATCGTATCAAGGTGCGCGATCTCGCCTTCGTCCTCCACGTCCAGCTCGGGGTCAACTCCGCCGTGCACGAATTGCCGATGAGATGTCTCTCGTCTGGTTCGACCCGAGGGCTCGCGGGGACGCCGTGCTCACTGTGCCCTAGAGCATGAAGGAATGGAGCTCGGCTGCGAGCAGGGGGGCGCCATGGTGGTCCTAGGCGCGCGGGGCTCACCGGCGTCGAGCAGGAGGCTGAGGGATCGACGCGCGTGGCCTGCCTCCGGGCACGCTAATCATCCTTGCAGGGACTCCGGCGAGCAGCGACCAGGGGGAAGCCCAAGGGGAGGCATGCGGCGGCGCCGCTGTGCTCCGCCCCGCGCCTCCGTGCTCCTCCGGCGAGGCAGGTCTCTGGTTGACTCGCGCTGCCAGACCCCAGCTCCACCACGCGTGCGTGGGTGGCCTCCTGCCTCTCGGCCGGCTGCGGCCTCGACGAGCGTGGCCTGCCTCCTGCCGCGCCGGCGGCGGCCTGGACGCGCGTGGGCGGCGCTATGCAGAGTAGAGGAAGGAGAAGACCCCCCCGTTTCTTTTGTTTTAGTGATAACTAGCACAATACCCGCGTGTTGCGGCGGATTTTAAATAGCATCCATAAAATCAAAATTTCTTCCATGCTCTCGGGATTGGACCCCTTTTCAAAGACTTCGCCTCGATCTCGACGGTAGATATAACATGACGCCAGATAATTCATTGGGGACTTCTTTGAGCAGGAGTAACATGTACGATCAATCGTTGCAACTTTAATTTTCGTGGCTATATATCCTGGTCAATTTGCATGGCGTGAACCAACATTGTGAATTCAATAACTTGCAATTTTTTTTGTGAATTCATCAATATTAAGCGATGTGAGCGCTATTGGTATTCATCCATCTTCACCTAACGCACATGTTTATAGAAAAAACTCCTTCAGATTTTGCTAATAATGGCAAAAATATATGTATTTGGTATATGTGTGGTCGTTTCTTTATTAGTACTAAATGGCGCACTCATCATTTTTTAATCGAGGTCCATCTCTCAATCTCAAGGGAAAGAATCATGTTGCAGACATAGCAGGCATCGAGGCGACGCAGTCGGATTCACCACTGGTCATGTCCGTGTATACTCCCCCAGTCGCTTAGCTTTTTCGTTAGCAGCATGCCATCCCGTAATCTTTTGTGTACCGTTTTTTTTTTTTCATTCATACGGCAACCCACCAACACACACCAGTCGGAGGCATCTGGGAAAATTTTGCCCAACACACACAGTCGTGAACTCGTGATCCATCTCTCATATTTTTGCCCAACACACGGTCCCCCTTTCTTGTCCACCATCAGCACCTGGGAAATTTTATTTTTTTCCTCATCATTATTGGATTTGAAATCCATCAATGTTGGTTATACTTTGATGCATCTTGCCGATATTACGTGAACCTTGTGAACCTATATAAACTGGTAAAACTCTGTATGAGAAAACGAGATGGGAATACTGAACCTCAAAAGCACATGCATCGTGTCTCGTTTCAATTAAAACTTTGTCTCTGCAGTCTTATGTTTGGTCTGGCCCAGCCCAGATTGGATGGGCTTTATGGTGAACGCGAGGTTCGTTGCAGGATCCGGGCCAACCAAGGCACGCGCAAGCTCGCTCGTTCGCGGACGGACCGACCAAGCAAACCATTTTTGACTTAGGCGGTGGCATAGGCAAAACCTATACACCGACCAGGTCGGTGGCTACCGGCCACCGCACACCCCCTGGTCGGGTATGGGCCAGGCCCATTTGTGGCTGTTTAGCCTCGTTTTTTCTTTTTTCTTTTTTCTTTTTTCTGGTTTCTTTTTTCTGTTTTCTTTTCTTTTTTCTGTTTTCAGTTTTGTTTATTTTTTTTAGATTCGAAAATTTTGATTTTTAAAAATTGTTCAAATTGAGAAAATGTTTAAATTAAAAAATGTTCAAATTTGAAAACTGTTTAAATTTGAAAACCGTTCAAATTCGAAAACCGTTCAAATTTGAAAATTTGAAAATTGTTCAAATATGAAAATCGTTCAAATCGAAAAATCGTTCAAACTCGAAATTTGTTCATATTCAAAAAATGTTCAATTTTGAAAATTATTCGAGTTAAAAAATTGTTCAAATTTCGAATTTTGTAAAATATTCAAATCCAAAAAATGTTCAAATTTAAAAACTGTTTTAATTTCAGAAAACTGTTCAAATTTTATGAAAAACTTTTTCTCGAAAAAAGTTTTTAAAAGTGTTAGATTTTAAAAAACGAAAATATAAACAGAAAAGAAAAAACAGAAAAGAAGAAAGAAAAAGGAAAAAAAACTCACCTGATGCAATGGGCCGCGGCCCACTAAATTACTGGATCGTGGGGGGTGTGCGGTGCCTTCCACCCACCGACCAGGTCGGTGGCGAGGAGCTCCCGGTGGCATATGTTGTAATTTCGACTGAAGTGCAGGGGTAAGTTAAAAACGGACGAAAAAAGAGGGGTACTTCCTTTATTAGTATATATATAGGTATAGGTATAGAATTTTATTTTTTTAATATGGGCTGGCTTTATAATATTGCAACATCAGCCTTACATATGGGCCTCTCATGTCAGAAGGGCTGTCAATTCGCGTTCAATACAAGTTTAGTGTATTTTGCGAAAATCTTAGCAAAATGTGGTGGCTTTTTGCTCCCCAAACACAAAGTGGTACCGAAATAGATATTTAGCTGGGAATGTGGTAGTTTTATGCTAATAACTCGTGGCCCACCCTGAAATATTGAAAAATGCTTTGTATTTAGTCATTTGGGGAATAATTATCACACATGGGTAGTGCAAAAAAATAAAAATAGGGGGTTGTGCCCACCTGATAGATATTTTGTGTGTCTGTCCGCCACTGGATGGAACTTAAACCATATGTTATAGCTTGTTTTACTTGAGCTTCGCTCACTTTAAGCTGCTAATTGATTGCAACTTTGAGGCATTGACATGTAAACTCAAAGTCATCTGTTTTTGGGGCAGGTCAGGTAGTGCCCATCTATTCCAATTTCTAAATAAAATGAAACTATGTTGTCCTAGAGCCCAAAATCTATATCTACTGCAGATGCACACAACGTAGGATTCAGTAGGGCACATCACATGTCCTTGCCTTCACATCATGGGAACGTAGGATTGAGTAGGGCACATCACATGTCCTTGTCTTCACATCATGCAGTCTGTGCTGCACCACCTCACACGCTCTACCTCCAAGGCCATCTGTATGCGCAAACTTGGACAACAACCTGAAACTTCTCCACCCAGCCCCCAGGGTATGAAGGGATTCAGTGACACAGCCAAAGCAATCATGGGGAATGGGCGCACAGCGACGGTGGCCGACGTTCATCCCCAGCAAACATTAGCAGTTTAGTACTAAGAGCTCTTGTTCAACGATTCGAACGGGAACCCCCTCGTCCCCTCTACAGCCTAAACTAACTCCATACGGATTTGGTGATTCTCACTGGATTGACGACGAAATGGCTCACGAAACCAGGAAATCGACAACATCAAATAAGACGCATCACCAACTACAAACCCTAGTTCCTACGATTAGGCATTCATCACAAGATTTCTACTGTCCTCGCGTGGAAGGGGAACAGACAAGCAAAAGGACCAGCGGCAGCGAGGGGAGAGAAGTGGGGGAATTTACCTGAACCCGACCTGATAGAATCAGGCATTGCGAGCTCGTCGGCAAGCTAGACGGCGTAGCAGCGCTCCGGGCGGCCACCCGCCCCTCGCCGGCGAGGCTCCGGCCGACAACCCACCGCCACTGCCCTCAAGTGTCAAGTCGCCGTTGCTTCTCGATTAGCTCGGTGGGGAAACGAGTGAGAAGCTATGCGGTGGCCAACAAGGCAAAACAATCAGAAACAAAAAAAGAAAGAAAGAGAAAATGTGTACTGCAGCTGCCCTATGGGCCATGCTAGTCAGTGACTACAAAAAGATCGGTATTACGCCAAGGGCTACGCTGAGTACGAGGTCAATGGAGACTATGACGAAGCAGCTACGCCTCGCCCAATCGTCTATGCATGGCTGCTTTACCAACTTTTATATCTTGTGCAAAATCAAAACGATAGATATGGCCTTAATTTATTTTTTGGGTCAAAGTTCCTACAAATTTAGAAGCAGCCTATACGTTATAACATCAAATCATATTCTGTGAGCATGAACACAGGTGCTCCCCATGGATCGGATGTGGCACATTATAAGTTTATTACTACTAAAAAATGAGGATATTATATTTTTCTTATGAACATATTTTGTGTTGTAACATGTGTACTTGCCAAATTTCATTAAAAAAATATCCAAAATTTGGTGCCTGCACAGAAGGCACGAGAGTTCAGATCTTGCTCTTCCAAAACAGTCGTTTTTCTTTGTGCTCCTCCACTGTTTTTGTGTTGTACCACGGCACTCTTTCTAGCAAAAAAATGCTCACATCCTTCTCTATTTTTCTCGGAAAAACAACTCTTACATGCAGCCTGTCAAATTTCACTGCTAATAGCTCATACGAATGTTAGGACCAAACGAAATGCACAACTGGGGCGATCATATATTTGAGATTCCAAGGATACAAAGGCATGTCAGAAAACTGTCTTAACACAGAAAGACAACTATAGTGCCACCATAAACTCAGCATTGCCACCCAGAACCTTAAGATGATTCATCGACATCACCAGCTGCTGCTGCGCAAGCCTTCCTTGTACACTTCAAAGTCATCCGAAGACCAACGGCACACAAGGTATAGTCGGAATGTTGTCATGTGCACCCCGAGCAACGCTGCAACAAGGAAAACAAAGGGACATCTCTACTACTTAAAAAGACTAAAGTAGTTCCTTATTCTGCCACAATACGTTTGGTCGTCCAACCTACCTACGTCCACCGATCGCTAAAGGCAACATCCTTCGTCCCTCACGCGTGCGCTGGGAAACCTCCTCGTCATGCCCCAACCCCAACCCCAATCTTCCCTCAAAAAAAAAAAAAACCCAACCCCAATCCCTATATCCGATCTCACGATACCAGGGGCAGGCGGAGGCCACCGCCGTTGTGCTCCTCCTGCCGCTCACCCCGACCACCACTGCGGCAACGACGACGACAAGAATGGAGACAAGGCGGCAGTGCCGTCTCCAGTACAATCCGGAGCGCGCCGTCCACGCCGCCGAACCGGCTATCCTGTGAACCTCTCGGTCGCAGTGGACTACCGCCGCCACTCCATCTTCCCTGTCGACGGTGAGCCCACCTCCCTCTGTCCTCCCCTAACCTCTCCGACCCCGCATATGTGCGCCGCCGAGCATACCTGGAATCAGCTGTCGCGCCCTTCTTCTGGTATGCCCCTGGCACCACATATGCCTCACGCGGTACGCCGGTGCGGAGAGCCGTGAGATCTCCACTGGCGGACCGGCCGCCGCTGGGGAAGATCTAGGCGGCGGAGCCTGTCTCAGTACAACGGGCCGAGCGTCGGCCTCTTCTCCTCCAAGAGGCTGTCGCCGCCTGTATGGACGACCGCCACTCGGGATTCCTCGGCCGCCACTCCGTGCTCCTGGCCGCGTCCTCCGAGGACGAAGAAGAGAGCATGGCCTCGTGGGGGATCACCGAGGATTGTGGCTACGCCAACTTCTCCGACCTCATAGCCTAGGAGATGGGGTGTGCTCCCGCGACTCCAGCCTGTTCGGGAGGACGGGGACCTGCACGGCAACCGAGTTGACGACGAGGTAATGTAGCGGTGTGTTGGACGGGCGTCTGCCAGGAAATGCTCCCGTGCTCAAAAATGCTCCTGTAGCATGCTGCTGGATATTTTGCGCTGAAGATTAGCAATAACTGAATTATGTTGGTTAATATTTCAATTTGTATACATTGTTTATAATCAGACGTTTGTGCAAAAGTAAGAATCTAATTTAACTCTTATATTTATCAGGAACAACACGTTGATGAGCACAGATTTGGATTTTGGGCCACCCAGTGCTCCCCACAACACAAGATCGGTAGGAGCATCACAATTTCAACGCATTTGGTGATATCAGAGACCACTTCTTTTTTCAAACACAGTTTGTTCTTATTTTCTTTTGCGTGGAAGCACTTGATATGCAAACAGCAAAACCGAAAGAGGCTTTGAGAGGATTAGCTTACCATCAGTGGCAGATATATTGGCTCAAGATGTTCATGAACTTCCTACGAGGTACAGTCTGAGATCATAATTTACATGTACGAGAAGCTTGCATCTCATTGTCCTGTTCCATAATAAGAAATTGCAATTCAGATCAAATGTTCACGAAGATGGTCTTCAAATGTTTTACATCAAGACCAATTTACTAGCTCAGATACCAAGCTTCACAACTAAGTGTGTTACTTGCTACCCATCTGTGGAAGTATGGTAGCAGAAACATAAATGCAAGTACCAGCCATGTCCCAACCAAGAAAATCCACATCATAGTTACTATCAAGTTTGTCTGAAACTTTGCCTGCTTGGTTTTTCAGGTAAGTGCCGTCGTGTCGGGTTGGGTCATTTTTTCGACATCGAAAGAAAGGCCGTGGATTTTGTGCAGCTGGTGCCAATGCATGTGAATATTGATAATGATAATGCCTTCTCTACATTTCAAAGCTTGTGGAGCAAACAAATTTCCCCATAGCCGCCAGTTTTCAGGGACTATGAGATCCTCTATGTTGTATGTCCAGGTCTGCATTCTTTCTTGTGCCCCTGAATCTCTTATTTGGTTATTTGTGTCTGGTAAATGCTACCAGCTCAGCTACTTTAGTCCATTGTACTGTAGTTATTTGAGTGATCTCATAAACATCAGTGGATTCAGTGTGTTATGCTCATTATCTCTCACTGTTAAGCATTTTGTACTTCTGCACCAAGAGTTTCACCAAAGGCTTGGATTTTCTTCAGGGCTTCCTCCTTCTCCCCCTTCAGCACTAGATGATGTTGGTAATGGTGAATTTGGAATTATCAGAAATGCAAGGGCAATGAAGCCAATAGGTGATGATGTTGGAATGCCCAAAAGAAAAGCTAATGGGATCCTAATTTGATGTTTTCTCCACTGTTATAGCATTGATTGTTTGCAATGCGGATGCATGGTTGCTGCTCAAGTTCAGGGATTCAGATGACATGGCTCAAAGATATCCACATAGTGCAATTCCAAAATTGTCCTGGTCTTCTGGTATGTGTAATCACTCTTCTAATCTCTATAAATTCACCATTGTGTGATGTCTTATGCTTTAATTGTTTGATTGACAACAGAACAATAATTGCATATTTTCAGTCAAGTGATGCCAACTGATTATTGAAATTCAATGTTACCTATATAGAAGTATTTTCTCGTAAAGCCACAAGAATTTTGACTAGATGTTAGCGTGCAAGTTGAACTCTTCTTATTGACAAAGCTAACCATGTTTTGTTTAAATTTAACTCACAACATGAGTATTTTTGAAAGGGCCAGAGCTAGATTTATTAAGGGTGTAGTGAAAAATGTACAAAACAAGAAGCAGGCTAAGGATATATATATTGTTAGTTCTCTGTGGTGTATAATTAATGACGGGAAAATACTTGTGGTACTAGATCATTGGCATTCAGTTTGTCATTGTTTGCTAAAGAATTTATTTGTGCTATTTACTGCTTCAAAATTTGCAATCGACATTAGTGTTTGTTAATACTGAGACGAATCTTGCTGCGTGCAGAACTTGCATAGAGGAGGTTATTCTGAAGTAAGTGTGGGAAAAAAGCCCTGGATAGATCAAAGAAATACATAAGATGTCGCAGGTTGCACCATGTTCTCGTGCTATTACTATATTTGTTTAGTAGCCCGATATTAGTAAGTGCTTCATTTTTTAGATTTCATATTAGTAGCCTGAGAAAGAATATATTGGTGTTTTGTTTGTGTATTCATGCTTAATAATATTCAAGTAGTAAGGGAAAGAAATTTTCCTTGAGTCAAAGACCGTTGGTGCTCTTTAGTGGCTGTTTTTTTTTTTTGTTTCATACGTTGTCAACTTACTTTTTCCTTGAGAATGGTATTTCTGGTAGTTTATTGTTCAAGTAGTATGGGAAATAAATTGGTTGGAAATTTTCCTTTCCTTTGTCCCCTCCATTCTCCATGTTGCACACATTATGTCATGCTTTAGTCCTGTACTCCTTGATTACAATAAATAATTGTTGCTTCTCCTTGTATAAGGTTGTAAAATGTCAGTTGAGCTATCAGCTACTTCCATCACATGCATAGTGAATTCATGCATGGTGAATGGTGATGCCATCAATCTCCCTAGAGTGAAAATGGTTAGTCTCTGCATGCTGGTTCACCTTACTTTGGTATGGTGGAGTGAACAAAAAAACCTACTGTCTTTGCTAATTGCCACCATACTTCCTGAAACTTTAATAGTCAGGATCCCTATTCACGTGAAATGTTCCATGCCATGAACCTGGTCAATTTATTATCAGTAATGACATGATCTCCTCGGAGCACATTGTCTTATGCATCTGCTATTATCAAATAGTATGTCAGATGATACTTTTCATTTGCTCTGTTGTTTCTCACTCTCAGTTGCATGGAATATCTGCCTCCCTGAATATCATCCTTGAAAGTAACAGTGTTATTTTCTTTACACCATCTAGCTAACTTATGTATCTTTTACTGGTATCAACAGGCAAGATTTGTGATGTTGTACAAGTGCTTGGGAAGGACGTGCTATCAACATCAGCGATTGTGGCGACCTGTCCTGTGTGTCACAAGTACTTTTTCTACTCCTCCTTGGACCACAATTCCAAGAATATTTCCTTACACCGTACTTCTTCTTCAAGTACGCAGAGAAAGCTATTGCAGCTGCGAACAAAGGGCTTAACTTTTCCGGCCACATGATGGGGACAGGGGGCTGTGTTCAAGATCCGGCAGGCCATCTGCCCAAGAGTGTCCTGAAGCCCACGAAGCTCCCCAAATCCACTTTCAAGGTTGTGGCTGCTTATTTCTGATGGTAGAGAAGCAAGAGCAACTAGAGTTTAAAGTCGCCTTATTCGCAACCACAGGCAAATAGAAGCCTGCATTCTCAGTACCTCTTGTAGATATATGTGTGCTGGAAACAAAGAGCAACCTGGGTGTCATGTCCTTTTCCTCTGCTGTTGCAAACTTTTTTGTGTTGGAAACTGCACATCTTTGTTGTTTGTTTTGGTTATGTGCTGATGTGTTGGTTGATGAAATAGAGTAGACTGGCTTTTACTGCTGTTATGGTGTTGACCTAGGAAATTCGTGTTGCTCCTTGATTGGACCGCAAAGGACCAGCGAGGAGGCGCCCCATGGGGCGCCCCAACCACTATTATAGCTTGCTTTTCTTGTAATACCTGCCGTAGCTAAATAGAATATTACTGTTGCAGATGAATTAGAGCATGATCCAGCCATAAAGATCGGTAAAGTAGACATAGGTTCCTCATTTTTAGTGGCAGGTTTAATGGCTGAAAACCTTCATATGATTATCATTTGTATTTATGTAACTGCAAAATGATTCTGATTGTTTACACAGGTGTGATTAATTTTCCCATCCATCTTCTATGGCAAGAATAAAACCAATGTACAGAGATAACATTTTATAGTTTCCTTGAATATCTTTCTTATGTTGTTAAATTCCCATGTCATGTAGAGTAGATAGTTTCATATTTATTCTGCAAGGAACACAATGAGAATCAACAAGAGGAGGAAAGTAACAGTCTACATCTCAAATGGTTTCAGTAAAGTTGTAGGTAAGCCTAATGGCCTATTTGACCTTGTTCATTTATAAGGCTAGAACGTTGTTTGATCTACTGTCTTTGGCCATGTATGGGCCATGAATATTAGATTATCCCACTTTAGATTTTGATGTTTTCATTTCTCTTGATGGAAGATTCTGATTTACATATGCTTTACCCTTTATTTTATAAGGCTAGAACAAATGGCACTTTAATTCTCTTTTCATTAGTTCAGAAAAACCTTTACTTCTCTGTGCCATTAGTTCAGTATTAGAAAACCAGCTACGGTTACTTCTCTGTGCCATTAGTTCAGACAAACAATAAGTTTTCCTTTCTTTTGTCATCCCCTGTGTCATCATTTAGACCTACGAAGTAGGCACAATTAAGTTAGAGGTGTATTTTGGATACAAACTGCATCCAAACACACCAGTAGGATTACCACTATCCCGGATATGTTTGCAAATCAAAACAAATCAGTGCTAGATTAAGCTAGAGGTGTATTTTGGATACAATGCCTTAGTTAACCGTAGGCTGATTTACTGACATTTGCATTTGGTAGAGGAATTTACCACTGTTTGTGTCGTGCTAGCTTTTTGGAGGGAAAGTAGATAGAGAACAGACAGTTCCCTCTTTCCCAAGATGAACAAACTCTGAAGAACCCCAAACAGCAACATGCTTTGGATGCCTACCTCCAGTGTGATGAGATTTAATCTGATGTTCTGATTCAATACCAATATAAATGCTAGAGCTGTTGGGGTTGGTCTGGCAGTTGTAAACTTCACTGTTGTACATCTTGGTTGGCAATAGAGTTTTTTACCCTTGCAGGTTGTGCCATTTTGTGTTCTGATTGATTTGCAGGGAGAAGTAAGTCAGTTTCTGCGGCGTCTATTTATGGCCTCTTGGTTCTTCAGTTCTTAAATATGAATTGTGAGATGTAAGCAATATTATGTCACAACATGTTAAGGCGATAAATTGGGCATGGCACTAAAATTTGTCTTACATGTATCAACTATGATCCTTGATCATTTCAGTTTAAATGCTTGGCCCCTGGTATGCTTCCCAGGGCTTCTACATAGTTATTTGTGTTGTCCTAGGGAGTTGCTTGATACGTCTCCGACGTATCGATAATTTCTTATGTTCCATGCCACATTATTGATGTTATCTACATGTTTTATGCACACTTTATGTCATATTCGTGCATTTTCTGGAACTAACCTATTAACAAGATGCCGAAGTGCCGATTCTTGTTTTTCTGCTGTTTTTGGTTTCAGAAATCCTAGTAAGGAAATATTCTCGGAATTGGACGAAATCAAAGCCCAGGGGCCTATTTTCTCACGAAGCTTCCAGAAGTCCGAAGGAGAGACGAAGAGGGGCCACGGAGGGGCCACACTATAGGGCGGCGCGGCCGCGGCTTGGCCGCGCGGCCCTGTGGTGTGGGGCCCCGTGCCGCCTCTTGACCTGCCCTTCCGCCTATAAAAAGTCTCCGTGACGAAACCCCCGCACCGAGAGCCACGATACGGAAAACCTTCCGCAGACGCCGCCGCCGCCGATCCCATCTCGGGGATCCAGAGATCGCCTCCGGCACCCTGCCGGAGAGGGGAATCATCTCCCGGAGGACTCTACGCCGCCATGGTCGCCTCCGGTGTGATGTGTGAGTAGTCTACCCCTGGACTATGGGTCCATAGCAGTAGCTAGATGGTTGTCTTCTCCCCATTGTGCTATCATTGTCGGATCTTGTGAGCTGCCTAACATGATCAAGATCATCTATCTGTAATTCTATATGTTGCGTTTGTTGGGATCCGATGAATAGAGAATACTTGTTATGTTGATTATCAAAGTTATGCTATGTGTTGTTTATGATCTTGCATGCTCTCCGTTACTAGTAGATGCTCTGGCCAAGTAGATGCTTGTAACTCCAAGAGGGAGTACTTATGCTCGATAGTGGGTTCATGCCTGCATTGACACCTGGGACAGTGACAGAAAGTTCTAAGGTTGTGTTGTGCTGTTGCCACTAGGGATAAAACATTAGTGCTATGTTCAAGGATGTAGTCACTAGTTACATTACGCACCATACTTAATGCAATTGTCTGTTGTTAGCAACTTAATACTGGAAGGGGTTCGGATGATAACCTGAAGGTGGACTTTTTAGGCATAGATGCAGTTGGATGACGGTCTATGTACTTTATCGTAATGCCCAATTAAATCTCACTATACTCATCATGATATGTATGTGCATGGTCATGCTCTCTTTATTTGTCAATTGCCCAACTGTAATTTATTCACCCAACATGCTGTTCGTCTTATGGGAGAGACACCTCTAGTGAACTGTGGACCCCGGTCCAATTCTCTTTACTGAAATACAATCTACTGCAATACTTGTTCTACTGTTTTCTGCAAACAATCATCTTCCACACAATACGGTTAACTCTTTGTTACAGCAAGCCGGTGAGATTGACAACCTCACTGTTTCGTTGGGGCAAAGTACTTTGCTTGTGTTGTGCAGGTTCCACGTTGGCGCCGGAATCCCTGGTGTTGCGCCGCACTACATCCCGCCGCCATCAACCTTCAACGTGCTTCTTGGCTCCTCCTGGTTCGATAAACCTTGGTTTCTTTCTGAGGGAAAACTTGCTGCTGTGCGCATCATACCTTCCTCTTGGGGTTGCCCAACGAACGTGTGAAATACACGCCATCATTGCTTGCCACTATTGTTTTTGGTATGACATTTATTAAGATAATTTCCAGATTATCCAAACGTGCTCATCATGTATTACCTTGTTTGCGGTGTTCCTTTTGGATTTATATTAACTGTTCAACTAAGTTTATTTTTATGCGAATAGTCTAAAAATGCACTTCAAATAATTTAGTTGATGAGTATTTGGAAAATTGAATAATTTAGTTGATGAGTATTTGGAAAAATTGATGTCCTCCCTCCGATCCAAAATAGGTGTTGATTATTTTATTAGTTCAAGCTTTATACTACATCAATACAAAATCAACACTTTTGGTGATTATTATTCTAGATTATGACGGTCAATAATACATCTAAAATGAGAGGTTGGTGTGGGACTTAAGCGGATGAGTAACAAGAAGATCTAACTTCACACGTATGAACAATAATGTTGTCTTGTTATTGCGTTCAGTATTATCATGTAGTAGTAGATTATAATATCTCTAATTTGTTTTGAATTTTCATAATGAGCTGTAAATTATATATATGTGCATTGAGAAATGAAATTTGAAGACCCGTGGCAACGCACGGGCATTTGTACTAGTTAATACAAAGAAATATGTGCACTTCCACAGCTCTACACTTACGAGTAAAATTGGTACTAGATGTCCGGAACAACCGAATAAAGTGTAAAAGTACCAACTGAACCATCTACCTATGTGTTAGGTAAACCAAGCTAACTAACATGTGATCACTGAAAATTATGGTTCCGCTTGCCAAAACTTGATCAAAGGATATCGTTATCGTGTATCTCACTTTTAATTAATATATGCAGCTAATAATGCATGCTATTTATACGGTTAGCACTGAAAGTTATACATAGTTTTTTTTTTTTGAAATGGGGTACCGATCCTCTGCATTAATTGATGCATAGAGTCGCCTTTATTAAAAGAAAACCATTACAAAAGAAGTATTGAAAGTTCTACTGAACCACTAACAATCTAACTACAGTATATGAATTGTTATGTTTTTCCCCTTTCTATATAAATGTTGACTAAATAAATTGATGAATTTCGGCATTAGGACACCTAGAAATTTAATACATCTCTCACAATATTTACAAAAGATGATAGGAAGTGTGAAGTCAGGGAACACACGATTTATAATACTCCCTTCGGACCGGTTTAACAGGCACGCACGTAGTTTAAATAAGAATCTAATAGTATAAATTTTGTAGATATATAATTTATGTTTTATTGACCAATTCAACGGTCAAACTTTCACTAGTGGAAAACGGGCCTTTTGCACCGGTTGGTAAGGGCTATATGCACCGGATGCCCAACCGGTGCAAACAATCCGGTGCAAAAGTGAAAGATCGAGATGTCGCCTAGAGGGGGGGTGAATAGGCAATTACAAACTCTTGCGGATTTGTCTTGTATGAATGCGGAATTAAACTATCGTTTAGTTTACAAGCACACACCCTAAATATGCTAAGCTCAACTAAGTGTAACAATAGCAACTAGAGCTAAGCAAGATAGGCACAAGATATATGTAGCACAAGTGATAGCAAGATATTTGTACTTCAAGCACGATGGCTATCACAAGGAAAGAGAGCTCGGGTATAGAAATAACCGAGGCACGCGGAGACGAGGATGTATTCCCGTGTTCCCTTGCTTTGCAACAAGGTACGTCACGTTTGGAGGAGTGGAGGTCCCACGAAGGATTCCCCGCGCCACGAAGGCTCACCCTATTCTCCGAACCACACCCACGAAGGATAATGGCCCTTTCCTTATGGTTAGCTTTTCCTCCGCTCCGGAGATGGCAAGCTCCACAACCACTTCACAAGCTCCACGAAGGAGAAGCCCGGGCCTCTTCACAATCTTCTTGAAGAGATCACCGGAGCACCAATCACCAAGCCAACTAGGAGGTCACCCTCCAAGAGTAACAAGCTCACGGTCTCTCACTCGAACAAATCGTGGTGGAGAGCTCAACACTATGCAATGATGTAAAGCAAGAACACCGGAGGTGTTCAAGTCCTTCACACTCAAATCCCACCAAAGCAATGAATGCTAGGATGAGATTGGAGAGGAAGAACAAGGGGGAAAGTCAACCAAAGACTCCAAGATCTAGATCCCAAGAGATTCCCTCACTTAGAGAAGAAACGGTTTGGTGGAAGTGTAGATCTAGATCTCCTCTCTCAAATCCTCAAATATGAGCAAGAATGGTTGGAGGATTCAAGGGGAAGAGCAAGTTCTTCAAATAGTAGCAATGGAGGAGAGAGAATGGGAAGAACTAGTTGCTCAAGGTGGAAGAAGGGCTATTTATAGTCTAGGGAGAAAAATAACCGTTGGGGAAGAAACGGGGTGTAAAACGCATAAAAAACGAGCTGAAAATCGGGCCAGAAAGCGCCCCAGCCGGCCGACCGGAGCAGCAGCCGGACAGGCCGGCGTGCAGCCCGGCCGGACCGGTTCCCAGGCCGGATGGGGCGAGTGGGCCGCATGGGGGAAAGAAGCCCAGCCGGGGCAGCAGCGCGCGGTGGATAGCGACAGGCCGCGCGGGGGTGCTGGCCGCGCCGGGTGGGCCGCGCGCGGCGGAGCGGCCCGGAGGAGGCGGCAGCAGGCCGGATGGAGGCGGCGCGAGGTGGGCTGCGCGGGGAAGGCGGCCCAGTAGGGAGGCGGTCGGCCAGAACCCGGCCGGGCCGGGAGGCGCGCCGGCAAAGCCGGTCGTGGACCGGGCCTGCAACCGGTCAAGGGCCAGAGGCCCCTGGACACGGGCCGGATGGCACCGGTGCCAAGTCCGGTCGCGGACCGGGTGGGCCGGTTGCCGGTCCGGTCAGACCGGCCGGTCGGCTGGCCCCTTCTTTTTTCTTTTTCCTTTTATTCTTTTCTCCTTTTCCTTTTTCTTTAATAACTATTGCTCCCGAACTCCGAATCGCATGAAACCAATTTTGTTTGGAAGATAACAACAAATGCTATCTTATAGAAAGTGAAAACCCAAGAATCTGTAGGAGGGGATTTTATCATGAATATAAAAGGTAGAACCTTATATCATGAATAACCGGTAAAATCACCCAACCTCGAAAACGCAATAGAAGATGCATGTGAACTCCGTTTTCGATGAACTTGGGCTTGTTGTAAAGCTAGCAACAAGCTCAAGAACCTCACACCGAGAAATACCAAGAAGCAATAAGAATATGCAACGCATGCAAGGATTGAGCTCCCTAAGACGATGTGATCAAGTTAACCAACCGAAAGCCCCTCTTAATAGTGCGGCTATCTATCCTATAATCCGGTCTCCCATCAACCACCTCGAGACCGGCAAAAGGAAAACCTATCAAGGTCATACCTTTGCCTTGCGCATCCCATCACTTGATCATTGTCGCTTCGTGAATACTCACAAATGCTCCCCATACACTATGATGGGAAAGGTTCATTGATGCACATCTTCACTATCACCAAATGGACGGCAAGCTTCAAGCATGTGATCCACACAAGATGCTCATCTTGAACTTGCCCAACTCAACCTTGTATCTTCTCATACTCACATAAGATAGAGCATGGCTAATATTGAGTTCCACATAAGAACTCCATCTTCATTTCTTCTTCTTGATCATGTCACATATATATCTTCATACCGATGATCTTGATGCCAATACACAAGGTATACCTTTATCTTCATGGCATCCATACTTGAATCCAACACATGGAGAGCAAGTAGTACCTATGGAATATTCCTTCATATAAACTCAATGAAAACATTAGTCCATAGGGGTTGTCATTAATTACCAAAACCACACATAGGGGCAATGTACCCTTACAATCTCCCCCATTTTGGTAATTGATGACAACCACAATAAGAGGGTTTATATAATGAATATTAGTGACAAGTACGCAACTTATCCGAGAATAAGTTGTATACAAGAGGTTGTATTTGATATGGTCAAGTAACACACAGCAACTAGTCCATATCAAAACCGGCTCTACTCACACAACTACAACAAATGCAATGGATGTGAGTAGAACCAATATATATAGAGAAAACTCCCCCACAATGTATGCACGTGTGATAAACATGAATTCATTGCATACATTGTCAAGATTAACCTTTGGGATAGTTTCCACTATATATATACAACCATGCAAGACATATAAATATGGAATGCATGAGAGGCAAAACACTTAAGCACAAACCAAGCTTAAGTATAAAACCATTCCCTTAAACCCTCTAAACTTCTCCCCCATTGGCATCGATTGTCAAAATGGGTGAAAAATTTAGAAGGCCAATATAATGTGAGTTCCTCCCCAAAGTGTGCACTTCTCATAATTTGAGTGAAATCAAGTGCACATATCCAATGATGAATACTTGAAGGAAATCAAACTATATTGAGGATCAAAGATTGCATAAAGATAACATGGTGAAGTGAGCTTCAACAAATAAAGCAAGCAATCAAAGATTCAATTGGACAAACAAAGATATCATGATAAGAAAGATATAGTGCTCTGAAAATAAGAAAGCTCCCCAAGGTTCGTGCACAATTTATAATGTTTGCATTTGAATACAATATGCACAAACATGGAATCCTCACTCCCTATATATCATTTAGAACACATCTAAGATAAAGAGAGTATGCTTATCAAGAACAACTTGAGTCCAACAATTACGAGATATGAGTGCATGAAGAAAATAAATAAACCAAGCACTCATAAATTTTCTTTACCAACCCACTAAAAACAAAAGGGGTAAAAGATGGTCGGCAAAGATCAAGGATATCAAGGTGATGGATTAACACTCTTATGTATATGAGTTTCTAAAGTGGACAAAGTGATCCATAAAGAAACATGCACACACAAGAGGTTAACAAAATAGATAAAACAAGATATCCAAGATGAAGTCATAAAATATACCAAAGGATGTTTGCTTAAGAAGCATATATAGCCAATGGCTCCAATTTTCACTTATGGTATATATGAATGAACTTCAACCAAGTTAAACCTCAAAAGCATTACAACTAACAATAAGGGAAGTAGAGCTAGTTGGAGTGTTTTGAGAAAGGCAACAAGTATCACAAATACGGATTTATTTCACAAATTCATCAATATTGCACACAAGAGCTCTTTGAGGAATTGATATGCAATAAATTGCTAGAGGGCATATTTGTGATAGGTGAATCATAAAATATGACATATATATATATATAACCTATCATATGCATCTTCTCAAATTACTCAAATGTTCAATAAGAAGTTTTACTTTAAAAGGGTTTTTCAAGAACCGCAATAATTTTTGAAATAAATAATTTCATGCCAAGATACAACCTACAAGAGGTTAAATGCTATATGAGAATGCATGAATAAGATACTTGTTACCGAGATAGCAATGGCTTGATGTAGTAGATAAGAGTTCATCGATCATCCTAGCTTGACTCCAATTCTCATATGGTGACAACACCTTCCTTATAGATGAGACAAGCCTCCATTGCATCTCCAATGTACCTAAAACATTATTCAAGTACATCTTGGTCCCCAAACTTATTGGGTCCAACATGGTTAGACTAACCACAATATATAGGACACACTCCACATAAACATGTGCATATTTAGATGAAGTTTGAATTTCATGCACATCTTAGCCATTTAGGATTTGATGGAGTATATCCTACATAATGGATCAAAAGAAAGCAAGCATGCTACAAGTATAAACAAATTACATATAAGCATGCACCAAAACCTTTAAAGATCCAAGAAAGATATATTTTGGACAAAACACCAAAAGAATTAGATAAGGCATAGAGGTGCCACAAAACAAAGTTGTTGTCCAAGTTATATCTAAGAAGCAAATCTCAAAAGATTTGTTCAACAAAGTTCAACAAATGAACTAAGAAGAAACCATTGAGCATAGAGGATGAAATAAAGCAAACATGCTCAAAGATTTATCTCATTCAAGCTAATAAAATATGTAAGAAGGAATGAGATAGCAAACTCCCCAAAGGAGCAAGGTTCGAACAAATAAACCAAACCCTCACTTTTCACAATGGCACAATGTACCGTAAAGAAAAGGTATGTATTCCAAAACAAACACTTGATATGAATCAAGAGGATTTATCAAAAGATTTTTCAAAGGGACAAGGAAGACATATGGGAGCTATAAAGATTTCTTGGAAATAAAATAAGGAAGTAAGAAGCAATCCAAGGTGAAGGTGATCCATAAATTCAACCACATATAAGGTTATCAATTGTCAAAGACAATGAGTATATTGGAAATAATTTCCGGTGGTGAATTGACAAAGATAGTAAGGATCAACTTCACAATAAAAGGCATAGGATAAGTATATAGAATTAAGCACTATGCATGGATGAAGATTCTTGATAGCTTCAATTAGTCAAACAATCACGCACGGCAATGATTAGAATAACTTGAAGCAAATGGTGTCCCAAATAAGATATAGAGATATGTATTTGAGGAAAACCGTACCAAGAATTTCTTACTCAAACAAGAACCAAAAGATGAGCAATAAAAGCTTTTTACTACAAGTGGAGCTTGTTTGAGCAAACATGCCACCTAGGAGCAAGATAATTAAGAGCATCAACTCTAAGTGGCAAAACCTCATATGTTCACATTTTCTAGGCTTGTGATATGTACAAAACATATTACTCCCCCATAATGTGATAAAACATTTCTTCTAAACACGAGGCAACTAAAAATCGATTAGAGATGATTAATGGACATTTAGAATTTGAATTTCTCATGAGTATGACATACCACATAGTGACTAGATAATCTTGCAATATCAATACTAAGTGGTGCTACCCATATACACACATTTTATAGAAAGAGAGATGCACAAAGCATATCACTCCCCCAAAATGGGATGCTCCATTAATCACTCAAAGAAAGCCAAATAAGATATCATCAAGATGCATTAGGCTCAAAACAATACATAAGTATATGATGAGTCAAACAAACATACTTGAATACACAAGATAAGCAAGTAAGACACAACACATACATACACATATTTGGTACAAAACCAAACATGCAAAGGGGCAAGTAACTTACAATAAACATGAAGAGTTGAAGTATAAGTTACCGCAAAGAGGAACATTGGATATAAGATATAGATGATAATCCATACGACTTGGCTTGGTAAAAATACAATATATGAAGATCCCTTAATTCTTCATGAAGTAGCCAAATCTCCAATGCCCTCCACATGCACCTATTGATCAAGTTTGAGATTGTTGGTCCCCAACCAAGTTGGGTCCTAAGAGATTAGTCACAATAGGCTTGGCAACCCAAATGGTTCTTTTCTTGAAACCACTTTGAGTTCCAACAAACTTGGCAAACACATTGCCATCCTTATCCTTCCCTAGAGAATAATTATTATCAACAATTATAGGGTTAGATAAGGTACCACCTAAGCAAGAAGAAGCAAAGTGCCCCTTCTCACGACATAAGTAGCAAGTGTTCCCCTTTCTCTTCTTTATTGATTTCTTCTCTTGGGGAACAATATCTTGATTCTTCTTGGGAAGTGCCCTATCTTCAACTTGAGGTCGAGCATGAGCTTGACCTTGACCTTGTGGCCGTTTCCCTTGTTGTTTCTCACTCAAGTGCTTCTTCTTCTTCAACGGGCATGATCTAACATGATGCCCTTCAACCTTGCACTTGAAGCAAACCAACTTGGCCGGATCCTTGACTTTGTCTTGGCCCTTCTTCTTGTTGCTCTTGCTCTTGGACTTGTTCTTGTTATTGGACTTGAATCCAAGTGCACTTTTATCATTGGGGGATTGTTGCACACTTAGCATCTTGTCAAGTGCGGATTTCCCTTCATGACGCTTTTCCAAGTCTTTCTTCAAAGAAAGGACCTGAGCCTCGTGTAGGATAACGTTGCATAGAAAACAAAAAATTTCCTACCGCGAACACGCAATCCAAGCCAAGATGCAATCTAGAAGATGGTAGCAACGAGGGGTTTATCGAGTCTCACCCTTGAAGAGATTCCAAAGCCTACAAGAGTAGGCTCTTGTTGCTGCGGTAGACGTTCACTTGCCGCTTGCAAAAGCGCGTAGAAGATCTTGATCACGATCGCTTCCGGCGCCACGAACGGGCAGCACCTCCATACTCGGTCACACGTTCGGTTGTTGATGAAGACGACGTCCACCTCCCCGTTCCAGCGGGTAGCGGAAGTAGTAGCTCCTCCTTGAATCCGGCAGCACGACAGCGTGGTGGCGGTGGCGGTGGAGATCTCCGGCAGAGCTTCGCTAAGCATATGCGGGAGAAGTGGAGGAGGAGAAGAAGCTAGGGTTTGGGGAGAGAGGGGGTTGGGCGCCGGCCCTCTAAGGGGTGCGGCCAAGGCTGAGCCAAAGAGTGGCTGCCCCCCTCCCTCTCCTCCTCATTATATAGGTGGAAGCCCCAAGAGTTCTAGTCCAAGTCTTCGAATAAGGCCCCAACACTAAAACCTCCCATATGTGGGAAACCTACTCAAGGAGGGAGTCCCACTCAAGGTGGGACTCCCACCTTTCCTTGAGGTGGGGTGGCCGGCCACCTCTAGGTGGAGCCCACCTGGGACTCCTCCTTTAGGGTTTGGCTGGTCAAGCTTGTGGAGTCCTTCCGGGACACCACCTTCCATAGTGCGTTTCTTCCGGACTTTTCTAGAACCTTCTAGAACCTGCCATAAATGCACCGGATCATTTTCAAACTTGGAATATGACTTCCTATATATGAATCTTATTCTCCGGACCATTCCGGAACTCCTCGTGATGTCCGGGATCTCATCCGGGACTCCGAACAAATATTCGAACTCCATTCCATATTCAAGTTCTACCATTTCAACATCCAACTTTAAGTGTGTCACCCTACGGTTCGTGAACTATGCGGACATGGTTGAGTACTCACTCCGACCAATAACCAATAGCGGGATCTGGAGATCCATAATGGCTCCCACATATTCAATGATGACTTTAGTGATCGAATGAACCATTCACATACAATACCAATTCCCTTTGTCACGCGATATTTTACTTGTCCGAGGTTTGATCTTCGGTATCACTCTATACCTTGTTCAACCTCGTCTCCTGACAAGTACTCTTTACTCGTACCGTGGTATGTGGTCTCTTATGAACTCATTCATATGCTTGCAAGACATTAGACGACATTCCACCGAGAGGGCCCAGAGTATATCTATCCGTCATCGGGATGGACAAATCCCACTGTTGATCCATATGCCTCAACTCATACTTTCCGGATACTTAATCCCACCTTTATAGCCACCCATTTACGCAGTGGTGTTTGGTGTAATCAAAGTACCTTTCCGGTACAAGTGATTTACATGATCTCATGGTCATAAGGACTAGGTAACTATGTATCGAAAGCTTATAGCAAATAACTTAATGACGAGATCTTATGCTACGCTTAATTGGGTGTGTCCATTACATCATTCATACAATGACATAACCTTGTTATTAATAACATCCAATGTTCATGATTATGAAACTAATCATCCATTAATCAACAAGCTAGTTAAGAGGCATACTAGGGACTTCTTTGTTTGTCTACATATCACACATGTACCAATGTTTCGGTTAATACAATTATAGCATGATATATAAACATTTATCATAAACATAAAGATATAAATAATAACCACTTTATTATTGCCTCTAGGGCATATCTCCTTCAGTCTCCCACTTGCACTAGAGTCAATAATCTAGTTTACATTTGTAAAGATATAACACCTTGGCCTTCTGATGCTTTATCATGTTTTGCTCACGGGAGAGGTTTTAGTCAACGGATCTGACATGCTCAGAAACGTATGTATTTTGTAATTCATTTGCGTCTCAACGCATCACTCATTTCCAAATGAGTCGGCATTAAATATGTTTGATCTTCTGGTGGAACCTTAATTCTGCGGTCTGAAATATGTCACTAATATTGTCACACACAATATAGCTTCAAAGTTCTGACTCTGTCGGAACTACACCAAGTTCTCAAAGAACCTCTTGACTTTAACATCCTTTGTCATTGTCAAAACAATGACATATTCTGCCTTCTTTTGTAGAATCCGTCATAATATTTAGAACTCTTCTAAATCTAGCATAGACAACTTCTAGCTTATTTGTGCTATCTTTTAAACAACACTTAGTCTAATTTGAGATTGAAATTTTATTTTTATATGTGACAAAACAAATATCGGTGCAACATCTTACAGCGATTTGTTTGTCATTTCCCATATAAAACTATATATATATATATCCTTAGTTCTTCTAAAGTACTCAAGAATATTCTTACTGTCGTCCAATGATCATCATATGAATCATTCTGGTATATGCTCATAACACTTTATAGCACATGACATCTGATTGTGTACATATTATTCGTGATCTATAATCACTCATGTGTTTTTACTTATTGAGTGTCAGATACACTCAAGTCTTGTTAAAACTTAACATGACAAGAATATTTTCTTAATATTTCTATATTGAATTATTTCAATATCCATTCTATGTACTTTGACTTAAACTTATTTTGTGTTTCAATCTATCTTCATAGATCTTGACACTAAATATGTTTCAGTCCAAATCCTTTCATTGAACTTAATTTTCAATTAAACCTTTTAATCAAGTATATAATTACATCATTTATAACCAACTATATGTCATCTACATAAGTATTATAAATATGTCTCAGCGCTCCCACTTAATTTCTTGCAAATGCAAGCCTCTTCATCGTCTCTGATGAAATCAAAAACTCTTTGACTATTTCATCTAGTGAAGATTCAACTCCGCGATACTCACTTCATTCAATTGAAGTTTGTATACCTATCTAGTATTCCACGGACCAGCAAAACTCTTGGTTGTATCTTGTATACACCTTTTAATACATACTTCTGATAAGTAATGTATTTTGCCATCCTACTAGCATATCTCATAAAAGAAATATGTAGTGATTACTAGAATAATCCACATAGACTATAAGCATTGCTACGGAAGATCTAATCTTATCGTAGTCAACTCTTTGAACTTTGTCGTAAACAATTTTTCGACAAGTCGAGCTTCTTTAAGGATATTCCATCCAAGTCCATCAATTTTATAGATCCATTTACTTTCAAAAAGTATTTATCTATCTTGGATTTCATGGCATATAGCCATTTTAACGGAGTCAGGGCCCATCATAACTTCTTTGTTTGTAGTTGGTTTATCATTGTTCAAAATCAATCATTTGTCCACAAATCATTTATTTGATCACAAAGTAAACCATACCTACAAGGTTCAATATGTACTTCGATCTCCATGGCTAAAACACTTTGTAGTCATGGGAGCCATGATCGTCGTGGCCGCTTCCGAAACCAATTCCGATGTTGTGCTACTCTGATCATTATGCTCAGTTTCATAAACCTTATCAAATTATATTGTCCTCCCACTCAAATACTTCACTAGAAACAATTTCTCGGAAATAAGAAACATTGACAAACACTTTTGTCTTTGTCTCGTAGTGGGAAGAATTTCCAATTAATTCTCTGGGATAACCAACAAAGACATTTATCCGATTTTGGTTGTAAACTTTTAGACCAAAATTTAAAGAAAAGACTATTAGGGTTTATACCCATACCATAACTTGTATGGTGTCATTTCAACGGATCATGATGATGCTCTATTCAGTGTAAAAGCGGTAGTCACTGATACGTCTCCGACGTATCGATAATTTCTTATGTTCCATGCCACATTATTGATGTTATCTACATGTTTTATGCACACTTTATGTCATATTCGTGCATTTTCTGGAACTAACCTATTAACAAGATGCCGAAGTGCCGATTCTTTGTTTCTGCTGTTTTTGGTTTCAGAAATCCTAGTAAGGAAATATTCTCGGAATTGGACGAAATCAAAGCCCAGGGGCCTATTTTCTCACGAAGCTTCTAAGTCCGAAGGAGAGACGAAGAGGGCCACGGAGGCCACACTATAGGGCGGCGCGGCCCCCCCTTGGCCGCGCCGGCCTGTGGTGTGGGGCCCCCGTGCCGCCTCTTGACCTGCCCTTCTGCCTATAAAAAGCCTCCGTGACGAAACCCCCAGTACCGAGAGCCACGATACGGAAAACCTTCCAGAGACGCCGCCGCCGCCGATCCCATCTCGGGGGATCCAGGAGATCGCCTCCGGCACCCTGCCGGAGAGGGGAATCATCTCCCGGATGACTCTACGCCGCCATGGTCGCCTCCGGTGTGATGTATGAGTAGTCTACCCCTGGACTATGGGTCCATAGCAGTAGCTAGATGGTTGTCTTCTCCCCATTATGCTTCATTGTCGGATCTTGTGAGCTGCCTAACATGATCAAGATCATCTATCTGTAATTCTATATGTTGCGTTTGTTGGGATCCGATGAATAGAGAATACTTGTTATGTTGATTATCAAAGTTATATCTATGTGTTGTTTATGATCTTGCATGCTCTCCGTTATTAGTAGATGCTCTGGCCAAGTTGATGCTAGTAACTCCAAGAGGGAGTATTTATGCTCGATAGTGGGTTCATGCCTCCGTGAATCTGGAGGAGTGACAAGAACCACTAAGGTTACGGATGTGCTGTTGCCACTAGGGATAAAACATTAGTGCTATGTTCAAGGATGTAGTCACTAGTTACATTACGCGCAATACTTAATGCAATTGTCTGTTGTTAGCAACTTAATACTGGAGGGGGTTCGGATGATAACCTGAAGGTGGACTTTTTAGGCATAGATGCAGTTGGATGACGGTCTATGTACTTTGTCGTAATGCCCAATTAAATCTCACTATACTCATCATGATATGTATGTGCATTGTCATGCCCTCTTTATTTGTCAATTGCCCAACTGTAATTTGTTCACCCAATATGTTGTTCGTCTTATGGGAGAGACACCTCTAGTGAACTGTGGACCCCGGTCCAATTCTCTATACTGAAATACAATCTACTGCAATACTTGTTCTACTGTTTTCTGCAAACAATCATCTTCCACACAATACGGTTAACTCTTTGTTACAGCAAGCCGGTGAGATTGACAACCTCACTGTTTCGTTGGGGCAAAGTACTTTGGTTGTGTTGTGCAGGTTCCACGTTGGCGCCGGAATCCCTGGTGTTGCGCCGCACTACATCTCGCCGCCATCAACCTTCAACGTGCTTCTTGACTCCTACTGGTCCGATTAAACCTTGGTTTCTTACTGAGGGAAACTTGCCGCTGTGCGCATCACACCTTCCTCTTGGGGTTCCCAACGGACGCGTGTCGAACGAAGAGACAATACGTCAACCACGCGCATCAAGCAAATTTCTGGCGCCGTTGCCGGGGAGATCAAGACACGCTGCAAGGGGAGTCTCCACTTCTCAATCTCTTTACTTTGTTTTTGTCTTGCTTAGTTTTATTTACTACTTTGTTTGCTGCACTAAATCAAAATACAAAAAATTTAGTTGCTAGTTTTACTTTACTTGTTATCTTGTTTGCTATATCAAAAACACAAAAAAAATTAGTTACTTGCATTTACTTTACTTATTTCATCATGTTTCCTTTTAATTTTACCACAAAAGACATACCGGTAGGACGTGGGTCTATAGTTGGGAGAAATAATATAGAAGAATTCTTCAACCATGTTAGTACTATTGAAAATTTTGAAGATAGACACTTGGTAGACCTTGCGCCTACTTATGAAATTGCTGCTGCGCATTTAGTTCGCCTGTTGGAAACTAAATTTGTTAATCTTAATCCTATTATCCAACACATGTTTTTCACACTTGGCGATATGGAAGAAGGGGAAAAGAAAGATTTTGTATTAGAAACCCTTCTTAGAGAATTTGGTGGTCTAGCAAGAGAAGCTAGAAAGGTGTTTGCTAAATTTAATATGCTTGGTTCTCCTACTAATTTTGTTAGTCTCCTTGAAAAGATGGATATGGATAGAATAAGATACACTAATAATATTGATGATGGAGGGGAGATCAAAGCACCAATACCATGTAAGCTCCTAGCTATGAATGATGCACTAGAAAATAACTATGCTTGGCTTGTTCCTGAAAATTTGTTTGATGAGAGTAGCACGCCTAAGACTAATGAAAAGGGAGATGCTAAAACTTATGTATCTAACATACTTTGCCTGGTTGAGAAAAGCCCACACCCCGCAGTAGAAGTACCACCCTTCGATAATACTTGATGCACACTTTCTGCGCCTAGCTGAAAGGCGTTAAAGAAAAGCGCTTATGGGAGACAACCCATGTTTTTACCTACAGTACTTTGTTTTTATTTTGTGTCTTGGAAGTTGTTTACTACTGTAGCAACCTCTCCTTATCTTAGTTTTGTGTTTTGTTGTGCCAAGTTAAGCCGTTGATAGAAAAGTAAGTACTAGATTTGGATTACTGCACAGTTCCAGATTTCTTTGCTGTCACGAATCTGGGTCCACCTCCCTGGAGGAAGCTCAGAAAATTATGCCAATTTACGTGTGTGATCCTCAGATATGTACGCAACTTTCATTCAATTTGAGCATTTTCATTTGAGCAAGTCTGGTGCCATTTTAAAATTCGTCAATACGAACTGTTCTGTTTTGACAGATTCTGCCTTTTATTTCGCGTTGCCTCTTTTGCTATGTTGGATGAATTTCTTTGATCCACTAATGTCCAGTAGCATTATGCAATGTCCAGAAGTGTTAAGAATGATTGTGTCACCTCTGAATATGTCAATTTATATTGTGCACTAACCCTCTAATGAGTTGTTTCGAGTTTGGTGTGGAGGAAGTTTTCAAGGATCAAGAGAGGAGTATGATGCAACATGATCAAGGAGAGTGAAAGCTCTAAGCTTGGGGATGCACCCGGTGGTTCACCCCTGCATATATCAAGAAGACTCAAGCGTCTAAGCTTGGGGATGCCCAAGGCATCCCCTTCTTCATCGACAACATTATCAGGTTCCTCCCCTGAAACTATATTTTTATTCCATCACATCTTATGTGCTTTTCTTGGAGCGTCGGTTTGTTTTTGTTTTTTGTTTTGTTTGAATAAAATGGATCCTAGCATTCACTTTATGGGAGAGAGACACGCTCCGCTGTAGCATATGGACAAGTATGTCCTTGGTTTCTACTCATAGTATTCATGGCGAAGTTTCTCCTTCGTTAAATTGTTATATGGTTGGAATTGGAAAATGATACATGTAGTAATTGCTATAAATGTTTTGGGTAATGTGATACTTGGCAATTGTTGTGCTCATGTTTAAGCTCTTGCATCATATGCTTTGCACCCATTAATGAAGAAATACATAGAGCATGCTAAAATTTGGTTTGCATATTTGGTTTCTCTAAGGTCTAGATAATTTCTAGTATTGAGTTTGAACAACAAGGAAGACGGTGTAGAGTCTTATAATGTTTTCAATATGTCTTTTATGTGAGTTTTGCTGCACCGGTTCATCCTTGTGTTTGTTTCAAATAAGCCTTGCTAGCCTAAACCTTGTATCGAGAGGGAATACTTCTCATGCATCCAAAATACTTGAGCCAACCACTATGCCATTTGTGTCCACCATACCTACCTATACTACATGGTATTTTCCCGCCATTCCAAAGTAAATTGCTTGAGTGCTACCTTTAAAATTCCATCATTCACCTTTGCAATATATAGCTCATGGGACAAATAGCTTAAAAACTATTGTGGTATTGAATATGTAATTATGCACTTTATCTCTTATTAAGTTGCTTGTTGTGCGATAACCATGTTTACTGGGGACGCCATCAACTATTCATTGTTGAATTTCATGTGAGTTGCTATGCATGTTCGTCTTGTCTGAAGCAAGAGAGATCTACCACCATATGGTTAAGCATGCATATGTTAGAGAAGAACATTGGGCCGCTAACTAAAGCCATGCTCCATGGTGGAAGTTTCAGTTTTGGACAACAATCCTCAAATCTCAAATGAGAAAATTATTAATTGTTGTTATATGCTTATGCATAAAAGAGGAGTCCATTATCTGTTGTCTATGTTGTCCCGGTATGGATGTCTAAGTTGAAGAATAATCAATAGCGAGAAATCCAATGCGAGCTTTCTCCTTAGACCTTTGTACAGGCGGCATAGAGGTACCCCTTTGTGACACTTGGTAAAAACAATGCATTGTGATGATCCGGTAGTCCAAGCTAATTAGGACAAGGTGCGGGCACTATTAGTACATTATGCATGAGGCTTGCAACTTATAAGATATAATTTACATGATGCATATGCTTTATTACTACCGTTGACAAAATTGTTTCATGTTTTCAAAATCAAAGCTCTAGCACAAATATAGCAATCGATGCTTTTCCTCTATGGAGGACCATTCTTTTACTTTCAATGTTGAGTCAGTTCACCTATTTCTCTCCACCTCAAGAAGCAAACACTTGTGTGAACTGTGCATTGATTCCTACATACTTGCTTATTGCACTTATTATATTACTCTATGTTGACAATATCCATGAGATATACATGTTACAAGTTGAAAGCAACCGCTGAAACTTAATCTTCTTTTGTGTTGCTTCAATGCCTTTACTTTGAATTATTGCTTTATGAGTTAACTCTTATGCAAGACTTAATTGATGCTTGTCTTGAAGTGCTATTCATGAAAAGTCTTTGCTATATGATTCACTTGTTTACTCATGTCATATACATTGTTTTGATCGCTGCATTCACTACATATGCTTTACAAATAGTATGATCAAGATTATGATGGCATGTCACTCCAGAAATTATCTGTGTTATCGTTTTACCTGCTCGGGACGAGCAGAACTAAGCTTGGGGATGCTGATACGTCTCCGACGTATCGATAATTTCTTATGTTCCATGCCACAGTATTGATGTTATCTACATGTTTTATGCACACTTTATGTCATATTCGTGCATTTTCTGGAACTAACCTATTAACAAGATGCCGAAGTGCCGATTCTTTGTCTGCTGTTTTTGGTTTCAGAAATCCTAGTAAGGAAATATTCTCGGAATTGGACGAAATCAAAGCCCAGGGGCCTATTTTCTCACGAAGCTTCCAGAAGTCCGAAGGAGAGACGAAGAGGGGCCACGGAGGGGCCACACTATAGGGCGGCGCGGCCCCCCCTTGGCCGCGCCGGCCTGTGGTGTGGGGCCCCCGTGCCGCCTCTTGACCTGCCCTTCCGCCTATAAAAAGCCTCCGTGACGAAACCCCCAGTACCGAGAGCCACGATACGGAAAACCTTCCAGAGACGCCGCCGATCCCATCTCGGGGGATCCAGGAGATCGCCTCCGGCACCCTGCCGGAGAGGGGAATCATCTCCCGGAGGACTCTACGCCGCCATGGTCGCCTCCGGTGTGATGTGTGAGTAGTCTACCCCTGGACTATGGGTCCATAGCAGTAGCTAGATGGTTGTCTTCTCCCCATTATGCTTCATTGTCGGATCTTGTGAGCTGCCTAACATGATCAAGATCATCTATCTGTAATTCTATATGTTGCGTTTGTTGGGATCCGATGAATAGAGAATACTTGTTATGTTGATTATCAAAGTTATATCTATGTGTTGTTTATGATCTTGCATGCTCTCCGTTATTTGTAGATGCTCTGGCCAAGTTGATGCTAGTAACTCCAAGAGGGAGTATTTATGCTCGATAGTGGGTTCATGCCTCCGTGAATCTGGAGGAGTGACAAGAACCACTAAGGTTACGGATGTGCTGTTGCCACTAGGGATAAAACATTAGTGCTATGTTCAAGGATGTAGTCACTAGTTACATTACGCGCAATACTTAATGCAATTGTCTGTTGTTAGCAACTTAATACTGGAGGGGGTTCGGATGATAACCTGAAGGTGGACTTTTTAGGCATAGATGCAGTTGGATGACGGTCTATGTACTTTGTCGTAATGCCCAATTAAATCTCACTATACTCATCATGATATGTATGTGCATTGTCATGCCCTCTTTATTTGTCAATTGCCCAACTGTAATTTGTTCACCCAACATGCTGTTCGTCTTATGGGAGAGACACCTCTAGTGAACTGTGGACCCCGGTCCAATTCTCTATACTAAAATACAATCTACTGCAATACTTGTTCTACTGTTTTCTGCAAACAATCATCTTCCACACAATACGGTTAACTCTTTGTTACAGCAAGCCGGTGAGATTGACAACCTCACTGTTTCGTTGGGGCAAAGTACTTTGGTTGTGTTGTGCAGGTTCCACGTTGGCGCCGGAATCCCTGGTGTTGCGCCGCACTACATCTCGCCGCCATCAACCTTCAACGTGCTTCTTGACTCCTACTGGTCCGATTAAACCTTGGTTTCTTACTGAGGGAAACTTGCCGCTGTGCGCATCACACCTTCCTCTTGGGGTTCCCAACGGACGCGTGTCGAACGAAGAGACAATACGTCAACCACGCGCATCAGTCACTAAAGCATTATCTACAAAAATATAATGGCATCATAATATTTTATCTCATCATTAATCCAACAAGGTTTGGATACATCTCTTGGATACTATATCATCATTATGATTCTCCAAGAAATGTGAGTTGTAGAACAATTTCATGACTCTCTTAGATGTTCGCTAAAACTCGTAATTCAAATATTTTCACCATGATCCAATCATAGATATTTGACTTTTCTATTACGACGATTTCCACTTCATGCTGAAATTTATTTGAATCCATTCAAATGTTTCAAACTTCTTCCTTATCGAATATATCCACATATATATACTCAATTCATTGTTGAAAGTTTTCATGAAGTAGAAGAATCTCCCGCACACAACTATGCTCAGTGAACCATATACATCATTATGTATTTTTCAACTAAGTTTGTTGTCCGTTCAATTCTTGGCCTATGAACGGTATTTTAATCATTCTCTTTAGAAAAGATTTGCAAGCGCCAAATGATTCAAAAATCAAATGACTCCAAAAATCCATTTGCATGGAGTTCCTTCATGCGTTCCTTTCTAACATGACCTAAATAGCGGTTCCACAAATAAGTGGAATTCAAATCATTTGCCTTATGGCATTTTAGCGTCAGTTTTATGTATGTGTGTTTCACCATTAAGATTTATAATAACTTATCCATCGTACATGGAGTAATGTCATAATTTGAACAACTCATTGTTTTCATTTGACCAGAGCAAAATAACAATTATTAAGTTCTTTATTATAAATTCTAAGGGCTAGATAGAATGTCAACGACGAACATAATAACACTTTATTTTGTTCCAGACGTGCATTCCTATCATATTCCTTGTCAGTCACTTAGGCCATTGTATTCTTGTATTGCGTTGTTTTGTATGACACTTCATACCAACCAATATGGTACTAATACCCAAGAATTTCATTGTGTGACTTAACTAGGAATACAACCATAACTTGTATATCATTTATATACACCTGAGCTAGACTTTCTAGTCTTTTCTTTTCTTTTTGCCAAAATATCTTTTGCAGTTTCTCTTTTAGCTTTCCTCATTATTCAGAAAAACACTTCAACATTAATAACTTCTAGGTTTGTTGGTCAAATACCAATAACCTTGAGGTTCTTACTTTGAAGTTGATCATCATATGACAAGTGTTCCAGATTTCACTATTAGTAACTTTGTAATATGATGAACAATTTCACTCATAATTTTATCCATCATATCATGACGACTTTCCGAGACCATGTCTATACATGCTAGGCTCGTAAAGTTTTAACCTTGGTATTTGCATGTGCAAATCTAGCTTGCACCCGTTGTATGCACACGTAGAATCTATCACACCCGATCATCACGTGATGCTTCGAAACGACGAGTTTTAGTAACGGTGCATATTAAGGATGGTCACTTCATGGATATGCGAATATCGTTAGTGCCCCAATAGTTGGAGGATTGTGACGCCTTGCGTCTTCAACCTTCGTACATTCCCATAAAACTTATGAGTTCATGTAGTCTCACCAAATTATATTCTATCATCTTGCAATAAGGTCTTAGATATCACATATATCTCATACCTTGATTATTTCTGAAAACTAAATTTTCAGCTCCTTACTTTTCAAACAGATTTGAACTTCAAGTTTCACGGAGACAAGATAACTTTAGGTACTAATTGAAACCATAGCTCTTTGAATCAACAATGTGAGGTTTACTAAAAGTTTGCAATAGGACTTAATCAATTCTTGATTCTTTAACAATACGGTACCAATCCGTAAAGTTTCTTGTCAGATTTTAACAGTATTTCTATCTCAATTATAAGACTAGCGCATAGTAGTAAACGGATGCCAATACTACAAAATTAATTCAAAATACTACTCAGACTATGTTTATGATAATTAGTTCATGTTTTAATCTAATTACTAATGAACTCCCACTTAATACAACATCCCTCATAGTTGTTAAGTAGTACACGATCCAAATTCACTACACCAAAAACCGATCATCACGTGAGATGATGTAGCTTCAATGGTGAACATCAACATGTTGATCATATCATCCATATGACTCGTGTTCAACCTTTCGGTTTCCGTTGTCCCGAGGCCATGTCTGTACATGCTAGGCTCGTCAAGCAAACCCAAGTATTCCGCGTGTGCAACATGGCTTACACCCGTTGTATGTGAATCGTTGAATCTATCACATCCGATCATCACGAGATGCTTTGAAACGACGAACTGTTACAACGGTGCATACGAGGGGAGAACACTTTATTATCTTGATATTAATGTGAGGGATCATCTTATAATGCTATCGTCGCGTTCTAAGCAAAATAAGATGCATAAAGGATTAACATCACATGCAATTCATATGTGATATGATATGGCCCTTTTGTCTTTGCGCCTTTGATCTTCATCTCCAAAGCACGGACATGATCTCCATCATCAACGGGCATGATCTCCATCATCGTCGGCGTAGCATCAAGGTTCATGGCACCGTCTTCATGATTGTCCTCCATGTAGCAACTATTACAACTACTTTGAAATACCTCTCAACATGAAATTTAAAGACAACCATAAGGCTCCTGCCGGTTGCCACAATACAATAATGATCATCTCATACATATTCATCATCACATTATGGCCATATCACATCACCAAACCCTGCAAAAACAAGTTAGACGTCTCTAATTTGGTTTGCATATTTTACGTGGTTTAGGGTTTTCGAGAGAGATCTAATCTACCTACGAACATGGACCACAACGTTGATACTAATGTTGTCAATAGAAGAGTAAATTGAATCTTCACTATAGTAGGAGAGACAGACACCCGCAAAGCCTCTTATGCAATACAAGTTGCATGTCGAACGAGGAACAAGTCTCATGAACGCGGTCATGTAAAGTTAGTCCGAGCCGCTTCATCCCACTATACCGCAAAGATGCAAAGTACTCAAACTAAAGATAACAAGAGCATCAACGCCCACAAAACCATTGTGTTCTACTCGTGCAACCTGATGTCTACGTTCCCCCTCCTTTCCTGTAGACAGTGTTGGGCCTCCAAGAGCAGAGGTTTGTAGAACAGCAGCAAGTTTTCCCTTAAGTGGATCACCCAAGGTTTATCGAACTCAGGGAGGAAGAGGTCAAAGATATCCCTCTCATGCAACCCTGCAACCACAAAGCAAGAAGTCTCTTGTGTCCCCAACACACCAAATAGGTGCACTAGTTCGGCGAAGAGATAGTGAAATACAGGTGGTATGAATATATATGAGCAGTAGCAACGGTGTGTAAAATAGCTTGCCGGCGTGTAGTTGATGGTGGTAGTATTGCAGCAGTAGTAACACAAGAAACAAGAAACAAGCAGCGATAGCAGTATTTAGGAACAAGGCCTAGGGATTACACTTTCACTAGTGGACACTCTCAACATTGATCACATAACAGAATAGATAAATGCATACTCTACACTCTTGTTGGATGATGAACACATTGCGTAGGATTACACGAACCCTCAATGCCGGAGTTAACAAGCTCCACAATTACTGTTCATATTTTAGTAACCTTGTAGTGTAAGATAGATCAACAGACTAAACCAAGTACTAACATAGCATGCACACTGTCACCTTCATGCATATGTAGGAGGAATAGATCACATCAATATTATCATAGCAATAGTTAACTTCGCAATCTACAAGAGATCATGATCATAGCATAAACCAAGTACTAACACGGTGCACACACTGTCACCTTTACACACGTGCAGGAGGAATAGAACTACTTTAATAACTTTGCTAGAGTAGCACATAGATAGTAGTGATACAAAACTCATATGAATCTCAATCATGTAAAGCAGCTCATGAGATTATTGTATTGAGGTACATGGGAGAGAGATGAACCACATAGCTACAGCGGAGCCCTCAGCCTCGGAGGTGGATTACTCCCTCCTCATCATGGAAGCAGCGATGGCGGTGAAGATGGCGGTGAAGACGGCGGTGGAGATGGCTCCGGGGGCAATTCCCCGTCCGGCAGGGTGCCGGAACAGAGAGTTCTGTCCCCCAGATCTTGGCGTCGCGATGGCGGCGGCTCTGGAAGGTTTCTGTGGGTTTCGTCGAACGCCATAGGGTTTTCGATCCAGGGGCTTTATATAGGCGAAGAGGCGGCGCAGGAGGGTCGAAGGGCTGGCCAAACCATAGGGGGGCGCGGGCCCCCCCTAGGCCGCGCCAGGGTATGGTGTGGTGGGCCTGTGCCCCCCCTCTGGTCCCTCTCGTGTGTTCTGGATGCTTCCGGGGATTCTAAGATCTTTGGCGTTGATTTCGTCCGATTCCGAGAATATTTCGTTACTAGGATTTCTGAAACCAAAAACAGCAGAAAACAGGAACTGGCACTTCGGCATCTTGTTAATAGGTTAGTTCCGGAAAATGCATGAAAATGATATAAAGTGTGAACAAAACATGTTGGTATTGTCATAAAACAAGCATGGAACATCGGAAATTATAGATACGTCGGAGACGTATCAGCATCCCCAAGCTTAGTTCCTACTCGTCCTCGAGTAGGTAAACGATAAAAGATAATTTCTGAGGTGACATGCTACCAACATAATCTTAATCATACCATTGTAAAGCATATGAGATGAATGCAGCGATTCGAAACAATGTAAATGCAATGAGTAAACAAGTGAATCATATAGCAAAGACTTTTCATGAATAGTACTTTCGAGACAAGCATCAATAAGTCTTGCATAAGAGTTACTCATAAAGCAATAAATTCATAGTAGAGACATTGAAGCAACACAATGGAAGATTAAGTTTCAGCGGTTGCTTTCAACTTGTAACATGTATATCTCATGGATAGTTGTCAATGCAAAGCAATATAACAAATGCAATAAGCAAGTATATAAGAATCAATGCACAGTTCACACAAATGTTTGCTTCTTGAGGTGGAGAAAGATAGGTGAACTGACTCAACAATAAAAGTAAAAGAATGGTCCTTCAAAGAGGAAAGCATCGATTGCTATATTTGTGCTAGAGCTTTTATTTTGAAAACATGAAACAATTTTGTCAACGGTAGTAATAAAGCATATGTATCATGTAAATTATATCTTACAAGTTGCAAGCCTCATGCATAGTATACTAATAGTGCCCGCACCTTGTCCTAATTAGCTTGGACTACCGGATCATCACAATGCACATGTTTTAACCAAGTGTCACAAAGGGGTACCTCTATGCCGCCTGTACAAAGGTCTAAGGAGAAAGCTCGCATTGGATTTCTCGCTATTGATTATTCTCAACTTAGACATCCATACCGGGACAACATAGACAACAGATAATGGACTCCTCTTTTATGCATAAGCATGTAACAACAATTAATAATTTTCTCATATGAGATTGAGGATATATGTCCAAAACTGAAACTTCCACCATGGATCATGGCTTTAGTTAGCGGCCCAATGTTCTTCTCTAACAATATGCATGCTTAACCATAGGGTGGTAGATCTCTCTTACTTCAGACAAGACGGACATGCATAGCAACTCACATGAAATTCAACAATGAATAGTTGATGGCGTCCCCAGTGAACATGGTTATCGCACAACAAGCAACTTAATAAGAGATAAAGTGCATAATTACATATTCAATACCACAATAGTTTTTAAGCTATTTGTCCCATGAGCTATATATTGCAAAGGTGAATGATGGAATTTTAAAGGTAGCACTCAAGCAATTTACTTTGGAATGGCGGAAAATACCATGTAGTAGGTAGGTATGGTGGACACAAATGGCATAGTGTTGTTTGGCTCAAGGATTTGGATGCATGAGAAGTATTCCCTCTCGATACAAGGTTTAGGCTAGCAAGGTTGTTTGAAGCAAACACAAGTATGAACTAGTACAGCAAAACTTACATAAGAGACATATTACAAGCATTATAAGACTATACATCGTCTTCCTTGTTGTTCAAACACCTCACTAGAAAATATCTAGACTCTAGAGAAACCACTCATGCAAACCAAATTTTAACAAGCTCTATGTATTTCTTCATTAATGGGTGCAAAGCATATGATGCAAGAGCTTAAACATGAGCACAACAATTGCCAAGTATCACATTACCCAAGACATTTATAGCAATTACTACATGTATCATTTTCCAATTCCAACCATATAACAATTTAACGAAGAACTTCGCCATGAATATTATGAGCTAAGAACACATGTGTTCATACGAACCAGCGGAGCGTGTCTCTCTCCCACACAAGCATTTATTCAAACAAAAACAAAAACAAGAAACATACAGACGCTCCAAGTAAAGTGCATAAGATGTGACGGAATAAAAATATAGTTTCAAGAGAAGGAACCTGATAATTCGTCGATGAAGAAGGGGATGCCTTGGGCATCCCCAAGCTTAGACGCTTGAGTCTTCTTGATATATGCAGGGGTGAACCACCGGGGCATCCCCAAGCTTAGAGCTTTCACTCTTCTTGATCATAGTATATCATCCTCCTCTCTTGACCCTTGAAAACTTCCTTCACACCAAACTTCTCATAAACTTCATTAGAGGGGTTAGTACATAATCAAAAAACTCACATGTTCGGAGGTGACACAATCATTCTTAACACTTCTGGACATTTCTCAAAGCTACTGGAGTTTAATGGAACAAAGAAATCCATCCCACATAGCAAAAGAGGCAATGCGAAATAAAAGGCAGAATCTGTCAAAACAGAACAGTCCGTAAGGACGAATTTCTAATAAATACTTCCGTTGCTCAAATCAGAAAACTCAAAACTAATGAAAGTTGCGTACATATCTGAGGAACACGCACGTAAATTGGCATATTTTTCTGATTTTTCTACAGAGAGAAAATCCCAGATTCGTGACAGATAGAAATCTGTTTCTGCGCAGAAATCCAAATCTAGTATCAACCTTCGATTAGAGGCTTCACTTGGCACAACCAAACACAAAACTAAGATAAGGAGAGGTTGCTACAGTGGTAAACAACTTCCAAGACACAAAATAAAAACAAATTACTGTAGCAAAATAACACATGGGTTATCTCCCAAGAAGTTCTTTCTTTATAGCCATTAAGATGGGCTCAGCAGTTTTAATAATCCATTCGCGGGAAATAGTATTTGAAGCAAAAGAGAGCATCAAGAGGCAAATTCAAAACACATTTAAGTCTAACATGCTTCCTATGCAAAGGAATCTTGTAAATAAACAAATTCATGAAGAGCAAAGTAACAAGCATAGGAAGATAAAACAAGTGTAGCTTGAAAAATTTCAGCACATAGAGAGGTGTTTTAGTAACATGAAAATTTCTACAACCATATTTTCCTCTCTCATAATAATATCCAGTAGCATCATGAGCAAACTCAACAATATAACTATCACATAAAGCATTCTTATCATGAGTCTCATGCATAAAATTATTACTCTCCACATAAGCATAATCAATTTTATTAGTAGTTGTGGGAGCAAATTCAACAAAGTAGCTATCATTATTATTCTCATCAAGTGTAAGAGGCATAGTATAATCACAACAAAATTTACTCTCCATAGTAGGTGGCACCAAAAGACCACTATCATTATAATCATCATAAATAGGAGGCAAAGTATCATCAAAGAAAATTTTCTCCTCAATGCTTGGGGGACTAAAAATATCATGCTCATCAAAGCCAGCTTCCCCAAGCTTAGAATTTTCCATATCATTAGCAACAATGGTGTTCAAAGCGTTCATACTAATATCATTGCTACTAGCATGCAAATAAGATTCCATAGGTTTTTTAATTTTCGCATTAAACCATTCATGTCTTGACTCAGGAAATAGAATAAAAAGCTCACAGATGTTTTCCATTATGCCTTACTAGTGTAAACAAGAAACAAAAAGTTGCAATTGCAGGATCTAAAGGAAATAGCTTCGAGTACTTACGGCGCCGGAGAATAGCTTAGTAGCCGAGATCCGGAGTGTGAGTACCTTTTACCTTTCCTCCCCGGCAACGGCGCCAGAAAAGTGCTTGATGTCTACGTTCCCCCTCCTTTCCTGTAGACAGTGTTGGGCCTCCAAGAGCAGAGGTTTGTAGAACAGCAGCAAGTTTTCCCTTAAGTGGATCACCCAAGGTTTATCGAACTCAGGGAGAAAGAGGTCAAAGATATCCCTCTCATGCAACCCTGCAACCACAAAGCAAGAAGTCTCTTGTGTCCCCAACACACCAAATAGGTGCACTAGTTCGGCGAAGAGATAGTGAAATATAGGTGGTATGAATATATATGAGCAGTAGCAACGGTGCCAGAAAATAGCTTGCCGGCGTGTAGTTGATGGTGGTTGTCGTGGATGTAACCACGGCAGATGCTACAGGGGGTAGCACTTCGTTGATGCGAGGGGAAGGGAACATCGCCATCTACGGGTCGAGGTGCAAGAGACGCAAGGGTTTTACCCAGGTTCAGCCCCTCCGGAGAGTAAAAGGCCTACGTCCTGCTAGATCTTTATTGCTCAGTGGAGAATTACAATGGGGGGGCTCAGTCGGCGGCTACGCCGAGAGCTTACAGGGGGAGATTGGATCTCGAGTAAGGTGTCCTCTAGGGTTTAAGCTCGGGGGTTTATATAAGCACCCCCGATCTAGGGTTACATGGAGATAACTCCGAATCATATCAGTTGCTACTAATCCGGGATCCGCTAACCCTCTCGCAAGTAACCTTCTTGTCCAGCCGCGTGGACCTCCTCCTTGGGATCACGGCCCAGTCGCCTTAGGGCCCAGTCGCTTGGGCGACTGGCGGTCCACCCGAGCCTCCATCTTCATGGCGAGTGGGACTGGCGACCCACCCCCTATGGGCATACCCCCATCAGTAGTCCCCAAGCGCGGTGGTGAAGAAGCGCGGATCTGGAGCAAGTCTTGGAGAGGCGTGGTGATGGATCAAGGTGAGTCGCCGCCGGGCTTCCGAAGATAAAGTTGCGGGTGCGGTGCCAGTCTCCAGTCGCCGGAACTTGATCAGTCAGTCGGCGTGTGACAGTCGGCTTTAGCCAGTCGCCATTTGCCAGTCGACGCGTAGTCATCACAGAGACACGTGGAGAGGCCAACGGCTAGATTTCACGTTGACCGAGGCGCGAACCGTTTGCATGTTGTTGACCGTTGGGCCTGACGTGACCGCTAACGGCTAGTTTAACGGCTATTCAGCCGGAGACGGCGCAGATCTTGACCGTTAATTGCGGGGTGGCGATTCCGGGACGATTCAACGAACAGATTTCATCCTTAATCTGGGCGAGTGCGGACGGTATAAAAGGGCTGCCCCTGGGATTAGGGTTCAACACTCCTCCGCATTCATCTCCCATCTTCCCCCCATCTCATCTTCATTCCAAACTTCACACGCATCCATGGCGACGAAGGGCTGGGGCAAGTCGAAGGTCACGCGGGAATCTCTCCTCCCGTACGTCGCTTCCAGGGTCATCCCGGAGTTCAACCAAGAGCGATGGCAAGTTCCGCCGGCGAACGAGGCGGAGCCCCTCCCGCGGTCCGGGGAGTTCGTGATCTTCCTGAGCTTCCTCGATCGCGGGTTCGCTCTCCCCACCTCCGATTTCCTCCGGCAGCTGTTGGCCTTCTACAGCATCAAGGTCTCCGACCTCGGGCCGCACAGCGTCCAGCAGATTTCTCTGTTCGTGGCGCTGTGCGAATGCTACTTGGGCTGTCCGCCCTACTTCCCGCTGTGGGTGTCCATCTTCCACGGGCGGGCGACTCGGGCCAGCAAGAACAGCGAAGCACTCATCCCAAACGGGGGAATCACCTTCCAGGTGAAGTCCGGGGAAAGCTTCATCGACATGGCGCTCCCCAAGAAGGCGCAGTCGCTGTGGCGCCGCTTCTAGTTTTACGCCAAGGAGTACACTCCCCCGGGCGAGGTATGCATTCCCCAGTACAGCCCCGAGCCAAGCATCCCGCGGCGCCTCAATGTCCGGTCGCTGCCGCGCGAGCAGGAGAAGGTGGTGAAGGATATGCGCCAAGCGATCCAGGCGCTGAAAGATAGCGGCCTGACGGCGGTCGACATGTACAACTGTTGGCTTGGCCGGCGGCTGATCCCCCTGCGGTGCCGAGCTCACCCCATGTGGGAGTACCGGGGGCAGAACGACCGCACCCGGTCGACGGCGACCGAGTGGGACGAGGGCGAGTACCGGAAGGCACTTGCCAAGATCACCACTGCCACCTTCACCTCCTTCGAGGACGGCTTGCAGCCTTACACCGAAGACACCCCGGCGCCTCAGGTAATGCTTCGTATGGCGACTTCGCACGGCTTGGCCGCGTTTCTTCCTTTCTGACTTGTTCCTTTGATTCTATTATTAGCGTTGGCAGAAGATCGCGGACCACCTCCCTCCTCTCGCCGGGAAGGAACCACCGGAGATGACCGAGGGTGAGGAGGAGGAGGTTGACGAGGAGGAGGAGCGCACCGAGTCGGACTCCGAGGCGCGGGACTTCATTAGACTCCCGCGCGGGTCGAAGAGAGGTGCCGAGCCCTCGTCCCAGGGCGCGGCCGAAGAAGAAGCGACCTCTCGCCCGGAGGACAAGGCGGAGCCCTCCAAGGAAGGGGCCGAGCCACTATCGAAGCGACTGCGCCCCACTCTCCTGGAAGGGTCCATGAGGCTTCAGCGTCCCTTGAAGGAGGCAATCGACGCGGGAGCTCGGGCCGGTCCAGGCGTAAGAGCGATTCCCACGGTGAAGTAGGTATTCCTTGTCGAGCTTGTTCTCCTTGCGGCTGGATTGGGTGTCGATTCACCTCGCCTTCCTGTAGGTCCAAGAAGAAGACCTTGGCAAAGCCGCCCGCGGCTGGGGTGGCGGCCACGAGGGCGGCCGAGGCGAAGAAGAAGGCCGCGGAGAGGAAAGCGGCGCCATCCGACCTTGGGGGCGCGGGGTCGGCTCCGGAAGAGCCTGCCGCCGCGAGCCAAACGGAGAAGGCGAGCGCCGGCCACGCCGAGCCCACCGCCGATGTTTTTCCTCTACCCAGCATGGCTCGCGGGGGCATGGCGAGCGCGGCGACGGGTCCGGACGCTGCTCCGCCCGTGGTGGAGGAGGAGTCGACCGACGTCGGATCGACCGAGGGGCAAAAGGCACCCGAGGTTGAAGAGGACATCGTCGAGGAGGGCGGCCTATCGGAGCCGCTGAAAGAGCGCCGGTCCAAGGCCGCTAGGGACCGAGCCCCGCCTAGTGACGCCGACACGCGGACGGGCGAAGTTCCGTCGACTGAGGCGGTGATGCGAGCGGACGGGGCGACCGAGTCGCGTCATCCGCCGCCGTCTTCCTTGACCTTCACCGAGCTCAACACGGCGCTTGGCGAAGCGGATGTGGTAAGTGTCGCTGAACTCGTAGCCTGGTCACCCCCAGTCCCCGAGGGTCGACTTGGTCTGAAAGGGCGAGTCGAGTCTCTTCTGTTTTTCGTTTGTTGACCTTAGCATTTTTTTTTTGGTTTCCGCAGGCGGAGATTAAGCGACTGACCGCGCTCGTGGAGGAGGCGGCACAGAAGAACCGAAAGCTGATTGCTCTGGGCAGTAAGTCATGCCCGCTCGCCGTCCTCTCTCAGTGTCACTGGCCCTGGCGTTCGTTCTCACCGTTTCCTTTTCTTGTAGCAGAGGCGCAGGCAAAGGCTCTTGCCGAGGCTCGGGAAGGATTCGTCAAGGAGTCCTTCTACCGTGAAGCCGAGTTCCGGGCGCAGCAGGCCGAAGAGGCCCGGAAAAGGGCAAAAGCGGAGGTGGCGGAATTGACGAAGGTCCTGGAGCAGAAGGGCCTGGAGCTGGAGGTCGTCATCTCCGAATACAAGGTAAAGGCTGGAGGCCGCGACTGATGCGCGGGACTCTGCGCGTGGGGCTGCCGCGTCTCTGCGGGAGGAGGTGGCGGCCTTGAAGCAGCAGCACGCCAAAGAACTTGCTGCGGAGAAGGAGGCGTCCGAGGGCATCGTCCTGGCGGTGCAGGCCGAGAAGACCAACTTCGAGGCTTTCGTCAGAGAGATGTCGCGGCAGATTCTTGGTAAGTTCCTGTCTTCGCACTTTCTGTTTACTTGCCGGGGGTTCGAGCATCTGACCACTGCGAGTCGGCCTTGAGGGTCAGTCCCCGAGTGTGGCGAGTCGGCCTCGGGGGTCAGTCCCCGAGCGTGGCGAGTCGGCCTTGGGGGTCAGTCCCCGAGCGTGGCGAGTCGGCCTCAGGGGTCAGTCCCCGAGCGTGGCGAGTCGGCCTTGGGGGTCAGTCCCCGAGCGTGGCGAGTCGGCCTCGGGGGTCAGTCCCCGGGCATGGCGAGTTGGCTCCGGGGGCCAGTCCCCGAGCGTAGCGAGTCTGCTTTGGGGGCCAGTCCCCGAGCATGGCGAGTCGGCGTTGAAGGGGAAGTTCTCATTTTTTCCTTTTCCTTGTGTTGTTTACTGCAGGTACGTGTGACTTCGTGGAGACGGCGACTCCGCGGGAATGCCTGTCGACCGCGACCGCGCGTATCATCGCCTGTGCGGGGGAGATACTTGCCGCGCTCCAGTACCTAAGTCCGCGGGAGGTGATTCCGCGGGACACGCCATCCGTCTTCAAGGCCGTGTCCAACATTCCGGCTGTTGTTGACTGGCTTCGCCGCTCTTCCTGCTGCGTTGGCATTACCATGGCTCTGAGCATGGTGCTGGCGCATTACTCTGAAGGGTTCGACGTGGAGGAGGTCACCGCTGGCTTCCCCTCGGAGACTGGCGAGTTCGATGTTGCCGAAGTGCTGCGGCTGATGGATGCGGTGCGCCCCTTCGCCGACCGAGTACTGGCGACCGCGGACTTGGAGACTCATATCCCCAGCCAAGCGGCGCCTGGTGACGCGGAGAAGGAGCCAGGCCCGGTGGACTACCCCGCGGAGCGCCTCTTCCATGCCGCGGCCGCCGGCTCGTTGTCTACATATCCGGTCGTGGTGTACACGCCGAAGTTTCGTCACGGCGATGACGGCGTCGCCTGTCGTAGAGGGGGCTCCGGGGTCGTCCTCGTAGTTTCCTGAGTACCTGTGTAAGAAGTGGCTGGAGTTCCCGCGAGCGGGTGTTAGTTGTAAATATAATGATGACTTTTGCTTAAATGTGATTCGGTGGTTGCTTTTGCGTTATTTGTGGCGGCGATGCGTTGGAGTTGGTTCCGACTATCCCTGGCCTTCAGGCCAGTCGCCTTGCGACCCCGATGAAGGCTATCGACTTGACTGTTTTCCTTTTCGAGCTGGGCGTCCCCAGTCGCAGTACGTAGTCATTATAGTACGAATAGCAGCCTCATGGGTGGAGTAGTGGTGAGTTGTAGTTTGCGCTGTTCGGATGTAGCGCGCCACTCGTCGTGGCTCGGTGAGCCAGTCGCTAGGCGACTCCAAAGGGGATCATTGCGGGCGTATTTTCCTTGGCGAGCCGCGGGTCCGTTTTGCAGGGTCCCTAGTCGAAGTACTTAGCCACGCAATTCGCCAGCCTAAGGTAGAGGAGGGCATTGGTGTGCTTTATAGCGTAGCACAAGGCGGTCGCCGTGGCCCGTGGGGCTGGCCGAGCGTGCGGCCCTGCTGTGGGTTCCAGTCGCCGTTTTCACCCGACGGCGTGAGGGATGGTGGGTGGCCGGACCTGGTGTTGCGCCCCGGTCACGCCGCCATCCCGTGTTAGCCCGGCTACTTGGCCGATCGTGGACTTCTCTCTTCCAGCAGCGGCGACCGGAGGTCTCTCAGTACCTAGTCGCTTGTCGCGGCGACTAAGCCGGTATGTACCGGGATGAAAGATGGGGATATCTGCGGGTGAAGGAGAGGTAGTCGGAGCTTGAGATCAAAATGGTCTGCGATTTTTATTAACCTCTGAATTTTCGGGTTACATTTTTTCCTTAGGTATAAAACCGTCGGAGGAGGTTGATGTTCCAGGGGCGCTCCACCTCTTTAGTGAGCGGCTCGCCTTTGTCGTCCTTGCGGACGTCGATGAGGTAGTAGGAGTCGTTGCCGAGTACGCGGCTGACGGCGAATGGTCCTTCCCAGGGCGGGGACAGCTTGTGCATCCCTTTCTTGTCCTGGATTAGCCGGAGTACCAGGTCGCCGACTTGGAAGGAGCGACTTCGAACGCGGCGGCGTGGTAGCGACGGAGGTCCTGCTGGTAGATGGCGGTTCTGGAGAGTGCGAGGTCTCTGGCCTCGTCGAGGAGGTCGACGTCATCTTGGCGAGCTCGCTCGTTGTCTTCTTCGGCGTAGTTGGCGACCCGAGGCGAGTCGTAGGCGATGTCCGTGGGCATGACGGCTTCGGCGCCATATACCAGGAAGAAAGGCGTGAAGCCGGTTGACCTGTTAGGCGTTGTGCGGATGCCCCATAGTACTGAAGGGAGCTCCTCTGCCCAGCAACCGGCTGCGCGCTCTAGGGGCACGACCAGGCGTGGTTTGAGTCCGTGAAGGATGCTCTGGTTTGCCCTTTCTGCTTGGCCGTTCGACTCGGGGTGGGCGACTGAGGCGAGGTCGAGTCGGATGCCCTTCTCTTCGCAGAAGTCAGCCATCTCCCCTTTGGCGAAGTTGGTGCCGTTGTCGGTTATGATGCTGTGAGGGTAGCCATACCGATAGATAAGCTCGCGTAGGAACTTGGTGGCTGTCTTCCCGTCGCACTTCTTTATGGGCTTTGCTTCTACCCATTTGGTGAACTTGTCCACCGCTACCAGGAGGTGAGTATATCCGCCGGGGGCCGTTTTGAATTTTCCCACCATGTCCATGCCCCATACGGCGAAGGGCCAGGTGAGGGGGATGGTCTTCAATGCCGATCCTGGCATGTGCGACTGGCTCGCATACTTTTGGCACCCGGCGCACGAACGGACAAGAGCGATTGCGTCTTCGTGGGCTGTTGGCCAGTAGAAGCCGTGACGAAAGGCCTTGGCGACGATTGAACGCGCGCCTGCGTGGTGGCCGCAGTCCCCTGCGTGGATGTCGCGCAGAATGTTGCGTCCTTCCGCCGTGGCGACGCATCGTTGGAACACTCCCGAGACGCTGCGCTTGTATAGCTCATTGTTGATGATGGTGAAGGACTTGCATCTGCGCACGATGGCCCGTGCTTTTGTTTCATCCATCGGCAGTGCCTGGCGCTCGAGGTAGCTTATGTATGGCTCGGTCCAATCGATGCTGTCGACGGCGAGTGCGACTAAGGTGGAGTCGGGAGCAGGTGGCTCGGCAATGTCCAGCTCGCGTGGTGCGCGCACCGAGGGGTGGCTGAGGATGTCCAGGACGACACCCGGAGGAGGTTGAAGTCGCTTGGATCCGATTCTGGCTAGCGCATCGGCTTCTTCGTTCTTGCGCCTGTCGACCCACTCGACGACGTGGCCGGCGAAGCTAGCGCCGGCTTGGTCGACGGCGCGTTTGTATGCGATCATGTTGGCGTCTGTGGCGTCGCAGGTGCCGGAAGTTTGGCTGGCGACTAGGTCGGAATCGCCGAGGCAGCGCAGCCGTGTTGCGCCCATCTCTTTTGCGACTCGCATGCCGTGTAGGAGCGCCTCGTACTCGGCCATGTTGTTGGTGCATGGCTCGAATCTGAGTTGCAGGACGTACTTCACTGTGTCGCCCTTTGGTGATATGAGGACGACTCCCGCGCCCGCCCCTTCGAGGTTTTTAGAGCCGTCGAAGTGCAGTGTCCAGTGCTTGAGGTCCGCGGGGGAGCTTGGCTGCTGGGCCTCTTCCCAGTCGGCGAGGAAGTCGGCGAGTGCCTGAGATTTGATGGCATGGCGTGACTCGTAGGTGATGTTGTGGACGCCGAGCTCGACTGCCCATTTGGCGATCCGGCCGGTTGCGTCGCGGTTGCGGATGATGTCGGCGAGTGGTGTTGAGGCGACTACCTTGATGGGGTGCTCGTGGAAGTAAGGGGCCAGTCGCCGCTGGGCCCTGAGGACGGCGTACACCAGCTTCTGGTAGTGTGGATACCGCTGCTTGGATTCGATTAAAGCTTCGCTGATGTAGTAGACCGGGCGTTGTACCAGTTGCTCCCTTCCTTCTTCCTTCCGCTCGACGACCATGACCGCGCTTATAGCGCGGTTCGACGTGGCGACGTATAGGAGCATGGTTTCTTTTGGCAGCGGGGCCGCGAGGATAGGGGCATTCGAGAGAGCGTGCTGGAGTTCTTCCAAGGCACGCTGCGCCTCGTCTGTCCACCGGAATGATTCCGACTTCTTGAGCAAGCGGTAGAGTGGCATGGCCTTGTCTCCGAGCCGGGGTATGAAGCGACTGAGGGCAGCGACCCGATCGGCGAGTTTCTGCGCGTCGACTAGGCAAGTTGGCTGCTTGGTGCGCATGACCGCCAGTGTCTTCTCCGGGTTGGGTTCGATGCCTCGCTTGGAGACGACGTAGCCTAGCAGTTGTCCTGATGGAACCCCGAAGGTGCACTTCAAAGGGTTGAGCTTGATCTTGTACCGCCGTAAGTTGGCGAATGTTTCGGCGAGGTCACTGACGAGGTCGGTCTGTCGAGTCGATTTGACCACCACGTCATCGATGTAGACATGCACATTGCGGCCGATCTGGCTTTCCAGGCAGCTGTTCATGCACCGCTGGTACGTTGCTCCGGCGTTCTTGAGGCCGAAGGTCATGGACGTGTAGCAGTAGGCGCCTAGGGGCGTGATGAATGCAGTCTTCTCTTGGTCTTCCTTGGCCATCTTTATTTGATTGTACCCGGAGTACGCATCAAGGAAGCACAGCGACTCGGACCCGGCGACCGCGTCGATAATCTGTGTCGTGGTATCGTCACGGCATATGCCATAGGGTGGCTAATCGAAGTGGTTCCTGAGGGATCTCACGGCGGTATCCGGATGCGGGTATGGGCACGAGCGACACGGCGACGTACCCAGGTTCGAGGCCCTCCGATGGAGGTAAAACCTCTACTCCTGCTATGAGTGTATATGATGATCACACAGTACAATGGTGCTCCTAGAGCTGTGTCCGGCTGCTCCTGAGAGGCTAAAGAAGACTATGGTCTCTCTCACAGGGCAGCTCTGTAGGTGGGTGAAAGCAATAGATGATCGATCCCCTGCACGAGAGGGGGTAGTGCGGCTTATATAGGCACCGGCACTTTACATATAAGACCCTATAGTTCTTGGCCGGCTGGGCCGGCTTCGGCTTCCGCTCCTTCCCGAGGCAGTGACGTCAGGAGTGGTTGAGGCATCGTGGCCTGTCCCATCCGGCTGCCACGGTCAGCGGTATGGAGGAGGTGTCCCTGTCGCCGTCAGCCGCTGTAGTCAGTACGGATCGTCGTAAGCCCTGACGGCCTGTCCGGCGCGTGGCACTATTGCTCCACAGTGCCCCGCGCTTTACGGAAGATGGAGTCAGCATGGACTTTGGGAACCCGGATCACCTACCCGGTTCCTTCCAGTGCAAGACTCGCCAGCCTCGAGTCGGTCTGAGGTACAAACCCCAGTCGGATATGGCTTGTAGAAGCCGGCCCAACTACAGCATTGGTGGCCGTAGCCAGGCCGACTAGGACCTAGAGCCAGCCGGCTTCCAGACCAGCCGGCCACGGCGCCAGCCGGCTGCTCCTCAGCCGGCCTTTGCCGCGAGCCGGCCAGTGGCCAGCCGGCTGCTCCGCGTCCATTGCCCTATCCGGGGTCTTCCCCCCGACATTAGCCCCCGAAGCTGGCAAGGTCCTGCGTTTAGAAGGACCTACGCAGGTTTTCCTGGCTTCTCGAATATATTGGACGGCACTTGGAGGGGCCGACTGAGAATTTCCATTCAGCCGGCTGCGCCCTCATCCGGCTCGTTCCTGCCGGCTACTTCTAGCCGGCCGCTTTTTATACTTGTGCAGTTTTTGCTTTCTCGCAAGATCTGATGGCGCCTCCGCCTTGCTGATGAATTTTGGCTCGAGTGAAACTTCTTGTCCGGCTCCGGCTCGCTGTGCGCCGGAGTCTCCGCCGCCTCGGGTCCTGCGCCCGACTTGACCGGTCTGACGCCTGGCGCTGCGGTCGGTTCGTCTGGTCACATCAATGTCCCTCCGGATCCGGTGCGGTAGTGGGCGACGTGGTGTGGCCGTTTCTGGTAACCGTCGTGGACGTGGGAGGAGTTACGGCGCAGTAAATCCGGGGACGTGGCCCACGACGGCCACTTGGAGGCCAACCGCCCGCGGCAGGAGGCTATAAATGCCGCGGGGGAGGCATCGAGGCGGCCACTTGCCATTCTCTTCCTCCTCGCGCTCCTGCTTCCATCGCTCCCTGCGCGCTAGAGCTCGCTGTTGCTCCGGCGAACGCCTCCCGCTGGCGAACTCCGGCAGGCGAATCTCCGCCGATCCGCCGCCGCCACTCCGTCAATCCGGCGCCACGGGGCCGCGCGTCTCGACGGAGCGTCCTCAGCCGCCGTTGTCGCCGCCGCGGTCGCAAGGTTCCTCCTCGCCGTTTAGTCTCTCCTGGTCATCTTCTTCCTCGACATCGCCAATGGCGTCCCCCAGCGGATCGTGGAGGGGCTCCTACATGCAGGAGGACGACATCGAACGCCTGGTGCGCCTCCGGCGGATCCCGCAGTCGGTGATCACGCGGGTGCCCGGCGAGGAGGTGGAGCCCGAGCCGCGGCCCGGCGAGCGCGTCGTCTTCGGCGCGCACCTCGATCGCGGGCTGGGCCTGCCGGCTTCGACGTTCTTCCGGCAGTTCCTCGACCACTTCGGCCTTCAGCCGCACCACCTGCCGGCCAACGCGTGCGTCCTCCTGAGTTGCTTCGTGGCGTTCATGGAGGCTTACGCCGGCCTGTGGCCCGACATCGACTTCTGGAGCCGGCTTTTCTTCTTGAAGGCGCAGACCAATGACGGCCGCCTGCGAGCCTGCGGCGCCGCCTCGATCTACACCCGGCCTGGTACGCCTTTCCCCAAAATCCCCACCGTCGACTCGGTGAAGAGCGCGAGATGTCATTCTTCTACGTGCGCAACGAGGGGGAGCTCGTCGACCGGATCAACTTGCCGGAGTTCAACCCGGCTCCTCCAGTCGGCCGGATCAACTGGAGCCACAACGCCCGCTCGATGGATCAGAACGCCGAGGTGAATCTGCTTTGGGACTTCCTGGCGACAGCCACCGATGGCGGGCTGACTGCCGAAGATCTCCTCTGCACCATCGCCGAGCGCCGGGTGCTGCCGCTCCAGATGCGCACCCACAAGATCGGGCACATGTCCGGCCGGTTCGATCCGAACCGGACGTCCATTGCGCGGCTCACCAAAGCCCAGGTGGCCAGCCGGGTGAACCACATCACCAAGGCGAACCTGCCGGAGGACTGGAGTTACGGGCTGGTGCCCTGCGACAGGAACCGTCCACCGGCGCGGGTAAGCCTCATGTCTTTGCCATTTTCCGGCTTGCGGCTGCGGGGCCGACTTCCTTTTTCTTCTGCCGACTTCCGGCTCGTCATATGCTTATGTTTTCTCTGTCTTTCTAGCTTTTTGAGCGCCAGAACGTCGAGGACGGCGACCTGGCGACGAAGAGGTGGACGCCGGATCACGTCGATCCGGCTGACCAAGCCGGCGACCATGCCGGCGACGACGACCTGCCGCAGGCGCCTGATCTAGGCGGCCAGGGGGAGCACAATCCGCCCCCCTCACCAGAGCAGCAGGAGGAGGAGGAGGAGCCGGCGGCGTCCGGTACGGGGCCAATCCCCGCCGTGCCTCTGCGCACGAGGCCGCCAAGCACCACGGCGACTTCGGCGCCCAAGGGCACGAAGCGAGCCGGCTCCACCGCCGCCTTGGAGGCGAAGGCGAAGAAACAGCGCCGGCAGCAGCCGAAGAAGGTCCCGGAGCAGGCCGGGTGAGTTCTCTTTCTTTTTCTTGTTTGATTCCTTTTCTTTCCTTGCTTCCATGCTTATTGTTTTTCTGTTTATCCGGCTAGGGTCCCTATCAAGTTCGCCCAGGGCGGCGGCTCCCGGCAAGCTCCGCGCGTCGCGTCGCCGCCACCGCGCCAAAGGAGGGAGCCGACGCCGCAGCCTTCATCGCGCGCTCCTACACCACCGCCGCCCGCGGGTACTGCGTCTTCCGCAGGGGCATCTTCCTTCGCCGTGCCGCTGGCTTCAGCGCCTGATCGCGGCACGCGGGTCGAGCCGCCGCGGCAGCCGACGCTGGACGATATGTTCCCGCGCCGCGCCCCGTTTGTGGAGCGGGCAGCCGGAGCTGGCAGGGGCATGCCATCTGTGGCAGGAGCTGGAGCTAGAGCTGGTGGGGCTGCGCCGCCTTCGACCGGAGTCGGCGGGTCCGCGCCCAACGTTGTGGTGCTGGAGAGTTCTCCGAAGGGAGCGCCTCAAGCGCCGGATGCGACGGCTCCCACCGGGCCGACTGCTTCGACCGCGCCGCCTCCAGCTTCGGAGCCGACGAGGAGGGAGCCGACCGGGAAGGAGCCGGCGAGGGGGGAGCCGGCGCGCTCAAAGGACGCCGACTCCCGGGCTCTGGTGAGGACGAGGGGCCCGCCGGGCCCAACTGAGGGCCTTCATGTGGCCAAGGGGGCCCGGCTGCTGCATGTGCCGTCTGCCTCTGACTCCAGCCTTGGCTCGGCCGGCACCATGGAGGCTGCGTGGCATTCGGCGGATTCTTGTGAGGTGTTCAACCGGGAGGGGCAGCCTGGTACGGCGCCCATGAAGATGGTCTTCTCCGGCTACCGAGCCGGCCTTAAGAACAAGGCCGCCGAGGCCCTTGCCCAGCTAGCAACGCTGGAGGATGCTGACAAGGTAGGTGTCTTCTTGTTTTTGTAATTTTGTTATTATCCTGGTAGCCCTCCGAGGCATGGTCCGGCTGCTTGGAGCCGGTCCGGGTTTCGTCTGGATATCTGATTGTTTCTTTCAGGCGGTTACGGAGCGACGCACCGTCTTGTACAACAAGGTGGTGACTAGCTACCACAAGGCCAAGATCGAGCGAGCCGGCTTGGCTCGCGAGCTGGAGGCTGTCAAGGGTAAGCTCTATGCTTCTTTTGACTTAATGTCTTGTTTTCTTTCAGTCTTGGTTGGCTGACATTTCTTTCTGGCCGCCTCGCAGTTGAAGCCGCCAAGGTCCCGCAGCTGGAGTCGGATCTCCGAGCCGCTCGTGCCCAGTGCGCCGAGAGCGAGGAGGCGGGCCGATCCGCCGCCGGCAAGCTCAAGCTGGCTGAGCAGGAGCTGACGCGGCTGCGCCTGCTGGAACAGAACCACCTTGCTGAGCTCAACTCCCTCCGGACGGCGGAGAAGGAGAAGGTGGAGGATCTGAGCCGGCGGCTGACGGAGGTGGAGAAGCAGCGGCTTGTGCTGCAGGAGGAGGTCACCGTCAAGTCCACAGAGCTGACGGCTACCGCCAAGCGCTGGACGGATGAGATTGGCGCACTAGATCGCGGCTTGGCGGGTGAGTGCATCTCTAAGTGAAGGAGATATGCCCTAGAGGCAATAATAAAGTGGTTATTATTTATATCTTTATGTTTATGATAAATGTTTATATATCATGCTAGAATTGTATTAACCGAAACATTAGTACATGTGTGATATGTAGACAAACAAGAAGTCCCTAGTATGCCTCTTAAACTAGCTTGTTGATTAATGGATGATTAGTTTCATAATCATGAACATTGGATGTTATTAATAACAAGGTTATGTCATTGTGTGAATGATATAATGGACACACCCAATTAAGCGTAGCATAAGATCTCGTCATTAAGTTATTTGCTATAAGCTTTCGATACATAGTTACCTAGTCCTTATGACCATGAGATCATGTAAATCACTTATACCGGAAAGGTACTTTGATTACACCAAACACCACTGCGTAAATGGGTGGCTATAAAGGTGGGATTAAGTATCCGGAAAGTATGAGTTGAGGCATATGGATCAACAGTGGGATTTGTCCATCCCGATGACGGATAGATATACTCTGGGCCCTCTCGGTGGAATGTCGTCTAATGTCTTGCAAGCATATGAATGAGTTCATAAGAGACCACATACCACGGTACGAGTAAAGAGTACTTGTCAGGAGACGAGGTTGAACAAGGTATAGAGTGATACCGAAGATCAAACCTCGGACAAGTAAAATATCGCGAGACAAAGGGAATTGGTAATATATGTGTATGGTTCATTCGATCACTAAAGTCATCGTTGAATATGTGGGAGCCATTATGGATCTCCAGATCCCGCTGTTGGTTATTGGTCGGAGTGAGTACTCAACCATGTCCGCATAGTTCTCGAACCGTAGGGTGACACACTTAAAGTTGGATGTTGAAATGGTAGCACTTGAATTATGGAATGGAGTTCGAATATTTGTTCGGAGTCCCGGATGAGATCCCGGACATCACGAGGAGTTCCGGAATGGTGGGGAGAATAAGATTCATATATAGGATGTCATTTTATGTGAAATAAAATGTCGCGGAAGGTTCTATGGAAGGTTCTAGAAGGTTCTAGAAAAGTCCGGAAGAAACCACCAAGGAAGGTGGAGTCCACAAGGGACTCCACCTCCATGGCCGGCCAGCCCTAGATGGGGTGGAGTCCCAAGTGGACTCCACCATAGGGGGCCCGCCCCACCCCACATGGGAGGTGGGAATCCCACCTTTGGGTGGGAGTCCTAGTTGGGCTAGGTTTCCCCCTCCTATGGAAGGTTTTGGTTTCGGGTCTTATTCGAAGACTTGGACACCAACACTTGGGATCCACCTATATAATGAGGGGCCAAGGGAGGGGGCCGGCCACCCCCAAGACCATAGCTTGGCCGCCCCCTTGAGTGGCCGGCCACCCTCCCAAACCCTAGCTTTGCTCCTCCACTTCATATTGCCCGCGTAGCTTAGCGAAGCTCCGCTGGACTTCTACACCGCCACCGACACCACGCCGTCGTGCTGTCGGATTCAAGAGGAGCTACTACTTCCGCTGCCCGCTGGAACGGGGAGGTGGACGTCGTCTTCATCAACAACCGAACGTGTGACCGAGTACGGAGGTGCTGCCCGTTCGTGGCGCCGGAACCGATCGTGATCAAGATCTTCTACGCGCTTTTGCAAGCGGCAAGTGATCGTCTACCGCAGCAACAAGAGCCTCATCTTGTAGGCTTTGGAATCTCTTCAAGGGTGAGACTCGATACCCCTCGTTGCTACCGTCTTCTAGATTGCATCTTGGCTTGGATTGCGTGTTCGCCGTAGGAAAATTTTTGTTTTCTATGCAACGTTATCCTACAGTGGTATCAGAGCCGTGTCTATGCATAGATGGTTGCACGAGTAGAACACAATGGTTTGTGGGCGTTGATGCTCTTGTTATCTTTAGTTTGAGTACTTTGCATCTTTATGGCATAGTGGGATGAAGCGGCTCGGACTAACTTTACATGACCGCGTTCATGAGACTTGTTCCTCGTTCGACATGCAACTTGTATTGCATAAGAGGCTTTGCGGGTGTCTGTCTCTCCTACTATAGTAAAGATTCAATTTACTCTTCTATTGAAAACATTAGTATCAACGTTGTGGTTCATGTTCGTAGGTAGATTAGATCTCTCTCGAAAACCCTAAACCACGTAAAATATGCAAACCAAATTAGAGACGTCTAACTTGTTTTTGCAGGGTTTGGTGATGTGATATGGCCATAATGTGATGATGAATATGTATGAGATGATCATTATTGTATTGTGGCAACCGGCAGAGCCTTATGGTTGTCTTTAAATTTCATGTTGAGTAGTATTTCAAAGTAGTTGTAATAGTTGCTACATGGAGGACAATCATGAAGACGGCGCCATTGACCTTGACGCTACGCCGACGATGATGGAGATCATGCCCGAAGATGATGGAGATCATATCCGTGCTTTGGAGATGAAGATCAAAGGCGCAAGAACAAAAGGGCCATATCATATCACATATGAACCGCATGTGATGTTAATCCTTTTTATGCATCTTATTTTGCTTAGATCGCGACGGTAGCATTATAAGATGATCCCTCACTAAAATATCAAGATAATAAAGTGTTCATCCTTAGTAGCACCGTTGCCAAGTCTTGTCGTTTGAAGCACCTCGTGATGATCGGGTGTGATAGATTCAATAAGTACATATAACGGGTGCAAGACAGTTTTGCACATGCGGATACTAAGGTGGCCTTGACGAGCCTAGCATGTACGGACATGGTCTCGGAACACGTGATACCGAAAGGTAGAGCATGAATCATATGGTTGATATGATGAACACTTTGAGTGTTCGCCATTGAAATCACACCTTTTCTCGTGATGATCGGGTTTAGGTGCGGTGGATTTGGTTCGTGTGATCACTAAGACAATGCGAGGGATATTGTTTTGAGTGGGAGTTCACTTAGGTTTTTAATTATGTTGAATTAAAATTTAAACTCAATTTGTCATAAACTTAGTCTAAACTATTGCAAATATATGTTGTAGAGATGGCGTCCCCAATCAATTTTAATCAGTTCCTAGAGAAAGAGAAACTTAAGAGCAACGGTAGCAACTTCACCGACTGGTTCCGTCATGTGAGGATCTTCCTCTCTGGCGGAAATCTGCAATTTGTGCTTGATGCACCGCTAGGTGACCCTCCTGCAGAAAATGAATCCGATGAAGTAAAAGCTGTTTACGCGACTCGGAAAACTCGGTACTCTCAAGTTCGATGTGCCATCTGTGCGATCTGGAATCCGATCTTCAAAAACGTTTTGAGCACCATGATCCTCATGAGTTGATGAATGAGCTGAAAGCTATATTCGAGACTCATGCGGCGATGGAATGCTATGAAGCATCGAAACATTTCTTGGCTGTATGATGGAAGAAGGCAGCTCCGTTAGTGAGCACATGCTCGCCATGACCGGGCATGCGAAGAAACTCGATGACTTGGGAATAGTGATTCCTAACAGATCGGGATTAATCGTGTCCTTCAATCAACGCCACCAAGTTACAAGAACTTTGTGATGAACTACAATATACGAGAACATGAACAAGGAGTTACCTGAACTTTTTGGCATGCTAAAAGCTGCTGAGATTGAGATCAAGAAAGAACATCAAGTGTTGATGGTCAACAAGACCACCAGTTTCAAGAAACAGGGCAAGTCTAAGGGAAAATTCAAGAAGGGTGGCAAGAAAGCTGCCACGCCTCCTATGAAACCTAAGAACGGCCCTAAGCCTGATGCTGAGTGCTATTACTGCAAGGAGAAGGGACACTGGAAGCGTAATTGCTCCAAGTATACTGGCTGATACGAAGAGCGGCCTTGTCAAGAAGAAGAAAGAAGGTATATTTGATATACATGTTATAGATGTTCATTTCACTGGTTCTCGTTCTAGTACCTGGTATTTGATCGGTTCGGTTGCTCATATTTGTAACTCGAAACAGGAACTAAAGAATAAACGACAAGCCGCTGAAAGATGAAGTAACGATGCGCGTTGGAAACGGATCCAAGGTCAATGTGATCGCAGTCGGCACACTTCCTCTACATCTACCTTCGGGATTAGTTTTAAGCCTAAATAATTGCTATTATGTACCTGCGTTGAGCATGAACATTATATCTGGATCTTGTTTAATGCAAGACGGTTATTCATTCAAGTCTGAGAATAATGGTTGTTCTATTTTTATGAATAATATCTTTTATGGTCGAGCACCACAAAAGAATGGCTTATTTCTATTAGATCTCGATAGTAGTGATACGCATATACATAACATTGATGCTAAGCGAATTAAACTTAATGATAATTCTACTTATATGTGGCTTGTCGTCTTGGTCATATTGGAGTGAAACGCATGAAGAAACTCCATCTTGATGGATTACTTGAATCACTTGACTTTGAGTCACTTGATAGATGCGAAGCATGTCTAATGGGTAAAATGACAAAGACTCCATTTTACGGTATGATGGAGCGAGCTACTGACTTATTGGAAATCATACATACAGATGTATGTGGACCAATGAGCGTAGCATCGCGCGGTGGTTATCGTTATGTTCTAACCTTCACAGATGATCTGAGTAGATATGGGTATATCTATTTCATGAAACATAAATCCGAAACTTTCGAGAAGTTTAAGGAATTTCAAAGTGAAGTAGAAAATCAACGTAACAAGAAGATCAAATTTCTACGATCTGATCGTGGAGGTGAATATCTGAGTTATGAGTTTGGCATGCATTTAAAGAAATGCGGAATACTTTCACAATTGACACCGCCGGGAACACCTCAACGAAACGGTGTGTCCGAACGTCGTGTCGAGCTCTCTTAGATATGGTTCGTAGTATGATGTCTCTTACAGATTTGCCGTTATCATTTTGGAGTTATGCATTAGAGACAGCCGCATTCACTTTAAATAGAGCACCATCAAAATCCGTAGAAACGACACCGTATGAATTATGGTTTAATAAGAAACCTAAGCTGTCGTTCTGAAAGTTTGGGGTTGCGAAGCCTATGTAAAGAAGTTACAACCGGACAAGCTAGAACCCAAAGCGGAGAAATGCGTCTTCATAGGATACCCTAAGGAAACTATAGGGTACACTTTCTATCACAAATCCGAAGGCAAAATCTTTGTTGCTAAGAACGGAACCTTTCTTGAGAAAGAATTTCTCACTAAAGAAGTATTGGAAGAAAAGTAGAACTCGATGAGATTGATGAATCTATACTCGTTGATCAGAGTAGCGCGATCCGGAAGTTGTACTGTACCGCCTACACCGGCAACGAGAGGAAGCTAATGATAATGATCATGAAACTCGAACGAGGAAACTATCGAACCTCGCAGATCGACAAGGGAACGTGCCACTCCTGATTGGTATGATCCTTGTCTAAATGTCATGATTGTAGATAACAATGATGAGGACCTGCGACGTATGAAGAAGCGATGATGAGCCCAGATTCCAACAAATGGCAAGAAGCCATGAAATCCGAAATGGGATCCATGTATGATAACAAAGTATGGACTTTGGTAGACTTACACGATAGCCGAAAGGCTATCGAGAATAAATGGATCTTCAAGAGAAAAACAGATGCTGATGGTAATATTCTTGTCTATAAAGCTCGACTTGTCGCAAAGGGTTTAGACAAATTCAAGGAGTTGACTACGATGAGACTTTCTCACATGTAGCGAAGCTAAAATCTGTGAGGATTTTGTTAGCAATAGCTGCATTTTTCGATTATGAGATTTGGCGAGATGGATGTCAAAACGGCGTTCCTTAATGGAGACATTGAGGAAGAGTTGTATATGGTACAACCCAAAGGTTTTGTCGATCCTAAAAATGCTGACAAAGTATGCAAACTTCAGCGTTCAATTTATGGACTGAAGCAAGCATCAAGAAGTTGGAACCGACGCTTTGATAAGGTGATCAAAGACTTCGGGTTTATACCGTGTCATGGAGAGGCCTGTATTTACAAGAAAGTGAGTGGGAGCTCTGTAGCATTCCTGATATTATATGTAGATGACATATTATTGATCGGGAATGATATAGAACTATTAAGCAGTGTTAAGGGTTATTTGAATAATAGTTTTTCAATGAAAGACCTTGGTGAAGCATCATATATATTAGGCATCAAGATTTATAGAGATAGATCAAGACGCCTAATAGGGCTATCACAGAGTACATATCTGGACAAGATTCTAAAGAAGTTTAGAATGGACGAAAGTAAGAAAGGGTTCTTACCAATGTTACCAGGCAAGGTATTGAGTAAAACTCAAGGACCGGCTACGGCAGAAGAAAGAGAAAGGATGTGTAACATCCCCTATGCCTCGGCGATAGGATCTATCATGTATGCCATGCTATGTACTAGACCGGATATAGCACATGCTTTGTTAGTTTGACTAGCAGATATCAAAGTGATCCGGGAATGGAACACTGGACAGCGATCAAGAATATCTGAAGTACTTGAAAAGAACTAAGGATATGTTTCTTTGTTATGGAGGTGACCAAGAGCTCGTTGTAAACGGTTACACCGATGCAAGTTGGAACAACGATCTGATGACTCTAAGTCACAATGCAGGTACGTGTTTATATTGAATGGTGCTGCGATAAGCTGGGCAAGCTCGAAGCGATTGCACGGTGGCGAAGTCTTCAACGAGAATCAGAGTACATAGCGGCTTCGGAGGCTTCATCGAAGCGGTATGGATGAAGAGGTTCATTGTAGAGCTCGGTGTGGTTCCGAGTGCATTGGACCCATTAATCAATTTCTGTGATAACATGGGTGCCATCGCCAATGCACAAGAGCCAAGGTCACACAAGAGGCTGAAGCATATCAAGCTGCGTTACCACTCGATTCGCGAGTACATCAAAGATGGAGAAGTAAAGATTTGCAAAGTACACACTGATCTGAATGTAGCAGATCCGTTGACTAAAGCTCTCCCTAGGGCAAAGCATGACCAACACCAGAATGCCATGGGTGTTAGGTATATTACAATGTAATCTAGATTATTGACTCTAGTGCAAGTGGGAGACTGAAGGAGATATGCCCTAGAGGCAATAATAAAGTGGTTATTATTTATATCTTTATGTTTATGATAAATGTTTATATATCATGCTAGAATTGTATTAACCGAAACATTAGTACATGTGTGATATGTAGACAAACAAGAAGTCCCTAGTATGCCTCTTAAACTAGCTTGTTGATTAATGGATGATTAGTTTCATAATCATGAACATTGGATGTTATTAATAACAAGGTTATGTCATTGTGTGAATGATATAATGGACACACCCAATTAAGCGTAGCATAAGATCTCGTCATTAAGTTATTTGCTATAAGCTTTCGATACATAGTTACCTAGTCCTTATGACCATGAGATCATGTAAATCACTTATACCGGAAAGGTACTTTGATTACACCAAACACCACTTGCGTAAATGGGTGGCTATAAAGGTGGGATTAAGTATCCAGGAAAGTATGAGTTGAGGCATATGGATCAACGGTGGGATTTGTCCATCCCGATGACGGATAGATATACTGCGGGCCCTCTCGGTGGAATGTCGTCTAATGTCTTGCAAGCATATGAATGAGTTCATAAGAGACCACATACCACGGTACGAGTAAAGAGTACTTGTCGAGACGAGGTTGAACAAGGTATAGAGTGATACCGAAGATCAAACCTCGGACAAGTAAAATATCGCGAGACAAAGGGAATTGGTAATATATGTGTATGGTTCATTCGATCACTAAAGTCATCGTTGAATATGTGGGAGCCATTATGGATCTCCAGGATCCCGCTGTTGGTTATTGGTCGGAGTGAGTACTCAACCATGTCCGCATAGTTCTCGAACCGTAGGGTGACACACTTAAAGTTGGATGTTGAAATGGTAGCACTTGAATTATGGAATGGAGTTCGAATATTTGTTCGGAGTCCCGGATGAGATCCCGGACATCACGAGGAGTTCCGGAATGGTCCGGAGAATAAGATTCATATATAGGATGTCATTTTATGTGAAATAAAATGTCGCGGAAGGTTCTATGGAAGGTTCTAGAAGGTTCTAGAAAAGTCCGGAAGAAACCACCAAGGAAGGTGGAGTCCACAAGGGACTCCACCTCCATGGCCGGCCAGCCCTAGATGGGGTGGAGTCCCAAGTGGACTCCACCATAGGGGGCCGGCCACCCCCCACATGGGAGGTGGGAATCCCACCTTTGGGTGGGAGTCCTAGTTGGGCTAGGTTTCCCCCTCCTATGGAAGGTTTTGGTTTCGGGTCTTATTCGAAGACTTGGACACCAACACTTGGGATCCACCTATATAATGAGGGGCCAAGGGAGGGGGCCGGCCACCCCCAAGACCATAGCTTGGCCGCCCCCCTTGAGTGGCCGGCCACCCCCTCCCAAACCCTAGCTTTGCTCCTCCACTTCATATTGCCCGCGTAGCTTAGCGAAGCTCCGCTGGACTTCTACACCGCCACCGACACCACGCCGTCGTGCTGTCGGATTCAAGAGGAGCTACTACTTCCGCTGCCCGCTGGAACGGGGAGGTGGACGTCGTCTTCATCAACAACCGAACGTGTGACCGAGTACGGAGGTGCTGCCCGTTCGTGGCGCCGGAACCGATCGTGATCAAGATCTTCTACGCGCTTTTGCAAGCGGCAAGTGATCGTCTACCGCAGCAACAAGAGCCTCATCTTGTAGGCTTTGGAATCTCTTCAAGGGTGAGACTCGATACCCCCTCGTTGCTACCGTCTTCTAGATTGCATCTTGGCTTGGATTGCGTGTTCGCCGTAGGAAAATTTTTGTTTTCTATGCAACGTTATCCTACACTAAGTTCCTTTCCCTTTGCCGGCTTTCGGCTGTTGGCTGCCGGCTTTCGCTGGCAGCCGGCAGCAGAAACTTCTTCGTTATCTTCAACTTGGGGCTGGTGGCAGTCGGTTCTTGCCGGCTGCCGCCAGGCTTTTCCTTTTGGCTTAGGACTTCGAAAATTTGCATTTTTCAGCTTATTTCGGCTTCGATTATATATGACTTTCTCTGTCTTTCATCGTCCATCCCGGAGACGCAGGACGCGGCTCTGGCAGCCGTTGGCGTTGCGCGCGAGTCCAGGAGGCAGGAGACCGGCGAGGGCAGCTCGGAGTATTTCTCCATGGAGGATCACATGGCGTCCATGGCTGCCCGCGTCGAGCCTATCACCAAGCTCGGCTGGGAGCTTCGGAAGGCGGCTGAAGAGCTGGTGCCCATCTTTGTGGCACGAAGAGGCGGCGCCGCAGGATATCTCCGGCCTCATCTCCGCGATGGAGCGGGCGCCGGACCGCTTCCTCGGCCCCGGAAGGAGTCGGCCACGCGCGCCGGTGCCGACATGGCGCTGTCCTTCGTCCTCTCCTGGTACAACGAGGTGGACCTGGGGCAGCTTGAGTTCCGGCGAGCCGGCGTGGAGGACAAGCTCCCAGCCGATCTCAAGGCCGCCCGCCTTGCTCGAGCCAGCACCATCGCCGAGTTCGTCGACAAGGCCCTCTTCGTCGCGGACCCGAACCCTCCTCCATCCGATGGGGAGTATGTGGACGATGAGGAGGCGGAGGACGTGCCTGAGGACGACCCGGCAGCCGGCTCCACTGATGCCCCTCCGGCTTAGATTTCCTGCTTTCCAGTTGTTCTTTTGCCAAGACAATTCGTTAAATCCCCGGGATGCCGGGTGCATATGTAAGACAATGTTATTATCCTTTTATTAAGGCACGCTTTAATGTGTTTGTTAATCATTTGTGTGCCGAGTTGCTTTCTTTCGACTCGTTCGCTTTTTCCCATCCGCCCCACTCTTTGGCTGTGCCCTTGCCGGTCGTACGTCCGACTTGCGATCCGTCGCCGGATCAAGAGCGGGCCGCTGGGTGAGGCCGACAGTATTTCAGTCGAACGAGCTGAATTCGGCAATCCGGCACTTTTATGAAAAGTTGCAAGTCAACTCGCTTTTACTCTTTCCCTTAGTCGTTTTTCGCGTGCCGGCTCCCTAGGCCTTACTCCCGCCAGCCGGACAGCCGGGTTGCGGTCTGTAGCTGGATCGGAAGCCGGCTGTCGGAAACCGGATCACGTTACTGAGCCAACCGCGTGAGAGGGTTCAAGCCAATTGGCGAAACAAGGTAAAATACGCGAAAAACTTGTCGGAAACAGCGCTCTTGGCGCAAGCTTTTTCATAACTCACAAAAGGGGTACAAGGGGATACATACATTCCTGCTCTCATGTGTAAAATGGGCGGAGTAACCTGACATTCCAGGGACGTTTAGTCTCCTCGTCAGCCTTGTCCGGCTTGTTTTTCTTAGCCTCTTGGGCATCTATGAGATAGTAGGAATCATTGCCTACTGCCTTGCTCACGATGAAGGGACCCTCCCATGGGGATGACAGTTTATGCTGTCCGGCTGTCCGCTGGATCAGCCGGAGCACTAGGTCTCCTTCTTGGAATGCTAAGGGCTGGACCCTCCGGCTGTGATAGCGTCGGAGGCTTTGCTGGTAGATAGTAGATCTAGACTCAGCCAACAGCCGGGCCTCTTCGACCAGGTCAACTCCATCTTCGCGAGCTTCTTTGGCTTCGGCTTCTGTGTAGAGCTTGATCCTTGGCGCGTCATGCTCGATATCAGTCGGCAAGACGGCTTCGGCCCCGTATACGAGGAAAAATGGTGTGAAGCCGACTGAGCGGTTTGTCGTTGTGCGCAGGCTCCACAGCACATTGGGCAGTTCTTCAATCCAGCAGCCGGCTGCTCGCTCGAGCGGCTCCACCAGCCGGGGCCGGATGCCGGCTAGGACTAAGCCGTTAGCCTTTTCCACTTGTCCATTGGACTCTGGGTGTGCCACAGAAGATAGGGCCATCCGGATCCCCATTTCCCCGCAATAGCGAGAGAAGATGCCTTGGGAGAAGTTGGTGCCGTTATCGGTGATGATGGTGTGGGGGTAGCCGAATCTCACAATGATTTCCTTGAGGAATGTGACGGCTGTGGACCCATCCAGTTTCTTGATTGGCTTGGCTTCGATCCACTTGGTGAATTTGTCAATCATCACCAAGAGGTGTGTCATGCCGCCTCGCGCTGTTCTGAATGGACCTACCATATCCAAGCCCCATACGGCAAATGGCCATGTGATGGGGATGGTTTTCAAGGCGGAAGCCGGCTGGTGTCTTTGCTTTGCGAAGCGCTGACAGCCGTTGCACTTCTTCACCAAATCTTCTGCGTCTCTGAGCGCAGTCGGCCAGTAAAAACCGTGCCGGAAGGCTTTGGCCACTATGGCTCTGGATGAGGCGTGATGTCCGCACTCTCCTTGATGGATTTCCCGTAGGAGTTCAATCCCTTCAGCCGGCTCGACGCACCGCTGGAACACCCCACTTACGCTGCGTTTGTACAGCTGGTGGTTGATGATGGTATAGGCCTTGGCCCTTCTCTCAATCTGCCTGGCCTGGACTCTATCATCAGGCAGCACACCGTCGGTGAGGTAGGAGAGGAATTCTTGTGCCCATGAAGGTACGCATCTTATCTCGAATACGCTGACCAACAGGGCCTCTGCGTGGGAGCTTCCGGATTCGGCGCATGGTCGCCGGGTTCGGCTTGCTAGCCGGCGGGTTCGGCTTGCTAGCCCCGAGTTTGGCGATGAAGCCCCGGGTTGGACTGAGAAGTCCCCGGGTTCGGCATGCTAGCCGGCGGGTTTGGCTTGTTAGCCCCGACTTGGGCGATGAAGCCCCGGGTTCGGCTGAGCAGCCCGGGTCAGCCGGCACGAATATTGAATCCGAGTCCGGTGACGGTATGATGGACGGCTTCTTGAGAACCGCCAAGGCGACACCCGGCGGAATGGCTTGCCGGGTTGAGCCAATCTTGGATAAGGCATCAGCCGCCGTTATTTGCTCGTGGCACATGGTGGAATTCGCAGCCGTCGAAGAAGCCGGATAGCTGCTGGACATGGAAGCGGTACGAGGCCATGTTGGCGTCCTTCGCGTCCCGGTCGCCGGATGCTTCTTTGTATGACCAAGTCGGAGTCGCCGAAGCAGAGTATGCGACGCACGCCAATCTCCTTGGCCAGCTTCAGCCCATGAATGAGCGCTTCGTACTCCGCCACATTGTTGGAGGCGGCGAAGTGGATCTGCAGGACGTAGTCCAGCCGGTCCCCCTTGGGAGAAGTGATGACGATGCCGGCTCCCAAGCCGTTGCGCATCTTCGAGCCGTCGAAGTGCATCTTCCAATGTGTGGAATCCGGCACAGGCGGCAGGTACTGCATCTCAGCCCAGTCGACGAAGAAGTCCGCGAGGATCTGCGACTTGATGGATGTGCGTGGCTCGTAGAGGATGGTGTGGGCGGCTAGCTCCAGGGCCCACTTGGCAACCCGGCCGTTGGCGTCCTTGCTGCCGATGATTTCCGCCAAGGGTGCTGTGGCAACCACCCTGATGGGGTGCTCTTGGAAGTAGTGCTTGAGCTTCTTGGCCGCCATGTAGACGCAGTAGGTGACCTTACAGTAGTGGGGGTAATTTTGCTTCGGCGGGAGAGCACTTCGCTAAGGTAATAGGCGGGCGCTGAACCAGCTGCTCCCTGTTGCCGGCTTCTCTGCGCTCCACCACCAGGACAACGCTAACCACGCGGTTGGTGGCTGCGATGTACAACAACATCGGCTCCATTGAACCCGGCGTTGCAAGGATTGGCGCGGTTGAGAGCACGCGCTTCAAGTCACGGAAAGCCTCATCCGCCTGCGGTGACCAGACGAATTTGTCCGCCTTCCTCATTAGTTGATACAGGGGCAGTGCCTTCTCCCCCAGCCGGCTGACGAAGCGGCTCAAGGAGGCCAGGCAGCCAGCAAACTTCTGGACGTCCTTGAGGCACTGCGGCAGTTCCATCTTCTCTAGGGCACTGATCTTGTCCGGGTTGGCTTCGATCCCTCGCTGAGAGACAAGGTAGCCAAGGAGCTGGCCAGACGGCACGCCGAATGTGCACTTGGCCGGGTTGAGCTTCATCCGGAATCTTCTCAGATTGGTGAAGGTTTCTCTCAGGTCATCAAGGAGGGTAGTCGTCTCCTTGGTCTTTACAACGACATCATCCACATATGCGTGAACGTTTCTGCCGATTTCATCCTGCAAGCATTTTTGCATGCACCTTTGGTAGGTGGCGCCTGCATTTTTCAAGCCGAACGGCATAGTCGTGTAGCAATAAGCCCGTGCGGGGTAATGAACGAAGTCTTTATTTGATCAGCCGGATTCAAAGGAATCTGGTGGTAGCCTGAATAGGCATCTAGGAAAGACAACAGTTCACAGCCGGCAGTCGAGTCTATGACTTGATCTATGCGCGGCAGGGGGAAGGGATCCTTTGGGCACGCCTTGTTCAGGCTGGTGTAGTCGATACACATGCGCCAGGAGCCGTTCTTCTTCAAGACCAGGACCGGGTTCGCCAACCAGTCCGGGTGCAGCACTTCCATGATGAAGCCGGCAGCTAGGAGCCGGGCGATTTCTTCACCGATGGCCTTCCTTCGTTCTTCGGCGAAGCGCCTGAGAGGCTGCTTCACCGGCTTGGCCTCAGGCCGGACGTGGAGGTGGTGCTCAGCCAACTCCTCGGCACACCGGCATGTCTCTTGGAGTCCATGCGAAGATGTCCCGATTCTCACGGAGGAAGCTGGTGAGCTCGCTTTCCTATTTCTTGTTCAAGCCGGCACCGATGGTGACAAACTTGTCCGGCTGCGCCGGGTCCAGCAGGATCTTCTTGGTGTTGTCGGCCGGCTGGAAGTGAGTCGTCCCAGCCGGGTTGCCCGCAGCCGGCATGTCTGTCTGCGCGGCCTTGGCGAGGGCGACGGCGTCGTGGATGAGCTGCTTCTCGGTGGCGATGACCAGCGTCTGGGCCATCTTGGAGCTCTGCGTGGCGCAGTCCATGGAGCGGCGATAATCGCCGGCTACGGTAATGACCCCCTTGGGGCCAGGCAGCTTCATCTTCAGGTACCCATAGTGGGGCACCGCCATGAACTTGGTCAGGGCTGGCCTGCCCAGGAGCGCGTGGTAGGGACTCACGAGGTCCACCACCTCGAACTCGATTCTCTCAGTGCGGAAGTGGTCCGGCTTCCCGAACATCACCTCCAGCGTGATCCGGCCGATCGGCTGGCAGCAATGGCCTGGCACGATGCCATGGAAGACGGTGGGGGTGGGGCGCAACTCGGCCTCTGGATGCCCGGCTTGCGGGCGGTATCGCGGTAGAGGATGTTGATCTGCTGCCGCCGTCGATGAGGACGCGCGAGAAACGCACGCTGCGCCGGGTTGTGCCGATGGTGGGGTCGAGGACCATGGCGTAGCTGCCCGGCTTCGGCGGGACAGCCGGTGTGTCGCGGCGATCAAAAGTGATGGCCTGCTCGACCGGTTTGGGTCTTGGGGGACCGGCGGTATGACCGCGTTGACCTCGAGGGAACGGCGCTCTTGGCTCGTCCTGTCCTCGGGCTCGGAGGTGAAGATGATGTAGGTGGCGTCTTCGGCCAGATATCGGCCGGCATGGTGCACTTGGTTAGCCTCGTGGTGCTCGAGGTTGGCGTTCTCTGCGCCGGCTTGGCCACCCGGCCCGCCGGCTGGTGGAGGCGGGGGTGGAGGCGGGAGGGGTTCACCGCTTGTCAGCCGCTTCATGAAGTGGCAGTCGCGGGTGGTGTGGTTGGAGGGGTTCTTGCCGCTGTGGTACTTGCACGGCGAGTCGAGCATCTGCTCGAAGGTGTACTTCGGCTTCCACTTTGCCGGTCTTGCTTACGGCGGCGGCTGCCGCTGCGCGTTGTACGCCACGGCGGCCACGTGGGCGGAGCCGTACCGGCGGTCCGGCTGGTCGTTGTGACGCTTGCCGCGGTAGTTGTCCCGCCGGCTGCCATGCGAGGCGCCCTCGGCCGGCTTGTTGTTGTCCCGTCTTGCTGGGGCCGGTGAAACATCAGCCGGCGCCTTGCCGGCTTCCTCTGCCAGCGCGTACTTGTCTGCGATGACCATCAAGGCAGCCATCGTCTTGGGCTCGCTGCGGCGTAGCTTGTGCCACAGCATGGTGTTGGGTCGGCAGCCGCCCATGAAGAAGCTGATGGCCTGCATCTCGTGCACGCCCTCGCAAGAGTTGCGCATCTCGCACCAGCGCGTCAGGTACGCGCGATCCGTCTCGTCCGGGCCCTGCTTGCACATCTCAAGCTGTTGAGGGCGACCCGGCCGGCGATAAGTGCCGGTGAAGTTGCTGATGAAGGCGGCTTCGAAGTCCAGCCAGCCGTTTATGCTGCCGGCTGGCAGGTTGTTGAGCCACGTGCGGGCGGAGCCGAGTAGCATGAGGGGGGAGTAGCGCACAGCCCAGCGCTTGTTGCCCTTGGCGATGCCGACTGCCGTGGAGTAGTCCAGCAGCCAGTCTTCCGGCTTGGCGGTGCCGTCGTACTTGGGGGTGTCGCGTGGGAGCTGGAAGCCATCGACCATTGGCTCGTTGAGGATCCGCGGCCCGAAGCACTTTGGGCCGGCTGGCCCCTCTTCTTCCGCGATGCGGGATTGAACCAGCCGGTCGAGGCGGTCTCGGGCGTCAGCGGGTTCGATGCGCGGGCCCAGCCGGGAGTGTGCCGGCTGGCGTGCGCCGCTGCTTCGGAGCCGGCCGGTGATGATGGCGGGGCCGGAGTCTTGCTCCTGGTTCCGGCTCGGAGGGGCCGGCTGCGGCTGTTGCCGCTCGGCTGGTGGCTTGGCCGGCCCGAGCTGTGCGTGGCCGGGAATCATGGCGTCGGCTTGGTGCTTTGGGGAGGAGGACTCGGCCGTGTCCCTGGCGCCTTCCTGTCGTTGCTGCAGCTCCGCGAGCGTGAGAAGCTGCAGGGGCATCGACATACCGGGTCGGCGATCTGCACTGTTGGCTGCGTTGAGCAGCTCGATCCACCCGCCTGGTCCGGCGGCGTAACTCTTCGCCCTGAAGGCGGTTCAGCTCTTCTGCGGCGGCTTCTGCCGCGCGCATGTTCTTGTCGGGGGTGTTGTAGACGGGGAGCTCCGCGGACGGAGCCGGCGAAGGAGCGCCGTCGCGGGCGATCTCAGCGCCAAGGTCGCGGCCCCTGCGGCGGATGTGGCCGGCTCGGCTTGGCTCGTCGCCGCACAGGTGAGGCCGTGGGCGCGGTTGTACTCGCGCTGGGTGATCTCCATCTGGCGCTTAGCAGCAGCCAGTTCTTCGGTTTGCTTGAGGAGGAGCTGGCGGTGCGCCTCCAAGTCCGCCTCGATGGCGGTGGGGTCTCCACCGGGCGTGAGCGGGGTGCTCAGCTTTGCCCGGACTGCATCCAGCCGGGACGGCGGTGGTGGCGCTTTTGGGCCCGAGCCGGAGGCGTTGGGGTCGATGTTGCGCTCCAGGTCGGGGCCGCGCATGCGCGGGTTCTTGGTGGGGAGCTCGTCGCCAGCCATCATGACTTGCACGACGGCAGGGCTGGCGGGAGCGCTGCTGCCGGCTCGCGGAGGAGGGCTGGCGCAGCGCAGCACCTGCCGCGGGTAGCACGGCGGTGCGACGGTGGCGGCGTAGACGTCGAAGCCGCCGAAGGAGATGACGCTGCCGTCGGCTGGGAAGGGCCGGTCAGCGAAGCAGCCAGCGTTGTCGGCCGGCGCGATCGAGGAGCCGAATCTCCAGATCAAGCCTGAAGCGACTCGCTCGCCGGTGGGGGTGGTGAGGCCCGTCCGGATGAAGACACCGGCCGAGGATGCTGAAGGCCCCACGGTGGGCGCCAAATGTCGTGGTATCGTCACGGCATATGCCATAGGGTGGCTAATCGAAGTGGTTCCTGAGGGATCTCACGGCGGTATCCGGATGCGGGTATGGGCACGAGCGACACGGCGACGTACCCAGGTTCGAGGCCCTCCGATGGAGGTAAAACCTCTACTCCTGCTATGAGTGTATATGATGATCACACAGTACAATGGTGCTCCTAGAGCTGTGTCCGGCTGCTCCTGAGAGGCTAAAGAAGACTATGGTCTCTCTCACAGGGCAGCTCTGTAGGTGGGTGAAAGCAATAGATGATCGATCCCCTGCACGAGAGGGGGTAGTGCGGCTTATATAGGCACCGGCACTTTACATATAAGACCCTATAGTTTACTGGCCGGCTGGGCCGGCTTCGGCTTCCGCTCCTTCCCGAGGCAGTGACGTCAGGAGTGGTTGAGGCATCGTGGCCTGTCCCATCCGGCTGCCACGGTCAGCGGTATGGAGGAGGTGTCCCTGTCGCCGTCAGCCGCTGTAGTCAGTACGGATCGTCGTAAGCCCTAACGGCCTGTCCGGCGCGTGGCACTATTGCTCCACAGTGCCCCGCGCTTTACGGAAGATGGAGTCAGCATGGACTTTGGGAACCCGGATCACCTACCCGGTTCCTTCCAGTGCAAGACTCGCCAGCCTCGAGTCGGTCTGAGGTACAAACCCCAGTCGGATATGGCTTGTAGAAGCCGGCCCAACTACAGCATTGGTGGCCGTAGCCAGGCCGACTAGGACCTAGAGCCAGCCGGCTTCCAGACCAGCCGGCCACGGCGCCAGCCGGCTGCTCTTCAGCCGGCCTTTGCCGCGAGCCGGCCAGTGGCCAGCCGGCTGCTCCGCATCCATTGCCCTATCCGGGGTCTTCCCCCCGACAATCTGGTCGATTCGCGGTAGGACGAATGGGTCCTTGGGGCACGCGCTGTTGAGGCTTGTGTAGTCGATACACATTCGCCACGTCTTGTTCTTCTTTAGCACTAAGACTGGGTTTGCCAGCCATTTTGGGTGCTTGATTTCTATGATGAAGCCGGCAGCGAGTAGCCGGTTTACTTCTTCGGCGATTGCGCGTCGCCGTTCTTCTCCCACAGGGCGCATTGCCTGCCTAACGGGTCGCACGGTGGGATCGACATGTAATTTGTGCTCAGCAAGTTCTCTCGGGACACCTGGCATGTCAGATGGTTTCCATGCAAAGATATCTCGATTCTCACGGAGGAACTTGATGAGCGCGCTTTCCTATTGGGCGGACAGGCCCGTCCCAATGGTAACTTGCCTACTTGGATCGTTTTCTACAAGATCTACTTGGCGAGTGCCTGCTGCGGCCTTGAAGGTTGCTGCGGACGAGTCGAGCTCGGTTGGCTTCTCCAGGATGGCGGGGTCGTTGCGGTCGACTGGGTACTTGGCGAGCTCGGCGGAGTTGTCTTGTTCGTCGGCGATGACGGCGTCGGCGAGCTTGGCGCTGTCGTCCTCGCATTCCAACGCCATCTCCGGATCGTCGTGGACGGTGATGACGCCTCGAGGCCCTGGCATCTTCATCATGTTGTACGCGTAGTGTGGGGTCGCCATGAAGCGGGCGAACGCCTGTCGGCCGAGTACGCAGTGGTAGGAGCTTCGGAAGTTCACCACCTCGAACGTTATCCGCTCGGTACGGTAGTTCACGGGCGTGCCGAAGGTGACTGGCAACGTCACCTTGCCGATTGGGAAGGCCTTCCGCCCGGGGACGATGCCGTGGAACGTAACCTTGGTGCTCTCAAGGCGTGAGTCTGGTAGACCAAGCCGCTGGAAGGTGTCGTAGTACATGATGTTGATGGAGCTTCCCCCGTCCATCAGGGTTTTTGGTAGCCGATGATCGGCGACCTTGGGCACGACGACTAGCGCCACTCGCCGGGATACTCGATGCGGGGGCGTGATCTTCGCGGCTCCGGGTGATGCTTTGCTCGGACCAGTTAAGCCACCGGGGCACGTCGGAGAGTATGACTGCGTGTACCGCCACTGCCCTTGCGAGGACCTTCTGTCCCGCCGGTCGCCGACCCGGTGAAGGTATGGAGCGAGCCGGCGCTGCGACCGAAGCCCTCTCCCTTGTGCTGGTCTTGGTCCTTGGCGCGGTCTTTGTGCTGGTTACCGCCGTCGTTTTCCTTGGCGCGGCGGGCTCTTTCTATCTGCTTTAGGGAGTAGCAATTTCCCGTCGTGTGATTGGCGGGCTTGCCCTCCTTGCTGTGATAGATGCATGGTGCGTCTAGGAGGCTGCGGGCGTCGAAGCGCTTGGGCTGAGGCCGATCCTCCCGAGGTGCACGAGTGTCGCGCCGAAATGATTTTGGCTCGCGCTGCTCGTAATCGGTGGTAGCGACGAGCTCGTTGTGTCCTCCCTCTCCGCGGCGCTTGCCGTTGTTGAACCGGCCGGCGAACCGGTAGTCGCCGCGCCGAGGCTCCGTGTGCGCAGGGCGGCGATTGCGTCGTTGACCGTACTCGTCGTCCGAGTCGACCGTAGGGTCTTCATCGGCGTAACGGGTGGCGATGTCGAAGAGCTCGGAGATTGAGATATTGTCCCTGCTGACGCGACGGAGCTTGGCGCTTAGTGGTTCATACCGGCAGCAACGTCGGAAGCGATGGGTGCCGTGTCCGTGCTGATGCCGGCGGAGGTCGTCCACATGTCTGCCGCGCCGCTGCACCCACCGACGGGTCGACTCGCGCGGGCCTTGGACGCAGCGATCCAGGTCTTCTATGGTTGTGGCACGGGTGTATGCGCTGGCGAAGTGCTGGATGAACGCGGCGCGGGCTTCTTCCCAGGAGTCGATGCTGTTGACAGTGAGGGTGTTGAACCAGTGGCGATTGACGCCGTCCATCATGAGGGGCAGGTATCGCGCTGCGAGTAACTCGGAGTGGCCCTGGATCCCCATTGCCATGGCGTACGAGTCGATCCAGACAGTGGGGTCGATGTGTGTGTCGTACTTCTCGATGTCGCGGGGTCCTTTGAACCCCACAGGGTGCGGCTCGCCTCGATCATCGGCCCGAAGCAAGCGGGGCCGATTCGGGTGAACGCAGCTGCGGCGCGGGGCTTCATCGGCGTGGCGGTCGTTCCAATCGATTGCGCGCCCGCCATTCTTGGTCGTTGACGATGTGGGTTCGGGCGTCGGCGGCTGCCCGTTGGCGGCGACCATCACCCGCGCGGGCGCGGCTCGACTCGGTTGTTAGACGAGTGGGCCGCGCGCGCGGTCTGCGGCGGGCCGTTGTTAGCGTTGACGATTGCGCGGTTTGCCGCGTCTGACGACGCCGCGCGACTGGCGGATGTGCGCGAATAGAGTCGCCCTTGCGAGTCGGCTGCGGCGTGCTGCTGCTCCAGTGCCTTGGCTACCAAAGCCTTAGCGTGCTGGACGAGGATCGCACCGTCTCCCGTTTCGGGGATTCTTGCAAGGACGGCCTGCGCAGCTGCAACGTTGTCGGCTGGAGACGAGTGTAGTGGTAGGCCGTTGGCGTCGACCTCTGCCCGAGGAACTTCGGGTGGTGGTGGTGGGGGTGGCGGAGGTGCTCCGCGCGCCGCTCTATCTGCAGCAGCCCGACTACCTTCCGGGATGTCAGGGTTTTGGATTCGAGCGACCCGGATTTCTCCGTCTGGGTCGTCGAAGTTAAGGCGTGCGCTGGGAAAGTCGTTCGCGCGGGCGCGCTCCATGCGCCGGCGATTTCGCTGCTGACGATAGTGGGACACGGCCCTCACTTCATCTTGCTCGAGGCGGAATTTCTGCCTTTCGGCGAGCTCCTTTTTCCTCTGCTCCTCGAGGGCTGCCCGGTGCGCCTCGATCTCGGTTGCGGTGGCGGTTGCAGGGAGGGGAGTGGTGAAGGCGTCGACTGGGAGCTCTTCTTCCCCCCTGCCATGAAGACTGCGGTCGGGTAGCGGTAGCGCGGGGCCTCGACGGAGTCCGAGTCGTAGTCCTTTGCCGAAGAGGGAGAGGATGGAGTCGTCCTCGAAGCCACCTTCGAAGTCGCTCGGGTGGGAGACCAGGGAGATAGAGTCCTTGGTTGATGCCGTGGCGATGGAGCGGGCAGTCGGGGATGCAACGGTGGATTCTGCAACCGACGTTATAGCGATGATGTCGGTGAAGTCGGCGTCGATTGCGGCGATGACGGAGTCGATGGCCGGAATGGTGTCGGCGGAGTCGGCGGCTGGAGCGGCGTCGGCGGAGTCGGCGGCTGCCGAGGCAACGGTGGAGTTGGCGGTCGGCGCCACGATCGCCGACTCGGCATCGTCTTCCAGGGCCGTCTCAGCCTCCGCGTATACCTCGCCGGTGACCGGGCGAGTAGCAGTGAGGAGCTGCCCTGGCGCGAAGGGGTCGTGCGAGCGGCGGGGCGAGGCTCGAGAGGGTCGGCGACGCCGGCGAGCCCAACGAAGAGGTTGATGGAGCCGATCGGCACCATCCAGGCGTGCTTGAGGGGCGACGAGGCGGGCCGGTAGGTGCTTGGTTGGATGTGGAAGAAATTGCCGGTGGCGATCATCCTGCCGGAAGCAACCGGCCGCCGAACTGGCGAGTAGGGCCTCGCCGTAGCTCGAAGGCTTGATGTCCCATGCCCCACGGTGGGCGCCACTGTCGTGGATGTAACCACGGCAGATGCTACAGGGGGTAGCACTTCGTTGATGCGAGGGGAAGGGAACATCGCCATCTACGGGTCGAGGTGCAAGAGACGCAAGGGTTTTACCCAGGTTCAGCCCCTCCGGAGAGTAAAAGGCCTACGTCCTGCTAGATCTTTATTGCTCAGTGGAGAATTACAATGGGGGGGCTCAGTCGGCGGCTACGCCGAGAGCTACGAGGGGAGATTGGATCTCGAGTAAGGTGTCCTCTAGGGTTTAAGCTCGGGGGTTTATATAAGCACCCCCGATCTAGGGTTACATGGAGATAACTCCGAATCATATCAGTTGCTACTAATCCGGGATCCGCTAACCCTCTCGCAAGTAACCTTCTTGTCCAGCCGCGTGGACCTCCTCCTTGGGATCACGGCCCAGTCGCCTTAGGGCCCAGTCCCTTGGGCGACTGGCGGTCCACCCGAGCCTCCATCTTCATGGCGAGTGGGACTGGCGACCCACCCCCTATGGGCATACCCCCATCAGTGGTAGTATTGCAGCAGTAGTAACACAGTAAAACAGTAAACAAGCAGCGATAGCAGTATTTAGGAACAAGGCCTAGGGATTACACTTTCACTAGTGGACACTCTCAACATTGATCACATAACAGAATAGATAAATGCATACTCTACACTCTTGTTGGATGATGAACACATTGCGTAGGATTACACGAACCCTCAATGCCGGAGTTAACAAGCTCCACAATTACTGTTCATATTTTAGTAACCTTGTAGTGTAAGATAGATCAACAGACTAAACCAAGTACTAACATAGCATGCACACTGCCACCTTCATGCATATGTAGGAGGAATAGATCACATCAATATTATCATAGCAATAGTTAACTTCGCAATCTACAAGAGATCATGATCATAGCATAAACCAAGTACTAACACGGTGCACACACTGTCACCTTTACACACGTGCAGGAGGAATAGAACTACTTTAATAACTTTGCTAGAGTAGCACATAGATAGTAGTGATACAAAACTCATATGAATCTCAATCATGTAAAGCAGCTCATGAGATTATTGTATTGAGGTACATGGGAGAGAGATGAACCACATAGCTACAGCGGAGCCCTCAGCCTCGGAGGTGGATTACTCCCTCCTCATCATGGAAGCAGCGATGGCGGTGAAGATGGCGGTGAAGACGGCGGTGGAGATGGCTCCGGGGGCAATTCCCCGTCCGGCAGGGTGCCGGAACAGAGAGTTCTGTCCCCCAGATCTTGGCGTCGCGATGGCGGCGGCTCTGGAAGGTTTCTGTGGGTTTCGTCGAACGCCATAGGGTTTTCGATCCAGGGGCTTTATATAGGCGAAGAGGCGGCGCAGGAGGGTCGAAGGGCTGGCCAAACCATAGGGGGGCGCGGGCCCCCCCTAGGCCGCGCCAGGGTATGGTGTGGTGGGCCTGTGCCCCCTACGGGTCCCTCTCGTGTGTTCTGGATGCTTCCAGGGATTCTAAGATCTTTGGCGTTGATTTCGTCCGATTCCGAGAATATTTCGTTACTAGGATTTCTGAAACCAAAAACAGCAGAAAACAGGAACTGGCACTTCGGCATCTTGTTAATAGGTTAGTTCCGGAAAATGCATGAAAATGATATAAAGTGTGAACAAAACATGTTGGTATTGTCATAAAACAAGCATGGAACATCAGAAATTATAGATACGTCGGAGACGTATCACAACCATCTATGCATAGACACGGCTCTGATACCACTGTAGGATAACGTTGCATAGAAAACAAAAAATTTCCTACCGCGAACACGCAATCCAAGCCAAGATGCAATCTAGAAGATGGTAGCAACGAGGGGTTTATCGAGTCTCACCCTTGAAGAGATTCCAAAGCCTACAAGAGTAGGCTCTTGTTGCTGCGGTAGACGTTCACTTGCCGCTTGCAAAAGCGCGTAGAAGATCTTGATCACGATCGCTTCCGGCGCCACGAACGGGCAGCACCTCCGTACTCGGTCACACGTTCGGTTGTTGATGAAGACGACGTCCACCTCCCCGTTCCAGCGGGCAGCGGAAGTAGTAGCTCCTCCTTGAATCCGGCAGCACGACAGCGTGGTGGCGGTGGCGGTGGAGATCTCCGGCAGAGCTTCGCTAAGCATATGCGGGAGAAGTGGAGGAGGAGAAGAAGCTAGGGTTTGGGGAGAGAGGGGGTTGGGCGCCGGCCCTCTAAGGGGTGCGGCCAAGGCTGAGCCAAAGAGTGGCTGCCCCCTCCCTCTCCTCCTCATTATATAGGTGGAAGCCCCAAGAGTTCTAGTCCAAGTCTTCGAATAAGGCCCCAACACTAAAACCTCCCATATGTGGGAAACCTACTCAAGGAGGGAGTCCCACTCAAGGTGGGACTCCCACCTTTCCTTGAGGTGGGGTGGCCGGCCACCTCTAGGTGGAGCCCACCTGGGACTCCTCCTTTAGGGTTTGGCTGGTCAAGCTTGTGGAGTCCTTCCGGGACACCACCTTCCATAGTGCGTTTCTTCCGGACTTTTCTAGAACCTTCTAGAACCTGCCATAAATGCTGGATCATTTTCAAACTTGGAATATGACTTCCTATATATGAATCTTATTCTCCGGACCATTCCGGAACTCCTCGTGATGTCCGGGATCTCATCCGGGACTCCGAACAAATATTCGAACTCCATTCCATATTCAAGTTCTACCATTTCAACATCCAACTTTAAGTGTGTCACCCTACGGTTCGTGAACTATGCGGACATGGTTGAGTACTCACTCCGACCAATAACCAATAGCGGGATCTGGAGATCCATAATGGCTCCCACATATTCAACGATGACTTTAGTGATCGAATGAACCATTCACATACAATACCAATTCCCTTTGTCACGCGATATTTTACTTGTCCGAGGTTTGATCTTCGGTATCACTCTATACCTTGTTCAACCTCGTCTCCTGACAAGTACTCTTTACTCGTACCGTGGTATGTGGTCTCTTATGAACTCATTCATATGCTTGCAAGACATTAGACGACATTCCACCGAGAGGGCCCAGAGTATATCTATCCGTCATCGGGATGGACAAATCCCACTGTTGATCCATATGCCTCAACTCATACTTTCCGGATACTTAATCCCACCTTTATAGCCACCCATTTACGCAGTGGTGTTTGATGTAATCAAAGTACCTTTCCGGTACAAGTGATTTACATGATCTCATGGTCATAAGGACTAGGTAACTATGTATCGAAAGCTTATAGCAAATAACTTAATGACGAGATCTTATGCTACGCTTAATTGGGTGTGTCCATTACATCATTCATACAATGACATAACCTTGTTACTAATAACATCCAATGTTCATGATTATGAAACTAATCATCCATTAATCAACAAGCTAGTTAAGAGGCATACTAGGGACTTCTTTGTTTGTCTACATATCACACATGTACCAATGTTTCGGTTAATACAATTATAGCATGATATATAAACATTTATCATAAACATAAAGATATAAATAATAACCAATTTATTATTGCCTCTAGGGCATATCTCCTTCACCTCGAGCTCTTTTATTTCCTCTACATGGTTAGTAGAAATACAAGTACTAGAGGAAGTAGAAGCTTCATTGTTAGAGCAACAAGGCAAAGTGAGTAATCCAACACAAGGTGTATCACTAGTTTGACTAGATGGATTACAAGGACTAGCACATGGCAATATAACATTTGTAGTATAGATTGTGCTAACATCCATATGAGGCTCACAAGATGTTACCTTAGTGATACTTGCCTCATGAGCTAACTTTAGCCCATCATAGGAAATTAGAAGTTCATCATGAGAGCTTGAGAGATTTTTATGACTTTCTTCCAATTCCCTATAATTGCTAGTTAGCAACTCAAGTTGAGCCCTTAGCTCAACATTCTCCTTTAAGGTCGATGCTTCACAAGAATTAGAGTTAGTAGCACAAGCATCAACAATAGTTTTCTCATTTTCATGCATATAGGATTCAATTTTTTGTGTAAGCATGAAATTAGCATGCTTCTCATCTTTTAGCTCATGCTTGAGGAGAGTGAATCTCATTTCCCCATTTTCAACATGGGACTCCAACTCCACTATGGTTTCCCTATATTTATTCAAGGTATCCATAGAGTGTTCGAGATAAGCACGAGCTTCTTTATTACCACGAAGAGAAGCATATACCATTGCCATATCATGCACCAAGATATTATGTTCTTCATCATTATCATCATCATCACTCTCATCATTAGAGGGTGTGTTAGGAGTCAAAGTAGGAGATACCTTTGGTCCATTTGCCATAAGGCACATGTGCATACCGGAGGATGAAGATGAAGATATTCTTGAATCCTCATTTGAAATCATGTCTTGATCCATAGAGTGTTCGGTTTCCTCTACAATGTTAGTCAACAAGCAACTAGAGGAAATAGAAACATTTTGATTATGGGAGCAAGACAAGGCAAGCATATCCTCATGAGATCTATGTAAGCAATTCACACATGATATGCAAGGACTATCAACACAAGCATGTAGATTATTTTCAATGCAAGATGTGTTTAAGTCCAAAGAGGAAACATTGCAATGAGATAGAGATGAAGAGTCATCACTATTGAGCACAATATCAACATTGCAATTTCCCTCACCACTCACCATATCATTACCTTGTGTCTTGCAACACGTTGGTGAAGTGGAAGAAGATGATATATCATCGCGGCCCAGGAGGTGGAAGCAACTTGGAGCTCTTCATGATGTGAAGGGGAAGAGAGCTCCTCGGAGTCACCACCGACCAATTGAGAAGTGGATCCACCAAACATTTCCTTAAGCTTGATCCACATCTCATGAGACGATTTTCGCTTTATATATATCAAGAACCTACGAAAATCGGGTCTCAAAGAGAATAAAAGCTCATTAGATACTTGAGCTTCAAGATGTAAGTTTTTCTCATCCTCTAAAGATAGATTTTGAGAATCCATCGGAGGAGAAAAACCTACATCTAGAAATTGCTCAATGTTTAGACACAAGGTCCGAAGTTTACAAAGCAAGCAATTTCGCCACAAATGATAATTTGTGCCAACAAAGATAATTGTGTCATTGTGCACTAAATTACTAGCCGACATCTTTACTCTCAAGGCGGTGAAGCCTAAAACAAGGAGAGACCTTGCTACGATACCAATTGAAAGATCGAGATGTCGCCTAGAGGGGGTGAATAGGCAATTACAAACTCTTGCGGATTTGTCTTGTATGAATGCGGAATTAAACTATCGTTTAGTTTACAAGCACACACCCTAAATATGCTAAGCTCAACTAAGTGTAACAATAGCAACTAGAGCTAAGCAAGATAGGCACAAGATATATGTAGCACAAGTGATAGCAAGATATATGTACTTCAAGCACGATGGCTATCGCAAGGAAAGAGAGCTCGGGTATAGAAATAACCGAGGCACGCGGAGACGAGGATGTATTCCCGTGTTCCCTTGCTTTGCAACAAGGTACGTCACGTTTGGAGGAGTGGAGGTCCCACGAAGGATTCCCCGCGCCACGAAGGCTCACCCTATTCTCCGAACCACACCCACGAAGGATAATGGCCCTTTCCTTATGGTTAGCTTTTCCTCCGCTCCGGAGATGGCAAGCTCCACAACCACTTCACAAGCTCCACGAAGGAGAAGCCCGGGCCTCTTCACAATCTTCTTGAAGAGATCACCGGAGCACCAATCACCAAGCCAACTAGGAGGTCACCCTCCAAGAGTAACAAGCTCACGGTCTCTCACTCGAACAAATCGTGGTGGAGAGCTCAACACTATGCAATGATGCAAAGCAAGAACACCGGAGGTGTTCAAGTCCTTCACACTCAAATCCCACCAAAGCAACGAATGCTAGGATGAGATTGGAGAGGAAGAACAAGGGGAAAGTCAACCAAAGACTCCAAGATCTAGATCCCAAGAGATTCCCTCACTTAGAGAAGAAACGGTTTGGTGGAAGTGTAGATCTAGATCTCCTCTCTCAAATCCTCAAATATGAGCAAGAATGGTTGGAGGATTCAAGGGGAAGAGCAAGTTCTTCAAATAGTAGCAATGGAGGAGAGAGAATGGGAAGAACTAGTTGCTCAAGGTGGAAGAAGGGCTATTTATAGTCTAGGGAGAAAAATAACCGTTGGGGAAGAAACGGGGTGTAAAACGCATAAAAAACGAGCTGAAAATCGGGCGAGAAAAGCGCCCCGGCCGGCCGGCCGGAGCAGCGACGGACAGGCCGGCGTGCAGGCCCGGCGGACCGGTTCCCGAGCCGGATGGGGCGAGTGGGCCGCATGGGGAAAGAAGCCCGGCGGGGCGACGGCGCGCGGCGGATAGCGACGAGGCCGCGCGGGGGTGCTGGCCGCGCGGAGTGGGCCGCGCGGCGGAGCGGCCGGAGGAGGCGGCGGCAGGCCGGGTGGAGGCGGCGCGAGGTGGGCTGCGCGGGAAGGCGGCCCGGTAGGAGGCGGCCGGTCGAGAACCGGCCGGCCGGGGAGGCGCGCGGGCGAGCCGGTCGTGGACCGGGCACACAGCCGGTCAAGGGCCGAGGCCCTGGACACGGGCCGGATAGCACCGGTGCCAAGTCCGGTCGCGGACCGGGTGGGCCGGTTGCCGGTCCGGTCAGACCGGCCGGTCGGCTGGCCCCTTCTTTTTTCTTTTTCCTTTTATTCTTTTCTCCTTTTCCTTTTTTCTTTAATAACTATTGCTCCCGAACTCCGAATCGCATGAAACCAATTTTGTTTGGAAGATAACAACAAATGCTATCTTATAGAAAGTGAAAACCCAAGAATCTGTAGGAGGGGATTTTATCATGAATATAAAAGGTAGAACCTTATATCATGAATAACCGGTAAAATCACCCAACCTCGAAAACGCAATAGAAGATGCATGTGAACTCCGTTTTCGATGAACTTGGGCTTGTTGTAAAGCTAGCAACAAGCTCAAGAACCTCACACCGAGAAATACCAAGAAGCAATAAGAATATGCAACGCATGCAAGGATTGAGCTCCCTAAGACGATGTGATCAAGTTAACCAACCGAAAGCCCCTCTTAATAGTGCGGCTATCTATCCTATAATCCGGTCTCCCATCAACCACCTCGAGACCGGCAAAAGGAAAACCTATCAAGGTCATACCTTTGCCTTGCGCATCCCATCACTTGATCATTGTCGCTTCGTGAATACTCACAAATGCTCCCCCATACACTATGATGGGAAAGGTTCATTGATGCACATCTTCACTATCACCAAATGGACGGCAAGCTTCAAGCATGTGATCCACACAAGATGCTCATCTTGAACTTGCCCAACTCAACCTTGTATCTTCTCATACTCACATAAGATAGAGCATGGCTAATATTGAGTTCCACATAAGAACTCCATCTTCATTTCTTCTTCTTGATCATGTCACATATATATCTTCATACCGATGATCTTGATGCCAATACACAAGGTATACCTTTATCTTTATGGCATCCATACTTGAATCCAACACATGAAGAGCAAGTAGTACCTATGGAATATTCCTTCATATAAACTCAATGAAAACATTAGTCCATAGGGGTTGTCATTAATTACCAAAACCACACATAGGGGCAATGTACCCTTACAAAAAGGCCCCCTCCCGGGCGTTCGAGCGGGAGGAGCTTTTGCACCGGTTCGTAATACGAACCGGTGCTAAAGGATCTGCCGCGGCAGAAAAACGTCCCAAAACGCTGCCGCGGCAGGAAAACACTTTTTTTCGAATTATTTTATACTCCTTTTTTTTTCTTTTTTCGGAATTTCTAATATTTTAGTTATTTCACAAGTTTAGTCTCTAACTACCCTTATCTCTAGTCCAATTACTTACTCGTGCTCAAACTTCCCGCTCGGTCACCCATCCTCCCACTACTCTAGCACTAGCACGCTTAACTTCCAAGTTCCTTTCCATCCCGCATCCAAGTGCTTCGCGCGCATGTATGTGATAGTAGTATCATATCAATCTTATTAACATGTCGATCGATGTCATATTTTTTTATTGTTCGAATTTCAAATAATTATTTTAATAAACCAAAGTAATGTTGTAATAATAATCTGGAATAAATAAATAAACATTAACTTTATAATTTGTATTATTTTCAATTTTTTAATTTTTAATTTTTTTTGCCAAACCTAAAACCTAAAAATTTGAAAATCTTATAATTTGCTAAAAGTAATAGCAATCTTTATGCAGGATGCAATTATTAATTTTAATTTTAAAAAATAAAAAATATATAAAATCCTAAATTTCTGGAAAAAAACTAAAATCTTCCTGTTTTCATATTTTCATTTGGAATTTTCAAAATCTAAAAATTAGCTAACCGGGTAAACCCCGGTGAATTCGGATGTAATTTTTTCCCACGATGATTTTGATATATTATACGTTTTTTTTCGACGTCGTATGCAAAAGTTAATGCGGTTTTACCATTTTTCAAACATTTTTTGTAATAAATGTGAAAATTCAAATTTGTTAATTTTCCCTAATAGTAGGTTGCATAACATACATGAATCTCAATTTTGTTATTTTTTGAATAATCTATCATTTTCTTTTCTATTTTACAGTGTTAAAAAAGGCGATCCAGGGGGGGGGTGTGTGTGTGTGGAGGTGCGTGGGGAGCAGAAAACCGGTGCAAAAGGGTAGACCTTTTGCACCGGTTCGTAACGTTCGTGGCTGACGCCAACCCTTTTGCACCGGTTCGTGTTACGAACCGGTGCAAAAGGTCCAGCACGAACCGGTGCTAATGCCCCCTGGACGTGCAGACCGCACAAACCGGTGCTAATGACCCCTTTAGCACCGGTTCGTGCCAAAATCCGGTGCAAAAGCACTTTCGAGGACAGGATAAAAGCCCTTGTTTCTACTAGTGTTTATCTGAAATTGTGTGCACGTTAAACCGATCCGGAGGAAGTAAGGGTGTGTTCGGTTTGGGAATTAGGTGGAATGGAATGGAACCATTCCATTCCACTGTCACGGATCCGTTCCATCCCTGTGTTCGGTTTGGACAAAAAAATTGTCACGGAACGGTTCCATCCCTGTGTTCGGTTTTGGAATGGGATGAGAATGGAATGGAATGGGTGAGATTAGTCACCCGATTAATTATTCTAAACTCGATTAATTATTTGCTAAACTTGATTAGTACTGCTAAACTTAATTAATTATTGCTAATCTTGATTAATTATTCCTAATCTTGATTAATTATAATTAATCTTGATTAATTATTGCTAAACTTGATTAAATTAGAGTTAATCGCCCAGCATTACTGTGCCGTTCCACCTCGTCCGGCCGAATCGGCCGGACCGGTCGGTTCCGCATATTGAGGGAATATTCCCTTTTCTGGAACCATTCCATTCCACTCCATTCCAGAACCGAACACAAGAATGTGTTCTGGGAATGGAACCGTTCCATTCCATTCCTCCCGGTTCCAAAACCGAACACATCCTAAGTAGTATAAACAAATAAGATGGAGTGGATCAGCCGAATTACCTAAACAGTAAGAAGCACGAGTAGGGCCTGAGCACGAGAGATCGATCAAAGACAAAAAAAAAAATCTGAAAGGCATGGTGCTGGCGATCTCGGAACATGGGAGTCCAGCGACTGGGCGAGGCGTCGATGATTGAGTTTATCCTTGGATGCTGGTGTCGTTTATTTTCCTCTGTTTACCCTAGTTGCGTGACTGCGTGTCTACTACGTCCAGCGTCGGTTCTCCTCCCTCGCTTTTCTCTTTGCGTTTCATTGGGCGCATGGGCCATTGGCCCTTTTCTAAAAAAAAAAATCAGCAGAAATGCATAGGGGACAAATGCGTTGGGGGCCCTCCAGGAGATGGCCCATGGACGTTGCCCATGGTCGCCTATGGCCAAAGTCGGCCTTGCCTTCACCTTCCACAACATTTTCCACTCGGCCCAGAAACTAAACAACCCGAAAAATGCTGGGCCGATGCGAGCAAGGGGCGCCCAGGCTAACAAACGCGCCCCTTGGCCCGACCATCTCCCGATGCCGATTTATTTCAGCTATCATTTTGTATGCATAACGACCTGAAAATCACTCTGCATCGATCATAGTGCCAGGCCCGGAAATATGCTTGTCGTACATAATTCATTGGGATTTGAGTAATTGCTTCCACATCCATTGGAAGAAGATGTTTCTCCAATTCGGTTACATTCCACTTGCTTGCTGCTGTGTCAATTAAGGTTGAAACTTATCTCGGTGGCTCCCTTGACGTGCTCACACAGGTCGAAGGCGAAAGCCTCTAGGTATACAATTTTGCTCCCATATTTCTGTAATTGCCCCATCTCTTATACGTCGGATCGATTCCAGCTTGAGGATGTTCTTCCCTTCGCACAAACTGCGCCAAATTTGGGATGGATTAGAACTCAAAGCTCCGTTAAGGATGCACTCATTTGGGAAATACAATGCTCTCAAAATCCTAGCACTAAGAGTTCCAGGATCATTCAATATTCTCCTGACCTGTCAAGCCAATAATGCAAGGTTGAATAATTCCATGTCACGAAAACAAAGACCACCTCTATACTTTGGCATGGTCATGGTGTTCCAAGAAACCTAGGCCGCCTTCCTTTCTCCATTCTTACCCTCACCCCTACCAAAACTTCCGATTCATAAAAGTTATATGATCGCACAAGCTCCCGGGAAGTTTAAAAAGAGCCATTGAATATGTGGGAATGGCTTTTTTTTGGAGCAACCGGCAGGAGCTCTGCCTATTCATTAAGAAGAGGGAAATTTAGCCGGTTTATAAGGGAAACCGACCGAAAACCGATACAAACTCGACACCCGTGTCCGGTTTATAAGGAAGACCGGACAAAGAAAAACCTACACGGCACAGTTTTAAGGAAAACCGGCGAAAACCACACTTGGCCACACGACCTAGCTCAACTAGGTATGGAGCGCCATCGAATGACACCAGCACGACGGCAACGGCAAGCACCACGACTGCCCGGTCCACGTCCCTGGAAAGGAAGTCAGAGCCGAAGGGAACGGCTAGGCCTTTCAAGCTTCGCGGGGAGAGGCAGGCCGCAAGAAGCAAGCCAGCGGCACTCGCACACCGACGGTACCCGAAGACCGCGACCCAAACCAGTGGTGCAAGCATCGACAACAAGAGGCTACCAAGACTCCAAAAAATGACGCCTCCAACGAGGTCACGACATCCAAAGACGCCGCCGTCATCCAATCCGGCAAGCCGGATTTGGGTATTCACCCTGGAATGATGGGCGGAGGGGTGCCTGGACTCCACGACAACGCCTTCAAGAAGGAAAGCGACGCCCGAAGGTGACGCCGTTGTCGGCACCGACCAAGTCGGGCAAGATTTTCATCCGGAGACCCAAGACAGCCACCTCCACCTCCACTGGGCTATCGCGAGGACAACCCAAAATGTCGGACGAGCACAGACCACCAGCCACAGGGACGCCGCCCACGCCAACGGAAGCATGCCCTGCCGCCCACGCAGCCAGAGGCATAGCAGCAACACCACCTCGCTCCCGGAGCCGCCGCTCCGGCTTCCACGCGCAACAGGCCGACCCCTCGCGTCAACCTGTCGCCGTCCCGAGACGCTGGGATCAGCGCCCCGCCCGCCCAGAGCCGCGCCGCCATCCTTGCACTGTGGCTCACCTCTGCCACAGGCCTGCAGGAACTGGCAAGGGCCGCCGCACCCCAGCCAGCCTGCCACACACGGTGGCCCTCCGCAACCGCCCCGAACTCCGACCTCCACGCGACCGCCATGCCAAGGAGGAGCTGGGCCGGCACATCCCCGTCGCCACCGCGTCCCCGGGGCCGCTGCCCCGACATCCTCTTCTCCGGCCAGCCGTCGGCGCCGAAGATGCAGACCGGCCTCCCCTGCCGGCTGCCCGTTGTCGGGGGCACGGCCCCGACACCACCAACGCCATCCAGGCGTCCCAGGGCCGCCGCCCTGGCCTCCTTGAGCGAGGCCGACCTGGAATCCCCCAAATCGAGCGGATCTCGATCTGGGAGGACGCCGACCAGGCCGCCCCGCAGGGCCCCGCGCCGAGGGCAACCGCCGCCAGAACAGCCGCGACCTTCGCAGGGGCGCCTGTGGAAATGGCTTGCAACACCGATTTTATTAGTATCTCATTTCCTCCTCCCGATAACATCTTATCCATCCAACCTTGCACACACTTCCAGATTATATCTTTCAAATAACCAAATGCCCCATTTTTGGATCGACCAACGTTAGGTGGTAAGCCCAGATACTTGTCACTAAGAGATTCATTTGGTACTTGCAGGACTTGCTTAATGTTGTTTCTAAAATTTTCAGAGCATCACTTTCCAAAGAAAACAGATGACTGCTCATTATTAATGCGCTGTCCTGAGGCACTCCCATAAGCATCTAGAACTTCTCTCATATTAGCATCATCATTAAACTCGACCTTGCAAAAGAGGATACAATCGGCCACAAAAAGGAGATGATTAACCCTTCGAGCTGTGTTTGCCACTTGCATGCCTGTGAGAGCACCTGAACTCATAGCTTGCTTCAGTAAACATGATAGGCCCTCTCCAGCCAAGAGAAACAAAGGAGATATGGGGTTCACCTGACGAAGGCCCCTTGTCGGTTTAAAATTCTCTGTACGTGCTCCATTAAATAAAACCGAGAAAGATATAGATCGACCCCCCATCATCGTATCAACAGAACTCGGGGCAAAGCCAAGCTTCTTCGTGATAGATTCTAGATAATCCCATTCTAGGTGATCATAGGCCTTCATCATATCCAATTTTAAAGCACATCGTGAGCTCTTCTTACTCCTATTAGCCTTCATAAAATACAAGCATTCATATGCCATGATTACATTATCATTAATGAGGCGACCAAGAACAAATACAGACTGTTCTTCAGAAATAACTCCAAGGAGAATCATCTTCAATCAGTTCGCAAGTACTTTGGATACTATTTTAAACACCACATTGCACAAGGTAATAGGTATGAACTGCGAGAGATATGTAGGGTTTTTCACCACATTGTACAATCTGGGATAGAATGTATGTGTGCTGCACCGCCATTCGATCCAACACAACATCAGCTGGGTCACATAGGCCATCGTACTCAGCGATCACTACTACCAACTTTCGAAACATCCATGGTCCTTGGTTCATGACCTTGTTTCAATGTCCCATAAAAAAAAACTTGAACGTGTACATATTTTTGTCAGCTTCGCGAAGCTCAGGGTCATTTGCTAGCCCCGACACAAAGCACAACGTCTGAAAGAGGGTTTTCATGCTAAAAGGCTTCTTCATGTGCACACGTGCAACTGCAAGCCATCTAGCCTTCTTCTTCATATTCACAAGTTCCTGCTCCCCAATGTATACGTTATCTAGCCCCTCCCTCAGCTCTAGATTGCCCAGCGCCCGAGCCAAAGCCTCGTCACCATCATCCTCCCGCTTTGCAGAACTCGAGCTTCCACTAGAAACCAACATGATGCCCTCTCCAAACGATCGTGCAACACCTCGCCCAATACCCCAATCAGCAGAGAAAGTATCAAAGCCGGGCAAGCAGATTAGCTGCCCCCTTTATCGGTCAAAACACAATTCTGAGACAGGGACACGAGATTGAGACATATTATAAGTTGTGGAAAACGGAAAAACTCACGCCGTAGACGGATCGCCAGTGGAGTAGTAAAACCCTGTATCGCCTAGGGTAAAAATTCAACCACCCAACCAGAATTTTTGCCGAATCGTGGTTTGTGTAAAAATGATTATTGGCTGTTCTACTTCTGTAGTGATGGCCCATTCCATCAATTACCATTTTTAGCGAAATTCCAACAGTTACGAGTACCGCGTTTCATCCATGGGCCGTATCTAACGTAGACACTAGGCCCATCAGTGCGTGGGATGTCCAAACCCTAACCCAGTACTCCCATCACAACCAGCCAGAACGCCTACAAATACAGGACCCTGAAGCCTTCGTCTTCCATCGCCGCCGCCTCCCTTCGACATCGCCGCTTCTACAGAACTAGGGTTCATTTGCTGCATTCCTCTCCGCCTTTCTTGATCTGGATCGTTTATTTGCCCTTTTCTTGCTGTTCTCTGTTTCTTGGCCTAAAATTGCAATTGTTCGCTGCTTATATGCGGCGAGGAATCTATCCTTAGGCGAGATCGAACCAAAGGGGAGGACACTTTCCTAGTTCTCCCCGCCTGCTTTTTAAGCTCCGGCCGTCCTCTGTTTATCCAGGATTTGCCGGTGACAAAGTAGGTAAATTTTTCTGCAAACAAATTGTTTCCTGTTTGATTTGTCTTGTGCTGATGATTTGGTCCAGTGGCGCATTTAGGTATGACGAAGGGAATCGTTCGGATTCCCATTGATTTTGTAACAAAAATGAGATCTCAAACCAGCTACTTCTGACCCAAGAACATTCCATTGACCATCTGTTAGTTCTGATCTTTGGAAAATAAATAAATTGTTTGGTCTTTTCTCGACTTGTTTGGATTAGATGGAATTTGTCGAAATAGCGTGATGAGGATGAAGAAGAAATCATTCGGATTCCCTTTGATTTACAATATGAGATCTCTAACCAGCTACTTCTGACTCATGATCATGCTTTAAATCCATCTGGTAGTTCCTGTCATCTATCTTTTCTTCTCCTTTTTGATCGTCATTTATTTTGCTGGCCAGTGATGTTATCAAAATATTTGCTACTCTTGATGGGGCAAGAGCCCTATCTGATGACCACAACCACCAAGATCTCTGAGGCCGTGTCTATTAAATAGTCTGTTTTTATTGCTAATAGTTTTAGTGAAGTGCAGCAATGACAGCGAAGTGTCAGATTCCTGAAGGTTGAAGATGATTCTGCGTTATTTAGATTGTATTCAAAATTGTTAATTGTAATCAGCGCAGCAAGGAAAAAATGCAACTAGTTTACTTTTACACTGTAACTCAAACGGACTCAACTTCGTTAACCGTCTGTACAGAAGTCTCAAGGGTATCGACGGACGGCGAGCGGGATGCGTTCTGCTCCCTTCCCTACGGAGACACTGCTTAGTCAAGTGACTGCGTAGCCAGATGCGTGCTTTGCACACCCGAGATGGGCTCGATGCGTCTGACATGCTATGTCCAGCGATTCGGCGGTTCGGCCACACTTCGCCTACTACCATCTGTTTCGATGTATTTTTTTCGAAAAAGAAAAATTAATCATATTCGAGAACGACTTATTTGGTCGATAGCCTGTTTGCTTTCCAAAATCCTTATATTTCAGAACAAGGTACCAGAAGAACTTTTGTGTTCTGCTCTTGTGTTGTGTCTGATATTTAAACTGAATCGTGGATGTCTTGAACATCTGTGTTGTCCACAGCAGTTGGTCAGCTTGGATAACCATCTGATTTTACTGAGTACACCCTTAAATTAGTTCTATACCATATCAGCCTCAAATACATCCCAAAATTTGAAATTCCCTCGAAAAAATCCAGTAAAATTATCTAAAGTTTTTGACTTAAAATGGACACGTATGATTTGATATTGCCTTTTGTTGTTGAGATGAGATGTGGGCGGAATGACGGGGAAGCGGACGAATGGAACTCGGCGGTATGTGATCCTGGGGCAACTTGGCCTTTCATTGGGCGAATTTTTTTTAAATAATACACTTTTTAATATTAATTCCAGAAATAATATTCGTTTTTGGCTTATTACAGAAATAATACACCGTCGGGGCCCGCTAACCCGAATTTACAAAATCGGGGTCGGCTAGCCCGAGACGAGGCGAATCTGCCGTGTCAGGCCAAATTCGGGTTGCTCGTCCCCGAAGCGTGGCTGTCGGCCACCGAAGGGCCGTGTCGGCCTGTCCCCTGGCCAGGGGCAGACTGTGTCGGGGAGAGGAATCCCGATGCGGTAATTTCGGGTGGGCGACCCGAGTCGCGCGGTTCGGGCGCACTGACCCCGAAGCGCGGCAGATGAAATTCGCACGCAGCGCTGCTCGACCATCTTCTTCCTCCTCCAGCTTGCTGCTCTCTGTCTCTCTCTCTCTCTCGTTAGCTCTCAGTCCAGCACCATTTTTCCTCGTTTGTGAGCGATTTATCCAGCCATTCGTTGTAGTTTCACCACCAAATGCTGTAGAATTAGCTGATCTATAGATGGGTTAGTTTTTGAGGCGTTTTGGTGGAGGTGTTGTTGGTGTTGGTGGAGCTGTTGGTGGTGGTGGAGCTGGTGGAGGTGGTGCTGCTATTGCTGCGTGGTGGTGCATTGCGGGGTGGAGGAGCTGAGCTGCGACGGAGGTGTTTGGCACGCTTCAAGGGTAAACCCTAATCCCTGATATTAGATGGTGTAATCATAATGCATGTTACGTTCGTTAGCTTCAGGTAGCAAGTATTTATTTAGGAGTGCAGGTGCTAGATTTTTATTTATTTTAGAGTGTAGGTGCTAGATTTTTTTGACGAGTATGTAATTTTTATAGGTGAGCAGATATGTCAGATAGATTAAAATTCGTTGTTTACTTCGGTCATGGCACGGTCCGAACAACTCCGATGGGAGCTGATGCGAGCGAGTTTCAAGATGAGGAGTTGCATCGACAAACCCAAAAACATGGCGAGTTAGTCGGTTGAAGGAGTGGTTGACCGTGAATTTCGGGCTTAATCCCGAAGCATACACTGTTGGTGTGCATGCTTTGTGGAGCAGCTCCGGTGCCAGTTTTCCGCGGTTGAAGCCGATTGAGCGGACCTCTCGGTGGGTGCACCGGTTGGAAGCGTGCGAGCGCGAGGGAACTCACCCCATCGCCTTAATGCTTCCCGAGGCGAAGGTGGTGAATTTCCAAGAAGGCGAGGGTGCGTTCCATCCAGGCCGGAGCGATCAAAGTTACGATGCGGCGGCAGCGATTTCCAATCCGGGCAGAGTAGCCATGCGGCAGTGGTCATGACGATGCGTTGAGCTTGAAAGCGTGGACGAAGAAGAAGAAGAGATGCGAGAACATGATGGACGAGGAAGACGAGGATGGAGTGGACAATGAGGTTGACTCGGATGAATCCGGTGGATCCGATACTTGAGATGATAACGAAGAGGCGGATCCGATCCCCTCTTCTTGGAACCATGATTTGTCGGAGGCAATGATAGTCGATGATCGGCACGATTCTCGCTCGGGAGTACAGCATGAACACCATCTCGGTTGGTGCTAGATATGCGACAAGAGACATCTGCAGGAAGCAATCACTCAGTGGGCAATGAACACGCAAAGGGTATTAGAACCACCGTTTCAAGTCGAAATTCTTGACGGTGGTCTGCAGCGATGCTAGATGTCCATCAAGGGTGCATGGGTCTTGTCAGAAGTATGACACAACATGGGTGGTGAGCGATTTCGTGCCGCACACATGTGTCCTTAAGAGTATGTTGAAGGATCACCGAAACCTTACATCCACTCTTATTGCTACTTTGTTCTACAAGGAGATTGTAGAGAATACAGAATGGGGGTTAAAGCCATCCAGAGAAGAGTTCACCTTCAATATAAGTATGTAATTGAATATGGCAAGGCATGGAGGGCTAAACAGACGGCCTTTGGAGAACAGATTCGGGACCTTCTATGATGCTTATGACGGTGTCGTCCGTCTCCTGCAGACATTGAAGGACCGGAATCCGGGCACCCATGTGGACATACAAGACTTTGTGATACCTGAGTTCCCTAATGTCGGGGTTACGCACGGGTGTTTTTCGCATTCGGCATATGCATCGAGGCTTTCATGCACCGTCGTCCGGTGATGTGTGTAGATGGAACTTTTCTAACGGGGAGGTACAAGGGACAGATTCTGACAGCAATTGGACTCGATGGAAACAAACGATGTGTGCCTATCGCATTACCATTTGTAGAGAGCGAGAACAACGCTAGCTGGTTATGGTTCTTCGGGCGATTAAAAAATCGATAGTGAAAGATCGCGAAAATGTGTGCGTGCTACATGACAGGCATGCGGGTATACTTGCGGCTATCAAGACTACGGTAGAAGCCGGACTGATGAAGAGACGCCATGGCGGGATATGCGAGTAGGTGGTGCATGCGCCACACGGGGGCCAATTTCTTCTCGCAGTTTAGGAGCAAGGGTCTTATGAATCTGTTCAAGAAGTTGTGCAAGCGAGAATCAAGAATGCAAGTACACCTTTCTCCGCGGCAAGGCTGGATGAGTTCACTAAGGACCATGTGCGGGACAGGTTAGCCGCCCGAGCTGCATTAGTAGCAGCTCATGCGGCATGTGGCACGAGGTAGACAGGTTCAGTAGGGCCCGAGCCAGATCCTATTGGGCTATGCGACCTGCCTGGATTTGACCCACCCAATACTAGAAGGAGGCACAGACGACGGATTAAAAATTTTGCGAGTGGATAGAGCACGAGCCATTAGAAAGGTGGTCTTTCTTGCATGACACACATGGAGCTAGGTATGGTGTGATGACTACCAACCTAGCTGAGTCATACAACTTCGTGCTTAGGGGAAATAGGGCATTGCCGCTGACAGCCCTTGTGGAGGGTATTTTATATGGCACTATGAATTATTTCAAAGAGAGACGGGAGTTGGCTTTGAAGCATATGCTTGAGAATCCAAACACTCCTTACTGTAAGGCCATTATGGAATATATGGATGTCAAGATGGAGAAGGGTATGTCACACACTGTTCTGGCCATCGGTAATCAGGAAAGGAGGTTTGAGGTGCGCTTACCAACCGACAAGTTTGGTTGTGTGAATGCGGTGAGAACACATGAGGTCAGAATTGGAAATGAAGAATGGCCATCGTGTGCCCGCACATGCAACAAACCGAGCTTGCTTCACCTTCCATGCTCCCATGTCTTTGGCAGCTACCGGACAACTAGGGCTGGACTCAATCTCTTTCGTCTCTCCATATTACGCGAAAGAGGCTGTGCTGCACACCTGGACCGGCGAGATGGTCGGATACAGAGTTGTGGGAAATTTTACTACGGTGATACCAAATGAAAGGCGGTACATCCCTGACCCAAGGTTATTGCGTACAAACGAGAGGTCGACGGAGACAAGGCGCATTAGAAATGATATGGATGAAGCGAAGCGGGTGGTCCAACTAGGCAATGTTTTCTCTGCAACCAATTTGGACACGGGGACCCCCTATGTCCCACTTTCTACCAGCAGTGCAGCGGCGGCGGCAAACCGAGGAAGGCGAGGCAACCGAGGAAGGCGTGGGAGGGGAAGAACTAGAGGGAGACAGTAGAAAATTTGTAATATTTATAAACTATGCTTAAGTTGTAGTACGTGTGAACCATATTAGTCTGAACAATGGTACAATTTGTAATATTTCTGAACTATGTTTTAATTTGAATTTTGTATGAACTATGCTTTAATTTGTAAACTTTGTGATCAATGGTTTAATTTGTATCATCTTTGAACAATGCAACAATTTTTGATATCTTTCTGCAGATATGGCGGCCCGCCCGTTGCTCGATCCAGGGATTGATGAGAAACATCGTGCATCGCACTTGGAGTCCGACCCGCAGAGCATCGACCCACTGCAGACCCGTACTCCAAAGAAGAACTGGATGATACACCCTCAGTGGGAAGACAGGTAGGTGTTTTAGCTTTAATTTGAAATTTACCTTCGAATTGGACCTTGCTTTACCTTTTTCATCATTTGTTTTGCAGGTTGAAGTGGGCTGGACTACTACCTTTCGCTCGATTAGTGGAGGCCCGAGAGAACGTTTCGCGTCTGAACTACGATGCTACTTTGATCACCTGCTTAGTGGATCGATGGAGGCCCGAGACCCACACCTTCCACTTTCGCTGGGGTGAGATGGCTCCTACTCTAGAGGACGTGTCTATGTTGCTGGGCCTTCCGTTGGCTGGTGAGCCCATCGGCCCATTGGAGGAACCCGTGGGATGGATGCACAGCATGGATGCACGTTTCGTTGGTGTTCGCGAGGGCGTTGGGCCTATCTCTTTTGAGGCTCACGGCCCTCGTCAGGCGTGGCTACACGAGTTCCAGGTTCGTAACAGTTTCATTTATTTTATCAAGCCTTAATTACCGCGTAATATGTAGTCCTAACATTGAATATTTCTTGACAGATCGAGCAGTTCGGATACCCCGATGCACCGATGACTGCGGCCCAGATCACTCGCAGCTTGGAGGCGTACCTCATGTGGCTACTCGGGAAGACGATGTTCACGGACAATCACGGGAACACGATCAGTGCGCGGTACATCCCTATAGCTCAGGAGATAGCTGAGGCCACAGAAGCAGAGGACATCACACAGAGGAGCTGGGGTTCTGCGGTCTTAGCCGCTACGTACCGAGGTATGTGTAAGGGTTGCCAGCTCACCTCGCATGGTTCTGGAATCGTTGGTTGCCCCCTCCTATTGCAGCTCTGGTCCTGGACGAGGTTTCCCGTCGGCCGCCCTGATATTGGTGCTGGGTCTTGGCCGCCAGACGAGTTGTATGACGCGGATCGCATCGACATGCCGACGTTTGGTTCTATATGGACATCGCGGAAGGTATACACACCTTGTTCTATATGGACATCGCGGAAGGTATACACACCGCGACGAGACATACCCAGGTGGTATATCGTTGATGTGTACCAGAGATTGGGCCTACTGGATGACGAAGGCGAAGATCATCTTCGATATCTTCGTGGAGGAGATGTCGCAGCAGAGGGTCATGAGACAGTTTGGAATGCGTCAGTTGATCGAGCCACCACCTCCCACAGTTCCACTACCACCACGCGTCCACGCGTGAGTACAATTTAATTTTACCATCAGTTATTACATCAATTGGACATTCATTGACGGATGGGTACAATTTAATTTTCAGGTACAACAGAAAAGGAGCGAACAAGGCTGGCATCGGATGGGTACAGCTCCTGGGTCCATACATCGCTGGTTGGGCCAATGCGCCGGCCGTGTCATGGGCCACTAGGGAGCCGTTTGATCTTCAGGAATTTCAGCAGTACTTGCGAGCGTACATGCCTAGGACACGACTTCGTCTGAGCCAGGCGTGTGACCCAGTTGAGATGGCTCCCTCGACAGAGTGGGACACCTACCCTCGCCACTCCACTTCAGGCACTCGGCATCACGCAGTAAGTCAACTATATTTTTTCTACATTTTGCCAACACTTTACTAATTTGAGCTCACAATTGTAGGCCGTGTTGACGGCGGAGCTGCAAGATGACGCCGCCCAGTATGAACGGTCGCTCTCCGCCGGCCCACTTCTTGGACGGTATGAGCACCACGCCTCCTTTGCACAGCGTCTTCAGGAGAAACTACGTCGTATCTACGCGACTATCACATGCACCCGATCTTCGGATGTTGTCGAGTACCGAGCAGCACAGCGGCCACCTCGCCCCTCTTTGCAGGTGCATCAGCCGCGGCACGCCCCGCGCCCACGTATGGAGGTACCGCCGAGCCCGAGGCCACCATCTCCTAACCAGGCAGGGAGGTTGGGTGGCAAAACCAGCAGCAGCAGGAGCCTACTTACGAGTATTGGCAGCATGCCGGTTTCGGCATGGAGCAGCAATTTCCCATGCCTAACTTCGGGTGGCGTCCCCGTATGGATGAGCCAGAGGGTACGCAATTCATCACTATCCATATTAATTGTGCACCATGTGTGAATTTCCTCATGATCGACTAACGGTTTTTTTATCTAATCAAAGGTGAGGGACATATGTCGACGGGGTCCGGATCACGATCCTACGGTCAGTGCTCACGATCGGGACGAAACACAGCAGAGCTATCAAGACTGGATTTCAAGTCAACAGCAAACTCCACCTCCGGATCCCACGCGATCTGATCAGCACGAGCAGGGGTACATGCTTCCTCCCCGACATCGCCAGCCACCTGTTCGTATGTACTCGCCGTCACCTTTTCAGGCTCGACCGCCACCGAGGCGAGGTGGAGCGAGGGGCCGTGGTCAGTGAGATGAGTACTATTTGTATGCACCATGTATGAGTACTATTTGTATGCACCATGTATGACTACTATTTGTATGCGCCATGTATGACTACTATTTCTATTTAACAAACATTTCATATTGAACTTCAAGCGATAATTAAGATACAACTTACTACTACAACATAACTCTCTGCTAACATATTAAATGGTACACCATCGCTACAACATACTACAAGATCCATGATTACTGATAACTAAAACACTAAGAACGCAGCACACCCTTTCCCTTGCCCTTCGACGATGCAGCTTTCATGGCCTTGGTGGTAGGCTCGAAGTCGTCGTCTGAATCGACGACTGGCGGTGCAGCACTCTTGCCCTTTGAGGACTTGCCACTCTTGCCCTTCGACGATGCAGCTTTCTTTCCCTTGGTGCTAGGCTCGAAGATATCATCGTCGGCTTCACTCTCAGCCGCCCATCGTTCGGGATATTTTAAATCCCTTTCCCTATCTTCTTCATTCTTCCATGTTAGTGACTTCCACTTCTCATTCAACCTGATAAGCTCACACCTTATTTCCCGTGGGCTACGAGCAGGCATCTTCTTCACTGGATATCCATAAGACCAAGTCTCAAATTTCCTACCGACCTTACGGAGCAAGGCGTCGCTACTGATGAACTCCTCGAATGTCTCTATCTTACTCTCCCTCATCACATAGCGAGCACTATCTAGAAGATATTCGGCCATGAATTCATTGAAAAGATGGGGGGGATTCTTATAAGGGGGATCCATCTTGTTGAGAGGCTACACTGAAAGACAAGAAAACGGTGGGGGTATTTATAGGCTACAAGGGATGACTTTCGGCGGGAAGATGTGAGCGGGAAAAAATGGGCGCGAAAGATTGGCGGCAGATTTGGGCGGGAATAAATGGCGGGAACATTGAGCGGGACAAATTGGGCGGGAAAAAGTGGCGGCAAACAATTGAGCCCAAATTTCTGACACAACATTTTCGGGGCAAATTCATTTCACATTAATACTACAACTGAAATTAAGATACATTGCAGCTGAAATTAAAATACGGCTTAGCACTACAACGGAATTTAAGATACAACGACAAACTAAAACTGAATTTAAGATACATTGCCAGTACGACACATAACTCTACTTTCCCTGCGTCCACCGTGGCCATTTTCCAGACTTGTCGCCGCGTTCTTCTGCCGCTTGCGCCTCAGCAGCTCTTTCCCTTAGTCTCTTTCTCTCCGCTTCACGAGCCTCCCTGCGCACCTCTTCCTCTGCAAACCTACGTGCAGCCTCATCATCCATCCTCTTCTGATTCACCTCGCGATTACGAGCTTGTTCCGCCCTTAGTTTCTGTATCTGCCTCTCTCGCTCTGCTTTCTCATTAGCACGAACCTTTTCCCAACGCTCCTCCTCAAAGAACGTTGCCCACGCACGGCGCTGTTTCTCCTCAACCTCCTCGCGCGCCCAATCCGGCTGCTCCGTGTCTATCCAGTGAAACCATTTGCATAGGGGCGGGGGAGACTACAACACAAACAGTAAGATTAAATCAAATTCACAAACAAATTTAAGCCAACATAAAATTATGTCCAAACATACCGGCGGCCTGGTGGACGACGAAGCTGAACTACGGGGTGGATCATGCTCATAGCTCGCACACATGAAAAATTTCATGCCGAACCAGTCGGAGAAATCCTCCACCTGCTTAACCTTAGCAACACGGCCGCACCAACAACGCTCACTTGATCACACACCCGGGGGCAAACTTGCAGCCTTCGCCTTCGCCGGCCTAAAGTCCTGGTCAGAGCAAGGCACACTCATGATGGCTAAGGGTGAGCAAACGGGATAAAATAGAGATACAAGAACTTGTGCAATCCAGAGTAGCGATGCCTGCTTTTATAGGCAAAAATTCGACAGTGTGGCGGGAAAATATAGCGGGAGATAGTGGCGGGAGATGATGGCGGGAAGGACTGGCGGGAAGAAGTGGCGGGAAGGGTGGCGGCAAAGGCGGGAGGGAAACACGGCGGTGCGAACGCGAAAAGGCGGGAAAAATTCTTGCTGCAAAAAATCGGGTTCAACAAACCCGATTTAGCAAAGTCGGGTTCAACTTGCCCGATTTTTAGAAATCGGGTTCACCCGCCCCGATTACTTATTTGTTCTTTTTCTTTTTTCTTCACGGCGCAGAAGAATGTTCTTATCGGGTTTCTCAACCCCGATATTGCAACTTCGGGTTCGTCTAACCCGATTTTCCAATTTCGGGTTCAACCACCCCGACGGTGTATTATTTCTGAAATTTGCTAAAAACGGCTATTATTCCTGGAATTAATATTAAAAAATGTATTATTTAAAAAAAATTCGCTTTCATTGGTCCAGCAGCTTGTGGCGGGTCCGCTGCTGGAGGTGAGTTTTAACGTATAGCAGCAACAAATTGATGCAGAATACATATGTGGGCCAAAAACAGTTAATAAAGTAAATAGTACGGCGCGTGGGAGGACCGCTGCAGATGGCCGCGCAGCAGCAGAGGAGTAGTGGAGTGGAGCAGCGCGACTCGCGGCGGTGGCGCGGCTGGCGTCTCCCTGCTCCCCGTCGGCGTAGCGTACGGCGCGACCCCGGCTCGGATCTCAGGGCACGAGCGCAGACCCGACGCCACCGTGCGCGCCCTCGTGGAGCCCGACGACAACGCGCCTATGCCACGCTCCGACGCTGCCGTACGCGCGCTTGCTCGCCCTCGCGCTCGCTGAGAAGCTCGACGTGCTCAACCGCGTCGTCGCTCGCCTCGGCTCTCGCGCAATGCGCGCCCTCGTGGAGCCTGACGACGACGCGAGCCCCCTCGACATCCTCCCCGTCGAGCTCCATCGTCCACGTCGGCCACGGCAACACCACCATCACTCGTCGAGTTCCGCTGCCACCGCGGTGAGCGCGGAGGTGACGTGGGGGCTTGGACCGCTGAGATGGCTGCTCGTCGAGCGGCGGCGACGTGGAGGCCATGGCGGCTGAGTTGGCTGCTCGTCGAGCTCCGTAGCCACCACGGTGAGCGCGGCGGCGATGTGGGGGCTTGGTCCGCTGAGATGGCTGCTCGTCGAGCGGCGCCGGTGAGCGAGGTGGCGACGTGGGAGGCCATGGCGGCTGAGCTGGCTGCTCATCGAGCTCCGCTGCCACCGCCCCGCGCCGAACTCTCCCCGCCCGAGCCGACCCGCCAGGCTTTGCCCCGACCTTGCTGAGCTCTGCCCCCGCCGCGGTGGCATGGGGCGTGCGTGAGCAGGTCGGCGCGGCCACGGCCTCTGCTCGTCCAGCCGGGAGGTGGCGGCGTTGAAGACGGAGGGTCGTCGACGCCCTTGTCGGCGTTAACGGGGAGCGTCGCGGTGGCGCGCGTCGTGCGCGGGCAGGTCGGCGGCCGCGGCGGCGCCATGGCCTCTGCTCGTCCGGCACGGGAGGCGGCGGCTGGGAGATGGAGGGTCGTCGACGCCCTTGTCGGCGGCGACAGGGAGCGCCGTGGTGGCGTGCGGCGTGCGCGAGCTGGTCGGCGCGGCCGCGGCAGAGCACCACGGCCTCCTACTCGTCCAGCTTGGGAGGCGGCGGGGACTCAGCTCGCACCAGCTCCCCTGCCTGCGTCGACCAATCAAAGCTTCCCCGCAGGTAGGATTCCAGCGAGCCTCTCCATCGGTCGACTGAGTCCCCCCGCCGCCGCTACAGTCTTCGGTGGTCTTGATCTGCCGCCGCTTGTCCTAGGCAGTAGCTCAGACCGCCGCCGTGTGTAGCTGGCCCAGATCGAGAAAATGGCGTCCAGCAGTGGAGAACGAAAGTAGCAGACGATTTAATTCCTGGCCCCACGCGGTTGTATTCCTAAGCGTATTTCCCATCGATTGATAAATGGGAACTGTTGTTGTGGTCCCAACCTTTAATGCTTGGACCAATAGAAACTGGCCATTTGCCCGGATCAAATGCCGCCGGGTTCAACCATGCATTTTCCGCGGAATGACCATGAGACTTGTACACAACGCAATGAAGCGTCATCTCTTTGTCTGGCTACCAAAAAAAACAGGCCACCTCCATGACATTCGGCTTGGCGTTGGGCTGGGCGTTTAGGGCATGAGCAATGGTGGCATACACAACTAGCTGCTCCATGTAAAAAGGTGGCATATACAACTAGCTGCTCCATGTAAAAAAGTTGTCAGAAGCAACATGTTCAATTTTATATCTCCAATGGAAGCTACAACTTTAGTCATGAAAAAGAGAAAAAGGTACTCCACAAATATGACACTATGTATCTCTTTCTCTCTCCAAAAAGCATGCTTTTAAGTTTTAAGATTCCACTTCCTGAAGAGGAGGCTGCCTCCTCATCCGAACCTAATTTGGACCACCCGAACCTAGTTAAAGGTGTGAGGTAGTAGCTCTAGAGCAGTGCATTGGACATGCCCTTAGAGCATATCCACCGACGCCCCCCAAATAGTCGCCCGACGTGGGCGCCGACACTGCTGTATGGGATGCCCGCATCCTCCATTTGGGGAAGCTGTTCCCACACCGACGTCTCTCAAATGGCGGCCCCTAAATTTTTATTTATTTTTATAATATTTTGAAACAACATATCAATCACATTTTATTCATACAATCACATAAATAGAATTAAATTATTCATACAATCAACCAAACAAATAGAATTAAATATACATACAATCAATCAAATAAATAGTACTTAAATTATTCATACAACCCAACTAACAAGTAGTACTTAAATTATTCATACAGGCAAACAAATAGAAATAAAATCATGCATTGTTGGCTACTCCTCTCCTCGCCCACAAATGCGCAGCTAGATCCGCCTTCAGATGTGCATAGACATAGGGGTGGACATAAAGCTCAAGGCTCGAGGCTCGGCTCGAGATCGACAAGGCTCGGCTCGGGCTCGACTCGGCTCGAAGGTCAGACAAGCCAAGCCTAAACCTTCCAATCATGGCTTGAGGCTCGACAAGCCCGCTCGATGAAGCTCGCAAGCCGGCTTGAAGGCTCGATGTAATAAAAAATAATCACCATAACCCTCACTAAATATATAATATTTGAAAATTATAAACAACAATTGAACATGAATACATTCATAAAATTATCTAACAAGCCTCAGAGAGTACCAATAACCATAACAATGGTATACAATATTAACAAGTTCACAACACAAATACATGCATTTAGTCTAACGGAGAACGGCGCACATGAAAAGTAGAGACGGCAATATCATTTCAGTCACAAGTCATAACATATAAGCAGTCTCATGTTTTAAGAAAGCATCGTTCTGCTACTACATAGAACAACTTTCAGCTGAGAGAAGGCACGCATCATAACTATGCAGGAAGGTTACAAAGCGGCAAGTGCAGACCTATACTTCCAACAGTCAGTATACAACCAGGCCTTGTAGTTCCCGAAAATTTGTAAGCTATAGCCTATAGCGTTTAGTATAGTAGCTCTTTTGTCAATCAATAGCAAGCCAGGTGGTGGCTGGTAAGTCACATTCACGACAAGAAGAGTAGACAATATGCCCATTGGTCTTTACCATGAACTGAATGCAATGCTACTTCAAATTATTTCATAACAAAAGGAGGCTTCAAAACTGTAGCCAAATTCCACTACTACCGGCTACCACACATGATTTCATCAAAAGAATTTTAACTACTCGGAATTTAGTACTAACAATTCCAGCAACTTGGTCAAGATCACGCCTTCCCTGGGAGGTGATTAGCCCTCCACTGCAGAAAAAATCTACACAAGAGCAGCCTGTCGGTGAAGGAAGAGCACCCGGTGTAGGAGCCTAGGTGGAGCATCCGGGGAACAACCAAAGAGAATCAGCGAGGGAAGAACCAAAGAGGAGTAGCCCGCTGGTCCGGACGAACGACGACGGAGGGCCGGCCGCCGCCGCTAAATTTAGATCCGTGGGGCAGGAATGGAGGTCCGCGGCCGGAGACGGAGTGGAGGCGCAAGACGACGCCGACGCGAGTGTTACCTGCAGGAGACGCTATGGAAGGAGCTCACTGTGGCGGCGGCCGGCGACGGCGCTAGAGGGATTGCAGACGAATGGGGAGTTGGAGACAGGAGGGGAGGGGAATCACGATGGACTCTGCCTCTGGTACCTCCGTACCTGTATTCGCTTAATTGGGCTGGGATGTGGCAGTCGGCTCACGAGCCGATCGAGCCGAGCCTCGAGCCTGACGAGCCAAGCCTCGAGCCTGCGTTCTAGAGAAATTTTAGTGGCAAGCCGAGCCAGGCTTGGCTCGAGATTTCACGAGCCTGACCGAGCCGAGCCACGAGCCAGCTCGGCTCGGCTCGATTCCACCCCTACATAGACACATGCATCTCGAATTTCATTGTGCATATGAAGAAAAGCAGCAAATTCTTGTTGTATGCGTGGCCGTTTACCTCAAAGTTCACGACAGGGGCTTGTTCCTTAGCTAGCCTGCCAAACACCGGAGAGCGCTGCATCACGTTGATATTATTTTTTGTTCCTGCCATGCCAAAAAAATGCATGCCAAATCCAAAGCTCATGGTCTGCCACCGCCTCAAGAATGACACTGCACTCACCAGTATGCCCCTTGTAGATCCCCTGCCAAGCAAAAGGACAATTCTTCTAGTCCCAATGCATACAGTCAATGCTTCCGAGCATCCCAGGAAACCCTCTTGCTGCATTCTTTTGCAGGATCCGAGCTGTATCATCTTCTCTTGATGCTCTCAAATAGTCTTTAGCAAACACCGCTATGACGGCTCGGTAGAACCTGTAGAGAGTCCCTGTACATGTCGACTCTGCCATCCGTAGGTAGTCATTGGCTGTATCTGGAGGAGCTCTGTATGCAAGACAGCGCATTGCAGCAGTGCACTTCTGAATTGAGGTGAAGCCCCACAAATCTATGCAATCTTTCTTGGCCATGAAGTACTTGTCGTACTCCCTGACGTCATGGACAATCTTCAAGAACATCTCCTTGTTCATCCTAAACCGACGCCGAAATTCCTCCGGCAAATGAGTCACGTCGTCGTTGAAGTAGTCGGCGTCAAGCAACATTGCACTGGCTTCACGATGCCGGTTGATGTTCCTCCTCTTGCCTGGCTTTGAGCCGCCGCGCCGAGGCATGACGAACAAAGGCTGGAGAACGCGCAACATGTTCGTCAGAATCAGCTGCTGCTGTTGCCGCCGAACAGCCTGAGCGTTCTGCTCCTCCGTGAACAGCTGCACCATCATCTCGTCGTCGCTGTCCATCGCGGCAATCGGACGAACACCTTGTGGGCGGGGCGATACTATCACGGTGGCGGCGAGCTCTGTTCCGGGCGAAACAGCGGCCGCCGGTCGAGGGGGTGGCTGCTATGTCGATGGACGATGGTTCCTAGACAGTCGACGGTGTCTATTGCAAGCAGGGGGCACGACGGTGAGGGTGGCGATCTAGAGGGGTGGGAGTCGGCTTGGGCGTGTGTAGGAGGTGGGAAATTGGTGTGTCTCGCTGCCAGACGGAGCCCACACTCATTTTCAGACGTGCCGCGAGGTGCCGGCGCGCTCGATTCGCGCCCTTGGCGAAGGGGCCGACACGGGGTTGCCGGCGATTCTATTGGGCTCCAAAATTGGCCGGCGCCGTTTAGGGCGCACCGGTGCAAGCCCATTTTCGCTACCGGCCCCCAAAATGCTATCGCGGCCGCTATCGGGGGCGCCGGTGGAGATGCTCTTATCGTGGGTTGCTGCTACACGATCGGTGGTGGATCGTGTTGCTGATGCTGTCACGGCTGCTGATGTTGTCGCTGCTTGGGCTATCATCACCTCCGTGTCGATCCTCTCGCGTTACATCTTATGCCATGCTCGTGTCAATGGATTCATGTTCAACATATTTTTTTGGTGTCATGTCACGGCCGGTGATGTTGTCGCTGCTTGGGTTATCAGCACCTTCGTGCCGATCCTCTTGCGGTAAATCCCCATGCTCACGCCAATGGATTCATGTTCAACATGTCTTTTTGTGTCATGTTACGGTCGTTGATGTTGTCGCTGCTTGGGCTATCATCACCTTCGTGCCGATCCTCTCGCGGTATACCTCATACCACGGGTTCGTGCTAATGGATTCATGTTCAACATGTCTTCTTGTGTCATATTGGCCAATGCGACCTTGGATGCTTCATTAATACCCTTCATCAGGCCGGCATGATCTTCCACTTTGGTAGCCTCCATCTTCTCCCTCTTGAGGCCAACCTTGATGCCTCAACATGGTCTTCCACATGATGGCACCACTCTCATCCGTATCCTTGTTCTCAGTGGTGATGGAAGACATCATCTTCTCAATAGAGGTGTCAATGGCAGCCAATGTTGCCCCCCCCCCCCCCCCCACTCCTCTTGGCCTTAGCCTTCATGTTCCCAATTAGGCACCCATCGAGGCTGACGGGGCAGTGATCGGTCCACTTTCGCCATCTTTGCCATTGAGAGTGAGATGGACGTTGTCCTATTGTTTTGCAACCTTCAAGCTTTTTGAAACAATGCATGAAGGAGAAGTCTTTGCCCTTTCCTCATTTTTGTAGGAAGTGAGGGGCATCGAGCATCTAGCAATTAACAAATATATGGTGAGCATAGAGACATAACGATGAGCGTAGGGACATAGTCGTTGAGAGATAGTGACTAACAACATCCACCATTGAACTGCCCACATGTCGGTTTGTCGCCCTAGTGTAGCATCCATGGAATTTGTTGCATGCGTTTCTTATGAGGTTCCACCGATGAGACATTGATGACTTGTTGCAGATCATGTGGATGGTGGCGTAGTCACTGATGTTCTTCCTCTTGTTGAATTGATCGTAGATGTGCTTGTAGTACTTGCCGGCGTTTCCGTTGGTGCCGGTTATGGGGTAGAAGCTCACCGTCTTCCACACGTCGATGAGGCTCTCGTCCTCAAAGGTCTTACTGCTCATGGGTGCCGCCGACCTTCTTCTAGGTGACGCTGGTCTCGACATCGATTAGCTCGGCTTCTTCTGCCTACCCGCCCTCCTTCCAACTCGTCGTCGTATTCATCCTCGTCCTCCTCGTTCTCCTCATCGCCGATGACCGGCTCGACGTTGCGGCTGCAGTGGATCATGTCACTCAAGATCTCGGCGTCGATCACCTTCACACACAAGCAAATGTTTAACCTTTTGCACACACCCAAATGTTCAATCGATAAAAGTGCGAAATGTACCGTGTCCTCGCATGCGCACGCTAGACGAATTGTCGAACACATGGAAGATGTTGATGATGCCGTCGGTGCTGAACAGGGAGCGAGACAGCTCAGTGCCATCGGTCACGTGCCCATCGCCGCTACTGGAGCCGCGACGTATGCCTGGCGAGTCGGTGTAGTCGCTGTTGAGGTCCAACCCATAGCGGCGGCATCCTGGCGCGGTCACCTGCGAGAACGGGACGTTCATCTCAACAGTCACGTCGCCCTCTCCAAACCCGGGGAGTATCAGACGCAGACGTTCATCTGCGAGAACCGCATTTGCGACAACGACCACAACTTCGTTAAGAACGCCGGCGACGAGGGGAGGATCTCCAAGCTGAATTGGTGCCATAGTACCCGCTTACTACTTCGGACTGGTGCGTCCCGCCGAGGCTGACGCATACATGCGTCGCTGCCAACTGATCCGCCGTGGCCTAGTTCAGCTAGCGGCGTCGCGATGAATTTTTTCGGTCCACCGTCACGACGGCACAACGGACACGCTCAGCATCCCACTCCCCTGTCGGCATCGCCGTCGGTTCTCCTTCAACGTAACCTTGCGCGGCTTCGCCGGCCCCTTCGCAGTCGCCTTCTTTCTCGGAGGAATGTCGGAAATGGCGACGGTGGAGGAGACGCTAGAGAGGAGGGCGGGAGATAGAGTGGTGAGTGGGAGCTAGAGAGGAGGGCAAGAGAAATGAAGCTGCGGATGGGTGAAGAAAGAAATTGGGAAATATAAGTAGGGTTTTGGTGCTAGTGATTGCCAGGTGGGGCCCGCAGATGGAATTAGACGTGTCGCTAGGCACCGGCGCGCCCAATTGAAGCCTTCTCCAAAGGGGTCGACACAGGATCACTGGAAATTTTATTGATCTCGAAAACACGCCGACTATTTTGGAGGCGCTGGTGTGAACCCAAAAAGGTCGCCGTTGCCCAAATCTCTACTAGGGCGCTATGGGGTGCGCTGCTTGAGATGCTCTTATACTGATGGTCGTACTACCTTACAATTTTGCAATACTACATTGGTCAATTGATACATATCTTAGCCATATAAGTATCGTGCTATATTTAGTATCCCGGGATAAAAGCGATATTGTACGATCAAACTCATATGCTTAAAAATATGGTCTCAATGAGGTGGTAAGCTGAAAAGTAAAAATTATTTTGTACTTTCAAGAATAACTAATGTTTAAACAATACAACGTCAACAAGCTTGGGAGGCATGGGTTAAAAAAAGTTTATACGTAGAAGAAAGCAGTCAACTAGCAATTTATGTGTACCAACCATATTTAGCTTTATGTTTTGTGGATTCGTAATTAGTTGTGTTTGTACCATGCATTGGATGAGTCTACTCATATTTATACTATTATATAAGTACAATGTTTACATGATCAAATCAGACTTTATGAAAGACGTAGAAGATGCTCAAAATTCCAATTAATAATTAAATTAGCCTACTCATTCTCCCCCCTTTCTGGCTCTCCCTCTGCTACAATATCTGGTCTTCTTCCTCAGCTCACCGGGCCGATCCAAAGCCTCTCCGCCGGAATAGCCGGTCGGAGCAGGCGGCGGTGACGCGCCGGAGTACATAGGTTCGTTTTTCTTTTAGGTTTTAGTAGTATCTCGGCTCTGTGCCGTGTTCTGCTTTTGCCCTGTAGTAGAGGTGGTGGCCCGGATTGGCGCCAGATCCAGGGCTTCGTAGGGTTGCTTCATCTCCTGCTCGAGCTCCCATGGTTGGAGCACAACGGAAGGAGAAGCAGAGCCACCTTCTCAAATAAATCGGCGGTTGATCTGTGCTGGTGTTTTGGAGGCCAAGAAGAGGTCGTTCTCCCGGCCGGCCGAGGCGGCGAGGAGGAGGAAGAAGGACTCTTGGTGTATCTGGATGTGGCCCCTCTCTTGGCCGGCCTTGGTGGCGAGGGAGAGCGGGGATGCAGAGGATCCCTCCTTGCTCCGACGAGATCCAGGTGTGTCCAGTTTTGCTTCTGGATGAGGTCGATCTGCATCCTTCCCCTTCCTCTGTCTCGCCACGGAGGTGTTGGGAGGAGCGGAGAGGTTGCGGCGGCCACCATCTGGAGCAAGTTGTTGCCTGAGTGGTGCTACTTCTTCGAGCTCAATCACGCAAGAGCCATCTGGGCTTCTGCGATCTTCTGCCGGCAGGGCGGCGTTTCTACAACCTCCACGACGGAGGTCTCCTTGGAGTCTGCCGCTGGAGCTCGGCGCCTCCTCTTCACCAAGTGGTGCGTCCCCGGTGAACTGAAGGTGACCAGCGGCTTCGACTCTTCGTCAGAAATGGAGCTGTTAAGCATACTGCTCCGGATCCTCGGCGGCGACGCCTTGAGGACGCCGGCGATTGGTGGCGGCGATGCTCAGGGACCCGATTGCTTTTTAACTTTTTGTCCCAGGGTGTTTTCTGTTATTTTAGAGGGCCTTTCTTCAAATTTGCGGTTTCTCAGAGCGAGAGATGTTAAGGGTCCTCTATGTAATTTCTACTCGCCACGTGTGCAATGAATGAATATCTGGGGCCTTCTAGGCCCTGTCCTTGTTCAAAAAAAAAAATTAATAATTAAATTTAGATTTTTAACATATACATATATTTTAATAAAAATATAAATATCAAACTATCGTGATACTACGACACGATTATATGGTACAATATTTTTGACAATAAAACTATACTCCCTGATATTCTGATACTAACAACCTTATTATACTTGGCTGGGCGCTGTTTTTTAATTGAGGAAAAAACATGATTGATTTTATTGAGGAAACGAACTTTGCTGCATGCTTTATCAATAAGCAAATATTGTTACATCACCTCCAAGTTTACGTAAAATAAAACGAGGGTTTCACTAACCCAAATAGACGAATTTTTAGTACTCCTTCAATCCAAATTAATTAACTTGATTTTATAAAATTAATTCTAGCATAAATCGGAGGAAGTAGCAATACAAAACTAGCTATATCATGGACAACTCCATTCGCTTCTCTCGAGCAGTGTTTGAATTCAACGGCCAGCAATGCTCACAGCAGGAGAGTCACAATCAGCAAAAATTGATGTAACTTCACTTAACCATCGCTCCAATCCCGAACAAGCATAAATTGACTTCGAATCAGCTTCAGCTTGCATTTTGTGGTATCCCATCCGATCAGGCAAGGAGAAACCGTGTTGCGTAGCGGACGCCTTCGCCTATGGTATCAACAAATGTCTGGGCACTGTTTTTTTTTTTAAAAAAAAACGGAGGTAATTTTTTTTTGCCTTATCAATTAATTGAGTAGAAGGTGTCCAGTTTTTTTGCAGAAAGTTGGGCAAAAACCTACAACAATAGAACAAAGCCCACACCCACAAGCACCCACACGTCGCCGCGAGGGCACACCCAACCATTCTGGCTACCCACAGAAGTTACACACCGCGAAGCTTAAACCGGCCTATGACAAACAGATGGCTCCTCGAGAAGAGACCGGCAGCTCCGATTCTGAAGTCGAGCCTTGAAGAGGAGATGCGCAAGACCGGCGCCGAAGAGGACCTTCACCGCCGAACCGCCCCTCATAGGTCATCATACACCACCCAAAGGCTGCTTCGACTTCACAAAAGGGGAGATCAACATGAAGACAAACGGACAACGGAGCCAACTAACACGGTCTTTCCGCAAACCAACCTTGCTCTTCACCATTGTCGTTGCCTCACAAGCCTCCGCCCGGAACCCCCACATCTTTGGTTGACCTCGTGCCAACCGAGATGTCGAGTGTGTCAAGCTCCCCGGAGTGCGTGAAGGGGAACACCGGCTTCAAGACGACGCCCTCAAGATGGGGAGCGACGATGGAACGACACATTTGTCCAATCCTGTAAACTAGGATCTAGGCATTCAACCGAAGAAGTGTACCCGAGAGTAGCGAAGGTCGCATAGCTCCACGACCGCCCCCCAAGAAGGACGGCGACATCAGACGCCGCACGGTCAGGCTTTCGCCCGGAGAAAACGAGCCTCCACACCCCCACGTGGATGGACAACGAGACGAAGATCGAACCGCCGCCAGCCCACACCCTGCTAACACACACATCATGTGGAGCAGCAGTGCCACCGCCGCACACGAGCCACCACCGCCTTCAGAACAAGACCAGGGAGCTGAGCGAGCTCCACTGCCACCGCCCGCACCACGCGGGGTTGAAGAGCCGAGCCGGACCACGCGGGGTTGAAGAGCCGAGCCGAGCCGCACCACCCCTGCTGACCAAACTCATCAAGAAGAGCACTGCGGGCGATGCCAACCGCCACAGAGAGGGAGCTTCGACGGACACCGACACCGGGATCGAAGGTAGAGCCGGCGGCCCAGAACACGAGCTCCCTAGACAACCCACAATGCCGACCCTCGCAGCTGCAAAGCTGCCGCCCGACCATTTAGCGCCACACTCGCCCCCTGTAGTCTCGCCCGTGGAAGCCAAGAAGGAGAGTGATGGGATTCGTAGCATAGAAAACAAAAAATTTCCTACCGCAAGAACGAAACACAAGCCAAGATCTAATCTAGAAGACGGTAGCAATGAGGGGATCACGAGACTAACCCTTGAAGATTTCCAAAGCCTACGAGATTAGATCTCGTTGTTGCAAAAGATGATCACTTGCCGCTTTCAAAAGCGCGTAGAAGATCTTGACGGTGCCACAATCGGGCAGCACCTCCGTACTCGGTCACACGTACGGTGTTGATGAAGACGACGTCCTCCTCCCCGTTCCAGCGGGCAGCGGAAGTAGTAGATCCTCATCGGAATCCCGGCAGCACGACGGCGTGGTGGCGGTGGTGGTGGAGAACTCCGGCAGGGCTTCGCCTATGCGCTGCGGGAGTAGTATGTGGAGGAGGGGCGCTAGGGTTTGGGGAGAGGGGGGGGGGGGGTCTTGGGCGCCGGCCACTTGGGGGTTGCGGCCAAGAGGGCTTTGGTGTGGCCGGCCCCCTCCCCTTGCTCCTCATTATATAGGTGGAACCCCCAAGAGTTGTAGTCCAAGTCTTCGAAGAAGACCCCAACACCAAAACTTGCCATAAGGACAAATCCTACTCAAGATGGGAGTCCTACTCAAGGTGGGACTCCCACCTTTCCTTGGAGGGTGGTGGCCGGCCACCTTAGGTGGAGTCCACCTGGGGCTCCTCCCCCTTAGGGTTGGCTGGCCATGCTAGTGGAGTCCCTCCGAGACTCCGCCTTCCATAGTGATTTCTTCCGAACTTTTCTAGAACCTTCTAGAACCTTCCATAAATGCACCGGATCATTTTCAAACTTATAAAATGACTTCATATATATGAATCTTATTCTCCGGACCATTCCGGAACTCCTCGTGATGTCCTGGATCCCATCTGAGACTCCGAACAAAACTTCAAACTCCATTCCATATTCCATATCTACTTAAACGACATCAAACCTTAAGTGTGTCACCCTACGGTTCGCGAACTATGCAGACATGGTTGAGACTTCTCTCCGGCCAATAACCAATAGCGGGATCTGGAGATCCATAATGGCTCCCACATATTCAACGATGACTTAGTGATCGAATGAACCATTTACATAAAACACCGATTCCCTTTGTCACACGATATTTTACTTGTCCGAGGTTTGATCATCGGTATCTCTATACCTCGTTCAACCTCGTCTCCTGACAAGTACTCTTTACTCGTACCGTGGTATGTGGTCTCTTATGAACCATTCATATGCTTGCAAGCTAATTAGACGACATTCCACCGAGAGGGCCTAGAGTATATCTATCCGTCATCGGGATGGACAAATCCCACTGTTGATCCATATGCCTCAACCCATACTTTCCGAATACCTAATCCCACCTTTATAACCACTCATTTACACAGTGGCGTTTGATGTAATCAAAGTACCCTTCCGGTATAAGTGATTTACATGATCTCATGGTCGAAGGACTTAGGTAACTATGTATCGAAAGCTTATAGCAAATGAACTTAATGACGTGATCTTATGCTACACTTAATTGGGTGTGTCCATTACATCATTCACATAATGACATAACCTTGTTATTAATAACATCCAATGTTCATGATCATGAAACTATGATCATCTATTAATCAACAAGCTAGTTATACAAGAGGCTTACTAGGGACTCCTTGTTGTTTACATAACACACATGTATCAATGTTTCAGTTAATACAATTATAGCATGGTATATAAACATTTATCATAAACACAAAGATATATAATAACCACTTTATTATTGCCTCTTGGGCATATCTCCAACAGTCTCCCACTTGCACTAGAGTCAATAATCTAGATTACATTAGGTACCTAACACCCATGGCATTCTGGTGTTGATCATGCTTTGCCCTAGGGAGAGCTTTAGTCAACGGATCTGCCACATTCAGATCAGTGTGTACTTTGCAAATCTTTACTTCTCCATCTTCGATGTACTCGCGAATCGAGTGATAACGCAGCTTGATATGCTTCAGCCTCTTGTGTGACCTTGGCTCTTGTGCATTGGCGATGGCACCCATGTTATCACAGTAAATGATTAATGGGTCCAATGCACTAGGAACCACACCAAGCTCAACAATGAACCTCTTCATCCATACCGCTTCCGGTGAAGCCTCTGAAGCAGCTATGTATTCTGATTCTGTTGAAGACTTCGCCACCGTGCACTGCTTGGAGCTGCACCAGCTTACTGCAGCACCATTCAATATAAACACATACCCAGACTGAGACTTAGAGTCATCAGGATCAGTGTTCCAACTTGCATCGGTGTAACTGGTTACAGCAAGCTCTTGGTCACCGCCATAACAAAGAAACATATCCTTAGTTCTTTTCAAGTACTTCAGGATATTCTTGACCGCTGTCCAGTGTTCCATTCCTGGATCACTTTGATATCTGCTAGTCAAACTAACATCATGTGCTATATCCGGTCTAGTACACAGCATGGCATACATGATAGAGCCTACTGCCGAGGCATAGGGGATCTGATTCATCCTCTCTCTCTTTCTTCTGCCGTAGCCGGACCTTGAGTCTTGCTCAAGACCTTACCTGGCAACATCGGTAAGAACCCTTTCTTACTTTCATCCATTCTAAACTTCTTTAGAATCTTGTCCAGGTATGTACTCTGTGAAAGCCCTATTAGGCGTCTTGATCTATCTCTATAAATCTTGATGCCTAAAATGTACGCTGCTTCACCAAGGTCCTTCATTGAAAAACACTTATTCAAATAACCTTTTACACTGCTTAATAGTTCTATATCATTTCCAATCAATAATATGTCATCTACATATAATATCAGGAATGCTACAGAGCTCCCACTCAATTTCTTGTAAATACAGGCCTCTCCATGACACTGTATAAACCCGAAGTCTTTGATCACCTTATCAAAGTGTCGGTTCCAACTCCTGGATGCTTGCTTCAGTCCATAAATGGAACGCTGAAGTTTGCATACCTTGTCAGCATTTTTAGGATCGACAAAAACTTTGGGTTGTACCATATACAACTCTTCCTCAATGTCACCATTAAGGTACGCCGTTTTGACATCCATCTGCCAAATCTCATAATTGAAAAATGCAGCTATTGCTAACAAAATCCTCACAGACTTTAGCTTCGCTACAGGTGAGAAAGTCTCATCGTAGTCAACACCTTGAATTTGTCGGAAACTCTTTGCGACAAGTCGAGCTTTATAGATAGTAACATTACCATCAGCATCTGTTTTTCTCTTGAAGATCTATTTATTCTCGACAGCCTTTCGGCTATCAGGTAAGTCTACCAAAGTCCATACTTTGTTATCATACATGGATCCCATTTCAGATTTCATGGCTTCTTGCCATTTGTTGGAATCTGGGCTCATCATCGCTTCTTCATACGTCGCAGGGTCTTCATCATTGTTGTCCACAATCATGACATTTAGACAAGGATCATACCAATCAGGAGTGGTACGCTCCCTTGTCGATCTGCGAGGTTCAGTAGCTACCTCGTTCGAAGTTTCATGATCATTATCATTAGCTTCCTCTTTTATCGGTGCAGGCGGCACAGGAACATCTTCCGGTACTGCGCTACTCTGATCAACGAGAGAAGGTTCAGTAACCTCGTGGAGTTCTACTTTTTTCCAGTCACTTCTTTAGTGAGAAACTCTTTGTCAAGAAAGGTTCCGTTCTTAGCAACAAAGATTTTGCCTTCGGATCTGTGATAGAAAGTATACCCAATAGTTTCCATAGGGTATCCTATGAAGACTCATTTCTCCGCTTTGGGTTCTAGCTTGTCCGGTTGTAACTTTTTTACATAGGCTTCGCAACCCCAAACTTTAAGGAACGACAGCTTAGGTTTCTTATTAAACCATAATTCATACGGTGTCGTTGCAACGGATTTAGATGGTGCCCCATTTAAAGTGAATGCAGCTGTCTCTAATGCATAACCCCAAAACGATGATGGAAAATCAGTAAGAGACATCATAGAACGAACCATATCTAAGAGAGTTCGATTACGACGTTCGGACACACCATTGCGCTGTGGTGTTCCCGGCGGTGTCAACTGTGAAAGTATTCCGCATTTCTTTAAATGCATGCCAAACTCATAACTCAGATATTCGCCTCCGCGATCAGAACACAGAAACTTGATCTTCTTGTTACGTTGATTTTCTACTTCACTTTGTAATTCCTTAAACTTCTGGAAAGTTTCGGATTTATGTTTCATGAAATAGATATACCCATATATACTCAGATCATCTGTGAAGGTTAGAACATAACGATAACCACCGCACGAGGCTATACTCTTTGGTCCGCACACATCGGTATGTATGATTTCCAATAAATCTGTAGCTCGCTCCATAATACCAGAGAATGGAGTCTTAGTCATTTTTCCCATTAGACATGCTTCGCATCTATCAAGTGACTCAAAGTCAAGTGACTCAAGTAGTCCATCGGAATGGAGTTTCTTCATGCGTTTCACTCCAATATGACCAAGACGACAGTGCCACATATAAGTAGAATTATCATTCAATTTAATTCGCTTAGCATCAATGTTATGAACATGTGTATCACTACTATCGAGACTTAATAAAAATAAACCATTCGTCTCAGGCGCATGACCATAAAAGATATTATTCATAAAAATAGAACAACCATTATTCCCATTATTCTCAGACTTGAATGAATAAACGTCTTGCATTAAACAAGATCCAGATATAATGTTCATGCTCAACGCAGGCACTAAATAACAATTATTGAGGTTTAAAACTAATCCCGAAGGTAGAGTTAGAGGGAGCGTGCCGACAACGATCACATCGACCTTGGATCCATTTCCAACGCGCATCGTCACTTCATCCCTCGCTAGGCTTCGTTTATTCCGTAGTTCCTGTTTCGAGTTACAAATGTGAGCAACTGAACCAGTATCAAATACCCAGGCACTAGTACGAGAACCAGTAAGATAGACATCTATAACATGTACATCAAATATACCTTTCTTCTTCTTCTTGACAAGGCCGCTCTTCAGATCAGCCAAGTACTTGGGGCAATTACGCTTCCAGTGCCCCTTTCCATTGCAGTAATAGCACTCAGTATCAGGTTTAGGGCCACCCTTAGGCTTCTCAGGAGGCGCGGCAGCTTTCTTGCCGCCCTTCTTGACGTTTTCCTTCTTAGGTTTGCCTTGCTTCTTGAAACTGGTGGTCTTGTTGACCATCAACACTTGGTGCTCTTTCTGTATCTCAATCTCAGCAGATTTTAGCATGGAGAAGAGTTCAGCTAACTCCTTGTTCATGTTTTGCATGTTGTAGTTCATCACGAAGTTCTTGTAACTTGGTGGCAGTGATTGGAGAACACGATGAATACCCAGCTGGTTAGGGATGATTATCCCATGGTCACTGAACTTCTTCGCGTGTCCGGACATAGCGAACACGTGCTCACTAACGGAGCTGCCCTCTTCCATCATACAGCCAAAGAACTGTTTCGAGGCCTCATAGCTCTCCACAGCCGCATGAGTTTCAAAGATAACCTTGAGCTCATTGATCATATCACAAGGGTCGTGGTGCTCAAAACACTTTTGGAGCTCTGCCTCTAGGCTGCACAGAATGGCACACTGAACTTGAGAATAGCGAGTCACCCGAGTCTCGTAAACATTTTTACATCCTTGGATACTGCAGGGGGTGGTGGGGGACCTAGCGGTGCATCAAGCACATATTGCAGATTTCCGCCATTGAGGAAGATCCTCACATGACGGAACCAGTCGGTGAAGTTGCTACCATTGCTTTTAAGCTTTTCTTTCTCTAGGAACTGGTTAAAATTGATTGATGGGGACGCCATGATCTACAACATATATTTGCAAGAGTTTAGACTAAGTTTATGACAAATTGAGTTCAAATTTTAATTCAACAAAATTAAAAACTAGGTGAACTCCCACTCAAAACAATATCCCTCACATTGTCTTAGTGATCACACGAACCAAATCCACCACACCAAGTCCGATCATCACGAGACAACATGTAACTTCAATGGCGAACACTCAAAGTGTTCATCATATCAATCATATGACTCATGCTCTACCTTTCGGTATCCCGTGTTCCGAGACCATGTCTGTACATGCTAGGCTCGTCAAGGCAACCTTAGTATCCGCTTGTGCAAATCTGGCTTGCACCCGTTGTATGCACATGTAGAATCTATCACACCCGATCATCACGTGATGCTTCGAAACGTCAAGTCTTAGCAACGGTGCTACTAAGGATGAACACTTTATTATCTTGATATTTAGTGAGAGGGATCATCTTATAATGCTACCGTCACGATCTAAGCAAAATAAGATGCATAAAAGGATTAACATCACATGCAGTTCATATGTGATATGATATGGCCCCTTTGTCTTTGCGCCTTTGATCTTCATCTCCAAAGCACGGACATGATCTCCATCATCAACGGGCATGATCTCCATCATCGTCGGTGTAGCGTCAAGGTCAATGGCGCCGTCTTCATGATTTTTCTCCCATGTAGCAACTATTACAACTTCTTTGAAATACTACTCAACATGAAAATTAAAGACAACCATAAGGCTCCTGCCGGTTGCCACAATACAATAATGATCATCTCATACATATTCATCATCACATTATGGCCATATCACATCACCAAACCCTGCAAAAACAAGTTAGACGGTTCTAATTTGGTTTGCATATTTTACGTGGTTTACGATTTTCGAGTAAGATCCAATCTACCTACGAACATGAACCACAACGGTGATACTAGTGTTGTCAATAGAAAGAGTAAATTGGATCTTCACTATAGTGGGAGAGACATGATGGGATTCGTTGCATAGAAAACAAAAATTTTCCTACCGCGAGAACGCAATCCAAGCCAAGATGCAATCTAGAAGATGGGAGCAACGAGGGGATGAACGAGACTAACCCTTGAAGATTTCCAAAGCCTACAAGAGGAGGCTCTCGTTTCTGCGGTAGACGATCACTTGCCGCTTTCAAAAGCGCGTAGAAGATCTTGACGGTGCCACAATCGGGCAGCACCTCCGTACTCGGTCACACGTTCGGTGTTGATGAAGACGACGTCCTTCTCCCCGTTCCAGCGGGCAGAGGAAGTAGTAGATCCTCCTCGGAATCCTGACAGCACGACGGCGTGGTGGCGGTGGTGGTGGAGAACTCCGGCAGGGCTTCGCCTAAGCGTATGCGGGAGAAGTGGTGGAGGAGGAGAGGCTAGGGTTTGGGGAGAGGGGGTGGCTAGGGCGCCGACCATGGGCAGCCCTAGGTGGTGCGTCCAAGAGTGGCTGCCCCCTCCCTCTTCTCCTCATTATATAGGTGGAAATCCCCAAGAGTTGTAGTCCAAGTCTTCGAATAAGACCCCAACAACAAAACCTCCCATAGGTGGGAAACCTACTCAAGGGGGGAGTCCTACCCAAGGTGGGACTCCCACCTTTCCCTTAGGTGGGGTGGCCGGCCACCTATGGTGGAGTCCACCTGGGACTCCACCCCTTAGGGTTTGGCTGGCCATGCAAGGTGGAGTCCCTCCGGGACTCCACTTTCCATGGTGATTTCTTCCGGACTTTTCTAGAACCTTCTAGAACCTGCCATAAATGCACCGGATCATTTCCAAACTTGGAATATGACTTCCTATATATGAATCTTATTCTCCGGACCATTCCGGACCTCCTCGTGATTTCCTGGATCCCATCCGAGACTCCGAACAAAACTTCGAACTCCATTTCATATTCCATATCTACTTAAACGACATCAAACCTTAAGTGTGTCACCCTACGGTTCGTGAACTATGCAGACATGGTTGAGACTTCTCTCCGACCAATAACCAATAGCGGGATCTGGAGATCCATAATGGCTCCCACATATTCAACGATGACTTAGTGATCGAATGAACCATTCACATACGATACCGATTCCCTTTGTCACGCGATATTTTACTTGTCCGAGGTTTGATCATCGGTATCTCTCTATACCTTGTTCAACCTCGTCTCCTGACAAGTACTCTTTACTCGCAAGTGGTATGTGATGCATTATGAACTATTCATATGCTTGCAAGCTATTTAGACGACATTCCACCGAGAGGTCCCAGAGTATATCTATCCGTCATCAGGATGGACAATCCCACTGTTGATCCATATGCCTCAACTCATACTTTCCGGATACTTAATCCCACCTTTATAACCACCCATTTACGCAGTGGCGTTTGATGTAATCAAAGTACCTTTCCGGTATAAGTGATTTATATGATCTCATGGTCGAAAGGACTAGGTAACTATGTATCGAAAGCTTATAGCAAATAACTTAATGACGTGATCTTATGCTACGCTTAATTGGGTGTGTCCATTACATCATTCATATAATGATATAACCTTGTTATTAATAACATCCAATGTTCATGATTATGAAACTATAATCATCTATTAATCAACAAGCTAGTTAAGAGGCTTACTAGGGACTCATTGTTGTTTACATAACACACATGTATCAATGTTTCGGCTAATACAATTATAGCATGGTATATAAACATCTATTATATTATTAAAACAACAAACAACCAACGGTTTGGATTAGCTAATCATAATCAAAAAATACGTACGATCAAGATTAGGTTCCTAAACGATATCACGTGCGGTTTGCGGCTAGGAACCTGTTGGCAGTTTAGATATGCGAATATACCGGGTCCTTAATCCTTATCGCTCACGTCCAAGAGCAAACACAGGGCAAAAGAAAACGTATTTAACGCAAACCCTTCATTCACGGGATTAATTGCATCATGGCGGCCGAGGACTCCACGCTAGCCAATCCCTCGAACAAAAAACAAAAATATCACGCCGCCAGCTCCTCTGACCTCTCCTCCTGCCGGCAAGCATCCCCACGGACAACGGTAAATCACCGCCGGCAATTTCGATCATGTGTGATGCCAATCCGAGACGATCGCTGCAAGTTCGTCTGCTGTTGTGCTCCTCCGGCCAAACCCGGCAGATCGATGACACGACAACGATGCCTACATTACACAATACGGCCGTCGTCCCCGCTGTGCCGCATGGCTCTTCTGGATCTTCCGATATCTGGTCATAGGCTCGCGCTGTATCACTCAACCAAGCATTGGGTGTTGGAGACATCAGAGAATAGCTTCATCGGCATTCCGATATCTGGTCATAGGCTCACGCTGTATCACTCAACCAAGCAACAATAGGTCTTGGAGACATCAGAGAATAGCTTCATCGGCAGAGGGCACAAAGGCTATCAGGTATTGAGGCTCGGGTTATTTATGATATTTGTGGTGTCCACGACATTAGATTTGTACCTTCAAGAAAAGGAAACCACTATGATGCCCTTTTCTTACCTTCCTGTTTCCCTTTGAACTGAACGTAAAGCATAAGGAGTCGGCCATAGAAATACAATTGCTCCCACCTGCATATTAGAGTTTTGTTCCAAATACAAAGCAGTTTAGGATTTAGCTAAAACGACTTTACCAAATAATTTAACTGCGTGCAGTGATTTTGCTGCTGGATTAATGACTAGTGCTAACTGAATTTTTCTTTCTGGCAGCGACAGGTTTGGATGTTGGTCATTCACGTTCTAGATTTTGTTCTATAAATATTTTTACTTGATTTGCATTGTTTGTCTATGAGACTATGACATGTATTGATGCTCGGGTTATTGCAGAAATTTGTGTGTGATCACGACATCAGAATTGGACCATATGAAGGAAACGACAGCAGTGTATGCCTTTTTTTCATCTTTCCCTTTGATTTGAACTTCAAGTATAAGAAGCGGTCCGCCATGAAAATACTATTGCTCCCACATGTGTATTAGTTTTGTTCTACATATGTATCAGCTTAGGAGTTAGGTGAAAGAACCTTACCAAATACTTTAACTCATGAGGTGATTTTTCCTGGATTAATGACCTGTGCTAACTGAATTTTGCTTTCTCACATGTGTTTAAATATAGTGAATAAATTTCAGTCTTTGTCCGATATATTACATTGATATGAAGTCTAATAACTTGCATCAGTAATTCCAGGAGGAAGACGCGGACGGCTGGAGGCTACCCGCTGTTTAGAGAGCAAGGCACATGCATGCGTGATGTCGCGAGGAGCCGGCCATTTTGGATCAGATACATCAACTCTAGATATTTGGACTGGACAGTAATTAGATCTTTTCAGCTGATTATATTGAACCTTCTTCCCAATACTAAGTACCGAATTAAGAAGAACAATGATGTTTAGCGGTTGATATAGATCAGCGTTCTCCTCAGAGCAATACACCATCACTTAATGTGGGACAGCGTGCTCATAATGTTTCGTGGTTAAGATTAAGTAGGTGAGATGAATGGGTAGGTCAGTTTTCAGCTGGACCACTCACATGTTTTTTAGCAATATATAGAACCATCTAGGTGTTAATTACCTAAGTTAATATATGATTTTCCCTATTGTTTCAGGTATGTGGTCACTATGATTAGTTCATATCCGAGAATGGGAAGGGCTCACAAGTTCAGATATTCGACGAGTTGATATGATGTGGAGAGACCACTATTGTCATTATATCTGGAGCATCGACCCTTTACCATCAGATATTTCAAACAATTAAGTAGATACTCAGGTTTGTAAACTGACATATCATGAACTTAAGGTTTTATTAAAACATTTCGGTTTGATCATCGTGGAATAGAGTTAAAAATAAAATCAGGGGATAGGGACTCATGGATTACTAATTGGTCTGACCATGCAAGGACCAAGGTGGAAAACATGTACATTACGCTTATATATGTTGAAAAGGATATGTATGGTACACCTGATTAAATAACCAAATTAAGAGAGATGGTAATCATTCAAATTGGATGAAGTAAAGTAAGACAGATATACTTGGAGAAGCATTCACAGTTGCACATCAATGTTGGTCAATAAGAAGAAGCCCTGAACATAATAAAAATATAATGTACTAGAGGTATCTTTTGTTTCACCAGCAACAATAGTCCCTTCTAAAAAAAAGTATGTGCACGTGATAGGCTTGAGACATTGTACTTAAATGACAAAGCCGAGGAGGTAAATATGCATTTTTTTATTCCTAAACTTGCTACCATTTTAATTTGCCACACTGCTTTTTACAATGTTTTGCATAACTGCTCCAGATGATAATCAGAAAAATGAATGATCCTTTGAATTTTACAAAAAGAAAATTGTACAACAACATTGGCAAATACTGTATGTTAGATTTTATAGGTCAATCAATAAAGATAACAGTATTTAATTTTATAGCATATTTCAGTCGTACTGCCATGTTTCACTTGTGCCATAGTGGCATTAACTTTTCCGTATATGTTAAATATTATAGTCATAGGTGCTACTTCACTGAAATTTTATTTGTCCTTCCTTATTTATACTAGCCTTCGCTTCAGAATACAATTTATTATTAACTGCAATTACACGATGGGAATGGTGCTTCCAGCTGTACGATTACTACATCCCAACGGGCAAATCAAAAATCATATGTATGTATGACATTCACATAAACTTTATTATGGATTTTCTTTCCAATTCCATGCACTAATGCTATTTCTTACCTGGTAGAAAGTTTGTTTTTCTTGATCAAACAACTTTCGCATGTCAGTCAGAGATAAAACAGGAAAAATAGAAACAGTGTATTATTTTGGTCGAAATGGAGATCAGCATGTGGCTTATTTTAATAAGCCATATAGTTTAAAGTATATATCAAGAATCTTAGCTGGAATGAGACTCTTTTTATAAAAAATCGTAATAAGAGTTATATCATAATATATTACTAAAGCAACAAACATTCTACAGATTTTACAGAAGTTAGCACACGATTAAGATCATTGGATATATTATTAGATCATAATGGTCCACCGATTACACTTTCTTTGGTCAATGTGTACATCCATATTGCGGTCTCATACCTGCCTGAATCTAAGAAAAAAGCTCGCAGAAATGCCCACGGTACAGGATGACATCTAGCCAGATCGCCAGATAGTTGCCACTTCCCAATACTGTTATATCAGATGTCATCGACCGTGCGGCAATTCAGGTGACTCACAATGTATGTTGTTCATGCTAGAGGCATCCTTGCTACTGCTAGGAACAAGAAATTAGTCAAGCGGAGGCCTGGAGTCACACACATCCATATCAATGGTGCAAAAGCTAACGGATACTGGCTTGAGGGCTTAACAAGCACCCTCTACAAACTGAAGATTAGATCCTGAGCCTTTGCACGTCAAGGTAATGCAAGCCAAACCCTCAAAAAGAAAAAAGAAAAAAAGTTTTGACCAAATCGAACACTTTCCTTATTTCCTATGTGAATTCTACTCTTTCTTATTGGATTTCACGGCACATGAATATTTACGTGAAATGCAATCAGATATTTTGTCAAAACGAAAACTAATTCCAAGCAGGTCGTTTATCAATGAGTTTTTGCACTCGATCGATGAGATTAGAAAATTCACAATTATTGGCTTTAAATTTTTTCTTTTGCAACACATACCTTTATTTGTGATGAATTTTACAGTACACCCAAATATATGGTTCATTGAAGATGAAAGGCGTCAAAGCAAGTTTAATTGCCAGATAAAGAAACAAGTGAAATAATGGTAATTTCAAGTTACCATGGTGTGTGAGTGAAAAGGTGAGCTCTATTCTTTTGCGAAGAAAAAATGAGTCCCTTAGTGAAGGTCATACAAAGTCAATTAACCGTCATCTTTGTTCACTAAACCCAAATCTATAATTTTTTAACTACAAATCTAGCCGCGCAAATTGCGCATAATAACCACTTTTATTATTGCCTCTTGGGCATATCTCCAACAGTCTCCCACTTGCACTAGAGTCAATAATCTAGTTTACATTTGTAAAGATATAACACCTTGGCTTTCTGGTGCTTTATCATGTTTTGCTCACGGGAGAGGTTTTAGTCAACGATTCTGACACACTCAAAAACGTATGTATTTTGCAATTCATTAGCGTCTTCACGCATCACTCATTTTCCAAATGAGTCGGCATTAAATATGTTTGGTCTTCTGGTGGAACCTTAATTCCGCGGTCTGAAATATGTCACTAATATTGTCATACACGATATAGCTTCAAAGTTCTGACACTATCGGAACTACACTGATACGTCCATTTTGCATCACTATTTTATATCATAATTTGCTGTTATTCATTGATATATTTCATATTTGGAGATGATACTTATGTTATTTCATCTATTTTGCATGTTTCATGATTATCTGGGGATCGCGCACCGGAGCCAGGATTCTGCTGGAAAAAGCACCGTCAGGATGCAATATTTCGGAAGATCAACAGTTGACGGAAATTATACGAAAAATCCTATTTTTCCAGATGACGAAGGGAGCCAGAAGGGGGAGCCGAGGGGACCCGAGGTGGGCCCACCTCATAGGCCGGCGCGGCCCAAGGCCTGGCCGCGCCGCCCTGTGAGGAGGGGGCCCATAGCCCTCTCTCGCCTCCTTTTCTTTGCGTACGTCTTCGTCCCGAAAACCTAAGCTCCAGGGGTACATCGCGAAGAGCCACAACCGCCTCTGCGGGGCGGAGAACACCAGAGAGAAAAGAGCTCTCCGGCGGGCAGGAATCCGCCGGGGAAATTCCCTCCCGGAGGGGGAAATCGACGCCATCGTCACCGTCATCGAGCTAGACATCATCTCCATCACCTTCATCATCATCACCGCCGCCTCCACCGCTGCACACCGTCACCGCTATAACAATTTGGGTTTGATCTTGATTGTTTGATAGGGGAAACTCTCCCGGTGTTGATTTCTACTTGTTATTGATGCTATTGAGTGAAACCATTGAACCAAGGTTTATGTTCAGATTGTTATTCATCATCATATCACCTCTGATCATATTCCATATGATGTCTCGTGAGTAGTTCGTTTAGTTCTTGAGGACATGGGTGAAGTCTAAATGTTAGTAGTGAAGTATGGTTGAGTAATATTCAATGTTATGATATTTAAGTTGTGGTGTTATTCTTCTAGTGGTATCGTGTGAACGTCGACTACACGACACTTCACCTTTATGGGCCTAGGGGAATGCATCTTGTACTCGTTTGCCAATTGCGGGGTTGCCGGAGTGACAGAAACCTGAGCCCCCGTTGGTATATCGATGCAGGAGGGATAGCAGGATCTCAGAGTTTAAGGCTGTGGTTAGATTTATCTTAATTACTTTCTTGTAGTTGCGGATGCTTGCAAGGGGTATAATCACAAGTATGTATTAGTCCTAGGAAGGGCGGTACATTAGCATAGGTTCACCCACACAACACTTATCAAAACAATGAAGATTAATCAGCTGTATGTAGCGAAAGCACTAGACTAAATTCCCGTGTGTCCTCAAGAACGTTTGGTCATTATAAGTAAACAAACCGGCTTATCCCTTGTGCTAAAAAGGATTGGGCCACTCGCTGCAATTATTTCTCTCGCACATTATTTACTTGTACTTTATTCATCTGTTACATCAAAACCCCCTGAATACTTGTCTGTGAGCATTTACAGTGAATCCTTCATTGAAACTGCTTGTCAACACCTTCTGCTCCTCGTTGGGATCGACATTCTTACTTATCGAAGATACTACGATACACCCCCTATACTTGTGGGTCATCATACACCAAGTTCACAAAGAACTTCTTGACTTAACATCCTCAATCATTGTCAAAACAATGACATACTCTGCATTCTTTTGTAGAATCCGTCACAATATTTTAGAACTCTTCTAAATCTAGCATTGTGCTACCTTTTAATCAACACTTAGCCTAATTGAGATTTGAAATTAATTTTATATGTGACCAAACAAATATCGGTGCAACACCTTACAGCGATTTGTTTGTCATTACCCGATATAAAACTATATATATATCCTTGGTTCTTCTAAAGCACACAGGGATATTCTTACTGTTTGTCCATTGATCATCACATGGATCATTCTGGTATATGCTCCTAACTTTTTAGAACACAGGACATCTTATTGTGTACATATTACTCGTGATCTATAATCACTCATGTGTTTTTACTCATTGAGTGCCAGGTACACTCAAGTCTTGTTAAACCTTCACATGACAAGAACATTTTCTTAATATTTCTATATTGAACTACTTCAATATCCATTCTATGTACTTTGACTTAAACTTATTATGTGTCTCAAACTATCTTCATAGATCTTGACACTAAATATGTTTTAGTTCATATCTTTTCATTGAAGTTAATTCTCAATGAAACCTTTTATAATCAAGTATATAATTACATCATTTATAACCAACTATATGTATCTACATAAAGTATTATCAATATGTCTCAGCGCTCCCACTTAATTTATTGCAAATGCAAGCATCTTCATCGTTTCTGATGAAATCAAAAATTCTTTGACTATTTCATCCGGTGAAGATTCCAACTCCGCGATACTCACTTCATCGAATTGAAGTTCGTATACTTATCTAGTATTCCACGGACTAGCAAAACTCTTGGTTTGTATCTTGTATACACCTTTAATACACACTTCTGTTAAGTAATGTATTTTGCCATCCTACTAGCATATCTCATAAAAGAAATATGTAGCGATTACTAGAATAATCCATATAGACTTTAAGCATTGCTACAGAAGATCTAATCTTATCGTAGTCAACTCTTTGAACTTTGTCGTAAACTATTTTTCGACAAGTCGAGCTTCTTCAATGATATTTCATCCAAGTCCCTCAATTTTATAGATCCATTTACTTTCAAAAAGTATTTATCTATCTTGGATTTTATGGCGTATAGCCATTTTAACGGAGTCAGGGCCCATCATAACTTCTTTGTTTGTAGTTGATTTATCATTGTTCAAAATCAATCCTTTGTTCACAAATCATTTATTTGATCACAAAGTAAACCATACCTACAAGGTTCAATATGTATTTCGATCTCCATGACTAAAACACTTTGTAGTCATGAGAGCTATGATCATCGTGGCTTCTTCCGGAACCAATTCCGATGATGCGCTACTCTGGTCATTATGCTCAGGTTCATAAACCTTATCAAGTTCTATTGTCCTCCCACTCAAATACTTCGCTAGAAAACAATTTCTTGGAAATAAGCAAGTAACATTAACAAACACTTTTGTCTTTTACTTCATAGTTGAAAGAATTCCCAATTAATTCTTTGGGATAACCAACAAAGACATTCATCCAATTTTGGTTGTAAACTTATTTACCTTATGCTATGCATACCAAAATTTAAGAAAGGACTATTAGGGTTCATACCCATGCCATAACTCGTATGGTGTCATTTCAACGGATCATGATGATGCTCTATTCAGTGTAAAAGTGGTAGTCTCTAAAGCATAATCCACAAAAATATAATGGCTTCATTTTATTTTATCTCATCATTAATCCAACAAGGTTTGGATACGTCTCTCGGATACTTCATCATCACTATGATACTCCAATAAACGTGAGTTGTAGAACAATTTCATAACTCTCTTAGATGTTCGCTAAAACTCGTAATTCAAATATTCCCCCCATGATCCAATCATAGATATTTGACTTTTCTATTACGATGATTTCCACTTCATGCTGAAATTTATTTGAATCCATTCAAATATTTCAAACTTCTTCCTTATCGAATATATCCACATATATACTCAATTCATTGTTGGAAGTTTTCATGAAGTAGAAGAATCTCCCGCACACAACTATGCCCAGTGAATCTCATACATCATCATGTATGTTTCCACTAAGTTAGTTGTCCGTTCAACTCTTGGCCTATGAACGGTATTTTAGTCATACTCTTTAGAAAAGATTTGCAAGCGCCAAATGATTCAAAAATCAAATGACTCCAAAAATCCGTTTGCATGGAGTTCCTTCATGCGCTCCTTTCTAACATGACCTAAATGGCGGTTACACAAATAAGTGTAATTCGAATCATTTGCCTTATGGCATTTTAGCGTCAGTATTATGTGTGTGTGTTTCACCATTAAGATTTATAATAACTTATCCATCGTACATGGAGTAATGTCATAATTTGAACAACTCATTGTTTTTATTTGACCAGAGCAAAATAACAATTATTAAGTTCTTTATTATAAATTCTAAGGGCTAGATAGAATGCCAATGACGAACATAATAACACTTTATTTTTGTTCCAGACATACATTCCTATCATATTCCTTGTTAGTCATTTAGGCCATTGTTTTCTTGTATTGCGTTGTTTTGTATGACACTTCATACCAACCAATATGGTACTAATACCCAAGAATTTCATTGTGTGACCAAACTAGGAATACATCCATAACATGTATATCATTTATATACACCTGAGCTAGACTTTCTAGTCTTTTCTTTTCTTTCTGCCAAAATATATTTTGTAGTTTCTCTTTTAGCTTTCCTCATTATTCAGAAAAACACTTTAACATCATTAACTTCTAGGTTTGTTGGTCAAATACCAATAACCTTGAGGTTCTTACTTTGAAGTTGATCATCATATGACAAGTGTTTCAGATTTCACTATTAGTAACTTTGTAATATGATGAACAATTTCACTCATAATTTTATCCATCATATCATGACGACTTTTCCGAGACCATGTCTGTACATGCTAGGCTCGTAAAGTTTAACCTCAGTATTCGCATGTGCAAATCTGGCTTGCACCCGTTGTATGCACACGTAGAATCTATACCTTAGTATTTGAAACGACGAGTCTTTAGCAACGGTGCATACTAAGGATGATCACTTCATGGATATGCGAATATCGTTAGTGCCCCAATAGTTGGAGAATTGGGACGCCTTACGTCTTCAACCTTCGTACATTCCCATAAAACTTATGAGTTTATGTAGCCTCGCCAAATTATATTCTATCATCTTGCAATAAGATCTTAGATATCACATATATCTCATACCTTGATTATTTCTGAAAACAAAATTTTCAGCTCCTTACTTTTCAAACAGATTTGAACTTCAAGTTTCACGGAGACAAGATAACTTTAGGTACTAATTGAAACCATAGCTCTTTGAATCAACAATGTGAGGTTTACTAAAAGTTTGCAATAGGACTTAATCATTTCTTGATTCTTTAACAATACGGTACCAGTCCGTAAAGTTTCTTGTCAGATTTTAACAGTATTTCTATCTCAATTACAAGACTAACGCATGGTAGAAAACGGATGCCAATACTACAAAATTAATTCAAAATACTACTCAGACTATGTTTATGATAATTAGTTCATATTTTAATCTAATTACTAATAAAATCCCACTTAATACAACATCCCTCATAGTTGTTAAGTGGTACACGATCCAAATCCACTACATCAAAACCAATAATCACGTGAGATGATGTAGCTTCAATGGTGAACATCAACATGTTGATCATATCATTCATATGACTCGTGTTCAACCTTTCGGTTTCCGTTGTCCCGAGGCCATGTCTGTACATGCTAGCCTCGTCAAGCAAACCCAAGTATTTCGCGTGTGCAACATGGCTTACACCCGTTGTATGTGAACGTTGAGTCTATCACATCCGATCATCACGAGATGCTTCGAAACGACGAACTATATCAACGGTGCATACGAGGGTAGAACACTTTATTATTTTGATATTAATGTGAGGGATCATCTTATAATGCTACCGTCGCGTTCTAAGCAAAACAAGATGCATAAAGGATTAACATCACATGCAATTCATATGTGATATGATATGGCCCTTTAGTCTTTGCGCCTTCGATCTTCATCTCCAAAGCACGGACATGATCTCCATCATCAATGGGCATGATCTCCATCATCGTCGGCGTAGCGTCAAGGTCCATGGCGCCGTCTTCATGGTTGTTCACCTCATGTAGAAACTATTACAACTACTTTGAAATACTACTCAACATGAAATTTAAAGACAACCATAAGGCTCCTGCCGGTTGCCACAATACAATCATGATCATCTCATAAATATTCATCATCACATCATGGCCATATCACATCACCAAACCCTGCAAAAACAAGTTAGACGTCTCTAATTTGGTTTGCATATTTTACGTGGTTTAGGGTTTTCGAGTGAGATCTAATCTACCTACGAACATGAACCACAACGGTGATACTAGTGTTGTCAATAGAAGAGTAAATTGAATCTTCACTATAGTAGGAGAGACAGACACCCGCAAAGCCACTTATGCAATACAAGTTGCATGTCAAGCGTGGAGCAAATCTCATGAACGCGGTCATGTAAAGTTAGCCCGAGCCGCTTCATCCCACTATGCCACAAAGATGCAAAGTACTCAAACTAAAGACAACAAAGCATCAACGCCCACAAAACAATTCTGTTCTACTCGTGCAACCATCTATGCATAGACTAGGGATGGCAACGGGGACCGTTTACCCGAGACCCGACGGGGTTTTCCTCTATTAGGGGCCGGGTGTGGTATCTAACTTATTCCCATGGGGGTATTAACGGCAAGACATGCTCCCCGATGGGGAAAGCGGGGCGGGGGGCGTTCTAGCAGTCCCCATACCCGAACCCCGCGGAGCCCCGCACGTATCGGTAATATCCCACAAATTTAGCTTGTCCTGCTTAATTTCAGCTAACACGTATTTACACACGTCACTAATGCTTGCTTACCTTCTGGTAATCACGTGATTCGGTGGTGTCATCGTGTGAACTATGTGAGTCAAACATAAGTACTCGTTATGTCTTATGTGTGCCAGTGTGTGGTTGTGTGACTCTGCAGTTTGCACGTATTAATTTATTTTTGAGCTTGAATTTCTGAGATATTTTCATGATTTGTCTACTATTTGTGATGGGGGTGGGAAACCCGTGCGTCTGCTATACCCGGTGGGTGATGGGGACGGGGAAAAATAGTCCCTAAGGTGGGGAATGGGGATGGGGATGGGGGAATTTCACAAACGCAGGGACGGGGAAGAAAAGGCAATGCCCGCGTGGGTGCAGACCCGTTGCCATTCCTAGCATAGACACGGCTCTGATACCACTGATGGGATTCGTTGCATAGAAAACAAAAAATTTCCTACCGCGAGAACGCAATCCAAGCCAAGATGCAATCTAGAAGATGGGAGCAACGAGGGGATGAACGAGACTAACCCTTGAAGATTTCCAAAGCCTACAAGAGGAGGCTCTCGTTGCTGCGGTAGACGATCACTTGCCGCTTTCAAAAGCGTGTAGAAGATCTTGACGGTGCCACAATCGGGCAGAACCTCCGTACTTGGTCACACGTTCGGTGTTGATGAAGACGACGTCCTTCTCCCCGTTCCAGCGGGCAGCGGAAGTAGTAGATCCTCCTCGGAATCCCGACAGCACGACGGCGTGGTGGCGGTGGTGGTGGAGAACTCCGGCAGGGCTTCGCCTAAGCGTATGCGGGAGAAGCGGTGGAGGAGGAGAGGCTAGGGTTTGGGGAGAGGGGGTGGCTAGGGCGCCGGCCATGGGCAGCGCTAGGTGGTGCGTTCAAGAGTGGCTGCCCCCTCCCTCTTCTCCTCATTATATAGGTGGAAATCCCCAAGAGTTGTAGTCCAAGTCTTCGAATAAGACCCCAACAACAAAACCTCCCATAGGTGGGAAACCTACTCAAGGGGGGAGTCCTACCCAAGGTGGGACTCCCACCTTTCCCTTAGGTGGGGTGGCCGGCCACCTATGGTGGAGTCCACCTGGGACTCCACCCCTTAGGGTTTGGCTGGCCATGCAAGGTGGAGTCCCTCCGGGACTCCACTTTTCATGGTGATTTCTTCCGGACTTTTCTAGAACCTTCTAGAACCTGCCATAAATGCACCGGATCATTTCCAAACTTGGAATATGACTTCCTATATATGAATCTTATTCTCCGGACCATTCCGGACCTCCTCGTGATGTCCTGGATCCCATCCGAGACTCCGAACAAAACTTCGAACTCCATTCCATATTCCATATCTACTTAAACGACATCAAACCTTAAGTGTGTCACCCTACGGTTCGTGAACTATGCAGACATGGTTGAGACTTCTCTCCGACCAATAACCAATAGCGAGATCTGGAGATCCATAATGGCTCCCATATATTCAACGATGACTTAGTGATCGAATGAACCATTCACATACGATACCGATTCCCTTTGTCACGCGATATTTTACTTGTCCGAGGTTTGATCATCGGTATCTCTCTATACCTTGTTCAACCTCGTCTCCTGACAAGTACTCTTTACTCGTACCGTGGTATGTGGTCTCTTATGAACTATTCATATGCTTGTAAGCTATTTAGACGACATTCCACCGAGAGGTCCCAGAGTATATCTATCCGTCATCAGGATGGACAAATCCCACTGTTGATCCATATGCCTCAACTCATACTTTCCGGATACTTAATCCCACCTTTATAACCACCCATTTACGCAGTGGCATTTGATGTAATCAAAGTACCTTTCCGGTATAAGTGATTTATATGATCGCATGGTCGAAACGACTAGGTAACTATGTATCGAAAGCTTATAGCAAATAACTTAATGACGTGATCTTATGCTACGCTTAATTGGGTGTGTCCATTACATCATTCATATAATGATATAACCTTGTTATTAATAACATCCAATGTTCATGATTATGAAACTATAATCATCTATTAATCAACAAGCTAGTTAAGAGGCTTACTAGGGACTCATTGTTGTTTACATAACACACATGTATCAATGTTTCGGTTAATACAATTATAGCATGGTATATAAACATTTATCATAAACACAAAGATATATAATAACCACTTTTATTATTGCCTCTTGGGCATATCTCCAACAAGACAGACACCCGCAAAGCCACTTATGCAATACAAGTTGCATGTCGAGCGTGGAGCAAATCTCATGAATGCGGTCATGTAAAGTTAGCCCGAGCCGCATCATCCCACTATGCCACAAAGATGCAAAGTACACGAACTAAAGACAACAAAGCATCAACGCCCACAAAACAATTGTGTTCTACTCGTGCAACCAATCTATGCATAGACACGGCTCTGATACCACTGATGAGATTCGTAGCATAGAAAACAAAAAATTTCCTACCGCAAGAACGAAACACAAGCCAAGATCTAATCTAGAAGACGGTAGCAACGAGGGGATCACGAGATTAACCCTTGAAGATTTCCAAAGCCTACGAGATTAGATCTCGTTGTTGCAGAAGATGATCACTTGCCGCTTTCAAAAGCGCGTAGAAGATCTTGACGGTGCCACAATCGGGCAGCACCTCCGTACTCGGTCACACGTACGGTGTTGATGAAGACGACGTCCTCCTCCCCGTTCCAGCGGGCAGCGGAAGTAGTAGATCCTCCTCGGAATCTCGGCAGCACGATGGCGTGGTGGCGGTGGTGGTGGAGAACTCCGGCAGGGCTTCGCCTATGCGCTGCGGGAGTAGTATGTGGAGGAGGGGCGCTAAGGTTTGGGGAGAGGGGGGGGGGGGGTCTTGGGCGCCGGCCACTTGGGGGTTGCGGCCAAGAGGGCTTTGGTGTGGCCGGCCCCCTCCCCTTGCTCCTCATTATATAGGTTGAACCCCCAAGAGTTGTAGTCCAAGTCTTCGAATAAGACCCCAACACCAAAACTTGCCATAAGGACAAATCCTACTCAAGATGGGAGTCCTACTCAAGGTGGGACTCCCACCTTTCCTTGGAGGGGGGTGGCTGGCCACCTTAGGTGGAGTCCACCTGGGACTCCTCCCCCTTAGGGTTGGCCGGCCATGCTAGTGGAGTCCCTCCGGGACTCCGCCTTCCATAGTGATTTCTTCCGAACTTTTCTAGAACCTTCTAGAACCTTCCATAAATGCACTGGATCATTTTGAAACTAATAAAATGACTTCCAATATATGAATATTATTCTTCGGACCATTCCGGAACTCCTCGTGATGTCCTGGATCCCATCCGAGACTCCGAACAAAACTTCGAACTCCATTCCATATTCCATATCTACTTAAACGACATCAAACCTTAATTGTGTCACCCTACGGTTCGCAAACTATGCAGACATGGTTGAGACTTCTCCCCGACCAATAACCAATAGCGGGATCTGGAGATCCATAATGGCTCCCACATATTCAACGATGACTTAGTGATCGAATGAACCATTTACATACGATACCGATTCCCTTTGTCACGCGATATTTTACTTGTCCGAGGTTTGATCATCGGTATCTCTATACCTCGTTCAACCTCGTCTCCTGACAAGTACTCTTTACTCGTACCGTGATATGTGGTCTCTTATGAACCATTCATATGCTTGCAAGCTAATTAGACGACATTCCACCGAGAGGGCCTAGAGTATATCTATCCGTCATCGGGATGGACAAATCCCACTGTTGATCCATATGCCTCAACCCATACTTTCCGAATGCCTAATCCCACCTTTATAAGCACCCATTTACGCAGTGGCGTTTGATGTAATCAAAGTACCCTTCCGGTATAAGTGATTTACATGATCTCATGGTCGAAGGACTTAGGTAACTATGTATCGAAAGCTTATAGCAAATGAACTTAATGACGTGATCTTATGCTACGCTTAATTGGATGTGTCCATTACATCATTCACATAATGACATAACCTTGTTATTAATAACATCCAATGTTCATGATCATGAAACTATGATCATCTATTAATCAACAAGCTAGTTATACAAGAGGCTTACTAGGGACTCCTTGTTCTTTACATAACACACATGTATCAATGTTTCAGTTAATACAATTATAACATGGTATATAAACATTTATCATAAACACAAAGATATATAATAACCACTTTATTATTGCCTCTTGGGCATATCTCCAACAGAGAGGACACAACCTCAGCCCCAACCGCCACAAGCTGCAGCGCGACCCCGGGGCAAGCCCACACAACCCAACCAAGCCCGCACGAACCCATCTAGCCCCCGTGCACCGCCATGCATCGTCTTTCCCCGCCACCGCTGCTCCTCCGCCGCGCCTTGGCCACTCACCACCATGCTCGCACGCAGCCAACCGCCAACAGCCCCCCTGCACCCAACCCCCAGTCCCTAGCATGGAGGCCTCCCTCCAAAAACGTCACGCAGGCAGCCGAGAGGGACTAGGTCCCCACCGCCCGCTTCACCGGCGTCGCGCGGCTTTGCCGGCGACAGCCTCGGGCGGTGACGATGTTGGGGGGATAACCCCCGGTATGCCAAAGGCATGCCAAACCGGATGGTTTGAGCCATCAAGATACCGGTTTAATGTTCTTACCAGAAACAAAGGTAGGAGTTTGGGCTAAGTGAAGCTAAGCCGGAATCCCCAAGGGGGTATGCCGGAACCCGGTAAAGAAGACACCGGAGAGAAGGGCCTGTCGGCAGGACTGGTCAAAGATTCTCTTCAGAGCAAGAAGACAAGGATGAGCTAAGCAAATTGGCTTTAGTCAGAGCCCTGGCGCCAAAGAGAGAGATGACGCTGAAAGAAGCCGAGGACGTCAGCGTTCCTGGTTAAAGAGGACCCCAGCGTCATCTATGATTAAAGTAGCTTTGTAAAGTAGTTTGTCCAGTCAAAGATGCCATTAGGGTTTCTTGTTCTGTAAGCCACCCTCTCCCCTTTATAAGGAGAGGGGGTACTGCCTCATACAGGCGCGAGTCCACAGAAGAGGTTAGACAATAGAACTTGTATTCAAGCACCTGTAACCATGTTGAGATCAATGAAGCCATCGATCTAGTAAAGAGTTCTTCCTCTTGTCTCTCTTCTTGCATACCGGCCTTTGGTTGTGTTCTTGAGGAAAGCATCCGGAAGTTCATCCCATCTAGTCGCAAACCCTCCCCCGAATCCTCTAGCGTCCATTCGGCCCCAATCTAAGCCATCCTATGGCATCTGCTCGTTCGCCACGACGACAGTTGGCGCCCACCGTGGGGCCTGAAGTGGCGCTTGAAGGAGTTCACATTCGGGCGGGCATCCTCGAGATCTCCGGTGAGCGTACGGTGTCCGCGCTCGTGCAGCGCATCTACGCCATGGACTTCATCAACGACAACGCGGGCTGCTTCGCCAATGGCGGCATCTTCCCCAAGAACGGCCGCATCATCGAGTTTGGAAGCCACCGCGTCTACTTCGGCACCGTCCCTGTGCGCCAGCTCCTCTCGCCGGTGCTGGTGGCACCGGACCCGCCAAGATGGCTCTGTGCTGGCCGCGCCGCCGACAGCGTCGAGGTAATGATGACCGGCGTGGTTGGTGCAGGAAAAGAAGCTGTGGGTGAAGGTGCTGGTCGTGCGGCTTCGACCCGTGCGGCCAAGCCACCGCTGGAGCGTGACGCAGGCGCAGCGGGAGCGTCATCTGCACCACCGGAAACACCGCTTCAAGCGGCGATGAACGTCCTCGCCACCCCCATCGCGCAGAACATCGACCCGGCAGCGGCTCAGGCGGAGCTGGAGGCGCAGCGCCAGAAGGTGCTCGAGAGCGGCAAGGACATCATCCGGGCGCAGCGCGAGCTGAACCTAACCCTACGTGAGTATAACGCTGCACATGGCTTCGCTTCTGTTAGCGCGCATGCTGCTAGGATACCGGAGAACCGGCTAAAAGCTCGCAACCTAGATCAGGATTTGCGCAAAGAAATTCTTGCCGGCAAGAGTACCTCTGCATCTGTTAGCATCGTGGAAAAACCTAAGTATAGCAGCCCGGATAAAACTATAAAAGCTGCTAAAGCTGCAGTAGAGCTGTGTGAATCGCTTTCCGGAGATGCTTTGGCAAAATAGCAAGAGCGTGTTAGAGAGCTGCTAGAAACTATTGAGCAGCAGAATGCTGAGCAACTGGCTAAGCTGAACAAGGCCGCGGCCTCAAAATCCGCGCGTTCAACAAAGAATGCCGGAAGCAAGTCCCATGGGCAGGCATCGTCCCCCCATCCGGACAGAAGAAGAGAAAAAGAGATGAACGCACAGCAGATGACTGTATACGATCCGGTTCTTGCCGGAAAACAGCAAGCCGGGCAACATGATGCCGGTAGAAAAAGCCAAGGGGCAGAACGAGGCTACGCCAGAGGAGGCTATGCCGGAAACAATCATGCCGGTAGACACGAGACCGGGCAAAATTATAGAGCTGCAAGGGCAGCGTATGAGGAGATGCCACCACCAAGGTACCGGCAGGCAAGAGCCGCGGAACCGGAAAGATACGGAGAGGGAGATTCTGAGGTAGAGCGAACAAGAGTCTACCGGAACCCCTTGGGAGATCGCCTGGGGGAAAGATGTTTGCCAGACCAGGATGCGAGGCACAGGCTGGACAGAGTACATCTTTCCGAAATGATCGAATCTGAGGGTCCTCCTGGCCCGAAATGTTTTGTCCCACGGATCATGGGAGAGGAGCCACCGGTACGCAATTTCCAGCTGCCTCGAGACACAAAAACATATGATGGCACGACCAAGCCGGAAGATTGGCTAGCAGACTATGTCACAGCTGTTTATGTAGCTGGTGGAGGAGTAAACCGGCGTTGGGCTGTGAGAATCATACCGTCCTACCTGGTAGGCCCTGCACGGATTTGGCTTAACAACTTGCCGGCAGGAAGCATCAACGGATGGCTGGACTTTGAGGAAGCCTTCGTGAACAACTTCAGTAGCACTTACAAGAGGCCAAACCGGCCCCAGCAGCTCGCTTTATGCCAACAACGTGCCGGTGAAACAGACAGAGATTATCTCACCCGGTGGAACTCAACAAGAAACACGTGTGAAGGAGTGATTGAAGCACAAGCGATTGCTTGGTTCAGTCAAGGATGCCGGAGAGGATCACCGCTGTGGCAAAAGCTGCAGAGAAGCATGCCAACAACCTTAGCAGAGATGATACGTGTGGCGGACAGCTATGCATTGGGAGACCCATTGCAACCAGCGGAACAAGCTGAGCCGGAGCAGCGACAGGAACAATACCGGGACAACCGGAACCACAAGAGAAGGGAAGAATTCCCGGATCGAAGGTACGCTCCGCAGCACGTTGCTGCCGTGCAAGAAAATTATGATGCCGGCGGCAGCCAAAGGCAAAAAACCGGATCACAGCCATGGGTGGGTCCAAAAAAGTAGTGGGTCGAAAAGAAACCCTGGGGCCAGAAAAAGAACTGGCAGGAACCCGTAAAATACACCATGGAAGCCGCCATGGATCAACCTTGCCGGTGGCACACACCGAACCCGGATCACCCGTCAAACCACCTGACGAAGGATTGTTCTTGGACTAAGTACTTGATGCAAAAGGGAGCGGTAAAGGATGCACAGGCACAAGGGTGCTCAACAGTGTTGCCACCATCGCAAGATATGCTGCGTCAGCGACAACTACCACCACCGCCACCACTCACCGAAGCAAATACTTTACCGGTACAGCAGCAGCCAAATAGGCAGCAGTACCAGCAAGTTAACCGGGTGGAGCAAAACGATGATCAACCACCTCCACCGGCACCTTTAGGCCGGAATGTTTATGAGGGCCCGCATATGTGCTGTGTTGTCTTTGTCACTGAGCCAACAGACAGGCAAAGTGTGCACCGCCGCTCCATGGAGGTCAATGCTGTGATGCCGGCAGTTCCCAAATACATGCTGTGGTCAGATCAGGAAATTACCTGGTCATTTAAGGATCACCCCAAGATCATGCCGAATCCGGGTGGATATGCTCTTGTTGTGGACCCAATCATGAAAGGGCCGCAAACTCGAGTAAAATTCAGCAAGGTGCTGATAGACAATGGCAGCAGCATAAACATCATGTACAAGCACACCATGCATACGCTGGGCATAACTGAAAACATGCTTCAGCCCACGCGTACAACGTTCCACGGAATCGTTCCGGGCTTGTCCTGTGCTCCGGTAGGAAAAGTTCGGGTGGACGTAGCATTTGGAGGACGTGACAATTGCCGGGTTGAAAATGTTGAGTTTGAGGTAGTGGACCTAGACAGTCCTTACCATGCGCTGCTAGGAAGACCGGCGTTGGTGGCTTTCATGGCTACCACTCACACAGCTTACCTCAAAATGAAGATGCCGGCACCTCGTGGACCGTTGACTGTGGTGGGGAACTATAAGGTCTCACTGGAAACTGCATCTGCCGGATCAAACCTAGCGGAATCGTTGGTGATCGCGGAGGAAAAAAGAAGAATGCAAACTGCGGTTGCGCTGGCTCAGTCCTCACAGTTGAGTTTAGCGGCAATGAGTGGAAGCTTGGGCTCACCGGCATTCAAGCCGACAAATGAAACAAAGGACATTGTGCTGGATCCGGCTTACCCAGAGCGCACCGTTCGCATCGGTGCCGGATTCGATCAAGCATAGGAAAGCGTGCTCGTCAGCTTCCTCCGTGAGAATCGGAATATCTTTGCCTAGTCAACTGATGACTTGGTAGGTGTTCCGAGGGAGCTGGCTGAGCACTCCTTGAATGTCCGGAAAGATGCCAAGCCGGTGCGGCAACCCTTGCGCCGGTTCGCTGAGGATAGGAGGAAGATTATTGGAGAGGAGGTAACCAAACTGCTTGTTGCCGGATGCATTGTGGAGGTCACGCACACAGAGTGGCTGGCCAATCCGGTAATGGTCGAAAAGGAAAAAGATGAGAACCTGGAGGCAAAAGCTCCAAAGGTGTGGCGCATGTGCATTGACTACACCAACCTAAACAAGGCTTGCCCAAGAGACCCTTTTCCCTTGCCACGGATCGATCAAGTGATTGATTCAACTGCTGGGTGTGAGTTGTTGTCCTTCCTGGATGCGTATTCCGGTTTCCACCAAATTCCCTTGAAAAAGGAAGATCAAATAAAAACTGCGTTCATTACCCCGCACGGGGCTTATTGCTATGTCACTATGCCTTTTGGTTTGCGCAACGCTGGTGCAACGTACCAGCGCTGTATGCAAAAATGCTTGTTCGATCAAGTTGGAAAGAATGTGCAAGTCTATGTAGACGACATTGTGATAAAAACTAAGGTAAAGAACACCTTAATCGATGACATCCGGCAAACATTCGATAACCTAAGACGGTTCCGGATGAAGCTTAACCTGGCAAAATGTACTTTCGGTGTCCCTGCCGGCAAGTTGCTCGGTTTCCTTGTGTCAAGCCGGGGCATTGAAGTCAATCCGGTAAAAATCCGGGCAATAGAAAGAATGACTGTCCCTCGAGAGCTAAAAGATGTGCAAAAGTTTACCGGAAGCTTGGCATCGCTAAGCCGGTTCGTGAGCAGGTTGGGAGAAAAAGCTCTGCCACTCTATGCTCTGATGAAAAAATCTGACACGTTCGTCTAGACCCCTCAGGCAGACGCAGCGTTTAAAGAACTGAAAACAATGCTGGCCACAGCACCCATACTGGCTTCACCTCTAGAAAGAGAACCTATGCTATTATACATAGCAGCAACAAACCGGGTTGTGAGCATAGTGGTTGTGGTTGAAAGAGAAGAGGAAGGAAAAACCGTCCAGAGGCCGGTATACTACCTGAGCGAGGTGCTCTCCCTCTCAAAACAAAACTACCCTCATTTCCAAAAGATGACTTATGGCGTGTACATGGCCGCCACAAAACTCAAGCACTACTTTGAAGAACATCCTATGAAGGTGGTGAGTGAAGCACCAATCTCCGATATCATGTGCAACAAGGACGCTAGCGGAAGGATTGCAAAATGGGCAATCCAGATATCACCATATGTACCAGCGTACGAAAGAAGGGATGCCATAAAATCACAGGCTTTGGCTGATTTCCTCGTTGATTGGGCGGAGATGCAATACAAACCGCCAGATCAGAGGATAGAATACTGGAAAATGCACTTTGATGGATCCAAACTCAAAGAGGGTCTAGGTGCCGGTGTGGTGCTCACCTCACCAAAAGGAGATTACCTCCGGTATGTTTTGCAAGTACATTTCAGGGCATCGAATAATGTCGCTGAATACGAAGCTTTGATCCATGGGCTTAAGGTCGCAAAAAAAATCGGTGCACACCGGATCATTTGCTATGGAGATTCAGATCTTGTGGTACAGCAGTGTTCCGGGGATTGGGATGCGAAAGATGCCAACATGGCCTCGTACCGGTTTCATGTGCAAAAGATCGCCGGATTCTTCGAAGGGTGTGAGTTTCACCATGTGCCGCGCGCAGAAAATGAAGCCGCGGATGCTTTGTCCAAGCTGGGCTCATCCAGGCAAGAAATTCCTCCCAGAATAGCTCTAGCTCATTTAAGAGCACCATCGATCAAACCAAGCCCGGAATCGGAATCAATTTTTGTACCAGAATCGCATGTAGTACCCATGGATATTGATGAAGGAAACCCGGGGACTGCACCGGTAAACTCGGGGACTGCTCCGGCAAGCTCGGGGACTGCTGTACCCATACCGAAAGAAACGATGCTGGTAGATAGCATGGAGATAGATGCACCGGTGTTTTTAGTTCGAGAGACACCGTCGTGGGTTAAACCTATTAAGGAATTCCTGATCAACGGCACCTTGCCGGATGACGAAAATGAATCAAGGAGAATACAAAGAAGGTCCAAAGCATATACATTCATCAATGGTGAGGTGTACAAGAGAAGCGTTACCGGTGTCCTTCAAAGATGCGTGGAACCGGAAGAAGGGAAAGAAATGCTTGAGGAGATTCACCAAGGAGAATGTGGGCATCATGCTTCTTCAAGGGCCCTGGTAGCAAAAGTATTCCGGCATGGGTTTTATTGGCCCACTGCTTTGGAAAACGCTGAGGATTTGGTAAGAAAATGCAACGGGTGCTAGAGGTACGCCAAGCAAAATCATACCCCAGCGTCTGGTTTAAAAACAATACCATTAACATGGCCGTTTGCCGTTTGGTGCCTCGATATGGTTGGCCCATTCAAAACTGCAAGGAGCAGCATGACTCACATCTTGGTTATGGTGGATAAATTCACCAAATGGCTAGAAGTAAAACCTATCGCAAAGTGTGATGGGCGCACAGCGGTGAAGTTCTTGAAAGATGTCATTTTGCGGTACGGATACCCGCACAGCATCATCACTGACAATGGAACCAACTTTGCTCAAGGTGAGTTCAAAAGGTTCTGTGAGGACAACAACATCCGGTTGGATTTGTGCTCAGTGGCACACCCACAAGGCAACGGCCAAGTGGAAAGAATGAATGCTTTGGTACTTTCCGGTATCAAACCAAGACTCATTGATGCGGTGGAAAAATCACCAGGATGTTGGCTCGATGAGCTACCATCAGTACTGTGGAGTATAAGAACAACTCCAAACCGGTCTACCGGATACACTCCGTTCTTCATGGTTTATGGAGCAGAAGCGGTCATACCTACTGATATCATTCATGATTCACCAAGGGTACAACTCTATACTGAGCAAGAGGTCAAAGAGGCCAGAGAAAATGATGTGGACTTGCTAGAAGAAGCAAGAGAGCTGGCTTTGGCAAGAACAGCCATTTACCAGCAAAACCTCAGACGCTATCATAGCCGGAAGGTTAACCCGAGAGTTTTCCGGGAAGGAGATCTGGTGCTACGCCTAGTGCAGCGCACTGAAGGCCGGCATAAGCTCTTACCACCATGGGAAGGTCCCTTCATTGTAAGCAAGGTGCTTCACAATGATGCATACTACTTGATCGATGCACAAGAGTGGAAAAAAGGAAAGGCGGACAGGTCCGGAGAGGAGAGCAAGCGTCCATGGAACGTAGCTCTGTTGCGTCCTTTCTACTCTTGAAGTTGTGGTGTAAGAAGTTCCTTTTTGTACCTTACATGCTATGAATAAAGGATGTCGGAACCTTGAATAAATCTCGGGGACTACCCCAACTTAAGTTGCATGTAACTTGTTTATTTTTTCAGTTTACCGGTTGCTTATTGAACGTTTTTTCTTTCCGGTTTAGTAGTGTGCTAAGTCCTACCGGAGTCTTCGACTCTGCTGCTGTCCGCAACCCGGCTTCATGGCAAGCAAGATAAACCGGTAGGGGATAAGCACATGAACTACGAAGAGGGAGAGCAGGAAAGAACAATCCGGAAAATTTAACTAACCCCGGTTTAACCGGTTTTTTTGCAAAATTTCGAAGTTATTTCTAAGTTCAAGAAAATGCTTATTTGGTGAAAGAACCTTGTGCTCATACGCCAAAGAACACCCAGAGAAGGCAGGCAGAGCCAAGGCAAAAGAACCAAGTGTGCATCGAATTGGATGCGGAAACAATTTGGAAATCTTTGCAGTGCAGGATAAAAGCAAAACCAAAAGCAAATATGCTAAGACAAGCTTAAGATAATTAACCACCGGTATAACTTACCGGCATAAGATGTTGTGCAGCAACCAAAAGCGGACTTAAAGTTTTACATCATAAGCCCCGGCATACCGGGGCAGAATTTAACAGAACATTGTCTCGAGACACGCAGGACCAAACAGCATGACAAAGGTAAATCTTCAGGTAGGTAGATAATCAGGCAGCGGGGGCTTCAGGAGGGGCATCGCCAGCACCAGCGTCGCCCAGAGGCTCCTCCTCGGCTTCATCCTCCTCCTCGTCGAGATAATCTTTGACGTCAGGAGGGGGAGGAATGAAGGTGCGCATGTCGGCGTACTCCGCGATGTGGTACGCACGATCCTGCCGCTTAGCGGTGAGAATCGGGTCCAGATCGGTTTCCGCGCCTTCGCGCACTCCGGTAAGCGCATCCAGGTTCAGCTCTGGGTACCAGGAGCAAGCGACGCGGAGGGCAGAGTCTGCTCCAGCGCGGGCAGCAGAACACTGCCACTCGCGGATCCTCTTGCCGGCGCCCTTGAGACGGTCGCTGATGAGGGAGAAAGTATCCGGCACCTCCTCGCCAGGCCACAGAGTCCTGAAGAACTGGGTAGCTACATCAGGAATGTCAGATAAATTGCGATCTATGGCGCGCATGTGAGACACCCGCGCGTTCAGCGCGACCAGATGGTCATAGGGGGTCCATGGCACGGCAAGATTCGCTTGGCCCTGGGCAGTGCGGCGCTCGTCAACCTTCTTGACAGCATACTTCTGAGAGTCCGGAAAGAGGCCTGTGCAAAGAAAGAAAAAGGCTAAGGAAGGGAATCCGGAAGAAAATGCAACCGGAAGGAAAGATAGCGAGAAGAAAATGCGATCGGAAGAAAAAAGGCTTGCAGGCAGTAGTCAGAAAGCGCAAAGGAAAATGACTTACGATAGGCAAGTGTGTCGGTTTGCAACACCAGCCTGTTGCACTCCTTCTGCTCCTCCTCCAGCCGCGCAGCCTTCTCCTCGGCAACCTTCTGGGCTTTGGCCAGCTCCTCCAGCTCAGCTAGCAACACCGAGTTGGCGTTGCCGGCATCTTCAAGAGCTTCGTCCATCTTGGCCGCTGCATCAGTTTCGGCAGCTTTGAGGGCCTTGGCATGATCAAGCCCCAGCTGGATGAGCTGGGACTTGAGCTCCTGGTAGCTGGTTTTCTGGGCGCTCAGCTCTTCCTGATGCCGCCGGATGAGCTGGTCCTTCTCCCCTGCAACCCGGAAAAGAAGATGCTAACAGGATTGTGCTGGTAAAGATGAAAAGAAAACCAAGTTAACAGGAGAAGGGAAAGAATTGTACGTTGGGCGGCAGCGAGCTGCTCCTTGAGAGCCTCAATGGAAGCTTCCGGGATCACTGTTAAGCAAAAGTTATAAATGTTAGAAGGAAAAAAGGTTTCCGGTAAAAAGATGCCGGTGGTACAAAATTACCTTGGCACTTGTCGTGTGCCTCAGCGAGGTCCCGGTGTTCCCATAGGAGCTCCTCAAAGAGGGCCTTCCGAGCGTCAGCCGTGAGCTGTTCAAGAAAAAGAAGTAAGTTAAGTTTTGCGCTAAGAACAGAGTTCTTAACCCGAAACTCGGGGACTGGCAGTGCCGGTTTCGCGCGTTTCTAAGTTAAGTTTTGCGCTAAGAACAGAGTTCTTAACCCGAAACTCGGGGACTGGCAGTGCCGGTTTCGCGCGTTTCTAAGTTAAGTTTTGCGCTAAGAACAGAGTTCTTAACCCGAAACTCGGGGACTGGCAGTGCCGGTTTCGCGCGTTTCTAAGTTAAGTTTTGCGCTAAGAACAGAGTTCTTAACCCGAAACTCGGGGGTGGCGGTGCCGGTTTCGAGCGTTTCTAAGTTAAGTTTTGCGCTAAGAACAGAGTTCTTAACCCGAAACTCGGGACTGGCGAGTGCGGTTTCGCGCGTTTCTAAGTTAAGTTTTGCGCTAAGAACAGAGTTCTTAACCCGAAACTCGGGGACTGGCAGTGCCGGTTTCGCGCGTTTCTAAGTTAAGTTTTGCGCTAAGAACAGAGTTCTTAACCCGAAACTCGGGGACTGGCAGTGCCGGTTTCGCGCGTTTCTAAGTTAAGTCTTGCGCTAAGAACAGAGTTCTTAACCCAAAACTCGGGGACTAGCAGTGCCGGTTTCACGCTAAGTTTTTAAGTTAAAGTTTTGTGCTAAAAGCTGCGCTCTCACCACAAAACTCGGGGACTGGGGAGATAGACAAGAGAGAAACCGGCATGAAACTAAAGAAAAAATCCGGAAGCAAGGAAACCGGTAAAAGTTGAAAAGAGTCAGTAAAGCGTACCATCAAGTTGTTCGTGGCATCGTACCACGCGCTGTCGAGCTCCTTCACGGCGCTGCGAAGCCGCATGAAGTGCTCCTCGGAAGACCGGTCCCCAACAGGGTCAGGTGCCGGCAGCCTGTCCTTGCCCAAACCGCGGGTCGCCGGAGTCATGTCCGCGGCGTTCCACTTCTGGGCGTAGGGCAGAAGATGCCCCAGGTCCCGGCCCATGCGCTGAAACTCAGTGATACGGCCAAGCAGGCCGGTGGCCTTCGTGGCGGTATCCCTGGCGGCCTTGGAGACGTGCAGCACCAGGGGCTGCTGGCCACCGGAAGGGGCGCTGGAGGCCGTCGCCTTCCCCTTGATGAGCTTGGAGATCTTGGGCGGCGGCGCGGTTGGAGCAGCCCTGGAGGGCTTGGTGCGAGGAGCATCTGGCGGTGGCATTAGGATGGTTCGTGGAGAAGGGGGAGCGCTGGGCGCGTCACCCGGGTTGGAGCTTTCCGGCGCGAAAGTTTCCGGCGCGGAAGTTGTCTTCTTTTCGAGGACGCTTTTTCCTCGGCGCCGATGTTGCTGGCTGATGGCGTGTAACTCACACGTTCGTTGGGAACCCCAAGAGGAAGGTATGATGCGCACAGCAGCAAGTTTTCCCTCAGAAAGAAACCAAGGTTTATCGAACCAGGAGGAGCCAAGAAGCACGTTGAAGGTTGATGGCGGCGGGATGTAGTGCGGCGCAACACCAGGGATTCCGGCGCCAACGTGGAACCTGCACAACACAACCAAAGTACTTTGCCCCAACGAAACAGTGAGGTTGTCAATCTCACCGGCTTGCTGTAACAAAGGATTAACCGTATTGTGTGGAAGATGATTGTTTGCAGAAAACAGTAGAACAAGTATTGCAGTAGATTGTATTTCAGTAAAGAGAATTGGACCGGGGTCCACAGTTCACTAGAGGTGTCTCTCCCATAAGATAAACATCATGTTGGGTGAACAAATTACAGTTGGGCAATTGACAAATAAAGAGGGCATGACCATGCACATACATATTATGATGAGTATAGTGAGATTTAATTGGGCATTACGACAAAGTACATAGACCGCTATCCAGCATGCATCTATGCCTAAAAAGTCCACCTTCAGGTTATCATTCGAACCCCCTCCAGTATTAAGTTGCAAAGCAACAGACAATTGCATTAAGTATGGTGCGTAATGTAATCAACAACTACATCCTTAGACATAGCATCAATGTTTTATCCCTAGTGGCAACAGCACAACACAACCTTAGAACTTTCTGTCACTGTCCCAGGTGTCAATGCAGGCATGAACCCACTATCGAGCATAAATACTCCCTCTTGGAGTTACAAGCATCTACTTGGCCAGAGCATCTACTAGTAACAGAGATCATGCAAGATCATAAACAACACATAGACATAACTTTGATAATCAACATAACAAGTATTCTCTATTCATCGGATCCCAACAAACGCAACATATAGAATTACAGATAGATGATCTTGATCATGTTAGGCAGCTCACAAGATCCGACAATGATAGCACAATGGGGAGAAGACAACCATCTAGCTACTGCTATGGACCCATAGTCCAGGGGTAGACTACTCACACATCACACCGGAGGCGACCATGGCGGCGTAGAGTCCTCCGGGAGATGATTCCCCTCTCCGGCAGGGTGCCGGAGGCGATCTCCTGGATCACCCGAGATGGGATCGGCGTTGGCGGCGTCTCTGGAAGGTTTTCCGTATCGTGGCTCTCGGTACTGGGGGTTTCGTCACGGAGGCTTTAAGTAGGCGGAAGGGCAAGTCAGGAGGGGGCACGAGGGCCCCACACCACAGGCCGGCGCGGCCAAGGGGGGGCCGCGCCGCCCTAGGGTTTGGGCACCCCGTGGCCCCACTTCGTTTCGTCTTCGGACTTCTGGAAGCTTCGTGGCAAAATAGGACCCTGGGCGTTGATTTCGTCCAATTCCGAGAATATTTCGTTACTAGGATTTCTGAAACCAAAAACAGCAGACAACAGCAACTGGCACTTCGGCATCTTGTTAATAGGTTAGTTCCAGAAAATGCACGAATATGACATAAAGTGTGCATAAAACATGTAGATAACATCAATAATGTGGCATGGAACATAAGAAATTATCGATACGTTGGAGACGTATCAGCATCCCCAAGCTTAGTTCTGCTCGTCCCGAGCAGGTAAAACGATAACAAAGATAATTTCTGGAGTGACATGCCATCATAACCTTGATCATACTATTTGTAAAGCATATGTAGTGAATGCAGCGATCAAAACAATGTATATGACATGAGTAAACAAGTGAATCATATAGCAAAGACTTTTCATGAATAGCACTTCAAGACAAGCATCAATTAAGTCTTGCATAAGAGTTAACTCATAAAGCAATAATTCATAGTAAAAGCATTGAAGCAACACAAAGGAAGATTAAGTTTCAGCGGTTGCTTTCAACTTATAACATGTATATCTCATTGATATTGTCAACATAGAGTAATATAATAAGTGCAATAAGCAAATATGTAGGAATCAATGCACAGTTCACACAAGTGTTTGCTTCTTGAGGTGGAGAGAAATAGGTGAACTGACTCAACATTGAAAGTAAAAGAATTGTCCTCCATAGAGGAAAAGCATCGATTGCTATATTTGTGCTAGAGCTTTGATTTTGAAAACATGAAACAATTTTGTCAACGGTAGTAATAAAGCATATGTATCATGTAAATTATATCTTACAAGTTGCAAGCCTCATGCATAGTATACTAATAGTGCGCGCACCTTGTCCTAATTAGCTTGGACTACCGGATCATCATAATGCACATGTTTTGACCAAGTGTCACAAAGGGGTACCTCTATGCCGCCTGTACAAAGGTCTAAAGAGAAAGCTCGCATTGGATTTCTCGCTATTGATTATTCTTCAACTTAGACATCCATACCGGGACAACATAGACAACAGATAATGGACTCCTCTTTTATGCATAAGCATGTAACAACAATTAATAATTTTCTCATTTGAGATTGAGGATATATGTCCAAAACTGAAACTTCCACCATGGATCATGGATTTAGTTAGCGGCCCAATGTTCTTCTCTAACAATATGCATGCTTAACCATAAGGTGGTAGATCTCTCTTACTTCAGACAAGACGGACATGCATAGCAACTCACATGAAATTCAACAAAGAGTAGTTGATGGCGTCCCCAGTGAACATGGTTATCGCACAACAAGCAACTTAATAAGAGATAAAGTGCATAATTACATATTCAATACCACAATAGTTTTTAAGCTATTTGTCCCATGAGCTATATATTGCAAAGGTGAATGATGGAATTTTAAAGGTAGCACTCAAGCAATTTACTTTGGAATGGCGGGAAATACCATGTAGTAGGTAGGTATGGTGGACACAAATGGCATAGTGGTTGGCTCAAGTATTTTGGATGCATGAGAAGTATTCCCTCTCGATACAAGGTTTAGGCTAGCAAGGCTTATTTGAAACAAACACAAGGATGAACCGGTGTAGCAAAACTCACATAAAAGACATATTGAAAACATTATAAGACTCTACACCGTCTTCCTTGTTGTTCAAACTCAATACTAGAAATTATCTAGACCTTAGAGAAACCAAATATGCAAACCAAATTTTAGCATGCTCTATGTATTTCTTCATTAATAGGTGCAAAGCATATGATGCACGAGCTTAATCATGAGCACAACAATTGCCAAGTATCACATTACCCAAGACATTAATAGCAATTACTACATGTATCATTTTCCAATTCCAACCATATAACAATTTAACGAAGGAGAAACTTCGCCATGAATACTATGAGTAGAAACCAAGGACATACTTGTCCATATGCTACAGCGGAGCGTGTCTCTCTCCCATAAAGTGAATGCTAGGATCCATTTTATTCAAACAAAACAAAAAACAAAAACAAACCGACGCTCCAAGCAAAGCACATAAGATGTGATGGAATAAAAATATAGTTTCAAGGGAGGAACCTGATAATGTTGTCGATGAAGAAGGGGATGCCTTGGGCATCCCCAAGCTTAGACGCTTGAGTCTTCTTGATATATGCAGGGGTGAACCACCGGGGCATTCCCAAGCTTAGATCTTTCACTCTCCTTGATCATGTTGCATCATACTCCTCTCTTGATCCTTGAAAATTTCCTCCACACCAAACTCGAAACAACTCATTAGAGGGTTAGTGCACAATAAAAATTAACATATTCAGAGGTGACACAATCATTCTTAACACTTCTGGACATTGCATAATGCTACTGGACATTAATGGATCAAAGAAATTCATCCAACATAGCAAAAGAGGCAATGCGAAATAAAAGGCAGAATCTGTCAAAACAGAACAGTTCGTATTGACGAATTTTAAAATGGCACCAGACTTGCTCAAATGAAAATACCCAAATTGAATGAAAGTTGCGTACATATCTGAGGATCACTCACGTAAATCGGCATAATTTTCTGAGTTACCTACAGGGGAAAACAGCCCAGATTCGTGACAGCAAAGAAATCTGTTTCTGTGCAGTAATCCAAATCTAGTATGAACTTTTCTATCAACGGCTTAACTTGGCACAATAAAACACTAAACTAAGATAAGGAGAGGTTGCTACAGTAGTAAACAACTTCTAAGACACAAAATAAAAACAAAGTACTGTAGGTAAAAACATGGGTTGTCTCCCATAAGCGCTTTTCTTTAACGCCTTTCAGCTAGGCGCAGAAAGTGTGTATCAAGTATTATCAAGAGACGAAGTGTCAACATCATAATTGGTTCTCATAATAGAATCAAAAGGTAACTTCATTCTCTTTCTAGGGAAGTTTTCCATACCTTTCTTGAGAGGAAATTGATATTTTATATTACCTTCCTTCATATCAATGATAGCACCAACAGTTCGAAGAAAAGGTCTTCCCAATATAATGGGACAAGATGCATTGCATTCAATATCCAAGACAACAAAATCAACAGGGACAAGGTTATTGTTAACGGTAATGCGAACATTATCAACTTTCCCCAAAGGTTTCTTTGTAGAATGATCAGCAAGATTAACATCCAAATAACAATTTTTCAGCGGTGGCAAGTCAAGCATATCATAAATTTTCTTAGGCATAACAGAAATACTTGCACCAAGATCACATAAAGCATTACAATCAAAATCTTTAACCTTCATCTTAATGATGGGCTCCCAACCATCCTCTAGCTTTTTAGGAATAGAGGCTTCGCGCTCTAGTTTCTCTTCTCTAGCTTTTATGAGAGCATTTGTAATATGATGCGTGAAAGCCAAATTTATAGTACTAGCATTAGGACTTTTAGCAAGTTTTTGTAAGAACTTTATAACTTCAGAGATGTGGCAATCATCAAAATTCAAACCATTATAATCTAAAGCAATGGGATCATCATCCCCAATGTTGGAAAAAATTTCAGCAGCTTTATCACAAGCAGTTTCAGCAGTTTTAGCAGTTTCAGGCAGTTTCTCGCGCTTTGCATTAGAAGTGGAAACATTGCTAACACCAATTCTTTTATTATTATTAGTAGGAGGTGCAGCAACATGTGTAGCATTAGCATTACAAGTGGTGGTAATAGTCCAAACTTTAGCTACATTCTTCTCTTTAGCTAGTTTTTCATTTTCTTCTCTATCCCACCTAGCACGCAGTTCAGCCATTAATCTTATATTCTCATTAATTCTAACTTGGATTGCATTTGCTGTAGTAGTAATTTTATTATGATGATTCTCATTAGGCATAACTTTCGATTTCAAAAGATCAACATCAGCAGCAAGACTATCGACTTTAGAAGCAAGTATATCAATTTTCCCAAGCTTTTCTTCAACAGATTTGTTAAAAGCAGTTTGTGTACTAATAAATTCTTTAAGCATAGCTTCAAGTCCAGGGGGTGTGTTCCTATTATTGTTGTAAGAATTCCCATAAGAATTACCATAGCCGTTGCCATTATTATAAGGATATGGCCTATAGTTGTTACTAGAATTGTTCCGGTAAGCATTGTTGTTGAAATTATTATTTTTAATGAAGTTTACATCAACATGTTCTTCTTGTGCAACCAATGAAGCTAACGGAACATTATTAGGATCAATATGAGTCCTATCATTCACAAGCATAGACATAATAGCATCAATCTTATCACTCAAGGAAGAGGTTTCTTCGACAGAATTTACCTTCTTACCTTGTGGAGCTCTTTCCGTGTGCCATTCAGAGTAGTTGATCATCATATTATCAAGAAGCTTTGTTGCTTCACCAAGAGTGATGGACATAAAGGTACCTCCAGCAGCTGAATCCAATAAATTCCGCGAAGAAAAATTTAGTCCTGCATAGAAGGTTTGGATGATCATCCAAGTAGTCAGTCCATGGGTTGGGCAATTTTTAACCAGAGATTTCATTCTTTCCCAAGCTTGAGCAACATGTTCAGTATCTAATTGTTTAAAATTCATTATGCTACTCCTCAAAGATATAATTTTAGCAGGGGGATAATATCTACCAATAAAAGCATCCTTGCATTTAGTCCATGAATCAATACTATTCTTAGGCAGAGATAGCAACCAATCTTTAGCTCTTCCTCTTAATGAGAAAGGGAACAATTTTAATTTTATAATGTCACCATCTATATCTTTATATTTTTTCATTTCACATAGTTCAACAAAATTATTAAGATGGGCAGCAGCATCATCAGAACTAACACCAGAAAATTGCTCTCGCATAACAAGATTCAGTAAAGCAGGTTTAATTTCAAAGAATTCTGCTGTAGTAGCAGGTGGAGCAATAGGTGTGCATAAGAAATCATTATTATTTGTGGTTGTGAAGTCACACAACTTAGTATTTTCAGGAGTATTCATTTTAGCAACAGTAAATAAAGCAAACTAGATAAAGTAAATGCAAGTAACTAATTTTTTTGTGTTTTTGATATAGCAAACAAGATAGCAAATAAAGTAAAACTAGCAACTGATTTTTTTTGTATTTTGATTTAGTGCAGCAAACAAAGTAGTAAATAAAACTAAGCAAGACAAAAACAAAGTAAAGAGATTGAGAAGTGGAGACTCCCCTTGCAGCGTGTCTTGATCTCCCCGGCAACGGCGCCAGAAAAAGAGCTTGATGGCGTGTAACTCACACGTTCGTTGGGAACCCCAAGAGGAAGGTATGATGCGCACAGCAGCAAGTTTTCCCTCAGAAAGAAACCAAGGTTTATCGAACCAGGAGGAGCCAAGAAGCACGTTGAAGGTTGATGGCGGCGGGATGTAGTGCGGCGCAACACCAGGGATTCCGGCGCCAACGTGGAACCTGCACAACACAACCAAAGTACTTTGCCCCAACGAAACAGTGAGGTTGTCAATCTCACCGGCTTGCTGTAACAAAGGATTAACCGTATTGTGTGGAAGATGATTGTTTGCAGAAAACAGTAGAACAAGTATTGCAGTAGATTGTATTTCACTAAAGAGAATTGGACCGGGGTCCACAGTTCACTAGAGGTGTCTCTCCCATAAGATAAACAGCATGTTGGGTGAACAAATTACAGTTGGGCAATTGACAAATAAAGAGGGCATGACCATGCACATACATATTATGATGAGTATAGTGAGATTTAATTGGGCATTACGACAAAGTACATAGACCGCTATCCAGCATGCATCTATGCCTAAAAAGTCCACCTTCAGGTTATCATTCGAACCCCCTCCAGTATTAAGTTGCAAAGCAACAGACAATTGCATTAAGTATGGTGCGTAATGTAATCAACAACTACATCCTTAGACATAGCATCAATGTTTTATCCCTAGTGGCAACAGCACAACACAACCTTAGAACTTTCATCACATCGTCCCGGTGTCAATGCAGGCATGAACCCACTATCGAGCATAAATACTCCCTCTTGGAGTTACAAGCATCTACTTGGCCAGAGCATCTACTAGTAACGGAGAGCATGCAAGATCATAAACAACACATAGATATAACTTTGATAATCAACATAACAAGTATTCTCTCTTCATCGGATCCCAACAAACGCAACATATAGAATTACAGATAGATGATCTTGATCATGTTAGGCAGCTCACAAGATCCGACAATGATAGCACAATGGGGAGAAGACAACCATCTAGCTACTGCTATGGACCCATAGTCCAGGGGTAGACTACTCACACATCACACCGGAGGCGACCATGGCGGCGTATAGTCCTCCGGGAGATGATTCCCCTCTCCGGCAGGGTGCCGGAGGCGATCTCCTGGATCCCCCGAGATGGGATCGGCGTTGGCGGCGTCTCTGGAAGGTTTTCCGTATCGTGGCTCTCGGTACTGGGGGTTTCGTCACGGAGGCTTTAAGTAGGCGGAAGGGCAAGTCAGGAGGGGGCACGAGGGCCCCACACCACAGGCCGGCGCGGCCAAGGGGAGGGCCGCGCCGCCCTAGGGTTTGGGCACCCCGTGGCCCCACTTCGTTTCGTCTTCGGACTTCTGGAAGCTTCGTGGAAAAATAGGACCCTCTGCGTTGATTTCGTCCAATTCCGAGAATATTTCGTTACTAGGATTTCTGAAACCAAAAACAGCAGAAAACAGCAACTGGCACTTCGGCATCTTGTTAATAGGTTAGTTCCAGAAAATGCACGAATATGACATAAAGTGTGCATAAAACATGTAGATAACATCAATAATGTGGCATGGAACATAAGAAATTATCGATACGTTGGAGACGTATCACTGGCGCCGGTATCCTGGTTCTCTGGGAGGAAGGAAAGATCCTCCTCCGTGCGGTGATCTGATGATGAAGGGGCCGCACGCCCCGAACTTGTTGTGCCCCCCGAAAGGGAGGCAGAGGTGTTGCCGGCACCAGATGGTGCCGGGCTTGAGCGAGGAGGAGGGGTTGAGGTCCTTGCGGAACCTTCAGAGCCCGATGGCCTTGAGCCAAGCTTGAGCGCGGGGCTGAAAGAAAGAAAGAAGGATAGTTGGAAAAGAGCAACCGGAAAAAGAACTTGGCGAAAAGAGGCAAGAAAGTAAGAAACTCACCCGGAGGCAGTCGGCATCTGCTTGCGCCCGTAGCGGCGCACGCCCACTTCCTTCTCCCCCAAGGGCTCAGTCCGGAAGCGCTTGGAGGGAGGGCCCTGGCTGGGACCGGCATCAGATGCCGGCAGCTTGTTCTTTTGGCCTTGGGCCATGAGTTTATCCACGAACTCATGGCCGGCCTCAGCGCGCAGGGGCGGCGCGTGCTCGTGGATCTATAAGTTAAACATAGCTAAGGAAAAATTCGCAAGAAGGCGATAAGAGGCAAGTATAAGAAACCGGAAAAGAAAATACCTCAAGCATGGTCAGGTCATCGGAGGACCCGGTTGGTTTCGGTGGAGACCGGCCAAGGCGCGCAGCCGGAGTCTTGCCCATCTTCAGATCTTTCCAAAAGATGTAGGGATCTGGGTCGAAGGAGTCAAGGGCGCGCTTCACGCAGATTCCGCGCCGCTCTGCTTGGATGAGGGGGAAGCGGTCCTTGGCCTGAAACACGAAAAAGAGGGTTAACAAGAGCGAAAAATTACCGGCAAAACCAACCCCAATTGCGTAATATCTTACTTCTTGGGTCGGAGGGTTAGTAGTGCTGAGGGGAAGGAGGCCCCATTCCCATTCAAATGGCATAGCAGTTTGGCAGATCTGCTTAGCCTTGCGGACGACGTCCTTCTTGCTAAGGGGACGGCCTGTGATCTTGGTGGGATCGCCAGGACCGTACATCTCGCTCATCCTATGCACCCGGCGCTTAAGAGGAAGCACCCGGCGCGAAATAAAAGTACGGATGATATCATCCGAGCAGATGTTGGTCCCTTTCTTCAAAGAGGCCATGAAGCGTACCACCCGGTTGGTTTCGGCATGATCCGTCTTCGGGTTGTAGCTCCAATTGGCTCTACTGGGAGGCCCCACTTGGAACGGCGGAAGATCAATAAGATTTGCGCGACCATTGTTCTTCACGTAGAAGAAAGTTCCTTGCCAGGCGCGGCAAGACTCGAGGCCGGTGAACTTAAAGAAAGGACTCCCCTGGCGGGAGCCAACGATGCAGGAGCCGCGCTCCACGGGCGGCTTGGGCTTAGGAATTTCTTTGCCCTGAACGGAATTAATCCGCAGAGAAAAGAAGCGGGCAAACGTCTCACGAGGGCCTCCATGAAGGTGGCGTAGCAGGAAAGGTAGAAAATGGCGTTGCCAGGAAGGTGATGAGGCTGGAGTTCATAGAAATTTAAGAACTCCCGGAAAAAAGGAGAGGCAGGGAGGCCGAAGCCACGCTCAAAATGAGCAAGAAAAACAACGTGTTCACCGGGCTGGGGCTCCGGTACAATTTCATCACCAGGAAGCCGGCAGGTTACCCCTTCCGGAATCCTGCGGGACCGGTATAACCAATCGATCTCGTATTCAGTGACATTGGAGCCCATCCAGGCTCCACGAGTGATTGGGGAAGGCTCCGCGCCGGATGATTGGCTAGAGCTACTAGATGCTTGGCCAGAGCTACTCGCTTCTAGGTGGCTACCGGATGCTTGGCTAGAGCTACCGGATTCTAGATGGCCACCGGACTCTTGGCGGCTACCGGATCCCTGCTGGTTGCCGGAATCGGTATCCATTGGATCTGAAGCCGTAGATTCGCCGGGAGATTGTCTACGACGGCTAATGGAAAGGGAAGAAGAAGAAGCAGAGGAAGATTCCTCGCCAGACATTGGTTTGGGAGGCGAAAAAACAGAAATCCCACACTTGAACCCCGCGCGAAGATCTACGAGTAAGAAGAAAATCAAAGAAAAAGAGGAAATAAGAACACCATCGGCCCAAGATCTAGAAAGCAAGCAGATGGCGAGCAAAGTGAGATTGGCACTAACCTCGAGCGGCGCAGTCGCTGGGGAAGGCGTTCGCCGGTGAAGGAGCGGACCTACGGTCGCCGACGAACACCGTCGACGGCGAGGCGAAGAAGGTCACGAAGAAGCAAGAATGCAGCGGGCGCGACGAAGGTGCTGCAGAAGATTCCCGCACGACGAGGTCCGGCGGAAGCACGGCGTGAGTTCGCCGAGCGACGGAGCTCGAGCAAACGACGGCGGGCGGAGAGCGGCGAAGGCGCAGAGGCGAGGAGCACTGTGCGCGAAGGTTGGGGAATGCGAGAAGAGGAAGAAGAAAGGGCAGTTGTCCTTATATATAAAGAGAGGAGGTGGGCCGAAAACCGCCGGGCCGCGGCGGTTCGCCTCGCGGCCCGCGGCGGTCCGCGCCACGGGCCGCCACGTGGCGAGGAAGTACACGCGAGAAAATGGGAAGCCACACGGGGGCACACACAGGATCCCAAGTGGCTAGTGGGATCCGCAGTGGTGCATTTAATGACCGCGCGGGAGTCAAAGCGAAGTGACAGCTGACACTGGCACGATAGTTAACAGTGCGCATGTCACTGACAGGCGCGGGGCCCGAAATATTCTCGACTTCGCCGAGGAAAGAGTAAATAGGAATGATACCGGAGAAAGGAGATGCCGGAAGATGCCTTGCAAAGAGACAAAAGACAAAAAAGGGCAAAGATGCGGGATCCAAGCTCAGGCCGGAGAAGTTAAACCGGTATCCTAAAAAGATGAAAACCTGGCATGGTCTGTAGGATAGAATCCGCCAGACTATACCAGCTTCGGGGACTAATGTTGGGGGGATAACCCCCGGTATGCCAAAGGCATGCCAAACCGGATGGTTTGAGCCATCAAGATACCGGTTTAATGTTCTTACCAGAAACAAAGGTAGGAGTTTGGGCTAAGTGAAGCTAAGCCGGAATCCCCAAGGGGGTATGCCGGAACCCGGTAAAGAAGACACCGGAGAGAAGGGCCTGTCGGCAGGACTGGTCAAAGATTCTCTTCAGAGCAAGAAGACAAGGATGAGCTAAGCAAAGTGGCTTTAGTCAGAGCCCTGGCGCCAAAGAGAGAGATGACGCTGAAAGAAGCCGGATGACGTCAGCGTTCCTGATTAAAGAGGACCCCGGCGTCATCTATGATTAAAGTAGCTTTGTAAAGTAGTTTGTCCAGTCAAAGATGCCATTAGGGTTTCTTGTTCTGTAAGCCACCCTCTCCCCTATATAAGGAGAGGGGCTATATAAGGAGAGGGGGTACTGCCTCATACAGGCGCGAGTCCACAGAAGAGGTTAGACAATAGAACTTGTATTCAAGCACCTGTAACCATGTTGAGATCAATGAAGCCAGCGATCTAGTAAAGAGTTCTTCCTCTTGTCTCTCTTCTTGCATACCGGCCTTTGGTTGTGTTCTTGAGGAAAGCATCCGGAAGTTCATCCCATCTAGTCGCAAACCCTCCCCCGAATCCTCTAGCGTCCATTCGGCCCCAATCTAAGCCATCCTATGGCATCTGCTCGTTCGCCACGACGACAGACGAGGAGGGAGTTAGGGGGAGGGGCGGCGGGGGGGGGGGGGCTAGGGTTCGCCCCCCTGTCGCTCGGAGGAGGCGAGATAGGAGCTGGTCTTTTAATGTCTAGGCACTGTTGAATCTGACGAGATCGGATTGGAGGCTAAGGGCATCTCCAATCCAACGGTACGATCTAATCAGGTTAGGCAGTTCAGAATCAGTCTGCGCGGATACCCTAATCAGGTGTGCACGGTCGAGCAACACGACTAAAATGGACTGATCCGTCTGTCGTGGTCCTTCTGTCTATCAAATTTGGGGAGGCGATGCGTCTATGTGAATGCGTCAGAGATAGCGCGTGCCGTGGACCAGCATGGCAACGATCCAATGGCTTGCTTTGTCTAGTCATCAATGGACATAGGATGACTCCAAAGCTGGCTGCGCCGCCCAATTTCTGGGCTAGCCGCCTACGTTCATCAATGCCGGCGTTTCGGCCTCCGCGACGCTAACCAATGCCTTGTTTTTTTTAATAGGTCAGCGGCGGCCATTTTCTCCCACAAAGCCTTAGAGTGGGAAACATTTGCCTGACCAATTAATCAACCCTAATCGGTTTTCAGAAGCCTTAGGTAACAAACAATCTCGTTTTCACAATGCTAAATCGGTTGCTAAGAACTATGGGAGGTATTTAGGATTTTGCAAGCACAGTTTGCTATTGTTCGGGGACTCGCATGGTTTTCGGAGCAAGAAACACTATGGAGGATCATGGGACAACTTGTATGATATTGCACTATGATCATCGAGAATGATTGTCGATTTTAGATCACCATTATGACCTCATGGGACGGGTGGCGAATCCTCGTAGGCGTGGATACCACATCCAGCACTTCTTTCAAGTTCTTCATGAAATTGAAGATGCGGAGACTCACCGCCAACTCAAAGATGATCTCGTAGAGAAGTGGTGGAAGTGAAAATGAGGAGTTTGTATTTTGGTTGCTATGTTTCTTATTTCGGGTTTCATAGACTTTGTGATTTGATGCATGTATATACATGTTTAAACCATGGAATTGTGTTGTAATTGTTATGTACTATTTTTAAAAAAAAATTAGTCGACTTGAATTAATTATATAGCAATTCAGTTAACATATGCACAAATGGGCATACCAGTCTTTTGGTATCCAGATTATATGTAAGCTAGAAAATCAGATTTTTTTCTCCTTTACCCGAAACTACTTTGCTTACCCATATAAGCTACTGGAGAGCACCTCTAGCAGGTCACTTAGATAGCGGTACTTTATAAGTTGTATAAGGGGAACCAAAAAAAAGTTGTTATACACAGTTCAAAATGTGCTCTAGACGAATAGAAACATTATAATTTAAAAACCTGTTCGCCCGATATTTTCAACAAACATAACACATAGTTCTTTAGATCATCATACTATCGCACATAGCATGGTTTGTCGGGATACTTCGTCGGAAGTTTAACCCTAACTCTAGACTACGACTAAAAGTAGCAAAAGTGGTGCCAGATAGTTCACCGGTGCATTCGGACTGGGCGGCGACGAGCTTCACTCGCTATGGAATGACATGTTCACGACGTCCTAGCGTGCTCCCCGTGCTCTTCGCCAGCGCCCGGTCGTCGGTCCCAGCGACGCGAGCACGGAGAACTATAGATAGACAAACGTCGGCGAACACGCCTCACCCGTGCCACGCCTCCGAGAGGGCGCCACATTTTTGGCGCTCGGGGCGATGGAGGAGCGGAGGGGGGCGGTTGGGATTTGGCTGAAATCAGCCACGTATATTGGCATTCGTCCCCTACATCTATCGTTTGGGGTGGGGGTGGGGGGCATTTAAGAGCATCTCCAGTCGCGTCCCCCAAACCGTCCCCCAAAGGGATTTGGGGCGCGCCGGACAAAAAAAGCGTTCCAGCCGCGTCCCCCAAAGCCCATTTTTGTCCGGCGCGGCCCGATACGGTGTCCGGCGCCCCGAGCCCGTCCCCGTCCCACAGGGGACGCTCCGGGGACGCCGGACACAACGAAATGAGAGGCGAGGAGGCGCGGGGCCGACGCGTCAGCGGCACAGTTAATTTAAACCTAACCGTCGCCTACCTCGCGACGGAAGTTATTCGCGCGCAGCGGCATCTTTGCCTTAATGGCGACGAAGGGGCAGGCGAGACGTCTCGTCGGTGCTGCGCAGCCTCCACGCGTCGCCGGCGTTCGCACGCCACCACCCGTTCCCGCGCGATCTTCCCGCCTCTTCTCGTCTGTTCCCGCGCTTTCTTCCCGACGCCGGCGTCTATAAAAGGTCTCCCGGCTCATCAATGGTAGCCACCACACCCCGCCGGCAACAAACACAGCCCTCGTCGCTCCACAGCCGTCTCCTCCATCACCAGTGGCAATGGCGAACCGCCCCGGCGATGGCCACTTCCCTCCACCGCCGTCTCCTCCATTGACGAGCCGGCAGCGGCGTGCGGCACTCGAGGAGGCACTCGAGGAGGAGGCCCGCCAGCGGCGTGAGGCGCAGCAGGCGGCGGATCTAGCGGCGTTCTCGCCCCTGCCTCCGCAGTGAGGAGGCCGCGGCGGCAGCAGCGTGGCAGGAGCAGACGGTGCGACACCGTTGCGGCGTTCGACGCCTCGACGGGACAAGAGGCGCGACGGCGCCTGAACAGGGTGGAGATTTAGCAGCTATGGTCTGACGAGCGCCGGCGCCAGCGCGCTGAGCGGCAGGCGCTGTTCCGTGAACGGCGTGACTCGATCGAGCGCCGGCGGCGTGAGTCGATCGAGCTCCAGCAGCAGGCGACGGCGGAGGAGCGTCGACAGCGGGAGGCGGCGCTTACGGCGCTATGGGGGAGGCGGGCGGAGCAGTTGGCGGCGGCCAACGCGTTTGCGGCGGCGATGATGGAGGCGCCAACAGATGTGGAGGAGGAGGCGCCAATGGAGGAGGAGGCCGAGGCGGAGGAGACCGAGGTGGAGGACGACGACGACGACGACGAGTTCGACTGGTCCGACGACGACGCCCCGCACCCGGACGAGACGGCCGATCAGCAACGCGCCCTCGTCGAGTCCTTCGAGTCGGAGAGGAAGCTCCAGGACGACGCCCGTGCCCTCGAAGAGGCGCATATTCGTCGCGCCATCGAGCTCTCCCTCCAGGCGGCGCAGCAGGAGACGGCGGAGGACGCGCGGCGGGAGCGGCACCGTCTGGCCACCGCCGAACGCAAGGAGAGGAGGCGCGCGCAGGAGGAGCTGCGGCGTAGGGGAGGCGACGACGGGGCGGGGCCGTCGAACGCGCCGCCGGGCGGTCAGTAGTCTAGGTTTAGATGAAATCTAGCCGTTTTCATTCAAACTTTGTAATATATAATCAAAATTGAATGAAAACCTTTATTTTCGTGCACAAATATTCATTTGGGGGCGGCGTTTCGGGGACGCGGCTGGGGAGCGACGTCCCCCAAACGCGGCACGAACAAAACACGTCCCCCAAACGCTCGATCCGGCGCGGTTTGGGGGACGGTTTGGGGGACGCGACTGGAGATGCTCTAAGACTGCCACTTTTATTTTCTATAAGGACAATGCCATTTTACAAGGTATGTTTGGAACAAAAATAAGGAATTTGCTAGAGATGCTCCAAGAGTTCGACTCCTGGCTCGCCTACCATCTACCGCAGGTAGGGTATAAGAAGAAAAAAAGGCGAATTTGAGAAAAATACACACCTTCCATGAATTAACAAATGGGCTTATATATGATCATCCTTGATCCAAGATGATGAGTGCTTTAAGCTTCGTGGGAGCTGGATAGACGTTCATCAGCTCGGTTTAGGCGAGTCTGGACTCTACTCTTGAGGTCGACCCCTTCTTTACAGAGCATATGCCGTGTTACTTTCCAAAGTCCTATTCAAGGATCAGAAGAGAAACCATCCACTCCATGACTACTACTGGAATCCAGTGAGTTAGTGATCCAATCCTCCTACACAAGTCAAGAACATGTCACTATCATTGCTTTCCACAAACAAACTTTTTATGTGTCCGTTTCAAGAGTGAGAAAAAAATCTATGACAGAATATTCTGATTCAGTCTATCACCTGAAGTGAGCACATGAAAGAACCGATCTGTCTGGCCAACTGTCGATTGCACATTAGGCCACTGTCCACCAATTAACTTGCGAGTTCGTTCGGCAGCAATAGCTTCAGAATCATGGACATTGGCGTGATTGACACGAGTATGACACGACCAAGGCAAGACAACATGTATAGTTTGTGCCTTGGCATAGCCTTAACGTTAATTATTTTTTTGAACATGGCCTTAACATTAATGGCGAGGTTTAATAGAGGAAAGGCTTGCGGTGGGCAACTTCACAAGGAGCATCCGTCCCCTTGACAAAGCCAAGAAGCAGCCTAGCATTTCCATGTTTCAGTGCTTATCATGCATCCGATTATAAAAGCTTGAGTTGGTGTTAAGAAAAACACATCAGTAGTAGGTTTATATGTTCCTAGTGCAACTTTCAGCGCAAGTGATAAACATAAGCCACAAAAGTTGGATGTCAATAACAACGTGGGATATGATCACACAATCTTACCCTTTCATCTCAAAACAAATCCTGCAACTTTCAGAGGAAGAGGGGTGTTTTGGAACATGGGAGCATATGCTCCCTTTATTTTAAAATTCATCTTACACATATTTTGAATTTCAAAAAAATTGAAACAAAAAATTCGCACGTACATTTTCACGTGCTACGCGCTCACAAAGTTGTTTCATAAAAAATGGACTTGTCATGTGACGTGTGTAAAAAAGACAAAATTCAGTGCTAAAAATAATGTTTTTTACAAGGTAAATTTTCTGTTTTTTACATAGACCACAAAAAATATTGATTTTTCCTGAAACTTGAGGAATGCACATATATTATGGAGATGTACATGTAGAATTTTTTGTCAAAATTTTTCGACAACTCGAAATATAATTTTTCGGTATAGGGAGCATACGCACCCGGGAGCCGAATTGAATTTCTGCTCCTTCAGTCTGAAGCAATAATCATAGTACAAACCGCCTTTCTTTCAGTACCAGAAAAGAGAAATGCCATGAAACTTGAAGGAGAGGGAATAGCATAGCAGGTTTCTTCATGCCTAACTTCTGACAAGAATGCAGGTAAAATTGCAAGAACAGTCAGCACAATTCAGGACCCAACTTGACAACCAGGATCAACGATAAGGCTGGCATCCATGGGGGAACGACAAGCCAGGAACAATAAGCAATGGGATGAAATGCAGTTAAGAATAATAGAATATATATATTTACATAATTATTTCATAATCGAGAGAATGAAACCATGATTGATTAAGGAGATGATAGACACAATTGAGACCCTAGCACACTAGCCCAGACCTGAAGAGAACCTATTGACTGAAGTAAACTTGATGACCGGTAAGGAAGCAACTGGACCCTGTGTAACCATCAATCAGATCTTGTTGATCTTCTCAGCTACCACAACAGGATTCTGCTTAGCTATCTGGTCTCGACCAGCCTTCTTGTAGTCGAAGGAGCATTCATGGGAGTCAGCGTAGCGGTGCATGGAGCAGAAGGTTCCACCACAGCGGCACTGGAAACCGGTCAACCCGACCTTCTTGCGGCATGAAAGGCATCGGTTGCTGGGAGGCTTTGGAGGTTCCTGCGCTGCCTGGCCATCAGCCGCAGTAGCTGCAGGTGCTTCATCCGTCTTTGCTGGTTCTAACGGCAGCGTGGAAGATGACGCCGCCGCGAACACTTTCTTCTGAACTACAGGGGTCGCTATCGTGGCGACCTTAATGAAATCCCTGTAGCACTTGGAGCACATGTTGTTCGTCATGCTGTTGCCAAAGAATCCACAGTTGTTTACGCACAATATTGGCGCCTCGGGGGTTTGGACAGTCTCCTCAGACTCCTTCCAGCTCTCCTGTGCCATTGCTACCGACGGACTGTAGGCATAGAAGTATTACAATCCGTTAGCAAGAAATAGTGATGCAGAAATAACAACAGGACACATTATTTAGGATCAGAAGTAAAACCTAATGTCAGTGCTTTTTTACGTACGAACACTGAAGCTACATGGAAGTTACAAGGATTGCTGCTACTTTTCATTGTCATCCAAATTAATTCAAAGATGTGATCCTGGTTCAGGCTGCAAGTTGTTAAAACAACACCTGTGGTCGATGTATTTGTAAGGTGTGAGTGCATGACAGGACACCCCAAGCTAAAATAGTTTTTTGTTCAATTAGTTCATAAGGCCCTCAAATCAGGGTATCGGCAAGACTTCCATGACTATGTTGGACTGTTTGCGCGCCAATAGTCTTGACAACAGTCAGGGCAGGTGATTCTAACATCAAAAGATAGTTGTCCTTTAATTCCTTCCTGATTCAGGTACACCCTATTAGCACATCTATGCCGCAAGAACCTGAACTAGGCTTCAGACATATGCATACTAGTCACGTGAAGTGAAATCATCTAAACACAACAACCTCTGCCCTCCCTGAATTTTGAGCTATGGTATTGCTACGCAATGCCATGTGGCTGCACCGCTGATCAGTCATATAGGCCAGCTGATGATAATAATTCTTCATGGCCAATCTTCCCCATCTCATCCTTAATCCCCCTGGCCATATAAGCAACTTTGTTTTATGACTAAGCCATGTCATCCAACTTGTTTTGTAAGAGAAGAGAAGAATGCCTTGCAACACCTGCACAAGGCAGGACGGCAAACCGTACGAAACAATCTACATCAAAAATCCTTCCACAATTCACGCAATCTAATTCCTTGCCCGGAATGTCCAGGCGGCTGACCTTTCCAGGATATCTTGAAGAAATCCCATGACGGCATCTGCAAGGTATCCTGGCCGCCGCTAATTCGCTAATCTGACAGGCCCGGCAAGCAACCACTTTATTGCCGGCTTTCTCCATGGCCAGATCAATCCTCATCCTTTTGATTCACTTTTCTCTCGTGATTTTCGAATCCAAATCTAAAAATCCGGCGCAATCGCGAACCACCGCGAGGAATTCAGCAAATTCAAAGAAAAAGTCAACCTCCTCCTCCTCTAAACCACACCAACCACTACGACGATTACCACGCGCAAATCAAAGACATGCACGAACAATCCTACCAGCCAAAACCTAAAACGAATCGACGCAGATCCGGCCACACGGAATCAATCCTCAGAAACAGAACCCAAAAAAATCAAGAAAAATCTACCCAAAATTTGAAAAAAAAAAAGTACACATGAACGCGCGCATCAGGCGGGCGAGGCCGCGGCACCACCGTGCGGCGTGGCCTCCGGTGATCGGATCTGGGGGGAGGAGACGGGGCGGCGGGGCAGCAACTAACCTGTGGGCGAGGAGACGGCACGCGACTTTTCCCTACGCCACGGACGGAGAAGTTTATTTTCTGGCGTCGAGGAAGGCGATGGATTGATTGATTATGTTGGGAGGGCGAGGCGGTGTGTGTGGCGTGCGCTTATAAAGGCCGGACACAGTCTTTCCCGATACGACGCTACCATTTCCTTTCCTTAACTGCTTCGGATTAGCTGGCGTAATTACTTTATTAGCAATCCTCGATTTTTGCTTTGGATTTCGACGTGTTCGGGCCGGCCTAATCCTTTCCTTTTCATCCGGCTTCTAGTACCGTGGGGACGCTTCTGGACCGCGTGGGTCACGAGGAAGGTGACGTCCGTCGGGATGCTGGGTGGGCCTGGCGCTTAGGGAGGTGTGTAGGCCCACGTGGCGGTGGATGGGTTCGGCGTGGAACGGGTCTGTCGTGGGCCTGGAAAGCGTTTGCCGTGTGGTCAGGCCCACGTGTATGTGGTAAGCTTTTCTAGACTTTTTGGGAGGATGAGGAGGTGGTGGGTCTATCTAGATTTTGTTTACTTCCCTCAAAAAAATTCTAGATTTTGTTACTTTTTTATTCCAAAAAAATCTAGGTTTCCCTAAATAAAATTTGGAATTTTTTGTGCGCAAAAAAAGAAAATCTGGAATCGTAGATGCAGCTTTACATGGTGTGCTCTAGTATATTTGGAAACATCTTTCTATAAAGGCGGGATTAGACTATTAGAGCATCTTTACCGGGCTCCCAAATCGTAGCGGGCAATATGTCAACGATGTTATTGAGATCGTTAACATCACATGCTGGTTAAAATTGTTTAAGCATTTTCACCAGCAACCCCAATAACCATAGAAACCATAGGGAGTATACACTGTCAACATGCATGTAGGTTGGACTGAAAATTAAGATAGTGTTTAAACAATTTGAGAGGCTGAATGTAGGTCACATAGCTGCATGCATGGAAAAGAGGCTTCCGAAATCTCCTATAGCCTTCCAAGTACCAAGCACGGGTGGGAAGCAAGCTATTTTATGCGGGACACCGACGACTAGTTTTCGTATAGGGGCACCGCTAGAATCACGTTTTATGATCGCAACGCCAATATGCCTATTAGGATGGCTATTGGGGCCACTAGCAGAGATGCTCTTATGTTTTATTTTTACCATGGCTCAGAATAACTGAAAAAATATCCTACTCCATTTTTTAATACAAGGCCACTATCAAAACTATAATTTTAATCTATACATTACCCATATCTTTTACCGAGAAAAAAATGATTAGATTTTCCTCGTACGATGGTGCTCATTAATTTGAAAATTGCATGTACCATAGAGATGGAGACACAACCTGCAACATGTTTAATTAGCTCCGAACATGAAATTTTTCCACATAATTAATCATCTTATTTGTTAGTTGATTTTGTTCATTTTTATACTTGAAAAATAAGATAGTGGTCTTGTATGCAAGAAACGAGGGAGTATAAACTTGGAATATCATGGCAAGGACAAATTACACAACGTACTAAAACTTAACCTTGCACATATGTCTGCACTAATTTTCATATACAGATTAGTTCATTCAAAATTTACTTTGTTGTGAATTTTACAAAGAAAACAACCTTGAAAATCCCTATACAATCAAACAAACTCCTGGACAACTAGAGGAGAGGATGCGGTGTGTGTCGATCTCGATCATGGTTTTGTCTGCAACGTCGTCTTTGATTCCACGAAGTTCAGGATGAACTCGGACGTCCATGATGAGTCGGCGAGGCAGAAGGAGACCCTGAATGTGCGACCGAGGGCGGTGGTGGTGTACGCGGAGGTGGCGTTGCCGGTGTTGCCAATAGAGGCCATGTGGTTGAGGACGATGAAAGCTGGAGAGAGTCTTTAGACAATTTGAGAGGCTGAATGTAGGTGATGACCCACAAGTATAGGGGATCGCAACAGTGTTCGCGGGAAGTAAAACCCAATTTATTGATTCGACACAAGGGGAGACAAAGAATACTTGAAAGCCTTAACAGCGGAGTTGTCAATTCAGCTGCACCTGGAAACATACTTGCTCGCAAGAGTTTATCAGTAGTAACAGTTTATAAACGATGAGTAGTGAAATAACAGCAGCAGAGTAACAGAGACAGCAATAGTGATTATAGTAAACATCAGGATTAAAATATTGTAGGCACAGGGATGGATGACGGGCGTTGCATGGATGAGAGAAACTCATGTAACAATCAAAGTAGGGCATTTGCAGATAATAATAAAACGGTGTCCAAGTACAAAGCAATCCATAGGCATGTGTTCCGTATATAGTCGTACGTGCTCGCAATGAGAAACTTGCACAACATCTTTTGTCCTACCAGCCGGTGGCAGCCGGGCCTCTAGGGAATCTACTGGATATTAAGGTACTCCTTTTAATAGAGTACCGGAGCAAAGCATTAACACTCCGTGAACACATGTGATCCTCACATCACTGCCATCCCCTCCGGTTGTCCCGATTTCTGTCACTTCGGGGCCTTCGGTTCCGGATAGCGACATGTGTATACAACTTGCAGGTAAGATCATAAAACAATGCATATCATGATAAAATAATAACATGTTCAGATCTGAGATCATGGCACTCGGGCCCTAGTGACAAGCATTAAGCATAACAAGTTGCAACAATATCATCAAAGTACCAATTACGGACACTAGGCACTATGCCCTAACAATCTTATGCTATTACATGACCAATCTCATCCAATCCCTACCATCCCCTTCAGCCTACAGCGGGGGAATTACTCACACATGGATGGGGGAAACATTGCTGGTCGATGGAGAGGCGTCGGTGGTGATGATGGCGATGATCTCCTCCAATTCCCCATCCCGACGGAGTGCCAGAACGGAGTTTCTGGTCCCCGAGACGGAGTTTCACGATGTGGCGGCGTTCTGGAGGGTTTCTGGCGACTTCGACTTCGTCCTCGCGTTTTTTAGATCGAACCCTTTAAGTAGTCCAGAGGAGGGCGTCGGAGGCCAGCCGAGGGGGCCACACACTAGGGCGGCGCGCCCCCCTCCTGGGCCGCGCCGGCCTAGTGTGTGGGGCCCTCGGGCCTCCACCTGGCTTGCCCTTCTGGCTCCCTAAGTCTTCTGGTAAAATAGGCCCTTGGGTATAAATTCCGAGGATTTTCCCGAAAGTTGAATTTCTGCACAAAAACAAGACACCAGAGCAATTCTGCTGAAAACAGCGTTAGTCCGTGTTAGTTGTATCCAAAATACACAAATTAGAGGCAAAACAATAGCAAAAGTGTTCGGGAAAGTAGATACGTTTTGAACGTATCAACTCCCCCAAGCTTAGCTTATTGCTTGTCCTCAAGCAATTCAGTTAACAACTGAGTGCGATAAAAGAACTTTCACGAACACATTTGCTCATATGATGTAAATATTCTCATGATATGGCTAACACTTAGGCAGTTCATAATAAGATGCATGCAAATAAGATCATCTAATAGCTATGTCAATCATGGAAATGTACCAACAAGTAATAATAAGCATCATGAATCATGTCTATAAGCAGGATTGCAATGTTCATAAAAGGATATGATAAAGTGGTATCTCGCTTGCCCGAATTTGAACAGCAAAACATAAATGCCTGTGCACCTCACGAGGTTCATAGAAAGACTAGAAATAGAGATTGTCAAAGATAAAAGCATCAAAGTTATACCACAGTCAATCATATTTTGGGACAAGCATATTATACTAAGAATGACAGTTGTGCTCTCAAGAAAGTGCTCAAAGAAAGGATGGAGACACAACATAAAAGTAAAAGATTGACCCTTCGCAGAGGGAAGCAGGGATTAACATGCGCTAGAGCTTTTCATTTTTAAAACATGAGTAAAATTATTTTGAGAGGTGTTTGTTGTTGTCAACGAATGGTAATGGGTACACCAACTACCTCGCCAACCAGACTTTCAAGAGCGGCTCCCATGAATGACGTTATTTCTACCAGCAAGGTAGATCATCCCTCTTCTCTTTTGTTTACACACGTACTTTAGTTTTTATTATGAGTGACACTCCCCCCAACCTTTGCTTACACAAGCCATGGCTAACCGAATCCTCGGGTGCCTACCATCAATCTCATACCATGGAGGAGTGTCTATTTGCAAAATTAAGTTACTTACTGATGAATCAGAGCAAAACTTGTGAAGAGAATTATTAATGAAGTTATTAATTGGGGCTTGGCACCCCGTTGCCAGCTCTTACTATGAAAGTCCGTCAAAAGTAAATGACAAGGTTGAAAGATAAACACCACATACTTCCTCATGAGCTATAAAACATTAACAAAAATTGAGAAGCATTTTGAAGGTTTAAAGGTAGCGCATGAGAATTTACTTGGAATGGTTTGAAATGCCATGCATAGGTATTTATGGTGGACACTTTCGAATAACTTGGTTTTCAGGTGTTTGGAAGCACGAGCAGTGTTCCGCTCAGTACAAGTGAAGGCTAGCAATAGACTGGGGAGCGACAAATCAAGAGAGCAGTCACTGTCATAATCATGCTTGCGGCAAAATAAATTAACGGAGGCATAAAAGTGATACAAGAACTCTGAAGCAATGTAGATCATCGGGGCTTAATTGACTTTTGTTCAGTCATATGCATGCGTGAGCATGTGCCAAGTCGATTCAAATAAATTATTCAGAGGAGGATACCACAATGTCATACCTATTTATGAATAAAACAATGCAAGCAAACATCCATGACATGCTACTCATATTAATAAATTGGAGCTAAACATGAGAGATCATGAACTACTAGACTTTCTTAAATGACATATACCTCACATGAACCAACTAAGCATGCTCACATGGATGAGTATATGTACAAAAGTGAAAACAAATAGAGTTCATACCAGCCTCTCACCACAATCCAATTGTCGTAGATCGTCATTATTGCCTTTCACTTGTGTAGCTTGAATAATATGAAATGAAAACCACTCTCCAGCCACCGAAGACCATTGAACTCATAATGAACTTTACAAAACCAAAGAAGAACAGCAAATATTTTTGGTGTTTTCGAATTGGAAACAAGAACAAAAGGAAACAAGCAAACAAAGCAGAATCTTTTTGGATTTTCTTATAGCAAACCAACGATAGCAAATAAGCAAAATAAATGCAAGAAACCAAAATAAACAAATGATGAAGAGAAACAATAGAAATATTTTTGGTCTTTTTGTGTTTTAGGAAAGAAACAAAGCAAAAACAAGAAAATGGAAACTAGAAGAGTCACATAAACACAAAGCAGCAGGAATTCGTCAAACTTGACAGCAGTATAGTAATCGATTTTTAAGAAATTCTTCCTCTGCTCAAATCAAAAAGTATCCAACTAATGAAAGTTAGATAACTACCTGGGGAACATGCACAAAAATTGGCTTCGCAAAATAATGTTCTGGCTATTTTTGAGAATTGTTTTGGTAACAGTCCAGAATCTGTTTTCAGGCAGCACTTCCCCAAATATCATCTCCCTCTCATTAGAAAACCACTTAAAGAAACTAAACAAGTATATACAAGTATCCAGCAACCATAATATGCAAAGAATGAGTGATGCCGGTATACCTCCCCCCAAGCTTAGGCTTTTGGCCTAAGTGGAGTTCAACCCCAGCGAGGGTCGCTGTTCCACGCCGGTGGATCATACATGGCGTAGTCATAGTGAGGTCCCTGTGCAGAAGAAAAGCGTGGAGGCTCCACATGCCCAAAATGTTGATGCGAAGAACTTGCTGCATCGGATGACGAGTCGAGGTGTTCCTCGGCCTCCTCCGTGTTGTCTCTTGCATGATGGCCTCCTCCCTCTATGTGTGCATTCAGTGCACCTTCTGTGACTGACCAATCCTTCCTGGAATCAAGGTTAAATAGAACAGGCGCAGGAAATCTTACTAGTTTTTCAGTTTTCTTAGTTATTCTCCAAGCTTTCTTATAAAATGTCATCTTGTAAAACAGGTTACCCAAATTAGATGAATCAGAAACAAATTCATGTTTAATCATGAAGACTATGTCAAGTCTTTCTATGGGAAGTTGAATATCAAGATGGTGAGGTTCTACACCATGCAAAGCTAGTAATCGAGAGGCGATGAGACCTCCACAAATTCCGCCCTTCTCACGGTTAGTAGCAAGTCTATAAGCTATCAACGCACCCAAATTATAAGCCTTATTACTTTGCAATGCAGCAGCTAGAAAAGCTAAATCCTGGATAGATAATTTACTTGCATACTTTCTAGCAAGAACGCACTTAGTAATGAAATAGGCAAAGTAGCGAATAGCTGGGAGTTGAATGCTACTGATTTTACCACCATCCTCTGAGAAGCTCCTTCCATGACAAATCATCTCGAAGAGGTTCAAGAGCTCTTGCGGCGATCCCCTTATCTTCTCGCATGATCCCCATTGCGGCACTCTAATTGCTGTACAAAAATCATCGAATGGCAAGTTGACAGTTTTATTATAAATTTTGTATTGAACCATGGGGTTAGATTGCGACCAATTGAACTTAAAATCCTACACAACAGACATAGCCAATTTTGCATATTGGCATGGTTCTCCGTCAACAAAATCATTCAACCCTGCACGAGAAATTAGATTCTGAACATCTCCCAAGATTCCTGCACTTCTCATGAAATCTGTGCACGGGTAGTAAGAGGGGTATACTCCCTCTTCGCGGTTCACTCTCATGACTTGTTGCACCTCCAATTCTTGTTGGTTTAGTTGATGTCTATTCCACTCCATTTTCTAAAATTTTCAACAATCATTATAAAATTTGATTTGGTGACATATAATTGAGGGGAACTACTATAGGAACTTGCTAGAGTACTAATCATGCATCAAAACTAGTTTATACAACTTAGAACAAGCATGCAAGCTCACTAAACATGTTACCTACAACAGCAAAATATTCAAGATATACTCAACCAAACAAAATTCTACTTGGATAATCGGAGGAGTCACATACCGGAGAGCAAATGTGCCAAATTTCAGACAGAAATCTGGGCTGAGCAAAGAGATCGAGAAATCTTGAGCTCTTGAGCAGAAACGCGAGTGAGAGAAAGCTGGTGCTGGTTTTTTCGGGAGAGAGAAGAGAGTGGGAGGAAGAGATAAGGAAGTGGGGCAAGGGGGAGCCCACACACCAGGGTGGCGCGCCCCCCTTCCAGGTCGCGCCGGCCTGTGGGGTGCCACCCTGGGGTGCCCCACTGGTCATCCCCAGGTGCTCCCAGGTGCGTCTTCGAAAAATAGGACCAACGGTATAATTTTTGTGAATTTTTGAAAACTTTGAAAAATGCACATTTCTGGGTATTAAGTTTATCATTACTGGACATGAAAAGATTTTGAAATCTCTAATTAACTAAGGAACTTTGCAAAACAAAAGTGCTACAGCAAGTAGAATAAGTGGAGGAAGAAAGAAATGTTGTTTACCTCCTCCATGCATAAAAAAAGTATTTGTTAACAAGGTTGATCAAGTCTTGCCACCAAATAAATTTTACATAGCATAAGAAGAAATAAACCTCAAATCAATCATGTTACCTTGAATTGTATTGATATGGATCCAATCATAAGATTTTGATATCCTTCTTTAGGCTCATATATAGGACAATCAATAGTTCCCACTTTGATAGTTCTCACATTAGAAATGGTATTAACTCCACATACTTTATCAATCCTCTTGGGGAAATAGATGGTATGCTCCTTGTCATCAACATTAAAAGTAACTTTTCCTTTATTGCAATCAATAACAGCCCCTACGGTGTTAAGAAAAGGTCTCCCAAGAATAATAGACATATTATCATCTTCAGGCATTTCCAACACAACAAAATCAGTTAATATCAAGCAGTTATTAGTTGAAGGAGATATGCCCTAGAGGCAATAATAAAGTGGTTATTATTTATATCTTTATGTTTATGATAAATGTTTATATATCATGCTAGAATTGTATTAACCGAAACATTAGTACATGTGTGATATGTAGACAAACAAGAAGTCCCTAGTATGCCTCTTAAACTAGCTTGTTGATTAATGGATGATTAGTTTCATAATCATGAACATTGGATGTTATTAATAACAAGGTTATGTCATTGTGTGAATGATATAATGGACACACCCAATTAAGCGTAGCATAAGATCTCGTCATTAAGTTATTTGCTATAAGCTTTCGATACATAGTTACCTAGTCCTTATGACCATGAGATCATGTAAATCACTTATACCGGAAAGGTACTTTGATTACACCAAACACCACTGCGTAAATGGGTGGCTATAAAGGTGGGATTAAGTATCCGGAAAGTATGAGTTGAGGCATATGGATCAACAGTGGGATTTGTCCATCCCGATGACGGATAGATATACTCTGGGCCCTCTCGGTGGAATGTCGTCTAATGTCTTGCAAGCATATGAATGAGTTCATAAGAGACCACATACCACGGTACGAGTAAAGAGTACTTGTCAGGAGACGAGGTTGAACAAGGTATAGAGTGATACCGAAGATCAAACCTCGGACAAGTAAAATATCGCGAGACAAAGGGAATTGGTAATATATGTGTATGGTTCATTCGATCACTAAAGTCATCGTTGAATATGTGGGAGCCATTATGGATCTCCAGATCCCGCTGTTGGTTATTGGTCGGAGTGAGTACTCAACCATGTCCGCATAGTTCTCGAACCGTAGGGTGACACACTTAAAGTTGGATGTTGAAATGGTAGCACTTGAATTATGGAATGGAGTTCGAATATTTGTTCGGAGTCCCGGATGAGATCCCGGACATCACGAGGAGTTCCGGAATGGTCCGGAGAATAAGATTCATATATAGGATGTCATTTTATGTGAAATAAAATGTCGCGGAAGGTTCTATGGAAGGTTCTAGAAGGTTCTAGAAAAGTCCGGAAGAAACCACCAAGGAAGGTGGAGTCCACAAGGGACTCCACCTCCATGGCCGACCAGCCCTAGATGGGGTGGAGTCCCAAGTGGACTCCACCATAGGGGCCGGCCACCCCCACATGGGAGGTGGGAATCCCACCTTTGGGTGGGAGTCCTAGTTGGGCTAGGTTTCCCCTCCTATGGAAGGTTTTGGTTTCGGGTCTTATTCGAAGACTTGGACACCAACACTTGGGATCCACCTATATAATGAGGGGCCAAGGGAGGGGGCCGGCCACCCCCAAGACCATAGCTTGGCCGCCCCCTTGAGTGGCCGGCCACCCCTCCCAAACCCTAGCTTTGCTCCTCCACTTCATATTGCCCGCGTAGCTTAGGGACGCTCCGCTGGAGTTCTAGACCGCCACCGTCACGACGCCGTCGTGCTTTGTCGGATTCAAGAGGAGCTACTACTTCCGCTGCCCGCTGGAACGGGGAGGTGGACGTCGTCTTCATCAACAACCGAACGTGTGACCGAGTACGGAGGTGCTGCCCGTTCGTGGCGCCGGAACCGATCGTGATCAAGATCTTCTACGCGCTTTTGCAAGCGGCAAGTGATCGTCTACCGCAGCAACAAGAGCCTCATCTTGTAGGCTTTGGAATCTCTTCAAGGGTGAGACTCGATACCCCTCGTTGCTACCGTCTTCTAGATTGCATCTTGGCTTGGATTGCGTGTTCGCCGTAGGAAAATTTTTGTTTTCTATGCAACGTTATCCTACGGTGGTATCGAGCCGTGTCTATGCATAGATGGTTGCACGAGTAGAACACAATGGTTTGTGGGCGTTGATGCTCTTGTTATCTTTAGTTTGAGTACTTTGCATCTTTATGGCATAGTGGGATGAAGCGGCTCGGACTAACTTTACATGACCGCGTTCATGAGACTTGTTCCTCGTTCGACATGCAACTTGTATTGCATAAGAGGCTTTGCGGGTGTCTGTCTCTCCTACTATAGTAAAGATTCAATTTACTCTTCTATTGAAAACATTAGTATCAACGTTGTGGTTCATGTTCGTAGGTAGATTAGATCTCTCTCGAAAACCCTAAACCACGTAAAATATGCAAACCAAATTAGAGACGTCTAACTTGTTTTTGCAGGGGTTTGGTGATGTGATATGGCCATAATGTGATGATGAATATGTATGAGATGATCATTATTGTATTGTGGCAACCGGCGTGAGCCTTATGGTTGTCTTTAAATTTCATGTTGAGTAGTATTTCAAAGTAGTTGTAATAGTTGCTACATGGAGGACAATCATGAAGACGGCGCCATTGACCTTGACGCTACGCCGACGATGATGGAGATCATGCCCGAAGATGATGGAGATCATATCCGTGCTTTGGAGATGAAGATCAAAGGCGCAAGAACAAAAGGGCCATATCATATCACATATGAACTGCATGTGATGTTAATCCTTTTTATGCATCTTATTTTGCTTAGATCGCGACGGTAGCATTATAAGATGATCCCTCACTAAAATATCAAGATAATAAAGTGTTCATCCTTAGTAGCACCGTTGCCAAGTCTTGTCGTTTGACGCACCTCGTGATGATCGGGTGTGATAGATTCAATAAGTACATATAACGGGTGCAAGACAGTTTTGCACATGCGGATACTAAGGTGGCCTTGACGAGCCTAGCATGTACAGACATGGTCTCGGAACACGTGATACCGAAAGGTAGAGCATGAATCATATGGTTGATATGATGAACACTTTGAGTGTTCGCCATTGAAATCACACCTTTTCTCGTGATGATCGGGTTTAGGTGCGGTGGATTTGGTTCGTGTGATCACTAAGACAATGCGAGGGATATTGTTTTGAGTGGGAGTTCACTTAGGTTTTTAATTATGTTGAATTAAAATTTGAACTCAATTTGTCATAAACTTAGTCTAAACTATTGCAAATATATGTTGTAGAGATGGCGTCCCCAATCAATTTTAATCGGTTCCTAGAGAAAGAGAAACTTAAGAGCAACGGTAGCAACTTCACCGATCGGTTCCGTCATGTGAGGATCTTCCTCTCGGCGGAAATCTGCAATTTGTGCTTGATGCACCGCTAGGTGACCCTCCTGCAGAAAATGAATCCGATGAAGTAAAAGCTGTTTACGCGACTCGGAAAACTCGGTACTCTCAAGTTCGGTGTGCCATCTGTGCGATGCGGAATCCGATCTTCAAAAACGTTTTGAGCACCATGATCCTCATGAGTTGATGAATGAGCTGAAAGCTATATTCGAGACTCATGCGGCGATGGAATGCTATGAAGCATCGAAACATTTCTTCACTGTATGATGGAAGAAGGCAGCTCCGTTAGTGAGCACATGCTCGCCATGACCGGGCATGCGAAGAAACTCGATGACTTGGGAATAGTGATTCCTAACAGATCGGGATTAATCGTGTCCTTCAATCAACGCCACCAAGTTACAAGAACTTTGTGATGAACTACAATATGCGAGAACATGAACAAGGAGTTACCTGAACTTTTTGGCATGCTAAAAGCTGCTGAGATTGAGATCAAGAAAGAGCATCAAGTGTTGATGGTCAACAAGACCACCAGATTTCAAGAAACAGGGCAAGTCTAAGGGAAAATTCAAGAAGGGTGGCAAGAAAGCTGCCACGCCTCCTATGAAACCTAAGAACGGCCCTAAGCACGATCTTGAGTGCTATTCGCAAGGAGAAGGGACAACTGGAAGCGTAATTGCTCCAAGTATACGGCTGATACGAAGAGCGGCCTTGTCAAGAAGAAGAAAGAAGGTATATTTGATATACATGTTATAGATGTTCATTTCAACGGTTCTCGTTCTAGTACTGGGTATTTGATCTTGGTTCGGTTGCTCATATTTGTAACTCGAAACAGGAACTAAAGAATAAACGACAACTGCTGAAAGATGAAGTAACGATGCGCGTTGGAAACGGATCCAAGGTCAATGTGATCGCAGTCGGCACACTTCCTCTACATCTACCTTCGGGATTAGTTTTAAGCCTAAATAATTGCTATTATGTACTGCGTTGAGCATGAACATTATATCTGGATCTTGTTTAATGCAAGACGGTTATTCATTCAAGTCTGAGAATAATGGTTGTTCTATTTTTATGAATAATATCTTTTATGGTCGAGCACCACAAAAGAATGGCTTATTTCTATTAGATCTCGATAGTAGTGATACGCATATACATAACATTGATGCTAAGCGAATTAAACTTAATGATAATTCTACTTATATGTGGCTTTGTCGTCTTGGTCATATTGGAGTGAAACGCATGAAGAAACTCCATACCGATGGATTACTTGAATCACTTGACTTTGAGTCACTTGATAGATGCGAAGCATGTCTAATGGGTAAAATGACAAAGACTCCATTTTACGGTATGATGGAGCGAGCCATCGACTTATTGGAAATCATACATACGAGATGTATGTGGACCAATGAGCGTAGCATCGCGCGGTGGTTATCGTTATGTTCTAACCTTCACAGATGATCTGAGTAGATATGGGTATATCTATTTCATGAAACATAAATCCGAAACTTTCGAGAAGTTTAAGGAATTTCAAAGTGAAGTAGAAAATCAACGTAACAAGAAGATCAAATTTCTACGATCTGATCGTGGAGGTGAATATCTGAGTTATGAGTTTGGCATGCATTTAAAGAAATGCGGAATACTTTCACAATTGACACCGCCGGGAACACCTCAACGAAACGGTGTGTCCGAACGTCGTAATCGAACTCTCTTAGATATGGTTCGTAGTATGATGTCTCTTACAGATTTGCCGTTATCATTTTGGAGTTATGCATTAGAGACAGCCGCATTCACTTTAAATAGAGCACCATCAAAATCCGTAGAAACGACACCGTATGAATTATGGTTTAATAAGAAACCTAAGCTGTCGTTCTGAAAGTTTGGGGTTGCGAAGCCTATGTAAAGAAGTTACAACCGGACAAGCTAGAACCCAAAGCGGAGAAATGCGTCTTCATAGGATACCCTAAGGAAACTATAGGGTACACTTTCTATCACAAATCCGAAGGCAAAATCTTTGTTGCTAAGAACGGAACCTTTCTTGAGAAAGAATTTCTCACTAAAGAAGTGACTGGAAGAAAAGTAGAACTCGATGAGATTGATGAATCTATACTCGTTGATCGAGTAGCGCAAGATCTGGGAAGTTGTACTGTACCGCCTACACCGGCAACAGAGGAAGCTAATGATAATGATCATGAAACTTCGAACGAGGAAACTATCGAACCTCGCAGATCGACAAGGGAACGTGCCACTCCTGATTGGTATGATCCTTGTCTAAATGTCATGATTGTAGATAACAATGATGAGGACCTGCGACGTATGAAGAAGCGATGATGAGCCCAGATTCCAACAAATGGCAAGAAGCCATGAAATCCGAAATGGGATCCATGTATGATAACAAAGTATGGACTTTGGTAGACTTACACGATAGCCGAAAGGCTGTCGAGAATAAATGGATCTTCAAGAGAAAAACAGATGCTGATGGTAATATTACTGTCTATAAAGCTCGACTTGTCGCAAAGGGTTTCCGACAAATTCAAGGAGTTGACTACGATGAGACTTTCTCACCTGTAGCGAAGCTAAAATCTGTGAGGATTTTGTTAGCAATAGCTGCATTTTTCGATTATGAGATTTGGCGAGATGGATGTCAAAACGGCGTTCCTTAATGGAGACATTGAGGAAGAGTTGTATATGGTACAACCCAAAGGTTTTGTCGATCCTAAAAATGCTTGACAAAGTATGCAAACTTCAGCGTTCAATTTATGGACTGAAGCAAGCATCAAGAAGTTGGAACCGACGCTTTGATAAGGTGATCAAAGACTTCGGGTTTATACGGTGTCATGGAGAGGCCTGTATTTACAAGAAAGTGAGTGGGAGCTACTGTAGCATTCACGATATTATATGTAGATGACATATTATTGATCGGGAATGATATAGAACTATTAAGCAGTGTTAAGGGTTATTTGAATAATAGTTTTTCAATGAAAGACCTTGGTGAAGCATCATATATATTAGGCATCAAGATTTATAGAGATAGATCAAGACGCCTAATAGGGCTATCACAGAGTACATATCTGGACAAGATTCTAAAGAAGTTTAGAATGGACGAAAGTAAGAAAGGGTTCTTACCAATGTTACCGAGGCAAGGTATTGAGTAAAACTCAAGGACCGGCTACGAGAAGAAAGAGAAAGGATGTGTAACATCCCCTATGCCTCGGCAAGAGGATCTATCATGTATGCCATGCTATGTACTAGACCGGATATAGCACATGTCGTTAGTTTGACTAGCAGATATCAAAGTGATCCAGGAATGGAACAACTGGACAGCGGTCAAGAATATCCTGAAGTACTTGAAAAGAACTAAGGATATGTTTCTTTGTTATGGAGGTGACCAAGAGCTCGTTGTAAACGGTTACACCGATGCAAGTTGGAACAACGATCCCGATGACTCTAAGTCACAATGCAGGTACGTGTTTATATTGAATGGTGCTGCAAAGAAGCTGGGCAAGCTCGAAGCGGTGCACGGTGGCGAAGTCTTCAACAGAATCGAGTACATAGCGGCTTCAGAGGCTTCATCGAAGCGGTATGGATGAAGAGGTTCATTGTAGAGCTCGGTGTGGTTCCTAGTGCATTGGACCCATTAATCATTCTTGTGATAACATGGGTGCCATCGCCAATGCACAAGAGCCAAGGTCACACAAGAGGCTGAAGCATATCAAGCTGCGTTACCACTCGATTCGCGAGTACATCAAAGATGGAGAAGTAAAGATTTGCAAAGTACACACCGATCCGAATGTAGCAGATCCGTTGACTAAAGCTCTCCCTAGGGCAAAGCATGACCAACACCAGAATGCCATGGGTGTTAGGTATATTACAATGTAATCTAGATTATTGACTCTAGTGCAAGTGGGAGATCGAAGGAGATATGCCCTAGAGGCAATAATAAAGTGGTTATTATTTATATCTTTATGTTTATGATAAATGTTTATATATCATGCTAGAATTGTATTAACCGAAACATTAGTACATGTGTGATATGTAGACAAACAAGAAGTCCCTAGTATGCCTCTTAAACTAGCTTGTTGATTAATGGATGATTAGTTTCATAATCATGAACATTGGATGTTATTAATAACAAGGTTATGTCATTGTGTGAATGATATAATGGACACACCCAATTAAGCGTAGCATAAGATCTCGTCATTAAGTTATTTGCTATAAGCTTTCGATACATAGTTACCTAGTCCTTATGACCATGAGATCATGTAAATCACTTATACCGGAAAGGTACTTTGATTACACCAAACACCACTGCGTAAATGGGTGGCTATAAAGGTGGGATTAAGTATCCGGAAAGTATGAGTTGAGGCATATGGATCAACAAAGTGGGATTTGTCCATCCCGATGACGGATAGATATACTCTGGGCCCTCTCGGTGGAATGTCGTCTAATGTCTTGCAAGCATATGAATGAGTTCATAAGAGACCACATACCACGGTACGAGTAAAGAGTACTTGTCGAGACGAGGTTGAACAAGGTATAGAGTGATACCGAAGATCAAACCTCGGACAAGTAAAATATCGCGAGACAAAGGGAATTGGTAATATATGTGTATGGTTCATTCGATCACTAAAGTCATCGTTGAATATGTGGGAGCCATTATGGATCTCCAGATCCCGCTGTTGGTTATTGGTCGGAGTGAGTACTCAACCATGTCCGCATAGTTCTCGAACCGTAGGGTGACACACTTAAAGTTGGATGTTGAAATGGTAGCACTTGAATTATGGAATGGAGTTCGAATATTTGTTCGGAGTCCCGGATGAGATCCGGACATCACGAGGAGTTCCGGAATGGTCCGGAGAATAAGATTCATATATAGGATGTCATTTTATGTGAAATAAAATGTCGCGGAAGGTTCTATGGAAGGTTCTAGAAGGTTCTAGAAAAGTCCGGAAGAAACCACCAAGGAAGGTGGAGTCCACAAGGGACTCCACCTCCATGGCCGGCCAGCCCTAGATGGGGTGGAGTCCCAGGTGGACTCCACCATAGGGGGCCGGCCACCCCCCACATGGGAGGTGGGAATCCCACCTTTGGGTGGGAGTCCTAGTTGGGCTAGGTTTCCCCCTCCTATGGAAGGTTTTGGTTTCGGGTCTTATTCGAAGACTTGGACACCAACACTTGGGATCCACCTATATAATGAGGGGCCAAGGGAGGGGGCCGGCCACCCCCAAGACCATAGCTTGGCCGCCCCCCTTGAGTGGCCGGCCACCCCCTCCCAAACCCTAGCTTTGCTCCTCCACTTCATATTGCCCGCGTAGCTTAGCGAAGCTCCGCTGGACTTCTACACCGCCACCGACACCACGCCGTCGTGCTGTCGGATTCAAGAGGAGCTACTACTTCCGCTGCCCGCTGGAACGGGGAGGTGGACGTCGTCTTCATCAACAACCGAACGTGTGACCGAGTACGGAGGTGCTGCCCGTTCGTGGCGCCGGAACCGATCGTGATCAAGATCTTCTACGCGCTTTTGCAAGCGGCAAGTGATCGTCTACCGCAGCAACAAGAGCCTCATCTTGTAGGCTTTGGAATCTCTTCAAGGGTGAGACTCGATACCCCCTCGTTGCTACCGTCTTCTAGATTGCATCTTGGCTTGGATTGCGTGTTCGCCGTAGGAAAATTTTTGTTTTCTATGCAACGTTATCCTACATTAGTAACTTGAACAGGAACATCCTCACATATACCAACAGGAATAGCAGTAGATTTATCAGCCATTTGCAAAGATATATCAGTAGGTATCAACTTATCTAAATAAAGTCTCTTGTAAAGAGAAAAAGGCATAACACTAACACCGGCTCCCAAATCACATAGAGCAGTTCTAACATAATTATTTTTAATAGAACAAGGAATAGTTGGTATACCTGGGTCGCCCAACTTCTTTGGAACTTTGCCATTGAAAGAGTAATTAGCAAGCATAGTGGAAATCTCCTCATTGGGGATTTTCCTTTTGTTAGTGACAATATCTTTCATATACTTTGAATAAGGAGGCAATTTAATAGCATCAGTCAAAGGGATTTGCAAGAATAAAGGTTTCATCCAATCGCAAAATTTATTATAGTGTTCTTCTTCCTTTGATTTTAGTTTCTTAGCAGGAAAAGGCATTTGCTTTTGCACCCAAGGTTCCCTTTCATTACCATGTTTCTTAGCAATAAAATCTTCTTTAGTATACTTTTTATTTTTAGCATGCTTTTCAGGTTCATCCTCAACTTCTTCTTTATCAGAAGCATCATTCTTATCATTATCATTTTCATGTTCATTACCACTTTCAGTTTCAGTATCAGAAATAGAAATACTATTAGGATCATTAGCAGGTTCAGAGGATTCTACAACATTTTTATGTTTCTTCTTCTTTTTCTTAGAAGGAGCACTAGGTTCAATACGTTGAGAATCTTGTTCAACTCTTTTGGGATGCCCTTCAGGATATAGAGGATCCTAGGTAGAAACACCGCCTCTAGTTGTTACTTCATAAGCATGTTTCTCTTTAGAATTATTTTTTAATAAGTCATTTTGCACTTTAGTGAGTTGATAAATTTGAGTTTGAACCATTTGAAAATGTTTAACAAGCATCTTAACATCATTGGAGGTTCTCTCCACAATATCATGCAAATTGCTAATAGCTTGAGAATTTTCCTTTAGATGATTCTCTACTCTCATATTAAAATTTTCTTGCTTAACAATATAATTCTCAAACTCATCTAAGCATTGAGCAGGAGGTTTTGAATACGGAATATCTTCCCTAGTAAAGCGTTGAAGAGAGTTTACCTCGATCATGGATGAAGGGGGAATTATCTCACATATATCTTCTATGGGAGGTAGATTCTTCACATCTTCGGATTTAATACCTTTCTCCTTAAGAGACTTCTTGGCTTCCCTCATATCTTCATCATTTAATTTAATCAAACCCCCCTTCTTCAATATTGGTGTCGGAGTTGGTTCAGGTGTAGTCCAATCATCATGACTCCGGCCTATTTGAGCCAATAATTCTTCAGCTTCGTCTGGAGTTCTTTTCCTGAAAACATAACCAGCACAACTATCCAAATATGCTCTAGACTCAACGGTTAGTCCACTATAAAATATTTCAAGTAAATCATGCTTTTCCAAATCATGTCCAGGTCGAGCTTTGATAAGAGAGCAAAATCTTGCCCATGCTTCTGGCAATTTCTCTCCATCTTCCTGGTCAAAGCTATAAATTTTTTGTAAAGCAGCATGTTGAGCACTAGCAGGAAAGTATTTCCGAAAGAAAACATCAAGCAAATCACCTGGACTTTTAATAGAACTAGGAGGCAAATTATTATACCAAGTTTTAGCATCATCCTTTAATGAGAAAGGAAATTTTTTAGCAATGAAATAAGTACGCATCTTGACATCATCAGAAAACAAGCTACTCATAGAAGAAAGTTCATTCATGTGTTCTACAGCACTTTCTTTTTCAGTACCACAAAAGGGTGTTTTCTCAACAATAGCTATATGAGATAGATCAAGAGAAAAATCATAATCTTTATCCTTAATGCATATAGGAGATGTGGCAAATTTAGGATCAGAAGATAGCTTATATCTAACAGTATATTGTGCGAGAAACTTTTTAATTTTTCTTGCATCAGCAGTAGCATTGCATCTATTAATAAAATCATCATTAAGCTCCACATAATCCTCATTAGGATCATCACTAGAATAATCAAGTTCAGGTGAATTAACAGGTGTAGCAGCATTTTCATTAGGAGTTTCAGTATTTTCAATTTGTCTAGACCTAGCAATTGTAGCATCTAGAAAGGATCCCAAATGAACCACTATCATCAACCACAACAGAAACATTATCAATATTATGAGAGTTTTTAGATTCAGCAGAAGTACCAGCAAGTAAAGCTTGTGGTGGTGAAACAAGTTGACTCATCACAGATGGTGAATCAAGAGCAGCAGAGGTACTCAGAGTTGTACCTTTTCTTGTAGTGGATGGTAATATGGCGACTTTAGGATCGCGAGATTTACCCATGATGGAGAATTTGCAGCGAACAATATCAATCCAAGTGAACCTCCAAATAAAGCTATGCTCCCCGGCAACGGCGCCAGAAAATAGTCTTGATGACCCACAAGTATAGGGGATCGCAACAGTCTTCGCGGGAAGTAAAACCCAATTTATTGATTCGACACAAGGGGAGACAAAGAATACTTGAAAGCCTTAACAGCGGAGTTGTCAATTCGGCTGCACCTGGAAACAGACTTGCTCGCAAGAGTTTATCAGTAGTAACAGTTTTATAGCAGTAGCAGTAGTGAAATAACAGCAGCAGAGTAACAGAGACAGCAGTAGTGATTATAGTAAACAGCAGGATTAAAATACTGTAGGCAGAGGGATGGATGACGGGCGTTGCATGGATGAGAGAAACTCATGTAACAATCAAAGCAGGGCATTTGCAGATAATAATAAAACGGTGTCCAAGTACAAAGCAATCCATAGGCATGTGTTCTGTATATAGTCGTACGTGCTCGCAATGAGAAACTTGCACAACATCTTTTGTCCTACCAGCCGGTGGCAGCCGGGTCTCTAGGGAATCTACTGGATATTAAGGTACTCCTTTTAATAGAGTACCGGAGCAAAGCATTAACACTCCGTGAACACATGTGATCCTCACATCACTGCCATCCCCTCCGGTTGTCCCGATTTCTGTCACTTCGGGGCCTTCGGTTCTGGACAACGACATGTGTATACAACTTGCAGGTAAGATCATAAAACAATGCATATCATGATGAAATAATAACATGTTCAGATCTGAGATCATGGCACTCGGGCCCTAGTGACAAGCATTAAGCATAACAAGTTGCAACAATATCATCAAAGTACCAATTACGGACACTAGGCACTATGCCCTAACAATCTTATGCTATTACATGACCAATCTCATCCAATCCCTACCATCCCCTTCAGCCTACAGCGGGGGAATTACTCACACATGGATGGGGAAACATTGCTGGTCGATGGAGAGGCGTCAGTGGTGATGATGGCGATGATCTCCTCCAATTCCCCGTCCCGGCGGAGTGCCAGAACGGAGTTTCTGGTCCCCGAGACGGAGTTTCGCGATGTGGCGGTGTTCTGTAGGGTTTCTGGCGACTTCGACTTCGTCCTCGCGTTTTTTAGATCGAACCCTTTAAGTAGTCCAGAGGAGGGCGTCGGAGGCCAGCCGAGGGGGCCACACACTAGGCGGCGCAGCCCCCTCCTGGGCCGCGCCGGCTTAGTGTGTGGGGCCCTCGGGCCTCCACCTGGCTTGCCCTTCTGGCTCCCTAAGTCTTCTGGTAAAATAGGCCCTTGGGTATAAATTTTGAGGATTTTCCCGAAAGTTGAATTTCTGCACAAAAACAAGACACCAGAGCAATTCTGCTGAAAACAGCGTTAGTCCGTGTTAGTTGTATCCAAAATACAAAAATTAGAGGCAAAACAATAGCAGAAGTGTTCGGGAAAGTAGATACGTTTTGGACGTATCAGTAGGCCACACAGTTGCATGCATGGAAGAGAGGCTTCGGAAATCTCCTATAGCCTTCCAAGTACAAGCACGGGTGGGAAGCAGGCTATTTTATGCGGGACACAGACGACTGGTTTTCATATAGGGGTACCGCTAGAATCACGTTTTATGCTCGCAACCCCAATATGCCTATTAGGATGGCTATTGGGGCCACTAGCAGAGATGCTCTTCTATTTTATTTTTACCACTAGTAGAAAAAGTGTCTTCCATCCGCCCCATTAGTTCTCAAAATATACGAACCGCGACTAATGGGGTCTTTAGTCGCGGTTCGGGAGGCGAACCGCGACCAAAGGCCTGGGCCCAGGGCGCTTGGTGGCCAGCTGGTGGACGGGAGGAGCTTTAGTCGCGGTTGGCCTGGCCAACCGCGACTAAAGGTGCATGAAGGCCTTTAGTCGCGGTTGGCAGGCCAACCAAGACTAAAGCCCCACCCCTATATATACCGTTCATCACACTCACATAGCCATTTGGTGCCACTTCTCTTCACAATCTTCACAAGTGGGTGGTGGGTTTCATTTTGGTTCCTCTTATGCACACAAGGTGTTCGATGAAATGCCCGAGAGATTGAAATAAACATGATATGAAGTGTCCGAGCCACACCTGAGCTTTCTCATTTATTTTTCCTCGATCGCGGTTAGCAACTTGAACCTTTCATGTGTCATTGATAAAATATGCATGTGTGTAGTTCACTGTTTAATTTCTATTATTTCTAGCTAGTTAGTTTAACAAATGCATGATGATTAATTATATACTTTATATAATAATAATGCAGATGAATCGGCAATGGATGTACGGTAACCGACTCTCTGGCAAGTTCACTACGGGTTTTAAAGATTTCCTCGTAGTGGCTAATGCGAACAAGCAGGGAGGTTTTGTTATCTGTCCATGTGTTGGCTGTAAGAATTAGAAGGGTTACTCTTCCTCAAGAGAAGTTCAGCTGCACCTGCTTCGGCACGGTTTCATGCCAAGCTATAATTGTTGGACCAAGCATGGAGAAAGAGAGGTTATAATGGAAGAAGATGAAGAAGGGGATGATTTCATCGATGACAATGATACGTCTCCGACGTATCGATAATTTCTTATGTTCCATGCCACATTATTGATGATATCTACATATTTTATGCACATTTTATGTCATATTTATGCATTTTCTGGAACTAACCTATTAACAAGATGCCGAAGTGCCGATTCTTTGTTTCTGCTTTTTGGTTTCAGAAATCCTAGTAAAGAAATATTCTCGGAATCGGACGAAATCAACGCCCAGGTTCCTATTTTGCCCGGAAGCATCCAGAACACACGAGAACCGCCAGAGAGGGGGCACAGGCCCACCAAACCCTAGGCCGGCGCGGCCAAGGGGGGCCCGCGCCCCCCTATAGTGTCGGCGCCCCTTCGACCTTCTGACGCCGCCTCTTCGCCTATATAAAGCCCCTGGACCTAAAACCTCGATACGAAAAAAGCCACGGTACGAGAAACCATCCAGAGCCGCCGCCATCGCGAAGCCAAGATCTGGGGGACAGGAGTCTCTGTTCCGGCACGCCGCCGGGACGGGGAAGTGCCCCCGGAAGGCTTCTCCATCGACGCCACCGCCATCTTCATCACCGCTGCTGTCTCCCATGAGGAGGGAGTAGTTCTCCATCGAGGCTCGGGGTTGTACCGGTAGCTATGTGGTTCATCTCTCTCCTATGTACTTCAATACAATAATCTCATGAGCTGCCTTACATGATTGAGATTCATATGATGATGCTTGTAATCTAGATGTCGTTATGCTAGTCAAGTGAATTTTACTTATGTGATCTCCGGAGACTCCTTGTCCCACGTGTGTAAAGGTGACAGTGTGTGCACCGTGTGGGTCTCTTAGGCTATATTTCACAGAATACTTATTCACTGTTATGGATGGCATAGTGAAGTGCTTATTTATATCTCTTTATGATTGCAATGTGTTTTGTATCACAATTTATCTATGTGCTACTCTAGTGATGTTATTAAAGTAGTTTTATTCCTCCTGCACGGTGTAATGGTGACAGTGTGTGCATCCGTGTTAGTACTTGGCGTAGGCTATGATTATGATCTCTTGTAGATTATGAAGTTAACTATTGCTATGATGGTATTGATGTGATCTATTCCTCCTACATAGTGTGAAGGTGACAGTGTGCATGCTATGTTAGTACTTGGTTTAGTCGTGTTGATCTTTCATGCACTCTAAGGTTATTTAAATATGAACATTGAATTGTGGAGCTTGTTAACTCCGGCATTGAGGGTTCGTGTAATCCTACGCAATGGTGTTCATCATCCAACAAGAGTGTAGAGTATGCATTTATTTATTATGTTATGTGATCAATGTTGAGAGTGTCCACTAGTGAAAGTATGATCCCTAGGCCTTGTTCCTAAATACTGCTATCGCTGCTTGTTTACTGTTTTACTGCGTTACTACTGCTGCGTTACTACTGCTTGTTTACTGTCCTGGGCAAAGCACTTTTCTGGTGTTGTTGCTACTGCTCATATATATTCATACCACATGTATTTCACTATCTCTTCGCCGAACTAGTGCACCTATTAGGTGTGTTGGGGACACAAGAGACTTCTTGCTTTGTGGTTGCATGGTTGCATGAGAGGGATATCTTTGACCTCTTCCTCCCTGAGTTCGATAAACCTTGGGTGATCCACTTAAGGGAAAACTTGCTGCTGTTCTACAAACCTCTGCTCTTGGAGGCCCAACACTGTCTACAGGAAAAGGAGGGGGGCGTAGACATCAAGCTATTTTCTGGCGCCGTTGCCGGGGAACGAAGGAAAGCTACACCATTTCCTCCCTCGTCAACCACGCGCCAGTTGTGGACATCAAGCTATTTTCTGGCGCCGTTGCCGGGGAGGAAAGGTAAAAGGCACTCATACTTTGGTTCCAGGTAAAGTAATTTTCTGGCGCCGTTGTGTTTGTGCTCGAAGCTATTTCCTTTAGATCCTGCATTGCATCTTTTTGTTTCTTGTTTACACTAGTTAGGCATAATGGAAAACAACAAAAATATGAGAGATCTTTATGAACTTTATCTTGAATTAGGACATGATGTGTTTGAAGAGAAAATTAAGAAACCCATGGAACTTTATATGCATGCTAATGGGAATGTTATTAATATGAATGCTTTGAACACTATTGTTGCTAATGCTATGGAAAATTCTAAGCTTGGGGAAGCTGGTTTTGATGAGCATGATCTTTTTAGTCCCCCAAGCATTGAGGAGGAAATTTTCTTTGATGATACTTTGCCTCCTATTTATGATGATTATAATGATAGTAGCCTTTTGGTACCACCTGTTATGGAGGATAAATTTGATTATGATTACAATATGCCTCTTACACTTGATGAGAAGAATAATGATAGCTACTTTGTTGAATTTGCTCCCACTACAACTAATAAAATTGATTATGCTTATGTGGAGAGTAATAATTTTATGCATGAGACTCATGATAAGAATGCTTTATGTGATAGTTATATTGTTGAGTTTGCTCATGATACTACTGAAAGTTATTATGAGAGAGGAAAATATGGTTGTAGAAATTTTCATGTTATTAAAATACCTCTCTATGTGCTGAAATTTTTGAAGCTACACTTGTTTTATCTTTCTATACTTGTTGCATTATGCTTCTTGAACTTGTTTATTTACAAGATTCCTTTTCATAGGAAGCATGTTAGACTTAAATGTATTTTGAATTTGCCTCTTGATGCTCTCTTTTGCTTCAAATACTATTTCTTGCGAGTGCATCATTAAAATTGTTGAGCCCATCTTAATGGCTATAAAGAAAGAACTTCTTGGGAGATAACCCATGTGTTTATTTTGCTACAGTACTTTGTTTTATATTTGTGTCTTGGAAGTTGTTTACTACTGTAGCAACCTCTCCTTATCTTAGTTTTGTGTTTTGTTGTGCCAAGTAAAGTCTTTGATAGCAAGGTTCATACTAGATTTGGATTACTGCGCAGAAACAGATTTCTTTGCTGTCACGAATCTGGGCAAAATTCTCTGTAGGTAACTCAGAAAATTATGCCAATTTACGTGAGTGATCCTCAGATATGTACGCAACTTTCATTCAATTTGAGCATTTTCATTTGAGCAAGTCTGGTGCCTCAATAAAATTCGTCTTTACAGACTGTTCTGTTTTGACAGATTCTGCCTTTTATTTCGCATTGCTTCTTTTGCTATGTGGGATGGATTTATTTGTTCCAATGACTTCCAGTAGCTTTGAGCAATGTCCAGAAGTGTTAAGAATGAATGTGTCACCTCTGAACATGTGAATTTTTGATTATGCACTAACCCTCTAATAAGTTTGTTTCGAGTTTGGTGTGAAGGAAGTTTTCAAGAGTCAAGAGAGGAGGATGATATACTATGATCAAGGAGAGTGAAAGCTCTAAGCTTGGGGATGCCCCGGTGGTTCACCCCTGCATATATCAAGAAGACTCAAGCGTCTAAGCTTGGGGATGCCCAAGGCATCCCCTTCTTCATCGACAACATTATCAGGTTCCTCCCCTGAAACTATATTTTTATTCCGTCACATCTTATGTACTTTTCTTGGAGCGTCGGTTTGTTTTTGTTTTTGTTTTGTTTGAATAAAATGGATCCTAGCATTCATTGTGTGGGAGAGAGACACGCTCCGCTGTTGCATATGGACAAGTATGTCCTTAGGCTCTACTCATAATATTCATGGCGAAAGTTTCTTGTTCGTTAAATTGTTATATGGTTGGAATTGGAAAATGATACATGTAGTAATTGCTAAAATGTCTTGGATAATGTGATACTTGGCAATTGTTGTGCTCATGTTTAAGATCTTGCATCATATACTTTGCACTCATTAATGAAGAAATACATAGAGCATGCTAAAATTTGGTTTGCATATTTGGTCTCTCTAAGGTCTAGATAATTTCTAGTATTGAGTTTGAACAACAAGGAAGACGGTGTAGAGTCTTATAATGTTTTCAATATGTCTTTTATGTGAGTTTTGCTGCACCGCTTCATCCTTGTGTTTGTTTCAAATAGCCTTGCTAGCCTAAGCCTTGTATCGAGAGGGAATACTTCTCATGCATCCAAAATACTTGAGCCAACCACTATGCCATTTGTGTCCACCATACCTACCTACTACATGGTATTTCTCCGCCATTTCAAAGTAAATTGCTTGAGTGCTACCTTTAAATTTCTATCCTCTACCTTTACAATATATAGCTCATGGGACAAATAGCTTAAAAACTATTGTGGTATTGAATATGTACTTATGCACTTTATCTCTTATTAAGTTGCTCGTTGTGCGATAACCATGTTCACTGGGGACGCCATCAACTACTCCTTGTTGAATATCATGTGAGTTGCTATGCATGTTCGTCTTGTCTGAAGTAAGGGAGATCTACCACCTTATGGTTAGAGCATGCATATTGTTAGAGAAGAACATTGGGCCGCTAACTAAAGCCATGATCCATGGTGAAAGTTTCAGTTTTGGACAATATCCTCAATCTCAAATGAGAAAATTAATTGTTGCTACATGCTTATGCATAAAAGAGGAGTCCATTATCTGTTGTCTATGTTGTCCCGGTATGGATGTCTAAGTTGAGAATAATCAATAGCGAGAAATCCAATGCGAGCTTTCTCCTTAGACCTTTGTACAGGCGGCATAGAGGTACCCCTTTGTGACACTTGGTTAAAACATGTGCATTGCGATAATCCCGGTAGTCCAAGCTAATTAGGACAAGGTGCGGGCACTATTAGTATACTATGCATGAGGCTTGCAACTTGTGAGATATAATTTACATGATGCATATGCTTTATTACTACCGTTGACAAAATTGTTTCTTGTTTTCAAAATAAAAGCTCTAGCACAAATATAGCAATCAATGCTTCCCTCTGCGAAGGGCCTTTCTTCTACTTTTATGTTGAGTCAGTTTACCCATTTCTCTCCATCTTAGAAGCAAACACTTGTGTGAACTGTGCATTGATTCCTACATACTTGCATATTGCATTTGTTATATTACTCTATGTTGACAATATCCATGAGATATACATGTTACAAGTTGAAAGCAACCGCTGAAACTTCATCTTCCTTTGTGTTGCTTCAATGCTTTTACTATGAATTATTGCTTTATGAGTTAACTCTTATGCAAGACTTATTGATGCTTGACTTGAAGTACTATTCATGAAAAGTCTTTGCTATATGATTCATTTGTTTACTCATGTCATTTTACATTGTTTTGATCGCTGCATTCACTACATATGCTCACAAATAGTTTGATCAAGGTTATGATGGCATGTCACTCCAGAAATTATCTTTGTTTATCGTTTACCTGCTCGGGACGAGCAGAAACTAAGCTTGGGGATGCTGATACGTCTCCGACGTATCGATAATTTCTTATGTTCCATGCCACATTATTGATGATATCTACATGTTTTATGCACATTTTATGTCATATTTATGCGTTTTCTGGAACTAACCTATTAACAAGATGCCGAAGTGCTAGTTGCTGTTTTCTGCTGTTTTTGGTTTCAGAAATCCTAGTAAAGAAATATTCTCGGAATCGGACGAAATCAACGTCCAGGTTCCTATTTTTCCCGGAAGCATCCAGAACACACGAGAACCGCCAGAGAGGGGGCACAGGCCCACCAAACCCTAGGCCGGCGCGGCCAAGGGGGGGCCCGCGCCCCCCTATAGTGTCGGCGCCCCTTCGACCTTCTGACGCCGCCTCTTCGCCTATATAAAGCCCCTGGACCTAAAACCTCGATACGAAAAAAGCCACGGTACGAGAAACCATCCAGAGCCGCCGCCATCGCGAAGCCAAGATCTGGGGGACAGGAGTCTCTGTTCCGGCACGCCGCCGGGACGGGGAAGTGCCCCCGGAAGGCTTCTCCATCGACGCCACCGCCATCTTCATCACCGCTGCTGTCTCCCATGAGGAGGGAGTAGTTCTCCATCGAGGCTCGGGGTTGTACCGGTAGCTATGTGGTTCATCTCTCTCCTATGTACTTCAATACAATAATCTCATGAGCTGCCTTACATGATTGAGATTCATATGATGATGCTTGTAATCTAGATGTCGTTATGCTAGTCAAGTGAATTTTACTTATGTGATCTCCGGAGACTCCTTGTCCCACGTGTGTAAAGGTGACAGTGTGTGCACCGTGTGGGTCTCTTAGGCTATATTTCACAGAATACTTATTCACTGTTATGGATGGCATAGTGAAGTGCTTATTTATATCTCTTTATGATTGCAATGTGTTTTGTATCACAATTTATCTATGTGCTACTCTAGTGATGTTATTAAAGTAGTTTTATTCCTCCTGCACGGTGTAATGGTGACAGTGTGTGCATCTGTGTTAGTACTTGGCGTAGGCTATGATTATGATCTCTTGTAGATTATGAAGTTAACTATTGCTATGATGGTATTGATGTGATCTATTCCTCCTACATAGTGTGAAGGTGACAGTGTGCATGCTATGTTAATACTTGGTTTAGTCGTGTTGATCTTTCATGCACTCTAAGGTTATTTAAATATGAACATTGAATTGTGGAGCTTGTTAACTCCGGCATTGAGGGTTCGTGTAATCCTACGCAATGGTGTTCATCATCCAACAAGAGTGTAGAGTATGCATTTATTTATTCTGTTATGTGATCAATGTTGAGAGTGTCCACTAGTGAAAGTATGATCCCTCGGCCTTGTTCCTAAATACTGCTATCGCTGCTTGTTTACTGTTTTACTGCGTTACTACTGCTGCGTTACTACTGCTTGTTTACTGTCCTGGGCAAAGCACTTTTCTGGTGTTGTTGCTACTGCTCATATATATTCATACCACCTGTATTTCACTATCTCTTCGCCGAACTAGTGCACCTATTAGGTGTGTTGGGGACACAAGAGACTTCTTGCTTTGTGGTTGCAGGGTTGCATGAGAGGGATATCTTTGACCTCTTCCTCCCTGAGTTCGATAAACCTTGGGTGATCCACTTAAGGGAAAACTTGCTGCTGTTCTACAAACCTCTGCTCTTGGAGGCCCAACACTGTCTACAGGAAAAGGAGGGGGGCGTAGACATCAGACAACTATCTTGATCATTTTGGTTATACTTTCATGGAGGATGCTGAAGGTGGGGAAGGTGAAGGGGAAGGTGAAGAAGAGGCACGTGATGAGCCCGCTGATGATCTTGGTCGGACCATTGCTGATGCACGGAGACGCTGCGAAACTGAAAAGGAGAGGGAGAATTTGGATCGCATGTTAGAGGTTCACCAAAAGTCGCTGTACCCAGGATGGGATAATGGTCTGAAAAAGCTGGGTTGCACACTGGATTTGCTGAAATGGAAGGCACAGGAAGGTGTAGCTGACTCAGGATTTGAAAACTTGCTGAAAATGTTGAAGAATATGTTTCCGAAGAATAACGAGTTGCCCGCCAGTAAGTATGAAGCAAAGAAGGTTGTCTGCCCTCTAGGTTTAGAGGTTCTGAAGATACATGCATGCATTAACGACTGCATCCTCTACCGCGGTGAATACGAGAATTTGAATGAATGCCCGATATGCACTGCATTGCGTTATAAGATCAGAGGCGATGACCCTGGTGACGATGTTGAGGGCCAGAAACCCAGGAAGAGGGTTCCCGCCAAGGTGATGTGGTATGCTCCTATAATACCACGGTTGAAACATCTGTTCAGGAACAAGGAGCATGCCAAGTTATTGCGATGGCACAAAAAGGACCGTAAGTCGGACGGGGAGTTGAGACACCCCGCAGATGGAACGCAATGGAGAAAGATCGACAGAGAGTTCAAAGATTTTGCAGCTAACGCAAGGAACATAAGATTTGGTATAAGTACAGATGGCATGAATCCTTTTGGCGAGCAGAGCTCCAGCCATAGCACCTGGCCCGTGACTCTATGCATCTACAACCTTCCTCCTTGGTTGTGCATAAAGCGGAAGTTCATTATGATGCCAGTGCTCATCCAAGGTCCGAAGCAACTCGACAACGACATCGATGTGTACCTAACGCCATTAGTTGATGAACTTTTACAGTTGTGGGGCAGACCTGGTGTACGTGTGTGGGATGATCACAAAGAAGAGGAATTTGACCTACGAGCGTTGCTTTTCGTAACCATCAACGATTGGTGCTCTTAGTAACCTTTTGGGGCAGACAAATAAGGGATACAATGCATGCACACACTGCTTAGATGAGACTGAAAGTGTACATTTGTCAAATTGTAAGAAGAACGTGTACCTGGGGCATCGTCGATTTCTTCCCAAAAATCATAACGTAGGAAAGAAAGGCAAGCATTACAACGGCAAGGCAGATCACCGGCCGAAGCCTGTGGAACGCACTGGTGCTGAGGTATTTGATATGGTCAAGGATTTGAAAGTCATCTTTGGAAAGGGTCCTGCCGGACAATCAGTTCCGAAGGGAGCTGACGGGCATGCACCCATGTGGAAAAAGAAATCTATATTTTGGGAGCTAGAATATTGGAAAGTCCTAGATGTCCGCTCTGCAATCGACGTGATGCATGTTACGAAGAATATTTGCGTGAACCTGCTAAGCTTCTTGGGCGTGTATGGGAAGACAAATGATACAAAGGAAGCACGGCAGGACCAACAACGTTTGAAAGACCCTGATGACCGGCATCCAGAATGGTTTCAAGGTCGTGCCAGCTACGCTCTTACCAAAGAAGAGAAGGTCATATTTTTTGAATGCCTGAGCAGTATGAAGGTCCCGTCTGGATTCTCGTCGAATATAAAGGGAATAATAAACATGGCGGACAAAATTTTCCAAAACCTGAAGTCTCACGACTGCCACGTGATTATGATGAAATTGCTTCCGATTGCTTTGAGGGGGCTCCTGCCGGAAAATGTTCGAGTAGCCATTGTGAAGCTATGTGCATTCCTCAATGCAATCTCTCAGAATGTAATCAATCCAGAAGATCTGCCACGGTTACAGAACGATGTGGTCCAATGTCTTGTCAGTTTCGAGTTAGTGTTCCCGTCATCCTTCTTCAATATTATGACGCACCTCCTGGTTCATCTAGTCGAAGAGATTTCCATTCTTGGTCCTGTATTTCTACACAATATGTTCCCCTTCGAGAGGTTCATGGGAGTATTAAAGAAATATGTTCGTAAACGTGCTAGGCCAGAAGGAAGCATCGCCAAGGGCTATGGAAATGAGGAGATAATTGAGTTTTGTGTTGACTTTGTTCCTGACCTTAAGCCGATTGGTCTTCCTCGATCACGGCACGAGGGGAGACTAAGTGGAAAAGGCACGATCGGAAGTAAATCAACAATATGTATGGACGGCCATTCTATGACTGAAGCACACCACACAGTTCTGACCAATTCCAGCTTGGTGGCTCCGTACTTCGAGAAACACAAGAATATTTTACGCTCGGACAACCCGGGGATGCCTGAATCCTGGATTAGAAAGGCCCACATGGAGACTTTCGGCAGTTGGTTGAGAAAACATTTAATGAATGACAATGATGTTGTAGATCAGCTGTACATGTTGGCCAAGACACCATCTTCGACTACAACGACTTTCCAAGGGTACGAGATAAATGGGAATACATTTTACACGATCGCCCAAGATAAAAGAGCACCAACCAAAAAGTGGTGTCCGCTTTGATGCAGCAAACGAGAATGGGAAAAAGGTCACATATTATGGTTACATAGAGGAGATATGGGAACTTGACTATGGACCCTCCTTTAAGGTCCCTTTGTTCCGGTGCAAATGGTTCAAGCTAACAGGAGGTGGGGTAAAGGTGGACCAGCAATACGGAATGACAATGGTGGATTTCAACAATCTTGGTTACCTTGATGAACTATTCGTCCTAGCCAAAGATGTCGCTCAGATTTTCTATGTGAAGGACATGAGTAGAAAACCGAGGAAACGGAAAGATAAGAAAACGATCAGTACATCATGCGATGATCCAAAGCGCCACATTGTTCTTTCAGGGAAAAGAAACATCGTGGGAGTGGAGGACAAGACAGACATGTCAGAAGATTATAATATGTTTGGTGAAATTCCGCCCTTCAAAGTGAACACTGACCCAAGCATTAAGTTAAATGATGAGGATGCTCCATGGATACGGCACAATCGTAAGCAAGCAGGGACACAAGGGAAGAAATGATGTGTAATAATTTATTGTACCAAACTTTGTTGAATGGATCATCTGAATTATATTATCCGTGATGTGTTTGGTGTCCATTTTCGAATGATTCGATTGATTCGAGATACCACTGATGATACATGAAATTTGGAGTGATTTAGTCATACTCCTGCCTAGGCGTATAATATGCATACTCGTAGTCTTTATAGTCGCCGTCGTTGTATTGGTAGTCGTCGCCTTCTAAGTTGCCATCGTCGTCGTTGCTGCCGTCGTCGCTATCATCGGGCGGCGCTCGTGGCTCGAACTGAATGTAGCGCAGGCGGGGGATATCGCGGGCCGTGATGTAGTCCATGACGCTCTGCAAAGTCCGGCCATACCACCATAGCCGACGGCCGGCCTCGTGGAAGTTCCCAGGAGACAGACCGTCCTCCTCATACCTGGCGAGCGTCCTCTCACGCCGATTGATGAAGAAGGCGTCCCAAGTATCGGGATGCCAGCGGGGATTCATCCGCTGCTCCGGCGTGAGGTCGAGGTAGTAGTGGTTCGTGATGGCCGCCCGGCGCGCAGTACCCTAAGGGACGGGAGGGACCGGCACGCCTCCGGCGCTTAGGCTCCAGCCGGCGGGGACGCGGTAGCCCGGTGGGCAAGGGTAGTTCGAGGCGCAAAGCTCCTCCACCTGCTGGTAGGTTAGAGTGGGTACGGTGGAAGCCATGAGAGACTGATGAGAGATTGTAGAGATGTGATAATGCTGGCCAAGCCGGGCTACATATATGTAGTGATAAATGGCGGGAAAAATGGGAGCGGGAAGAGAGGAAGCGGGAAGAAAGTGGCGGGAAGAAAGTGGCGGGAAGAAATAGGCGGGAAGACAGGAAAGAAATGGCGGGAAGAAGAGGAATCCAGAGCTGGTCATCTAATCTTTAGTCCCGGCTGGTGGGTGCAACCGGGACTAAAGGTGGTTTTGTATCATCTAATAAAATTGTCTGTGGGATAAGTGTCAACACCCGGATTTTTAAGTCCGGATGCCTATTATGTCATACATCGCAATCCCAGGAATATTGTTGTTGCGAGGCATAATAGTTAAGTATCACAGTCATCATTCATTACAAACCATAATGTCTTACAAATTGGAATCACATGATCCATATTACACGAATAGTTGATCTATTGATCAACGAACAAACACAAGTTCATAGTGGAAGCGTAAGATACAAGGACTCTTTAGTCCACAGGCCAACGCTTGACGTCGGAAGACTCCTAGTTGTCGTAGGCGTCCTGCTAGTCGTCGCCTTGTTCCTCTTCATACTCTGGCCATTTGAAAAGCCAGGGACAAAGCCGTGAGTACTTCAAGTACTCGCAAACTAATACTAATGTAAGTGCTAGACATTTCTAGTAAGGTTTGCTAAGCTCTAGTTTATTTGCATAAAGCCAATTTTAGTTCGCAAGTATTTGAGTAAAAGCTTATTCACGTGCTAACTAACTTAAGTGGGAACATTAGTGTCATTCCCACCATTCAAGTGGTGATTTCAATTCAATTCACCACAAGTCATTTCACCATCTCATTTCAACATCATTTTCAAGATTTTGACATCGGAAATTGTATGGCCTTTCCAACCGTCCGTAACCGTGGACGCGGCTATTCGAATAGATTTACACTCTGCGGAGGTTGCACACTTGTGCCACAACATTTGATTTCATCCGTCGGGATTACCCCGAATCATCGTAACACAGTACGCGGATCATCAACCATAACCTTTCACTTACAAATCCTAGTATGAGCACCTCTCCCCATGAGCTTGGCCTCCCAGTGAAGACCAACTGTCAACCTGGGAACTGCACAGGGCTTGGCCGTACAATTCACCTCAATTTCACATCATTTCACAACAACGGAGGCAGCCTCAAGCGTAACCCCTATGACGTGTGTTCAGAGGGAACCCATACAAAGATGCATAAACTTCCAGTTAAGCCCTACCCATAATCAGGTATTGTGGGGGTACTTAATATTGGAAAGGTATCGCATTCAAACCAATATCATGTTTATCAAAAATCACCATCTTCTCTTTGTCATATTCAATTTCAAAAATCATTCAATGGAATGCTTCATCATTCCAAGGTTTCAACTTCATTTCAAGTCACATTGTTCCCATCTAGAGTAGTCAAGTTTTATTCATTAGCACTAGCTCTAAATCATGAGGGGTGCTATCTTGCTTTGCTTGATGGAGACTACTTTACTACTCTAGTAAACTTCTTTACTTTGACCAAAGTTAACTATAAAAGCAACTTCTTGAGAAACAAGTAAAAAACTTGTAATGTATAAACTTGGGATAGGCTTATGTAAGAAGAGGTAAGATTCATGGTGCCTTGCCCCAAAGGGGCTTTGCACTTTGCAAGAATATTAGCTTGCCTTGGTAGTTCTCAAAATTCTCCTCCTCCTCCTCCTGGTAGCAACCTTCTTCTTCCGTGTACTCTCCGGTGCTAGCATCTAAATTTAAATACGAGTATAATTACTCACTAATTCAATGGCTATTCCATACATCACATATAATCACACAAACTATTCTAGGCACACAATTAATCTAATTTGGGTGCATTGGTTGTGTGGCTTGAGGAGAATTTACTTCTTTTTATTTAATATGTAAATGATAGTTTCCATAGGGTTCTTGAGGAATAATTTCCTCTCATTGAAATCTTCTTAAGATTTAATTTCTCAAACAATCATATATGAACTTATATTGACCTAAGTCAAACCTTCATTATCATTATTTGAGAAAATGATTTAAATGAGGTAGATCACCTCATATTATTTAATAATGCTACATATGATTTAAATCTCCAGGTGATTCATATAAGAGAGTTTGGGCCAGGGGTCCAAACATCACATGAATTCATTTGAGACAAGGTTTAAATGAAGTATAATACTTCATATGATTTACTTAATAGTTTTGGACAATATCAACTACATCAATTAGCCATATTGTCCATTAATTAAACTAGGACATGATCATGCAAAGTGACCACACCATTTTATTGCATAAACAATTAGTGTAAGTCAAATGTGAGCTATTAGAGTTGGAATTAACTTAATATCTATTTTAGTTGATTTTTAATAATTATTTGAATAGGGAAAAGTCCCTGCCTTCTTCTTTTTATCAGATTAATTCTACAACCAATCTTGACATGGGACCAGTGGCATTTTGTAGATCTTTTTACTGGCTTTCCAACAATATAAAATTCATTGAATTTGGTTAAGCCAATTTGAATCTATGGATTTTCAAAGTTTGGGCAGTATTGAAATTGATTTGGATTTGATTAAATAGAATTTGAATTAACAGGGCCGGCGAGAAACGACATGGGCCGAATTAGTTTGAAAAACAGAGAAATGGCCCAGCAACGCGTCCAGCGCGAGTGGGCCATCTGACGAGGTGGAGCCCACCCGTCATTGACTCATAAAAGCTGAATCGGTATGGATGAATAAGATGCGTTGGATTAGAACGCAGATCAACGGGCGAGGTTCGTCGTCTTCACCGACGAGAACCCGACGTGCTGGCGGCGAGGGTAGGGGGTCGGAGAGCTCACCGTGGCTCCATCTAGGGTAGGCAATGTGCGTGATGATGTTGTGGACGACGGCGAAGCGTCTGGTACCGGCGGCAGCTCCTGGAATGGCTCCAATCAACGGCGGCGACCTCCGGGTACTGGTGGCTCCGATCTCCAAATTGGAGCAGCTCCGGCGACAATCGAGTGAGTGGTGTGGTGGTGGAGAGGCAGTGAAGGGTGGAGAGCAAGGTGGTGTGCTTGGATTGCTCAGGGGAGTGCTCTATTTATAGAGGCGCAAGGGTGCTGCGGGTCCGAAGCGAGGTCGACATGCTCGCGGCGATTCCGGCGAGCGGTTGGGCTAGGCGAGGGTGCGGTCGTGTTCTCCTCATCCAGGCGAAGCTAGGGGTGGTGCTGGCACGGTCGGGCGGTGGCTAGATCGCCCGCATTGCTTCCGTGTCAGCAGCAGCGTTCACGGGATCGTGTCGTCGTCTCCGGCGCCGGTGGTCACGGGTCTGTGCTGCGCGCGTGTCTGGTGGCGTCGTGGTGTCACACAGGTGCTCAACGTGCTTACAGGGGGTCCAGGGCGTGCTCGAGGTGGTGGCGTGGCGCGTGGCCAGTGTGCGTCTGTGGCGCGCCACGCGCGACGCGAGCGGCATGCTGGCGCGTTCTGGGCGCGCTGTCTCCGGAGTTGCTACGGTGGCTACGGCGAGCTGGTTGGTGCTAGGCGAGGTAGAGGCGCACGGTGGCGATGCTGGACACCAGGGCCAGGGCTGAGAGTGAAGGAGGAGAGGGGGAGGTTGTCGGGTTGGTGACATGGCCGGCATGGCCATGTCCTAGCCTTGCTCCTCCTCTCCCTAGGGTTACTATGCTTCATTGATGGTTAGAGGGAACCAGGGGACCATTTAGACTAGGTTTGATGTAGATTAGATGAGGTAGTTCACTATTGCAAATAGTGTCAAATAGTTACATAGATGCTATTTGTGAATTTTGTTTAAATTCGATTTAATTCAAATGGTTGTAAGTTTTTAATTGTGTGTGTTTCATTGAGTTAGAAATGACCAGAGGTGATGAAGTGTGGTGGTGGAATTGTTGAATTCAAAGAATTGCAAAAATTGACAAGTGTGAGATTGTTGCACTTAATAAAAAGTTGCAACTTTGGATGAGCATAGCTTTGGATCTAGAAAGAATTTGGCATGGTGATCTTTACAAGAAGTGTTCACCTTGATGTTGTCTTGGATGAGGAGCAAAGAGTTAGCAAGGTTTAGTTTGAAAATTTTGAATTACAGAGGCTCAAAGTGGTGATCAGACTATAATTGGCAGATTTGGCCATTATCATATGTGAGCAAATTTTGTATTTGAAATCCATTTGATTTGTGATTCTTTGATTCCAAAAGTTGTAATAAGTGTTTAGTAACATTTTTCAACTAATGGTGAAGACCAAATAGGTCTAGGGTAAAAATTTATAAAAATGCCATAGGGCATATGTGAGGGTTTTAGGGTTTTCCTTTTATTTGATTTTCTTCCTCTTTTTGATTTATTTGGTTGGTGATCTTCTCATGATCACATTAGGGTTTTAGGGTTTAGCTTATACACATAATAACAATCATCATGGCATATCAATAAAATGCACAAGTCCTATGCATGGCACTATATGCAATTTGAAAAGTTTTTGTTGGTTTGAAATTTTGCTCTCTGGAATTCTCTAACTTTCTTTTATTGAAATTTGGGATGTTACAAACCCTTCCCCCTTACAAAAGATCTCGTCCCGAGATCTAAAAGAAAGTTAGGTACTAAAGAGATCTGGGTACTCCTTCTTCATGAAGTCTTCGCGTTCCCAGGTGGCTTCATCTTCAGTGTGATTGCTCCACTGTATCTTCAGAAACTTGATGCTTCGGGTGCGGGTGGTTCGGTAAGCTTCCTCCAGGATGCGAATCGGCACTTCGCGGTAGGTCAGGTCCTTGTTGATATCCACCGATCGGTGATCGATGTTCTTGAACACTTCGGTCTTCTCAGGGACTTCAAGGCACTTCCGGAGGAGTGAGATGTGAAACACGTCGTGCACAGCCGACATTTCTTCGGGCAACTCCAGTTGATAAGATACTTCACCTCGGCGGCTGAGGACTTTGAAGGGTCCGACATATTGGGGTGCGAGCTTTCCTTTCAGCTGAAACCTCTGCATTCCTTTCAAGGGGGATACCTTGAGATAGACGAAATCTCCGATCTCGAAGGTCATCTCCCGACGTCTCTTGTCGGCGTAGCTCTTCTGTCTTGATTGCGCCGTCTTGAGGTACTCGCGAATCTTGTGCACTTTCTCTTCGGCTTCACGAAGAACATCTGGGCCAAAAACTTGGCTTTCTCCGACTTCCGACCAGTTCAGGGGGGTACAACATTTCCTTCCGTACAAGGCTTCAAAGGGGGCCATCTGCAGGCTAGCTTAGTAGCTGTTGTTGTAAGAGAATTATGCGTAAGGTAAGCAGTCTTCCCACTTGGATCCGTATTCCAGTACACATGCTCTCAGCATGTCCTCCAATATCTGGTTGACTCTCTCAGTCTGTCCGTCGGTCTGAGGGTGGTAGGCGGTGCTGAAATTCAGACGGGTTCCTAGTCCTTCATGCACTTTCTGCCAGAATCTTGAGGTGAACTGTGATCCTCTATCTGACACTATCGATTTCGGTGTTCCGTGCAGGGCGACTATTCTGGAGATGTATAGTTCGGCTAGCTTTGGGCCTTGGTACGTGGTCTTGACGGCGATGAAATGGGCAACTTTGGTCAATCTATCGACGACTACCCATATGGAATCATTGCCTTTGCTGGATTTGGGCAGTCCGGTGATAAAGTCCATTCCTACGGAGTCCCACTGCCATTCCGGAATTTGCAGTGGTTGCAATAGTCCGGCTGGTCGTTGATGTTCTACCTTGGCTCTCTGACAGATGTCACACTTGGCGATGTAGCTGCCGATCTCTCTCTTCATTCCATGCCACCAGAATTGCTCCTTCAGGTCTTGGTACATCTTGGTACCTCCGGGGTGGATTGAATAAAGGGTGTCATGGGCTTCTTGCAGGATGACTTGCTTCAAGTCTGAGTCCGATGGTACGCAGAGACGTTCTTTGTACCAAAGAACTCCGGCTTCATCTACGGTGAATCCAGGGGCTTTTCCTGCGGCTATCTGTTTCTTGATTCCGTCGATGCTAGCGTTGTCCTTCTGCGCTTCCTTGATCTGGCTAACCAAGGTGGGTTGCAGTTCTATGCTGGCTAGGAATCCTTCACTAACAAGTTCTAGGCGAAACTGTTCAAACTCTTGATGCAAGCTGGGCTGTTCTGTTGCGAGCATGGAGTTCAACTGGCACGGCAGTCTACTCAAAGCATCCGCTACCACATTGGCCTTGCCGGGGTGGTAGTGAATCTCCATGTCGTAATCATTGATCAATTCGATCCATCGGCGTTGTCTCATGTTCAGCTCCTTCTGGGTGAAGATATATTTCAGGCTCTTGTGGTCGGAGTAGATCTCGCATCGATTACCCATGAGGTAATGACGCCAAACTTTCAAAGCTAAGACCACGGCTGCAAGTTCGAGGTCATGGGTTGGGTAGTTCTGTTCATGTTGCTTTAGTTGTCTTGAAAGGTAGGATACAACCTTGCCTTCTTGCATAAGTACACATCCAAGACCAGTCTTGGAGGCGTCGCAATACACGTCAAAGGGCTTTGCGATATCTGGCATGATCAGGATTGGGGCGGTTGTCAATCTACTCTTGAGCTGTTGAAAGCTCGCTTCACATTTATCGGTCCACTCAAACTTCTTGTCCTTCTTCAACAATTGGGTCATTGGTCGAGCGATGCTCGAAAAGCCTTCTACAAATCTGCGGTAATATCCGGCTAATCCAAGAAAAGCGCGGACCTCGGTCTGGGTGGTTGGGGCTTGCCATTCCATAACGGTCTTGATCTTGGCGGGGTCTACGGCAATTCCTCCGGTAGACAAGATGTGTCCCAGGAATCCAACTTCCTCCAGCCAAAACTCACACTTGCTGAACTTGGCATACAACTTGTGCTGTCTAAGGGTTTCTAGGACAGTCTCCAAATGCTGTTCATGTTCCTCTTCGGACTTGGAGTATACGAGGATGTCATCGATGAAGACAACGACAAACTTGTCCAAAAAGTTCATGAAGATCTTATTCATGAGATTCATGAAATAAGCGGGGGCATTGGTCAGTCCAAACGACATGACGTTGTACTCGTACAACCCATATCTGGTGGTAAAGGCAGTTTTTGGAATGTCGGTGGCTCGGATTTTCAGCTGATGGTATCCAGTTCTAAGGTCGATCTTGGAGAAAACTTTGGCTCCGGTGAGTTGATCAAACAAGTCTTCTATCTTGGGTAGGGGGTATTTGTTTTTGATGGTGACATCGGTAAGCTTAGGATAGTCCGTACATAAACGATTTGCACCATCCTTCTTGTCCACAAACAAAACTGGGGATCTCCAGGGAGATGCACTTGGTCTAATCAGACCCTTGGCTAACATATCATCTATCTGTTTCTTCAGCTCCACAAGCTCGGTTGCGTTTATGCTGTAGGCTCTCTGGGCTATGGGTCCAGTTCCGGGGATTAACTCGATGATGAACTCGATATCCCTATCCGGGGGCATACCAGGTAGATCATCCGGAAACACATCAGGGTAGCGACAAACGACCCTGATTTGATCCAGAGTTGGCTTGGATACACTTTGGTTGCAGGTGAATTTTCTGGGTAGTCTTTCAGAGACATGCTCTACTACGATACCGGTGCTGCTAGTCATGGTTATGGCTTTCTTGGCACAGTCTATCAATCCATTGCGTTTTGACATCCAGTCCATTCCTAGGACGACTTCCAAACCTTTAGTTCCCAGAATGATTAGATTGGCATAGAAATCTACATCATGGATTTTGATGGGTACCTTTTTGCAAAATTTTCTGGCTTTGGTGGTTGATCCGGGGATTTGAACTATCATAACATGCTTCAAACTGAGGGGTTGAATTTTACTTGTTGATGCAAAGTCTTCGGTGACAAAAGAATGAGATGCTCCGGAATCAAACAACACTCTGGCAGGGATGTGGTTGACAGAAAACATACCCAGTACCACATCTGGTGCTTCCTGGGCTTCTTCGGCGTTCATGTGGTAGAGGCGGCCGTTGCGGTTATTGGGGTTGTTGGGGGCGAACTTCTTGCCGGTGGAGACACGGCGTTGCTGCTGAGCAGGTGCAGCGGTGTTGCCGGCGAGCTTGGCGAGCCTCTTGGGACACTCGTTGGAGTAGTGCCCCACTACACCACACTCATAACAAGTGATGGTGGTCTTGTCCTTGGTCGTAACGGGAATGGCGTTGCTTCCGGTTCTGGGAGCGGTGTTGTTGTTGTTGTTGTTGTTGTTGGGGGCTCTGGGTGGATGATGGCGTGTATTTCACACGTTCGTTGGGCAACCCCAAGAGGAAGGTATGATGCGCATAGCAGCAAGTTTTCCCTCAGAAAGAAACCAAGGTTTATCGAACCAGGAGGAGCCAAGAAGCACGTTGAAGGTTGATGGCGGCGAGATGTAGTGCGGCGCAACACCAGGGATTCCGGCGCCAACGTGGAACCTGCACAACACAACCAAAGTACTTTGCCCCAACGAAACAGTGAGGTTGTCAATCTCACCGGCTTGCTGTAACAAAGAGTTAACCGTATTGTGTGGAAGATGATTGTTTGCAGAAAACAGTAGAACAAGTATTGCAGTAGATTGTATTTCAGTAAAGAGAATTGGACCGGGATCCACAGTTCACTAGAGGTGTCTCTCCCATAAGACGAACAGCATGTTGGGTGAACAAATTACAGTTGGGCAATTGACAAATAAAGAGAGCATGACCATGCACATACATATCATGATGAGTATAGTGAGATTTAATTGGGCATTACGACAAAGTACATAGACCGTCATCCAACTGCATCTATGCCTAAAAAGTCCACCTTCAGGTTATCATCCGAACCCCCTCCAGTATTAAGTTGCTAACAACAGACAATTGCATTAAGTATGGCGCGTAATGTAATCAGTGACTACATCCTTGAACATAGCACCAATGTTTTATCCCTAGTGGCAACAGCACATCCGTAACCTTAGTGGTTCTTGTCACTCCTCCAGATTCACAGTGACATGAACCCACTATCGAGCATAAATACTCCCTCTTGGAGTTACTAGCATCAACTTGGCCAGAGCATCTACTAATAACGGAGAGCATGCAAGATCATAAACAACACATAGGCATAACTTTGATAATCAACATAACAAGTATTCTCTATTCATCGGATCCCAACAAACGCAACATATAGAATTACAGATAGATGATCTTGATCATGTTAGGCAGCTCACAAGATCCGACAATGAAGCACAATGGGGAGAAGACAACCATCTAGCTACTGCTATGGACCCATAGTCCAGGGGTAGACTACTCACACATCACTCCGGAGGCGACCATGGCGGCGTAGAGTCCTCCGGGGAGATGATTCCCCTCTCCGGCAGGGTGCCGGAGGCGATCTCTGGATCCCCGAGATGGGATCGGCGGCGGCGGCGTCTGGGAAGGTTTTCCGTATCGTGGCTCTCGGTCTTGGGGTTTCGTCACGGAGACTTTTTATAGGCGGAAGGGCAGGTCAAGAGGCGGCACGGGGCCCCACACTACAGGCCGGCGCGGCCAAGGGGGGCCGCGCCGCCCTATGGTGTGGCCCCTCCGTGGCCCCTCTTCGTCTCTCCTTCGGACTTGGAAGCTTCGTGAGAAAATAGGCCCTGGGCTTTAATTTCGTCCAATTCCGAGAATATTTCCTTACTAGGATTTCTGAAACCAAAAACAGCAGAAAACAAAGAATCGGCACTTCGGCATCTTGTTAATAGGTTAGTTCCAGAAAATGCACGAATATGACATAAAGTGTGCATAAAACATGTAGATAACATCAATAATGTGGCATGGAACATAAGAAATTATCGATACGTCGGAGACGTATCAGCATCCCCAAGCTTAGTTCTGCTCGTCCAGCAGGTAAAACGATAACACGTATAATTTCTTGAGTGACATGCCATCATAATCTTGATCATACTATTTGTAAAGCATATGTAGTGAATGCAGCGATCGAAACAATGTATATGACATGAGTAAACAAGTGAATCATATAGCAAAGACTTTTCATGAATAGCACTTCAAGACAAGCATCAATAAGTCTTGCATAAGAGTTAACTCATAAAGCAATAATTCAAAGTAGAGATATTGAAGCAACACAAAAGAAGATTAAGTTTCAGCGGTTGCTTTCAACTTGTAACATGTATATCTCATGGATATTGTCAACATAGAGTAATATAATAAGTGCAATAAGCAAATATGTAGGAATCAATGCACAGTTCACACAAGTGTTTGCTTCTTGAGGTGGAGAGAGATAGGTGAACTGACTCAACATTGAAAGTAAAAGAATGGTCCTCCATAGAGGAAAAGCATCGATTGCTATATTTGTGCTAGAGCTTTGATTTTGAAAACATGAAACAATTTTGTCAACGGTAGTAATAAAGCATATGCATCATGTAAATTATATCTTATAAGTTGCAAGCCTCATGCATAGTGTACTAATAGTGCCCGCACCTTGTCCTAATTAGCTTGGACTACCGGGTCATCACAATGCATTGTTTTTACCAAGTGTCACGAAGGGGTACCTCTATGCCGCCTGTACAAAGGTCTAAGGAGAAAGCTCGCATTGGATTTCTCGCTATTGATTATTCTTCAACTTAGACATCCATACCGGGACAACATAGACAACAGATAATGGACTCCTCTTTTATGCATAAGCATATACCAACAATTAATAATTTTCTCATTTGAGATTTGAGGATTGTTGTCCAAAACTGAAACTTCCACCATGGATCATGGCTTTAGTTAGCGGCCCAATGTTCTTCTCTAACATATGCATGCTTAACCATATGGTGGTAGATCTCTCTTACTTAAGACAAGACGAACATGCATAGCAACTCACATGAAATTCAACAATGAAAAGTTGATGGCGTCCCCAGTGAACATGGTTATCGCACAACAAGCAACTTAATAAGAGATAAAGTGCATAATTACATATTCAATACCACAATAGTTTTTAAGCTATTTGTCCCATGAGCTATATATTGCAAAGGTGAATGATGGAATTTTAAAGGTAGCACTCAAGCAATTTACTTTGGAATGGCGGAAAAATACCATGTAGTATAGGTAGGTATGGTGGACACAAATGGCATAGTGGTTGGCTCAAGTATTTTGGATGCATGAGAAGTATTCCCTCTCGATACAAGGTTTAGGCTAGCAAGGCTTATTTGAAACAAACACAAGGATGAACCGGTGCAGCAAAACTCACATAAAAGACATATTGAAAACATTATAAGACTCTACACCGTCTTCCTTGTTGTTCAAACTCAATACTAGAAATTATCTAGACCTTAGAGAAACCAAATATGCAAACCAAATTTTAGCATGCTCTATGTATTTCTTCATTAATGGGTGCAAAGCATATGATGCAAGAGCTTAATCATGAGCACAATAATTGCCAAGTATCACATTACCCAAGACATTTATAGCAATTACTACATGTATCATTTTCCAATTCCAACCATATAACAATTTAACGAAGGAGAAACTTCGCCATGAATACTATGAGTAGAAACCAAGGACATACTTGTCCATATGCTAGAGCGGAGCGTGTCTCTCTCCCATAAAGTGAATGCTAGGATCCATTTTATTCAAACAAAACAAAAAACAAAAACAAACCGACGCTCCAAGAAAAAGCACATAAGATGTGATGGAATAAAAATATAGTTTCAGGGGAGGAACCTGATAATGTTGTCGATGAAGAAGGGGATGCCTTGGGCATCTCCAAGCTTAGACGCTTGAGTCTTCTTGATATATGCAGGGGTGAACCACCGGGTGCATCCCCAAGCTTAGAGCTTTCACTCTCCTTGATCATGTTGCATCATACTCCTCTCTTGATCCTTGAAAACTTCCTCCACACCAAACTCGAAACAACTTATTAGAGGGTTAGTGCACAATATAAATTGACATATTAAGAGGTGACACAATCATTCTTAACACTTCTGAACATTGCATAATGCTACTGGACATTAATGGATCAAAGAAATTCATCCAACATAGCGAAAGAGGCAATGCGAAATAAAAGGCAGAATCTGTCAAAACAGAACAGTTCGTATTGACGAATTTTAAAATGGCACCAGACTTGCTCAAATGAAAATGCTCAAATTGAATGAAAGTTGCGTACATATCTGAGGATCATGCACGTAAATTGGCTTAATTTTCTGAGCTACCTACAGGGAGGTGGACCCAGATTCGTGACAGCAAAGAAATCTGGAACTGTGCAGTAATCCAAATCTAGTACTTACTTTTCTATCAACGGCTTAACTTGGCCCAACAAAACACAAAACTAAGATAAGGAGAGGTTGCTACAGTAGTAAACAACTTCCAAGACACAAAATAAAAACAAAGTACTGTAGGTAAAAACATGGGTTGTCTCCCATAAGCGCTTTTCTTTAACGCCTTTCAGCTAGGCGCAGAAAGTGTGTATCAAGTATTATCAAGAGACGAAGTGTCAACATCATAATTTGTTCTCATAATAGAGTCAAAAGGTACCTTCATTCTCTTTCTAGGGAAGTGTTCCATACCTTTCTTGAGAGGAAATTGATATTTTATATTACCTTCCTTCATATCAATAACAGCACCAACAGTTCGAAGAAAAGGTCTTCCCAATATAATGGGACAAGATGCATTGCATTCAATATCCAAGACAACAAAATCAACGGGAACAAGGTTATTGTTAACGGTAATGCGAACATTATCAACTTTCCCCAAAGGTTTCTTTGTAGAATGATCAGCAAGATTAACATCCAAATAACAATTTTTCAGCGGTGGCAAGTCAAGCATATTATAAATTTTCTTAGGCATAACAGAAATACTTGCACCAAGATCACATAAAGCATTACAATCAAAATCTTTAATCTTCATCTTAATGATGGGCTCCCAACCATCCTCTAACTTTTTAGGAATAGAAGCTTCACGCTCTAGTTTCTCTTCTCTAGCTTTTATAAGAGCATTTGTAATATGATGTATAAAAGCCAAATTTATAGCACTAGCATTAGGACTTTTAGCTAGTTTTTGCAAGAACTTTATAACTTCAGAGATGTGGCAATCATAAAAATTCAAACCATTATAATCTAAAGCAATGGGATCATCATCCCCAATGTTGGAAAAAATTTTAGCAGCTTTATCACAGGCAGTTTCAGCAGTTTTAGCAGTTTCAGGCAGTTTTTCGCGCTTTGCATTTTTTTTGACACCTTTACCGTAGGGGAAGCCCCTACGGTGTATTTTTTTTATATATATATAAACAAGAGAGCAAACTGTACAGGAGGCAAGAGAATTGCCCCTAAAAAAGAAAGATTACATCAAGGTGGCTGAAAGGAACCTAAAAAAGACATAAAATAGATCTAGCTAGAGAAGTCTAGTAACCACCCAAGAAGTGGTTGAACAGCTGTCTGTTTGACTCTGTAGTGATGTAACCAAAGATCGCTCTGGAAACCCACTTTCCAACGTCCCAAAGATATTGGTATGTCTTGAAAAATGAAGTCATTTCTGGTCTTCCAAATATTCCATGTCGCACAAGCAAAGATCTCCACAAAGCAGGGCCCCTGAAAGTTATTCTTTGCATCCCAAAACCCCTCAAAAACGGTTTTGTTACTTGGCCAGTGAATATTAATGGCATTCCAGCAGCTTCTAGCAAAGTCACATTCAAAAAATAAATGTGTTCTTGTCTCCAAGTTGGCTGTCTGACAGAGAGCACACTCTGAACCCGAGTCGATTCTCCAATTTTTCCGCAACATTATGTCTCTTGTGTTTAGTCTGTCCAAGAACAGCAGCCATAGAAACACTTTGATCTTCGGAAGAGCTTTAGAAGACCAGATAGCTATCATGGCATCATTTTTGGGCACTCTTTCGAATAAGAAACGATAAAACCTTGCCGAAGTGTATTTTCCTCCCCAGACAAAACTCCTAGAGTCATGCTCATCAGCCAAGAGAGTGTTACTTGCCAATTGCTGAACATACTGTAACTCCTGGTAGGCTTCAATCGACAGTGGGAGGTAAAATTTTGAGGTAATATCTTCTGTAGATAAAAGGGCTGCCACCGAGATATCTTCATCAAGTGCAAATGAAAATAATCGTGGGTATCTATCACAGAGCAAGGTTCCCTCTTGCCAAAAATCCTTCCAAAACAGAACTGACTTACCATTCCCAATAGTGCTTCTCGAAATGCTCCTATATTCTCCAACAAGGCTGAAGATGTCCCGCCACCAGAAGGAGCCTTTGCCAGCCTTGGTATGGGGCACATTGTCACCATATAATGACCATACCAGCTTTACCCAGGGAGTATCAGCATGTGAGTAGAATTTATGGAGCTGTTTCATCAACAAAGCCTTATTTTGGAGTTCAAGGTTTTTCACCCCCAGCCCTCCACAATGTCTAGGACGACAGACTTTATTCCAAGCTGCAAGAGCATTCATCGACGAGGAGTCTTCATCCTTTGCCCACAAACAGTGCCTTTGAGCTCTATTACACAGGTTAAGCACTGTTTTCTGAATCTTGAGAGAACACATGTAGAATGTTGGTAATGTGGATAGCACTGATCTCACAAATTCCAGTCTTCCACCATATCCAAGAAAACGTGCGCTTTGCATTAGAAGTGGAAACATTGCTAACACCAATTCTTTTATTAGTATTAGTAGGAGGTGTAGCAACATGTGTAGCATTAGCATTACTAGTGGTGGTAATAGTCCAAACTTTAGCTATATTCTTCTTTTTAGCTAGTTTTTCATTTTCTTCTCTATCCCACCTAGCACGCAGTTCAGCCATTAATCTTATATTCTCATTAATTCTAACTTGAATGGCATTTGCTGTAGTAGTAATTTTATTATGATGATTCTCATTAGGCAAAACTTTTGATTTCAAAAGATCAACATCAATGACAAGACTATCGACTTTAGAAGCAAGTATATCAATTTTCCCAAGCTTTTCTTCAACAGATTTGTTAAAAGCAGTTTGTGTACTAATAAATTCTTTAAGCATGGCTTCAAGTCCAGGGGGTGAATTCCTATTATTGTTGTAAGAATTACCATAAGAATTACCATAGCCGTTGCCATTATTATAAGGATATGGCCTATAGTTGTTACTAGAATTGTTCCGGTAAGCATTGTTGTTGAAATTATTATTTTTAATGAAGTTTACATCAACATGTTCTTCTTGTGCAACCAATGAAGCTAACGGAACATTATTAGGATCAATATTAGTCCTATCATTCACAAGCATAGACATAATAGCATCAATCTTATCACTCAAGGAAGAGGTTTCTTGAATTTACCTTCTTACCTTGTGGAGCCCTTTCCGTGTGCCATTCAGAGTAGTTGATCATCATATTATCAAGAAGCTTTGTTGCTTCACCAAGAGTGATGGACATAAAGGTACCTCCAGCAGCTGAATCCAATAAATTCCGCGAAGAAAAATTTAGTCCTGCATAGAAGGTTTGGATGATCATCCAAGTAGTCAGTCCATGGGTTGGGCAATTTTTAACCAGAGATTTCATTCTTTCCCAAGCTTGAGCAACATGTTCAGTATCTAATTGTTTAAAATTCATTATGCTACTCCTCAAAGATATAATTTTAGCAGGGGGATAATATCTACCAATAAAAGCATCCTTGCATTTAGTCCATGAATCAATACTATTCTTAGGCGAGATAGCAACCAATCTTTAGCTCTTCCTCTTAATGAGAAAGGGAACAATTTTAGTTTAATAATATCACCATCTACATCTTTATATTTTTGCATTTCACATAGTTCAACAAAATTATTAAGATGGGCAGCAGACATCATCAGAACTAACACTGAAAATTGCTCTCGCATAACAAGATTCAGTAAAGCAGGTTTAATTTCAAAGAATTCTGCTGTAGTAGCAGGTGGAGCAATAGGTGTGCATAAGAAATCATTATTATTTGTGGTTGTGAAGTCACACAACTTAGTATTTTCAGCGTTGGCCATTTTAGCAACAGTAAATAAAGCAAACTAGATAAAGTAAATGCAAGTAAACTAATTTTTTTGTGTTTTAGATATAGCAAACAAGATAGCAAATAAAGTAAAACTAGCAACTAATTTTTTTTGTATTTTGATTTAGTGCAGCAAACAAAGTAGTAAATAAAACTAAGCAAGACAAAAACAAAGTAAAGAGATTGAGAAGTGGAGACTCCCCTTGCAGTGTGTCTTGATCTCCCCGGCAACGGCGCCAGAAAAAGAGCTTGATGGCGTGTATTTCACACGTTCGTTGGGCAACCCCAAGAGGAAGGTATGATGCACACAGCAGCAAGTTTTCCCTCAGAAAGAAACCAAGGTTTATCGAACCAGGAGGAGCCAAGAAGCACGTTGAAGGTTGATGGCGGCGAGATGTAGTGCGGCGCAACACCAGGGATTCCGGCGCCAACGTGGAACCTGCACAACACAACCAAAGTACTTTGCCCCAACGAAACAGTGAGGTTGTCAATCTCACCGGCTTGCTGTAACAAAGAGTTAACCGTATTGTGTGGAAGATGATTGTTTGCAGAAAACAGTAGAACAAGTATTGCAGTAGATTGTATTTCAGTAAAGAGAATTGGACCGGGATCCACAGTTCACTAGAGGTGTCTCTCCCATAAGACGAACAAAGATGTTGGGTGAACAAATTACAGTTGGGCAATTGACAAATAAAGAGAGCATGACCATGCACATACATATCATGATGAGTATAGTGAGATTTAATTGGGCATTACGACAAAGTACATAGACCATCATCCAACTGCATCTATGCCTAAAAAGTCCACCTTCAGGTTATCATCCGAACCCCCTCCAGTATTAAGTTGCTAACAACAGACAATTGCATTAAGTATGGCGCGTAATGTAATCAGTGACTACATCCTTGAACATAGCACCAATGTTTTATCCCTAGTGGCAACAGCACATCCGTAACCTTAGTGGTTCTTGTCACTCCTCCAGATTCACAGAGACATGAACCCACTATCGAGCATAAATACTCCCTCTTGGAGTTACTAGCATCAACTTGGCCAGAGCATCTACTAATAACGGAGAGCATGCAAGATCATAAACAACACATAGACATAACTTTGATAATCAACATAACAAGTATTCTCTATTCATCGGATCCCAACAAACGCAACATATAGAATTACAGATAGATGATCTTGATCATGTTAGGCAGCTCACAAGATCCGACAATGAAGCACAATGGGGAGAAGACAACCATCTAGCTACTGCTATGGACCCATAGTCCAGGGGTAGACTACACACACATCACTCCGGAGGCGACCATGGCGGCGTAGAGTCCTCCGGGAGATGATTCCCCTCTCCGGCAGGGTGCCGGAGGCGATCTCCTGGATCCCCCGAGATGGGATCGGCGGCGGCGGCGTCTCTGGAAGGTTTTCCGTATCGTGGCTCTCGGTACTGGGGGTTTCGTCACGGAGACTTTTTATAGGCGGAAGGGCAGGTCAAGAGGCGGCACGGGGGCCCCACACTACAGGCCGGCGCGGCCAAGGGGGGGGGCCGCGCCGCCCTATGGTGTGGCCCCTCCGTGGCCCCTCTTCGTCTCTGCTTCGGACTTCTGGAATCTTCGTGAGAAAATAGGCCCCTGGGTTTTAATTTCGTCCAATTCCGAGAATATTTCCTTACTAGGATTTCTGAAACCAAAAACAGCAGAAAACAGCAACTGGCACTTCGGCATCTTGTTAATAGGTTAGTTCCAGAAAATGCACGAATATGACATAAAGTGTGCATAAAACATGTAGATAACATCAATAATGTGGCATGGAACATAAGAAATTATCGATACGTCGGAGACGTATCAGTGGAGCGCGGTTGTAGTAGTTGTTGTTGTTGTAGTTGTTGTTGTTGTAGCCTCCTGGCTTGGAGTTTCCTCCACTCCGGTTCTGATAACCGGGGCGCGAGTTCTGCGTCTGGGGTTTGTTGTTATTGCTCCTTGGAGTGAATCCTCCGCTTGAGCTAGGGCGATACTTCTGGGAGTGGCTAGACCCACTCTGGTTCATCATGCGGCGCTTGCGGTTCTCATTGGCTTGGTTCAGCTTGCCCTCCATCTGGATGGCGGAGTCGACAAGGGCTTCAAGGTCGGCGAAGGGGATGTTGACGAGGGCAGTCTGCATCTCATCATGCAGTCCGTTCAGGAACCTCTCCTTCCTCTTCTCAACGGTGTTGGTCTCGTCGGGGGCGTACCTTGACAGTGTAAGAAACTTGTCACGGTATTCTACCACCGTCATGCGACCTTGTTTCAGTTCACGGAACTCATCCCTCATCTTTTTGATAAGACCCGGGGGTACATGGTACTTGCTGAACTTTAGCTTGAAATCCTCCCAAGTCATGAACTGACCTCCGTTCATGGCACGGGTGCTTGTCCACCAGGCGCGGGCTGGTCCAGCGAGATAGTGGGTTGCAAACAAGACCTTCTCGTTGGCTTCCACTCCGGCTACTTCCAGGTTGTTCTCCATAGTCTGGAGCCAGTCGTCGGCGTCGAGGGGTTCCTCAGTCTTGCTAAACACCGGAGGGTTGGTGTTCTAGAAGTTCTTGAGCTTGGATCCGGGGTGGTCATGATTTCCAGGGCCTTGAGTGGCAATGTTTTGCAAGGCTGCGATGTTGGCTTGGCGTTCAGCTCTCTCGGTTTCCCTGTCGGCAAGCAGGGTTTGCAGCAGTTGCATCATCACATCATTGGTGTGATTGGGAGGGGCCATCTGAAGATAGAGAAGACCATGAGATAAGAGGGAACATTTCTATGGTTTATTTTGAGTAAGTTTGAAAACATTTGAAACTTGTAAACTTTTCATGACAAACATAACATTCATTCAACACACATTACAAACTAACACACTCATACTTCAATGGTTTTAAGAACCATTCTCATGCTACGATACAAAGGACGAGATACAACTCACACCTACATAAGTGAAACTAGTGCAACTACTCCTCATTCTCGACGTCGATCGGGACGTAGTCGTCAGGTCCCGCCTCCAGGAACTCATAGTCCTCCTCCTCAGGGAACTCGTCCTCCTCAAAGTCATCGTCGTCGCTCAGGAAGGCTCCTCCTCCCTGAAGGTCGATGCCTCCGTCGTCATCCTCCAGCTCCTGAATCTGATCCTCCTGGGCCTTGACAGTTGCCTCAAGTGACGCGATCTTGGCGCGAAGGCGCACAATCGTAGCGTCCTTCTTGGCACGCTGCTGGCGAAGGCTCTTGCGGTCGTTGTTGAGTAGCTTGATCGCCTCACCCTGCTCGGTGATGTGAGCATGGGTCTGGTTCGCGTAAGCGCGAGTGGCGTCGAGGTCCTTCTGAGTCTGGTAGAGCATGAAGTCCAGGTGCTCAGCATGGTGCCTCAACTGCGGGTGCGGCTGCAGTTCCATGGGCACTCCCATGGCATCACGCCTCACGAGATGCGCAAAGCGCGAAGCGAGGATGCGCACCACGTTCTGTCCGCAAAGGCGCGCAAGTGCCTCCTGAATGCCACGTGCGAGTCCGTCGAGCCAGTTGCTCTCACGGAAGGAGAAGAGGATCCTCTCAGAAGTAGGAGGCTCCATCTTGCCCCTCAAGACGGCGGTGATGATCCACTACAACTCTCCTCCAGGAGTGTCGTCCACCTGAATCCCGTGGAACTCAGGGTGCGGGCGCTCGAGGAAGTCCGAAAGGGCGTTGAGGTCGTGCTCGAAGATCAAGCTCCCTCCGTTCCCAAGCTGGTAAAACTTGGTGTTGATGGGTTCATTCGGCTCCATCTGAAAGAGAATTGGATGAGTAAGTTAGAGAGTGCAAAGTGTGGCAAAATTTTAAGTAGATTCAAATAAGATAGAACATGATTCATCAAATTTTGGGAAAAGTCTCAAAGGCAAGAGTGTAAGTAAATTTTCACAAATATTTTCTTCATTTGATTTCAAAGTTAAGTTTTTCAGAACGCCCATTCTAACTAAGGTCTTCTAAGGTCAAACAATGGCTCTGATACCAACTTGTCAACACCCGGATTTTTAAGTCCGGATGCCTATTATGTCATACATCGCAATCCCAGGAATATTGTTGTTGCGAGGCATAATAGTTAAGTATCACAGTCATCATTCATTACAAACCATAATGTCTTACAAATTGGAATCACATGATCCATATTACACGAATAGTTGATCTATTGATCAACGAACAAACACAAGTTCATAGCGTAAGCGTAAGATAGAAGGACTCTTTAGTCCACAGGCCAATGCTTGACGTCGGAAGACTCCTAGTTGTCGTAGGCGTCCTGCTGGTCGTCGCCTTGTTCCTCTTCATACTCTGGCCATTTGAATAGCCAGGGACAAAGCCGTGAGTACTTCAAGTACTCGCAAACTAATACTAATGTAAGTGCTAGACATTTCTAGTAAGGTTTGCTAAGCTCTAGTTTATTTGCATAAAGCCAATTTTAGTTCGCAAGTATTTGAGTAAAAGCTTATTCACGTGCTAACTAACTCAAGTGGGAACATTAGTGTCATTCCCACCATTCAAGTGGTGATTTCAATTCAATTCACCACAAGTCATTTCACCATCTCATTTCAACATCATTTTCAAGATTTTGACATCGGAAATTGTATGGCCTTTCCAACCGTCCGTAACCGTGGACCCGGCTATTCGAATAGATTTACACTCTGCAGAGGTTGCACACTTGTGCCACAACATTTGATTTCATCCGTCGGGATTACCCCGAATCATCGTAACACAGTACGCGGATCATCAACCATAACCTTTCACTTACAAATCCTAGTATGAGCACCTCTCCCCATGAGCTTGGCCCCCCAGTGAAGACCAACTGTCAACCTGGGAACTGCACAGGGCTTGGCCGTACAATTCACCTCAATTTCACATCATTTCTCAACAACGGAGGCAGCCTCAAGCGTAACCCCTATGACGTGTGTTCAGAGGGAACCCATACTAAGATGCATAAACTTCCAGTTAAGCCCTACCCATAATCAGGTATTGTGGGGGTACTTAATATTGGAAAGGTATCGCATTCAAACCAATATCATGTTTATCAAAAATCACCATCTTCTCTTTGTCATATTCACCTTAAAAAATCATTCAATGGAATGCTTCATCATTCCAAGGTTTCAACTTCATTTCAAGTCACATTGTTCCCATCTAGAGTAGTCAAGTTTTATTCATTAGCACTAGCTCTAAATCATGAGGGGTGCTATCTAGCTTTGCTTGATGGAGACTACTTTACTACTCTAGTAAACTTCTTTACTTTGACCAAAGTTAACTATAAAAGCAACTTCTTGAGAAACAAGTAAAAAACTTGTAATGTATAAACTTGGGATAGGCTTATGTAAGAAGAGGTAAGATTCATGGTGCCTTGCCCCAAAGGGGCTTTGCACTTTGCAAGAATATTAGCTTGCCTTGGTAGTTCTCAAAATTCTCCTCCTCCTCCTCCTGGTAGCAACCTTCTTCTTCCGTGTACTCTCCGGTGCTAGCGTCTAAATTTAAATACGAGTATAATTACTCACTAATTCAATGGCTATTCCATACATCACATATAATCACACAAACTATTCTAGGCACACAATTAATCTAATTTGGGTGCATTGGTTGTGTGGCTTGAGGAGAATTTACTTCTTTTTATTTAATATGTAAATGATAGTTTCCATAGGGTTCTTGAGGAATAATTTCCTCTCATTGAAATCTTCTTAAGATTTAATTTCTCAAACAATCATACATGAACTTATATTGACCTAAGTCAAACCTTCATTGTCATTATTTGAGAAAATAATTTAAATGAGGTAGATCACCTCATATTATTTAACAATGCTACATATGATTTAAATCTCCAGGTGATTCATATAAGAGAGTTTGGGCCAGGGGTCCAAACATCACATGAATTCATTTGAGACAAGGTTTAAATGAAGTATAATACTTCGTATGATTTACTTAATAGTTTTGGACAATATCAACTACATCAATTAGCCATATTGTCCATTAATTAAACTAGGGCATGATCATGCAAAGTGACCACACCATTTTCTTGCATAAACAATTAGTGTAAGTCAAATGTGAGCTATTAGAGTTGGAATTAACTTAATATCTATTTTAGTTGATTTTTAATAATTATTTGAATAGGGAAAAGTCCCTGCCTTCTTCTTTTTATCAGATTAATTCTACAACCAATCTTGACATGGGACCAGTGGCATTTTGTAGATCTTTTTACTGGCTTTCCAACAATATAAAATTCATTGAATTTGGTTAAGCCAATTTGAATCTATGGATTTTCAAAGTTTGGACAGTATTGAAATTGATTTGGATTTGATTAAATAGAATTTGAATTAACAGGACCGGCGGGAAACGACATGGGCCAAATTAGTTTGAAAAACAGAGAAACGGCCCAGCAACGCGTCCAGCGCGAGTGGGCCGTCTGACGAGGTGGAGCCCACCCGTCAGTGACTCATAAAAGCCGAATCGGTATGGATGAATAAGATGCGTTGGATTAGAACGCAGATCAACGGGCGAGGTTCGTCGTCTTCACCGACGAGAACCCAACGTGCTGGTGGCGAGGGTAGGGGGTCGGAGAGCTCACCGTGGCTCCAGCTAGGGTAGGCAATGTGCGTGATGACGTTGTGGACGACTGCGAAGCGTCTGGTACCGGCGGCAGCTCCTAGAACGGCTCCAATCAACGGCGGCGACCTCCGGGTACTGGCGGCTCCGATCTCCAAATTGGAGCAGCTCCGGCGACAATCGAGTGAGTGGTGTGGTGGTGGAGAGGCATTGAAGGGTGGAGAGCAAGGTGGTGTGCTTGGATTGCTCAGGGGAGTGCTCTATTTATAGAGGCGCAAGGGTGCTGCGGGTCCGAAGCGAGGTCGACATGCTCACGGCGATTCCGGGAGCGGTTGGGCTAGGCGAGGGTGCGGTCGTGTTCTCCTCATCCAGGCGAAGCTAGGGGTGGTGATGGCACGGTCGGGCGGTGGCTAGATCGCCCGCATTGCTTCCGTGTCTGCCGCAGCGTTCACGGGATCGTGTCGTCGTCTCCGGCGCCGGCGGTCACGGGTCTGTGCTGCGCGCCTGTCTGGCGGCGTCGTGGTGTCACGCAGGTGCTCAACGTGCTCACAGGGGGTCCAGGGCGTGCTCGAGGTGGTGGCGTGGCGCGTGGCCAGTGTGCGTCTGTGGCGCGCCACGCGCGACGCGAGCGGCATGCTGGCACGTTCTGGGCGCGCTGTCTCTGGCGTTGCTATGGTGGCTACGGCGAGCTGGTTGGTGCTTGGCGAGGTAGAGGCGCACGGTGGCGATGCTGGACACCAGGGCCAGGGCTGAGAGTGAAGGAGGAGAGGGGGAGGTTGTCGGGTTGGTGACATGGCCGGCATGGCCATGTCCTAGCCTTGCTCCTCCTCTCCCTAGGGTTACTATGCTTCATTGATGGTTAGAGGGAACCAGGGGACCATTTAGACTAGGTTTGATGTAGATTAGATGAGGTAGTTCACTATTGCAAATAGTGTCAAATAGTTACATAGATGCTATTTGTGAATTTTGTTTAAATTCGATTTAATTCAAATGGTTGTAAGTTTTGAATTGTGTGTGTTTCATTGAGTTAGAAATGACCAGAGGTGATGAAGTGTGGTGGTGGAATTGTTGAATTCAAAGAATTGCAAAAATTGACAAGTGTGAGATTGTTGCACTTAATAAAAAGTTGCAACTTTGGATCAGCATAGCTTTGGATCTAGAAAGAATTTGGCATGGTGATCTTTACAAGAAGTGTTCACCTTGATGTTGTCTTGGATGAGGTGCAAAGATTTAGCAAGGTTTAGTTTGAAAATTTTGAATTACAGAGGCTCAAAGTGGTGATCACACTATAATTGGCAGATTTGGCCATTATCATATGTGAGCAAATTTTGTATTTGAAATCCATTTGATTTGTGATTCTTTGATTCCAAAAGTTGTAATAAGTGTTTAGTAACATTATTCAACTAATGGTGAAGACCAAATAGGTCTAGGGTAAATTTTTTATAAAAATGCCATAGGGCATATGTGAGGGTTTTAGGGTTTTTCTTTTATTTGATTTTCTTCCTCTTTTTGATTTATTTGGTTGGTGATCTTCTCATGATCACATTAGGGCTTTAGGGTTTAGCTTATACACATAATAACAATCATCATGGCATATCAATCAAATGCACAAGTCCTATGCATGGCACTATATGCAATTTGAAAAGTTTTTGTTGGTTTGAAATTTTGCTCTCTGGAATTCTCTAACTTTCTTTTATTGAAATTTGGGATGTTACAATAAGGATGTCTGGGTAAGCTTTAGTCCCGACTGGAGGGTGCAACCATGACTAAAGGTGGTTTTTCCTGCAAGCCCGTGGAAGACAGAGGAGGGAAGACAAAGGCGGGAAGACAGAGGCGGGAAGAAATGGCGGAAAGACAGAGGCGGGAAGAACTGGAGGGAAGAGGGGGCGGGAAGACAGAGGCGACCGGGAAGAACTGGTGGGAAGAGGGGGCAGGAAGACAGAGGCGGCCGGGAAGAACTGGTGGGAAGAGGGGGCGGGAATAATATATTATTTGTATTTTTAACATTTTGAAATGAATTACTTTTATTTTTCTGAATGTTTTGATATATTATTTGTATTTTAAGATTTTGAAATGAATTAGTTTTATTTTTAATTTTTTGATGTATTATTTGTATTTATAACATTTTGAAATGAATTAGTTTTATTTTTCTGAATTTTTTGATATATTATTTGTATTTTTAACATTTAGAAATGAATTAGTTTTATTTTTATGAATTTTTTGATATATTATTTGTATTTTTAACATTTAGAAATGAATTATTTTATTTTTCTGAAATTTTTGATATATTAATTGCATTTTTATGATTTGAAATGGATTATATTTCAAAAATAGGCTTTAGTCCCGGTTGGTCTCACCAACCGCGACTAAAGGTATTTTTGGCTGGAATTCTGGTTCCAAAAATACCTTCGCGGTTGGTGAGACTGATACGTCTCCGACGTATCGATAATTCTTGTGTTCCACGCCACATTATTGATGTTATCTACACGTTTTATGCACACTTTATGTCATATTCGTGCATTTTCTGGAACTAACCTATTAACAAGATGCCGAAGTGCCAGTTGCTGTTTTCTGCTGTTTTTGGTTTCAGAAATCCTAGTAACGAAATATTCTCGGAATTGGACGAAATCAACGCCCAGGGTCCTATTTTGCCACGAAGCTTCAAGAAGACCGAAGAGGAGACGAAGTGGGGCCACGAGGCGGCCAAACCCTAGGGCGGCGCGGCCTGGCCCTTGGCCGCGCCGACCTATGGTGTGGGGCCCTCGTGTGGCCCCCTGACCTGCCCTTCCGCCTACTTAAAGCCTCTGTCGCGAAACCCCCAGTACCGAGAGCCACGATACGGAAAACCTTCCAGAAACGCCGCCGCCGCCAATCCCATCTCGGGGGATTCAGGAGATCGCCTCCGGCACCCTGCCGGAAAGGGGAATCATCTCCCGGAGGACTCTACGCCGCCATGGTCGCCTCCGGAGTGATGTGTGAGTAGTCTACCCCTGGACTATGGGTCCATAGCAGTAGCTAGATGGTTGTCTTCTCCCCATTGTGCTTAATTGTCGGGTCTTGTGAGCTACCTAACATGATCAAGATCATCTATCTGTAATTCTATATGTTGTGTTTGTTGGGATCCGATGAATAGAGAATACTTGTTATGTTGATTATCAAAGTTATATCTATGTGTTGTTTATGATCTTGCATGCTCTCCGTTACTAGTAGATGCTCTGGCCAAGTAGATGCTTGTAACTCCAAGAGGGAGTATTTATGCTCGATAGTGGGTTCATGTCTCCGTGAATCTGGGGAAGTGACAGAAATCTCTAAGATTATGGATGTGCTGTTGCCACTAGGGATAAAACATTGGTGCTATGTTCAAGGATGTAGTTACTGATTACATTACACGCAATACTTAATGCAATTGTCTGTTGTTAGCAACTTAATACTGGAGGGTTCGGATGATAACTTTGAAGGTGGACTTTTTAGGCATAGATGCATGCTGGATAGCGGTCTATGTACTTTGTCGTAATGCCCAATTAAATCTCACAATACTCATCATAATATGTATGTGCATGGTCATGCCCTCTTTATTTGTCAATTGCCCAACTGTAATTTGTTCACCCAACATGCTGTTTATCTTATGGGAGAGACACCTCTAGTGAACTGTGGACCCCGGTCCAATTCTCTATACTGAAATACAATCTACTGCAATCTTTGTTTCTTGTTTTACGCAAACAATCATCATCCACACTATACATCTAATCCTTTGTTACAGCAAGCCGGTGAGATTGACAACCTCGCTGTTTCGTTGGGGCAAAGTACTTGGTTTGTGTTGTGCAGGTTCCACGTTGGCGCCAGAATCCCTGGTGTTGCGCCGCACTACATCTCGCCGCCATCAACCTTCAACGTGCTTCTTGGCTCCTACTGGTTCGATAAACCTTGGTTTCATACTGAGGGAAAACTTGCCGCTGTACGCATCACACCTTCCTCTTGGGGTTCCCAACGGACGCATGCTGTACGCGTATCAAGTTCTTTTTCTGGCGCCATTGCCGGGGATCTGAAGAAAAGTTACACCACAGAGATCTCTAACTCCCACGTCAACTTTGCGCCAGCAGCTCTTTTTCTGGCGCCGTTGCCGGGGAGATCAAGACACGCTGCAAGGGGAGTCTCCACATCCCAATCTCTTACTTTGTTTTTGGCTTGCTTTATTTTATTTACTACTTTGTTTGCTGCACTAAATCAAAACACAAAAAAAAATTAGTTGCTAGTTTTACTTTATTTGCTATCTTGTTTACTATATCAAAAACACAAAAAATTAGTTACTCGCATTTACTTTATCTAGTTTGCTTTATTTACTACTGCTAAAATGAGTAATCCTGAAGTTGAAGTTCGTACGTTTAAGCAACGAGGGGGAGAATGTTTAAGAGATGCTTGGTATAGAATAAGTGATGCCCATAATAGGTGCACTAAGAAACACTCCACCACTATCTTACTCAGGAATTTTTATGTTGGTATCTCTAGCTGGAATAGGTATGTTCTCGATAGTCTCGCGAAAGGTAACTTCCTAAGTACTCCTGCATTAGAAGCTAGCTGCATTATTGAGAGTCTATTTGGAATACCCCCTGTTGATGAAGTTAAAACTGAAATCTCTCTTGAAGATGTTATGAAAAAATTGGAAACCTTAGAGAAAAAATTTCCAAGTATTGAAGCTAAATTGGAAATGTTACTTGATAAAACTGATGAACTTGATAAATCCTTAGGAGGAATTGATGAAAGAATTAGTGTCCTAGGAACTTGTGTTGTCCATGACGATTAAAGCAATAGGATTGACGAACTTGAAAAAGCTATGGAAACCTTGGGTTCAACATTTTCTTCTCTTAAATATAAGGAGAAAGCTTATGTGGGTAAGGAGCAAAAGTTTATGTACGTCTCTAAAGTTCCTAAACCAAAGAAGTATTATTATAGGCCTAAAATTGACAAAGCCCTTAGTACCGTTACGGATGGGGGAGCTCATGATAACGATGCATCATCTCTTGATAATACTTGATACACACTTTCTGCGCCTAGCTGAAAGGCGTTAAAGAAAAGCGCTTATGGGAGACAACCCATGTTTTTACTACAGTATTTTTGTTTTATATTTGTGTCTTGGAAGTTGTTTACTACTGTAGCAACCTCTCCTTATCTTAGTTTAGTGTTTTGTTGTGCCAAGTAAAGTCGTTGATAGTAAAGTTCATACTAGATTTGGATTACTGCGCAGAAACAGATTTCTTTGCTGTCACGAATCTGGGCAGTTTTCTCTGTAGGTAACTCAGAAAATTATGCCAATTTACGTGAGTGATCCTCAGATATGTACGCAACTTTCATTCAATTTGAGCATTTTCATTTGAGCAAGTCTGGTGCCTCGATAAAATTCGTCAATACGAACTGTTCTGTTTTGACAGATTCTGCCTTTTATTTCGCATTGCCTCTTTTGCTATGTTGGATGAATTTCTTTGATCCATTAATATCCAGTAACTTTATGCAATGTCCAGAAGTGTTAAGAATGATTATGTCACCTCTGAACATGTTAATTTTTATTGTCCACTAACCCTCTAATGAGTTGTTCTAAGTTTGGTGTGGAGGAAGTTTTCAAGGATCAAGAGAGGAGTATGATGCAACATGATCAAGGAGAGTGAAAGCTCTAAGCTTGGGGATGCCCCGGTGGTTCACCCCTGCATATTCTAAGAAGACTCAAGCGTCTAAGCTTGGGGATGCCCAAGGCATCCCCTTCTTCATCGACAACATTATCAGGTTCCTCCCCTGAAACTATATTTTTATTCCATCACATCTTATGTGCTTTTCTTGGAGTGTCGGTTTGTTTTTGTTTTTGTTTTGTTTGAATAAAATGGATCCTAGCATTCACCTTGTGGGAGAGAGACACGCTCCGCTGTAGCATATGGACAAGTATGTCCTTAGGCTTTACTCATAGGGATTTCTATTTTCGTGCCCCTGGTTCGTTAGTTGTACTCAGTTTTCCCCAGCCCCTTAGTTTTTCCTCAGTTTTCCCCTCCCTCTAGTTTGAAACCCGTCGCAGACGCTCAGACGGGAGGGTTGCCGTCTGGTCAGAGGCCTTCACCGTTACCGGTGACGGCTAGGGAGCCGCGTTGGTGTTGAATTGACCGTTTCTTTCGAACTGTGTTGACTGTTGACTGGAGGAGCTCACCCAAAGCTTTCCACTCCGCCCGATACTGGAGGAGCTCACACACCGCCCCTCCGCCGCCACGCCGTCCTGCCCTCCTACCTTATGGCGTCGTCCGCCGCCGAGCCGCCCCCGTCCCCACCACCACCACCGGGAGGCGGAGAGGGCTCCGCCTCCACCAGATCTGGATCTACCCCTTTCGTGGAGTTTGTATGTCCATCTGGTGTGCCAAATGTTCGCGTCAACCGCGGAGAAGATTGGGAATCGGAGGGATCTAACGCATGGATTCCATCTGGGTAAGCATCGTCTGCCTATGTGAATTAACAGTAGGCAGTTTTTGAGCGCCAATCGTTGTTGCTCAACTAACTGCGTTGCTTTTCGAATAGGATTGATCCAGCGCTGGCTTTTCGGCTGGTGGCTAGGCTGGATTCTAGCTATACGCGTGATTCTAAACGCTATAAGAATGGGTTTTTCTTCCCTGCGGTGGTTGCAACCACCATCTCGTTGAGGGATTTGAAAGCTAACATCTGCGGTCAGTACAGCTGGAGCTCTTACGACGCAGTTCATTTCGAATATTTCAACACGGAGGGAAGATTTGTTCCACTAATTTCCGACGACGATCTGGGAATTCTTTTTGCTTTGAATGCTTCTTGCCGGTTCGGTAAAATTCGTATCCATGTGGACAGGGGCCGGGCATCATCTCTCTCTCGGTGCTGGGGCATCATCGAGGTGGTCGGGCATCATGTCTCTCATCGCTGCTGCCTCTTCTAACGGTGTGCGCGCGGCCCTCCTTGTAGGTCCACGGCAGGCACCATCTGTCCCAGTGCTAGTGGTAGCCTGTTCTTTCGTACTGTCATTGTTGTGGACGATTCAGAGATTTATGATAAGCCTCCTAAAGATGATGTGTATGAGTTGATTTTTCCTGAATTGGTAGATCGATGCGAAGCGAGGCAATGGAGGATCAATACATGGAAGATATTGCTTTTGGTGCCGATTTGATGACACCGATGATGAAGAGAAGAATGAGAATGATGACAGCCTCGTTTTAGCCGATTACGAAGGTGAAGACTTGCCTACAATTGAGTGGAACAGGAGAATCCCCTGACTTGTAGAAGGCACCGTGTTTCAAACGATGATGGACTGCCGTAATGCAATTACTACATATCACATTCTCACTAAGAATAATTTTGAGGTTGTTAAAAGTGAGCCAGGTAGGTTCACAATTAAATGCCCATACCCAAGGTGTAGGTTTAGGCTGCATGCATCCACAATGCGCGAGAAGCAGCTTGGTCTGGTACTACGCCAACCGGTTGTGTATTTAGATCACGGTGTAAAATTTGTTATCTATTACCTGACATCCCTTATCATTATGTTTCAGATAAAGAAGAATAAGGAGATCCATAGGTGTCCACCTCTAGGGGAGAGCCAGAGCTGAAAACAAAGCTAGCGAAGACTAGGTGGTTGGCAGATATAATCCTAGATTGGCTGAGAGAAGATCCTTCACTTGGTCCAACAGCACTCGTAAAAAAGGTGGTTGAGAAGTATAAAATGGAAGTACCTTACATGAGGATGTTCTATGCAAAGGAAATGGCTCTTGACAAGATCAATGGTCCATGGAATGAAAGCTTTCAGTTGCTTTACACTTTCAAAGCTGAAGTGGAGATGGCTAGTCCGAGCGATGTTGTAGCGATCGACAAGCATACAGTTCCCTACACATTGAAATGCGGGAAGGTAATGCACTAGGAAGGTTTCAGCAGGGCGTTTGTTTGTTTCAAAGCTTGCTTGGAAAGGCTTTTGGACGGTTGCAGGCCTTATTTGGCCGTGGATGCATCAGCTCTTCATGGCAGGTTTAAAGGACAGCTAGTTGCTGCTACTGCAGTTGATGGACATAATTGGATGTTCCCTGTTGCTTATGGGGTTTTGGAGGTTGAGTCACAGGAAAGTTGGACTTGGTTTCTGCAGAATTTGCGCGATCTTATAGGTCATCCACCAGGACTTGTTATCCACACAGACGCTTGCAAAGGTTTGGAGACTGCGGTAGAAGCAGTATTCCCTGGAGTGGAGCATAGGGAATGTATGCGACACTTGGTACAGAATTTTACAAAGAAATTCAAGGGTAAAGTTTTTACTGACAACCTATGGCCAGCTTCATACACATGCAGCTCTAGGAAGCATCTGTTTCATTTGGATGTGTTGTATAAACAAAAACCTGGGGTGAAGGAGTACTTGGATGAACATCATGGTAGGGTGTGGTCAAGAAGCCAATTCAATGAAATTTGCAAGGTAGACTATGTAACAAGTAACCTTGCGGAGAGTTTCAATTCAAAGGTCAAGTCATTGAAAGGGCTTATGCTGTGGCAAATATTTGATAAGATTAGGCAGATGATCATGATAAAGATCGATCTGCGTCAAAGAATTGCATCCACAAATTATGTTGGCCATCTCATGCTCCCATCTTTGATTAAGTCTTTGCATGAGAGGGCAAAACAATTGAGGATGCAATGCGTCAGAAAAGGAATGGAGGCTGAGGTAACCTACACTGACAGTCAAAACAGGCAGTGGAGGTATCCAGTGAGTTTGGTTGATAGGACATGCCATTGTAGGGGATGGGCAGATCCGTGGGATACCCTGCATACACGCATTGTTTTTCATGAGTGTTATAGGGGGTGAAGATGGTGAAGTTGATCAGTATGTGTCAGAGTATTTCTCTGTTGCCAAATTTAGGGCTGCATATGCTATGAATGTTCCTACCTTGTTGGGAAAAGACCAATGGATGAAAGTCGATCCAGGCTTCAAACTGTACTCTCCAGTATTGACTAGACCGGCAGGTAGGCCGAGGAAGAATAGGATCAGAGCTAGTGCAGAGGGTGGTGCACCGATTCGAAAACGTAAGTGCAAACGTTGTGGAATCCCTGGACACATTGCTAGGATTTGTAAAAATGGAGTTGACCCAGCTTTTGGAATGGAAGATCAGGCGGGAGCAGAAAATGCAGAGGAGAATGAAGCAGCAATTCAACTTGAGATTGAAGCAACAATTCAACATGAGGTGATTGAAGCAGCAAATGCAGAGGAGATTGAAGCAGCAGTTCAACATGAGGAGATTGAAGCAGCAAATGCAGAGGAGATTGAAGCAGCAATTGAACATGAGGAGATTGAACCGATGGATCGAGAGCAGAGGGAACAGATGGATGTAGAATGGCTTCAACCGATGAGTCTAGAGGAGAGGGAACAGTATAGTCGAGAATGCCTCGAAAGTAGTAAGGCCATGATAGATGCTAACTTCGAAGAGTACATGGCAGAAGAAAAAGCACAAGCTTTGCAGAAGAAGAAGAACAAGAAAGAGGGCAAAAGGAAGGTAGACACCGGTAATATCCCTGGTAGGGTTACCCGGAGTAAGGTGGTGGCCCCGGCGAGTCACACCAGGAGCAAGAGAAAGATTTTATTCTGAACAACTAATTTGAATTTGTATGAACAATTTGTATTGTGGTTCCCTTTGTATTGGGGATCCCTTTGTGTTGAACAATTTGTATTGGGGATGCCTTTGTGTTGAACAATTTGTATTGGGGATGCCTTTGTGTTGAACAATTTGAATTTGTATGAACAATTTGTATTGTGGTTCCCTTTGTATTGGGGATCCCTTTGTGTTGAACAATTTGAATTTGTATGAACAATTTGTATGCCACATTTAAGCCACATTTATCATTTTAGGGTTTTAGGGTTTTAGGGTTTTAGGGTTCAATTCAAAATAATTCAAAACATGGTGGAACCTTCCCATGGAGCCTTGTTATGTTACCTACAACCTAGAGAAATAATAATGGAAAAGGAAATATAGAGATATGAAGTTTTATGCCAAAAGCTTCAAAACCACTTCCTAGTCCATGAGCTACTAGATATGAAGATGCAGGGCTTTTCTGCTCAATACACCTCCCAAATACCCACTATGCTTACAAACTTTGTCCAAATGAGTCCAAATTCGTCACACTTGTGTATCTTTGAGTTGCAAACAATATCTAGTCGGCCAAAATGTAATATATTGTTCAAATAACACAATTTTACAATTTTTATGCCAAAAGCTTCAATTTCCCTTAGTCCGTTTATTATTTGGGTGCCCCTGTTTTACTTAGTATTACTCAGTTTTCCCACTCCGGGCCCACTTGTTTTACTCAGTCATACTCAGTTTTGCCCTTCCGATAAACATTTCCTCACTTTTCCCCCTCTTAGTTCTACTCAGTTTTCCTAACTTGTACTCACTGGCTGATCTCTGATTGGTCGAGATGTATGTCACACGGATCTTGGTTAGTTGAAAGCTCAACGAACGCTTGCACCGTTCGATCATTTATGATCGGACGGCTGTATCTCTCTCTACCACGATGGACGCATACGGAGACAAGAGCAGAGCACATACCTACCAACCCTGGCAGTCGCATATTCCAGTCGCATCCTCCTCTCTCGTATTTCCTCTCTTACTACGGCGGTCGCGGCGGCGCGGATCTAACCGTGCGTGCGGCGGCGTGCGGCGGCGCAGATCTAACCGTGCGTGCGGCGGCGTGCGGCGCGCGGATCTAACCGTGCGTGCGGCGGCGCGGATCTAACCGTGCGTGCGGCGGCGTGCGGCGGCGCGGATCTAACCGTGCGTGCGTCGGCGTGCGGCGGCGCGGATCTAACCGTGCGTGCGGCGGCGTGCATCTAACCGTGCGTGCGCCGTGGATCTAAGAGTGCCGGTGAGGATCTAACCGTCAGAAATAGTTGAAATGTCTCTCTCTGTCTCACTTTCGATTCTATTCTCAGATCTGTTGAATGATGAAGAACACCAAGACGGCGGCCGTGCCGACAGTGGTCATCGATGCCACGAACATTGAAGCCATCGCCTACAACATCGCTTCGACGGCGCAGACCCAGCCTTCAATGTCGGAGCCTGTTGATGTCTCACTTCCGGTGCCGAGAGTGCGAATCGATGCCAAGACGATTGAAGCCATCGTCTACAACCGCGCTGCAAAGCCGCCGATCCAGCCCTCCGCAGATCCGTCGCTGATGAAGAACACCAAGACAGCGGCGGTTCCGACAGTGGTCATCGATGCCACGAACATTGAAGCCATCGCCGATAACATCGCTTCAACGTTTGATGGCGCAGATGACCACCCCTCAGCCGCCCGTCGTCCCGGCCTTTCTTGCCCATCGCTGCGCGACCGTGTTCGACGCCGCAAATTGGGATAAATTATTATAAATTCGAACTACTACCTCCGTCTCAAAAAAAGCTTCTTCACGTTCTTGATGTGTCCATGTACATCCGTATGTGTCGTCGTGGTGAACGAGCAGATGCCATAGGATGGCTTAGATTGGGGCCGAATGGACGCAAGAGGATTCGGGGGAGGGTTTGCGATCAGGTGGGAAGAGATTCCGGATGGTTTCCTCAAGAACTTGGCCAAGGCCAGAGGTTGAAGAAGGGCTGCCCCCTCTCCTTATATAGGGGAGAGGGTGGCTTACACTGCAAGAAACCCTAATGGCATCTTTGACTGGACAAACTACTTTACAGAGTTACTGTACAAAGCTACTTTAACAGGCTACTGTACAAAGCTACTTTAATCATAGATGACACCGGGGCCTTCTTTTACCAGGGCTGCTGATGTCCTCCGGCTTCTTTGGACGTCACCTCTCTCTTTGGCGCTGTGGCTCGAATAAAGTTACTTTGTTTGGCTCATCCTTGTCTTCTTGCTCAAGAGAATCTTTGACCAGTCCCGCCGACAGGCTCTCCTTTCCGGTATCTTCTATACCGGGTTCCGGCATACCCCTTTGGGGATACCGGCTTAGCCTTGCTCTCCCGGATTCCTACTAGGCTTCCGGTAAGAACATTAAACCGGTATCTTGATGGCTCAAACCATCCGGTTTGGCATGCCTTTGGCATACCGGGGGTTATCCCCCCAACATTAGTCCCCGAAGCTGGTATAGTCTGGAGGATTCTATCCTACAGACCATGCCAGGTTTTCATCTTTTTAAGATACCGGTTTAGTCACTCATCTTTTGAGCTTAGTTCCGGCACCTTTACCCTTGTTCCTTTTCTTCTCTTTGCAAGGCTTGTTCCGGCACCTCTTTTTTCCGGCACCATGTGTCTTTACTCCTTCCTCGGCGAAGTCGAGAATATATCGGGCCCCGCGCCTGTCAGTGACATGCGCACTGTAACTGACGCGCCAGTGTCCGCTGTCACATCGTTTCGACTCCCGCGCACGCATTTAATGCACCGCAGCGGATCCCACTACCTCTTCGGGATCCCGCGTGCGCCTCCGTGTGGCCTCTGTTTTCGCGCGTGTATTCCTCCGCCACGTGGTGGCCCAAGGCGCGAACCGTCGCGGGCCGTGAGGCGAACCGCCGCGGCCCAGCGGTTCCACGCCCACTTTCTCTCTCTTATATAAACGCAACTGCCCGTTCCTCTTCATCTTCTTCGCATTCTTCTCCTTCGCGCACAGAGCTCCACGCCTCTGCGCCTCCGCCGCTTTCCGTCCGCCGTCGCCCGTTCGAGCTCCGGTGCCCGGCGAACTCACGCCGTGCCGCCGCCGGACTTCGCTGTGCGGAGATCTTCGGCAGCAACTTCTTCGCGTCCGCCGCATTTGTGCTTTTTCGCGAGCTTCTCCGCCTCGCCGTCGACGGTGCTCGCCGGCGGCTGCAGACCCGCCTCTCCGCCAGCAAACTCTTTCCCCGACGGCGCGCCGCTCAAGGTTGGTACTAATTTCTCTTTACTCGCCGTTCGCTTGCTTTCCAGATCTTGAGCCTTTGGTGTTCTTATTTGCTCCTTTTTCTTTGGTTTTCCTCTTACTCGTAGATCTTCACGCGGGGTTCGAGTCTGGGATTTCCGTTTCTCCACCTACCCTCGCGATGTCCGACGAGGAATCCTCCTCCGCGTCCTCTTCTTCCCTTTCTCTTAAGCGCCGTAGACCTTCTCCCGGTGAATCTACGGCCTCAGATCCAATGGAAACCGATTCCGGCAACCAGCAGGAATCCGGTAACCCCCAAGAGTCCGGCGGCAACCTAGAATCCGGTAGCTTTAGCCAAGCTTCCGGTAGCCAAGAGGCCAGCAGCTCTGGCCAAGCCTCTAGCAGCTCCAGCCAATCTTCCGGCGAGGAGCCTTCCCCACCCACTCGCGGAGCCTGGATGGGCTCCAACGTTACTGAGTTCGAGATTGATTGGCTGTACCGGTCTCGAAGGATTCCGGAAGGAGTTTCCTGTCGGATTCCGGATGACGAGATCGAACCGGATCCGGAAGACGACGAGTTTGTTGTTTTTCTTGCTCACTTTGAGCGTGGCTTCGGCCTTCCTGCCTCTACTTTTTTCCGGGAGTTCCTAGATTTTTACGAACTCCAACCTCACCACCTTCCTGGCAACGCCATTTTCTATCTCTCTTGTTATGCCACCTTCATGGAGGCTTACATCGGCATTCGTCCCACTTGTGAGACGTTTGCCCGCTTCTTCAACTTGCGGATCAACTCCGTCCAGGGCAAGGAAATTCCTAAGCCCAAGCCGCCCGTGCGATGCGGCTCTGCATCGTCGGCTCCCGCCAAGGGAGCACTTTTCTTAAGTTTACCGGCCTCGAGTCTTGCCGCACTGGCAAGGAACTTTCTTCTACGTGAAGAACACCGGCCGCGCCGATCGCATCAATCTTCCTCCATACCAAGAGGGGCCCCCAGCCAGAGCCAACTGAGCTACAACCCGAGGACAGAACATGCCGAAACCAATCGGGTAGTGCGCTTCTTGGCCTCTTTGAAGAAGGAGACCAACATCTGTTCCGACGATGTCATCCGGACTTTCATATCGCGCGGGTGCTTCCTCTTAAGCGCCGCGCACATAGGATGAGCGAGATGTATGGCCTGTGCGATCCTACCAAGATCACCGGCCGTGCTCTCAAGAAGAAAGATGTTGTTCTCAAGGCTAAGCAGATTTGTCAAACTGCTATGCCTTTTACTTGGGAATGGGGCCTCCTTCCCCTCAGTTCCTCTAACCGTCCGACCCAAGAAGTAAGAGATTGCGCAACTTGGGGTTGTCTTTGCCGGTAAGTTTCTGCTTTTGCTAACCTTCTTTTACCTTGTATCAGGCCGGGGACCGCTTCCCCTCTATCCAGCAGAGCCGCGAGGACCTCTCGGAAGCGTGCCTTTGACTCCTTCGACCCGGATCCCTACATCTTTTGGAAGGACTCGAAGATGGGAAGACCCCGGCTGCGCGCCTTGGCCGGGACCCGCCGGAGCCCACCGGAAACCCCGAGGAGCTGGTTGTGCTCGAGGTATTTTCTTTTCCGGCTTCTTATACTTTGCCATTATCGCTTTCTTGCGAATTGCTTCTTAGCCATATTCAACTCACAGATCCACGAGCGCGTGCCGCCCCTACGCGCCGAGGCCGGCATTGAGTTTGTGGACAAACTCATGGCCCAGGGCCAGAAGAACAAGCAGCCGGCATCTACTGCCGGCTCCAGCCATGCTCCTCCCTCCAAGCGCTTCCGGACGGAGCCCGTGGGGGAGAAAGAAGTGGGCGTGCGCGCCACGGGCGCAAAGCGATGCCAACCGCTTCCGGGTAATTTCATTTTCCGGCTTGCCTCCTTTTTTGCTAAGTTCCTTTTCCGGTTGCTTTTTCTCAACCACTTGTCTTTTCTCTTTTTCTCAGCCCCGCTCTCAAACTTGGCCCAAGGCCATCGGGCTCTGAGGGATCCGCAAGGACCTCAACCCCTCCTCCTCGTTCAAGCCCGGCACCATCTGGTGCCGGCAACACCTCTGCCTCCCTTTCGGGGGGCACAACAACTTCGGGGCGTGCGGCCCCTTCACTGTCAGATCACCGCACGGAGGAGGATCTTTCCTTCCTCCCGGAACACCAAGACACCGGCGCCAGCAACACCGGCGCCGGAGAAGAAGAAGCTGCCGGGCGGGCGGAGCCTTTTGCTCCTCCCGTCCTCGAAAGACAACTTCCGCGCCGGAATCTTCCGCGCCGGAAGGCTCCAAGACGGGTGACGCTCCTAGCGCTCCCCCTTCTCCACGCACCATCCTCATGCCTCCGCCTGAGGCTCCTCGCGCCCAGCCCTCCAAGGCCGCTCCTGGCGCGCCGCCGGCCAAGACTTCCGGGGCCTCTTCTACCGCGCCGCCACCCAAGCCCTCCAAGCTCATCAAGGGGAAGGCGACGGCCTCCAGCGCCCCTTCGGGCGGCCAGCAGCCCTTGGTGCTGCACGTCTCCAAGGCTGCCAAAAGCGCCAGCATGAAGGCCACCGGCCTCCTTGGCCGCATTACGGAGTTCCAGCGCCAAGGCCGGGACCTGGGGCACCTCCTGCCGTATGCCCAAAAGTGGAACGCCGCGGACATCACTCCGGCGACCCGCGGCATGGGCAAGGATCGGCTGCCGGCACCTGATCCTGTCGGGGATCGGAGCTCTGAGGAGCACTTCATGCGGCTCCGGGCTGCCGTAAAAGAGCTTGACAGCGCGTGGTATGACTCCACAAACAATCTGACGGTACGTTCTACTAACTTTCAACCTTTGCCGGTTTCTTTGTTTCCGGTTCTGCTTTATCTTTTCCTTAGTTCGTGCCGGTTTCTCTCTTGTCTATCTTCCCGGTCCCGAGATTTGTGGTGAGAGCGAAGCTCTTATCGAAAAAATTAACTTAAGATTTTAGCGTGAAACCGCACTTGCCCGATCCCGAGTTTCGGGTTAAACCTCTTCTTCTTAACACATAATTTACCTTAGAAACGCGCAAAACGCACTGCCAGTCCCGAGTTTCGGGTTAAGAACTTTGTTCTTAGCGCAAAACTTAACTCATTTCTTCTTTTTCTTGAACAGGTCACCGCTGACACTCGGAAGGCCCTTTTCGAGGAGCTTTTGTGGGAGCACCGGGAGCTCGCTGAGGCACATGACAAGTGCCAAGGTAAGTTTTTGTTCCACCGGCATCTTTGCTACCGGAAACCTTTTTTCCTTGTGATATTTACAATTTCTGTTCAACAGTGATCCCGGAAGCTTCCATCGATGCTCTGAAAGAGCAGCTCGCCGAGGCCCAACGTACTATTTTTTCCTTCCTCCTTTGAACTTGGTTTCTTTTCATTTTTACTAGTGTAACCTTGCTAACATTCTTTTTTCCGGTTACAGGGGAGAAGGACCAGCTCAACCGGCAGCACCAGGAGGAGCTGAACGCCCTCAAGACCAGCTACCAGGAGCTCAAGTCTCAGCTGATTCAGCTGGGGCTTGACCACGCCAAGGCCCTCAAAGCCGCTGAAGTGACCGCAGCGGCCAAGTTGGACGAGGCTCTGGAGGATGCTTGCAATGCCACTGTGGTGTTGCGGGCAGAGCTGGAGGAGATGGCCAAGGCCCGGAAGGGTGCCGAGGAGAAGGCCGCGCGGCTGGAGGAGGGGCACAAGGAGTGTGATCAGCTGATCCTGCAAACCGACACTCTTGCCCTCCGTAAGTTGTTTTCTTTTACACTTTGACTACTGCACACAAGCCTTTCTTCCTTCAACCCCATTTTTCTTTCCACTACCTTTCCGTCCGGTCTCTCTTCTTCCGGATTCTTTTCTCTCCGGTCTCTGTTTCTTCCGGACTCTTTTTCTTCTGGTCTCTTTTCCTTCCGGACTCTTTTCCTTAAGCTTTTTCTTTCTTTGCACAGGCCTCTTTCCAGACTCGCAGAGGTATGCCGTCAAGAAGGTCGACGCGCAGCGCAAGGACAAGGGCCAAGCGGATCTTACCGTGCCATGGACGCCCAAGGACCATCTGGTCGCGCTTAACGCGCGGGTGTCCCATATGCGCTGCATAGACCGCAATCTTTCGGACATCCCTGATGTAGCTACCCAGTTATACAGGACTTTGTGGCCTGGCGAGGTGGTGCCGGACACCTTCTCCCTCATCAGCGACCGTCTGAAAGGTGCCGGCAAGAGGATCCGCGAGTGGCAGTGCTCTGCTGCCCGCGCTGGCGCGGACTCCGCCCTCCGCGTCGCCTGCTCCTGGTACCCGGAGCTCAATTTGGACGCCCTTACCGGCGTGCGCGAAGGCGCAGAAACGGATCTGGACCCGATCCTCTCCGCCAAGCGGCAGGATCGCGCGTACCGCATCGCGGAGTATGCCGACATGCGCACCTTCATCCCTCCCCCTCCTGGCGTCACGGACTATCTCGACGAGGAGGAGGATGAAGCCGAAGAAGAGCTTCTGGACGACGCTGATGCCGGTGCTGCTCCTCCGGAAGCCCCTGCTGCGTGATTACTCCCTTTGAAATGTTTGCCTGCTATCTGTTCGTTGGTCCTGCTTATCCTTGAAACAATGTTCGTTAAATTCTGCCCCGGAATGCCGGGGTCTATGATGTAAGACTTTAAGTTTGCCTGTGGTTGTGCTACAACATTTCCTGCCGGTAGGTTATACCGGTAGCTAAGTATTTATGAGTTTGCCTTAGCATAATTTGCTTTTGGTTTTGATTTTATCCTGCACTGCAAAGATTTCTCAATTGCTTCCGCATCCAATTTGATGCATACTTGGTTCTTTTGCCTTGGCTCTGCCTGCCTTCTCTGGGCGTTCTTTGGCGTATGAGCACAAGGTTCTTTCACCAAACAAGCATCTTCTCGAACTTAGAAATAACTTTGAAATTTTGCAAAAAACCGGTTTAACCGGGGTTAGTTAAACTTTCCGGATTGTTCTTTCCTGCTCTCCCTTTTCGCAGTTCATGTGCTTATCTCCTACCGGTTTATCTTGCTTGCCATGAAGCCGGTTTGCGGACAGCAGCAGAGTCGAAGACTCCGGTAGGATTTAGCACACTACTAAACCGGAAAGAAAAACATTCAATAAGCAACCGGTAAACTGAAAAAATAAACAAGTTACATGCAACTTAAGTTGGGGTAGTCCCCGAGATTCATTCAAGGTTCCGGCATCTTTTATTCATAGCATATAAGGTACAAAAAGGAACTTCTTACACCACCACTTCAAGAGTAGAAAGGGCGCAACAGAGCTACGTTCCATGGACGCTTGCTCTCCTCTCCGGACCTGTCCGCCTTTCCTTTCTTCCACTCCTGTGCATCGATCAAGTAGTATGCATCATTGTGAAGCACCTTGCTTACAATGAAGGGACCTTCCCATGGTGGCAAGAGCTTATGCCGGCCTTCAGCGCTGCACCAGGCGAAGTACAAGATCTCCTTCCCGGAAAACTCTGGGTTAACCTTCCGGTTATGATAGCGTCTTAGGTTTCTTTGGTAAATGGCTGTTCTTGCCAAAGCCAGCTCTCTTGCTTCTTCTAGCAAGTCCACATCGTTTTCTCTGGCCTCTTTGACCTCCTGCTCGGTATAGAGCTGTACCCTTGGTGAATCATGAATGATATCGGTTGGTATCACCGCTTCTGCTCCATAGACCATGAAGAAAGGAGTGTATCCGGTAGACCGGTTTGGGGTTGTTCTTATACTCCACAGTACTGATGGTAGCTCATCGAGCCAACACCCCGGTGACTTTTCCACCGCATCAATGAGTCTAGGCTTGATACCGGAAAGCACCAAAGCATTCATTCTTTCCACTTGGCCATTGCCTTGTGGGTGTGCCACTGAGCACAAATCCAGCCGGATGTTGTTGTCTTCACAGAACCTTTTGAACTCACCTTGAGCAAAGTTGGTTCCATTATCGGTGATGATCTTTGTGCGGGTATCCATACCGCAAAATGACATCTTTTAGGAATTTCACCGCTGTATGCCCATCACACTTTGCGATAGGTTTTACTTCTAGCCATTTGGTGAACTTATCCACCATGACCAAGATGTGAGTCATGCTGCTTCTTGCAGTTTTGAATGGTCCAACCATGTCCAGGCACCAAACAGCAAATGGCCATGTTAGCGGTATTGTTTTTAAACCGGATCTTTGGGGTATGGTTTTGCTTGGCGTACCTCTGGCAGCCGTTGCATTTTCTTACCAAATCCTCAGCGTTCTCCAAAGCAGTGGGCCAATAGAACCCATGCCGGAAAACTTTTGCGACCAAAGCCCTTGATGAAGCATGATGCCCACATTCTCCTTGGTGAATTTCCTCAAGCATTTCTTTTCCTTCCTCCGGTTCCACACATCTTTGAAGGACACCGGTAACGCTTCTCTTGTACACCTCACCATTGATGAATGTGTAAGCTTTGGACCTTCTTTGTATCCTCCTTGATTCATTTTCGTCAGCCGGCAAGGTGCCGCTGATCAGGAATTCCTTAATAGGTTTAACCCATGACGGTATCTCTCGAACCAGAAACACCGGTGCATCTATTTCCATGCTATCCACCAGCATCATTTCTTCCGGTATGGGTACAGCAGTCCCCGAGCCTACCGAAGCAGTCCCCGAGCTTGCCGGAGCAGTCCCCGGGTTCCCTTCATCGATATCCATGGGTACTACGTGTGACTCTGGTACAAAAATTGATTCTGACTCCGGGCTCGGTTTGATCGATGGCACTCTTAGGTGAGCCAAAGCTATTCCGGGAGGGATTTCTTGCCTAGATGAGCCCAACTTGGACAAAGCATCCGCGGCTTCATTTTCTGCTCGCGGCACATGGTGAAACTCACACCCTTCGAAGAACCCGGCAATCTTTTGCACGTGAAACCGGTACGAGGCCATGTTGGCATCTTTTGCATCCCAATCTCCGGAACACTGCTGTACCACAAGGTCTGAATCTCCATAGCAAATGATCCGGTGTGCACCGATTTCTTTTGCAACCTTAAGCCCATGGATCAAAGCTTCATATTCAGCGACATTGTTTGATGCCCTGAAATGCACTTGCAAAACATACCGGAGGTGATCTCCTTTTGGGGAAGTGAGCACCACACCGGCACCTAGACCTTCCTTGAGTTTGGATCCATCAAAGTGCATCTTCCAATATTCTATCCTCTGATCAGGCGGTTTGTACTGCATCTCCGCCCAATCAACAAGGAAATCAGCCAAAGCCTGTGATTTTATGGCATCTCTTCTTTCATACACCGGCACGTATGGTGATATCTGGATTGCCCATTTCGCAATCCGGCCGCTGGCGTCTTTGTTGCACATGATGTCGGAAATTGGTGCTTCACTTACCACCTTCATGGGGTGCTCCTCAAAGTAATGCTTGAGTTTTGTGGCGGCCATGTACACGCCATAAGTCATTTTTTGGAAGTGAGGGTAGTTTTGTTTTGATAGGGAGAGCACCTCGCTCAAGTAGTATACCGGCCTCTGGACGGTTTTCTCTTCCTCTTCTCTTTCAACCACAACCACTACACTCACAACCCGGTTTGTTGCTGCTATGTATAACAGCATAGGCTCTCTTTCTAGAGGTGAAGCCAGTATAGGTGCTGTGGCTAGCATTGTTTTTAGCTCTTTAAACGCTGCGTCTGCCTGAGGGGTCCAGACGAACGTGTCGGATTTTTTCATGAGAGCATAGAGTGGCAGAGCTTTTTCTCCCAACCTGCTTACAAACCGGCTTAGCGATGCCAAGCTTCCGGTAAACTTTTGCACATCTTTTAACTCTCGAGGGATAGCCATTCTTTCTATGCCCCGGCTTGAAACCAGGAAACCGAGCAGCTTGCCGGCAGGGACACCAAAGGTGCATTTTGCCGGATTGAGTTTCATCCGGAACCGCCTTAGGTTATCGAATGTTTGCCGGATGTCGTTGATTAAAGTGTTCTTTACCTTAGTTTTTATCACGATGTCATCCACATAGACTTGCACATTTTTTCCAATTTGATCAAACAGGCATTTTTGCATACAGCGCTGGTACGTTGCACCAGCGTTGCGCAACCCAAAAGGCATAGTGACATAGCAATAAGCCCCGTGCGGGGTAACGAACGCAGTTTTTATTTGATCTTCCTTTTTCAAGGGAATCTGGTGGAAACCGGAATAGGCATCCAGGAAGGACAACAACTCACACCCAGCAGTTGAATCAATCACTTGATCGATTCGTGGCAAAGGAAAAGGATCTCTTGGGCAAGCCTTGTTCAGGTTGGTGTAGTCGATGCACATACGCCACACCTTCGGAGCTTTTGCCTCCAGGTTCTCATCTTTCTTCTTTTCAACCATTACCGGATTGGCCAGCCACTCTGTGTGCGTGACCTCCACAATGAACCCGGCAACAAGCAGCTTGGTTACCTCTTCTCCTATGATCTTTCTTCTGTCTTCAGCGAACCGACGCAGTGGTTGCCGCACCGGCTTGGCATCTTTCCGGACGTTTAGAGAGTGCTCAGCCAGCTCCCTCGGAACACCTACCAAATCATCAGTTGACCAGGCAAAGATATTCCGATTCTCACGGAGGAAGCTGACGAGCGCGCTTTCCTATGCTTGGTCAAGACCGGCACCGATACGAACGGTGCGCTCTGGGTAAGCCGGATCCAGCACAATGTTCTTTGTTTCATTGGTTGGCTTGAATGCCGGTGTGCCCATGTTCTCACTCATTGCCGCTAAACTCATTTGTGAGGATTGAGCCAGCGCAACAGCTGTTTGCATTCTTTTCTTTTCCTCCGCGATCACCAGCGATTCCGCTAGGTTCGATCCGGCAGATGCAGTTTCCAGTGAGATCTTATAGTTTCCCACCACAGTCAATGGCCCACGAGGTGCCGGCATCTTCATCTTGAGGTAAGCCGTATGAGTGGTGGCCACGAAGGCTGCCAATGCCGGTCTCCCCAGCAATGCATGGTAGGGACTGTCTAGATCCACCACCTCAAACTCCAGATTTTCCACCCGGCAATTGTCACGTCCTCCAAATGCCACGTCCACCCGAACTTTTCCTATCGGGGCACAGGACAAGCCAGGAACGATCCCATGGAACGTTGTGCGCGTTGGCTGAAGCATGTTTTCTGTTATGCCCAGCGTTTGCATGGTGTGCTTGTACATGATGTTGATGCTACTGCCATTGTCTATCAGCACCTTGCTGAACTTCACTCGAGTTTGCGGCCCCTTCATGATCGGGTCCACAACAAGAGCATATCCACCCGGATTCGGCATGATCTTTGGGTGATCCTTGGATGACCAGGTAATTTCCTGATTGGACCACATCATGTACTTGGGAACTGCCGGCATCACAGCATTGACCTCCATGGAGCGCCGGTGTACACTTTGCCGGTCTGTTGGCTCAGTGACAAAGACAACACAGCACAGATGCGGATCCTCGTAAATATTCCGGCCTAAAGGTGCCGGTGGAGGTGGCTGGTTATCATTTTGCTCCACCCGATTAACTTGCTGGTACTGCTGCCGGTTTGGCTGCACCGGTAAGGCGTTTGCCCCGGTAAGTGGTGGTGGTGGCGGTAGCTGTTGCTGCTGCTGCGGCATGTCTTGCGGTGGCCGCGCATCTTTCACTGTTCCTTTTTGCATCAAGTACTTGGTCCAGGTGCAATCCTTGGTCAGATGGTTTGACGGGTGTGCCGGATTCGGCGTGTGCCACCGGCAAGGTTGATCCATGGCAGCTTCCATGGTGTATTTTGCGGGTTCTTGCCAATTCTTCTTCTGGACCCAAGGTTTCTTTTCCACCCATTGTTTCTTAGGACCCGCCCATGGCTGCGATCCGGTTTTTTGCCTCTGGCTGTCGCTGGCCTCAAAGTTTTCCTGCACAGCAGCTACTTGCTGCGGACCGTACCTTCGATCCGGAAAATCTTCTCTTCTTTTGTTATTCCGGTTGTCCCGGTGCTGTTCGTGGCGCAGCTGTTCCGGCTCCGGTTGCACTGCCGGCTGCGTTGGGTCTCCCAACGCATAGCTATCCGCCACACGTATCATTTCTACCAACGTTGTCGGCATGTTGCGCTGCAACTTTTGCCACAACGGTGAACCTCTTCTGCATCCACTGCTAAACCAAGCAATGGCTTGTGCCTCGATTACCCCTTCACAGGAGTTCCTTGTGGTGTTCCACCGGGCCAGATAATCCCGGTCTGTTTCGTTCGGACGCTGCACACACAGAGCAAGTTGCTGCGGCCTGTTTGGCCTCTGATAGGTGCTGCTGAAATTGCTCACAAAGGCCTCCTCAAAATCCAGCCAGCCATTTATGCTTCCTGCCGGCAAGTTGTTTAGCCAGATTCTTGCCGGTCCAACCAAAAACGATGGTATGATTCTCACAGCCCAACGCCGGTTTCCTCCTCCTGCTACGGTTCCTCCACCGCCTGCGACGTATACCGCGGTCA